>NW_023416390.1:76878845-78305752 GCF_014108235.1 Myotis myotis
AAGTGAAGGTAAGAGTGTATCTCCGTAATGGGAATGGAGAATGGGAAAGAGAGATGAAGAGGGAAAGCCTGTGTATATGATAGAACAGGGAACAGGAGGACATACAGAGCCTTACTTGGTATGGAGGATGACAGATGTGTGAGTGAGTGTGTGAGGATCTGACTTTGTGGTTCCCAGAGAGTAAGGTCTGAGTAACATGTCATACACACACATCAGCACTGTCTATTGCCTCAGTTTCAGCTGGCACTATGTTGGAAATTTGTGCTGAGTGACCTTGCCCTGTTCTTGAAGGCACACTGCCTACTTGTTCCTCTGTGGGAGCCTTAGTCCTAGTCCCTCTTTCCTGAAGTCCTTTTCTGCATTTGAGGGGAAAATGAACTAAGTAGAGAGTAGGCTGAGCAATTAAGGTACATCTCCTGATCAAGTTCGGATCCCTCCTTCGTTGATTCCTTACCATCCTCATCACCACGTGTTTTTCTGAGCATGTGTATCTCCATACGCCTCTTAGATGGTGAGCAAATAACGTTGATAGGTCCCCCGAAAGCAGACTTTTCCCCTTCTGTCTGACCACAGGCTGGGGCCTCCAATGGTGACTTGGGTAGAGGTGTCTTGTCTTGGGGATTGCAGGGTCCTAGGCAATGGAATAAAAAAGAACACTGAGATGAGGCATTTTCTGGGGTCTTTGTCAATTCAAAAACTGCATGTTCAATGGACATTACAGGTCAGGCATCATCATTTCACTTGACACTTGCTCTCACAGTAATTAAGGTGACTTTCCCATTTAAAATTATATTTATTCCAAGCTATAAGTAAACTCTTTTTTTAAAAAATTTTTGTTGATACTTGCTTGACTTTATTTTTTTTATTGTCTTATTGCTTAAAGTATTACAAAGGGTATTACATATGTCTCCTTCCCCCCCGCCCCCCGCCCTTGACAATCTCCCGGCCTCCCCTACCCCCAGTGTCTTATGTCCATTGGTTATGCTTATATGCATGCATACAAGTCCTTCGGTTGATCTCTTACCCCTCTCCCCCGCCCCCCTCCCTTGCCTTCCCACTGCAGTTTGACAATCTGTTTGAGGCAGCTCTTTTTAAATGGTATGTTTGGTGGATGTCACTTGGATTGGGTATCTTGCATGTGATATTTCTGGAGATCTATCTATACAGATTATCAACAACTTCGAATCATGCCTGAAAGACAGTATGCAGGGATTAAAAGGTGGATATCAATTCAAATTCCTCATGAAAAATTGTGCATTTAGAAGATATATGGTGTGACCTTTATGAAGTTCTTAATGAATATCAATGTATTTACATTGCTCTTTATACTTATAGATATATATGTATATATATATATGCACACACACACATATACATACAATGATGTAAAAGGATAAATTTTTATTTTTGGGGAAATTATACACTATTTTATCACTGTTCCTGTTTCAATCTTTGCAAGCTCACTGCTGCTTAATTCACTGTTTAAGATTATCTTCATGTCTCTGAAATGTGTGCACCATAGTATTATTCATATTTCTAGCAAAATGCCATGGTGAATGTAATGTACTTAGTGTTTACATTTCTAATGCGTTGGTTAAAACTGGGTTGAGGTATGATGTGTTATTGAGTTGGTGTTTGCAAATGTAAATGTGGAATGAGCTTTGTGTGACTGAGGAGGGTATGTGTGCTTTTTGTCACTGTGTTCGTTCAGCATATATTTATTGCATAATGTGTAGATTGCATTATCAATAATAATGGACTTAGGTGCTTTATATATTATGTTGTGTAGATAAGGAATGTTATCACTAAGAATATTGTCTTTGAGACTAGAGCAGTTAGTATATTTCCAAAATGTGAGACAATAGTTATAGAATCTGGGGATGTGAAAATGAAGGTTTATAAGAGAAAGAATGCCTGTGCTTTGAAAATAATGGCAGAGAATGCAGAGAATATTTTCTAATACTAAATATGCCATAACAAGAAATTGCATTAGAAAGCAAAGTGTGAAATATTGACTTTTGAGGAGGTTAAAATAGAATATGGCCCCTATGGCCTAGCATTCTAATTCTTCAGCATTCACCACATAGAATTATGGTCATATTGAAAAATATATGTAATAGATTGCCCAGAACATCACATTTTCAAGTAGTTCGACATCAAAGCAACCTGAATGATCGGAAGAGTATAATCAATGCAGAAATAATATTCGTGAAATGATATACAGATACCAAAAATGAACAAAATTAACATCATGTACAACATGGATGAATTACACAAATATAGTAATGAGTGAAAGGAGCTAGACACAAAGTATATACTGAGCCCTTGTATTTCCATAAAATGTACAAACAAGGATACTAATCTAGCCTCTTAGGAGTCAGAGAAATCATAACGGTTTGCATGGCATGGACAAAAATCCAGCATGGAGAATTTAGATGCATGTGGAATGTTGTAGGGAAATGAATGATGGGGACAGGGAAAGCAAAGGGGTCTTATATGAGATGAATGTGAATGGGAAATACTGGCTATGTAAATGTATGGATGTGATGGTGTCCTTGCCTGGGTATCTGTGCACTCTACCTCAAGTTCAGTTCTTGAGGATCCTACCACGTTGGGCCTACGTTAAGTTATTAGTGCTTCCCAGGATCCTGGTACTATGACGTGTGCTTGGCCAGCTCATAGGAACGTATTCTTCCATGTTTCTCTGATAAAACCCTCATCCCCTTAGGCCCTCTCCCATGATTTCCTCAAATAGAACACTGTTCTCCACTGATCTCCTTGGGCTCCCTCCAGCTCTTTGCGGTGTTTTCCCTTGCTTCCACTGCTGATCCTACTAAGACAGTGAAGGTGAACCTTTTCAGCTTGGCCTGTTAGCATTTTGAAAAACCCTAACTTAACTCTGGTGCTGTGTCACTTATAGAAATTTTTTGATATTTGCAACCATAGTAAAACAAAGATTTATATATTTAATATTTATCTTATATATTTAAATGCCATTTAACAAAGAAAAATCTACCAAGAAAATGAGTTCGCTTGTCACCTCTGAAACGCGTGTCATAGGTTCGCCATCACTGTACTAAGAAGATGCAGAATCATTGGAGTATCTGTTTGTCCTGGGCAGCTTGTTGTCGGTTAACGGACAGAAACACTCAGCTCAACCATGGGATCTGTCTAGATCCCACCTCCCTTTGCATCCTACTCAATAGTCCCTCCTTCCCAGCATCATTTTGCTGTCTTTAGAAGAGATGGAAGGAAAACTCGCTGAAGAGGAGGCCTTCCGTGCTTTCTGGCGTTGAGTTGGGGCCTCGGCCTTGTGCCTGCACTGCAAAGCATCTCCTGAATTCAGCTTTGCTGAGAAATTAAATAAAAATAATAGATGCACAGCCCATTCCTGTAATTTGTGTATTTACCTGTCCATTAAACAAAGCGTCTACCATGTACCACATTCATTGAGCACACACAGCCTGGATGGGTAGTGTTATGTGGTTCCTATGAAAATATTAAATGCACGGAGGAGTTATTGTGCTAACATATGTCCTGGGTGACTGGGTTTGTTCAAAGCGGCTTCTTTGAAAATGGAACTGAGATTGCTGTCTTCTTTCAACCTGGACATAAAACTATGTTATCTTTGTTAGCTTCCCTTGAAGGTAGTTCTGAACAAGAGATTACATTTCCACAATGAAAAATGATTGGAACTGACATGTGCCATTTCAGGCTTCGCCATACAAACCTTGAATGTGCTGCTCTGTGCTCTTCCGTTTCCTGACTGGCTGGAACGCTGGCATCTCAGAGGCTCCAGTACAGGACACTTTCTGATGTGGTGGATGGAATACTGGGAAAGAAAATTTTTAACATAAGCAAGCTAGAAGATGTGTGTGAAATCTATAGGGGTTAAGATGTCCATGACCCACACGAGAATTTGGAGTGAAAGTTCATATACATATTCTATTTCAGAATTCTATGTGTGGGATACTTTGAGGTGTTTACATGGCATATCAATGTGGTAATGAGGATGTAGTTTTGTATGCAAGTATTTTTGGAATTGTATGTATGTATTAGAATATTTCTGGTGAGTGTTTTCCATGTTGGTAAAGAGGATGGGGATGAGTGTGTGCATGTTTGCAATGTGGTATGGCAGCACATGTGAATGGTGCAGGACTGGTCCTTGTTCTTACTGTAAGACAGTGAGACTGAGAGTATTAGGGGAAGGGTGTATGAGATCTCAGAATGTTCAGTTCAGTGAAGATCTGAAGGCCTGGTAGCTGAAGTGCCATATAGATTAGAAAGGAAACAGATGAAAGTAAATTATCTTCAGGACATATAAGTTTTTTAGACTTTGACCTAAAGAGGTTTTCTGTGTGAGGGGATGTGGCTTATTTATGGGATTAGTGTGTGCATATTATGGAATTAGTGAATCTGATAATGATTATGTGATGAAGTGAAGGTAAGAGTGTATCTCCGTAATGGGAATGGAGAATGGGAAAGAGAGATGAAGAGGGAAAGCCTGTGTATATGATAGAACAAGGGAACAGGAGGACATACAGAGCCTTACTTGGTATGGAGGATGACAGATGTGTGAGTGAGTGTGTGAGGATCTGACTTTGTGGTTCCCAGAGAGTAAGGTCTGAGTAACATGTCATACACACACATCAGCACTGTCTATTGCCTCAGTTTCAGCTGGCACTATGTTGGAAATTTGTGCTGAGTGACCTTGCCCTGTTCTTGAAGGCACACTGCCTACTTGTTCCTCTGTGGGAGCCTTAGTCCTAGTCCCTCTTTCCTGAAGTCCTTTTCTGCATTTGAGGGGAAAATGAACTAAGTAGAGAGTAGGCTGAGCAATTAAGGTACATCTCCTGATCAAGTTCGGATCCCTCCTTCGTTGATTCCTTACCATCCTCATCACCACGTGTTTTTCTGAGCATGTGTATCTCCATACGCCCCTTAGATGGTGAGCAAATAACGTTGATAGGTCCACCGAAGGCAGACTTTTTCCCTTCTGCATGACCACAGGCTGGGGCCTCCAATGGTGACTTGGGTAGAGGTGTCTTGTCTTGGGTATTGCAGGGTCCTAGGCAATGGAATAAAAAAGAACACTGAGATGATAGTCCCTCCTTAGCAGCACCATTTAGCTTGTCTTTAGAAGAGATGCAAGATAAACTGTCTGAAGAAGAAGCCTTGCATATTTCCAGCCTTGGGTTAGGGCCACTGCCTTGATCTGTGCTGCAAAGCACCTTCTCATATGCATGTTCAGCTTTGCTGAGAAATTAAATAAAAATAATAGAGATGTAGTTGATGTTGTTTTCTGTGTATGTTAGTATATCTGTCCATTTAACAATTAAGAAGAGTCTACTATGTGCCATGTTCAGTGAGCACACATGCCCTTCATCTTCATTGATAGTGTAATATGGTTCTCATAAGAATATTAAATGCACAGAAATATTTATTGTGTGAATATCTGTCATGGGTGACTGGGTTTGCAAAAAGAATGTTCTTTGAAAATGGACAGAGCCTGCTGTCTCCTTTCAACCTAGACATACTGCTATGTTACATTTATTAGCTTCCCTTGCAGGTAGTTCTGACCATGAGGTTCCATTTCTAAAGTAGGAAATGAAGGGAAATGATAGGTGCTACTTCCAGGCATCACCATACAAACCTCCTCTGTGCTCCTCCGGGCTCTTCTGTTTCCTAACTGACTGGGATACAGGCATGTTAAAGGTTCCAGGACAGGAAACATTTTGATGTGATTGATGGGATTCCAGGAAAGAAATTTTCAAATGTAAGAAAACTAGAAGATGTGTGTGAAGGTGGTAGGAGTTAAGATGGCCATGACCTACATGAGCATGTGGTGTGAAAGTTCATGTACATATGGTATTTCAGAATTCTGTGTGTGGGTTACTTTGTTTGATGTGATTACATGGTATAACAATGTGGGAACGAGGATGTACTTTGTGTGCAAGTTCTTGCTGAGTGGTATGCATATTCCGGGACTTATCTGGGTGTGTTTTCCATGTCTGTAAAAAGGGATGGTGACTGAGGGTGTGCATCTTTGCTGTGTAGTGTGACAGCACTTGTGAACAACTGCAGGAGTGGCACCTGTTCAACTTGAGATTTTGAGAGGGAGCCTGATAGAGACCATGTGTGTGCACTCTCAGAATGTTCACTCCATGAAGGACTGAAGGCGTGGTTGCTGAAGAGCCATATGGTTAGACACACAACAGGTGAAATTTCATTTCCTTCAGGGCATGTTAGGTTATCTGTATGGATTATATATGGAATTAATGTATAAATGGGTGAGTCTGAAAAGGGTTCTGTGAAGGAATGAAGACAAGAGTGCACCTAGGCAATGCTGCTAGAGAGTGGGAAAGATAGATGCGTGGTGAAGGCCTCTGTGTATGAGAGAACTAGGGAAAGGAAGGAGAAATGGAGCCTTACTGGGTATGAAAGAGGACAGAAGTGTGTGTCTGCGAGAATCTTCGTTTGTCCTCATTTGAGTCTTAGGTTCTAATTAAGCTTTCTTACACCGATTGGCATGGTCCTCTACCTCAGCCACAGCTGTCCCAGTGCTGCTATGTTGGGGATTTGTGCTGAAGGACTTTGCCCAGCTCTAGAAGGTACACTCCCTACTTGTCCCTCTGCAGAAGCATTAGTGCTTGTTCTTCTACCCTGAAGCCCTTTCCTGTTTTTGAGAGGAAAGTGAGCTAAGTAGAGAATAGCCTGAAGAATTGAGCTTCATCTCATGACCAAACTCAGATCCCACCTTTGTGTATTCCTTACCATCCTTATCAAGACAGGGATGCTTTGGTGGGGAGAAGACACAGATGAAAGGTTTAGAGAAGTCAATTTCTCCTGCTGCCTGATTACGGGCTGGGGCCTCCGCAGATGTCTGACGCTGAGGTGTGTCCTCTTGGATGTTGTATCGTCCTGGGCAATAGAATAAAAAAAGAACATTGATGTGAGGCATTTTCTGAGGTCTGTGTCAATTCAAAAACTACACGTTGAGTGGATATTACATGTCAGGCATCCTCACTTCAAATGACACTTGCTCTCACAGAAATTAAGGTGACTATCACACTTGAAATTCCATTTACTCCAAACTCTTAAGCACGCACTTATTAAATGGTATGTTTGTGGGTGTCAGTGGCATTGGGTATTTCTGTATGTGATATTTCTGAAGATCTACATAGATTATCAAAAACTTAATGTCTTGTGTGAAAGACAGTGTGCAGGAACAAAAGTTGGATATCAACCCAATTTCCTCATGAAAAAGTGTACAATTTGGAAGTATGTGGTGTGAGTTTCATGAAGCATCCTGCATGTATCCATATATTTACATTGCTACCTATAGTGATATTGATATACAGACAGAGATACAAAAAGATGAATTTCTATTTTTGAAGAAATTATATTATGTCACTGTCCCAGTTTCAATGTTAGCCAAGCTCAATGCTCATTATTCTCATCATATCTCATGAATGTATATGCTATGTATATTATTCATACTTGTAGCAAAATGCTATGGTGAAGGTAATGTGCGTGGTGTTTAAGTTTATAATGTGTTGGTTAAAAGTAGATTAAGGTTTAATGTGTGATTGATTTGGTGTTTGCAAATCCGAATATGGGTTGGGCTTTGTGTGACTGAGAAGGGTATATGTGCTCTTTGTGTGTTAGTTCAGCACATATTTCTGTGTGTAGATTGAATTTCCTATAATGAAGGATTTGTGTGTTTTTCATATCATGCAGTTTAGATAGGGAATTTTATTACTGAGAATATTCTCTTTGAGACTAGTGAAGTTGCAAAATGTGTGAGGGCATAATTAAAGAATGTGAAGATGTAAAAATGAAGGTGTATAAGAGAAAGAATACCTTTGCTTTAAAAAAGATGCAAAGAGTACAAAAAAAGAGTGTGTAAATTAGGAGGCCAGTAACATGTAATTGCCTTAGAAGTTAAAAGCATGAAAGAGTGAGGTCTGAAGGGGTTAAGAGAGAATATGGCACCTTAGGCCCAGCAGTTGAGCTCTTCAGCATTCACCAAGTAGAAATGTGTCCATACTGAAAAATACTTGTAATAGAATGCCCAGAACATCACCTTTTCATGTAGTTCAGACACAAAGCAACAGAAATACTCAGAAAAGTATAATCAATGGAGAAATTATATTCATGCAATGCCATACAGATACCAAGAATGAAAAAGCTAAAGTCAAATGCTACATGAATGAATATCACAAATATAATGAAGAGAGAAAGGAACCAGACACAAAGTATGTATTTTGCACTTCTGTTTACCTAAAATTTAAAAGCAGGGATACCAATCTCACAAACAAAATAGAAACAGAGGCATGGACACATGGAATAGACTGACCCCTCTCACAGAGGAGGAGAGAGGAGATGGGATGAGAGAAGGTAAAGGGATTAGCCAAAGAGCACATATGCATAATTGATAGACACAGACAACAGTGTTGTGATGGCCGCAGGTAAGGGGGAGTGGGTGCGGGGGAGGTGGGCCAGACTTAAGGCGGTTGGGCAATGACAACACTTGTTATAGTACCAATGATAAAAATAAAGTTAAAATATGATGTTGCCAAAGGTCCCCTCGAAGACGCAGAAATCCCAAACAAGTTGGAAATACCAGTTCCCTTGAGGAATGTGAGCTACCATTAGAATTTTGGGGTTGGCTCCAATCTGTCTCCCTCCCACCCCTGACCAACAGTTCTTCCATATACTGGTTGCTTGTTTACTTTTAATCTCCATAGTAACCAAAGTATTCCAGTTTTCCAGTTTTCAGAAAGAGCCAAACTTTCTCCTTAATTTAACCATCATTGTTAATGGTTGTTTTTTTGTTTTGTTTTATGAGTGTGTGTGTGTGTGTGTGTGTGTGTGTTTGTGTGTGTAACCCATTTTTTCTTACATTTCACATAGTAGGCCCACATTTATATCTTCATAATCTAAAACATAACAATTCATTTTTACCCCTGAGTAAATCAATTCTATCTGACATTAAACACTCATCCTTGCACAATAAGTTTCAGTGTTCAAAGTCCTTCTCCCTCCACCCCCAATTTATTGCTCACCTCTAGGAGCCAGACTTTCTTCTTGATTAAGAGGAGCATATACTATTAAAAAACTAGTAACAACATTTACTTTACCAATGCCCTTAGGCAGAAATCAAATACAGGGGAATACATTTCCTAAGAAATATTATACTAATCAACCACTATGTCTCTAACAGAGCAACCCAGAATGGCATGCTGCAGGTAGCACATGTCCTAAACCACGGTGACGAGGCCCTGGACATCTAAGTTTACTCTCAGACTCCCTGGGCCCTAAAAAAATCAGCAGGCACACATCCACCTCAGTCTCTCAAGGTCTCTCTCCTCGCTCCCACCGCCCTCTCCCTCTTCCCCTGGTTTATCTTCTTTATCCCCTTCTCTTCATTCTCTCTCTTCTCTCTCCCACCCACAACTCGCTCCCTTTCCTCTCTCCTCTCTCCCATCCTCCCTCTTCTTTCCTCATCCTCTCACTCTCCCTCTCCACCATCAAAACTAGGAATTCTCTATGTCTTTCTTTAGAAAACAGCACCTGGTTACCATATGCCCCGAGAATGTGCATAACACATACCTCTTGACATCCTTGCAGTTTTGATGAAATGCCTGCCTTCCAGATGTTTCTGTTTCTCTTTATGCTTCATGGTTGAACTCTTTAAAGAGTCACTCAAATCAGATACCTTTCTCCCCCAACAGAGTTTGGGGTTCTCCCCCAAATGGGGTTCTCCCCCAAACTCTGCTCTCAGAGTTTGGGGGAGAGTGTCAGTTGGTGATGACAAAGAATAAAATTAACAAATAAAATCAATATAAACAAATTACTACCAATAATAAGACACTTGAGAGACCTCTCCTCTCACCAAATCACTACTCTGACCAGTCCTTAGGACACCACCAGGGCAGTTATGATGCACGTCATCACCATGGTTTCAGTGGTGTTCTATGACCTGTGCATGACATCAGTGGACCCCAGCCACCCAACCAGTATTCACAGAACTATAAGGCTGCCACACCCACTGGCCAGAGTGATCCCTATAGCCAATGGAAACACTACCATGAACTTGAATTTTTTATTGTTTACTTCATATCAAAACGAGAGGATAGGTGACTGAATGAAACAAAGGAAATGATTTTATATGTCTAGGATAACCACATTACTAATTCTCCCCAGTGGTGAGGCTAAGCAATACCTGAGAAAAGTAGGCTTAGAACCATGCCTGTCTCACAGAAAGTGGTATTTTTATGTAGTATATGCTATTGGCAGTTCTATTTAACTAATGTCTAAACATAAGTTATATGTTAGGTATGTATTGGTGTATACTAGTATGTGTGGATTTGAAAATTCCATACAACTCTGTCATTTATCGAGTATCCCCCACTATGGGGAATAGTCTCATACATTTTTACAACAAGCCATTTTCTCTTTGGCTATGCTTTTCCTTATCATGTCCCCAGAGGCTTGGGGAAAGTGGGAGCCTCTGGCCCTTGTCATGAATCCTGTTCTTGTCAAGCTAGAAGGTCTCATTTTCCAGGCTCTGTTCTAGGCCACCATCTAGATCTTCTGGAAACGGTTGGGCTCTAAACGGTTTGAACTCTGTAGAGTCCATTCTACATCCCACCCACCACAGAATATGCCTCATCCCTTAAGAGCAATATGTATTTTCTTAGCAGTTACATTAGAACTTGGCTGTGACTTAGCCTTCTCAGTCTTCCTTATGCCCAGTAGGCCCTGCCTCTGAGTCTTACCCCCATGTAATCATGGGCAGTATTTTCCAGTGCTATCACCAACACACTATTATAAATAGTGGTGGAAAGAGACTGCACTTGCGGTGGTGAACACAATAGAGATGCTGTATTATAGAATTGTATCCTTAAAGCATATTTTTAAACCAAGATAACTCCAGTATCTCAATAAAAATAAAAGAAACTACAAAACAGTAGATGTCATTTAAAAAAGTACGTTTTCAAAGAATTTTGTTACTTCCAGGCTCTTCTACTTTTCTCAATGTTATTTATCTATAACTTAACACTGGACTCTTTCAAGTGTCTCTTCAGTTTTATCTTGGCACTAGGTTTCTTTGAGAAGGGATTTTTACCTTCATGTGTGAATGACTATCACCTGAATTATTATTTTTATTTTGTGCTTTTTGCTTCCCATTTATCTTTTCCTTCAAAGTTTCTTGACCTAAATTATAAATGTAGAGTTTATAATCCTAGAGAATTTAGTGATGTGCTTAATAAATAAAGAAGGAGTGAGCAGGATCAATGAGTGTAAACCCTGGTCATCTGGTGTATGGTTACAATATTTTGTCTTTCCACATGATACTTGAGATTTCCATAATAACTTAATTGCTATAGTCATCCCTATATATAATCTAAGAAAAACTTTTGGATCATCTTTTACTACTAATGATATGGGTAAGATAGACACCCTCATTAAAACACCCATTATTAGATTTCATTATGGAGGACGTAAGAATTAATAGGGTAAAATAGTAATACTATATAAAATATAATAATAAAAGCGTAATATGCTAATTAGACTGGAAGTCCTTCCAGACAGCCTTCAAGATGAAGCCGGGGCTGCGAGGGAAGCCCGGATCCCAGGTGCCTGCTCATGGCTGGAGGGAAGCCGAGGTTCCGGGTGCCAGAGGGAAGCGGGGGGAAGGAGCCGGGGCAAGGAAGGCCTACTCTTGCATGAATTTCATTCATCAGGCCTCCAGTGCTATACAAAACATTTTAGAGCTAGAGGAACAAATGATCCCCTCGCAGAGAAACTAATGATCCAAAGATCTGATATTGCCTGGGTTTTGTAGCTTCCATTGTCATTAACTATTATATTGTTCTTGTGACGTTGGAGATGGCATTTTCTTTCATCATTTTTGGCTCTACCGTCCAATCATTTTATCTGAGGCTCCTTGGTGCCTTTTAACCAATCCATCCCATTCCTCTCTCTTCCTCTTCAGTGTGTACATGTATGTGACCATCCACATTCCAGTTCCAGATGATTCTTGCTTTATCTATTGCAGTTCCTTGCTTTTATGCTTTTCCCTTTATGAACCATTCTCTATTCTTTACTCAGAGTTTTGTTTTTGCTGTTGAGCTGGTGCTAGGGATGCCCACTCATTAGGTTTATGTATGAGGACCTTATCATACAGGTCTGAGTCATAAATCACTTCTAAATCCACTCAGCTACTTAGGGCAGTGATGGCTTTGTGGACTTGGCATGCCCTTTAGATATATTTATCCCCTGCCTTTCTATTGATAGCTTTGTTTTTCACTGATAGCTTTTGAAATGTAAGTCATATTTTATCACTCTGCGGCTTAAAATTTACCAGTAAGTGCTGCCCAGTATAACTTTCAGTGTAGATAGAAATGTTTTATATATGCAAGGTTCAGTATGATAGCCAATAGCCATATGTGGACATTGAGCACTTGAAACATGGTTGATGCAACTGAAGAGCCGAATTTTTAATTTTAAATAAACTCAGATAGCCTGGATAATAGTGTATTGGACAGCACAGCTCCATTGGCATCCCTTCATTCTTAAAATAGAAGCCAGAGTCGTAATCAAGACCTTCTATGATCTGGCTCTTGCTTATCTCAATAGCATCATCTCATACCGTTCTTTCTCTCGGTTCAGCCACATTGGCTTCCTTTCTGCTGCTAGAAAACATCAAGCCCTTTTTAAACTCAGGGCCTTTGCTGATGCTGTCTGCCTGGAGTACTCTTCTTCTTTTTTAAAATATGTTTTTATTGATTTCAGAGAGTGGAAGGAAGAGAGAGAGTGGGATAGAAACATCAATGATGACAGAGAATCATTGATTGGCTGCCTCCTGCATGCCCCCTACTGGGGATCGAACCCATGACTCAGGCATATGCCCTGACCAGGAATCAAACCATTGACCACTTGGTTCATAGGTTGATGTTCAACCACTGAGCCACACTAGCCGAGCTATTTTATTTTTTAAATGCAGTTTTATCCCGTTCTTAGAAAATATGGTGTGATATAAAAATGTACATCTATAAATTAGGAGAGGATTCATTTTTCTATAGCAAATTTATCCTTTCTTTTAAAACTAGGGCCCCAGTTTCACGTGCCTGAATTTGTGCACCTTGAAAGGAACTGTGGGCGGAGAGGCTGCGATGGGCACAGGGGCGGGTCTTGGACCATCCTCTGCGCCCCTGCCGGGCCCCTCCCACCGCGGCTCCTGGTCCCCTGTTTGCCAGCAGCCCCGCTGCAGCTGCCACCGCTCCCACACGATGACAGCATTGGTCCCGCTCGCACCCACTGATGTCACTGAGCGATTGGGGCCAGCGCCGGCAGCTGGTGCCAGCGGGACTGGCACTGTCAGCGGGTGCGAGTGGCTGCTGCTGCCACAATCACCCCTCAGGATCAGGGGGAGGTGGAGAAGCCCTCAGGGGCGATTAGGGCCGGCAGCTGCCACTTGCACCCGCTGATGGTGCTGACGATCGGGACCGGGGCCGGGTGCTGGGAGTGAGTGCGAGAGGCGGCTTTGATGCCGACAGCAGGTGCCAGCGGGGCCAGTGCAGGCAGCAGGTGCAAGCACCGGGTGGGACAGCAGCACGCAGGAGCAAAGAATTTTCAGGAACCACCAGAGGCTCGCGCCGATGACAGCGCCCAGTGCCCCACCTTGGTCTGGCACCTCCGCTTATCTGCTCCACCATCCTGCTGGGGCCGATGCCCGCCATGTCCCCACACGCCCCTTGGTGGTTAGCGCATGTCATAGCGACCAGTTGTTCGGTTGTTCCGCCATTTGTTCTATTTGCATATTAGGGTTTTATATATATAGAATTATTCAGTTGGTAAAAATGTAGTTGACTGATAACTTTTCAGTAATATATTATTGCTTAAAACAGGGTTATGGCTATATTATGGCTCAATTCGAAATACAAGTAAAATAGAGGATGCTGAGTTTTTATTTTTATTTATTTTTTAAATATATTTTTATTGATTTCAGAGAGGGAGAGAGAGGTAGAACCATCAATGATGAGAGGGAATCATTGATCGGCTGCCTCCTGCATGCCCTAGACTGGGGATCCAGCCCACAACCCGGGCATGTTACCTGACTGGGAATCGAACCATGACCTCCTGGTTCACAGGTTCACACTTAACCACTGAGCCAAGCCAGCCCGGAGATGCTGAGTTTTTATTTATTTTTATTAATTTTATTTTTTAATTAAATCTTTATTGTTCAGATTATTACAGTTGTTCCTCTTTATCCCCCCATAGCTCCCCCACCCGGTTCCCACCCCACCCTCTGCCCTTACCCTCTGCACACTGTCCTCATCCATAGGTGTACGATTTTTGTCCAGTCCCGCATCCCCCACACTCCATTCCCTCCCGAGAATAGTCAGTCTACTCCTTTTCTATGCCCCTGATTCTATTATATTCACCAGTTTATTCTGTTCATCAGATTATTTATTCACTTGACTCTTAGATTCACTTTTTGATAGATGTGTGTTGGTTGTTCATAATTTGTATTTTACCTTTTTCTTCTTCCTCCTCCTCTTAAAGAATACCTTTCAGCATTTTATATAATACTGGTTTGGTGGTGATGAACTCCTTTAGCTTTTTCTTATCTGTGAAGCTCTTTATCTGACCTTCAATTGTGAATGATAGCTCTGCTGGGTAAAGTAATCTTGGTTTTAGGTTCTTGGTATTCATCACTTTGAGTATTTCTTGCCATTCCCTTCTGGCCTGCATAGTTTCTGTTGAGAAATCAGGTGACAGTCGTATGGGTACTCCCTTGTAGGTAACTGACTGTTTTTCTCTTGCTGCTTTTAAGATTCTTTCTTTGTCTTTTGCTCTTGACATTTTAATTATGATGTGTCTTGGTGTGGTCCTCTTTGGATTCCTTTTGTTTGGGGTTCTCTGTGCTTCCTGGACTTGTAAGTCTATTTTTTTCAGCAGGTAGGGGAAGTTTTCTGTCATTATTTCTTCAAATAGGTTTTCAATATCTTGCTCTCTCTCTTCTTCTGGCACCCCTATAATTCGGATGTTGGTACACTTGAAGTTGTCCCAGAGGCTCCTTACACTATCTTCGTAATTTTGGATTCTTTTTCATTTTGCTTTTCCGGTTGGGTGTTTTTTGCTTCTTCGTATTTCAAATCTTTGACTTGATTCTTCCGATCCTCTAGTCTGCTGTTGGAACTCAGTATAATATTCTTATTTCAGTCAGTGTGTGCTTAATTTCTAGTTGGTCCTTTTTCATAACCTCGAGGGTCTCACTAGATTTCTTGAGGGTCTCACTAAGTTTATCGGCAGTTTCTAGAAAATTCTTGAAAAACCTTATGAGTGTGGTATTGAACTCTTTATCCTGTAGTTTGCTTTCCTCCATTTCTGTCATTTGTGACCTGTTTCTTTGTCTCCACATTTTTTATGCTTTCCTGTGTTAATAGAGTGGCTTCCTCTGCTAGGTGTCCTATAGGGCCCAGTGTCTCAGCCTCCCCAATTACCTGAGGTGGACACTCTTGGTGCACCCCCTTGTGGGCTGTGTGCACAGTCTTGTTGTAGTTAAGCCTTGATTGTTGTAGGTATCACTGGGAGGAATTGACCTCCAGGCCAATTGGCTGGGAAAATCAGCTGTGTCTATGGTGGGAGAACTTTTGTGCTAGAGACACCTTTCTGGGGAAAGACTTGCTTCAGTGGGGCTTTGGTGCTCACTGTATCTGCCCCCTGAGTGTGTCCCTCATGGATCTGAGGAGTTGTAATCTGGATGGTCCCACTCTGGCCACTGGGTACACTGGCTCTTGGATCTCTAAGGAGGTGCTAATTTAGCCTCTGCCTGAGGCTACTCATCAGGTGCTATGGAGAGATCTGCAGATTCCTCTTCTTTGTTTGGGTTTTGGAGGTGCCCAGATGAGGCCCAGCTGTGAAGCAATGCAAGCTGCTGTGGAGCCTTGGGCCTTCTTTTGGAAGTTCTTGATCTCTCTGACCCAGCTGCAGTTTGTTAGGTAATTTTCAGATTGCAAAGGGCCAGGCCTTTCATATGCAAAAGCCTCTGCACACAGCTTGGGTGGGTGGGGTCTCCGGGGATCAAAAGGGTGGAGCAAGCGACTATGGCTGTTCCTCAGTCCTACCCTAAAAGGCCCCGAGTCTCAGTGTCCCGGTAATCACTGCAAGCACCTCTGAGAGAAAGCCGCCCTTGCGTTCCACCTGATGCCAGACAGTCTAGTTTCTTCCCATATTAGTCTGGGTACCTAAAGACTCGCCCAGAACTGGAGTTCAGAGCCTTTGGGAGCTTGTGACTCCCTCCCAATTGAAAAAGACAACAGTGTACTCAGTTGCCAGCCCTTTCCACGTGCGCCTCCGTAACTCTGCACTTTACTTCCGCACCTCCTCTGAGTCTCAGTGTGCTTTCCTCTTTCCTTCTAGTTGTAGAATTTCCACTCTGCCAGCCTTCCTGTGGTTCTAGATGTTGTCCGTTTTTTCTTTTATTTTTTTATTTTTATTTTTTAATTAAATCTTTATTGTTCAGATTATTACATTTGTTCCTCTTTTTCCCCCCCCCTAACTCCCCTCCTCCCAGTTCCCGCCCCACCCTCCGCCCTCACTCCCCACCCACTGTCCTCATCCATAGGTGCACGATTTTTGTCCAGTCTCTTCCCGCATCTCCCACACCCCTTTTCCCCCCAAGAATAGTCAGTCCATTCCCTTTCTATGTCCCTGATTCTATTATAATCACCAGTTCATTCTGTTCATCAGATTATTTATTCACTTGATTCTTAGATTCACTTGTTGATAGATGCATATTTGTTGTTCATAATTTGTATCTTTACCTTTTTCTTCCTCTTCCTCTTCTTAAAGGATACCTTTCAGCATTTCATATAATCCTGGTTTGGTGGTGATGAACTCCTTTAGCTTTTCCTTATCTGTGAAGCTCTTTATCTGACCCTTCAATTCTGAATGATAGCTTTGCTGGATAAAATAATCTTCGTTGTAGGTTCTTGGTGTTCATCACTTTGAATATTTCTTGCCACTCCCTTCTGGCCTGCAAAGTTTCTGTTGAGAAATCAGCTGACAGTCGTATGGGTATTCCCTTGTAGGTAACTGAGTTTCTTTCTCTTGCTGCTTTTAAGATTTTCTCTTTATCTTTTGCTCTTGGCATTTTAATTATGATGTGTCTTGGTGTGGTCCTCTTTGGATTCCTTTTGTTTGGGGTTCTCCGTGCTTCTTGGACCTGTAAGTCTATTTCTTTCACCAGGTGGGGGAAGTTTTCTGTCATTATTTCTTCAAATAGGTTTTCAATATCTTGCTCTCTCTCATCTTCTGGCACCCCTATAATTCTGATGTTGGTACGCTTGAAGCTGTCCCAGAGGCTCCTTACACTATCCTCGCATTTTTGGATTCTTTTTTCATTTTGCTTTTCCGGTTGGGTGTTTTTTGCTTCCTCGCATTTCAAATCATTGACTTGATTCTTGCGCTCCTCTGGTCTGCTGTTGGGAGTCTGTATAATATTCGTTATTTCAGTCCGTGTATGCTTAATTTCTAGTTGGTTCCCCAATATAACATCGAGGGTCTCATTAGTTTTCTTGTCGATCTCATTAAGTTTATTGGCGGCTTCTAAACAGTTCTTGAGAGACCTTAAAAGTGTGGTTCTGAACTGAATATCCTCCATTGACAATTTTGTCCTGTTTGTTTGTCTCCGCATTTTGTTATGCTTCCTTGGTGCACCCCCTAGTGGTCTTTGTGCGCAGTCTTATAGTTAAACCTTGATTGTTGTAGCTAATACCAGGGAGGGTTTGACCTCCAGGCCAAGTGGCTATGAGAATCAGCTGTGTCTGCAGTGAGAGAACTTCTGTCCTCTAGGGAGGTGCTAATCTGGCGTTTGCCTGAGGCTATCTGGCAAATGCCTCTGTGCAGGGCTTGGGCGGGGCGGGTCGCACAGGATCAACAGGGTGGGCAGGAGAGAGCAGTTATGGCGGCTCTCAGTCCTGTCCCCAGGGGCTCTGCCTCCGAGTCCCAGCACCCGCTGCAAACCTCGGAGAGAAAGCTGCACTCGCTCTGACCGAAGCCAGACAGTCCCGCTTCTCCCGTTTGAATCTGGGTCCCTAAAGACTCGCCCGGATCTGGAGCTCAGAGTCTGCGACTCCCTCCCAATTGAAAACGCCAACCGCGCCCTCCGCCGCCAGCCCGCTCCGCGCACTCCGCACCTCAGAATTTGACTTCAGCACTGGGCCTCCTCTGAGTGTCCGTATGCGTTTCTCTTTCCTCCTAGTTGTAGGACTTCCACTCAGCCAGCGTTCCTGTGGTTCTGGGTGATGTCCGTTCCGTTTTTTAGTTTCACTTTTGAAGTAGTTGTTCAAGGCACCAAACTCCGGCGTTAACCTATGCCACCATCTTGGTTCTCTCCCCGTTTTGTCTTTCAGTTGTATTTTTAAAGTGGTTGTGCGAGGCAGCAATTTCTAGTGTTTACCTATGCCGCCATCTTGGTTTCTCCGGATGCTGAGTTTTTAGATAGGAAATAAGTAGTTGCTTTTGAACTTAGTGGTTTGAATTTTCTTAATAGCTAACTCTGGGAACATGATTTGTTTTATATCTATGTAGATAGTTTATCAAGGCTACTGATAAGTATGCTTACATTATTATTTATGTTTAACTCTGTAATACACTTAGTTAATATTTATTTCCCTAACCCCTTCCCTTTTGTTTTTTTCTTTGATTTTAGGATCATCATGCCCAGAGTTCATAACATAAAAAAGCCTCTTACATCTCAGATTTCTTGTTTGACAAGTGAATCTTATGAACAGCTTGATTTTTTGCCTGATAAACTAAGAGCAAAGCTGCTTCCTTTTCAGAAAGAAGGCATCACTTTTGCCCTTAAAAGAGATGGCAGGTAAGGTACTTTTTTCAAGACATGCTACAAATGTTAAATCCCTGGCAAGTTTTATAAAACTCAAAGCTCTGTACAAAGCTGTGTGTGTGTGTGTGTGTGTGTGTGTGTGCGTGTGTGCGTGTGTGTGTGTGTGTGTGTGTTGTATACATAGTCTTTTGAGATATGTCTTATTTTGCCTTCATTTGTGAATGATACTTTGGTTGGCATGTAATTCTACGTTGATAGTAATTTTTTAGCACTTTGAAAGTTGTAGTCTGCAGTTTTCTGGTTTTCACAGTTGCCGTTAACAGTACGCTCCCAAGTCTCAAAATCTTACCCATAGGTGACTTATGAATTACAAAGGGAAAAAATTACAAAATGGATAATGTTAGACAGGCATAATGTGGTGCACGGAAGGTGTATAGCATTCCTTAGTGGTGTTCTTCCTGGAAATACTTGACCTTATGATCATAAGGAGGCAGTCAAACCAGTTCAGAATGTGGGACATTTTTTCAGGACAACTGACCTGAACTCTTCATATGATTCAGTGTCATGAGTGAGAATGTTCTAAACTGAGAGATAATTAAGAGCTACAATATCTGAAAGTAAAACATATATTTTGATTAGGTCCTGAATAAGTACAACGGTAAACTTTAGAGGACATTTTTTAGATAACTGAGAAACTTTTATCTGGACTCTATTAGAGTGATGTTATTGAATTAATGTTGATTATCTTAGATGAGGTAATGGTGTTGTAGTTGAATAGAATGTTCTTGTTCCTGGGATGATAAAGAATTTTGGGGTGAAGAATCCTCGTATTTGCAGCCTACTTTCTACATTTTTCCAAAAGGGAAAGACATGTGTCTGTTTTGAAAAACTTTGAGTGTGTCAGCCAAAATGTTAACAGAGTTAATCTGGTAAGTGGTATAAGTATGTTTCATTTTATTATTGTTTGGCTTTTCTGCGAGTTTGAAAAATTTCCAAACCAAACCAAAACAACCCCCTGCCCCACCACACACCATCACACACACACACACACACACAAAAGAATCAGTCTAATTTTCATTCCTTTGTAAATCATTTGTTTTTATCTGTATCTGATTTTAAGATTTTAACTTTATCTTTGGAGTTCTGTAGTTTTACAATAATTTACTCAGTATTTTTTAAAATAATATATATATATATATTTATATATATATATTTTATATATATATATATATATATATATATATATATATATATATATATATATTGATTTCAGAGAGGAAGGGAGAGAGAGATAGAAACATCAATGGGGAGAGAGAATCATTGATTGGCTGCCTCCTGCACGCCCCTCACTGGGGACTGAGCCTGGAATCTGGGCATGTGCTCTTGACTGGAATTGAACCCTGGACCGTTCAGTCTGCAGGCTAATGCTCTATTTACTGAGCCAAACCGGCTAGGCCAATTATAGTGCATTTCAATCTGGGATTTGTATCATGTTAATTCTGGAAAATTCTCAGCTATTATCTCTTCAAATATTGATTCTTATCCATTCTCTTTATTATCTTCTGCAATTTCAATTAGATTTATATCTGACCTTTTTACTCTATTGTATACTTTCATTAATCTTTCTTATATTTTCTGTCTGTGCTACATTATATCTGTTTTTAAAGATCTCCCTTATTGTTCATTATTCAGTTATTCTAATTTGCTGTTTAACTCACCTACTCAGCTTGTAAAAAACTGAGAAAAGTGTGCTGATCATTAGTGTACAACTTGAAGAATTTTCACAGTACAGCCATCACCAAGATCCAGAAAGGGAATTACATTACCAGCATCCCCGAAATCTTCCTCTTGCCCCTCCCAATCACTATTACCTCCCTCCTCTCCAAGGGCCACCACAGTCCTGACCTCTAACACTATAAATTACTTTTACGTGTTCAACTATATAATTGTAATCATCCAGGTATATGCTTTTTTGTGTCTGGCATCTTTCACTCAACATCATTGTGAGATCCTTTTATATTGTTGCATGTGTTTATACTTGGTTTATCCCCATTGCCATATAAAATTCCACTGTGTAAATATACCATGATTTATTTATTGATTCTACTGTTGGTGAGCATTTAGGTTGTTTCTAGTGTGGGGCTCTTAGAAAAGCAATGCTATGAACATTCTTATATAAATCTTTTGTTAAATATGGATTCATTTCTCTTGTGTATATACCAAGAAGAGAAATTGTTGGGTAAAAAAATGTGCATATATTCCACTCAGCAGCTACTGTCTGTATTAGTTTGCCAGGTCTGTCTTAATGAAGTACCTCAACTAGGTGGCTTAAGCCACAGAAATTTATTGTCTCAGAGTTCTTGAGGCTAGAAGTTGGCTCTTTGCATTGCCTGTAAATTATAGAAATCATTATCAATTTTCAAACAAAAAGTTGCTGGGATTGTGCATGGGATTGTTTTGCGTCTATAGTTCAGTTTGGGAAGACTTGATATATTTATAATATAGAGTATTTTAAAAGTATTTTAATCCATGAATGTGAATTCTTCCATTGCTCTCCATTTATTTTCATCTCAATGATTCCTCCTTTTATTTAATTTAAATAAGGTTTTATGGTTTTTAGTGTATAGTTCTTTTACATATATCATTAAATTTATTCTGAGGTATTTAATATGTTTGATGCTATTACAATATGTCCTCCCAACCCCTCTTTATTTATTTTTCAGGTTTTCTCTTTGTTTGGCTATCCAAAAATTTTATTATAATATGCCTACGTGTGGTTTTCTTTGTATTTATAGCTTAATCTGTGGGTAGATGCCATTCATTAATTCTGGAAAATTCTTAGTTGCTGTCTCTTCAAATATTATTTTGCCCCATTTTTTTCTACTCCTTAATCTCCAGTTATAACTATATTAGACCTTTTCTTGGTGTCCCAGTATCTCTTACCATCTTTTTCATAATTCTTTAATTTTTAAAATTTTTGTGGCTCAGTTGGATATTTTTTGTTTACCCATATTTTTATTTACCAATCCTATCATTTGCTGTTAAACAAATCTATTAAATTCTCTTTTTAAAAAATTCAAGGTATTACAAATGTGTCCTCATCCCACCCCCATTAAATCCCCATCCTCCTCCCCTCCCCCCATTAAATTCTCTTAAGAAAGAGACCACCACTCACAATACCTGAAATCAAAACCTGTTCAATATGTCTGAAACAAAGAAGCTGAATTTATTACTTGTCAAGCAAGAGAGAACTGGGCTTCTTAGACAGGCTCTTTAAACAAAGCAAAGAATTGGTATTGTATCAGGCTTTGGGGAAGTCTGGAGACTTTTAAAAAGCTGGAGAGTTTAAGGATTTGCTGAATGTCAGAGTATAGTTTAGGGATTTGTTGACTAATGTCAAAGAACAGTCAGTCCTTTCCTTTCTTGTAATTGGAGAATAGGAACATTTTATTTTCTGTTCTAGATGTCATGTAGTGTATTTTTAAGTCCTAGAATATCCAGCTCCTGTCTACCTGGTTATGTTGATAGTATCCTGTTTCTCGCCATGCTTTAATTTTCTTATTTGTATAAATATTTACAACATACTTATTTTATATATCTGAAGTCCTTTGGAAGCTATTTTTGCTTTTTGTTGTTCATGATGATGGTTTATTTCCCAATGTATTTTCTAATTTTTTAAAAATTTTGTTTTAGTAATTAGATAATCTTAATCTCTGGGAATCTTGAAGAGACCTAAAGAGTTGGGTAAATTGTTTTAGGGAGGATTTGTAAAGTGAGTTCCTAGTTTAGGGTTTCCCAGGTCAGATAGGCAGTTTAAATTCAAAACCCCAAATTCATTTTCAGATAGGCTTATGATTATGAATTGTGATGATTAATTTTCGCCTCATGCTAAACTTTAAGTTTCCTTAGTGGCTTTAAAAAAATTAGGTGTAATTAAATTTATTGAAATTCACAGGGTTAGGTGTACAGTTCAATGGATTCTAATACATAAGTATATACCTGTGTTTCCAAACACCTCAGTCAAGATAAAGTACACTTTCATTATCCAGAATAGGCCTCTTTCTAATCAACCCCATCCCCCTAAATTAGGCAACCACTGATCTGATATCGATCACTTCTATTTGGAAATAACTCCAATATTTAGAAAAAGTTATTTTATAAAATATAGCCATACTTATCAAATTCAGGAAATTTAGCTTCTATATAATACTTTAATCTACATATATATTGTCAATTGTACCAGTGATATCTTTTGTAAGCATTTTTTTAGCCCAAGATTCAGTCCAGGATCACTTATTATATTTAATGACATCTCTTTGTTTCCTTTAATGTAGGGACAGATCCTTAGCCTTTCATGACACTGGCATTTTTTTAAAAGAATATAGGCCAGTTTGCCCGGCCAGTGTGGCTAAGTGGTTGAGCATCAACCTATGAACCAGGAGGTCATGGTTTGATTCTTTGTCAGGGCACATGCCCGGGTTGCAGGCTGGATCCCCAGTGTGGGGTGTGTAGTAAGCAGCTGATTGATGATTCTCTCTCATCATTGATGTTTCAGTCTCTCTCCCACTCCCTTTCTCTCTGAAATCAATATATATATATATATATATATATATATATATATATATATATATTCCAGTTTATTTTATAGAATGTGTCTCAAATGTTTAAGTTTTATCAAGATAGATTATGCAGTCTTTTTTGGATTAGTACATAACTGAGAACTAAGTTCTGTTCTTCTCAGGACATTGCTTTTGAAGGCACACTGTATCTGTCAGCCTCTTCCTGTTAATGTTAATTTTGATTACTTGTCCAAGTGTTATGGTTTCTCTACCATATAGTCACTCTTTTGCTGTGGTAAAATTGTTGCTTACTTAACGAACAGCTAACACGAGAGACTGAGACCATGCAAATATGCTTCTTCTTATCCAGTTTTCCCTCTTGGATTTAGCATTCAGAGATGATCCCTTTTTTTCATAGATGATTCTTGTTTAAATTAATTTTTACTATGACAGTTGTAAAATGATGATTTATTCATTGGCATTCTACTGTAATGAATAGCCTTCCCTGTGCTCCTACAGTCGACATCTCCTTCACCCACTCCTATCTTTATCCATCCATCCATCCATCCATCCATCCATCCATCCATCCATCATCCATCTATACTTAGGATGGACTCATGTATTCCTATTATATTCATTGGATTATAACTCTATACTGTGCCATATCTTACTTTTTTCTATTTTGGAACTTGACAGACAGAATATTGATGGTTTATATGTATCTGACTTCGCTTACTCAACATTTTTTGACATTCATACATGTTTTTATCTCTGAATATGGGACAGTTATTTTGTTCATTCACTTATAGATGGACATTTGGGGTGGTTCTAGTTTAGGAATCTAATGGACAAAGATGGTTTCAACATTCTTGGACAAGTATTTTGTGGACATATTTTTAATTCTACTGTTAGGTTTTATGTTAGGTGTCTGTTTAACTGTAACAAAACTGCCCAACTTTTTCCATCCATTAGCAATATACAGTATGAGAGATCTAGATGCTCCATCTCTTTGTGAGTACTTGGTATTGTCAGCTTTTTCATCTTAGTCATTCAAAATGAATGCATCTTCAAGTGGTAGCTCATTGTATTACTAGTAACCCGGTGCACAAAAATTTGTGCACTTGGCAGGGGAGGGGGGGTCCCTCAGTTATTAAACATTTATCGGCACAACACTGACCACATTGGTGGTGGTGGTGGTGGTCTTGTCAGAATGTGTTATATTATGCAGATGAAAATCTATTTAAACAGATTTGATGTAGATATTTTCAAAGATGGAAGAATTGTCCCTGTCAACTATTTTAGTTGATTCATATCTTCACTAATTGTCATTATTGCAAAGTTTTCAGTCCCCATATGGATTGCTGGATATAATAGGTCATACGCTGTCCCTGTCCTTTGTAGCCTTTGTTACCTTAAGGACTCTAGCTTTCCATTTATATGTTTAAGTACCAACCTTACCAGCTTAAAAATGTAAGCTTTTAATACTGCTCTCTCTGTTCCGTATCCTTCCGATGAAAAGTGGAGTTGGGTTGCAGCACAGGAGAGAAATTCAGAAGGGGAATATTGAAGTAATGACTGCAGTAGGAGAAGAGGGAACCTATTTCCCTGGCCACAGGCACTGGCGCCCTGGACCACAGGGCTGGCACCTTCTCCGGGTGGCTGAAGCTTGGGGCCTCAGGCGGGTGGCATGTCCGTCTCCTGGGCTGCAGCCAGCCACAGGTGCTGGCACCTAGACCGAAGGTGGGTGGCTTCTTCTTCTGGCGGCTTCTTCTTCTTCTGTGCTTCCAGGGAAGGCAGTCAGTTATGTGTATATGTGTGTGCATGCAAACATAGCTGTGTACACGTGTGTATGTGGAAATCTGCTGGGCAGTTCAAAACCATAGAAGAGTTGCCCCCTATCTCTTGAATCTTTCATAGATATCCCCCACTTTTTTATCCTATCACTATTGGAGACTCAGTATTTTCAGCCAGCCAGCCAGTGACTCTCTCAGTGTCTATTTCTGACTTCTTCTTTCCCTGTCTGTCTTCCAACCCCTAATCATATTTCCACCTGGATGCATCATTTATACTCCCAATATGCTGTACAGAGAAGGAATCAGGATGCCATCTTCCCATGAATAGTACTCAGTAACAAACCAATTGCATTTTAGTTGGGCAATGCGCCTACCCACCCTTCAAATCCCCTCTACCATGCATTTCTGTTTCCCTTTTTGTTTGTTGGATTGTTCTGCTGCTCCTTCTCCTCACCCCACCACCCTTGGATTGTAATGTAAAATTCTTTTACCATGTCAAGAAATTATTAAAAATACAGGTACTTTGAAAAAAAAATACAGGTACTTCTCTGATCACCGGCGGGGAGGAGAGGTGGCTGCTGGCCACCCGAGATCTACGTGGCAGCACCTAGAGGCTAGGACCTGGTCTCACCAGTTTTACCTGCTCAGTTTGAAAGGTGCTTGCGATCTACATGGCGGTCAGGACCCGATCTCAGGGGGTTTTACCCCCGAAGTTTGAAGGTACCTTGCCTCGCCCCCCAGCTGGTGATCGGAGAAGCCGGTCGGGGCAGAGAAGAGGTGGCCTTGACCCCTACGTAGATTGCGATCACCTTTCAAACTGCAAACCCCATGAGACTGGGTCCTGACCGCCACGTAGATTGAGAGCACCTTTCAAACTGCAAACCCCATGAGACCGGGTGTTGGCTGCCACGTAGATCACGAGCACCTTTCAAACTGCAAACCCCATGAGACCAGGTACTGACCGCCATGTAGATCGTGCGCAACTTTCAAACGGCAAACCCCATGAGACCGGGTTCTGACCACCACGTAGATCACGAGTACCTTTCAAACTTCGAGGGTAAAACCCCCTGAGATCGGGTCCTGGCCGCCACGTAGATCGCAAGCACCTTTCAAACTGCAAACCCCATGAGACCAGGTCCTGGCCACCAGGTAGATCACAAGCACCCTTCAAAGGTGGCAGGGCCTCCTTTGCCCTGCCCCCCCCCCCCGCTCTTGCCTGCCGCCTGGGTTTCTGATCACCGTCAGTGGCAGGTGGCTTCTTCTGTCCTTCCCCTTTAGCCTCTAAGCATTGTGCCTACATATGCAAATTAACTGCCATCTTTGTTGGCAGTTAACCGCCATCTTTGTTGGCAGTTAATTTCCATATAGCCCTGATTAGCCAATGGGGAGCATAGTGAAGGTATGGTCAATTACGATGTTTGTCTATTATTAGATAGGATAATTTTTTTATTATTTAAATTATTTCTTAAAGTACTACAAAGAGTATTACATATGTCTCCTTTTTTCCCCCCCTTGACATTCCCCTGGCCTCCCCTACCCCCCAGTGTCTTGTGTCCATTGGTTATTCTTTTTAAAAAAAAAAAAAAAATATATATATATATATATATATATATATATACATTATATATATATATTTCTTTTTTGTATTATCATTAGTAAAGGTATTACAAATGTGTCCTCATCCCCCCCATTAACCCCCAACCTCCCCCCCCCCAACCTGCACACTGATGCTCCCATCCCCCTGTTGTCCATGTCCATTGGTTTGGCTTATATACATGTATACAAGTCCTTCGGTTGATCTCTTCCCCTTACCCTCAACCTCCCCTACTTTCCTTCTGGGGATTGATAGCCTGATCGCTGTTTCTCAGTCTTTGGATCTGTCCCTTTTCATCAGTCTATGTTGTTCTCTATAATCCACAAATGAGTGAGGTCATGTGGTATTTATCTTTCTCTGACTGGCTTATTTCACTTAGCATAATGCTCTCCAGTTCCATCCATGCTGTTGCAAAAGGCAAGAGTTCCTTTGTTTTTTTTACCGCAGCATAGTATTCCATTGTGTATATGTACCACAGTTTTCTAATCCACTCATCTGCTGATGGGCACTTAGGCCGTTTCCAAATCTTAGCTATGGTGAATTGTGCTGCTATGAACATAGGGGTGCATATATCCTTTCTGATTGGCGTTTCTGGTTTCTTGGGATATATTCCTAGTAGTGGGATCACAGGGTCAAATGGGAGTTGCATTTTTAGTTTTTTGAGGAAACTCCATACTGTCTTCCATAGTGGCTGCACCAGTCTGCATTCCCACCAGCAGTGCAAGTGTTCCTTTTTCTCCACATCCTCTCCAGCACTTGCCGTTTGTTGATTTGTTGATGATAGCCAGTCTGACAGGTGTGAGATGGTACCTCATTGTTGTTTTGATTTGCATCTCTCGGATGATTAGTGACTCTGAGCATGTTTTCATATGTCTCTTGGCTTTCTGAATGTCCTCTTTTGAAAGATGTCTATTTAGATCCTTTGCCCATTTTTTGATTGGATTGTTTATCTTCCTTTTGTTAAGTTGTATGAGTTCCCTATAAATTTTGGAGATTAGGCCCTTATCAGATATGACATTGGCAAATATGGTTTCCCACGCAGTTGGTTTTCTTGTTGTTTTGTTGATGGTTTCTTTTGCTGTGCAGAAGCTTTTTATTTTGAAGTAGTCCCATTTGTTCAGTTTCTCTTTAGTTTCAAGTGCCCTAGGAGCTGTATCAGTGAAGAAATTGCTTCGGCGTATGTCTGAGATTTTATTGCCTTTGGATTCTTCTAGAATTTATATGGTTTCCCGTCGTACATTTAAGTCCTTTATCCATTTTGAGTTTATTTTTGTGTATGGTTTAAGTTGGTGGTCTAGTTTCATTTTCTTGCATATACCTGTCCAATTTTCCCAACACCATTTATTGAAGAGACTATCTTGACTCCATTGTATGTTCTTGCCTCCTTTGTCAAATATTAATTGAGCATATTGATTCGGGCCGATTTCTGGGCTCTCTATTCTATTCCATTGATCTATATGTCTGTTCTTGTGCCAGTACCAGGCAGTTTTGAGAACAGTGGCTTTGTAATACAGCTTGATATCTGGTATTGAGATCCCACCTACTTTGTTCTTTCTCAGGATTGCTGCAGCTATTCAATGTCTTTTTTTATTCCAGATGAATTTTTGGAGCCATCATTCTAGATCTGTGAAGTATGCCGTTGGTATTTTAATGGGAAGTGCGTTGAATTTATAGATTGCTTAGTGTAGTATGGACATTTTAATGATGTTGATTCTACCAATCCATGAACACGGTATGTTCTTCCATCTGTTTATGTCTTCCTCTATCTCTTTTTTCAATGTCCTGTAGTTTTCTGAGTAGAGGTCTTTTACCTCTTTAGTTAAGTTTATTCCTAGGTAGCTTAATTTTTTTGGTGCGATGGTAAATGGGATTGTTTTTTTAGTTTCTCTTTCTGAAGGTTCATTATTGGTGTATAGAAATGCCTCAGATTTCTTGGGGTTAATTTTGTATCCTGCTACATTGCCAAATTCGTGTATTAAGTCTAGTAGTTTTTTGATGGAGTCTCTAGGGTTTTGTATGTATAATATCATGTCATCTGCCAATAAGGACAGTTTTACTTCCTCTTTTCCAATTTGGATGCCTTTTATTTCTTCTTCTTGCCTAATTGCAATGGCTAATACTTCCAGTACTATGTTGAACAGGAGTGGTGAGAGTGGGCATCCCTGTCTTGTTCCTGTCCTTAGGGGAAATGGTGTTAGTTTTTGTCCATTGAGTATGATGTTGGCTGTGGGCCTGTCATATATGGCTTTTATTATGTTGAGGTATGATCCTTCTATTCCCACCTTGCTGAGAGTTTTTATCAAAAATGGGTGTTGGAATTTGTCAAATGCTTTTTCTTCATCAATTGATATGACCATGTGGTTTTTTTCTTTCAGTTTGTTTATGTGATGTATCACGTTTATTGATTTACGGATATTGTACCACCTTGCATCCCTGGGATAAATCCTACTTGGTCATGGTGTATGATCTTTCTGATGTACTGCTGGATCCGATTTGCTAAGATTTTGTTGAGGATTTTGGCATCTATATTCATGAGGGATATTGGCCTGTAATTCTCTTTCATTGTGTTGTCTTTACCTGGTTTTGTTATTAGAGTGATGCTGGCTTCATAGAATGAGCTTGGAAGTGTTCCTTCCTCTTGAATTTTTTGTAGTAGTCTGAGGAGGATAGGTTTTAGTTCCTCCTTGAATGTTTGGTAAAACTCCCCTGTGAAGCCGTCTGGTCCTGGGCTTTTGTTTGCTGGAAACTTTTTAATGACTGCTTCAATTTCTTCCATAGTTATTGGCCTATTGAGATTTGTAGATTCTTCATGATTTAGTGTTGGAATGTTGTATTTTTCTAGGAATTTGTCCATTTCCTCCAGGTTGTCTAGTTTGTTGGAGTAGAGCTGTCCATAGTATTTTTAAACAATAATTTGTATTTCTGTGGGGTCAGTTGTTATTTCGCCTCTATCGTTTCTGATTTTGTTTATTTGGGTCCTCTCTCTTTGCTTCTTGGTGAGCCTGGATAGAGGTTTGTCAATCTTGTTTATCCTTTCAAAGAACCAGCTCTTGGTTTCATTGATTTTCTGTATTATTTTTTTGGTCTCTATGTCATTTATTTCTGCTCTAATCTTTATTATCTCCTTCCTTCTGCTCACTCTGGGGTTTTCTTGTTGCTCTCTTTCTAATTCTTTGAGTTGTAGAGTTAGATGATTTACTACCATTTTTTCTTGTTTTTTGAGATAGGCCTGTAGAGCTATAAACTTCCCTCTCAGGACTGCTTTCATTGTGTCCCATAGGTTTTGGATTGTTATGCTTTCATTGTCATTAGTTTCCAGGATGTTTTTAATTTCTTCTTTGATCTCATTGGTAACCCAATCAATATTTAATAACATGCTATTCAGCTTCCAAGTGTTTGAGTATTTTGGGTTGTTTTTATTGTAGTTTATTTCTAATATTATGCTATCGTGGTCTGAGATGATGCTTGGTATGATTTCAATCTTCTTGAATTTGGGGAGACTTTGTTTGTGACTCAATATGTGGTCTATTTTTGAATGTGTCTTATGAGCACTTGAGTAGACTGTATATTCCATGGCTTTGGGGTGAAGTGTTCTGAAGATGTCAATTACGTCCATCTGATATAGTGAGTCATTTACAATTGCTATTTCTTTGCTGAGTGTTTGTCTGGAGCAGCCGTGGGCAAACTACGGCCTGCTGGCCGGATCTGGCCCGTTTGAAATGAATAAAACTAAAAAAAAAAAGACTGTACCCTTTTATGTAATGATGTTTACTTTGAATTTATATTAGTTCATACAAGCACTCCATCCATGCTTTTGTTCTGGCCCTCCGGTCCAGTTTAAGAACTCATTGTGGCCCTCGAGTCAAAAAGTTTGCCCACCCCTGGTCTATAGGATTTATCCAGTGATGTCAGTGGTGTATTAAAGTCCCCTACTATGATTGTATTGTTGTTGATCTCTCCTTTGATATCTTCCAGGAGATTTTTTATGTATTTGGGTGCTCCTGCATTGGGTGCATATATGTTTACCAGGGTTATATCTTCTTGTTGTATTGATCCCTTTAGTATTATGAAGTGGCCTTCCTTATCTCTTGTTATGGCCTTCACTTTGAGGTCTATTTTGTCCAATATAAGTATTGCTACCCCAGCTTTCTTTTCCTTTCCATTTGCCTGAAAGATATTTTTCATCCCTTCACTTTCAGTCTGTGTGAGTCTCTTCTAATGAGGTGGGTCTCTTGTAGACAGCAAATGTATGGGTCATGTTTTTTTATCCATTCAGCCACTCGATGTCTTTTGGTTGGAGCATTTAGTCTGTTTACGTTTAAAGTTATTATCGAAAGGTATTTGTTTGTAGCCATTTCTTTTTGTATGTGTGGCTGTTTTCTTTCTGAGCTTTTTGTTTCTTCTTTTTACACCAGTCCCTTTAGCATTTCTTGCATTGCTGGCTTGGTGGTGATAAACTCCCTTAGCCTTTTTTTGTCTGTGAAGCTTCTTATTTCCCCTTCAATTTTGAATGATAGCCTGGCTGGATAAAGTATTCTTGGATTCAGTCCTTTGCTTTGCATCACTTTGTAAATTTCCGTCCATTCTTTTCTGGCCTGATGTGTTTCTGTTGAGAAATCATTTGATAATCTAATGGGAGATCCCTTGTATGTAACTTTCCATCTCTCTTTTGCAGCCTGTAAGATTCTCTCTTTGTCCTGAACATTTGCCATGGTAATTATGATGTGTCTTGGTGTGGGTCTTTTGGGGTTCATCTTGCCTGAGACTCTCTGTGCTTGTGTGACTTTTTTCTTCCCCACCTCAGGGAAGTTTTCTGATATTATTTCTTCGAATAGGTTTTCTAATCCTTGTTCCTCTTTCTGTTGTTCTGCCACCCCTATTATCCGTATGTTGTTTCGTTTCATGTTGTCCCAAAGCTCTCTTAGGCTCTCCTCCTGTCTTTTAATTTTTTTCTCCAACAGCAGTACAGTTTGGGTGTGTTTTGCTTCCTTGTCTTCTAATTCACTAATTCGGTCCTCCGCTTCTCCTAGTCTACTGTTGATACTTTCAATGGAGTTTTTTATTGCAGCTATATCACTCATCATTTCTTCTTGGGTCTTACTTAAGTTGTTGATTTTTTCATCTGTTTCTTCTTGCTTCTTGCATAAGTAGTTGATTTTTTTCATTTGTTTCTTCTTGCTTCTTGTATATGTTGTTGATTTTTTCCTCCATCCGGTTTATGCACTCTAGGACCCTTATTCTGAATTCTTTTTCTGTCATGCTGCATGCCTCGGTTTCACTTAGCTGCTTTTCTGGCGAGTCCTCCTTTTCTTTCCTTTGGGGGTTTCTGTGTCTACCCATGTTTGATCTCACTGACATATCTAGACATTGAGTTGTTCAGTGGCTGCTCCCTGGGTGGCATTGGCACCTTGGACTATGGTTACTCCTCGGGCGGTTGGGGTAGCAACTGTTCCTCAGTTGGCAGCAGCTCCTCTGTTGGGTGCGTTCACAGCTTTGGTGGCTCTTCTGGCTGGTGGGGGCAGGCTTCACGTACAGCTGCTGATCCTCAGAGGGTGTGGTGATCAGGAGGCTGCTGTTGCTTGGATCTGCTGCCTTGATTTAAGGGCACATAATACAACACAACAAGGCACCCCAACACCCTTTCTTGATAAAAACACTCAGCAAAATGGGAATAGAGGGATCATACCTCAACATAATAAAAGCCTTATATGATAAACCTACAGCCAAAATCATACTCAGTGGGCAAAAACTAAAACCATTTCACCTAAGAACAGGAACGAGACAGGGATGCCCACTTTCACCACTCCTGTTCGACATAGTTTATACACCAAAATTGAACTATCAGAAAGGGAAACAAAGAAAACGCTCCTATTTACAATTGCATGAAAGAAATAAAATACCTTGGAATAAATTGAATAAGGATATGAAAGACCTCTTCTGGGAAAATTATTAGACACTGAAGAAAGAAATTGAAGAAGATACAAATAAATGGAAGCACATACTATGCTCATGATTAGGAAGACAAACTCATTAAAATGTCCACACATTGATGTTTCTTTCTCTCTCTCACTCTCTCTAACCCCTCTATCTCTAAAAATCAATAAAAAAAATATCCTTAGGTGAGGATTAAGAATAAAGGTATTATGTAGTTACTAGTAATAGTTTTCCATTTACATCATAATATTCATTACTAAATGAATTTCTTTTTCCTACCCCAAATACTTTGAACATATATAAACATTTTTATACTGTTCATATGCATGCATTTATTTTAGTTTGTGTTATTAAGTATAATGCCATTGGATTGTTTGAAAATATATATATATAATTTTTTTTTTTTTTGCTAAGAATTCATTTGAGCTAAATTGATGACATATGCTGGGCAGCTTGTTCTCAAGTACCTTAACATATATAACTGCAAAACAACAATTTTATGAGTCCACTCATATGAGGTACCTAGAATAAGTCAAATTCATAGAGATAATAAAGTGAAATAATTGCCAGGGGCTGGGAGTAGGAGAGAGGTAATGTGGAGTTACTGTTTAATTCATACAGTTTCAGTTTGAGATTACAAGGAAGTTCAGAAGATGGATAGTGGTTACACAACAATGGGAAGGTTCTAATGTCACTGGAATTGTACACTTTAAAATTATTTTAGTGGTATATTTTATATTATATATAACCACAATAATAATCTATAACTACTAGGAGTATTGAATGAACCAGAATATAAATTTAATTTTAAAAAGAACATAAAATGTGCTAGAAACTTTACATGTATTAGGGTACAACCCTCTGAGGTATGAGGTATGTACTTATTAGCTTTCTTTTACCCGTTGAAAAACTAAAGGTCATAAAGTTTCATTTATAGCTAATTTACCAACAGCTTACCATTTGCTTAACTCTCACAATCATTTGTCTGAGATGTAAGACCTATCCTATATAATAAAGAGGGAATATGCTAATTGACCACCTCACCCTCACAAGATGGCAGTTTCCACAGCCAATAAAGAGGGAATATGCTAATCAACTGCCATGCCCTCACAAGATGGCAGCACCCACAGCCACAAGATGGCAGCGCCCAGTCCCCTCAGCCCCGCCTCATCCAGCCTCAGTCCCCCAGTCTCCTCAGCCATGCCTCATCCAGCCTCAGTTTCCTAGTCCCCTCAGCCCCGCCTCATCCAGCCGGAATCCCCCAGTCCCCTCAACCCCACCTCACCCAGTCCCCACAGCATCCAGCCTCATCCAGCCTCAGTCCTCCAGTCCCCTCAGCCCCGCCTCATCCAGCCAGAGTCCCCCAGTCCCCTCAGCCCTGCAGGGGAAGGTATTTGGGGATGATCAGGCCAGCAGGAGAGGGCAGTTGGGGACGATCATGCTGGCAGGGGAGCAGTTAGGCATCAATCAGGCCAGCAGGGGCGCAGTTAGGGGACGATCAGGTTTGCAGGCAGAGTGGTTAGGGATGATCAGGCAGGCAGGCAGACGGGTGGTTAGGAGCCAGCAGTCCTGGATTATGAGAGGGATGTCTGACTGTGGGATCAGGCCTAAATCGGCAGTCAGACATCCCCCGAGGGGTCCCAGATTGGAGCGGGTGCAGGCTGGGCTGAGGGACACCCCCAGTACACGAATTTTGTGCTCCGGGCCTCTAGTTAGCTAATAAAAGATGTTGAGATTTGGACCTATTTCTGCTTGACTCTAAGGCAGGTGCTCTTTCTGTTTTACCACCCAGCCTTCCATGTGAATATTGTAGCTCCATGTTATAGTGAAATGTTGACATGGCATTCTGTTTTACTATAGATTCTAACATGTCATGATTCAAGACCAGAAAAAAAAAAGTCATACAGCAGCATTATGAACATCCTGAGATAACCCCGTGCTGAGTGTAACATCTGTGGCCTTTAAACAGGTCATGTCTAATTTGAGTAGACTGTGTAAGGTGGGAATGACTCATGTTCCATGAGGTCATCTACTGCATTTTTTACTTTAAATTAGTTTACCATCAGATATAAAGTTGGTGCTTCTCTTCATAATACTATGAGTCTCTAAGGGTGAAGATTCATTTTTGTAATCTATTTGCTATTTTATTTATTTATTTTAATTTAAATTCTTTATTGTTCAAAGTATTACATATGTCTCCTTTTCCCCCCATTGACCTCTTCCCGGCCACTCCACCCCCCCAGCACATGCCCTCACCCCGCTATTGTCTGTGTCCATTAGTTATGTTTATATGCATGCATACAAGTCCTTTGGTTGATCTCTTACCCCCCTCTCCCACCCTCCACTTCCTTCCCTCTAAGGTTTGATGGTCTGTTCAATGCTTAAGTTGCATCCTTCATTCCTGTCTGCTTTTCTTGCTTCCTTTGGAGACTCCTTTTTAATGAAAGATCACTAAAGTTATATCATCATCTATAATAAAAGCATAATATGCTAATTAGACCAGACAGCCGAACAACCTTCTGGATGTCATTTTGGACAAAGCCGCTGTGGCAGGGGCCGAAGCAGAGGCGGTTAGGGGCAATCAGGCAGGCAGGCAAGCAGTTGGGGGCGATCAGGAAGGCAGGCGAGTGGTTAGGGGAGGTCAGGCAGGCAGGCGAGCGGTTAGGATTGCAAGAGGGGGCAGGCTGGGCTTAGGAACATCCCCTGCCCCCGTGAATTTTGTGCACCAGGCCTCTAGTCCAGGGGTGGGCAAACTTTTTGACTCGAGGGCCACAATGGGTTCTTAAACTGGACCGGAGGGCCGGAACAAAAGCATGGATGGAGTGTTTGTGTGAACTAATATAAATTCAAAGTAAACATCATTCCATAAAAGGGTACGGTCTTTTATTTCAATAGTTTTATTCATTTCAAACGGGCCAGATCCAGCCCACAGGCCGTAGTTTGCCCATGGCTGCTCTAGTCTATAATAATTAAAGCATAATATGCTAATTAGACCGGTCGTCCTTCCAGACAAAGCTGGGGCTGCGAGGGAAGCCCAGGTCCTGGGTGCTAGAGGAAAGCCAGTGCCAGCAGCCGGGGGAAGGAAGGCCTACTCTTGCACAATTTCATGCACTGGGTGTCTAGTAATAAATAATTTAATAGGAAATGTCTCAGTATAGTAACGATTTTCAAACTACTTATGGAACCACTATTTCTAGTAATGCTATAAGTGAAAGAATTTTAGCGTAAACATAAAGATCTGGACATTCCTTTTATTATTGTGGTTGATTTTTCACATTACCCTTCAGAAATGGAATATTTGCTATACTGTGGAGAAAACAAAATTGATCCTACTTTTCTTGAACCCTTAAACTATCTTGAGTAGCCATGGAAATAATTCCTCAGTAAGAATGTAATTGCTAATCACTTGATATTCTCTATGTACAAAAATGAGTAATACCTGTTAAAACATCTAGATTTTTAAATAAAGTTGTGATATTTGGGTACAGTGAAACAATTTACATATTTTCTTAACATGTTCCCTAAAACTTACTGAAACAAACTGGAATGCTTTTTTGGAAGCCAAGGTACTTGTTGCTGACGTAGTAATAATTTTGTTGTTTGCAATTTTATAAAATATTTTAAAAAGTTCCGAATTACCATGTTCCTTAAATAACTAATGGTGAGATTTTATCTCTGAAGTGTTGGCTTGTGAGTAGGCGGCAAATTATATGTTACAATGTTATATAAAACTGACTCATATGAGTGGGTGAGCAGTCTCAAGAATACCAGGACACCCACACTTGAAAAAGTCAGTATGTGCTGGTTCTTTTTATACCATGTTCCAGCAGGCTGCTTAATGGAGCTTTATTCATTAAAAAAGCCATTATAATTTCTTTCATTGCTTTGGTGAATACCTTCCTGTTTAAAAAAAGTGAAATAACATTTTTTACCATTAAAAAAATCATTGTTCAGAAGATAAAAAGTTTGATTCAGAATTTGAAGTAATTCACTTCCCTGTGCCTCAGGTTTTTAAATTAGTTAATGCCAAAAAATTAAAACATACCTCCTTTTTGGAGTATTTTAGAATATTTGTTAAATCCTGTATAAATACAATTAAATGATCTTTTAATAAGTAGTATTCTAGTCTTGATAAGCAGCCCATGCTGTTTTACTCATAAAAACAGTATATATAATAATAAAAGTATAATATGCTAATTAGACCAGACAGCCAAATGACCTTCTGGACGTCCTCCCGGATGACCTTTTGGACGAAGCCAGGGCTGCGAGGGCCAAGCCCCTTGCATGGATTTCGTTCTTCGGGCCTCTAGTATTGTATATAGGAATGTTATCTCAGATACAGTCTATTTGATATTAAATTTTAATTCTGGTATTCTTTTTCTGGTAACATTATATAATCTTAAATATGTTTGTTATATTATCCAAAATGTTGCTTTGGTTGGATTTCACAAATTAGATTTTGTTTGTATGGGGATTTAAAAAAATATTTTAAAAGAATACTTCCTAGGTTCTTTAACCACATACTAACTAAACCTTATTGCTTTATTGGAATTTTCATTCCTCTTTTAACTAACATTCTTTGTTCAAACTGAGAATCTCAACCAGCGCTTTTTAAAAAATGTTTCTATTTTGTTGAAATCTTTTATTTGAAAATAGCCAAAGGGCACCTCTAGCTGTAAAACAGGTCCTCTAAATAGCACTTTCATTTATGTTATTTAATTATTATAAGATCTCTCTGATGATATTGGTGTTATTCCAAATTTTTGGAAGGGAAAGCAGTAGCTTTGAGAGGTAAAGAAACTTGCTCACCTAATGGCAGTGTTGGGATTTCAAGCTACACAAAAGTTCTGCTCTTCAATTTTTTGTGCTATAACCATAATATATCTGTATCTGTACATAGATTTCTTTTTGAGGGGTTGCTGTTACAAGTAGTAGTATACATAGTATATATGTGATTTCTATAACACGGCATACCTGTCTCTGATGTCATTTAAAATAAAAACCAATGAACAAGCAATTTGTCTCTTTTGTCTTCTCCAAATGAGATTCTATTCAAACTGACATCTGTTGTGATTATTATGGTTATAGTTTAAAAATAAACTTAAAGTATTAATCATGTTTTAATATGTTAATGATTTAAATACCTCTCTTTATGACCAGAGAGTTACTTATTTTAGAATTTTTATACCATATCAGGTAACTAAAGCTGTGATCAAATAACCAATATTACTTTTATGAGTTGCTTACTTGCCTTAGTAATGTAGAAGCATGAAAACATTTTAAGTACATTTTCATTTCTGTGAGGTAGATATATATCATATATGTATGTTTATCTGTGGGTGTGTCAGTTTAAATTTTAATTAGACTGTGTTGCACATGTAGAAAACTATTGATTTGCCATTCTTCCTGAGTATTTTCCTAGTCAATGAAGAGTTCATTTGATCAGCGGGACCTCAGAGTTTAATTTTAAATTATAATCAACCATACTTGTATCGATGGTAATCACTGCTGGGATTCAGTAGCATCGTTATTTTTCATTTACACTTTAATTTCTATGGTCTCATCTTAGATTTTACTCCTATGGTATGGAGAAAGATATGTTGAGGTGGGTAATTTTTGATTATTTTCTCAGTGCTGCATGGTGTCAGATGTAGAATTTAAGTTGTTTATGACAATGGATCCTAGTTTTCTCTAATAAATCATTGTTTTCAAATATGTCCGTCAGAGCTATGAGAATTTTTATTTTGTCTTTTTATATTAATGGTAAATAGTAAGTCCTATAGGTAAAACTAATTTCAGGTAATAATGCCCCATTGGAATAACAATTTCATAGAATTAGACTTGGTTTCTTAAACCAGTGCTCCTCAAAGCAGGTTCCAAATGCATTTCCCTCACCCAGGTCATTTCAAATAAATATTCACTGGTTTGGGGCACAGAGAAGCACTTTGCAAACAGAATGAATAAGACATTGTCTTATCTTCAAGAAGAAACACACTGCCTAGTAGCAGAACGTACATGAAGAATTTTATTACAGTGTGATAGATGTCACAGTAGAAAGGTGTTCCAGGTACAGAGGGCATACTGATTGGAGAGGAAGCATGGAACAAAGGTGACCTGAGAATGCTTCTCAGGAAACTAATGTGTAAGGTGGGTTTTAAAGGACAAATGTGAATTCAATAACAATGGGATATAGGTGGGAGTTTTCCTGGACTCCTGGCAAAGCAAACACAGTGTTTAGGGAACTTCCATATAGAAGAAGAATCCACATATTATTACAGAAGGTAATTTTAAACACAATTCTTCTTGCTTCCTAAGTAAAATATTATAATAATTCAAACATTTAATAAGTATTACTTGCAGTGATCTAAGTTTCCAACCATCTTTGATTATTACTAAGCATTAATGGTGGTACTAATGAATGATAAAATAACTAAACAGCAGGAAATAATAGGGAAATTGAAGGATAAGATGCTTGGATTATCTGCCAACTTTTAATATACAACTTTATTATAACTAACTGAAAGTTTAGCTGTATGTTGCTTAAAGTATAAATTCTGTGTAAGATTTATTTATGTAACATATTTATATTGAGTCTGTATCCTCACTTTGAAAATGATGATCCTCCCTCTTCAAGCCAGAAAACTAAGGTACAGAGGTGAAGTAATTTCCTACCCTTACTAGAGTAACTGGAGGAGCCAACATACGTTTTGATTCCAGAGCCAGTGCTTAAAGAAATTGTAAAAAGGTTAATGGGTACTGCGTGGTGGGGATGAGAGACAGGCACCAAAGGAGGCTGGATGTCTGGCTGAAGAGGTGGGAGAGAGTGATGCTAGAGAGTCAAAGGACCAGGGAGGCATTCTTGTTTGTTTTTAAGATGGGTGATGCTTAGCATGTGTAAATTCTCATGTAAACAATTGAGCAAAGGCAGGCAATTAGAAATAGAGGTGACAGATAGAATAATCTATAGTGAATGTTCTGAGAATGTAAGACAGGATGGGACAACTTCCAAGAAGGCAAGATGTGTGAAGTGCAGATGCAGGTGAGTTAAGGTTGGTGTTGGGAAGTTAGAGGTGGGTAATACAGCATGTGTATCAGCCTGTTGGGCTGCTTTGCTTGTGCTTTCATTATCTCTGTGTTATATACCTGAAAAGAACAACCACATATGGTAGTTTAGTTTAGAAATGCTCATGGAATTCATCCCAACTGAAGAGGATGGGATATGTTGGTATTTGGGAGTCTTAAGGGAGAAAGTTGAGACTGCGTAGTACAAGAGGGAAGTGAAATAATACTCTGTTCAGTTGTTTAAAGGGAAGTGGAAGATGGAAGCCACTTAGCACAGTCTCAAACCTGGGTCTAGGAAAAGGTGTAGTAAGAAGCACAAACTGTCTTGGCCATTGTGCTCAGTGGTTAGAATGCCAGCTTGCACACTGAAGGGTCTCCTGGTCAAGGGCAAATACCTTGTTGTGGGTTCCCTCTCCGCCCCCAGTTGGGGCACGTGCAAGAGGCAGTCTATATGTCTTTCTCACATCAATGTTTCTCTCTCTCTTTCTCAACCCTCCCCTTTCTCACTTCTACTCTCTGAAAAGCAATGGAAAAACATATTCTCAGGTGAGTATTAACTAAAAAAGAAAAAAGCACAAACTAAGCCATCAGAAGAGGAATTGAACTGAGAGAGACATAGCTCCTTCAACTCAACTACCTTAAGGGAAATTAAAACCTGATATCCACGATAATAGTGAATGCATCATAGTTAAAGAATCTAAACTTTTTCTGAGAGCTTTTAAATGTAAGAACTTTTCAGATCACTAAATTACATAGAATTCTAAAACTGAAAGATCTTTGTATACTGTTATTGCCCATTCAATGGAGAGGTTAAGTGACTCATCCAAAATCTGAAACAGCTTTTATTGGCAAGGTCCAAACTCAATTTACAGGTTTTCCACCACACCATGCTGCCTCCCATTTCAGCAACTTATTAAAACTGTTCTTGCAAGATTCTTATGATGTGTATTTGAGGATTGCCATCATGCCTGGCCCTTGCCTCTCCAAACGTTTTTCCTGTTCTCCAGACATTTATCTATTCGTCCTATTTTGTGTTTTTTAGATTCTTCACTATCTTGTGACTCTCTTCTGAGTTGTCAGCATTTAATTGCATTTCTCTTCAAGTACCTAAGCTAGTTTGTCAGCTACTTGATCTGCAAAATATCTGTTGGATGAAACCACCAACTTTAATTTGCTGCTCAGTAACTATTTAGACATGGTGGAGTAAATATTCTCAGTGGATATGCTATTTTCTTATTAATATTTTAATTACCTACTTTTAAAATTATTCCAGGTTATCCTTTTTCAATTTCAATTTTAACTTTAATTTTTTCTTCATTTAGGAATACTTTCAAGAAAACCTTTTACAGTCTAAAGATTTAGGTCAAGTGATAGTTCAGCATTATTCTCAGAATGTAAACAGACTGGCTGTTCCAGAGGGAATTTGGTGAACAAATGCATCAATGACATTTCATATTTTTCTGAATTTCTGTTTTTTGCTTTTGGTGGATTGAATCAATTTTCAGAACATGAAACTGAATATATCAAAGTTGAAAATAAATGTTTAATAACTTAGACTTATACTCCTTGATATAGATTTTATTAAGTTTTCATAGGAATGGATGGGTAAAATGAGGACAAAACTAGGTAACTGCCAGTTAGGGGGAGAATGTTTACTTGAACTTTAAAACACAATAGGAACTAAGAATTTCTGAATCTAAGATATTTTGCATGCGTGTCCTTTAAAAGGTCTGCTTAGGGCTCATTTTCTTTAATAGCAGAATGAAGAAGTTTAACCATGCATGCATGCAGAAATCCTTACAACAGCCCTACTACTCACCAGGAACTGGGGAGAACCATTCCACTTCTAACCTTATTCCATTCTGTTCTGCTCTCCTGTTAAACGTTAACAGCTAATGTGAATTTCTGAAAAAGCACTCTTGGATCAAAGCAGATGCTCTTATAAGCTAAACGACCAGTTTACAACCTCTGCACTAAAGAGAACAGTGTCTTCCTGGCCAGTGTGGCTCAGTGTCTGAGTGTCAACCTATGAACCAGGAGGTCTCGGTTTGATTCCTAATCACCCACAGAGCAGGGCCGATCAGGGGGTTGGGGCGCTGCCACTGTCACACTCAGGGCAGGGCCGATGGGGAGGTTATGGCTCTACCCTGTCACACACAGAGCAGGGCCGATCAGGGGGTTGGGGCGCCGCACCCTGTCACACACAGAGCAGGGCCCGTGGTGGTGGTGGTGGGGGGGGGTTGGGGCGCCGTACCCTGTCACACACAGAGCCGCAGGGCGATCAGGGGGTTGGGGAGCTCCCCCCTATCAGGCACAGAGCAGGGCTGATCAGGGGGTTGGGGCGCCTTCCCTTGTCACGAACAGAGCAGGGTGGATAGGGTGGTTGTGGCCCTGCCCCCTGTCACACACAGAGCCGCAGGGCAATCAGGGGGTTTGGGCACTGACCCCTGTCACGCTGATCCTGGTGCTGGGAGGCCTCTTGGCTCCGCTGATCCCGGTGCTGGGAGGCATATTAACCTTTTACTATATAGGATAGAGGCCTGGTGCATGGGTGGGGCCGGCTGGTTTGCCCTGAAGGGTGTCCTGGATCAGGGTGGGGGTCCCCACAGGGGTGCCTAGCCAGCCTGGGTGATGGGATGATGGCTGTTTGCAGCTGGTCACACACCCTTCAGGGTGGGGGTCCCCACTGAGGTGCCTGGCCAGCCTGGGTGAGGGGATGATGGCTGTTTGCAGCTGGTCACACACCCTTCAGGGTGGGGGTCCCCAGTGGGGTGCCTGGTCAGTCTGGGTGAGGGGATGATGGCTGTTTGCAGCTGGTCACACACCCTTCAGGGTGGGGGTCCCCACTGGGGTGCCTGGCCAGTCTGGGTGAGGGGCTGAGGGCTGAAGCTCCCAACCGCTCCTTTTTTTCGTTTTTTCTTTTTTTCTGGGCCAGCTTTAGCTCTGAGGCTCCAGCTCTGAGGCTTCCACTCCTGAAAACAGGTATCTGGTTTGTTTGGGTTCTACAATCGAAACAATGTATAACTCCAGCTCTGAGATCCCGGCTTGCTGAAAGCAGGTTTCTGGGGTTTTGTTTAGCTTCTATATTTGTTACAATGTTTCTTAAACTGCAGGCTCAGAGGCCGGCAAGGCAGGCGAGGAACGTTGGTTTCCTCCTTCACTGAAGCAAGCAAGCCTCATATTAGTTTCAAGCTGCCTGGCTGCTGGCCGCCATCTTGGCTGGCAGTTAATTTGCATATCGCCCTGATTAGCCAATGGGAAGGGTAGCGGTTGTATGCTAATTACCATGTTTCTCTTTTATTAGACACACACATATACAGAAGAATAATATAATGAACTTTTGTATTATATATATAATCAGCTTTGATGTTTACCAACCTCAGTAGGTCCCCCAAACCTTATCTTCCCACTAGGTTTTTTGTTTTTAAATCAAATACTTTTAAATACTGTGTGCTTGTATGTATGTACTCATCTTATTTATATGGAATTGTAACCATAGATCATTTTTATAACTGGATGTAGACTTCGTGAACAAGTTTTTAAAGTGACCCTTAGGGTCTCATTTATAGAAAAGTAGGAGCTCTCTAGTACTTACGATTAACTAAAGTGAAGAAGACTCCTACACTAGTAAATTTGTTGGGGAAAGTGTCTATCAGTTCCTTTGTTTTTATCCAGTTGTAAAATGTTTATTCATGACACAACAGTTTATTCATACATATATACACGTGTATCTGTCTGAAGATTGAATAAATAAGGAAATTCATGTTTTTATTTACTTTTAATTCCATCTGAATTTGCATCCAGTTCAGTCTTTTGCAGGCAAGAATGTTTATTGAATAATCACTTAGCCTAGAGACTCTGCTAAATTATTTACATGCTTTAGATTATTGAATCCTCTTAACAATCTTGAGACATATACTATTGTCTAGGTTTTGTAAGGAATAAACTGGGCTCAACAAATTTAATGTTTCTCAGCCAGAAAATGGCAGAACCCTTATTTGAATAGTTTATCTTAAGAACTAATGTCTTTTCGTCATACCTCAATGCCAAAGAGCCTGTTGAGAGTTGTCTGGTCAGTGTAAGTATAGCATTTTCTGTTTATAAGCTCACAGTTTTAGACCCATACTTGCTTGTAGTACAGTGAACTGTAATACCATAATCTATATTAATATTGATGATATTTCTCATTATAACTTGTCATTAAACCTAATTTACAGGTATTTTGTTTACTACTTTCTTAGTTGTGAATTATAAGCAAGAACTATTCCTGTTCTGAAGATAGTTCCCTCTAACCTTTTCTTTCCCAAGACTCAGGTAGTGTGCTCACAGGCATGCCCTGATTAATACGTAGACAAGGAGGGGACCCTCTGTAGATCTCTGGAGCTCTCTCTGGTCAGCTTTTTCCTCCTCGGTACTCTGCCCCATGAAATTTGGTTTCCTCAGACTTCCAGCATCATCTCTTCAACTCAGGGATCCTGCGACTACCAGGCTCTACTTGGGGTCCTCTTGGAGTCTTTCTCCAGGTGTAAGCTTTGGGACTTTTAGAGCTCACATTCTTTGATTTCAATCTTTCAAGGATCACTGCCCTTTGTTGCCTCATGTCCAATGTCTTAAAAGCCATTGTTTAATTTAGTTTGCACTTTTTTGGGTTGTTTTAGGTAGGTGGATAAATCTAGTCTCCATCTTTGCGGGAACTCTTTCTATAATTTTAAGAATAATATAAAGATGCCCAGCCAAAGTGGCTCAGTGAGTGAGTGTTGACCTATGACCAGGAAGTCACGGTTCAATTCCTAGTCAGGGCATATGCCCAGGTTGCGGGCTCGATCACCAGCATGGGGCATGCAGGAGGCAATTGATCAATGATTCTCTCTCATTGTTGAAGTTTCTATTTCTCTCTCCCTTTCCCTTCCTTTTTAAAATTAAAAAGGAATAATATAAAGGCAATAAGAGAAGGCTCTAAAGCTTTATTGCTTCCGTCTAAATGATGGTTCTTCCACTTACTAGCTATTTGACTTGGAGCAAGTTACTTAAGCTTTCTGTCTCAACTTCTTAATCTGTAAAAGGAAAATAATATTACCTATATCATAGGGCATTTGTGAGGATCGAAAGAGTCAGAATATGTGAAATACTTCAAAAATTAACTGGCATATAAACTCTCAATAAATGAGTTTTTATTATCATAGAAAAATTTTAATGCAAAAAAACCCCAACTTTGGAGTGTGGGACATCTTTATTTCAGTATCAGTTCTACCACCATTGTGGCCTTATTTAGCCTCTATTAATCTTATTTTGCTCATTATAAAAAGTGGGTAATAACACCTATTCATTAAGTAGTTGTATGGTTGAAATAAAATGAAACTTGCAGAGTGCTTGGCACAGTGCCTGGCACAGATTAGGTGCTCACTGGTTATTGTTATTTTGATTATCTACTGCTGCATCACAGATTGCCACAAAGCTTAGTGGCTGAAAATAGCAGTTATTGTTTTGTTATCTTGAGCGGTTCAGAGGTTGGGGTGTTCTGAGCTCAGCAGTTCTCACTTGGGGTCTCTCAGGCAGTTGCAGTCAGACACTGGCAGGGCTGCAGTCATCTTGAAGGCTGTCATAGTCACTCGCCTGGCAGTTGATCCAGGCTCTTGGCTGGGATCTCATCACTTCCTCACTGTGTAGTGACTGAATTCCAAGAGCAAGAATCTCTAAAGGATTAGGCAGAAGCTTGAAGTCACCTAGTGTTACTTTGGCTGTAGTTATAGACCCACCTAATTTTAAGAGGAGTGTCAACATTACCTTACAAGAACATTGTGTAATGGGAGATATTGATGCAGTCATTTTTAGACAATACAGCCTGTCATAGTTAGTTATTATTCATGTGCATGTTTACATATGTGCAAACATTTTACATATTTTTGGTGCCCCCAATATACACACTTTATAATTTTACCTGTACTTTTTGCAAGCTCTGTTGTCCATATCTAAAGTACCTTGTGGCCAGCAGGTGGTGTTGGCATTCTTCTTCTAGCTTCCAATTGAGACCTATAAATCATTAATCTCTCATCAGAATGCAAACTCTATCCTTTGAGGCCCATGACATCAATTCTTTCTCATTGCTGTCATTTATGAACACATTGATCACTTCTCTGTGTTTATGCATGGTGTGTACATGAGGGTGAGGTGGAGGTCTTGGCAAACTATCTTAGAATTCTGCTTGCCACAAACCCCTTGAGGAATTTTTTACTTTAGTTATTGTACTTTTCAATTCTAGAATTTTCCATTGGTTATTTTTTATAATTTTTATGTTTTTATTATGATGTCCAAATTGGGTAATAGTCATCATATTTTCCTTTAACTCTTTGAACATATTTGTAATAGCTACATTGACTTCTATATCTGCTAAATTCACCATCTGGGCCCACTCCATTTTTATTAACTGATTTTTTTTTCTACTTGTTTATTTGTATGTCTAGTGCTTTTTGTTTGAAAACTACATTTTACATAATATATTATAGCAGATCTGGATTCTGTTTTATATTCTTTGTTCCCTATAGTATGCAGACAATAATATCTCTGCTCAGTGTTTTTATTTTTATTTTTTTAGCCTACATTCCTATGGGTTGTCCCTCTGTCTACATAGTGTATTAGCCAATGATTTGGGTGGAGATTATGCTTAAAAATCTTGAGCCCTTAAGGCTTCCACTTCTGCTTAATAATTTGTATGTGGGTTGAGGCTCTCATTCAAAGTTGCAGTCATTTCTCAGCCTTTCTTAGTTTCACTTTTCACCAGGCTCTCTGAAATCTCTCCTGTGCATGTGTTTGTAGTATCCAAGTCAGCCAGGGACTGTGTGAGAACTTATCTCAGCCCTTCCATGACTCTCTTATTTCTAAGGTACCCCATTTAATTTCTGTTTTGTTTTGTCTACTGCTTATCCCAGCTAGGATCACAACCTTGGATGTAGTAGAGCTGCAGGTTTTCTCTGTGCATTTTCATTTAAGTCCACCACTTTTATTTTCACTTGTATTTTTTTAATTAATAGGGTTATACACTTGCAAGGCAGAAAGTCAACATGGTCTTACATAAGTATTACTAAAGCTGACACCTAAAGCTAATTCAATATATTTGTTATACAATGAAAACTTAAAATTGTTATTCTGGAATATTATTTTATATATTCCCCTCTGTTACTTGACAAACTTTTAAGTGTTAAGTCTTCCACTTTTAAAGGGCAATGCCGTGAGTTTTTGCCCTCTACCTCAGAGCCCAACCCCTTTGGGTTGTTCCTTGACTCCTCTCTTTCAAGCTGTAGGTCCACCACATCAGAATATCTTGTTAATTTTATTTCCAAAATATACATAAAATTTGATCCTCTTCATACCATCCTTACTGCCACCACTCCTTTCAAGCCACCATCATCTCTACTTGATATTATTAAGTAGGCTTCTACTATTTTCTTCTAACTGTGCTTTCCTTCTATATGTGCTCTCAGTAGAACTGTCATAATATCCTGTTTAGCATTAATGGGATCTTGTCACCCCTCTGCTCAGGTTCTTCTAATGGATGGTATCTTATCACATTCAGAGTAAAAGCTAGAGTCCCAAGGGTTATGCGATCCCAAAAAATCTTGCTCGCATTACCTGTCTAACCTCATAACCTTTTACTCTCCCTCATTCAGTTCCCTTTGGTCCTTCAGACCTCAGAACCTTTGTTTTTACTTTGCCTGGAATGGCCTCCTCCCACCCCCTACCCCACAATACTTATCCTCATACCTTAGCCGTTTTTTGTTGTTGTTTTGTTTGTTGTTGTTGTTGTTTTACAGAGAGGAAGGGAGAGGAATAGAGAGTTAGAAACATTGATGAGAGAGAAACATCTATCAGCTGCCTCCTGCACACCCCCTACTGGGGATGTGCCCGCAACCAAGGCACATGCCCTTGACCAGAATCGAACCTGGGACCTTTCAGCCCACAGGCCGACACTCTATCCACTGAGCCAAACCGGTTACGGCTACCTTAGCTGTTTTAGTTGCTTCAGATCTTTATCCAAAATTCATTTCTGTGTGATGTCTTCCTTGGTCACTCAATCCAAATTTCCATGACTTCCTACCCATTATTTTATATTCCAATTTATTGCTTTAATTTTTAACCTTAGCACTAATCACTATCTAATATATTATTTTTTCTTATTTTGTTCATTTTTTATTTTTCTCACTAAAATGTTAGCCCCATGAGTGCAGATTTTTTGTTATTTTTGTACTTTACTACCATCCTAGAACCTAAAAACAGTTCTTAGCACTTAAGCTTGCAATACATTTGGTATATTTATAGTGAAAGGTGAAGAAAGACATAAATTTCTAAATTTAAAGGTCTTCCTGAATGCTACATAGAATGAAGGAAACATATTCTTGTGAAATTTCAAAATATCAAGATTATAAAGACGATCTTAAAAAGCTTCCAAAGAAAAGAAACAAAAGCCTACAAATTAGCAATTATGGTTTCTACAAGGCAGTGGAGCATGGATAGTGGGACAATTTCATCACAGTTTTGAAGAAACATGAATTTTAAATTAGAATTCAATACCCAAGCAAACTATAAAATGTGAGGTAAAAATAAAGTCATTTTCATACATGAAAATATGTGAAGATAAATGAAGAGATAAATGACATTTATCACCGAGATAGTTGAGGATTTTGTTTGTCAAACCAAGGATGGCACTGGCCAGTGTTGCTCAGTTGGTTGAGCATTATCCTGTCCACCAAAAGGTTGCTGGTTTGATCCTGGTCAGGGTGCGTGTGGGGGTCGACTGATCAATGTTTCTCTCTCACATCAATGTTTCTCTAAAATAAAATTTAAAAAAGTATTTTTTTTAAAAAGGAGGAAAACTAAACAGAGGAACAGTTAAGATGGTGGCATCGGTAAATGTGGTACTAGCATTCTCCCATAACCACATCAGAAATACAATTAAACTACAGAACAACCATCATTCAGAACCACCTGAAATCTAGCTAAACCAAAGTCCTACAACTAGGGATATGAAGAACAGGCTGCATCAAGACTGCTAAGAAGGGTGGAGACATGGAACAGTGTGGTTCCACACCCACGTATGGCAAATAAAAGTCAGGAGGGATATCTTGGCTGTGGAGGTTTTCCCTGAGGAGCAAGGGTTCCCAGACACACACCAGGCCCCCCCACCCAGAGGTTCCAGTGCCGGGAAGAAAAACCTGAGTAAGACAGAGGACTGCTGGAGTCCCAGGCAGTTTCTCTTAAAGGACCCAAGCACAGGCTTATTCAGACTCACTCCCTCTGTGCGCCAGTGTTGGGGCAGCAGCTCAAAAGGCATCAGGGACATACAAAGAACTGAAGTATCTGGCATCAGGGTGAGAGCTGGAGAGGCAGCTTTCTCCCAGACATAAGTGCTGGCAGAGACCATTGTTCCCTTTCTGAGTCCTTCCCCGACAGAGGCAGTAGGCAGGCACCATATCAGAGTCTCCATCAACCTGGCTGTCATTGTTTACCCTGCCCCTGAGGCCTCACCCCCCCCCCCCAACTTTTCAGCCAACCCAAGCTGAGTCCAGTGGCTTTTCCATCTGAATGGCCTGTCTTGGCTTATGCTTCACTTTCTTAAAATCTCCCAAACAAGCAACAACTGGCCTCAGCATGCCCTGTATCTCTTGCTAAGTGGCTCCAGGCGCGGCACTAGTGGCAGCCATCCGTACTTCACAGCTTGGCGTCTCCTGGGAACCTCCAAGCCTGGCACAAATAGTAGCTATCTGCAGATTGCTTTGTAGTTCATGTCAGATGGCTCCATACAGAACACAGGTGGTGACTGACTCTGAGCCTGGGAGCCTCCAGAGCCAGTGCACACAGTGGACAGCTATACACATGTTGAAGTACCACCCAACCACCTCTACAAGCAGACTCAGTAGGCACCAGAGCCCTGCTGAAGTAAGTCCTGCTCTGTGGGGTGGGCCCCTGCACAATTGATTGTCCACCATGATTGCAGCCAGTTGTAGCTGATCAGCTAGGGGTAAATAACTTCGTGCTAACAGCAACCAAGGCTCAACTACAACAGGAGATTGTACACAGTGCATACAAGGGGTGCACCTGGAGGGCCTCGCTCCAGTGAATGGAGAGTCTGTGCCACTGGACCCTGTAGGACATGTATTACATTAGTCCAGTCTACCAAGCCCAGGAGATGTAGCAGGTCTACCTAATACACAGAAACAAATACAGGGAGGGGGCCAAAATGAGGAGATAAAGAAAAGTCTTAAATGAAAGAACAGAACAGAACTGAAAAAGAACTCAACAAAGTGGAAATAAGCAGTCTACTAGATGCAGAATTCAAAACTTGTTAATAGGATTCTCAATGAACTTAGGGTAAGAGTAGATGAACTTAGAGAGAACTTCAACAGCATGAAAAATTATATGGAAACCATAAAAAAGAGCCAGTTAGAAATGAAGGATACACTAACTGAAATGAAGAATTACAGGGAATCAACAGTAAAGTAGATGAAGCTGAGAATCAAAACAGTGATTTGGAATACAAGGAAGCAAAAAATCACCCAATCAGAACAGCAAAAAGAATCCAAAAAAATGAGGAGAGTGTAAGGAACTTCTGGGACAACTTTAGCTGTACCAACATTCGCATTATGGGGGTGCCAGAAAAGCAGAAAGAGAGCAAGAAATTGAAAACCTATTTAAAAAAATAATGATAGGATAGTTCCCTAACCTGGTGAAATAAATAGACATAGAAGTCCAGGAAGCACAGGGAATTCCAAATGAGATGAACCCAAAGTGGCCCACACCAAGACACAACAAAATTAAAATGCAAAAGGTTAAAGACAAAGAATCTTGAAAGCAAGAGAAAAACAGTTAGTTACCTATAAGGGAACACCCATTAGACTGTCAGGTGATTTCTCAAAAGAACTTTTCTGGCCAGGAGGGGCAAGAAATATTCAGTGATGAAAAGCAAGGACCTACAACCAAAATTACGCTACCCAGCAAAGCCAGCATTTAGAATAAAAGGATATACAGTTTCCCAGACAAGAAGAAGCTAAACCAACAAACCAATGTTACATGAAATGTTAATGGGTTTTCTTTAAGAAGAAGGAGAAAAGAAAAAAAAAGATAAAAAATATGAACAATAAAATGCAGTAAACATATCTATTAATAATTGAATTTAAAAACACAAAATAAATGAACAAGCAGAACAACAACAAAAAGAAAACCAAGAGAGGATTCAACAACCAACCAAAATTGGTCCAAAAGTTCAATGAGTACAAGCTCCAAATGGCATTTGTGTGTCAGGCAAGAGAAGCAATCAGACCCTATGAAGGTAGGAATTCAGTTGTGTCTAGGAAGACGGGAATAAAAATGGATAAATTAGAGTAAGTAACAGGCAGGATAATATTGGGACTAGTTAAATGGACATGCTTTCTTATTTCAATAAAAATGAGAAAGATGGTCAGAAAGTTGAGGAAAAACAAAATAACTAGGTAGGAATGTTAATGTCCAGAGGTAGATCCAAAGTAATATGGTTTTGAGAAATTGATAGAGTATAAGTATTTCTGACATTGAAGTAGCATAGAGAAGGGAATATAACCTGTGCATACTTCTTGGTCCTGCCGGGAACAATATTCATATAAACATTAATACTGTACATGCTCTGTGTTGATCTTAAATTTTTTAAAAAAGAATTAACTTTTTATCCAAAGTATGAAAGTCTTAAATATGATTATAGAGTATAATCTATAGCTTATCCTTAAAAAAAAATAAAAAAATAAACATGTGATAAAAGTTGGGAAGGACAGACATGACCTATGACCTCTACTACTAAAAACTCCATGCAATATAGCCATTCTCAAACTTCGTTGCGTATTAAAATCACTTTGGAAGCTTTCAAAATCTAGAACCCCAAACTGCATCATCCCAATTAAATGAAGATCCTTGACAGTGGGACGTAGGTGTCAGTTTGCCTGTTTGTTGTTTTAGGTTTGCTAGTTGATTTCAGCGTGTAGTCAAATTTGGGGACCAGTGGTCTAAAGTTTATGAAACTAAAGCTCAAGCTGAAATATATTCTGTAAACTTTCAAAAGTGATGAGTAGTATAATCATTCCTATAACTATCTCATTGGTAAAAAGAGGTAGGAGGGTGCTAGTTGTGAGCCAAATTTTCCTTAGTGGGAAGCCAAATCTGTTTTAGTAGTGCAAGGTGACAAATCAAATCCTACATATTGTTTCAAAGTTAGTCTGTTAGTCATTTTATTTTGCTTGCAAAGAGGAAATGCTCTTTAGTCGTGTTCCAAAGTTTATGAGAATCTGTATTGACTTTTTATATAGATTGAGTTCATTAGAGCTAGATCAATGAGGTTATTATGAATAAATTATCTGGATGTTAAAATCAACTTCCTATGGCAAACATACTTTACATTTCTTAGTGAATAGACAGTTTTCTATAAAAGACACTTCAATAAATATAGTTTCCTCCTGCAAATATCCGTGGGCTGGTGCTTTAAACGTTGAGCTACCGGCTAGAGCCCTTTTGCAAATATTTTAGACACAAAGTTAAGTGTTAGTAGTCCTTAGAACCATCAAAATAAAATTTTCAGTATTTAAATAAAGTCATTTATCTTTCTTAACAAATTACTTAGGCAGAACCTGAACTTTCTGAATGCAAGGTACAATATAATTATGGCTTTATTTAAAATTTTATAGTAACAGGAATGTAAATGTATTCCAGCCTTTTCCTTCTCCAGTTGCTTTACCCTTTATCAACCTTGTATATGCATTAGGATCCCCTGGAACACTTTCAAAACTAGTATTCTGTTTTTAAAAATTCTTCATTAATTAACTGGAGCCTCATGCTCGGACCTCAGAGATACTGTGTAGTCAGGGTAGAATTAAAGAATATGAATTTATGCTTTTCTGTTACTTAAGATTATCAAGGTTGCCTCTCAGGAGTAGTATTGGGACTGGGGGTGAGAACGGATGAAAGTGGGGACTACTCTTCATTGTACGCTCTTCTGTACTAAGTGCTTTTTAAAAATAAAAATTATGTTAATGAACTACATTGATTAAAAATTAATGGATAGAAAAGTATCATTCCCTTATATTTTGAAATAATAAAATATTCTTTATGAAAATCAGACTTTATAGAATCAATAAATTAGGACTTTGTTTTGTATTAAAAAATAATTCTAAACTCAAAAGATAACTTCAGGAAGTTTCTTACTGAATTTTTAAAGTAGATTTTCTACTAAAGTATATCACATGTACAGAATGTGCCCTCATTATAAGTGAACAGTGCTATGAATTTTTCACAAAGAGAACACTCTAGTATAACCAGCATCTTGGTCAAGAATTACATATTGTCCAAACTCAAAAGTCCAGGGTGTGCCGCCTCTAGTCACTGTCCTCCTCCTCCAACCACAATTCTGACTTTGAAAACCTTTGGATACTTTTGTTTTGTTTCTGAACGTTATATATAAGTGGAATCATATATTACCCACTTATTATTCTTTGCCTTCCTTTACTGAACATGTTTGTGAAATTTATCCTTTCACACTGCATAGTTGTAGTTTGCTCATTCTCATTGCTGTGTAGAATTCTGTTTTAAGGATGTGCCATTCTATTGATAGACATTTATGTTGTTTCCACTTTTAGTCTATTATGAAGAGTACTGCTATTAACATTTTTGTGCATAGCTTTTCTGTTACAGTGGGGCCTTGACTTATGAGTGTCCCGACTAACGAGTTTTTTGAGATACCAGCTGTCTCTCGGCCGATTTTTTGCATTGAGTTGATAGAGTATTTTGAGTTAACGAGCTCGGTCTTAGAACGAATTAAACTAAGTCAAGGCCCCCACTGTAGTAGAATTGCCTAAAATGAGTTTAGGAGCTATTGTCAAGGAAATTGCAATCAGATGTTAAATGCTTATGAAAATAAGTATAAAATTAGCTTTTCATTTACAAAAGTCTTGTGTGTGGTTTTAAGAATGCATATGTAGCATTCCCCTGTATCATTGGCTTCTTTCTGGGTATTGAGGTTTGAACTAATTTGTATTCTACAATACATAACTGCGTCTGTGTGGTACACTTGATATTAAATGGTAAAACAGAATTGGTGATAGTAAAGCTCTGGATATATAAAAGTTAACCTGTGTCTCATTGGGTTTCCCAGGACCCTGGGGGGTAATAATCAAAGGATAAAGAACAACAGGCTTTGGTTCTGATATCCGAACTCTAAGACAATCTCCAGCCTTTGACATCTTCACTGCTAGCCCTGTGTTTGAGGTGTGCTACAGCACCATTTTAGTAGGTGGACTGTGTTCCTGTAGGTAGCTCCTTAACTACCCCTCCACTTGCCTGCAAGCCATATTTCAGGACATGTCATCAAATTCTGGCTTCACTCTCTAATCCTAGTTCTATCCTAATTTACCTCTTCAGCATTTGCACCCTTCAATCTTCTCTTGGTTTACTCATAACCTATTTTATTTTGGGGGCAACTATTGTTCCCCTTGCCAGAGTATCTCCACAAATTAATAGACATGGGATTTCCATTCACTTGTCAATGTTTAGACATTAACATGTGTTTCCTCATGGCAAATCCTGACTGAGGTTGCCCTCAATCAGCTTTCCACCCAAAATTGGCTTTGCTTGCCAAATTCACCTAGTGGAGTTTTGTTGTTGTTTTTAATTTATTGATTGATGGGAGAGAGAGAGAGAGAGAGAGAGAGAGAGAGAGAGAGAGAGAGAAACATCAACTTGTTCCACTTATTTGTGCATTCATTGGTTGATTCTTGTATGTGCTCTAACGGGGGATGGAACCCACTACCTTGGAGTATCAGGAAAATGCTCTAACCAACTGCATTACCAGGCCAGGGCAAATCTAGGATTTTTAGTTTGAGCCTGAGAATTTTAAATTTCCACCACATGATGCTCCCTAATGGAGAAAGTCTGTGTGCTCCATCTTTGATCACCTGCTCATGTAACTGATTTATGTCTAAAATCTATTGCAGGGGGTTCATTTCTTCCTTATCCACAAATATCCTGTGATCTGCCTCAGTTTACCCAGCCCTGCCAGGATTTCAGTCAGGTTACATGGGTTAGACCCCCCAGCCTTGGCACTTGATATGGTTTCCCCAACAGTAAGATATGCAAAGTCCACTGTTTCATCCAAGGATTTCTCCCTGGAGCAGGGAAGAAGTAAGCACTCCAGTCCAGCTTGGCCTGATTTTGCACTTTTTCATTTGTTCCTTCCTGGCCTTGGGTACGGTGTTTCTCATAAGACTTTCCTGTTTTTTACATGTTCCTCTTTGGGTTAACTGGAGCCTGGAGAAGGGAAAGGGATAGAAGAATAGTTGGTTTAAAGGCTAAGATCTACCTCAGTGCCCACCTGTGAAATACCAGGCGTCCATACATGTTATCAGTTCAGCTTGTCAGCTACCTTTACCTCTTAAAACTGCAAAGCTTACCACACTTTAGAGCCATGCTTAGTATTGACAGAAAATCCTTATAGTCTCCTTTTACTCTCATTTGTAGATTTTGTTTTTATGTTGATTGCTTATTTTGACTTAAAATTTTAGAAAGAAAAGTATTATTTTTACAACTTGTTGACAGCACAAAAATCCCTATTTTTATATACATGTTTTATTTATTTGGATGAATGTTTATTTAAAAATTTTCTCTAGAAATACTTAAATTCTAATTTTTTTATTATGGTCTAGTTGAAAAATTTGAACAGCTGAAAAAAAAATCCTAATTGTGTAATCAAGAGATACTCAAAGGTACCTGGCCAGTGTGGTTCAGTGGTTGAGCGTCCACCTATGAACCAGGAGGTCACAGTTCGATTCCAGGTCAGGGGGGCATTTGCCTTGGCTGCAGGCTTGATTCCCAGTGGGGTGCGCGCAGGAGGCAGCTGATCCATGATTCTCTCTCATCATTGATATTTCTGTCTCTCTTCCTCTCTAAAATCAATAAAAAGATGTATTTTTTAAAAGATGCTCAAAGGTGTTATTTTTGTATCCTTGACTTCCTGATTACTTCTTTTTATTAAATTTATTGGGGTGACATTGCTTAAGAAAATTATACAGGTTTCAGGTGCAGAGTTCCACAATACATCGTCTGTACACTGTTTTATGTTTTCACCACCCCAAGTCAAGTCTCTGTTCATCACCATTTATCCACCCTATTCCCTCCTCCATCTCCCTCCTCCTCCCAATAGTCACCACACTATTGTACGTGGCCATGAGTCTTTTTTCTTTTTTGCTCAATCCCTCTATCCCCATCCACCCAGTCCCCTATGCCCCTCCACCCCCACCCCCCCCACACACAGCTGTCAGAGTGTTCTCTGTGAGTCTGTCTCTATTTTGCTTGTTAGTTCATTTTGATTGCTTCATAATTATTCATTCTAACATCCTCCTGTTACTTTTAAAATCTTAAGGCAAGAAGACTACCTTATCTTAAAAATTACTTGAGTACATAGAACATGTTGACTTTTATTAGCTTTATACATGATCTCAATAATTTGAACCTCACTGACATTTTTATTGCTAGTACAATAATGGTTATTTATTAAAACACTTTTTAAAGACAGATTTATTGAAGTATAATTTACATATAGTAAAATTCACCCTTTGAAAGTGTACAGTTTGATGTGTTTGGACAAATTAATACAATTGTGTAACCACCATCAAAAGCAAGATCTGGGAATTCCTTTGTGCCCCTTTGTAATCAGTCCCTCCCTTCATTTCTGACTCTTGGCAACACTGATCTGATTTCTCTCCCGATAGCTTTGCTTTTTCTAGAATCCCATATAAATGGAATCATACAGTATGTAGCATTTTGTGTCTGGCTTCTTTCTCTAACACAATACTTTTAAGATTGACCCATTTGTTGAATATGTCATTCCTGTTTATTGATGAGTAACATTCCATTGGATAGATGTGTCAAAATTTGTCTAGCCATTCACTTGTTGATGGATATTTTGGATATTTGCAGTTTTTCATGATTATGAATTAGATTACTATAAACATTCACATGCAGGTCTTTGTGTGGACATGTTTTTATTTATCGGGTAAATACTTAGGAGTGGGATTACTGGGACATACGGTAAATGTGTGTTTAACTGTATAAGAGACTACTGTGCTGTTTTTTAAAGCGGGTATATATTTTTCATTCCCACCAGCAAACATATGAGGGTTCCAGTCACTCTGATACTTGCCAACATTTGGGATTATAAATCATTTTTAATTTTAGGCATCCCAGTAGGTGTGCAATGGTATTCTATTGTGGCTTTAATTTGCAGTTCTCAGATAACTAATGATGCTGAACACTTTTTGGTGCTTACTGGCCGTTTGTACATTTTTGTTGAGGTATCTACTCAAATCTTTTGCTCATTTAAAAATTAGATTAGCTTCTTATTGAAATATAAGAGGTATTTATATATTCTAGATATCAGTTCTTTTCTCATCTTTTACATAGTCTCCTAGCCTGTGGCTTGTCTTAGGAGTGTCTTTTGAAGAACAGATGTTAATTTTGATGAAATCCAACTTATCTTTTTTTTTCCAGTAGTTTGTGCTTTTGGTGTCTTATCTACGAAAAAGCCTAATCAAGGCACTAATGTTTTTCCCTATCTTTTGATGCACAGATTTAATAGATTTATTTTTACATATAGTTCTATAATCCATTTGAATTTAATATTTGTTTATGGTGTGAGATATAGGTGAATAATTTTGTTTTGCATCAAATTACCTCTCTGGCTTTGTCTAAAATCAATTGACTTTGCATATGTGGGTTTATTTTTTGACTCTGTTCTGTTCTATTGATCCATGTGTTTATCCTTATGTAAATGCTACATTGATTTGATTATTGCAGCTCTATAGTAAATCTTAAAATTTGGTTTAATTTTTATTATGGGAAAACAAGTATTGAGCTAGGATTTTCCTATCTATCGCTTCTTTCCATTGGTCATATGTATGCCCTTTAGAATAAGATTATCTCATATTTTATATGATAGTCCTATAGCTATTTGAATAAATGTTTACACATTTTTATTTGGACTAATGCTTTAGACCAGTGGTTCTCAACCATGGCTGCACATTAGAATCACCTGGGAATTTTTTAAAATCCTGATTTCTGGGCCTCATCCTCCGGAAATTCTGTTTCTTTGTTACTAATGTTGTGGCCCCACCACATAACAAAGAAACAGAATTTCCGGAGGATGAGGCCCAGAAATCAGGATTTTAAAAAGATTCCCAGGTGAGTCTAATGTGCAGCCAAGGTTGAGAACCACTGCTTTAGACCTTTTCATCTTAATATGTTTTGTGTCTTCTTATCTTCAGACCTTATCACATATTAGGAGCTCAGTACATATTTGCTGAACTGAACTTTTTAAAATAATTGTTCATTAATGTCCTTAAAGGAAGTTACTTGAATTCAACAGAGCAAAAGCATATTTCCTCTGAGATTCAAGTCTTTCAAAAATCAATGTTCTCTTAATCAAAAAATGAATACAGTGGGGCATTGACTTACGAGTTTAATTCGTTCTGAGACCGAGCTCGTTAAGGAGCTCATTAAGGAGCTCGTTAACTCAAATTACTCTATCAACTCAATGCAAAAAATTGGCCGAGAGACAGCTGGTATCTCAAAAAACTCGTTAGTCGGGACACTCATAAGTCAAGGCCCCACTGTACTTCTGGACAATTGCATTTTAACTGGTTTGTTTTGAACTACTAAAAAAGTCTTTTATTTTTTTTTTATTTTTATTTTTTTTATTTTTATTTTTATATATTTTATTGATTTTTCACAGAGAGGAAGGGAGAGAGATAGAAAGTTAGAAACATCGATGAGAGAGAAACATTGATCAGCTGCCTCCTGCACATCTCCCACTGGGGATGTGCCCGCAACCCAGGTACATGCCCTTGACCGGAATCGAACCTGGGACCTTTCAGTCCGCAGGCCAACGCTCTATCCACTGAGCCAAACCGGTTTCGGCCTTTCTTTTATTTTTAATTTTACTTTTTATTTTATCAAAGTATCCTATATAATAAAAGGGTAAAATGCAAATTGACCCTAATGGCAGAACAACTGGTCATTATGACATGCACTGACCACCAGGGGGCAGATGCTCAACGCAGGAGCTGCCCCCTGGTGGTCAGTGCCCTCCCACAGGGGGAGCTCCTCTCAGCCATAAGCCAGGCTGACGGATGCGAGCACAGTGGCAGTGGCGGGAGCCTCTCCCACCTCCTCGGCAGCACTAAGGATATCTGACTATGGCTTGGGGAGCAGGCCTAAGCCACGGTTGGACATCCCCTGAGGGCTCCTGGGCTGCCAGAGGGATGTCTGACTGCCAGCTTATGCCTGGTCCCCTGGCAGGGCCTAAGCTGGCAGGTGGTTATCCCCTGAGTTGTGCTCGACTGTGAGAGGGCACAGGCCGAACTGAGGAACCCCTGAGCACACAAATATTTGTGCACCAGGCCTCTAGTTATTATATAGTTTAGAGTCAATGGCTCTTAAGGCTACTATAAAAAATAGCCATCTCCTGGTATCCCCCAACCTTCTTCTCTACAGTTTCTAATTCCTCAGAGATATCACTTTCAACTCTTTAGCTTTCACACCTATCCTATCTAATAAAAGAGAAACATGATAATTGGCATACAACCGCTACCCTTCCCATTGGCTAATCAGCGAGATATGCAAATTAACTGTCAGCCAAGATGGCAGCCGGCAGCCAGGCAGCTTGAAACTAACATGAGGCTTGCTTGCTTCAGTGACCGAGGACTCCAACGTTCCCCGCCTGCCACTGCAGGCCTCTGAGCTGGCAGTTTGAAACGTAGTTACAAAAACAGAAGCTAAACAAAACCCCAGAAACCAGCTTTCAGCTAGCCAGGATCTCAGACCTGGAGTTGATACAGAGTTTCGATTGTAGAACCTAAACAACCAGATACCTGCTTTCAGGAGCAGAGGCCTAAGAGCTGGAGCCTCAGAGCTAAAGCTGGCTCAGAATAAAAAAAAAATGGAAAGAAAGAAAAAAAGGAGCAGTTGGGAGTTTCAGTCCCAGCCTGAAAACAGCCCTCAGCCCCTCACCCAGACTGGCCAGGCACCCCAGTGGGGACCCCACCCTGATCCGGAACACCCTTCAGGGAAAACCAGCCAGCCCCCACCCATGCACCAGGCCTCTATTCTATATAGTAAAAGGGTAATATGCCTCCCAGCACCAGGATCAGCGGAGCTGCGAGTCTCCCGGCACCGGAATCAGCATGACAGGGGGCAGCGCCCAAACCCCCTGATCGCCCTGTGGCTCTGTGTGTGACAGGGGGCGAGGCCACAACCTCCCTATGGGCCCTGCTCTGTTCCTGACAGGGGAAGGCGCCCCAACCCCCTGATTGGCCCTGCTCTGTGCCTGATAGGGGGGAGCTCCCCAACCTCCTGATCGCCCTGCGGCTCTGTGTGTGACAGGGTGCGGCACCCCAACCCCCCCACCCCACAGGCCCTGCTCTGTGTGTGACGGGGTAGAGCCATAACCTCCCCATCGGCCCTGCCCTGAGTGTGAGAGTGGCGCCACCCCAACCCCCTGATCGGCCCTGCTCTGTGGGTGATAGAGGGCGGCGCCCCAATTCCCCCACCCCATGGGCCCTGCTCTGTGTGTGATGGGGTAGAGCCGTAACCTCCCCATCGGCCCTGCCCTGAGTGTGACATTGGCGGTGCCCCAACCCCCTGATCGGCCCTGCTCTGTGGGTGATAGAGGGCGGCGCCCTAACCCCCTGATCCGCCCTGCTCTGTGTGTGACAGGGGGGAGCTCCCCAACCCCCTAATGGGCCCTGCTCTGTGCGTGACAGGGGGGAGCTCGCCAACCCCCTGATCGGCCCTGCTCTGTGCGTGACAGGGAGTGGCGCCGCAACCTCCCCATCGACCCTGCCTTGAGTGTGACAGGGGGCGGTGCCCCAACCCTCCAATCGGCCCTACCCTGAGCGTGACTGAGGGTGGCATCGCAACCTCCTGATCCGCCCTGCTCTGTGCATGACAGGGGGCAGCGCCCCAATTCCCCAATCAGCCCTGCTCTGAGCCCGACCAGGGGCTGCACCTAGGGATTAGGCCTGCCCTCTGCCACCCGGGAGCAGGCCTAAGCCAGCAGGTCGTTATCTCCCGAGGGGTCCCAGACTGCAAGAGGGCACAGGCCAGGCTGAGGGACCCCCTCCTTCCCCCCCGAGTGCACAAATTTTTGTGCACCGGGCCTCTAGTATCTAAATAATGTGCTTATGACACAACTTTTTTCTTTTCAGTTTTGGACATTATCTATTGGGTTATTTTCATACTTTGTTCTAGTTACTGGTTGGCCCAATTCAATATAGAAACTTGTTCCCTTTAGTTGGGGAATTTTAAAATATTTGGTTGGTTGTGTCAGAAATGGCTCACTTGTCCAAATTTTAAATGACAGACTGGGAAACAGAAGCATGGCGAAAATGAGACTTTTAATAACACTCTTGAGAGCGGGCACCCATTGTACAGGAATACAGGTGGGGCAGGGAACATAGCCTATTTATTATTTATGTATTTATTTATTTATTTTAAGCTTCTGATTTTTTTCTTTATTGATTAAGGTATTGCATATGTGTCCTTATCCCCCCATTGCCCCCAGCCCCCCACCCATGCCCTCACCCCCTGTTGTCTATGTCCATTGGTTAGGCTTATATGCATGCATACAATTGATCTCTTCCCCTTACCCCCACCCTCCCCTACCTTCCCTCTGAGGTTTGAGCATCTGATCAATGCTTCTCTGTCTCTGGATCTGTTTTTGTTCATCAGTTTATGTTCATTATATTCCACAAATGAGTGAGATAAAGTGATATTTATCTTTCTCTGACTGACTTATTTCACTTAGCATAATGCTCTCCTGTTCCATCCTGCTGTCTCAACGGGTAAGAGATCCCTCTTTTTTTTACAGCTGCATAGTATTCCATGGTGTAAATATACTACAGCTTTTTAATCCACGCATCTACTGATGGGCACTTGAGCTGTTTCCAGATCTTAGCTATTGTAAATTGAGCTGCTGTGAACATAGGGGTGCATATATTCTTTCTGATTGGTGTTTCAGGTTTCTTAGGATATATTCCTAGAAGTTGGATCATTGGGTCAAATGGCAGTTCCATTTTTAATTTTTTGAGGAAATTCCATACTGTTTTCCATAGTGGCTGCACCAATCTGCATTTCTACCAGCAGTGTGAAGGTTCCCTTTTCTCCACATTCTAGCCAGCACTTGGCATTTGTTGATTTGTTGATGGTAGCCATTCTGCCAGGTGTGAGGTATACCTCATTGTCATTTAACTGGTGGTTCTTGGATGTATTCTAAGACAGAGGTTGGCAAACTTTTTCAGATGGTAAATATTTTAGACTTTGCATGCTATACCATTTCTGTCATGACACCACTATTCTTGTTGCACAAAAACAGCCATTAAACAATATGCAAGTGAAGGAGCAGGACTGTGTTCCAATAAAACATTAAAGTAGTTTCCCCCTTATCTGTGGGAGATATGTCCAAGTGGATGCTGGAAACAATGGGTAGTACCAAATCCTATATACACTATGTTTTTTCCTATATATACATACCTATGGTGATATTAAATTTATAAGTTAAGCACAATAAAAGATTAGTAACAAATAATAAATAGAATAAGTATAATAATATACTGTCATAAGTATAACAATTCGCAAAGTTATGTGAATTTGGTCTTACTCAAAATATCTTATTGTAACTTGCAGTGAGTGGGTTGGTGTCACTTGTCTCGGGGGATCCTTGTTGAATTCTTCCTATAGACCAGTGATTTTTAACATTTTTTTAATCTCATGGCACACATACACTAATTACTAAAATTCTGCAACACACCAGAATCTCACAAAAGAAATAGGTATAATATTGATTCATTCACACCAGATGGCTATTGTTGTGTTGGCTGTTATCATTTTTTAAAATTTAGCAACAGATATAGAGTAATCCGAAAGGAATTTGGAGCAAAGAAGAAAAAGAGATTAAAAATAGGGCAGTAGCTATAGAACATGTTGGAAATCTGAATAGTGGGCATGAGTCAACAATGAGAAAGAAAAAATAAGAAAGATGACTAATGGGGACCTTAATGTGCTTCTATAATAGTAAAGCAAAATATGGCTAATACAATTTCTCACTTCATAGAAATTTTACACCACATTTGAATGAAACTAAAGTTTACTTTGTAGATGAAGGACTACCCATAATCACAGTTATCCATGAGAATAAAAAGTCTTTTTCTCCTACTGAGAAATGGCAAATGCAGTCTAAATTATAGAGACTTTAACCTACAGCTAAAAAGAAAACTTCGTTCATTACAGAACATCCATTTTATTTGCCAAACCTGTTTTGGTGTCTCAACAACTATGCAATTCACCTGACTTGGACAACCAGTTCAATTTTCCATTGTTACAAAAATAAATGATGTTATTTGTTCCAAATTCATTAATTGCTTGAATTATAGTTTATCCATATGGCTGCAGACATCAAAAAGCAGCTTTTCATTTCTCTGAGTTGTTTCCAAAACCTTGAGGCACCTCACATTAATCATCCACTTAGAATATCAAGACATATATACTCCAGTGTGTACGTAGCCATATCTTTGGATGCACACACTCAGTGTTTGCTTTTTTAACCCAAATTGTCATACAGATAAAAAAGAGAAAACTGAATAGCAGTATACATTTCTGAGAACCATTTTACACACCAGCTAAATTTTAAATCCAGGATTCTCAGAACTAAACAATTTGTATTTAACCTGAAGCTTTTCAATTTCTTTATATTAACTAGACCACCTTTTCTATAATTGACACCCATATCTCTTTTGAATAAATAATGTCTGTAAAAAGAAAACAGCAAAATTCTCCAAGAGAATATTTTGATTACACTGATAATTTAATGAGGTGCCATGTATGATACGAACACTTTGAATTATAAGCACAGGATTCTGGATTTTGTACCTGAAAACAGTGTTTGCTTAACCTATTACATGCATGTTTCAGCCTCAGAGGAGGGTTAAGTATCACAGGGATAATACCTTTTGGATATTTATATGTAAGCTGACCATTATCACTAATCAACCATTTGACATATTAAATGGTTCATGACTTACCATATCATATTATATACCACACCACTCATTAGTATGCTATGCTAACTTAATGTCACTTTAATAAACTCCACCCCACTCTCCCCTACAGACCAATCCACAGGGACCATGGTTTCAGAGGACTAAGTTATATTTTCCAGCCACAGCAATGTCTTAAAATATTTCCCCTGTAATTATAAAAATTCAACATGATAAAATGGCCTTTATTTATTTATCTTTAATATTATTTATTTTTGGAATTGGTGATACATTCGGATGTATATGATTCAGAAGGCACAAAAGTGAAAAGTCTCCCAATCTCTGTTCCTCAAGTGTGTCCCAGACATTGGCTGTTCTGGAGGCAACAGAATTACCAATTTCTTGTGTAGCCTTCCAGAAATATTCTCTGTAAGTACAAATTACTACTATAAATGTTACAAATAATAACATAAGATTTATACCTTTTATGATCTTGTGTAAAATCCCCAAAATGCACCTTACAGCATTATAACATGCAAAACAACATGAAAAATAAAAGGAAAAATTTGAGGTTGAAAATTAGAAAAAAAATCTTTGTTTTTCATTGCTTTGACAAATGACAGGTATATGTAATCAGGAAGCCTTCAGCTTCAGCTCTTGTCTAGCTTGGCTTCTGCGTAGGGCCTGGGGTAGAACAGCCACCTCCTGGAAAAGCCGTCCTGGACTCCCAGCAGCTTCCAATTCTCCTCGCTCTATCCCTGCCTCTTTTCCTAATGCATACTCCTCTGCCCATCCTTTTCAATGTTGTCTTCAGTCATTTTCTCTTCATATTCCACCTAAATTTCTTTTTTAAGACCTTTGATGTTGTTGTTGTTAATCCTCACCCAAAGATATTTTTTTATTATTATTATTAGTTAAGGTATTACAAATGTGTCCTCATCCCCCCCATTAACCCCTAACCTCCCCCTACCCCCCCCCCCCCCCCCCGCCCCACACACTCATGCTCCCATCCCCCTGTTGTCCATGTCCATTGGTTTGGCTTATATACATGTATACAAGTCCTTCGGTTGATCTCTTCCCCTTACCCCCGCCCTCCCCTACTTTCCTTCTGGGGATTGATAGCCTGATCGCTGTTTCTCAGTCTTTGGGTCTGTCCCTTATCATCAGTCTATGTTGTTCTCTATAATCCACAAATGAGTGAGATCATGTGGTATTTATCTTTCTCTGACTGGCTTATTTCACTTAGCATAATGCTCTCCAGTTCCATCCATGCTGTTGCAAAAGGCAAGAGTTCCTTTTTTTTTTTTTACTGCAGCATAGTATTCCATTGTGTATATGTACCACAGTTTTCTAATCCATTCATCTGCTGATGGGCACTTAGGCTGTTTCCAAATCTTAGCTATGGTGAATTGTGCTGCTATGAACATAGGGGTGCATATATCCTTTCTGACTGGCGTTTCTGGTTTCTTGGGATATATTCCTAGAAGTGGGATCACAGGGTCAAATGGGAGTTCCATTTTTAGTTTTTTGAGGTAGCTCCATACTGTTCTCCACAGTGGCTGCACCAGTCTGCATTCCCACCAGCAGTGCAGAAGAGTTCCTTTTTCTCCACATCCTCTCCAACACTTGTTGTTTGTTGATTTGTTGATGATAGCCAGTCTGACAGGTGTGAGATGATACCGCATTGTCGTTTTGATTTGCATCTCTCGTATAATTAGTGACTTTGAGCAGGTTTTCATATGTCTTTCGGCCTTCTGTATGTCCTCTTTCGAAAAGTGTCTATCTAGGTCCGTTGCCCATTTTTTTATTGGATTCTTTATCTTCCTTTTGCTAAATTTCTTTTTTAAGACCTTTGATGTTGTTGTTGTTAATCCTCACCCAAAGATATTTTTTTTTTCTAAGAGAGAGTAGAAGGGAGGGAGGGAGGGAGGGAGGGAGGGAGGGAGGGAGGGAGGGAGGGAGGGAGGGAGGGAGAGAGAAACATTGATACATCAAATGGTTGCCTCCTGCATGTGGCCGGATTGAACCTGCAACCTATGTACCTGCCCTTGACCAGGAATTGAACCTGAGACCCTTCAGGGCACACGCAGGTCGAAGCTATAGCCACTTAGACACACTGGCTAGGGCTCCACCTAAATTTCTAAAGCTCTTGTCCATTCTCATAATTTTAAGTACCATTCACATACAAGACCTAAAGCTGTACCTAAAGCTTTTAGCATATGCTCCAGCTCCACATTTAAAACCTCTTTTTGGACATTGTTTTTTTCTGGATATCCTGAAGTTATTATGATGTACTTGTATGTTGAAATTTGAAACTAAAGCTAATTAAGACCTAGATTTTTAAAAAAATTTCTAAAGGGGTTAATTAAACAATTGACTTAAGTATGTGATTCTTACCCTTGGGTCAGAAATTTATGTTAAAATAAAATCTACAAAACAACACTACTCATTTTGGTTGCTTATCAATTCAGCCTGCTGCATTCTCTAAAAGCTTAACGTGCTGCTCTTATTTGCAAGCATATAATTGACAATATCTTAGGCCTCTATATCCAGCTTCTTAGTCTCATCTGATTTATGAATTGACTAAGCTATGCCAAGGAAGCTGAGCTGTGATCAGATGAGGTAAGAGAGCACATTATAAATGCAAAATACCATAAAAACTTTATTGTTGTTATGATGCTGAAGTTACATTCTATTCAATAAAATCCAAATAGCTGTGTTCACTGTCATTAAGTAAATACTGGCAGTGGATGTGGGGGAGTTACAGAGGAGAGTAAATTTAGCAGTTACAAACGAAAGGAAATGGGATTGACATTAAAAACTGGTTTTATAAACACTGTTTCCATTAGGATGCACTGCAGGAATAGAAATTCAACTCAAAATGGCTTAATTACTAAAGAGAATTAATATATCATATACTATGTAACAAGAATCCAGGAGTAGATGGTTCCAAAGTGGCTCCTCATTCAGTAGCCTCCTCATGTCTTCTTTCTACTGTGTCATCGTAAGTAGTTCTGGACAACATATTCTTACCCAGCAATGTTCAGAAGCACATGGAAGATATACCTAGAAAATTCCAGAGTCTGTAATAGAGAAATAAAAGGAGAAAGACTTTGGTAAAGCAACCCACATTTGCTGCATATATTATGACTTTGGAAAACAAGTTACAACAACATTTAGTGTTTTGTTTTAGTTCTTTTACCCATTATGAAATACCAGTCACATACTGGAAGGACATAAAAGTCCATGATAATCTCAGAGTATGTAAGAGATGCGGGTTTTATAAGCAAATCCTGTGTATGCCAAAATCCAGATGAAGTTCTTAAAAGAATTGGTTTTTCTATTCATGAGCTTTAAAAAAAATTAAACTAGTCTCTAATTGCTAGATTATATCTTGAAAATATTATGTTTCATTAGTCTGACCGACTGCAGTAACACAAAATTACCCTATAACTTTTACTAATAAAGAGAAAAATAGAAAATATTCTCTGTATCCTCCTAAATAGCTTTTAAAAAAAGGTCTGTTTCAGCTGTTTTGAGGGAATTATTGTTTTCAGGATGTATAATAATTCCTATTGGACCATTATATCACATTAGCTTTTATGTAATTATTTATTCTTGTTTATAAAGCTGCAGGTCAAAAACATTGATTATTCCTGCAGCAATTAGTAGAGAATTTTTAGGGCTTAATTAGACAGTAACATTCATTATAATATTTTGGAGTTACGAACAAAAATATAGTTTATATGAAAAGCAACTAAGAAGTAAATCAGGTCTGCTTGGTCTAGTCTAAAGTGATTTTATAATTAGTAAAAATTACTACCAGTATTAAATTTGCTTTCTGAATAACGACATGTGCATCACTGAGACTTAAATATTGATAGGAAGATGGAGAAATAAGTTAAATAGTTTTATTACAAACTGAGAGCCTCTTATACCTTACTCCATCTTGTGGAGATGTGGAGGTGAATCCGGCCATGTATGTACATGTATCAAATTGTTTTTTTAATTTCAACAACTGTCAGGTGCACATTCATTTAGTCAGTCACAAAATATAGCTTTGAGCACTAGGCATAGTTCTAGACCCTTAGTCTGAGCAAGAGACAAACATATAAACAAGTAAGTGTCCTAAATGTTACTGATGTTATGGTAGAAGTCCTTTCAGGGCAAATGCTGTAAGGCAGAAGAGGAAAGTAGTTACTTGTACCCAAATGTGCAATGAAGGTTACAGGGATAAAGACCTGGTGAACATTAAACAATTGCCTGGATTCAAAATGCCTCCTCCTCACCTTCAAGCAGGTCCCTGTACCCGAGTAATCATGACACTCATTTCAAAGGAAGAAATTCCCTTAAACCCCTATTGTTTATTTAAAATGTTTTATATTAAATACAAACCCCAAACTAGGTACAACTCCCTTCTACATATTGATTTTAGAAAATATTTTTTTAGGTGAAAACACATTTATAAACTTAAGAGTAAACCAAAAAATGAAGACAATTCAATTTAACAATATTAATTTAATATGATGGATGGTGTTATTTTGTGGAAACGAAATTGATGCTGTTGGGTTTTACGGTGAAAAGAAATAGCCTCATGTCTACTTATCATTTATCCTGTATAACCTTTTAATGATAAGGAATTGAGTCCAGCTACACAGGATGAAAAATCAAATAGTAATGGCTAAAATAGATAGGACTATTCTGCCCTCGTTCCCCCGTAGTCCACGATGTCCGAGCCACACCTCTGCAACCCCGGTGTCCTCTCCTTTCTGGTAGGTCAAAGGTAGCTGCTCCAGTTCCAGGTTTGGCAGCATTGTTTTATGCAGGAAGAGAGGAAGAGGACAAAAGGGCACTTGCCAACTGAGTTGACTCTATTTTTAACAAGTTTTTTTCAGTCACCACCCAGTGACCTCTGCTGTCTCATTGGCCACACGCTGTGTCACGTCCACACCTGGCTGAAATGGAACTTGGAAAATAGATCCCATCAGGGTTGTATTATTGAGGGAAAAGGGAAGAAAAGATTTGAGGAAAGCAACATCAGGCTCTGCGCACATTGCAAGGCCAATTTTAAGGAGTGATTTAGAAACACAGTAGCTACCTCTATCACATAAAGACCAATTCATCCGTGAGGCGTTGCTAAACTGTATCTAACAGGTCTATAACAATGGTTAAAAAATTCTTCATTTCATATTGACTATCATGGTTACTGGTAATGAAGTTTAACGTTTGGAGCTAAAAAAAAATCAGCTCCCTTGAGATCTTTATACAGTTCTCTCTTATAACTATTGTAAAAATATTTATCCTTCAGTATTTCACAGTAAGAAGTATCTGGTGCGGGGAGAACATATGCCTCATAAAATCCTAAATGCAAAAGAGAGTACCAAATATACACACACCTAATTTTAAAGTAGTTATTCAGATAATCCAGAATATTCCTATTTTGGGGGATTATAATCTAAATGAAAACTCAGCATTTAAAGAGAATTCTGACACCCTTAAAACAGGAGTCTGCAGATTACTCTCCATGGGCCAAGCCCAGCCTGTCATTTATTTTTGTAAATACATTAGTCCCCACCCCTTATTTGAGGCTTTGCTTTCCATGGTTTCAGTTACTGACAGTCAACTGCAGTTCAAAAATATTAAATAGAAAATTCCAGAAGTAAACAATTCATAAGTTTTAAATTGTGTGCCATTCTGATAGTGTGATGAAATCTTGTGCTGTCCTGCTCCAGCCCTTCTGCCCTGTGCTTTGAGAGAGAATCCTTGTGCTTCATCTTCCAATCTGCTTATTAGGTGTCAGTAATGATCATCCTTTTAAAAAAATTCACCTACTCCTTTTAGTTTGACAATCATGGCTGCGAGTTTTAGGATGTGTGTGTGTGTGTGTGTGTGTGTGTGTGTTGCATCAGAATTTCCGTAAGTGCTCAAACAGTTTTCGTGCACATGTTTTTCTTTTCTAGCACTTCTTGTTATGATAATTCACTCTTATTTTGCTGTTACAAATGTTGGTGCCTCTCTCATGGGCAGTTATTTTTCTATGGTGGCTCATTGGAAATCAGGTCTGGTTGCTGAACCATCCTTAACAGCAGGAATCCCAATGGTTGGTAAAGGAATAGTGCCTACAGTTTAAGGCAGCCGTGGGCAAACTACGGCCCGCGGGCCGGATCCGGCCCGTTTGAAATGAATAAAACTATTAAAAAAAAAGACCGTACCCTTTTATGTAATGATGTTTACTTTGAATTTATATTAGTTCACACAAACACTCCATCCATGCTTTTGTTCCGGCCCTCCGGTCCAGTTTAAGAACCCATTGTGGCCCTCGAGTCAAAAAGTTTGCCCACCCCTGGTTTAAGGAGAGGCAGCCCACTAGAGATACCGGAAGGAAGCCTAGTGCTCTGTAATCTGCTTCAACTCGCCTAGTTTCCGAAGTAGGAAGACCCACCTGTCTCCGTTAGGAAAATCCAGCACATTCAGAGAGATGGAAGGTCATTGTCACGGGGGACTCAAGGTACCTGAAAGCCCATCTGTTCCAGTGATTCGTCTATTCCAGCCCTCAGCTTTTGCCCAGGGCCGATGCTGCTTTTCAGTTGGTTAGCCACTCACAGGCAATTTAGCTGTGTTCCAGTTGACTCTGATGTTACCCTACCGCAAGCACTATCCAGCAGGTCTCAGCAGCGGCCTAATTTTAAAAAGTTAAGGACCATGGAGTTGGACATAGATGGGAACAAGCCACAGTCAAGTTTCAGAATATCCTGTATCCTCACTCATTCCAATTATCATTTATATTCTGATGACCCTCATTTATTATATCTCTAGTCCCTACCATTCCCCTGACTCACATATCCTACTTAATAGTTCAAGTTGGATATCTAATGAATACCACAAAGGTTAATGTCCAAACAAAACTTTATACTAGTATATATCCTCTCCCACTAATCCTCACCAATTAATCCTTGATTTTAGAGAGATGAGGGAAAGAGAGAGAAACATCGATCGGTTGCTGCCCACACATACCCCGACTTGGGATCAAACCTGCAACCTGGGTATGTGCCCTGACCAGGAATCGAATCCACAACCTTTTGGTGTATAGAACAATGCTCAACTAACTGAGCCACCCGGCCAAGGCCAAACTGAACTTTTTTGGTGGTTGTCCCCAGACCTACTTCTCTCCCAGCCTTTCCTGTCTCAGTGAATGGCATCACCACCATTTTCATAGTTAATTGCTTGAGCCAATACCTTCACATTCATTCTTAACTTTTCTCTCTTATTTTTACATTCCCATCCCAAATGATCATCAAGCCCCAGTGGCTGTACTTTCTAAAACAGTGGTTCTCAACTTTCCTAATGCCGCGACCCTTTAATACAGTTCCTCATGTTGTGGTGACCCCCAGTTTCATTGTTACAAATTGAACATAATTAAAGCATAGTGATTAATCACAAAAACAATAATTATATATGTGTTTTCCTATGGTCTTAGGCGACCCCTGTGAAAGGGTCGTTTGACCCCCAAAGGGGTCACGACCCACAGGTTGAGAACCGCTGTTCTAAAAGTACCTAAACTGACCACTTCTCACCACTTCCACCTCTACCACTCATTCATACATTGTTTCTTTCCTGGTCTACTGCAGATGCCTCCTGACCGCTCTCTATGCTTCTGCTCTTGCCTTATACAGTTTATTCTCTACTAGAGGCCCAGTGCACGAATTCGTGCATGGGTGGGTTCTGGCTGGCCCGCCCTGATGGGGGCCGATCGGAGGTGGGGTTGGCCAGGGGGAGGGACCACAGGTGGTTGGGGGGGGCCAGTCGGGGCCCATATCAGGCCAATTGGTCGCTGCAGTATGCCTCATAGTAACTGATAGTTCCAGTTGTTCTGGTCGTTCCACTGTTCCAGTTGCTTGGCTTTTATATACAGTGAGGCCTTGACTTATGAGTTTAATTCGTTCCATGATGGAGCTAGTAACTCAAATTACTCATATGTCAAATCAATTTTTACCATTACAATGAATTGAAATGCTGGGCTGATGTTGTGTTCACTGTGACGTTCGCTGCACCAACTAGCGGTGGGGTATCTGAAGCTGGCTCGTAACCCAAATTTTAGCTCGCAACTCAAAGCAAAAAATCGGCCAAGAGACGGCTCGTATCTCGAAAAACTCATTAATCGGGACACTCATAAGTCAAGGCCCCACTGTACTAGTATATAGATAAGCAACAGCAGTCTTTTTAAAAAGGTAGTATGTTGCTTCTTTCCAAAGGATTCAAAGAAAATCCAAACTCTATGTCATTGCTTATAAGGTCCGTCAGCGTCAGGAGCCTAACTGCCTTCCAACATTATTATCAATAGTAGTAATATTACTACTGTTTTCATCTCACTGCACTTCACTCACATTAGCTTCCTTATCCTTTTAACTGATATTATAACTATCTCATCTCAGGATCTTTGGTCTTGCTGATCACTTTGTTGAGAAGAACCTTCCTCCACATTTTCTCATCATTCCCTTTCTCATTAAATGTATGACTTGCTCAAATCTGTCCAACTTGCCTAACATAAAGTCTGTTCCTGACCACTCTATGAAATGTATTTTCCCCTATATTCCTTATTCTGCCTTACCTTCTTTTAGTGTTTTTAATAGAACCGTCACCACTGGAACCATATGGTTGTGTATTATCTCCTTCCAGGCAACCTCTATGAGGGAATGACTTTAATTCACTGCTACATCTTTAGCACTTAGAACAGTGCTGGGTAAATAGTAGACGCTCAACAAATAATATACACTTAAAATAAATGGCATCTTCACCAAATTTGAGTTGGGTTTTAAAATGAAAAAAGGAGGCAAACACATGAATTTTTCAGAAATAATCATGAATCTCAAAGTATTGCTCTTTTCATTTCTACTTTTAGTCTTCTGTGTAAAAAATGTAATAAACTTTATATTCTTGCATATGCTTTAAATTTCAGTTAAAATATTTTTATCTTATTTTCCCATAAAAATACTTATTAGGTAACCTGACATGTTTTTTTCTTTTTAAGAACAAAATTCCATTTTACCTGTAACTTATTCCTTGATAATATATTTATTATCAAATTTTTAATTTGTGTTTTATGTTAAAATAAACCTTATAAAATTATATAATGTCAAGACCATTGGTGAAAAAGGAAGAAACTAATAGAAGTAGGAACTTTTTCTTGACATTTATTTTCTTGAAGTAGGAACTTTTTCTTGACATTTATTTTCTTGTACTTTAATACAGTATTCTTATCTGTAGGGAAGACCATTTTAAGGTTTGATGGTAAGGAGGACAGAACTCATTGGTACAGTCACTTGCCATTTTGCTCACATTTCTGAAGGGTCACTGTAGCTGTCTCCATGGTGGGCAGTGGCGAACAGTGCAGCTGAGGCTGTGACAAGCCCACATAGTCATATGCCGTTGACAAACAGAGAGTCTCATCAAGTCAGCACTGGCCCCTGTTCTCAGGCACACATACAGACACCTGTCTCCGGCGTAGTACTTTATCATCCGTAAACTATTTTGTGGCAAGCTACTTAATCAGAACTTTTAAATGGTTGACTTTGATAATTAAGAAATTAATTTCGTTTTGTTTTTCTTTTTTCCAGGTGCATGGTGGCTGATGAAGTAAGTGTTTCCATGACTTTTATGTCTTTTATTAAATTTCACAAACAATTTTTAGTGTCTACTATTTACCATATACTCTCTGTCTCTCCATATGACTATATTTCTATAGATGGAGAAAAGGAGAGGGGGAGACAGAGAAACGTGGGGAGGGGTGCAGCCAGGAGAATAACAATGGCCGGTGTAACTTGGTTGGAGCCTCGTACATATAAGGTTGCAGGTTATGCTCTGGGGTTAGGGCACATACCTAGGTTGCAGGTCCATTCCCAGTTGGGGCATGTACAGCTCATCAGCGTTCTCTCTCACACTGATGTTTCTCTCTCTCTCTCCCCCCTCCTCTTTTTCCCCTCGCTGTAAAATTAATAAGCATATCCTTGGGTGAGGATTTTTAAAAAAGAATGAGAATAAATGTGTGTGTGTGCAAGTGTATGCAAGGTGTACACTCGGAACATGTTATCAATATTAGTGATCCAAAATTCTATATGGTTAGCCAAAGAAGCTTGAATGTGTTTTGAAATGCAGTCCCAGATGAAACAACTATCTTCTACTTGTCATAATACTGCTTGCTAGAAGCTAAACTTGGAAGATTTTTCTCTAAAGGTTAATTGTTTCATTTAAAACTTAATGTTAAAATAGTATTTATTATCACTAAACAATGATACATTTAAGTGGCATGCACTTGTATATATTCATACTCATGTTTTCTCATTGAAATGAAAATTCTTGTTATATAAACAATGATACTCTTTACCTTCATTCTCAGAGTAATATTTATCTACACTAATAAAAAACAAAGATGCTAATTGACCGTACCTTCACTATGCCCATCAGCCAATCAGAAGAGTATGCAAATTAACCCAACAAAGATGGCCATTAAATTTGCATACTGCAGGCAGGGCAGGACAGCGCGAGCCCCCGCCCACTCCGCCACTATCCGAGCCTCCCATGTGCGACCTGGGGCAGCGGGACAGGCAGTGTGGGATCCAGGCCTGCCATCTGCAACCCGGGGAGGCAGGGCAGGCAGCACCAGACGCTGCCCGCCCCGCGGGATTAGGCCTGCCGTCTGTAACCCGAGGTGGTTATCTCCCAAGGGGTCCCAGACTGTGAGAGGGCACACATTGGGCTGAGGGACCGCCCCTCACAGTGCACACATTTTTGTGCATCGGGCCTCTAATATATATATACTAGAGGCCCAGTACACAAAAATGTGTGCACTCGGGGGGTGGGGAGGTCCCTCAGCCCAGCCTGCGCCCATTCACAGTCCAGGACCCCTTGGGGGATGTCCACCTGTCGACTTAGGCCCACTTCCTAGGGTATCAGGCCTAACCTTGCAGTCAGACGTCCTTCTAGCAGCCAGGGAGCCCTTGGGGATGTCCAACTAAAGGCTTAGGCCCCCAAGGGATCAGGTCTAAACCGTTAGTTGGACATTTTTAGTGCTGCCACGGAGGTGGGAGAGGCTCCTGGCACCACCACTGCGCTGGCCAGCCATGAGCCAGCTTCTGGCTGAGTGGCACTCCCCATATGGAAGTGCACTGACCACCAGGGGGCAGCTCCTGCATTGAGCATCTGCCCCCTGGTGGCCAGTGCACATCATAGCAACCGGTCATTCTGTCGTTCAGTCAATGTGCATATTAGCCTTTTATTATTATTATATAGGATGTCCCTATTTCCCCCCTTTTGCCCCCTCTATCCAGCTCTTGCCCCCCACTTCTCTCGGGCCATCACCATACTGTTGTCTGTGTCCATGGGTTGTGCATATATTTTCTTTGGTTAATCCCTTCTTTAAATTCACTTCTTTAAATTTGTATTTTCAGATAAGTGCTTATAACTGCACTATTATGTATTTTCTATTATATCATTTAGAATTAAGATATTTTCTAATTGAACCCTTGTAAATTTTAGCGCAATTTAGCAAATTATGCTAGAAGCAATTAGGAGATTTTTCATGTAATGCAGATACATTTCAATTAATATTTTATTAATTTTTAAATTTTTTAATATTTTAATTTGAAATAATCTCATACATTTAAAAAAACTATAAAATATTACAGCATATTATATGTACCCTTCACCCAATTTCTTAGGTGTTAATAATTTAAACATAACCATTATACAACTAACAGAATTTGGAATATATTTTTCTTATAATCTCTTTAATGTTACTTAATCCATTTACTTTGTTTTTGTTAATCTTCACCCAAGGATATTTTTCCATTGAATTTTAGAGAGAGTGAAGGGAAAGGGAGAGACACATTGATTGGTTGCCTCCTGCACATGCTCTGATAGGGACTGGGGATCAAGCCAGCAACTGAGGTACATGCCCTTGACTGGAATCGAACCTGGGACCCTTTAGTCCACGGGCTAATGCTCTATCCACTGAGCAAAACAGGCTGCAGCTTAATTCATTTACTTTTAATCTGTATGTGTCTTTATATTTAAAGTGGGTTTTGTTTTTGATTCACCCTCATAATCTGTCCTTTAATTGGTGCATTTATGCCACTGACTTTCAGAGTGTTTACTGATAGAGTTACTACCATATCAGGTGGCTTCTGGGTCTTCTGGGTCCTGCCCTGCCTTGCCTTTTTTTCTTCTTTTTTTCTAAGACATTTCAATTTATTTAAAAGAAGCCAGTATACCGGATATAAAGGGTATGATATTTACAACAGTACAGTAAATAGGTTGGTTTCCCGGTAGGATCAGTAGTCTTTCAGTGAGTATTAACCCCCTTTCCCCTTGATGCTCGACCCAGCTGGCAGACAAATGGCAACAGTGGGGTGGGATGGGACTGCAGGATAGAAAGTCTCCCTGAAGGGATTAAAAATCACGTAGATGCTAAAATGTCCACGAAGGGGTCTTGGGGATGAGGGGTGCCTCTGCCTCATTCCTTTGAGGGCTTGGCAGCAGGAATGCTGAGGGATTTGCCCCAACTAACACACGGCCCACCCTGAGCCTGTAAATCTTTCACCCATGGAATATTCCCTTCCTGAGAGAATCAGCCCTAATCCTTCAGCCAGTGCCTGGAGGAACCGCCCAGGCCGTGGGCACAGCCAGGACTGTGGACATTTCATGGCATTTCCACTCCCACTCCAGCTGCCTAACAACTCTGCACTGCTCCCCTCGCCCACCTCCCCCATCACTCCATCAGGACACTGTGCACAGGAGGGTACGCTGGTTTTCCCATGCCCATTGGGAACTGGCTGTTTCTGTTTTCTGGAGTAAAAAGGTTCCTGTGGGTCGGGTAAGGTCTCTGTTGGCAGGAAGTTCTGAAACAGAGCCACTGACCACACCCGCCTCCTCTGGGCATGGAGCAGCTCCGGCCCTCAGAGCTCATCTCTCCAGCAGAACTGAAGGGAAGACCGTGTGTACCCTTCTGTCCCTCACTCTTCACATGCCCAGAACCATCAGTGTCACACTTCCTAATTCCTATCACTGTATTTCATTAGTTCCATACTGTTTTACTAATCCTGAATCTAAACAGATTGGTTCAAAAGGAGATCCTTCTATTTTTAAAGTAGCTGGGGCTTCTCGGGTCGGGCCTTGCCTTGCAGCCAGGATCCGCTGATGGGCGGTTCCCGGGCCCCAAGGCAAGACCCACTGCTGGGGGAGGGCCTTGCCTTGCAGCCCGGACCCGCTGATTTGTGGTTCCCAGGGCGCAAGGCAAGACCGGCTGCTGGGAGCGGGCCTTGCCTTGCAGTGCTGACCCGCTGATGGGCAGTTCCCAGGCCACAAGGCAAGACCAGCTGCTGAGGCTTCTGGGGACGAGCCTTGTCTTGCAGCTTGGACCGCTGATGGGCAGTTCCCAGGCCGCAAGACCGGCTGCTGAGGCTTCGGGGGGCGGTCCCCACTGGGGTGCCTGGCCAGTCTGGGTGAGGGGCTGAGGGCTGTTTTTAGGCTGCCCGCACCCCCTTTAGGGTAGGGGTCCCCACTGGGGTGCCTGGCCAGTCTGGGTGAGGGGCTGAGGGCCGTTTTCAGGCTGGTGGGTGACTGAAGGTCCCAACCTCTCCTTTTTTTTCTTTTTTTTCTTTTTTATTCTGGGATTTATTTACCTTCTGTGGCTGTCACTGGAGCTGAGAGTCGGCTTTAGCTCTGAGGCCGGCTCCAGCTTGAGGCCTCGGCTGTTGAAAGCAGGTTATCTGGGCTTTGTTTAGATTCTATAATTGAAACTCTGTTGCCATCACTGGCGCTCTAAGCTCTGAGCCCACTGACGGCTGAAAGCAGCTATCTGGGCTTTGTTTAGCTTCTATAATTGAAACATTGTTGCATCCGGAGCTCAGAGCTGGGCTGCCGCAGGCCAGGAACGTTGGCTTCCTCCGTCACTGGAGCAAGCAAGCCTCCTGTTCGCTTCAGCTGCCTGGCTGCCGGCTGCCATCTTGGTTGGCAGTTAATTTGCATATCTTGCTGATTAACCAATGGGAAGCGTTTGGGGGTATGGTCAATTTGCATCTTTTTCTTTTATTAGTGTAGATAAGGCTAAGTGTCTATCGCCTGACTGGTAGCTATGATGCACACTGACCACCAGGGGGAAGACGCTCAATGCAGGAGCTGCCATGATGTGCACTGGCCCTCTATAAATAAACGGCACCACGGACCTGGTGCCAACAAACCAACACTCAGCTTCCCCCAGTGTGACACAGGCCCCACGACCACCCCAGAGTGACAGCCCACCAGATCGCAGCCAATGCTGCCAAGACCCTATGGCGCAAAATGCGGCCCACAGCCCAGCCCAGCCTTGAAACAGTGGCTGTGGGTGCCAGATAATGACTTCAGTAGGTAATGACTTCACATAGCAACACCTGGCTTCCTCTCTCCCTTCCTCTCTCCCAAGGACTAGCCTCCTTGGAGTTTCTTCAGCCCAGGAACTCAACTTGCTTTATAGCCAGGTGCAAACATTTTACAGTTTAACCAAATGTTTGTGAAGCGATTTCCCATGCCTCATCTCATTTGATCCTCACAGAAGTCCTGGAGTAGGTAGATAGGAGATTTGGTAGAATCGTATTTTCTTTTCATTAGCAAGATGCGAATAGCGATATTAAAATATTTCTTCTAATTAATTTCCTTTCAGTGTGCACAGATCTGTGCACCAGGACACTTTTAGTAAATCAATAAAGTTCTAATTTTACCATCAGTTTGAGAAATGTGCTGCTCCTTTCATACCTTTAAAGCATATGTTAGCAGAACATATACACTTAAAACAATAAAAAAAGAGAAAATGACTACTGAATTTTAAAAAATATAGGTGGAACCATAAAAGATTCTGTCAATTAACTGTCTTTTGGTTTTGGTTACATATAGATTCACCAATAGTTGTCTTTGTAGTCTCTTCTTTAGAGGGGGGAAAAAAAAAATTAAGATGTGAAAGGGTTTCTTGGGTCATGCTGATATTTACCTAAATTTTTAGTTTGAATTTGTTATTCTATAGACATTCATTGAGACTAGATGTTATAGGTAGAAACATAGTCATTGCCCTTGAAGGACTTTGACAATACAATTGAAGATATAGAACAGACATTTGGGAAATGACAGAAATTTCCATTTTGGAACAGGATGAATTCCAAAAGGCTCTTAATAAAATAATAAATTTGAGAACCTAAAATAACTGAAAGAGGTATATGTTTTACTCCCTGAACATGTTTGCATCCAATAGGAATATAAAATCATCACCCAAAATCTCAATATTAGGCATAACCATTCTATATAACATCTGTAAAAATATATTTGTGGTAATTTATGGATGTGTATATTAATAATTTCTGTAACAGAACAGGTTTATATTTACAGAAAATATATTATAAAAGGTAACGCCATCTTAATAGTCTCCACAAACAACTTTTGGGGAAAGTCAGCAGCTATGGCATGTCATTGCTACTTTGTTCTTCATTTTGATATCTTAGAGCAGGGGTAGGGAACAACTGGTCCGTGGGCTGTATAGGGCCTGAGAAATCATTTGGTCTGGCCCTGCCAAGGCATTAGTAGGGGTGAGTTAAATGTTTGACCAAATATAGCAGGCTAATTTTTAAGTTGATAATTTTCTTTGGCCCTCAAATGATGTTATAGCTATCCATCTGGCCCTTGGCAAAAATAAAAAATAAAAAAAGGTTCCCCACTCCTGTCTTAGAGGTGTGAATAGGCCTTAAAGCTATGGAATCTTTCATGGATTGAAATAAACACTTAATCAGTACCTTAACTCTTCTATTTTCCAACAAACTTGTATCTTCTCCTCAGTTAACATTAGACTAAGGATTATGGAGAGTTCACGATGAACCCTTAGCTAGCAAGAGTTTTTTTTATTATTGCTTTTCCTCAGTTTCTATTATTTACAATCACATAGTACTTGTCCCATGTTGAGTGATTTGTGATCTTCCTTTCAAAGCCTTTCTTATTTTTTAATTTAATTAACTTAAAAGAACCATTTAATATTTCCTCAATACTTAAAAAACAATTGTCCACGTTTGTGTCCATCATAATTACTTCTCTCTTTTCACCAGCATTTTAAAGATTCATTCTTTTACACCTATTCGACTTTATGCGGCTTATTATATGAAATCCTGTTAATAAAGAACAAAATCCTCAACTTTACAAATGAATACAAAAACAGGCTACAGAAATAAACAGTATTATGTACAAGTCTAAGATCCCCACCCACAATCACTGATGTCCTTGGTAGTGGTAGAGTTAAAATGCCATTTTTATGAAATCTTTACTGAGCTAGTATGGATAAAAGTTAGTTAGTAAATTAAAAGTATTGAAGTAGAAAGAACTTGTATGTATGTAAATTATATGAACTCTGGTTTGACCTTCATTCTGTTTCCTAATTCTGTTCTCTTTCTCTTGCTTTTATCACAAAATTGTGGTGAAGTCAGAGAAGGAAATGCAGTTTATAATTTGGAGGTCAACCACTTTTTGATTTTCAAATTAAAAAATATAGTTTGATATGATGACTATTTGACTCATCAAGTCTCTAAAAGCCTTAGGAGAGCAATTTTGCATCTCTGTTATTGAACTTCCTTTTTTTAGATGCTTGAATACCCACTTGGAGAATTGTGTAATTTAGCTGTCTGCTGTGATGTTTCCTCCTGGCTTTGAAAACAAATGGCTTCTTTCACTGGTATTACTCCCCCTTCTTCTACTATTTTTCCACTATTATCTTTTTCTAATGTATCCAATCTTTGTGGAATTATATAATCTACTGTGTATAAAGTAATCATTAACTTTAATTAGAATGATGATTTAAGTGCTGTTTAATTGTCTAAGTGTGTGATCATTGTGTATTTCAGTTATAAAACAACACTTCAAATAACCAACAGAGCTATAACTTTTAATAAAATTAATATTGCAACATAGCTTAACCTTTTCTTTAAAAAACAAAAAGGCCTCACTGAAGGATATGTTTGTTGATTTTAGAGAAAGAGAAAGGGAGAGAGAAAAAAACATCGATGTAAGAGAGAAACATTGATCGGTTGCCTCCCATTCACGCCCGCACAGGGTATGGAACCCTGACCGGAATCAAACAGGCAACCTTTTTGGTGTAGGGGATGACACTTCAACCTACTGAGCCTCCCGGCCAGGTCTAGCTTAAACTGCTTTAATTACTTCTTTTCTCCCCTTCTTGGTTTAATGCAATTGTTTCAAGGGCTATGTAGTGAATATACAGAAACTTGTGAATTCATATTCCATAAATGATGGACTTCAGACCATAGTCTGTAGTCAGACTGTTGCACTATTATCTTAGTTGCTTTCAATAATTACTTTTGAACCACTGTGTGCTTGTTTTGTTGTTCTCCAGTTGAAAATTATTGAAAATGTTTATTCATAAAAGATTTTAATAGTGAAAAATAATTTCACATTAACACAAACCAGGTAATTTAGTTGGATAACTATGGGGAAGCCCTAACCGGTTTGGCTCAATGGATAGAGCGTCGGCCTGCGGACTCAAGGGTCCCAGATTCAATTCCGGTCAAGGGCATGTACCCTGGGGGTTGCGGCACATACCCAGTAGGGAGTGTGCAGGAGGCAGCTGATCGATGTTTCTCTCTCATCGATGTTTCTAACTCTCTATCCCTCTCCTTTCCTGTCTGTAAAAAATCAATAAAATATATTTTTTAAAAATATGGGGAAAAATATTAAACCTACACACTTCCTACCTTATTTGTCAAGTGTTGAAAGGCTATTATTCTTTATAGAAACTTAGTATTTAGAAAACTTTATAATGTTAGTTATAAGAAGAGTTTTTACTTAACGAAATGGGATTACCATCTTGGATTTACATCAATAGCAATAGTGTGTCATAATGGACAAAACACCATCAGTACATGGATTCCGTATTCTCTTGTCTATAGTATCTATTATCAAAGTCAGAAAATTCCTACTTTTCTTATATGTAACATTTTTTTCTAGTGCTTTACTTTAGCCCCTCTCCCAAAATACACATACACACATAAAAATATATATATTTTTTAATTTTTTTTCCTGACACCTGAGAAAACATTTGCGGGGTGGGCAGGATGGGATACCAAATAGAGCATTGTTTTCCTTCCTTTTTCAAAAGAAAAGGAAACCTTTTGTCAAGGCCAAGCTACTTGGTGTGGCTTCTTTTGTGGCTATTTTGTGCCATATAAGTAGATAAATATTTGGAAGAAAGGCCCTATGCTCATCATTATGGTGGCTTTTCTTTGGTCAGAGTGCTTCTCTGGAAGAGGAGTTTGGATTGGGGAGGTGGTGGGACCTGCTCAGTGCTGGCAGAGCATGTCTGCAGGCTGAAGTCAACTTTGAAAAACCTTGTCAGTTTCTCTGCAGGCAGAAATGTGTAGGTGACTAGAAACACTGGAGAACCCTTTGGATGGTTATTTCTACACAGCAGACCTTAGGATTGGTATTGTTATACAGACTTTGCCAACATTAATTTATAGCTTTGAGGACTAAGAAATTAAACTAGACGTGAATAATTTTAGTTTTCATTTTATGTAAGCCTAGTCTGGTTTGACAAAGTAAGCTGAGATGGAAATTTTTATTCCATTTGCTTTTACAAATCCTACTTTCCCTTTACCAGGCCAAGTTGAATTTAACATATCCTCCTTTGAGCTCTTACTCTTTAGAATTCATAACCCTTCTTGGTTGTTACTACATTTTTGTTGAGTGAATGAACTGATTACATTATTAACAATTAACACATATATACCAGGTTCTAGTCTAGTTCTTTACATGTATTAATTTATCCCATGCTCACAACAATTCAAAGGGTTATTATTATTATTATTACTATTATTATTATTATTCTCATGTTGCATGTGAGAAAGCTGAGGCACAGAGAGGTCAAGTAAATTGCCCAAGAATATATAGGAGAATATGCTAGAAGCTAATATTAACCTGAAATAATCCAGTTCCCAACTCTCTCTACCTATTACTATTCTATGCAAGGTCTCCAGGTACCACTCTTGCTATATTTTGAAGCAGGATTCTTGGTCACAGAAGAATCTGCAGGACACAGTGTACAAATCAATGAAGCTGAATGTTAGAATGAAGATGATAGCATAAAAATTTTGTGCAATCTGTACTCCTTTAAATCAGTATCACTTGCCTGCTTCCTTTCCTTATTTCTAAGGCCAGCTTTATTAGTTATTGGATGTCCTTTCTTAAAAATTTTAAATTTTATAATGGTTTTACAGTCCTATATCCAGTCCCCTATTGTTAATATCCTAGATTAGTATGGTCTACATGTCTCAATTAAAGAACCAATATTCATATATTGTTAACTAAAGACCATACTTTAGAGTTTCTCACCTTTTTTCTCATGTCCTTTTTCTGTTCCAGGATTCCACTCAGGATACACATTAATTTAGTAGTCATTTCTACTTAGGCTGCTGTTGGATACAACAGTTTCTCAGACTTACTTTGTTTTTGAAAATCTTTACAGTTTTGAGAATTAATGGTTCAGTATTTTATAGAATATCCCTTAATCAGGATTTGTCTGATGTTTTCAACAGACTGGGGTAATGTAGTTTGGGGAGGAGGACCACAGAGGTAGTGTTATTGTCATCATGTCATATCAAGCACATACAATTAACATGATTTATCACTGTTGATATTGACCTTGATCACCTGCTTGTCAGGTTTCTCCACTGTAAACTTACTAGGGTTTCTTTTCTCCTTTTCCATACTCTATTTTTTGAAAGAAAGTAACTATATGCAGCCCATGTTTAAAGAATGGGGAGTTACAGACCACTTCCTTAAAGGTGGAGTAAATACATGAATTATTTGGAATTCATTCATTTATTCATTTACTTTATTATGTATATCAGTATAGACTCATGGTTATTCATTTTATATTTTGGGTTATTATCCAATACTACTTTTTATCTCTTTTGCTCAAATTGTTCCAATTTTGTTTGTGGGTGCTCTTTAAATTCACTCCTGTGTCCCTTTGACATAACTTCTGCATTGTGGGCTGTTTTGTTTGGGATTTGGGGTGTTTTGTTGTTGGTGTTTATTTGTTTTTGTTTTCTAGCATTTTCTTCTTTCTGACAGTACAAGATGTTCCAGGCTCATATTGTATATTTCCTGAGCCAGTACCAGAATCAGTCATTTCTCCAAGAATCCCTGTTCCTTTTATTGGGAAATATTAGAACCAGGAGCTAGGTGCCAGGTGTACTCATTTCTACTTGCTTCCCTCAGCTGATAGAGCAAGGAGATAAATGTGTTTATACTAATATGTGTATATGCATATATTTATAAATAGATATTTAACTATCTGTATCTGTAATTAAGCTAAACATGAGTTCATACTGATGTTTCTAACTAATCAATTACTCATGGATCATTGTAGCTCCTCCCCCTCACTTATCTGTAACCTCTCTGGCTCGTACCATCTGCCATCCATTTATTTAATTGTTAAATACCAATATACATCGATGATGGTTTCAGCATTGTTCACCTGTATCCTCATGAAAAAGAAAATTAGTAACTAGGGTGCAGTGCTTAAGAACAGTTCCTTTTACCTTTATTCTTACAAATTCCACTCCTGAAACTGCATAGGTTAGCACCTTATTCCTCTACTCCCTTCAGTGAGGTTATTTCATATATTTATAAAACATTTATATATGGATGCCTAGTTGTTCCAGCACCATTTGTTGAAAAGACTATTCTTTCTCCACTAAATTACCTTTTCTTCTTTGTCAAAGATCAGTTGACTATTTGTATGGGTCTGTTTCTGGGGTCTCTCTTCTGTTCCATTGAGCTGTGCCTATTATTTCAGGAGTACCACACTGTCTTAATTACTGTAGCCTTATAGTAATTCTTGAAACTGGGTAGTGTGAGTTGTCTAACTTTGTTTGTCTTCTTCAGTACTGTGTTAGCTCTTCTAGGTTCTTTGTCTTTCTATATATATTTTTTCTAAATTTTATTTTTTCAATTATAGTTGACATTCAGTATTATTTTATATTAATTTCAGGTGTATAGCATAGTGGTTAGACAATCATATACATAATTTATAAAGTGATCTCCCGATATTTCAAATACCCATCTGGCAATATACTTAGTTATGACAATATTATTGACTATATTTTCTATGCTGTATTTTGCATCCCTGTGACTGTTTTGTAACTACCAAACTTTTTGTACTTCTTAATCCCTTTACCTTTTCCATATACATTTTAGAATCAGCTTCTCATGTACAAAACAGCTTGCTGGGATTTTGATTGGGATTGTACTGAAATAATAGATCTAGTTGGAAATAAACCTTAACAGTGTAAGTCTTTGGTCCATGAATACAAAATATGTCTCCATTTATTTAGAATGTCTTTGATATTATTTTTTATTTTTTTGTTAATACTCACCAGAGAATATTTTCCCATTTTGTTGTTGTTGTTGTTGTAAGAGAGAGTGGAAGGGAGAGCAAGAGACAGAGAGAGAAACACTGATGTGAGAGAGAAACATCAATTGGTTGCCTCCTATATGTGCCCAGACCAGCGCCAGGGATTGAGCCTACAACTGAGGTATGTGCTCTTGACCAGAATCAAACCCGGAACCCTTCAGTCTATAGGCCAGTGCTCTATCCAGTGGGCCAAACAGGCTAGGGCTGTCTTTGAATTTTTTTCATCAGAAATTTTCTATTTTTCTTTTTTTTTTTGTGAGGTATAATTGACATATAACATTAAATTAGTTTCAGGTATACAACTTGACATTTGAAATGATCACCACATTAAGTTAATTAACATTCGTTACCATACAGTTAACTACATTTAATTGAGAACTTTTAGGATCCATTCTCTTAGCAACTTTTAAATATGTAGTATTATTGAATGTGCTTACCATGTTATGCATTACATCCCTATAACTTATTTATTTTATAACTGGAAGTTTGTACCTTTGACTGCTTTCAGCCATTTCACCCACTCACAACCCCCCCACCTCTGGTGACCACAAATCTGTTCTCTGTATATGAACTCAGTTTTGTCTTGTTTTGTTTTTTAAAATATATTTTTATTGATTTCAGAGAGGAAGGGAAAGGGAGAGAGAGACAGAAACATCAATGATGGGAGAAAATCATTGATCAGCTGCTGCCTGCATGCCCCACAGATTGAACCCATAACCTGGGCATGTGCCTTGACCAGGAATCCACGTGTCACCTCCTGATTCATAGGTCCATGCTCAACCACTGAGCCATGCCAGTTTTGTTTTTTTATTTTAATTTTACATATAAGTGAGATCATATGGTAATTGTCTTTCTCTGTCTGACTTATTTTGCTTAGCACAATGCCCTCAAGGTCCATCCATGTTGTAACAAATAGCAAGGCTTCATTCTTTTTATGGTTGAACTAGTGGCCCAGTGCACGAAATTTGTGCATGGGGGGGGGGGGTCCCTCAGCCCAACCTGCACTCTCTCCAATCCGGGAGCCCTCAGGATATGTCCTACTGACAGCTTAGGCCCGCTCCCCATGGTTCTCTGCTCTCTGTGGGGCCTGCCTGTTCCACACCACAACGACGGCCAAGCAGGCCCTGCTGGGTGCTGCCTGCAGGCTGCGCTTACCTGCTCCCAGGTTGCCGCAGTGACAGCCAAGCAGGCCCTGCTGGGTGCTGCCTGTGGGCTGCACTTGCCTGTTCCCGGGTTGCCGCAGTGACAGCCAAGCAGGTCCTGCTGGGTGCTGCCTGCAGGCTGCGCTTGCCTGCTCCCGGGTTGCCACGGCAATGGACAAGCAGGCATTGCTGAGTGCTGCCTGAGGGCTGCACTTGCCTGTTGGGCTTACATTGCTGGGGCGATGCCGCCAGCGTCCTGCCCCGCCATCTTTGTTACAGAATGATGGTTAATTTGCATATTACTCTTTTATTAGATAGGACTAGAGGCTCAGTGCACAAAATTTGTGCACTCGGGGGTAGGGAAGTCCCTCAGCCCGGCCTGTGCCCTCTCGCAGTCTGGGACCCCTCGGGGGATGACCACCTGCTGGCTTAGGCCCGCTCCCCGGGGGATTATGCCTGTGATGGCAATTAGACATCCCTCTGGCACCCCGGCAGCCCTTGGGGGATGTCCAATTGCCAGCGGGGAGCAAGCCTAAACTGCAGTCGGACATCCTTAGCGCTGCTGAGGAGGCAGGAGAGGCTCCCACCACCACCGCTGTACTGGCAGCCATCAGCCTGGCTTGTGGCTGAGCAGAGCTCCTCCCATGTGAGAGTGCCCTGACCACCAGAGGGCAGCTCCTGCATCGAGCGTCTGCCCCCTGGTGGTCAGTGTGTGTCATAGTGACCAGTCATTCCCAGTCTTTCTGCTGTTAGGGTCAGTTTGCATATTGCCCTTTTACTATATAGCAGGGGTCCTCAAACTGTGGCCTGTGGGCCACATGCGGCCTGCCGAAAACATTTATCTGGCCCGCCGGGTGTTTTTGTTGCCGTTGCCTGTCCTGCTTAGCAGCCGACTCATCCAGGGCCCGCAGTGCGCATGTATGCAATGTCTGAGGGACAGTGAACTGGCCCCCTGTTTAAAAAGTTTGAGGACCTTTGCTATATAGGATAGAGGCCTGGTGCATGGGTGGGGGCCAGCTGGTTTGCCCTGAATGGTGATCTGGATCAGGGTGGGGGTCCCGCTTGGGTGCCTGGCCAGCCTGGGTGAGGGCCTGAGGGCTGTTTTCAGGCTGGCGGGCAACTGAAGCTCCCAGCCTCTCCTTTTTTTCTTTCTTTTTTTTTTTTATTCTGGGATTTATTTACCTTCTATAGCTGTCACTGGAGGTGAGAGTCAGTTCCAGCTCTGAGGCCCGGCTCCAGCTCTGAGGCTGCGGCTGGCTGAAAGCAGGTACCTGGGTTTGTTTAGCTTCTATAATTGAAACATTGTTGCCATCACTCTTGCTCTAAGCTCTGAGGCCGAAGCTGGCTGAAAGCAGGTATCTGGAGCTTGTTTAGCTTTTATAATTGCAACTTTGTTACTTAGAGTGTAGCTTAGAGCAGGGCGAGGCGAGCGGGGAACGTTGGCTTCCTCTGTCACTGGAGCAAGCAAGCCTCATGTTCGCTTCAGCTTCCTGGCTGCCAGCCGCCATCTTGGTTTGCAGTTAATTTGCATATCTCGCTGATTAGCCAATGGGAAGGGTAGCTAAGTTACGGTTAATTACCATGTTTCTCTATTATTAGATAGGATAATATTCCATGTTTACTTTTGGCTTTATGCTTTCAGGTCTTACATTCAACTCCTTAATCCATTTTGAGTTAATTTTTGTTGATGATGTAAAATAGGGGTTCAGTTTTATTCTTTTGCATGTGGCTGTCCAGTTTTCCCAACTCTATTTACTGAAAAAACCTGTTTTTTCCACATTTTATATTCTTGTTTCCTTTATCATAAAGTAATTGACCAGATATATGTTGGTTTATTTCTGGGCTTGCTACTCTGTTCCTTTGATGTATGCGTCAATTTTTATGCCAGTACCATGCTGCTTTAATCACTATAACTTTGTAATATAGTTAGGAATTAGGGAGCATGATGCTTTCAACTTTGTTTTTTCTCAATATTTCTATGGCTATTTGGGGCCTTTTGTGGATCCATACAAAGTTTAGAAATTTTTCTATTTCTATGAAAAATGCCACTGGAATTTTGATAGGGATTGCACTAATTCTGTAGATTAGCTTTGGGTAGTATGGACATTTTAACAATATTAATTCTTCCAATTCATTAGTACAGAATATCGTCTCATTCATTTGCATCTTCAATTTCTTTCATTAATATTTTCTGCTTTTCAGTATACAAATCTTTCACCTTCTTGATTAAATTTATTTCTAGGCATTTTATTGTTTATGATGCAATTATAAATGGGATTGTTTTCTTAACATTTCTTCCTGATATTTTCTTATTAGTGTATAGAAGCACAACAGATTTTTTTTTAAATATTGTTTTTATGTCCTGCAACTTTCCTGAACTCATTTATTAGTTATAAGTTTTGTGTGTTTTTCCTTTTTATTTTTGGTGGAATCTTTTGGGTTTTCTAAATATTATATCATATCTACAATCTATATATCTTTGATTTTCTTGTGTATATAGGTGTTCTAATACATTGTCAAATAGGAATGGTCAGACAAGACCACTTTCTCACCATTAAATGTGATGTTAGCTGTAGATTTTTTTGTAGATGCTCTTTACCAAATTGAGGAATGCTGGGGTCCTGCCCCAGCAGGTCCAGGGGTCCCCAAAGGTGTGGACGGAGTCGGCAAAGAAGGAATGACATGGAGACAGCGTTCAGTTGATCAGCAGCCTAGCCAGGATCTCTAGCCAGGTTCTGGTCTGGATCTCCAGCAAAGTTCTGGTTAGGATCTCCAGCCAGGTTCTGTGTCCATGTTTTCTTGCTAGGTTCTCCAGCAAGGTTCTCCAGGTTCTCCAGACAGGTTCTGTAGCCATGTTCCCTCGCTAGGTTCTCCAGCCAGGTTCTGTCCAGGTTCTCCAGCCAGGTTCAGTTACCAGGTTCTAGTCAGGTTCTCTTGCCAATTTCTGTAGTCAGTTTCAGTCCAGGATCTTTTGCCATGTTCTCTCGCTAGGTTCTGTCTCTAGGTTCTGAGGCCAGTTTCTGTCCAGGATCTTTTGCCATGTTCTCTCCAGCAAAGTTCTTCTGTCTCTAGGGAACGTTCTGTGTAGGTTCTGTGCCTAGGTTCTGTCTTCTCAGTTCTGTCTTCTAAGTTCTGTGTTCTAAGTTCTGTGTTCTAAGTTCTGTGTCTTGCTGTCTTGTTACATCTGTATTTATACCAGTTGATTCAATCCTATCAATCTCTATTACAAAGGTTAGGGCGTTTCTTATCTCCATTCCAGGGAGTAAAGATTATGTAGCTTAAGCATGATTGTTCATAGTTAAAGTGATTAATTACCCGCCTGGCACTTAGTTGAGGGGTTTTATTCCCTCCCTAACTTCAGGGGAAAATCCCTACCTGGGGAAACAACCTTTCTCAGAGAGGAGACCTTGGTTAAAACACATAGTGCCAAGGTGAGCAAACATATTAAGAACAGTATGCCATATCTGCCAGGTCCTTTGAAACAGCAAGGATGGACCGGCTCCCGGCAGAGGAAATTCCCTGGTGCTCCTAGTTTCCTGATAGCTTTTGTTGTGAATGGGTGTTGAAGTTTATCAAATTCTTTTTCTGAATCAATTGATATGATCATGTGTTTTTATTTCTTCTTTAGTCCATTAATGTGGTGGATTACATTTATTAATATTCAAGTGCTGCAACAGTTTTACATGCTTTGGATACATTCCACTTGGTCATGAAATAGAGTTCTTCTTATACATTGTTGGATTTCCTTTGCTAATATTTTGTTGAGGATTTTTATATCTATGTTCATGAGAGGTATTATTGGTCTATAGTTTTCCTTTCTTGTAATACCTTTGTCGGTTTTTGGTGTTAGGGTATTGCTGACCTCAGAGAACGAGTTAGAAAGTGTTCCTTTTGTATTCCAAAGGTCAAAGCTAAATCAGATGAAAACAGCTATTGTTTATTGCACAAGAGTTATATTCCTAAAATTGTCCATTTTTTCTGTTGCCTATAGACTAAAGCAGTGGTCGGCAAACTGCGGCTCGGCAAACTACGGCACACAAGCCACATGCGGCTCTTTGGCCCCTTGAGTGTGGCTCTTCCACAAAATACCATGTGCGGGCGTGCACGTACAGTGCAATTGAAACTTCATGGCCCATGCGCAGAAGTCGGTATTTTGTGTAAGAACCACACTCAAAGGGCCAAAGAGCCGCATGTGGATCACGAGCCGCAGTTTGCCGACCACGGGACTAAAGCATTTTACAAGCTAGCCACTACCTATTTCTTACATTTTCTCCTGCTCTTCTCCGGCATAAATTTTAGTGACATTTTCATCTCTCTACTTATGGTAATACCTACCACTTACTAGTATTGTCGTATTGGACAGGTTAATTAAGTTCTCTGAGCCTCAGTTTCCTTGTGTAAAGTAGGGAATAATGATACTTTTCTCATGAGATTACTTATGTAAGGAACAGGATGGATATTTCTCAGCTATTCATTTTCCCCTTTTCTCCTATCCCCAAACACCATGACTTTCTATGCTTTGATATCTCTATATAGGCTGGGACTTTTTTCCTGATTCCTTTCCATTTGTATTCAGTCCTTTGCCAAGTCCACCTAATGAAATCATCATTCAAAATCCTCTCTAGTTATCATTTCCTCTTTAGCATCACCATAATTGATGCCTTTTGGTTGCTCTCTGCTCTCAATTCTCTGGTTTAAATTATGTTCTGCTATGCTTATCTGGTTCTCTCTTATAGATTGGAGCGCCTAGGAATCAAGTGATGCCAACCTAGCAGTGCCTGGGAAATAGTAGATTTCCAATTAATTTCTTCTGAATAAATGAATAAGAGAGAGAGAAACAAAAAGAACATCTGCTGTTTTATTAAGTTATTGTTGTTGTTGACTTGAGACCATGTGAGCTTATCAAGAGATACCTCTTCATCTGAACAACAGGGACATCTTGTCTACTCGTCACTAGTCCTTTAAATCAGGTCCACAACCCACTGCTGCCCACCTCCAGTTAACCTAGGACAGTGGTCGGCAAACTCCTTATTCCACAGAGCCAAATATCAACAGTATAACGATTGAAATTTCTTTTGAGAGCCAAATTTTTTAAACTTAAACTATATAGGTAGGTACATTGTTATTAACTTAATTAGGGTACTCCTAAGGCTTACGAAGAGCCACCCTCAAGGGGCCAAAGAGCCGCATGTGGTTCGTGAGCCGCAGTTTGCCAACCACGGGCCTAGGACATGAAGGTAATGGGAGAAAACACTCTTTAATGTGAGTTTGGGAGCATGGGGGCCTTTTTTAAAAAAAGTTTCTAGAGTGGAGAACCAAGATGGCGGCATAGGTTAACGCTGGAGATTGCTGCCTTGAACAACCAAATCAAAACACACCTAAAAGACGGAACGGACATCATCCAGAACCACAGGAAGGCTGGCTGAGTGGAAATTCTACAACTAGGAGGAAAGAGAATATCATACCCAGACTCAGAGGAGGCGCAGTGCTGAAGTGAAATACTCAGGTACAGAGTGCACGCAGAGCGGGCTGGCGGCGGAGGGCGCGGTTGGTGCTTTCAATCGGGAGGGAGTCACAGATTCTGAGCTCCAGATCCGGGCGAGTCTCTAGGGACCCAGACTCAAACGGGAGAAGCGGGACTGTCTGGCTTCAGTCGGGACTCGAAGGCAGCTTTCTCTCCGAGGTTTGCAGCGGTTGCTGGGACTCTGTGAGGCAGAGCCTTTGGGGACGGAACTGAGAGCAGCCATAACTGCTCTCTCCGGCCCACCCTGTTGATCCCGAGCCCAAGCGACCCACCCGCCCCGCCCAAGCCCTGCGCAGAGCCATTTGCCAGATAGCCTCAGGCAAAGGCTAGATTAGCACCTCCCTAGAGGATAGAAGTTTTCCCACTGCAGACACAGCTGATTCTCACAGCCAGCTGGCCTGGAGCTCAAATCCCCCTAGTATTAACTACAACAATCAAGGCTTAACTACAGGAGGGCTGCACACAGAGACCACTAGGGGGTGCACCAACAAAGCATAAAAATGCGAAGACAAAGAAACAGGACAAAACTGTCAATGGAGGATATTGAGTTCAGAACCACACTTTTAAGGTCTCTTAAGAACTGTCTAGAAGCTGCTGATAAACTTAATGAGATCCTCAACAAATCTAATGAGACCCTTGATGTTATGATAAAGAACCAACTAGAAATTAAACATACACGGACTGAAATAACGAATACTATACAGACTCCCAACAGCAGACCAGAGGACCGCAAGAATCAAGGCAAAGATTTGAAATGCGAAGAAGCAAAAAAACACCCAACCGGAAAAGCAAAATGAAAAAAGAATCCGAAAATACGAAGATAGTGTAAGGAGCCTCTGGGACAGCTTCAAGCTTACCAACATCAGAATTATAGGGGTGCCAGAAGATGAGAGATTGCAAGATATTGAAAACCTATTTGAAGAAATAATGACAGAAAACTTCCCCTACATGGTGAAAGAAATAGACTTACAAGTCCAGGAAGCACGGAGAACCCCAAACAAAAGGAATCCAAAGAGGACCACACCAAGACGCATCATAATTAAAATGCCAAGAGCAAAAGACAAAGAGAGACTCTTAAGAGCAGCAAGAGAAAGAAACTCAGTTACCTACAAGGGAGTACCCATACGACTGTCAGCTGATTTCTCAACAGAAACTTTGCAGGCCAGAAGGGAATAGCAAGAAATATTCAAAGTGATGAATACCAAGAACCTACAACCAAGATTACTTTATCCAGCAAAGCTATCATTCAGAACTGAAGGTCAGATAAAGAGCTTCACAGATAAGGAAAAGCTAAAGGAGTTCATCACCACCAAACCAGGATTATATGAAATGCTGAAAGGTATCCTTTAAGAAGAGGAAGAAGAAGAAAAAGGTAAAGATACAAATTATGAACAACAAACATGCATCTATCAACAAGTGAATCTAAGAATCAAGTGAACAAATAATCTGGTGATCATAATAGAATCAGGGACATAGAAAGGGAATGGACTGACTATTCTTGGGGGGGAAAGGGGTGTGGGAGATGCGGGAAGAGACTGGACAAAAATCGTGCACCTATGGATGAGGACAGTGGGTGGGGAGTGAGGGCGGATGGTGGGGCGGGAACTGGGAGGAGGGGAGTTATGGGGGAAAAAAAGAGGAACAAATGTAATAATCTGAACAATAAAGATTTAATTAAGAAAAAAAAAATTTTCTAAAATGTCTAGCATAGAGTCCTCTTGCTGTCCTTCAAGTCATTCTTTAGTCTGAAATTTTTTATCTTGAACAACAGCAACATACAAATGCAACTGATTACATTTTCAATTTTAAAGAAGTTTACCCTAATTTCTTTGGTGGCAGATGTAATTTTGTTTAGGGCCCCTGCTGTTTTGCCCAGCTGTGTTATTACAATGTTCTCTCAATAGTCTTGGACAAAATTCAAAATGAAAAGCAGGGGTGACAGTAATGGTGAGTTAAATCCTACCCAGATAGAGCCAGACACAAAGCAACTTCCTGGAATATCATGTTTACTATTCACATAAGCATCTTAAGGCACAAAGCACTACTGCCGTTATCTCCCTGGGAATCACTGTTATTATACATTAATACTTCCAAGTTTAGTATAAAGGAGGATGCTGCAAACATTTCTGCCTCACCAGTTTTTATTAAATGGATTGTTCTTAATGAATAGAAATGATTTAAAATTAAATATCAGCCTATAATCTGCTTTTCCTTTTTTGGTAATGGGCTTATGTTTCCACAGAACTTAAAATCCCAAAGGGACCACAGCTGCACTGGGAATTGGGCAACAACTATGAATATTTATAAAGCTCCAGACTTTCCAGAGAGTTGCTAGGATTTGTTATCAGTCCAGGTCTTATTTCTATACATTAGAACATTTTAAAGCCATTTTTTCCTTCAGGTATTGATTAACGTACCTTTTACTCCTATATTCAACAAATAAATACTATCAAGAGTCTTGGGAATATAGATTAAAAACCATGCCCACCTCCTGAGAAGCTTCCAGTCAGGAATGAAAGGGTAAGGGTGGTGTATGCCTCTGTGTGGTCAGTGTAAAACGTAGGGTACTAGGAATGCTGGAAATGAAGTTTACAATATAAAATCTGTGCTACTTTTGTAGAAGTAACCATTAATTCCAGCTTAAGTCAGGCTTTGTGAAGGAGGTAAATTTGAGGTGGGCCTTCAGGAAGAAGTAAGTAGAAAACCAGCACTGAAAATCCCCCACAAAAAAAACCCTGAGGTTATTGACTGGGGAACCTTTCATGGTTTGTGAGCTGCACTTCACAGAACTCTGTTTCACGGAACTGAGGTTAGATGCAGGATATGAGGCTGTGAGGTCCCTGCTTTACTTCAGCCACAGCTGCTGCCTCACTTTTGCAGCTTTATAAATGTTGAGTTTCTGTGGAATGTTTTCTTTAAAAAAGGATTACACTGCTTTTTAAAAGTTTAAGACTGCTTTTCTAGATTTTTAGTGTCTTCTTATTACATGTTACAGTGATGTGAAGTCGGTATCTTTCTTAACCTTTGTCTAATTTTACTCATAAGTGGTCCACAATTTTTAGTAAAATTATTCAACCTTTTTCATTTTCTGAAAGGTTTAATATCATTTTCTTCTTTCAAATTCTAAAATCAGACAGTTTAATTAGAAATTTATTTCTTTAATGATGATGATATTTCCCTGTTTGAGCTTTTATGTATTTAAGCCTATAGGAAATTAGATGTTTCTAGAGTCAAAGTTTTTAGGACCACCAAGCATCCAAATTTTTTTACCATCACATTTTTTAATGGAAGATTTTTCCATATTCATTCTTGCTTCTTTAAACATTATACACTACCCATAATATAACCTTTTTTCAGTTAATCAAGGTTATCAACTACTGAGACAAGTTAGGCCCCTCCCTTAAATCTCTTAGTTTCAAATTGTGTCTGCTTCTTATTCTTCATTTTTGGTACTCGAAGGCCTTTTTCTTCCCTAAAAGTTTCCAAAAATGACTCTATTTTTATTAACATTAGTAATGAGGCTATTAATAATAAGTGATATTAGAAAGGATAAATGAATAAATACTACTAACTGAATATTCTTGTGATTTTTAGTACATTTTCATTAAAATCCGTATTTCAGGTTATTTCATAATATGTCATTAATTATTATTTTACTTTACAAATTCTAACATTAATTCCTAATATTGATTACGTTTTTATTCTAAAATATTCATAATATTTTTTTATTTTCTTTACCTTATTAGTATATGAAATAGTGTTAACTATGACTTAAATGAACTATTTTCTCTACTATTGATGTCACTAATACTTCAGTAAAATAAAATGAAGCCCAAGTTTAATCTTAACATTGCATTTTCCTCATAAAAATTACCCTTTTATTATTTATACTAGAGGCCCGGTGCACAAAAATTTGTGCACTTGGGGGGGAGTGGGGGTCCCTCAGCCCGGCCTGTGCCCTCTCGCAGTCTGGGACCCCTTGGGAGATAACGGCCTGCTGGCTTAGGCCCGCTCCCCAGTGGCAGAGGGCAGGCCCAATCCCTAGGTGCAGCCCCTGGTTGGGCTCAGAGCAGGGCCGATTGGGGGGTTGGGGCACCACCCCCTGTCACACTCAAGGCAGGGTTGATGGAGAGGTTGCGGTGCCACCCCCTGTCACGCACAGAGCAGAGCCAATCAGGGGGTCGGGGCGCTGCCCCGTCACTCACAGAGCAGGGCCCATCAGGGGGGTTGGGGCTCCTTACCCTGTCACGCACATAGCAGGGCCCATCAGGGGGTTGGGGAGCTCCCCCCTGTCACGCACAGAGCAGGGCCGATCAGGGGGTTGAGGAGCTCCCCCCTGTCACTCACAGAGTAGGGCTGATAGGGGAGTTGGGGCACCACCCCCTGTCACACACAGAGCAGGGCCCGTGGGGGGGTTGGGGCGCCGCACCCTGTCACACACAGAGCAGGGAGATCAGGGGGTTTGGGCGCTGCCTCCTGTCACGCTGATCCCGGTGCTGGGAGGCCTCGCGGCTCCGCTGATCCCGATGCTGGGAGGCATATTACCCTTTTACTATATAGGATAGAGGCCTGGTGCATGGGTGTTGGCCGGCTGGTTTGCCCTGAAGGGTGTCCTGGATCAGGGTGGGGGTCCCCACTGGGGTGCCTGGCCAGTCTGGGTGAGGGGCTGAGGGCTGTTTTCAGGCTGGTGGGTGACTGAAGCTCCCAACTGCTCCTCTTTTTCTTTTTTTTTATTCTGGGCCAGCTTTAGCTCTGAGGCTTGGCTCCAGCGCTTAGGCCTCTGCTGCTGAAAGCAGGTTTCTGGCCTTTGTTTACCTTCTGTATTTGAAACAATGTTGTGATCCTGCTGGCTGAAGCCCGGGCTGACTAAAGCAGGTTTCTGGGGTTTTGTTTAGCTTCTATATTTGTTACATAGTTGCTTAGAGTTGCAGCTCAGAGGCCTGCAGCGGCAGGCGGGGAACGTTGGAGTCCTCCATCACGGAAGCAAGCAAGCCTCATGTTCGCTTTAAGCTGCCTGGCTGCTGGCCGCCATCTTGGCTGGCAGTTAATTTGCATATCACCCTGATTAGCCAATGGGAAGGGTAGCGGTTGTACGCTAATTACCATGTTTCTCTTTTATTAGATAGGATATGGTTATAGTCATTAATACTTTGGAAGTAACCATTTATTTTGATTCTAAACCAAATTTGAATTTATTTCTTAGAAAGATTTTCTTAGATGCCATTTTCATTAAATTTTCTGAAATTGAGATTTATTACATTTTTTCTCTAGTCTACTGGTTCCACAAAACCAGTCATTTTGATATGGGTAATATTTAACAAATGAGGAATGTTACTAACTTATGATGCCATTATCATAATTTTGACATACCTTATTTCTTTTTGTAGATTAAAATTGATGGGCTAAACACTTTTTTGAGACTTTTCTGCACATGGATTCTTTTGAGAATATTTTGAACCAGTATTAGTGCTAGCAGAAGACAAATGAAGGGAAATAGCAGAAGAATTATCCAATAACATAGTTAGTTATATTGACAAGGGGCATCCCTAGCCAATAAAAATGTCAGAAACCAAATATTTAATCTTGCTATAGTAATTCCCTGTGGTTTATGTAACATTGTGTTGTAGGAGAAAGTATCTGTAACTTTGTCTATATAACTTCTATTCTAGAGAAGTAAACTATATAATTTGGACCCAAGAAAATCTACCTTGTGGTTGTTTCCAGACCAAAAAAAAAACAAAAAACCCAAAAATCATCTCTGTAAATATTCTCTTAAACATAAAGCTTAATTTTTAAGTAATAAATACTTTTTAAAAATATCCATGGTTTTATCCTTCTTATTCTTTGGTAGTCCTTTTTTCCCCCTTATACCTGTTAAAAAAAAAAAAATGCAACCAAGTAAATGTGAAGATCTAATTAGCTTTATTAAGTGATTCATGAATCTGGCAGTATCCCATCTAGCAATTAGAAGGACTCTCAAAGGTTGTACAAAATGGAAGGTTTTTTATATATGTATTCATTTTTATTTTATTAATTTCAGAGAGGAAGGGAGAGGAAGAGAGATAGAAACATCAATGATGAGAAAGAATCATTGATCGGCTGTCTCCTGCATGCCCCACACTGAGGATTGAGCTCGCAACGCAGGCATGTGCCCTGACTGGGAATTGAATCATGACCTCCTGGTTCATAGGTCAATGCTCAACCACTGAGCCACAGTGGAGGGGCCAAAATGGAAGGTTTTTATAGGAAGGATAGGGCAAGGGAGGTATTAACAAAAGAAAGGATTATTTGGGGGCCTGGACATCTTTTCTTTGGGGGAAAAGAATTGAAAGGGTTTTTATCATGTAGACTGACTCTTCTTTCTATGGAGGATGGAGAGAGCCCACAGTGACAGACTACCTTATTGATGCTTGGCCAGAAGATTCCAGACTGGTTGATTATGTTTCTGGCCTTGCCAGTGTTGCACAATAGTTGAGTGTCAACCTATGAAGCAGGAGGTCACATGTTCGATTCCTAGTCAGGAATTCCTGGAGCCTGAGTTGTGGGCTCCATCCCCAGTGCGGGGCATGCAGGAGGCAGCTGATCAATGATTCTTTCTCATCATTGATGTTTCTATCTCTCTTCCTCTTCCTTTCTCTCTGAAATCAATAAAAATATGTTTTAAAAAAAGAAAAAAAAGATTATGTTTCTGGGAGAGGTCAAAACTGCAATTAAATCAGGTATTATCTCTAAGTTTGGTATCATTGGCTTTTACTATGAGGGACGCCATTTTGAACCATTTTCTTTATAAGACCTAAGCAAATTTAAACAGCAATGTTAATTTTTTGTTAACATTCCATATCTTTTTCATAGAATGATATGTTGACTTCTCAGACTTATGTGATCATGTTCTTGCTTCAGTTTCAGTAATAATACTCCAGCCTATTAACTTCGGTGGCCATCCTGTACTTTTTAACCTTTGAAACTATCTACCCAAGTTATTAGGGCTCCATTTTTAGTCAGTAGTGGCATTTTGGCAACTGGTAGAAGTTGTGATTAGCATTTTGTTTCTTCATGCTGTTTTCTTTTCATTTTATGTAATCGTTTAAGTAAGTTAATTCTTATTTGTAAAAAAAATTTTTATGAGACTTCGTTTTTACTTTCTTTGTAATATATATGAGATCTATCTTAAAAGGGTCTCAGTTCTGAATATGAGTAGTGAATCTTTGACATTGCATAATAAACATTTAAAAAAAATTACTGGGTTGAGATTTCAAGTTGCTATGTATCAACACATGAATTGACTGATTAATACAAGTACTTGTTCAACTGAAAGCATTCTAATAGTCTTGCAAAAACTTTGCCTCTGAAGCTATTGATTGATTTGCTTTGGTTAATTTGCATTTGATCCCTTATTTTAAAAGAAGTAATTTTCCCCTTGTCACAAATAAGTGGTGGCATTATTTATTTACTTCACTTCCAGGACAATTTTTTCTGTTGTATAATTGAAGAAAATATTATGTACATATGCTGGTATGGGTTTTAACATAAGAGTCTTTATTCTCAATTCTGATGTCTTCAAATTAATTATAGTGTTGCCACATTAAAAAAAAAGAATATAAAGCACCACACTCCTTGTTTTCATGTACTTTTGAAAGATTGCTTTGTTTACAGTTGTGATCAGCATAGGTACAATATTATACTACATGAAATATTTTGTAGTTTTCATATATTTTTCTTTCCTTTAAGGATGCATTATATATGATTTCCCTGTGTTCATTATTAGAAATTTTAGTGATGGCAGTTATTTATTCTTCCAAATGTTAAACAATTAAGTTTTGCTCATAGCTACTTAAATATAGTACCTTAATTGACTAACCCAGCAGGTAATCAAAGCAATGTACCAATTAGATTCCCTTTTTATTAAACTTTTAAAGTCAATCTTTTTCACCCTGGCCGGTGTAGCTTAGTTGGTTTGGCATCCTCCAGTGCACTGAAGTGTTGCCAGTTCTATTCCCAGTCAGGGCACATGCCGAGGTTTCAGACTTGATCCCTGGTCTGGGGTATGTAGGAGGCAGCCAATAGATTTTTCTCTCTGACACACACTCCCTTCCTCTCTCTCTAAAAGTCAATCAGAAATCTTTTTCTTTTTTTTAATTAGCCTTTTTCAGAATTGCTACAGCTATTTGGGGTCTTTTTTTATTCCAGATAAATTTTTGAAGAGTTCATTCTAGGTCTGTGAAATATGCCATTGGAATTTTAATGGGGAATGCATTGAATCTATAGATGGACATTTTAATGATGTTGAGTCTACCAATCCATGAACACGGTATGTTCTTCTATCTGTTTATGTCTTCCTCTATCTCTTTTTTCAACGTCCTGTAGTTTTCTGAGTACAGGTCTTTTACTTCCTTAGTTAAGTTTATTCCTAGGTATCTTATTTTTTTTATTGCAATGGTAAATGGGATTTTTTTTTAATCTCTCTTTCTGTAAGTTCACTATGGGTGTATAAAAATGCCATAGATTTCTTGGCGTTAATTTTGTATCCTGCTACATTACCGAATTCATTTATTAAGCCTTAATAATTTTTTGATGGAGTCTTTAGGGTTTTCTATGTACAGTATCATGTCATCTGCGAATAATGACAATTTTACTTCTTCTTTTCCAATTTGGATGCCATTTATTTCTTCTTCTTGTCTGATCACTGTGGCTAGCACTTCCAGTACTATGTCGAACAGGAGTGGTGAAAGTGGGCATCACTGTCTTGTTCCTGTTTTTAGGGGAAATGGTTTTAGTTTTTGTCCATTGAGTATGATGTTGGCTGTAGGATTGCCATCTAAGGCTTTTATTATGTTGAGGTATGATCCCTCTATTCCCACTTTGCTGAGCATTTTTATCAGAAAAGGATGTTGGACTTTGTCAAATGCCTTTTCTGCATCAATTGATATGATTTTTGTCTCTCAGTTTGTTTATATGATGTATCACATTTATTGATTTGCAGATATTGTACCAGCCTTGCATCCTTGGAATAAATCCCACTTGGTCATGGTGTATGGTCTTTCTAATGTAATGCTGGATCTGGTTTGCTAGAATTTTGTTGAGGATTTTAGCATCTATGTTCATCAGGGATATTGGCCTGTAATTCTCTTTCTTTGTGGTGTCTTTATCTGGTTTTGGGATTAGGGTAATGCTGGCTTCATAGTAAGAGCTTGGAAGTGTGCCTTCCTCTTGAATTTTTTGATATAGTCTGAGGATTGGTTTTAGTTCTTCTTTGAATGTTTGGTAAAACTCCCCTGTAAAGACATCTGGTCCAGGGCTTTTTTTGGCTTGAAGCTTTTTGATGACTGCTTTAATTTCATCAGTAGATATAGGCCTATTCAGGTTTTTTTATTCTTCCTGATTGAGTTTTGGAAGCTTGTATTTTTCTAGGAATGTGTCCATTTCGTCGAGGATGTCCAGTTTGTTGGAATAGAGTTGTTCGTAGTACTTTTTTACAATCCTTTATATTTCTGTGGGGTCTGTTGTTATTTCGCCTTTTTCATTTCTGATTTTGTTTATTTGGGTCCTCTCTCTTTGCTTCTTGGTGAGTCTGGCTAGAGGTTCATCAATCTTGTGTATCTTTTCAAGCAACCAGCTAGAACAGGGGTGGGCAAACCCTGGCACGCGTGCCAAACATGGCACGCCAGTAACTTTTGCTGGCACGCGAAACCCTCTCTTATAATCTTCCATTTACAGTTTTTTTCTTAATATCGACTTTTTTATTTTTCAGATAAATTCAGTGAAGGTGCATTTTAGATAAATAAATAATTTTACATAACAAGTTATCTTAAAGACCATAGACATGGATTGACGAGAGAGGGAAAGAGCAATTTCTATGCCTCTGCCTTAACTCTCCCTGCCTTCCTAGATCCGACCAGTGTTTTGGTTTCATCCACAAATGCTTGTGAATCTTTGTTCTCAGTGATGAATTTTGTTAAGTCTCATAATAGGAGTAGCCTGACGAATGAAAGTAGTAGCTCGTGCATATCTCTGAAGGTCACGAAATATAAACCTGATGTAAAATCTCTGTCATCAGTGATGCAGCAGCAAAAGTCCCACTGATAATATCAAACAGAGTCATAAAGTTTTCTGTCGGACTATCAGTGTACATGTATACATTAAAAAATAAATGTATTTTTCATCATCATATACTGTGTTTTTGTCGCTCGAATGAATTTTATTATTTCTTCAAGGTTCTTCACATATGTACACCTTAAGAGATATTAAGTAGGCATAGCATGTTCTCAAAAAATTAGGGTTGACACGCAGAAGAATTTTGAGTCAGAAATTTTGCTGGTTTTGGCACACACTCACAAAAAGGTTGTCCACCCCTGAGCTAGAACAAACTCTCCAAAAATTCATCTCGAATAAAAAAAGACCCCAAATAGCTGGAGCAATCCTGAGAAAGAAGAACAAAGTCGAAGGGATCTCAATACCAGATATCAAGCTGTATTACAAAGTCACTGTTAAAACTTCCTGGTACTGGCATAAGAACAGACATATATACCAATGGAATAGAATAGAGAACCCAGAAATCGACCCAAACCACTATGCTCAATTAATATTTGACAAAGGAGGCAAGAGCAGAGTCAAGACAGTCTCTTCAATAAATGGTGTTGGGAAAATTAGACAGGTACTGCATAAAAATGAAACTAGACCACCAAGTTAAACCATACACAAAAATAAACTCAAAATGGATAAAGGACTTAAACTAAGACGGGAAACCATAAAAAATATTAGAGGAATCCACAGGCAGCAAAATCTCAGACATATACTGAAGTAGTTTCTTCACTGATAACGCTCCTAGGGTAATGGAAACTAAAGAGAAAATAAACAAACGGGACTACATCAAAATAAAACGCTTCTGCACAGCAAAAGAAACCATCAACAAAACAAGAAAGCCCACTACGTGGGAGAACATATTTGCCAATGTTATATCTGATAAGGGTTTAATCTACAAAATTTATAGGGAACTCATACAACTTAACAAAAGGAAGATAAACAACCCAATCAAAAAATGGGCAACGGACCTAAATAGATACTTTTTGAAAGAGGATATAAGGAAGGCCAAGAGACATATGAAAACATGCTCAAACTCACCAATCATCTGAAAAATGCAAACCAAAACAACAATGAGGTACCACCTCACTCCTGTCAGAATGGCTATCATCCATAAATCAAATGACAAGTGCTGGCGAGGATGCAGAGAAAAAAGAACCCGCTTGTTCTGCTGGTGGGAATGCAGACTGGTGCAGCCACTGTGGAGAACAGTATGGAGTTTCCTCAAAAAACTAAAAATGGAACTCCCATTTGACCCAGTGATTCCATTTCTAGGAATATATCCCAAGAAACTAGAAACACCAATTAGAAAGGATATATGCACCCCTATGTTCATAGTAGCCCAATTTGCAATAGCTAAGATTTGGAAATAGCCTAAGTGCCCATCAGTAGATGCGTGGATTAAAAAACTGTGGTACATCTACACAATGGAATACTACGCTGTAAAAAAAAAAAAAGAAGGAATTCTTACCATTTGCAACAGCATGGCTGGAGCTGGAGAGCATTATGCTAAGCCAAATAAGCCAGTCAGAGAAAGATAAATATCACATGATCTCACTCATTTGTGGAATATAATGAACAACATAAACTGATGAACAAAAACAGATCCAGAGACAGAGAAGCATCAATCAGATGCTCAAACCTCAGAGGGAAGGTAGAGGAGGGTGGGGGTAAGAGGGAGCGATCAACCAAAGGACTTGTATGCATGCATATAAGCCTAACCAGTGGGGTGAGGGCATGAATGGGAGGGTGGGGGAAATGGGCGAGGGGTAAGGGCACATATGTAATACCTTAATCAAAAAGAAAAAAAATTAGCCTTTTTCTATGAAATTGTTAATTCATCTAAATAGATTAAGTTCAAGTCAAACTAATGGTATTTTCCCTTTAGCTTCATACAGGTAATGCATATTTATTGAAAAATTTCTTTTTTTTTTACAAAAAATTATGATCTTTATTTATTGATATAGAATTGAAAAATTTCTTACAATGGTGAAATCAAGACTCCAAATTACAAAACATGATGGCAGCTGAGACTTATAAAAGTTATTCTGTATGTTATATAACAAAGTAGAAAGCACTGTGTTTATCCAGCCTGGGAGTTGTAACTGAAGATCAATCAAGGAACAAGATCCCCCAGGAATTAATAAAAAATTCAACAGTAAAATCCTAAAAGTGTTCATTCTGCTTTCATCTTTCTTTTTCTCTTGAGGAGAAAATGGCCAAAAATTAGGCAAAGCATTTAGATTTTTGTGCCTAAGGTTTAAGATTCAGAATAGTTATTTGCAAGTATAGCCTGAGAACCATCCACATAAGAAGCACTTTAGACATTTTTATTTTAAAATTCCAATTTCATTGAATCAGAATTTGGGGTGTGGTGTCCTGAAGTCTGAATTTTTAACTCGTATTTTAATAGTTCAGAACCTAGAACATAAGCAAAAGATTGGGCCACTATTTTGTCCCTTTCCTTCTTTTTCTTTTTCCCTTCAGCACCTGTAATTGTGTTCTCTATGTTGCGTTTGGCTCTTACTTTCAAGAAATCCCCTAGGCACCAATCCCATAATATGTATGAAAAAGTGAATGGAGTCTTAATATAGTTTGTTCACCTGATTTTTATTTCATAAAACAGATTTAAAAAGATACAAACATATAAGGAAAATCTACTTCTGACCTGAGCATTACTAATCCACATTATTCTGTCATTATCTCTTATTTATTCACATTCCATCTTAGGAGTGGTACTGTTTGAATGAATAATACATATTCATCTGAACATTTCACATTATAGTTAAGTATCTCATTTTTACTATGCCTTGTGACTCCTTAAAATTAAATATGAATGTAGAGGAGGAAAAGTAATTTTCCCTTTACCCTTCTGAGTTCTTGGCTGAAACTCCCTGTAATAAAAGACAGATGAACAAGAGAAAGAAACATGTATATTTTCATGAAATATAACATGTATATTTCATGTACATGGAGTGATACCCAGGAACGATGAGTAAAATCCCTGAGTTGGCCCAAGCCACCACCTTAAATACCATCTTCAGCTACTAGTAAACAGAAGAGAAAGATCCATGAGGGGGCAGTTACCAGGATTTACCAGGTAAACAAGAGTAAGGTTTGTTGTGCTGATTTAAGTCAGGGCCTTCTCCATTGCTAAGAGGTCTTTGTGATTTTGAGTCATCCCTCCCTTCCAGGTACAAAGAAAGAGACACTCTTATAAATAGAGATTTTCTTCATAAATGTAAGTTTTCCTTAGAAAAGGGTAACGTCTACTCTATTTTCTGAGTTTTTCCTGTATCTGCTGTTTCTCAAAGATAATCAGCTCAAAGTAATCCTTATCCTAAGGAGACATGTTTTGGGGTGGCATATTAAGCTACCCTTTAGTAAACATCACTAAAGATTTTCAGTTTGGTAAGAACAGATTGCTGTCCACATTAGAGATATAACTTAAAACTCTTCTAAAACATTATAGTCTGCTTATTGTGCTGTTTTCAGTGTTTTGAAACTCAAAATAATGGGGTTGTTCTTTCTTTTATTGAGTGAAATTGTTTTTCCCCAGGAAACACATAAATTATGCCTTGTACATCTTCCCACTTATTCCCTTGAAATGAGTAATAAAATACAAAGTCTCCACGTTGTTATAGATAGAAAATCCAAGCATATTAAAGAAAAGTGACTTACACTGAGTCTTGACCTAATAATCATCAGCAGAAATAGGAGACAGAATTGTGCAACCCAAGGTTTCTTCATATTTTGCTTCTTATCTTCCTGTGTAGGTTTGACCAACTTTTTTAAAGCCCTTCCCCCCCCCCCATTCTGCATGTACATATGTGTGTTGAGTTTGTCTCTCTCCCTGTCTTCATTCCTGTCTCCCAGCTTTTCCTCCCTCTCCCTCCTCCAAACCCTCCACCACATATCAGAATAGATCAGTAGACTGTGACTTTATAAAAAAAGGCACAGCTGATGTCCCGATTTTGTCGGAAGTGACCTATGTTTCAATGTCTCTTGGATATTTTTTAAAGAAGTTTCTCTCTCTGTCCTTTTCTGCTCCCCCTACAAATAATATTTATTCAGTGAGAATAAATGGAAGACATAATATAAGTTCAAAGTCTGTATTTTCCTTTCCTCTCTATCCCTTCAGTCCAACCTTCCAGGGATAACACTATTAACAGTTCCTTCCCTTCTCCCTCCTTCCCTGATCCCTTCCTCCCCTTCTCTCTTCTTTTCTCTCACTTTCTCCCTCTTCTGTTCTCCCTCTAAACTCTAAATATTCATGATACTATGCATAATCACCATATTATTTTTCTTTTCAATATACTATTGTGCAGCTAGTGATTAATAAATCTTCCCATAGCAGCCTATAGATATATGCTCATTTTTTAAAAGATGATTACATAATGGTATGGATGTTGTTGACCTTAAACAAGAACTCAGCCAGATATTTCTCCAGCAAGTGGGTTTATTGGGGAACTACAAAGAATTGCATCTGGAAAAGGACCCATGGCAGTCCATGAGCATGGCTGCTAAAACAAAGGTTAGGAAACTCTTATCCAAGGGAAGTGGAAGCTGGGAGGGCTACCACCAACAAAAAGTTCTTCCTGTTCTGTTTCAAGATCAATGTAGGGCCTCCTTACTTCATTGTAAATAAGGTTTCTATTTACTCATTTTTTAAAAGAATGTACCATAATTTCTCTTTATCAGTTTAGTGTACTGTGCAATTATGTCCTGGAAAAAATTCAAAGTCTTGGACTTGCTGGATAGTCAGACCAATATTTATTCCTAGGACAGTGTATAAGTGCCTATTTCCCCAAACGTTCTCTAACACTATATTATCAAATCTTTCATTTTTATTCTTATTCTATAAGTGAAAAGAAATCATTTCTCATAGTTTTGATTTGTTCATCTATAATTATGAGTAAGATTGATCATCTTTTTATGTTTGTTGAACATATTTGAGTTGGTTATTCATTTCTTTTCTACATTTTTCTATTGGATTGTCTTTTTTTTCTTTTTGGTAGGAACATTTTATAAATTGAAGAAATTAGCCTTTGTCATTTGTGTTATAAATTTTTTTGTTTCCATTTGTTTTATTATCTTTGTGGTATATAAATTTAAATTTTTCATTTACTTCTATTTGTATTTTTTTATGTTTTCTGGATTTGATGTAATGAATATAAATGTCTACTCTGAGTTTTTCTTTTTATGCACTTTTTTCTATCACTTTTATGTATTCCTTTTTAATATATAAAATTTTGTTCTATCTGTAAATGAGGTTTTATAGTGAGGCAAAGACCCAGCTTTATTACTTTTGAAATGGTTACTGTAGGGGCGGAAAAAATTTTCCTTGACCTTTTTAGAGTCCCTGTCTGGGTCTGAAAATTAAATGACAAAGATATCTTACCAGGAGAAAGGCACACAAATGTTATTGTTTCACAAGAGAATGAAGACTCAAAGAAGTGACCAGATCAGGAAGTTTTTATGCCTTTAAACAAAGAATTGACAAGACAAAGGGGTTTGGATTAGGGGTAGTAAGTAACTAGGAACGTAAGCCTAGTTACAACAAGGTTTATTTACAAATTTCTCTGGTGCTGATAAGTCTGCCTCTGGTAAAAGGAGAATTTATTTCTTGCTTTTAGGCAAAAAAGGGTGAGCTTTTTCTGCATTTATGGTTTCTTAAGTGCCTTCAACTCAAAATAATTTTTATGTCCAATAGGAATATTTGGGAATAACATATTCTGTTTTCCATCATGAGCCAATTTTTCTAATAGCATTAATTGAATAAACCATTTCCCCCCACATTGACTTAAAATGCCACCTTTATCGCATACTCAATTCCCATATGTATCTGGCTTGTTCTGTATTCTCTTCTGTTTTATTGCTCTGTTTTCATTATTCCTTTGAAGTATCAAACTTTTTTTTCATCATAACCTGGAACTAGCCTATTACCTAAATTCTATAGGTGGTATTAGGTGTTACTACCAATAGTAGTAATCATTTTCCTGCTGATTCTTATGGTTTTTAAGTATTTGGTCACATTATCTGCAGCTAATACAATTATTGCCTATTTGTCCTAATATTTCTATCTCACGTTCCTTTCTCCTGTTTCTGAAGCTAATTTAACATAGCTCACTTAGTTAAATTTATTCCTGAAACATTGTGGTATTCTCCTCCATTAATGGGATAGATATATATATATTCCCTCATATGGGGACATTATCCATCCCTTCAGTAATAAAGGGCTTTTATCAAAATGAAAATTGAATATTTTAGTTGCCTTTTTGACATTTAAAGATTATCATATGATACTTTCCTTTTTGATCTATTAACATTATGAATTATAGTATCAGACTTTCTTATTTTGAACACTCTTTTTATTCCTGGACTTGAACTTCTCATGGTCAAGTTATTCTTTTAATGGTCTCCTGAATTCTATATTCTAATAGTCTACTTAAAATGTTTGCATCAATACTCACATGTGAAATTGATCTTTGATTATCTTTTGTACTGCCTTTCATGTTTTAGTATCAGTGTAATGTTGACTTTTAAAAATAATTTTCAAATAATTTAGATGTTTTTCTTCTTTCAGCACTGTCTGAAATAGTTTAGTGTCATTTTCTTTTGGCCACTCCTTTTGAAATAGGACAGCCTTTTTGTCCTTCCTAGTACGACTGATACTAGGTTGTGCTGTAGACCTGTAACTTTCTTTTTCCAGCTATTTATTTGAAAGTTATTTCATCCTTATAGAAGAGTTGCAAAAATATGAATAGTACAAAAAACATCCATGTACCCTTACTCAGATTTATCTATTGAAAATATCTTATCCCATTTGTAAAGATGTGTGACTTCTAATAAAACTTTCCCAGAGCCCTAGCTGGTTTGGCTCAGTGGATATAGCATTGGCCTGCAGACTGAAGGGTCCCAGGTTTGATTCCAGCCAAGGGCACGTGCCTGGGTTGTGGGCTCAGTCCCCAGTGTGAAGTGTGCGGGAGGCAGCAAATCGATGATTCTCTCTCATCATTGATGTTTTATCTCTCTCTCCCTCTCCCTTCCTCTCTGACATCAATAAAAATATATTTTAAAAAAACTTTCCCAGAGACTTGGGAAGAATAAAACTATAATATTAAAAGTATAACATTTACCTGCTAATATGAGAAATGACTGTTGTTTAAATACATTTGCTCAGATCCAGCCTCTCTATTTCAGAACCTTTTCACTGCTTTACTTTTGCTCTCCCCTACATGGACATCAGTAAGCTGTGCTTGGAGCATAGTCCTACTTAAGTTTGGCTAACAACCTCAACTCTGTACCTTGTCCTTAGAGATGCCTTGTCTCATCCTGCTGCCCGCTAAGGCCAACCTCCTTTCACACCTCACCTTATCCAGTGTTTTCCCTTCAGGGGAAAGCTTGCTTATGCCCATGAAGAAGAGCCAGACCATCAGGGAAGTGTGGAAGTATATTTCCCAGAGTGTGGGGAAATAGTCATTTAAAAAAAATTATTAAATTTATTGGTGTGACATTGGTTAATAATATTATATAGGTTTCAGGTGTACAATTCCTTAAATAATCTGATATTGTATTATGTGTTCACCACCCAAAGTTAAGTCTCCTTCCATCACCATTTATTCCCCTTTATCCTCTTCTACTTCCCCAGACCATACTGTTGTTTATGTCTGTGAGGTTTTTATTTTTATTTTTTTGCTTAATCCTGTCATCTTTTTCATTCAGCCCCCCAGTGCCCTTCCGGTCTGATAGCTGTCAGTCGGTTTCTATTTTGTTAGTTTATTTTGTTCATTAGATTCCAAATATAAGTAAAATCATATGGTACTTGTCTTTCTCTGACTGGCTTATATTACTTAGCATAATACCCTCCAGGTCCATCCATGTTGTCACAAAGGGTGAGATTTCCTTCTTTTTTTACAGCTGAGTAGTATTCCATTGTGTAAATGTATCACAGCTTTTTTACCCACTCATCTACTGATGGACACTTGGGCTGCTTCAAAATCTTGGCTATTTTAAACAACGCTACAATGAAATAGGGGTATATGTGTTTCGGAGGTTTGGGATATATTTCCAGAAGTGGAATCACTAGGTTATAAGGCAGTTCCATTTTTAAATTTTTGAGGTAATTCCATACTTTCCACAGTGGCTGCACTAATCTGCATTTCCACCAGCAGTGCATGAGGGTTCCCTTTTCTCCATCTCCTTGCCAACACTTGTTGTTTGTTGATTTATTGATGATAGCCATTGTGACAGGTATGAGGCGATATCTCATTGTGGTTTTAATTTTTTTCTCTGATGATTAGTGGCATTGAGCATCTTTTCGTATGCTATTGGCCAGCTTGTATGTTCTACTGGAGAAGGGTCTATTTAGGCCCTTTCCCCATCTTTTAATTGCATTGTTTGCTCTTTTTTTTGGTGTTGAGTTTTATAAGTTCTTTATAAATGTTGTCTTTTATTTTGTTATGATTTCCTTTGCTATTCAAGGACACTTTGTTTATGTTTTCTTTTGTTTCCCTAGTCCGAGAAGAAAGATGAAAAAATATTGCTATGAGAAATATCTGAGATTTTACTGCCTATGTTTTCTTCTAGGATTTTTATGATTTCGAGTTCAACATTTGCCTTTAATCCAATTTTAGTTTCTTCTTATGTATGGTGCATGTATCTGTCTAATTTCCCCAGCACCATTTATTGAATAGACTCTCTTTAGCCCATTGTATGTTCTTTACTCCTTTGTCAAATGTTAGTTGACCATAAAGGCATGAATTTATTTCTGGGCTGTCCTGTTCCGTTGATCTATATGTCTGTTTTTATGCCAAGACCAGGCTATTTTGATCACTATGGCTTTGTAGTGTAGTTTGATATCAGGTAGCATGATTCTTCCAACTTTGTTTTTCTTTCTCAAGATTGCTGAGGCTCTTCAGGGTCTTTTGTTGTTCCATACACATTTTTGGAACATTTGTTCAAATTCTCTGAAATACACTATTGGTATCTCGGTAAGAATAGCGTTGAAATCTATAGATTGCTTTGGATGCTATGGACATTTTAATGGTTAATTCTTCCTATTCATGAACACAGTATATGTTTCCACTTATTTGTATCTTGCTCAGTTTCTTTCTTTATTATCTTATAATTTTCTGAGTACAGGTCTTTTACCTCCTTAGTTAAATTTATTCCTAGATATCTTTTTTTTGTTCTTGTTGCAATTGTAAATTGGATTGTTCTCTTGATGTATAAAAATGCCATCAATTTCTGAATATTAATTTTGTATTCTAATTTACTGAATTCTCAGTTGCAGTAGTTTTTTGGTGAAGTCTTTAGGGTTCTCTGTATACAGTATTATGCTATCTGGCAATAATGACAGGTTTAGTTCTTCCTTTCTTAATTTAGTTGCCTTTTATTTCTTCTTGTCTGAGTGGTATCATCACACTGTTCTCTGTGTCTATATGTTATATTTATAACCATTTTTCTGAACACTGTATCTGATAAGTTGCTTGGCTCCATTTCATTTTGCTATTTTTATGGAGATTTCTCCTGTTCTTTCATTTGGAGCATGATTCTTTGTGTCCTCATTTTGACTGCCTTTTTGTGGGTTTTTTTGTTGTTGTTTTTCATGTATTAGGTAGATCTGCTATAGTCAGGAGGAGGCTAGCAGAGTTTATCAGGCCTAAACAGACCAAGATTTGGCTGTGTGAAGGGAGGGCTCTGCACTGTCAGATGTCAGGCAAAAAATATAGTTCTTCATTAAGATTTTAAAACTGCATACCTAAAATGATCTTCCAAAGGAGCCTCCTCTAGAACAAAGAGGCCACCTATTCTTAAGGCAATCCCACCTCTCTGTCCTAAGAGTTACAAGCTGCTATAGCTTTAAAAAAATTATTTCTTAAATCTTTATTGTTGAAAGTATTACATATTTCCCCTCCCCCTTGACCTCTTCTAGCTCACCCCTCCCCCTCAAGCCTTCACCACCCTAGCGTCTGTGTCCATGGGTTATGCATATGCATACAAGTTCTTTGGTTGATCTCTTCCCACCCACTCACTCACCCTCCCCACCTTCCCTCTGAGATTTCAGAGTCTGTTCCACGATTTTGTCTCTGGATCTATTTTCATCAGTTTATTTTGTTCATTAGAGTCCACATATGAATGAGCTCATGTGATACTTGGCTTTAATCAGCAGGCATCTTCTGTATACAATTGGTACATAAAAGCAATCGCAATATAAAAAATTAAAACTGAAATTATATATGTCATTTAAGATCATTATTATTTTTTTTTTTTTTTTTTTTTTTTAATTTTTTTAATTAAATCTTTATTGTTCAGATTATTACATTTGTTCCTCTTTTTCCCCCCCCCCATAACTCCCCTCCTCCCAGTTCCCGCCCCCACCCTCCGCCCTCACTCCCCACCCACTGTCCTCATCCATAGGTGCACGATTTTTGTCCAGTCTCTTCCCGCATCTCCCACACCCCTTTCCCCCCCAGGAATAGTCAGTCCATTCCCTTTCTATGTCCCTGATTCTATTTGTAATCAAGAGTTCATTCTGTTCATCAGATTATTTATTCACTTGATTCTTAGATTCACTTGTTGATAGATGCATATTTGTTGTTCATAATTTGTATCTTTACCTTTTTCTTCCTCTTCCTCTTCTTAAAGGATACCTTTCAGCATTTCATATAATCCTGGTTTGGTGGTGATGAACTCCTTTAGCTTTTCCTTATCTGTGAAGCTCTTTATCTGACCTTCAATTCTGAATGATAGCTTTGCTGGATAAAGTAATCTTGGTTGTAGGTTCTTGGTATTCATCACTTTGAATATTTCTTGCCACTCCCTTCTGGCCTGCAAAGTTTCTGTTGAGAAATCAGCTGACAGTCGTATGGGTATTCCCTTGTAGGTAACTGAGTTTCTTTCTCTTGCTGTTTTTAAGATTCTCTCTTTATAAGATCATTATTATTTAATTGCCCTTAATAATTTTATAGAATAAGTCATTAAGAGAACCTAAAATTATTCTCATAAGTAAAAGTGATTTATTATTTTGAAAACATTGATAAAATGTACTCTTGAAGTTAATGCATTCTATTTAATTCTTCTCATGTAGTTATCTAGACACTTGTAATACTGTAGAGTAAAGGCTTTGGTTCTTGATAGGTGATTTAGCCTTAATTGTGATGAAACACTGGATGGTTCCACTTTAACAAATTCTAGTGCAGTTAGAGCCAAGAGCTTTGACCCACCTATTGGGTGTAGTTATTTCTTTATACCCAAATTATTTGACATATGTTATTGCTTTTATAATTGAATGTTATGCTATTTAAAATTCTTTGCAAAATACTGAAATCTAAGTACATGTTTTAAAAGTTTGTTTCTAGGGGAAAAATAATTCCAGACAATTATTTTCCTATTTACAAATTGTATATGGAACTCAGCTATCCTATACTATGCGTAATTTCTTTCCTTTATGGGAACATGTGATTACACTCATATACTTTTCCTTTCTGATTTGGAATCATGTTTTGTTTGAGTTTGCTCCATCAAACTTTATCTTTTACTGGGTGATGCCTTCAAAAAGAGCAGTCATCAACAAATATATAAGAAAGCAACTGACTGCTTTACTTTGTGTTGATAAGTATCTTACTAATTTCCATAAAAAACTCTTAGTCATTTATCTACATGATCTTTTAAGTGAAGAGATGTTGAATAAAAGGTTGGGGGTTACCTGGAAAGATAATAGATAATTTAGAATCTCATTTGTTAGGTGAATTCCCTAACCAGAATAGGCTATTATCTTCAGGTATGCAGATTCAGAAAATCCTTCTCTTTTTTTATTGTTGTTAATCCTCACTCAAGTATGTTTTCCATTGATTTTTAGAGAGAGTGGAAGGGAGGGGAAGAGACTGAGAGAGAGAGAAACATGGATGTGAGAGAGACACATCCATTGGTTGCCTCGCTCACTGGCCCCGACCAGGCCTGGGGTTTGAGCCCGCAACCAAGGTACATGCCCTTGACCGGAATTGTGCCTGGGACCCTTCAGTCTGCGGTCCAACACTCTATCCACTGAGCCAAACTGGCTAGGGCCAGAAAAATCATTATTTTCATGATTCCATGTTGGTCAGATTTTGAGATTTCACTCAAGCTGACAAAGCTCAAGGAAAACTTCTCATATAAATCACAATGCCTGCTTGTTAACATATATTGAGGAATGGTGTTTCCTTTGCTGTGGTCTTAGAAGTGGTAGGTGGACTCTGCCGCCAAAATTTGGTTCACATGTCAGGAATGATGATGCTACACAGATGACCATAGGATATTGAAACATTTATTACTCAGATAATAAAGCTTTCTGGGGAGAATAGGATCATAAGCAGATGAAAGCGGCTTGAAAAAAAACAAGAAATGTAGACTAACTTGGAATTTTATTGGATTTAACAGGTGGCCTGAGGGTTCTCATAATGTGGGTCAGGCTTGTGTGCTTGAATTTCCTTCAGGTGACAAAGGAAGTAGCACCCATGTTTATATATATATATTATATATTATATATAATATATATATATATATGTATATATATTATGTGTATATATATATATATATATATTTTTTTTTTATTGATTTCAGAGAGGAAGGGAGAGGGAGATAGAAACATCAGTGATGAGAGAGAGTCATTGATTGGCTGCCCCTGCTCGCCCCCCACTGGGGATCGAGCCCTCAACCCAGACATAAGCCCTTGACCGGAATCGAACCCGTGACCCTTCAGTCTGCAGGCTGACGCTCTATCCACTGAGCCAACCCGGCTAGGGCAGCACCCATATTTTCTTATCACCTTCCCAAAATTTGGGGAGAGTGGTAAAGGGGACTGATGATGTTTAAAAGCTGTCAGCATTCAAACATTAAAAATGAAGTCAGACTCTTTACTATACCTTTTTCTTTGCTTCCATTGTCTTTTCTTGTATTCAACATATTATCTCCTTAAATTAACCCTTCCATTGGTTAAACTCAAAACTACTTGGCTTGGGACCAATTTTTTCTTTTTAAGATGTCTCCTTATTTTGTAATTGATACTTAATATTTTAAGTTTAATAGTTTAGTTCTTAAAAGGCAATCATAATTTTATGTTATTAGGAAAGTGTGTGATAAGATAGCTGGGAATAGTAAGAAATTATTTAGAATTTTCCAAACCTAATAAAGTAGTACATTCATAGCTTGCAGAATTGGCTTTCCCTTCTTCTTCCTCAGCTGCCTAGATGCATTACTGAATGTTCAATTCTTTCTATTCTTAAAGCCATAAGCTGCATAGTTGAAACAGGCTGCTTTTACCTGTTTCTATCACAGACAGCTGCTCTGTCTAGCTCCCAAACTATGTATTGTGCAATTGGGACATGAAGAGAAAAATATCAGAAAGGAAAAAAAAAACTTGAGTAAAAGACCCCAAATCCTGCATACTTATTATCCTCAAGTCCTTGGCCATCTCCTAAACTGCAGTGCACAGGCTGAGACCTTTATAAAACATTCATCTAGTAACTAATTTCTAAGTGGTACAGCTTAGAGATGGGGCAGTGTGCTGTCAGAGTGAAACCATCAAGTGGGAGGACACCAGACACCTGGGCCCCAGACATCATGCTAGTGTTGCAACCAGTTAAGTATTAAGATGAACAAATAATTTAACTACTCTGTGCTGACTTCCCCTGTAAAATGTACAGGATTTAGAGTTTATTTTAGCTTTGAAATAACATGATTTTGTAGTTTAAAGGTAAGGCATTTGCTTTTGTGTTCTCTAAGAGGAGAAATTATAAATGGTAACATAAATCTTTATAAAATTAAGTTATATGAAACCAGTATACTAATATTTTTGAGTAGGGGTCATTTTGTCTCTAAGTTCAATCACAAATGGTTTGAAAATAATATAATTTTTCTAATGGCTTTTAAGTGTCATCATAATCTTGAACATTTGATTAACTGTAATGTAATTGAATTTACATTTGAAAATTATTTTGATAATAATACTCTTAAATAAAATATTTTATATTTTCTTACAAAATATTTTAGCCTTCATGTTTGTTTATCTGCCTATCTATTTATTTATTTTCAATTTAGATGGGTCTAGGAAAGACAATCCAGGCAATTGCCATCGCTTACTTCTATAAGGAGGAATGGCCTCTTTTAATAGTGGTCCCTTCATCTCTGAGGTATCCTTGGACAGAAGAAATAGAAAAATGGATCCCAGAGCTAGATCCAGAAGAAATCAGTGTTATTCAGAATAAAACTGATGTTGGGTAAGAACAACTTTCTAGTATTTATGGGGGGGAAAGTGCTAAAATTGGTATATATCAAATAAGTCTGTATATCAAGTAGATTTATCCAGGGCTGAAAATGCATTTGTCATTATTGAAAAATAAAATGTGATTGCTGTGTTGGTACTGGGTGTTCAGGAGCCCTTCCTTTTCTATTAGGGGGTAGAGAACTGCAGAAGATTGACTCCCTTCTGTATCATCACTGGAGGTATATAGAAAGTGCAAAGTGACATGTTTTATTTTCAATGCATTTATTTGCCTATTTAATTTTACAGACTCCTTAGTATCATAGCACTGTACATACAAAAATGAATAAGACACATCCCCTGCCCTCACCTATCTTATTTATATATATAAAACCTAAGCGACTGTCCAACCGGTAGCTATGATGCATGATGACCACCAAGGGGGCAGACAGTCAACACAGGACTGGCGAGCTGAGGTGACTTGACAGCTGCAGTTCTTGGGTGACACTCCAGAACCAGAGAGGAGGGGGCCCGATTCTGGGGTGTGTCACCCGATAACCGCCCTCTCGCAATCCGGGACCCCTTGGGGGATGTCGGAGAGCCGGTTTTAGGCTGATCCCTGCAGGCCAGGCTGAGAGACCCCACCGGTGCACTGGGCCTCGAGTGATATAATAAGGGGGATAAATATGTAAATGAATAAGTTCATTATAGTATGATAAAGAATATTATAGGCATTTGAATTATAGAGGTAGTTCCAAAGGTCAGGGATCACTTTAGCCCAGTGTTTCTCTGCGTGAGGTGGTAACCCCCTCTTTTCCTTATACTTCATCGACCTAGGGCCAGGGGCATTTTCGTTGTCATTGTGACAGGGAATCTACTGGCCTTTAATGGGCGGGCCCAGGAATGTGAGATGCCCTTCAGGGTGCTGGACAGCCCTGAGTACTAAGTATTGTCCTGCTCAAAATCCCAGTAGCACCTGGCTTAAGAAACTGCTATCTTGTTTGTGGAAAGGCTTCCTGGAATAGCCGACTAATATTTGAGTATCCACTTTCTTCATGATCACAGGTGCATGAAAGCAAATGTTCTCACAAAGTTATCTTCTTATCCTAGTAAAATATAGTTTGCTGGATGTCAATGCTTCCAAAGAGCATTTAACAAAAAAAAAAAGGTTAGATTTGATTGACGAAATTTTAAATTTTGGATTAGGGTTTATTACATTTAAAGACTATAAAGTCTTAAGAGAAATTGGGTTTCAGGGGTGATACCTTCTGCTCTTACTTTTCCTTGTATTTCTTCCCAAAGAGTTGTATTGTTTATGATAAGTTGGTTACTGAAATAGTATTTTTAAAATACATGGATTTCTTTTCTAGGAGAATATCGACCAGCAAAGTGACAGTTCTGGGGTACGGTCTCTTAACGACAGATGCAGAGACTTTGATAGATGCACTGAACACTCAGAACTTCAGCGTAGTGATAGTGGATGAATCACACTACATGAAGTCCAGAAACGCAACTCGCAGCAAGGTTTTATTGCCAATAGTACAGAAAGCCAAACGAGCCATTCTTCTGACGGGAACTCCCGCTTTGGGAAGGCCTGAAGAGGTATTAAAATCCTTATGCTTGGGCTTAAAAAACAAACAAACAAACAAAAAAACAACCTAGAAAACAGAATCAGTCACCTGTGAAATGTTAAATTCCTCAAATGCCAAAAGAGCACTTTGGGAATTTCTAGACTGCTCTTACTGATGAAATATGTCTTTTACTGTGACTTTTATCTAGTTACATGTGATCTTTAGCCGTGCTTGTATTTGCTATAAAGCACACACACAGTTTTTACCTTTACTACAAATGTGTAAATAACACTTGTGTTCTTCTGGTTGTTCTGTGGCCTTAGTCTTCATTTTATCCATCTGTTTTACATTATAAGCTCCTTAGGATTGGAGTTGAATCAACTTTGTATCTTTTTTTTTTCTTTTTTTTTAATTAAATCTTTATTGTTCAGATTATTACATTTGTTCCTCTTTTTTCCCACCATAACTCCTCTCCTCCCAGTTCCCGCCCCACCATCCGCCCTCACTCCCCACCCACTGTCCTCATCCATAGGTGCACGATTTTTGTCCAGTCTCTTCCCGCATCTCCCACACCCCTTTCCCCCCCAAGAATAGTCAGTCCATTCCCTTTCTATGTCCCTGATTCTATTATGATCACCAGATTATTTGTTCACTTGATTCTTAGATTCACTTGTTGATAGATGCATGTTTGTTGTTCATAATTTGTATCTTTACCTTTTTCTTCTTCTTCCTCTTCTTAAAGGATACCTTTCAGCATTTCATATAATCCTGGTTTGGTGGTGATGAACTCCTTTAGCTTTTCCTTATCTGTGAAGCTCTTTATCTGACCTTCAGTTCTGAATGATAGCTTTGCTGGATAAAGTAATCTTGGTTGTAGGTTCTTGGTATTCATCACTTTGAATATTTCTTGCTATTCCCTTCTGGCCTGCAAAGTTTCTGTTGAGAAATCAGCTGACAGTCGTATGGGTATTCCCTTGTAGGTAACTGAGTTTCTTTCTCTTGCTGCTTTTAAGATTTTCTCTTTGTCTTTTGCTCTTGGCATTTTAATTATGATGTGTCTTGGTGTGGTCCTCTTTGGATTCCTTTTGTTTGGGGTTCTCTGTGCTTCCTGGACCTGTAAGTCTATTTCTTTCACCAGGTGGGGGAAGTTTTCTGTCATTATTTCTTCAAATAGGTTTTTAATATCTTGCTCTCTCTCATCTTCTGGCACCCCTATAATTCTGATGTTGGTACGCTTGAAGCTGTCCCAGAGGCTCCTTACACTATCTTCGTATTTTTGGATTCTTTTTTCATTTTGCTTTTCCAGTTGGGTGTTTTTTGCTTCTTCGCATTTCGAATCTTTGACTTGATTCTTGCGCTCCTCGGGTCTGCTGTTGGGTGTCTGTACAATATTCTTTATTTCAGTCAGTGTATGCTTAATTTCTAGTTGGTTCTTTATCACAACATCGAGGGTCTCATTAGATTTCTTGAGGATCTCACTACATTTATCGGCGGTCTCACCAGTCTTTTCGAGGGCCTTACTAAGTTTATCGGCAGCTTCTAGACAGTTCTTGAGAGACCTTAAAAGTGTGGTTTTGAGCTCTATATCTTCCATTTCTGACATTTGCGTCCTTTTTCTTTGTCTCCGCATTTTTTTATCTTTTCTTGGTGCACCCCCTAGTGGTCTTTGTCAACTTTGTATCTTTTATAAAGATATATCTTTATATATTTTATACAGTATTGCATAACCTCTTTCTGTTTCTTTTCACTTTAAAATCCATGTTTGGGAAGATAGAGAACTTAGGTGTAGACCAAACAGAGTATCTAATTAGAATAGAGGAATCAGGCATTTGAGTGATGTCCAATTTAGCTTTTACTACTGTGAGAGGCAGGTGGGGTATGGAGTGATTAAAGGGTTGGGAAGAAGAAATAATGAGTGAAACTATTATGAGTCTAAGAATTATTATAACCCAGGGAAGTCCTGTCTATTAAAGCATTTATCTTAAACCCACATTTCAGTTTTTAATATATACCCTACAAACCTATCCAAAAGAAATACAGATGGCTGGATGGATAGATGATAGATAAATGTAGATGTAGTATATACACCTTCACCTACATATACTAATGTATTTTATATATGCACATATACACATACAGACCTACATTGTATTAATTTTTGTAATTACATAAAAGCTAGAAACAGCCTATATATCCATTCATAGGAGACTGTTTAAACATTTTACAGTATGGCCCAGGCGGCGTGGCTCAGTGACAGGAGGTCACAGTTCGATTCCAGGTCAGGGCACTTGCCCGGGTTGTGGGTTCAATCCCAGTGAAGGGCATGCAGGAGGCAGCCGATCAATGATTCTCACTCATCATTGATGTTTCTCTCTCTCCCTCTCCCTTCCTCTCTGAAATCAATAAAAAAATTTTTTTTAAATAAACATTTTACAGTACATCTATACAATGGGTTACTATGTAACCTTTAAATAGAGCTTTGTTATTATAATACATTGCTCAGAATTTTAAAAACTAAGTTAAAAAAGCAATATATATGTGTATTATGTCGAAGACATGTTTTGGGGGGACAAATTCTAGTTGTGTATGTATAATAGGACCCTATTCATGTGAATGAGAGAGAATATGTACATATACTTATGTAGACATAGAAAATGCATAAATGTATGTTTAACAAAAGGATGGCTGTCATCCCTGAAGAACAGGATGGCAGGAATGGGGGGGTGAGGGGGGGAAGGAGGGACCTTGAGGAAGAAGAGGTAGATTTCCTTTTTTACTTTTTATTATTTTATTAACTGGATTTATCATTGTAATAATTGACTAATAATATTTCAACATACTGAGAACACTTGCATTGTTACAGCTTTTTATGCAGATTGAAGCTCTCTTTCCACAAAAATTTGGAACATGGACTGAATATGCCAAAAGATACTGTAACGCACATGTCAGGTAAGACAAGCTATTTTCAATAAGCTTTAATCCTCACATATTTACTGTGCACATGCAGCTTGATTAGTCACTCCTTGTTCCAGTGTTTTTCAAACTTGTGGAATAATTTCTTCAAGTAAAATCTTATGTATGTGATGACCTATGTATGAAATTAAAAAAAGGAGTAGATAATGGCAATTTTTCTTCATTTTTAACCTTCCACTTACTTTATTTTTGGAATTTTTTTTTTTTTTTTTTGTATTGACTTGCTGAGCATGTACATTATGGGAAAGTGACAGACAGCCATTTCCCTTTGTAGGTAACCAGTGTTGGCAGTTTCTTGTGTATTCTTCTGGAGGCACTCTATACATGAAAAAGCACACATGATTATATATATATACACACACAATAATAGTTCATTTTATTTCTACATATACAGTAGTATAATCTACATACTGTTCTGCAGTTTTCTGCCTTCATCTCTGATTCTTCCAATCAGTTACTGAAAGAGCTTTGGCATTCTTTTTAAATATTGCTTGTGTTCCACTGTTTGGATGCACTATATTTTATTTAACTAGCCGTCTGCTGATCGGCATTTGTTTGTGATAGATAGCTGTTGCATATAGTGCAGCAATGAATAACTTGCACATGGTCAGAGGCAGTGTAGTGGCAAAGAGCATGGGAGACTAGGGGAGATCAGCAGTGTTTTATTTTCACATCCAGTGTTTACCAGATATTTCATGTTAGGAAAATACCTTTACCTCCCTATACCTTAGTTTCTTCAGGTCTAAAAACAGAGAATGATATTTCTGCCTCAGAATTATTATGAAACTGACATGAGCTAATATTTATAAAGGGCTTGAACAGTGACTGGCACATAGTGAGAACTCAATAATTATTAGCTATTTTAATATTTCATGTCACACACAGGAATAAATCTGGAAGACAAATTTATACAAGTGGAGTTGCTGGTAAAAAGGCCATGTACATTTTTATATTTTATATATTTTTTGACAAATTATGCTCCACACAAGTTATACCAATTGATATTCCCACCAGCAGGAAGATTGTCTCCCCACACTTTGCCAACATGTTCTAATATAAAATGTTTTATCTTCTTAATGTGATCTGAGAGTAGTTTTAATGCATATTTGTTTTCTTATGTTATTAAATGTAGTCAAGATTTTTTTATACATGTAAAAGTCATTTGTGCTCTTTTTCAGTTAATTGTTTATGTTCTTTGCCCTTCATTCTACTAAATTTATTGGCTTTTTTTCATGTCGATATACTGTAAATCTTTGCATAATATAAAAATCAGCTCTTTGTGATATGAGTTCCTCAGACAAGATAGTACAACAAAAAAGAAAACAAGGACCTTTTCTACCAAAGACTGTAAATGTAGAAATCTTCAATATTAGTATAATCCAGAAACTAATTAAAAGGCCCAATATACTAACCATATGCAAATGGAATTTTTATAAGGAATGTAAGCATAGTTTAATATTAGGAAAAGTGTTAATGTAATTTAGCATGCTAACAACTCAGGGAAAAACTTTATCTTCTCCATATATGCTGAGAAGTAATTTGATGGAATTCAGCATCCATTCTTGATTACATATAGTCTTTAATAATAAATTTAAGGTGTATATATGTGTGAGTGTAATTATAACTGTATATACATATACTAGAGGCCCACTGCATGAAAATTCATGCACTGGAGGGGGTCCCTCAGCCTGGCCTGCCCCCTCTCACAGTCCGGGAGCCCTCAGGGGCGGGAGGCGACCCAGCGATCAGGAGAAGGTGTCACCCCATCACACCTCTGGTGCTGCCACTGCCGGCAGCACAAGCCTCGGCTGGCCCTGGGTGGCTGGGGGCTGAGGGGACTGAGCGCCACCATCTTGTGGCTTTGGGTGCCGCCATCTTTGAGGGTGGGACAGTCAATTAGCATATTCCCTCCTTATTGGCTGTGGGTGCCGCTATCTTTGAGGGCAGGACGGTCAATTAGCATATTCCCTCCTTATTGGCTGTAGGTGCTGCCATCTTTGAGGGTGGGGCAGTCAATTAGCATATTCCCTCTTTATTAGATAGGGTGTGATATATATGTTTATGTATATGTGTGCGTGTATGTTTTTAAGCCCAATGCCACATCACATGAAACACTAAAATAAAGGCAAGGATGTTCACTGTGACCACAATTTACCTTTATTTTAGAGGTACTATCAGTTGTTTCTCAAAAGAAAAATAATAGGTAAATACTGGAAAGAAAAGCAAAATTATCACTATTTGCCACTGATATTATTCATTTGCAAGACCTGAAAGGATCAGCTGAAAAATGTTCAAAACAAAAAAGAATTCATTAAGGTGTCCTAGCACAAAGTTGCTGTTAAAAATTCAGTCTTTCTCTACATAAATAATAAATAGTTTTAAGATACAATGCCAAATAGGCATGATACCAGATATTGTTGGCAAGCACTTACTCACATTTCCTGCAGACTATAAATGTCAAAGTTTGCCTACATAAGCAAACACTAACTGGATTAGGACTTGTCATAAACAGCAGAAGTATATGCCTGTTCCTTTCTTGGTTATTAATACCAAAGTTGTTTCAAAGAAAAGATTATCTTTATGAAGTGCTTTATGATGGGGAGATTGTGGGCTATTTCCTGTTTACTAGAGAGAGCCATTTCAAGATTATTATTGTGCTTCTCAAATGGCATTTTCTTCCAGATTCCATTTCAAAAGTTTTATATTATTCCTTTACTTCTTTACTTTGAAAGTACTATGACTTCATAGACTCTGATTCAAATCAAGTCACTTCCTGGCATTCTAAGTTAGTCTGTGGATTGTTAATTTTCCCCCATAATGTTTTGATTCTATGAAGGTGTCATTTTCACACTATAATTTTGCAGAAAGCAAAATTAGTTATTCAGTTCTAGACTCATTTCATATTTGAAATGTCACGACCATATTCAAAATAAAGTTAAGTGAAGCTTGGGCAAAAATATAACTTTGCCATTATAAAGTTTATTAAAAAAAATAAGTGATAACAAACAAATATGCTAATGTGAATGTGGTTTGGAGAAGTCTAGGTATAGGTAACCACCTTTGATTTGAGAGGCACAGAGAGTATTATTTAACCAGAACATCCCGTACCCAAAAATCCCTTACATCATTCACTCTCCTAGGTTATATTTAGAGGAAGCTATAAATACAAATATGACTTGGAAAAGGCAGCACATTCAGTTGTCAGCCATTAGCACTTAGATCACCCAGCCCCCTGTCATTTTGCAGACATCTGCTGAGCTTAATGGCTTGCCCTGGATCTGACTTCCTCTTACTTTTTCACTGAGAAAGTAAGAAAGTCTTAGGGAATGGTAACTTCAATAAATGTCCTTTTACATAGAAAGAGAGGTCACATAGATAATCCAGCCAAGCACCCTGTTATCAGCAGTCACCTTCTAAAGCCACACTGTGGGAGGACATACTTGCCTTCCCTGATGTCATGCTTTAAGGTTAAGAATATCCCAGAATATCTTTATAGCCATTTATCAAATTTTCCTAAACTTTCTTTTTTAAAAAAAAAAATATATTTTATTGATTTTTTACAGAGAGGAAGGGAGAGAGATAGAGAGTTAGAAACATCGATGAGAGAGAAACATTGATCAGCTGCCTCCTGCCCACCCCCTACTGGGTATGTGCCCGCAACCCAGGTACATGCCCTTGACCAGAATCGAACCTGGGATCCTTGAGTCCGCAGGCCGACGCTCTATCCACTGAGCCAAACCGGTCATGGCTAAACTTTCTTTATCACTGTTATTTTGTGCTGGATTCACCTCATAGGAGAAATAGTTGTTTAAATTTTTATGAGAGGGAAAATTCTGGGTAGTAATACATATTAAATATATTTATAGCCTTTCCCCAAAAGTGTTAATTAATAGGTCATTGTCAGCTTCAAGAAATGTCTCTTATGAAATTGCACAGTTCTTTGTCCTCAGCACTGTCACATTTAATTCTCATCCATGGCTAAATAGAGGTCAGGTCTATTCCATTTGCAAATGGTTCAAATCTGGGAGAAATAGTTAATATCCTACATGGCAGAGAAAAGTTTGAAAAATAATTAGATAAAAATTAATAGCATAAATTCTGCACTTATGCTTAGAAAAGTCTATTTTGTGTGGAAGGGATTTGAGAAATTCCCACCTATTATTAGTAGTTCAGTTCAAAAAGATTTATGGTTTTGAATAACCCTCCACTAAATGGAAGTCAACTGTCTGTCATAACTGATAAAAATAAAGTAATATTAAGACACATTAATTAAAGAAACAGAGTAAGGCCTGGCTCTACTCCACTCATTGATTAGAGTGCATCTGGATTATGGTTTAATTTTTAATTAATCCATTCATCCAAAAAATATTTATAGGTTATCTGTTATATACGATGCCATATGCTGGGCATCAAATATGCATTCAGTAACAAGACTCGATGGTCCTAACCTTCACTGAGTTTTTAATTCAGGTAACTAGGAAATTATAGTTGTGATGAGTCATAAAAGGGAAGTAAAGGATGTTATGGCCGAGTTTAGCAGAGGGAACTGATCAAGTACAAAGGACAGAAGGAAGCATCTTGCCAGTGGTAGATCCCTGTTTGCATTCCGGGAAGATGCCTTGAGGAACTAAAAGAAATCTGGTTCAGTTGAATACTCTTGAGCTGATGGTGTCTTGGTCAGAGCCTTGTCCTTGATCATAATAGCAGTAAGAAGCATTGGGGAGTGTTTTGTTTTGTGTTTTAATTTTCAGTATTGTGGAGCTTTTAATTGTAATAAAATATGCCTAAGAAAATTTACCGTTTTAACTATTTTTAAGTGTAGAGTTCAGTGACATTAAGTACATTTACGTTATTGTGCGAACACCACCATCTCCAGAACTCTTTCATCATCCCAAACTGAAACTCTGTGCCCATGAAATAATAACTCTTTAGCTACCCCCACCTAGCCCATGCATTGTGGGATTTTAAAGCACGAAAAGGACGTACATGATTATATTTACTAGTTTTGTTTGTTATTTTGGGGGGCAATATTTTCGCATGGTTCAAAATTCCAAACCAATAGTACTGAGTATTTACTTTGAAAAATCTCTTTCACCTCAGTTTCCCTCCTTTTAAGCAACTATATGTAGTTTTTATTTTCTATATTTAGTTTTTAATCTTCCCACAGAAATTGTGTGCATTTTCAAGCAAATGTATATTTTTACATAAGTGGTAGTATGTTAAAAACATAAATGTTTTGTGCTGTCCTTATTTGTTCTTTTTTGGTATATATAAATAACTTCATTCTTTTTATGGCTGCATGGTATTATTGAGAATATATAATAGTTTCTGAGGTGGTGGGAAATTTAGGGAATTTGGATATGGTGATTTATCTTCTCTGTGAAATGGGAAGGACAGTCATGTGTTCAGAGAAATGGAAAACATAGAGGGTTAAAGGTTTGATGAATGTTGACATGGTTTGAAATTTTGCTTAATGGGAGAATGAGGTAACACGACTAGTGTTTTAGAATTGGTAACAGCACTGAGTAACCACTTGAGATTAGTAATTCTAGATTAGTAATTCTAGATCTATAGAGGAAGCAATTTCTAAGGTACAATTTCTCCAGCAGCCTAGATACAGGCTTGGAGAAGGCACCATTGAAGCTTCTTTTCCCCCATGAGCTTCTGATGCATAGACTGTGAAATTATGTTATATTGATCGTAACAATGCTAATGTATGGACTCAGAGATCAAAACAAGGTGAGGATGGGTGTGAAGGCAGGAAGGAATTTGTGGATATGGTGAAAGTGGAGCAGTCAGTTGCCCGTAGGTCCTGATGAAATAGTAAAGATGTAGTGGGTGTAAATGAAAAGGTGGACTAATTTAATTTATCAGGTAGAGCTATTTTTCAGCACTGTTTATAGCTCTAGGAGTGGAATGAATGGTTGGAGCACATTTTAGAAGGTCATTGGAAGCAAGGAATACAAGGAATTGAGAGGGAACTATAAATCCTATTTTAAGAAGCATGTTAACAGATGAAAACATATCTGGGAAAGGGTGACCAGAATAATGAGGGGATTTCATATTCAGCTGAACAAATACCTAATATTATTGATTGCATGCTATAATTAAGACATTATTTCAGAGATGCTTGCAATAGAAAGATGAGAAAGACATAGTGCCTGATCTTAGAAAGCCTGTAGGAATTTTTTTTTTTTTAAACAAGAAAAGACCTAGACGGAGTCTGTCTTTAAATATTTAAAGATCTGTCATTTTGAAGAAATTAGACTTTTGTCTTTGTGGCCTCAGAGGGCAAAGCTATTATCAAGGAGTGAAACTTAATAGGCAAGTAGATTTTAGTAATATGAGTAAGAACTTATAAAATATACATACTCAAATATTTGTACTTTTGAAAATAAAAATATATAACACTGTAGCAATACAACTGGAAAGGAAAAATACCATAATCTAACTATAGTAACCAGTAAATTATTTTCATTTTTTCTTTATGTCTACCTTGTCTGTAGATCTAATAATTTTTACATAGTTTTAATAGAACCTGATTGTAATGCTATCATCTGCTAATTTCACTTAGCATCACCTTGTCTCATGCTTTAAAATTATCTTTATAAGTTTATTTCCTTTATTTTTACTAATTTATAAGATAGTTTACTGCTTTGGGGGAAATCATTTATATTTAATAAATCAAACAAAGAAAAAAATTTTAATTAGTAAAAAATCAACTAAAATTGCACTGTCCAGAGATAACCATTACTAATGTGTTTTGATAACTTTCCCTCTAGGTAGCTTCTCTGCTTAAGTACATAAAGATAGATAATAGATAGATAGATAGTTAGATAGACAATTTTATCTAAATAGAGCCATATTATACATACTCTTCTGTAATATGCTTTTTCATGTAGCACTATTTTTAGGATATCTTCTATATCAATAACTAAAATATATCATTTTCATGGGCTACATGATATTACCTTTTATATATAAGATACTGTGCCATGTATTTTAGATGTATTACCTAGAGTAAACTGAGATTTGGAAAAGTTAAGTAACTTGTCCAGATTACAAAACTAAAAGGTAAAAGAGCAGTAATAACACCCTCTCCCCCCTTGACACCACCTTCCTTCCATTCTCTTTCCAATGTTTGAATTATTTGGTAGTTCAGTGTCCATATTTATATTGACTGAATAAATAGAATAAACGGATTAAATAAAATAACATTCTCTAATGAATCAAGTAGTTAACTGTTTCTTTCTTGGTTAACTTCTAATCTTATAATTATTTCTCTCTCCCCCACCCCCAATCTTTTGGTTTTCTATATAGCCATCACTTCTTTTTTTTTTTTTACTCAAAGACACCAACAGTTCTGTCAACTTCTGAAAGGTCTTACAAGCACATAAATAATCTTTTTTCTTTTTCCTGGAGGCCTCCCATCCCATAGCTTCTGTTCTACTCCAGTCTGGATGGTTTTTCTTTAGGTACTAGAGGCCCAGTACATGAAATTAGTGCATGGGTGTGGTCCCTAGGCCTGGCCAGCAATCAGGGCCAATCAGGGCCTTCCAGCCGCCAGCTGGGGCCTCCCTTCCCTGGCTGCCGGCTGCTGACTAGGGCATCCCTTCCCCAGGTGCTGGCTGCCTGCTGGGGCCTTCCTTCCTTCCTTCCTTCCTTCCTTCCTTCCTTCCTTCCTTCCTTCCTTCCTTCCTTCGTTGCCACCCCCTGGTGGTCAGCGCATGTCATAGAGAGTGATAGAACTCCTAGTCTCCTGATGAACTCCCACAGGGACACTTTGCATATTAGCCTTTTATATATATAGATTAGAGGCCCGGTGCACAAAAATCTGTGCACTTGGGGGGGAGAGGGGGGTCCTTCAGCCTGACCTGTGCCCTCTCACAGTCTGGGACCCCTCAGGGGATGACCACCTGCTGGCTTAGGCCCGCTCCCTGGGGGGATTGGCAATCAGACATTCCTCTGGCAGCCCGGCAGCCCTCGGGGGATGTCCACTTGCCAGCGGGGAGCAGGCCTAAACTGCAGTTGGACATCCTTAGCAGTGCTGAGGAGGCAGGAGAGGCTCCCACCACCACCACTGTACTGGCAACCATCAGCCTGGCTTGTGGCTGAGCAGAGCTCCTCCCATGTGAGAGCACCCTGACCACCAGGGGGCAGCTCCTGCATTGAGCATCTGCCCCCTGGGGTTCAGTGTGTGTCATAGTGACCAGTCATTCCCAATCCTTCTGCTGTTAGGGTCAGTTTGCATATTACCCTGTTACTATATAGGATAGAGGCCTGGTGCTGGGGCTGGCTGGTTTGCCCTGAAGGGTGTCCCGGATCAATGTGGGGGTCCCACTTGGGTGCCTAGCCAGCCTGGATGAGGGGATGATGGCTGTTTGCAGCTGGTCACACACCCTTCAGGGTGGGGGTCCCTACTGGGGTGACTGGCCAGTCTGGGTGAGGGGCTGAAGGCCGTTTTCAGGCTGGTGGGTGACTGAAGCTCCCAACCTCTCCTTTTTTTCTTTTTTTCTTTTTTTTTATTCTGGGATTTATTTACCTTCTATGGCTGTCACTGGAACTGAGAGCCGGCTTTAGCTCTGAGGCTTGGCTCCAGCTCTGAGACCTTGGCTGCTGAAAGCAGGTATCTGGGTTTGTTTGGCTTCTATAATTGAAACACTGTTGCAGCTCCAGCTCTGAGGCCTGGCTGGCTGAAAGCAGGTTTCTGGGTTTGTTTAGCTTCTATAATTGCAACATTGTTTCTTAGACTGCAGCTCAGAGGCCGGCAGCGGCAGGCGGGGAACCTTGGCTTCCTCCATCACTGGAGCAAGCAAGCCTCCTGTTCGCTTCAGCTGCCTGGCTGCCAAACAAACACAGATACCTGCTTTCAGGTTTTTATAACATCTAAGAAGCTCAGTGAGCTCTAATTAAGATGAACTCAAAGTGACACACACTGAGATATTAAAGTCAAATCTTCAAAAGACAAAGAGAATCTTGAAAGCGGCAAGAAAGAAGCTCATCACATACAAGGGACACTTAAAAAGATTAGCAGCAGGTCTTTTATCAGAAACTTTGGCATTCAGAAGGCAGTGGGCTGATATGATCCAGCAATTTCAATTCTGGGTACATACCCAAAAGAATTGAAAACACAGACTTGAAGAAATATTTGTGCACCTATGTTCATAGCAGCATTATTCACAATAACTAAATTGTGGAAGCAACTTAAATGTTCATCAAAACAGATAAATAGATAAGCAAATTGTAGTTTATACATACAATGGAATATTATTCATCCTTAAAAAGGAAGGAAATTCTGGCAGATGCTGCAACATGAATGAACCTTAGGGACATTACGCTAAATGCAATAAGCCAGTCTCCAAAAGACAAATGCTGTATGCTTCCATTTATATGAGGTACTTAGAGTATTCAAAATTATAGAGACAGAAAGTAGAATGGTAGTTGCCAGGACTGGGGCTATGGAACAATGAGGAGTTATTGTTTAATGGGTATGGCTTTTCAGTTTAAAAGGTGAAAAGAGTTATGGAGATGAATGGTGGTGATGGTTGCACAACTTTATGAATGTATTTAATACTACTGAAATGTACACTTAAAATGCTTAAGATGGTAAATTTTACGTTATGTCTATACATCAAAAATTGAAAAACCAGTTAAATATGGCTTGTAAATACAAAACATAAAACTATAAAAAATGTTAAAGCAAATAAAGGAGAAAATCTTTGTGACCTTGGGTTAGGCAGAGGTTTTTATATAGAGTACAAAAAAAACATGAACCATAAAAGACAAAAGTGCTTTTACTTCAAAACTGAAAAGGTCTCTTCCAAAGACACTGTTAAGAGAACGAATGCACAAGCCACAGACTACGACAAAATTTTATAAAGCACATACTAGTATTTGGTCAAATATGTGCTTTACACGACAAAATATCTGTCAACAGGCCAGCTGGACTCACCAGTGCACGAATTCGTGCACTGGGCCTCTAGTATCTTAATAAAGCTGTTAAATAAAACAGATTAGGATATTCCATAATATAATAAGCATCAAATTGAATGGCAAGAGACCAGTGTTTACAGGTGGCACCTCTTCCAGCCCCCTCCCCCTCTTAGTTCCCTTTTGCACTCCAAATTTGGGGGGGCGGTTAGTGGCGCTTGGTGCTGCCAACACTCTGTAGAGTCCTGCCACCTCTAGTGGTCTGACTCAAGCTAAAAGAGAAGAGGCTGGGGGTGGGAGAAAAGATTTCTGAGTCTAAACCATGGTTTGTACTGGCTACTGTACTACTGAGAGGGGTGAAGAGACTGAGAGCAAAGGAAATTTTAAACATGAACACTAAGAGATCTCATCCTTCCAGGCCTGGGGCTGGCCTGTGAGATTAGATGCTCTGACTTCTTACCTGTTTCTGGAGCACAGCTCTTGGTGCCCTGCAGGAGGCAAGTGAGGCCTATAGTGGCCTGTTTGAGGGTACCTGTGTGCTGTCAGTGCCCATGTGGAACAGTTGTGCCATAAGACTTTGCCAAGTATGTTGTACAGCTGCGGAATGTGTCACATAGATGGAGAGTGTGCTTAAGAATCCATTTTAATTGCAAACATTTCATTTTCAACCACCCTCCCCCCACCAAATCCAATCTCTTTTTCTATCATTGGTAGTTCTGAACATTACATATTTTTACCATGAAGTCAAAATGTACCTAAGTATATGATTGTGAATAGTAAACTAGGTGGCAGAATTGGGTATTGGCAAATGTTTTTTCATTTTCATTAGTGTGTGTATTTTTAATATAAAATGGGGCTATAAAACATTAAAGAAAGTAAAGACATTTCAGTGAACAAGTATCAATGATTTAATTTATAACAATCTGTATATATAAAAGCCTAAGCGACCGTTCAACCATTCGACCGGTAGCTATGACTGCACACTGAGCACCAGGGGGCAGATGCCCCGACCGGTAGGTTACCTTGCTGCTGGGGTCCGGCCGATCAGGACTGGGTGAGATGGGCCAGACATGCCCTGAAGGCCTCCCGCGGTCCCTTCCCCGCCCCAATGGTGCACCAGTGGGGTCCCTCGGCCAAGCCTGCGCCCTCTCACAATCCAGGACCCCTCAGGGGATGTTGGAGAGCCGCAGGCCAGGCCAAGGGAACCCACCTGTGCACGAATCCGTGCACCGGGCCTCTAGTTATAAATAAACTGATTGAATTTTCTTATGCTAACAGCTTCTTTTTAAACAAGTCAATTTCTTATTGATGACAACTGAATGGTGTCTTTCATTTTATCATACTGTAGCTCCATTCATTCACTGTACTTTTCTAATCGATTTTACATGCAAGTACGGTACATGTCTTTAATGTTGTCTTACTACTCTAGTATGTTTGCTATCAAAATTTATGTCAACAAGTTTTAACTTTCTCAAATTGACACCAATTTGTGCTAAAATACCACCAAAATCCTATTAAAAGTATAGTTATTTAATTATTAATATTAGTAATGATGTAAATATTAATAACGTATTAATATGATAATACAGCCTAGCAAGAATTTTTCCTTTGTTAATTATTCTCTAACAGCTCATTTTTAATAGTATGGTCCCTTTGAAGACGATTGGGAATTTTGTGGGGAAATGTTTGAGTTGTCACAGTGATAGAGGGATGTTTTTAGGCCAGCTGTCCTGATGCCTAAGTTGAGTAAATCCACCAGATCTAAATATTTATATTTCAACCCTTGCCTTAACACCTGTCCACAGTCCTTGGTGCTTCCAACTCCTGATTTTCGTGGAGGTCTAGGGGGGGAGTTACCTTTTGCAAGCATTTTAAGTTGTAGCTTCCCTTCTTTACCAAGTCAGCGTCTGTCTGCATTGACTTCTACCAGTAAACAGTGTATCCTCCCCTTCTCTCGTTCACAGTGGGTTGTTGTTGTTTTTTTATTTCCTTTGCTGTGGGTGCCAGATAATACCTCCTAGGGTGTGGAGATGTTTCAGGTGGTTTTGTTGCTGACTGGCTGGGGTACTGGCAATGAATACCTAGTTAGGGCTACATCTGATAAGCTCACTGCCTGCCCTGGGAGCCCACCCAGAATTGCCAGTGGTCGGCAGAGTGACCAGTTCACCCAGCCTGGCATGAACTCAGTGTAAACAGTACGTGTAGACACTAGTATTTCCCATAGCTGAAAGTTATGTGTAATCTTATTCATTACTATTTCTCAAGCTGAGTTTTTTGAAACTAATTTGCATTAAAAAAAAATAGCAGTAAAAGCAGTGCCATGGCTCCTATCATTTAAAGGAAGAACACATTGGATAAATTGTTTTCTTACTGCATGTTCTTTTCTTCGTATTAACAGATATTTTGGTAAAAGGTCTCAGTGGGATTGTAGAGGGGCGTCAAATCTTAATGAACTTCATCAGTTATTAAGTGACATAATGATTAGAAGGCTAAAGACTGACGTTTTAACCCAGCTGCCCCCTAAAATCAGACAGCGTATTCCTTTTGACCTTCCATCAGCAGCAGCCAAGGTGAGAACCCTTTTTGATTGAAAGTCTTATTTTAAAATCATTTTAAACTATACTAAGAAAGGTTGTACATATTTCATATTGTACAGGAGGAAAAGTCTGCTTTCTTAAAATAGATTTAATTAATAGAGCATATGTATTGGCTTTGTATTATTTTGAGAACCGAGCAGGAAGAATTTAACTTTAGTCATATAATGTGAAAAGATTCAGCATCCTAGTGATTAAAAAGTGTATTTCTGCTGAATATAGAAAAAAAGTAATTCAATTACAACGAAGATTTAGTATTAAGAATTCTGAGTTTCTGTAGGGTGTGAAGCAAGGGAAGTTGTGTTTCTTCTTCTAGGATTTTTTTATTTTTAAGTATAAGTAGCTTTAAAATAACTTTGATACATATAAGCATAACCAGTGGACATAAGACATTGGGGGGTAGGGGAGGCTAGGGGACTGTCTAGGGCGGGGGGATAAAATGGACACATATGTAATACCCTTTGTAATACTTTAAGCAATAAAAAAAAAAAAAAAAAAAAAAAAAAAAAAAAGAATCGGGGAGGAAGAACAAAAAAAAAAAAAAAAAAAAAATAACTTAGATACAGCCCTGTTCTTGCAATCTTAAAACTCTGTGATCATGTAAGATGTGAAGTTAAACATATCAGAAAGCCAAATTGTATTTAGCAAATCTTTATATACATTTTTGGTAGTGCAATGCTTATATATTCTCTGAAATTTCTTCAAATCTTGGCATAACTTAGTTGACAAAGATTATTTATTGCATTGTTTTATTTTGAAATGTTAGAGTAAGCATTCTATAAACATTGAGCAATATGTTATTGGAAAAATAAGAATAATCCAATTTCCTTTATCCACTATTTTAGCATTTGAAAGAAAAATAAGAGAATGTATGATTATATTATATTTTTATTTAACTAATATCCCCCAAGTCTTTTGTTTGATTTTATTTAAGTAACATCATATCTTTTTATAAAAATACTTTGCTACCATATACATCTTCACTGTGCTTTTTTCTTATGTATTTAAATTTTTATGTTTACTTTACAAAATGTTTTCCCTTCAGAGGACGCTGCAATTGTTTGGTTTATGATGTTAGCAAAGGTTTTCACCTACAGCTTATCGTTAGTTTCTGCCATTGGTGTGAACATGTGACTAAGTTGCCTCCATGTCTTTAAATGAACACATTGGCATCTTAGGGAATTTTCTTTTTATATTTTTATATGTATAAAAGAAGTTAGGACATGATTCATTACTGCATTAATTGTTCTGTTCTTTATGCTTCATGTCTAAACACTGTTGCTTTCTCCCACATAGGAATTGAATGCCAGCTTTGAAGAGTGGGAAAAATTAATGAGAGCTCCAAATTCCGTTGCCACTGAGACTGCTATGGGGTTGATTACTCGCATGTTTAAACAGACTGCTATTGCCAAGGTACTCATTGCTGGGCCATCATGTGTGTGTCTTGATACAAATTATTTAATGTACTTTGATGGTTTTACTTAAGCAGCTTATTTGCATATTGTAACATTTCTGCCATTTTATTTTTTAACTCTTTATAATGAAAAACATTTAGACAATTCAAAGTAAACAATAGTATATTGAACACCATTATACTACTATCCATATATTGACTCTTTCCAATAAAAGGGAACACTTTGATGGTATTTTATACTTTAAAGGACATACATATATTCATCTTCATTATCAGCCTTTTCTATGGTTCTACTGCATAATTGCTACAACTAATCTTTTTAATTTCTCAATTATTTTTTATCGGTATTATGTTTTTAGTTCCCTACAGACATAAACGTGCGCATGTTCTGTTTGTCTAAAAAGTGTTAGAGTTTTGGTCCTGGCCAGGTGGCTCAGTTGGTTGGAGCATTGCCCCGTACCCCAAAAGACTGCAGGTTCAATTCTTGGTCAGGGCACATACTTAGGTTGCTGGTTCAATCCCTGGTCGGGGCACATTTGGGGTGCGCACCCGATCAATGTTTCTCTCATATTGATGTTTCTCTCTTCTCTCCTTTCTCTCTCTCTAAAGTTAATACAAACTTATCCTCGGGTGAGGATTAAAAAACATTTTTTTAAGTGTTAATTTTTAAATCTCTGTGTGCCCATGAATTAGACTCATCACATGTTGTTGTTTCCACCAGCATGTGGAACTTAAAAACATCCTAAGGAGTGCTATCCCTCTCCAATTCTGAAATATTTTATAACATAATTTTTAAAGCGAGGTTTATTAAGGTACAATTTACATACAGTGAAATTTTTTCTTTTAAAATGTAGAGATTGATGAGGCTTAACAAATCCTATATAATAAAAGGCTAATATGCAAATAGACCAAATGGCAGAACACCCGGAACAACTGAACAATGGGTCGCTATGATGTGCACTGGCCACCAGGGGGTGTGCGCAGAACATGGCGGGCACCAGCCGTGGTGGGATGGTGGAGCAGGTGAGCGGGGGCACCAGACCAGGGCAGGGCACTGGTTGCTGCCATCAGGGCGAGCCTCTGGTGGTTACTGAAATTCTTTGCTCCCACGCGTTGCAGTCCCGCCTGGCACTCGCACCTGCTGCTGGCGCTGGAGCCGCCGCTTGCACCCATTGCCAGTGTCGGCCCCGCTCGTACCCGCAGCTGGCACCCGAGCCGCCGCTCGCACCCGCTCCTGGTGCCTGGCACTGGTCCTGATTGCTCAGCGCCATCAGTGGGTGCAAGTGGCAGCTGCAGGCCCTGATCGCCCCTTAAGGCTTCTCCACCTCCCCCTGCTCCTGAGGGATGATTGGGGTAGCAGTCGCCACTCGCACTCGCTGCTGGCAGCAGCCCCAATCTCTCCATGCCTTCAGTGGGTGTGAGTGGCGGCAGCAGGAGAGGGGCTGCCTGCAGACAGGGGACGGGGGGGGGGGGGAGGGTGGCGGGGGGGGGGGGCCTTGGTGGGAGGGGCCAGGCAAGGTCACGGAGGATAGGCCAAGACCTGCCCCTGTGCATACTACAGCCTCGTGGCCCCCAGTTCCTTTCAAGGTGCACGAATTCGTGCACTGGGCCCCTAGTGTGTGTGTGTGTGTGTGTGTGTGTGTGTGTGTGTGTATTCAGGTAATTACCACTACAATCAAGATAAAGAATAGTTTTATTATGTACCGTTTATTTTTCAATTAATTTCTAAAATAGTTTCCTTAAAATAGTTTCCTAAAATAGTTTCCTTATGTACCTTTTATTTTTCAATTAATTTCTTTCTTTTTCTTTCTTTCATTTTTTCCCATCACCATTTATCTCTCCCATACCCTCTTCTACTCCACCCACCCACCTCTCCCTGCAATCACCAGACTGTTGTCCATGCCCATGAGTTCTTTCTCTCTTTTTCTTTTTTTTTGCTCAATTCCTCCACTACCACCCCTAACAGTCCTCCCACCCCCAGAGCTGTCTGCCTGCTCTCCATCTATGAGTCGGTCTATTTAACTCAGGGGTCCTCAAACTTTTTAAACAGGGAGCCAGTTCACTGTCCCTCAGACCGTTGGAGGGCCGGACTATACTTTAAAAAAATACTATGAACAAATTCCTATGCACACTGCACATATCTTATTTTGAAGTAAAAAAACAAAACGGGAACAAATACAATATTTGTATTTGCATGTGGCCCGCGGGCCGTAGTTTGAGGACCCCTGAGCTAACTTGTTAGTCCCTCATGTGCCTTTGCAGTCATTTCCCTCCCATGCAGCCCTCGTCTTGGGCAGTCACAGATCTGCTTCTATCACTCTAGTTTTGCTTTTCCCAGAATGTCACAAAAATGGAGTCACATAGTAAGTAGCCTTATGTCTAGCTTCTTTCATTTAGCATCAATAAAGCTTTTGAATGTTGACAGGTTTTTGCATGTCATTAGTTTTTTCACTTTTATTGCTGAATAATTTTCTAATATATGGATACCACAATTTTTAAAAATTTCTTTACCAACTAATGGCCATTTGGATTGCTTTTAGTTTCAGCTATTATGAATAAGCCTGTTATAATCATTCATGTATAGATATTTGCATGGACATTGTTTATTTTCCTTGAGTAAATAACTGGAAATGGGACATCTGGGTAATATTTTAAATTTTAGTTTATCTTTATAAAAATCTGCCAAATTGGCCCTAGCCCCGTGGTCGGCAAACCGTGGCTCAGGAGCCACATGCGGCTCTTTGGCCCCTTGAGTGTGATTAGTTGCCTCCTGCAACTGGGGATCGAGCCCACAATCTGGGCATATGCCCTGACTGTAAATTGAACTGTGACCTGGTTCATAGGTCGATGCTCAACCACTGAGCAACACTGGCTGGGCTGTTTTCAGTTTTCTTGAGTATATTTTGTTAGATTTATTTTTAGGTATTTCATGTCCTTTTAAGCTCTTGTAAATAGTATTTCTTAAATTTAAATTTTTACATTTTTATTTTTAAAGATACAATTATTGATTTTTGTATATTGACCTTTCCTGAACTCATTTATTAGTTCCTATGCTTTTTTGTAAATTCTTTGCAATTTTCTGCATAGAGTATCATTTTGTCTACACATAAAGACACTTTTGTTCTTTCCCAGTAATCCATATGTCTTTTCTTTGCCTTGCCTGTTGCACTGAAGGCACACAATATCATTTTTAATAGAAGTGATAGGATTGAACAGCTTTGCCTGTTGCCAATCTTAGGTAGAAAGCGTTCGGTCTTTCACTATTAATTATGTTGTTATCTTTATGTTTTTCATAGATGCCCTTTCTTAGATTGAGAAAATGTCCTCCTTTTCCTTGTTTGTTGAGAGGAGAGATGAGACATATAAAATTCTTTCCTTTGGCAGATTGAGTTAGGAAGAAGGTAGCTTCCATAAAAGTGGATAAGAAGAAAGCCAAAATTTAACAAAATTATAAAAGCTGAGCATGGATTGTCATGACATTTCAAATGTTGGGGGTCCTGGCATAGGCAGTCCACCTGCACACACAAGCTTTACTTCCACTGGCCTCTACCTGGTGCTGACCAGGAGATCAGAGAGCATCCCGTTGGTGGAGTATAAGCATAATCCCATGCTTATTTCCAGGACTCTTTTCTCATATTAAGCAAAAGCCTTAAGCCATTGTGGGAGAGGCAAACCCCCTCTCCCAGCCTCCAAAACCCAGTCCAGGATCAGCTGCTTTTGGGGGCTGGGTAGAAACAACAGCTGTCTACCACTGTAGATTGGGCAGGAAACCCTGTTGAAATCAAGACCTTGCACTTGGCAGAGATCTGTTACTGCAGAAGGGGCGAGAACATCTTTCCTGCCCTGGAGCACTCACAGTTATGAGATATAGATTAGTTGCCACAGGGGAAAGGGATAGAAACAGCAGGAAAGTCCCATCTCCGAGATTCAGCTGGAACAAAGTTGCCTTATAATGAAGTAGAGGCCCGATGCACATTTGTGCACTGAGAGGACGTCACTCAGCCCAGCCTACAACCCCTCACAGTCCGGGACCAGGGAGCGGGCCTAAGCCGGCAGTCGGACATCCCCTGAGGGTCCTTAGCACTGTTGTGGAGGCAGGAGAGGCTCCCTCCACCGCTGCTGCGCTCGCCAGCCACGAACCCGGCTTCTGGCTGAGCGGTGCTCCCCCTGTGGGAGTGCACTGACTACCAGGGGGCAGCTCCTGTATTGAGCATCTACCCCCAGGTGATCAGTGTGTGTCATAGCAACCGGTCATCCCACCATTCAGTCTATTTGCATATTAGCTTTTTATTATATAGGATTGTTACCAGGAAACCCAAGAGATTCTCTGTCCCCTACCATTAACTTAACACTGAGAAATCATCAAGGTCAATCTACTCGGGGAGAGAGACACCTATTTATAGTGTAGACATGAAGGACTGATGAAAGCTAAGAATACAGCTGAAACACTTAGAAAAACCCTGGGTTCATACTATCACAAAATAGGGAAATTCAAAATTTTTGGTGTACTGAAGATAAATGTCATAGGAGAACCTAAATACAACTCAATACTGTCCAGATTGTCTTAGTGCCTCCCATCCTATCACCCTGGCAGGAAGAGAGGCATGCCCATCTCTGGGTGTGAGCATCATTCATCCCAGTCAGTCCTGTTCTGTAGATATGATTTCTAGCATTAAATAGAATTTATGAAATTTTAAAATAGAATTTATGAGATTTTTTAAAAGATAAGACAATCGATAATGCCAATTGAAGAAATGACCCAGATTGTAGAACTATTACACAAGGAATTTTTCTAAAGCTGTGAATAATATGTTAAAGGATGTAGTAGAAAAAATAAACATGAAAAGGAGAATTTCAGAAGCAGTAGGAAAACTGTAAACACAGGAAAATGGAAATGCTACACATAAAAAAAAGAAAAACAGTATCTGGAAAAAAGAAAATTCTTTCAATCAGTTTATAAGCCAGTAGTGGAGATAAAATGTGGTCATGAAAATATGGGAAGCAGTTGATAGCTGGCTTCCCAGCAGTGTTGCCAGTTTGGCTCAAATAAACTTATGAAAATTATTTTTTTAAAAAAATGTGTGTGTGTGTGCGTGTGTGTCCTGGATATTCATCCTAGAGATATAAAAACTTAGATTTTTACTTGTAATAGTACATCAATGGGAGATGATAGTTTTTCAACAAACAGTATTAGGACAATTGGATGTTCTTAAAGAAAACAATGAGCCTTGACCATTATTTCACATCATACATAAAAATTAACTTGAAGTAGGTTGAAGACATAAATATAAGCTAGTTTATAAAAATTTTAATAGCAAACATACATAAAAATATTCCCAAACTTTTGGTAGCAATTTTTTTTAGATAGGATACAAAAATACATACTTTTTTGTTATTAAACTTAATGAGACAACATTATTTAATAACATTATATAAATTTCATGTGTACAACATTTTAATTCAACATGTGTAAAAGCACATACTTTATTTATTTTATTTTATTTTTAAATATATTTTATTGATTTTTCACAGAGAGGAAAGAAGAGGGATAGAGAGTTAGACACATCGATCAGCTGCCTCCTGCACACTCCCCACTGGGGATGTGCCCACAACCAAGGTACATGCCCTTCACGGGAATCGAACCTGGGGCCCTTCAGTCCCCAGGCCGACTCTCTATCCACTGAGCCAAACCGGTCAGGGCAAGCACATACTTTAAAGGGGAAAAAATGGGACTCAAAACTAAAATTTTTAGTGCTTAAAAAAGTATGAAATATGAAAGACACTTATAAAAATGCAAATGTAAAATACACATTAGGAGAAAGTATTTGCAATACTTTCACCCAGCTTCATTTTCCCATATCATAATTTTTGGTTTGATTAGTGTTCATTGTTTACCGTGTAATGACTCAGTTAAGCATTTCACAGTTGACTATAATTACATTTCTCTTTTTTTTGACAACTGTTGTTTTTCATAGAGTTAATAGCTGTTTTGTTTGCTTACTTGCTTAGCTTTTCTTTCGCATGTAATAGTGAGTACAGAATGCTTGTTTAAGGAGAAAGAATATATATGAGAACCTTGTTTTTAACTTCCTATCTGTGATATAGGAAACCCTTGTTTGAAGTCTGAAGTGTTGACAGTCAGTAGGAAGTTGGTACCTAATTCCTAGGATTCTTAAAGGAATAGAAGAGAGATGAAATGTCAGTTGATCCAGATTAGAACATTTTCCCAAAGATTAATGGCAGCAGACGACCAATCCTTGCCACCCCCAATCCCTATTTTTTAGTCATTTTTCATTCCCTCCCTATTAGAACTTCTGTCTTCAACCAGTTACATAAATTAGTAGTTCATGGCATTACTAAATTGGAATTCTTCATACATTTTCCTCCAGAACCATTATTGTTATCCAGTAGTTAGAGTCTATAGCAGGGGTGGGCAAACTTTTTGACTCGAGGGCCACAATGGGTTCTTAAACTGGACCGGAGAGCCGGAACAAAAGCATGGATGGAGTGTTTGTGTGAACTAATATAAATTCAAAGTAAACATCATTACATAAAAGGGTACGGTCTCTTTTTTTTTTTAGTTTTATTCATTTCAAATGGGCCAGATCCGGCCCGTGGGCCGTAGTTTGCCCACGGCTGGTCTATAGTAACTTAAATATACAGGTTAGCTACATTATAGATGAAATAGATTTTGGGGAGGTAGCTAATTATCTACTACATTTAATATTGTTTTTATGAGAAAATGTATTCAGAGTTCTCCCAAGCCAATTTGTAAATGAACTTTTGAACTACCACAGATTATAAATTGACTACAATGTTATATGCAAATGAGAGTTGAAGAATCCTTTCTTTAGATGTTTTCATGATGAATTCAGCAGATCCTTATTGAGGGCCCACTATATAGCAAGGGTATTGCTTGGTGCCAGGGAGGAACAGTGAACAAGATACCAGCATCTACCTCTCAAAAAATTGGAGTATGTTGTGGAAGACAGCAAAATAAACATTTAACTATAATAGAGTATATTTAGTGCTTCAAACTGTGGAAGCACATGGGAGAAGACAGCTGGCCTGCCTTGCGGTGGCGGGGAAAGGATGGGGAGGGTGAGCCAACCAAAAAACGAGGGAGTGAAATAGGAAGGGGATGTGGCTGGTGGAGTATATTTCAGACAGATGAATAGTTTTTGCAAACTCACAAAGATTATCTAGAAGTGGCATATTTAGGAAACCAAAAGTAGGTCGTCATGGATAAAACATAGAATGTCAGGGAGGAATTCTGAGAGAGACTAGGCTGGAGACCATAGAGAGCAGTAACCATGTCATGAAACTCACAGTTCATGGTTTGTAATTTTCCACAGGATTCTGAGTAAACTGATATAGTGGAGTAGAGTAAAAGGATCAGATTTGAGCCTCAGGGGGAGAATGCACTGGAAGAAACAAGCCTGTAGGCAGGGGGTCCAGCTGGGATGCGCACTGGTAACCCAGTACACAGTGGGTGGTTTAACCCAGGACAGTGGCTGTACCACATGCGCACTGGAAAGGAATAATTCAAGAATTATTACAATGGCAAATCAATGGACATTAGTGACTGGCTGATATGGAGTGGAGGGTAAAGGTAGAATATAGATTTCTTGCTTGGTCAACTGGGTTGATGTTTGTGCCATTCAGTGAAACTGGGAAAAACAGTCCCCCATTAAGTATAATCTGTGCCAGACTCAGCAAGGCATAAGCTGTTAGATAATAGATTTCGTTGTACTGTGCAGCATCATATTAAATACTTTTCTCTTTATTGAATCATTTGAACAGTTATATTGCGGAATCCTATCTAATAGTAGACAAACATGGTAATTAACCGTACCTTCGCTACGCCTCCCATGGGCTAATCAGCACGATATGCAAATTAACCGCCAACAAAGATGGCGGCTAATTTGCATACTGCAGGCACTGCAGGACAGCATCATCCCGCCTGCCCCGCCGCCATCTGGGCCTGCTATTTGCGACCCGGGGCAGTGGGGTGGGACAGCGCCATCCCACCTGCCCTGATGCCATCCGGGCCTGCTATCTGCGACCCAGGGCGGCAAGCGTCCATATGCGACCTGACCCGAGGTGGCCAGGCGGTGCAGCAGCGATCGGTCAGCCCGCCTGGCTTCCATATGGGCATCCCGTGCGGTCAGCCCGCCTGGCCTCCATACGGGCATCCCGTGTGCGACCCAACCCGGGGCGGCCGGGTGGGGCAGCAGCAATCCGCCGGCCCGCCCAGGCGTCCCGTGTGCAACCCGCCCGGGGCGTCCTGTGTGCGACCCAACCCAGGGCGGTGCCCCAACTCCCGGATCAGCCCTGCCATGTGCGACCCAGGGCGGCACCCCAATCCCCAGATCGGCCCTGCTGTGTGTGTGACCCGGGGAGGCAGGGCGGGCACCGAGGGATCGGGCCTGCCATCTGCCACCCGGGGAGCGGGCCTAAGCCAGCAGGTGGTTATCTCCCGAGGGGCCCCAGACTGTGATAGGGCACAAGTGGGGCTGAGGGACACCCTCCCAACCACCTCCCCTGCCAGTGCACAAATTTTTGTGCACCGGGCCTCTAGTCTATATAATAAAAGCCTAAGCAATCGTTACAGCGGAATGACCAGTCGCTATGATGCACACTGACCACCACGGGGCAGATGCTCAATGCAGGAGCTGCCCATGGTGGTCAGTGTGCTCCCACAGGGGAAGCACTGCTCAGCCAGAAGCCGGGCTCATGGCTGGCAAGCGCAGCGGCGGTGGCAGGAGCCTTTCCCACCTCCGCGGCAGCGCTAAGGAGCAGCAAGCAGGCGGTGGTAAGGAGCGAGGGCTCCCGGACTTCAAGAGAGCACAGATCGGGCTGGGGGACCACCCACCTCCAGTGCACGAACTCCGTGCACCAGGCCTCTAGTTTAAAGATAAAAATCTAATGATAGTTTATCTAAATTTGAAAACCTTGACAAGAGTAAGAAGATTTTTGAAGAAAATAATGAGTATTCAAGTAAATGCATTTGTGTGAGTATATAGTTACTTATAAAATATGCTATTTGGAGACACATATCTTTATTATTTGTGGTATTTAATTATTTTAATCCTCACCCAAGGATATGTGTATTGATTTTAGAGAGAGAAGAAGAAAGGAAGATAAGAGAGAGAGAGAAACATTGATCTGTTGGCTCCCATACGCACCCTGACTGGGGATGGAACTTGCAACCTAGGTATGTGCCCTGACTGGGAATCGAACCTGCAACCTTTTTATATATGGAACGATGCTCCAACCAACTGAACCACCCAGACAATGTTTGTGGTATTTAATTTTTAAAAGATTATCACTATATAATAAACAATGTGTAAAGTCTTTTTCCTATCAGCTCTTCTGAGGAAGCGAATCCTTGCCACATCCATTTATATGACTATTTTAACACTGTCCATTAACTGTTATTAGAGAACAGTGAGCTAGAAAGAACCTCTGAGGGTCATCGATCCTCTTCCTTTGCTCCAGGCCGAGTTATGTCTGAAGCCTTCCCGACAAATGTGTCTCCCTCTATTCAGGTTCATAGAGCTCCAGGGTAGGTTGCCTGCTCTGCTCTGATCTCTTCTTTTTCTCATGTCCTACAGTGTCTTCTAGGCAGATAGGAATACAGCGCCTCAAACTGGGTCATGTCAGCAAATTAGGTTATATGGATATGATCATTATTATTATATGCAGTGCTAAAGTCCTGTACAATTATGGTACTGATGTATATCCTCCATGTGCTGTGAAAGCATTTATGCTGGTCTGTCTTTTGAGATTCAGAACTTGTACGTAGGAGGATAGAGGCTGCATAAGTTTTAAGTATGTTTATTATCTTCTTACTAGAGGCCCGGTGCACAAAAATTTGTGCACTGGAGGCGGGGGGGCGTTCCTCAGCCCAGCTTGCCCCCTATCACATACTGAGAGCCCTCAGGGGATGTCCTACTCCCTGCTCCCTTTGGGGAGCAGACCTAAGCCACAGTCTGGCCTCCCTTTCTGGGAGGCGACCGGGCTGATCAGGGGAAGGCACCAGCCCCATCACCCCACTGTTGCAGCCACTGCCAGTCACCGCAGCCACCAAGGTGTTTTCATCAACACGGACTCCAGTCCCTTTACCATGAAAAAATGACAGCTTTCTTTAGGCATTTTCAAGATGTGTCTTTCATAGGATATGACATTTCTTTCTTTCTTTCTTTCTTTTTTTATTCTCACCTGAGGATATGGTTCCATTGATTTTTAGAGAATGTGGAAGAGAAAGGGAAAGACAGAGAGAAACATCAAAGTGAGAGGAACACTTTGATTGGTTGCCTCCTGCATGAGCCCTGACCTGGGCCCAGGCCAGGGAGGAGCCTGCAACCTAGGTACATGCCCTTGGTCAGAATCGAACCCAGACCCAGCAGTGGGCAGGCCAAGGCATTATCCACTGAGCAAAACCAGCTAGGACAAGATATGATATTTCTTAGCCCTCCAGCAGCAGACCTTCCTTTTTTTCTCCAGGAGTGTGGTAAAAAACCCTAGATCACCTATTTGGATTCTTTTTACCCAAGTTACTAAGAATATTACCAGTGGCATACAGGGAGCTAAGCCAATGAGCAGTCAGAAAAGGTGTTTCCTCTGTAGTTCACACCAATTGCCGGCTTGGCCCCTGCCCAGGCCTAATGCCTCTGGCCAAGTCATTAGCCCTGGGCAGGGGACCTCCAGCTCCTTCAATCGTGGGCTCAGCCCCTGCTCCCCATGATCGCTGGCTCTGCCCCTGCTTCCCACCATCGCCAGCTCCCTCCCTGCTCCCCGCAATCACTGGCTCTGCCCCTGCACAGGCCTAACACCTCTGGCCAAGGCATTAGGCCTGGGCAGGGGACGCCCAGCTCCAACCATCGCTGGCTCCACCCCTGCTTCCCGCCATCGCTGGTTCCGTTCCTGCCCAGGCCTAATGCCTCTGACTGAGGCGTCAGGCCAGGGCAGGGGACCTCTCAGCTCTGATTGCAGGCTCTGATAGCCAATAGCCGCTGGGCGCCTGCCTATGTATGCAAATTAACCGGCATCTTTGTTGGTGGTTAATTTGCATATCATGCTGATTAGCCAATGAGAGGCGTAGCAAAGGTATGGTCATTTACCCTGTTTGTCTATTATTAGGTAGGATTGAGATCTCTTTTTTAGATATCTCTTAATGATAAGAAGTTTAAGAATGATAAGCAGTAAATAATTATGATAAACACTAAAAGGAAATGAAAATAATCAGTGTTATTGGTAAAAAGTCTATTAGTGAAGGATCTCAGGTTATTAAAATTAATTTTCCTTCATATTACTATTCTTATTCCTTTTAATACTTATTGAGAATATAGTGTATACAAATGCACAGACTTTTTAGATTTAGGATCAGTGTAATACTCTCCTAGGGAAAAAAACAGATATATGTGGTAGTATGGCTTAGCCAATTTTTAGCTATTTTCTGGTACATTACAACAACATCTCATTTTTAGAGAAGACCATTTTAAGAGAAATACCAGTTATTTTTCTATGATTATACCATCCCATAATTTAAATTTCTGTTATTTGGAGAATGGCAGCATTCCTTCATGCCTTAAAAATTTTCCAGAAGGCAGACTGCTTTAGACACAGTTCCATTATGCACCAGGTGTGTTTCCTCTTTGCTGTTTCACCTCAGCAGCTTAATGCAGGTAGAATGCTATTTATAATCTGCAGCGAGATGTAAGGAGGCCACCGGGATCGGCTCTGCCGCACAGGGCCTGGGATACTGTGAGATGGGAGCACACCGCTTCCTGGGCCACTGCTGTTCAGGAAAGGGTCTCTGGCTCCGAACCAGGCACAGTCTGCCTCCTTCCTGTTCATTAGTAAGATGGTCGGTGATAATAAGTGCTAATAAAACAATAATGTTCTCATGTTAGAGGAGGAAAAAAGATAGTGGAATGTGGAATGGAGGAAGGCTCTGTCAAACTGCAATATCCCCTTAAGAAGGAAAGCAGTGTAAGGATTTTGAGGTGTGAGGAATGGTTAAGTTTGGAACCACAGGTGGAGGGATTTGCCTTAGACAAGAAAAGAAAAATCTCTTGTTACAAAAGGGAAGGAAGTTATGATGAATAAAAGTAAGAAAAGGCAATGGAATTTTCAGATAATAAATTCTATTTTCTCTGGACAGTGGGAAGTTTGAGAGCCAAGGCGGGAGCAGAGGTTCTGATTTCATAGAACGTGATAAAGGTTGAAGTTGTTTCTGCAATTTACTGGAGAATTATAGTAATATTAATATCTAACACTTTTACAATGTTTACAATGTCCTAAGCACTATTCCAAGTTCATATTATGGGCTAGCTCATTTACTTCTCACCACCACTCTTTGGGGAATAGGCACTTTTTATCCCTTTTTATGGTTAGAGAAACTAAGACAGTTTAAGGGTGTTGCTCAAGAGTGCATGCACTTAGCTACCGTTCCCATAAGATAGCTGAATACATATAATAGTTGTTAGTGACCGTGGGTTTAAAGTGGTGCCCATTTCCCTGTTAATGATTTTTCAGCATCCTTGCACAGGCATGGAGAAGGTACAGAATTTTAAAACCTGCATGTTCTATGTGTTATACTTTTTAACACCCAATGAAGTTTATTCATGTATACTTTAGTAGTATAAAGTTGATTACCAATCGGTGGAGTTAGGAGAGAAATTGAGAATGTTTTAAAATTTAATTCAGTTTTTAAAGACTTAGATTCATTGTTGTGATTAGTGACTTTTATCACCAAACTACCATGAAATCAACTTTTATGAAAACAATTTTTTAGAAGTCCATATACTATTGGCTTTACAGTGGGGCCTTGACTTACGAGTGTCCCGACTAACGAGTTTTTTGAGATACCAGCTGTTTCTCGGCCAATTTTCTGCATGGAGTTGCTAGAGTAATTTGAGTTAACAAGCTCCTTAATGAGCTCAGTGTCTGAACGAATTAAACTCGTAAGTCAAGGCCCCCCTGTACTTTCTAACTTTCTCTAAATTTGAGTAAACCCAGCGGAGTATGTCATTAATGGGAATATCCTTGCTCACCTATTCTATATTAGGCAGAATGATTAGATAGAGTGATTGCTTTATTATATCTTGTTCCAAAAAGTTTTATGGGAAGGTTGAATATCCCAGGTTCTTCTGTAAAATCGTGTTGGTTAAGGTATTAAATTGGAGTTGTTCACTGTGCACTATTTTGTAGCCCTTCCGCTTCTCAGTGGGAAGTGGGCTGCTTGTTGAACTTGGTTAATGTCAAAAGATTAGATATATTTGAAGTGTTAGATTCCTATTTATAGATATAGTCATGAACCTGCCTAAAGGTAAAATAACATTCAAAATGGTTCACCCAAACACCTTTGGAAGTGAAACTATTGTTTTCTGTGAGAAAATGTGGGCATGTGAAAATTTCCAAAGCACCAGTCTTTCCCTGAAGGCTGTCTTCTGCCAGATTTAAAAATATTTTTTCAGGTTGATGAAATGGTTTCTAAGTTAAGAACCATGAACAGCCCTGGTCGAGTGGCTCAATTGGTTGGAGTGTCGTCCTGCACACCAAAAAGTTGGAGTTTGATTCCCGGTCAGGGCACATGCCTAGGTTTCGGTTCTCTCTCAAATCAGTAAAAACATATCCTCAGGTGAGGATTAAAAAAAGAACCATTGATGGGTGCACAATTCGGTGAAAGCCAAATTGAATCATACACTTTAAATGGGTGAATTATGCCTTGTGAATTATATTCAATAAAGCTGTTTTTTGTGGGGGGTTTTTAGAATCCAGGTTTTTCTGTCTTTGTCCTTTGGTTGACCCAGTTTACCACTTGTCCTCGGTGGCTTCCATCATAACCCCAGGATGACTGCTCATTTCCTGTACCGGGCTCAGGCCACAATGTCTAAAGCAATGAAAAGCTTTCCCCATAGTCCCTTTGTCAGTGAGGGTTTTTTTAAGCCTGCAGCACACTTTCCACATTTCTTATTGTCAGAATCACTTGCAGGGGGAATGAAAGTGCTAGGCTTGCTTAGACCAGTCACAATTCACCTCATATTGACTGAGAAGAACTTGAAGAGCTTTTCTGAAAGTATGTGGCCACAAGTATCTAAACAAAACTTCCATTTGGTCTGGGGTCTGAGGACTTCAGAACTTAGAGGAGCTTCTTTTAGACTCATATTCCCTTAGCTAGAATTTATAGCAGTTAAAGAAAAAATTATTCTGACACTTGTTAAAATGGTAAGAAAGACTTTATTCAAGATCATTGCAATGGGCCTGGCCGGTTTGGCTCAGTGGATAGAGCGTCGGCCTGCGGACTGAAGGGTCCTGGGTTCGATTCCGGTCAAGGGCATGTACCTTGGTTGCGGGCACATCCCCAGTGGGGAGTGTGCAGGAGGCGGCTGATCGATGTTTCTCTCTCATCGATGTTTCTGGCTCTCTATCCCTCTCCCTTCCTCTCTGTAAAAAAAATCAATAAAATATATTTAAAAAAAAAAAAAAAAAAAGATCATTGCAATGGGAGTGAACTCTGTTGAAATTGAGGAGAGAGCTTGCTCAACTCTAAATACAAGGACAGGTGGGGATTGGTAGCCAACTAGCAGGATAAGGGGGTTGGTGGATGGAGACATCCACCTAAGAGGAGACATCCAGCACAGGGGGATTCTTGCTAAACTGACCTAATAGCATTCTTGCTTAAGAAAGGTCAAGAAGTTAGACATCAAAAGTAGGCAATAAAAACTTGATCAGATATCAAGAGTTGATCAGTTATCAAAAGTGGGGGTTCTTGTCCTAACTGGTTTGGCTCAGTGGATAGAGCGTCAGCCTGCGGACTGAAGGTCCCAGGTTCGATTCCAGTCAAGGGCATGTACCTTGGTTGTGGGCACATGCCCAGTGGGGGGTGTGCAGGAGGCAGTTGATCCATGTTTCTCTCTCATTGATGTTTCTAACTTTCTATCCCTCTCCCTTCCTCTCTGTAAAAAATCAATAAAATATATTTTTAAAAAAGTGGAGGTTCTCAATAACTGACTTAGCAAAATTTTTGGTAAGAATGGACTATGCGGGCCTGGCAAGGACTGGCCAGATTCAAGGCCAAGGGAAAGGCCTAGTCAAGAAGACTAAAGTTTGGTCAAGGAGAGAATTTTTGTCATAGCTCAGGTTTGATGTCTTTTTCATTTTTTCTTTCTCCTTCTTGTTATTTGATTAAAAACTGACTATTTAAAAAAATTAAGTAATTTTCAATGGGTCTTTAATGTAATCTTTGCATTCTTACTTCAGAAAGCATGATGCGCACCTAGTCACTGAGAAAAAAATGTAAGAAACAAATTTTACAACATATTCTCTTCATTTCTACATTTCTTTAAATGAGATGTAGTGGGTAGTCTTAATTATTTAAATGAGATTTTTGACTAACAAACACATTACTAACAGGCCAGGTTCAATAAAATAAAATAGAATAGTCAGTACATGCATTTTCTGTTACCTCTATAAAATATGAACCAGCATAAGCTGTCATTAATAGAACCTGCCATTCCATTTAATGTGCACTTAAGATAGTTTGAAAGCAAGTTTCTGCTCAGATGACTTAAAACATGACAATGAAGTAATAGTTTTAATCTGAATAAAATCAGGCCCTAGCTGGTTTGGTTGAGTGGATAGAGCGTCGGCCTGTGGACTGAAGGGTCCTGGGTTCAATTCCTATCAAGGGCACATATCTCAGTTGCAGGCTCCCAGGCCTGGTTGGGGGCATGTAGGAGGCAACAAATCGATGTGTCTCTCTCACATAGGTGTTTCTCTCTGTCTCTCCCTCTCCCTTCCACTCTAAAAGTCAATGGAAAAAATATCCTCAGGTGAGGATAAAAAAAAAAAAAAGAATAAAATCAGAATAGTTAAAATGCATGTATGGTATGTTTTAGGATGCAAATCTATGTAATCCCAACCTATGACCCTAAAATAATCCTAAAGTATGTTTGTACATAGTTATTTTGGTTCTCCAAATGCATTTTCTCCTAGGAAGCAATATCACAAAGATGATTAAGTTACTAAATTTAGTCCCAAGAGACTGTTTAGCCCATAATATGATTGAACTTTATAAAATTAATAGTAACCATAAATTATTCTGAACCAGTGGATTGGAAGGAGTCAGGAGTGGGGGGCTTGTGCTTTGGCATCAGCAGTTTCTGGTTGAAATGCTTTCTTATGAAGAGGCACGGAATGTGTCTGATGCTGGGGTACAGTGATTAGGCTGCAGTGGATGGGAAATGAATGTACCTTAAAAAGACTCCAACTTGCCATGTACTTTTTGAAAGGCTTATCATGGTAAATATAGCTCTTTAGGCAAACATGAAGTTTATTAAAGTGGTTCAGTTACCATGGCAACATATCTGGAATTTATAGCTCCTTATTTTGAGAGGGCTTCATTTCCACTTTCTGAGGCACTGAAACCCAAGGCTGTTCTTAACAGCTTCCAGTCTCATTGTGTGATGAATAACTATTGTTTAGAAAATTTAGACATACAAAAATGGGCTTTCAAATCAGCTTTCAATAGGTATTTTTCAATTTTGAAATGCCCCTGTTTTAATTTTTTTTTTACTACTACCAAAGCCACATATGGTCATAGTTGAATGAGGAGAAATAGCCATTTCAAAATATAACAGTTCCCTAACCTTATTCCCCAAAGGCAACCGCTTCCTTTTCTTGTAGCTGATCTTTTTAGTATTTATCTCAAATCCCTCAGTTACATGTTTATCTTGCTCCTTGGTTTGTATTACTGTTTGTTTATAATTTTAGCTGTCACCATTTGGCTTCCCAATGGGGAAGATAAAATTTTAGCTCCTTCACCCCTCTTCCCTCCCACACATCTACATCTTTTCTGAATTCCCCTTCTCCCAACAAAGAGATAGGTAGGTAGGTGGGTACATGGATGGATGGATGCATGAATGGATGGATATAGTTATACTTTATTAATTTTATAGTAACTGATGCTGATTTTGGCTTGGTCAATATTCACCATGTATATTATTAGAACCATATTTGTAATATTTACAGGAGAACTGTGCAATATACTATGGGTATGTTTTCTTTCTTCTATATATCATTCTTAATAGTTTATCTTCAGACTTTTCCCTGGTGGTTTAATTTTCTCTCAATATATTTTTTTTTAAATATATTTTATTGATTTTTTTACAGAGAGGAAGGGAGAGAGATAGAGAGTTAGAAACATCGATGAGAGAGAAACATCAATCAGCTGCCTCCTGCACATCTCCCACTGGGGATATGCCCACAACCCAGGTACATGCCCTTGACCGGAATCGAACCTGGGACCCTTCAGTCCGCAGGCCGACGCTCTATCCACTGAGCCAAACCGGTTTCGGCGATTTTCTCTCAATTTTTTTGAAAAATATATTTTTATTGATTTTAGAGAAAGAGGAAGGGAGAGGAAGAAAGAGAGAGAAAAACATCAATGTGAAAGAGAAACATGGATTGGCTGCCTTCTGCACCCCATAACTGGGGACTGAGCATGAAACCCAGACATGTGTCATGGCGGGGAATCGAACCAGTGACCCTTCAGTGCATGGGACAACACCCAACCAACTGAGCCACACCGGCCAGGGCTCCTCTCAATATCTTTAAACATTAGCATTCTATTAATTTTAATCTATGTAAAAAAAATTGCCCTGTAGCCTTTGGTCCACTCCAGTCGGGACTGTTGCTCATCCAGTCTGCTGCAGAGCTCTCATCCTGGGGATTTTCTCTATTTATTCCTGTGCTGAATTACGTCTTTATTTGATACTTAGGGGCCCAGTGCATGAATTCGTGCACCTTAAAAGGAACTGTGGGTCGCGAGGCTGTGGTGGGCACAGGGGCGGGTCTCGGCCCATCCTCTGTGCTGGCCAGTGCCATCAGCGGGTGCAAGCGGTAGCTGCTGCCCCAATCACCCCTCAGGAGCCGGAGGGGTGGAGAAGCCCTGAGGGGTGATCGGGGCCTGCAGCCGCCACTCGCACCCACCGACAGCACTGAGTGATCAGGGCCAGCACCGGGCGCCAGCAGCAGGTTTGAGCGCCAGGCAGGACTGCGGCGTGCGGGAGCAAAGAATTTTCAGTAACCACCAGAGGCTCGCCCCGATGGCAGCGACCAGCGCCCCGCCTTGGTCTGGTGCCCCCGCTCACCTGCTCCACCATCCCACCACGGCTGACGCTGGGCATGTTCCGTGCTCTGCCACTTGCTGCCGACGCCGGCCTTGTTCTGCGAGCGCCCCCTGGTGGTCAGTGCACATCATAGCGACCGGTTGTTCAGTTGTTCCACCATTCAGTCTATTTGCATATTAGCCTTTTATTATATAAGGATTATTTTCTTCATTTGTCTGCTCCCTTATTTTGCTCGACCACATTCTTCAATAGCCTTCTAAAAAAGTGTATATTAGAGGTAAATTATTTTAATCCCTGCATATTTGAAAATGCTTTTATTCTGTTTTTTTATCTGATTTTTAATTTGGCTAGATATAAATTCTTAATTGGAAATCATTTTCTCTTAGAATTTTTAGTATTGATATTCAAGTATCCAATGCAGTTCAAAATTTTTATTCTATTTTGATTTTGTGAAATCTTTTCCTCTCCTTTCTGGAAGCTCATAGAATCGTTTCTTTGTCCCCAGTATTATAAAGTTTCATGATGGACATTGCTCTGGGTCCATTTTCATCCATTGTGCAGAATCTTCTTAGGCCTTTGCCATGTTCCATTTTGGAAACTTAAGTCCTTAAGTTCTGTAAAACATTTTTATTTCTTTGATTATTTTCTTTCCTCTGTTTTCTCTTCATTGTTTTCTAGAACTTTTTATTCATATATTGCCCTGATGGCCTGGTCATCTAATTTTCTTATATTTTAGATATTTTAAATAATTTTTCTGGAAGACTTTCTTATTTTAATAACCAGTGAATTTTTTATTTCTGTTATTATATTTTTTACCAAGAATACTTCCATTCCTCTTTATTACTTTTTTTTTTGTAGCATGCTATTCTTGTTTTATAATTGTAATCCCTCCTAATTTTCTTCTCTTTGTACAGTTGATCTGTTCATATAGGTTGCTTTCTACAAATGCCTGCTGATCCTTGGTTCTTTGCTTTTATTTACAAGTAAGACACTAAATGATGGCTGGAAACTCTATTTGTGGATATGGCTTGTAAACTGTGGATTAAAATAAAAGATGATCTGACTGGGATGTTGTGCTGAGGAACCCCCAGTATCAATATCTTTAGTCTTTTCTCTTTGGTTAGTCAGATTCCTCAGAAAAGAATCATTTTCTATATTCTGTTCTCTGCCTAGAGAGTATGGGCCTGTGAGGGGTAAGAAGATTGAGAGAGAAGAGCAGATCTCAGCATCTATTATGTAACTTTCATTTATTCCCCGGGATTTTTATTGGATAGCCTACTGTCGATGTGGGATTCCTCCATCCAGATACCTTGCTTTACCCACTCTAGAAAATAAATCTCTAGTTTTCTGCCAGGATGGGATAGGAAGTCACTATTGTATGGAATGGGAGAGACAGCATATGGATGAGTGTTGCGCATGATCAACTACTAAACATTCTTTCAACCAATCTTCCTGTTTTAGACACATCCCCTTCCTCCCTCCAGAGGTGTCATTTCCCGAACTTTTTAAGATTACAACATTGCAAGCCAGGTGCTTCTCTTCTGGGTTTTTCATACTGACAGTTTAGGAACTGTTGTTAGGTAACTGCTGATCAGTTACCAGGCATCTGTCTACTTTTTAGCTTCTAAAGTTTTATTGCTGTTGATCCCTCTCCAATGCTTTCTCCCTATATACTTTGCTATTATTTAAATACAGCTCTGAGAGGGATGGAGGTTAAATGTGTTCCGCCTACTGTTTTTTCCCAAAATGTCAAAGTAACTAGTTTTAACAGTTAAGAGGCTATATTTGTGTTTTAGGTTTAATTCATGCTATCCACTTTAAATTTGTCTTATTTGATTCATCTCAGATTGATTTCTTACTCTTAATAGGTAATTTGGCCTCCCGTTAACTAAGAAAAGCCTATTTAGTTTGCACTTTTTAAAATTTTTTCTTTTCTACCCAACAATTTCTTTGTATCTCCCTGCTCTCTCAGACCTCCCTTCTGTACTCTTAATCTCATTACTCCAGCCTCTTCTGAACCTTCTCCATCCTGAAGACAAACTGAAGCCTCTCATTTTCCATTTCTCCCTAAAGTGCCCTAATTGTAAATCTACTTAACTTTTTAGCTTAAACAATGAATAAACAAACTTTTCTTAAGCGTTAAGCTTCAGTCCCAGCTTTCTCATTCTTTTCTAGTCCTCCCTTTTTAAAAAAAAAAAATTATGCTATTCATCTGATTTTTTACCTTTCATTTTCTTCTTAACTCTATTCCACTTAGTCTTGTATATGAACTTTTTTGAAATTACCTTCAGGAAAAAACCACCAACCTCTTCTTGGCTAGAGTCTACTTTCCACCTAAACTCTTTTGTCATCTTTTTCTTCCTCCTAATTTCTATATTCTTGTTTTCTCAACAAGAATATATTCTTTTTCCTCTTTTGTCCCTTTTCTCCCACTCACTATTATATGTGACCTTCTATTTCCTTGGGCTACTTAGAACACAAAGCAGTTAGAAATTCATAGAAATGTATCAATGTTTGAATTTTTCTTGATTTATTGGAAGAAAGTAAAATGACTTTTAATAAACATTTTTATGACGTTAATAAGAATAAGGTTTAACTTTAATATTTAGGCAGGTGCTGTAAAGGATTATATTAAGATGATGCTTCAGAACGATTCGCTTAAATTTCTGGTTTTCGCTCACCACTTACTCATGCTCCAGGCTTGCACAGAAGCAGTCATAGAAAACAAGGTATGTTACCATTTGTCTATAAAGTACTTTCAGGATGCATCAGTTGTCTTATAATTGAGTTGTGTTTTTTTGCCTGTTTTACATGATGGTATATAAATTAGTATTAGATATTTTTCTTAAAAATTACCCTGATATTATATTACTATTGTGTTGATGGTATCCTATTAAAGTTTGCCTTTTATACCAGTCTCATAATTTTCCACTAATCAAATGATCTGAATTAATTAAAGTATGCTGCTTTAATAGTCTATGTTCTGAATTTAGTTTTTGTTCATGGATGTACCGTTTGAGATTGGTATAGTAGGCAGTTAAAAGTTAAATTTTTTGTTTACCCGAAAGGCACCCTTGGAATGGGGGAGATGTTGAAGGGACAGGAAGGATGAATTCTGCTGATTTTTGTGCCCAGCTATAGTCAGACTTTTCAAACTCCAGGCAGCATGCTCTATAGAATATGATTACGAAGACTTACTGGTAGTGTAAGTGAATCTATAGCTTAGGGCCAGGCGGCCCACCAGGTAAGCTCCAGCAAGTCTGCTGGCCTTCCTGCAGGGTTCTTAGGCCCACCTTGTTCCCCGACTGCCTGTCAGTGACCGCATCTCCCATTTTTTCTTCCAAAGTTGAAACCTGCCATCGCTTTCTGTGCGAGGGCTTCTAGCGATGCCCAGAAGCAGCCAGATAAAACCTCCTGACAGACTGTGAGCTCGATAGATGCATAGCAGCAGAACTTCTCGCCTGTGTAGGTGGATTTTTTTAAATGGAGGAATAAAGCCATATTTTTTATTACTTCGTACAGTATAGATTTATCATTATTAATTCATCATTACCCAAAAAGTAATGTCAGTGTTTCCTTCATTGAAAGATTGATGATAATAAGGTGCTGTACATTGAAAGGTACTTTCTCATTGATTACCTCATAGTGACTGTAAAACACCTTCTGAGGGAGAGTGAACCTTATAAATAACTTTGAAATGATTGGGCCTTAATATTAGACTCACAGGATTTTCTTATTTGGATTCCATTATACCTTAAAATACTGGAATCTATTCCAAGAGGAGCAGTCTGCTTCTTTTCCTCGCTTCTGCTTTACTGGTGGATTTAGAATCCCATTTACATCACTAAGAATGAAAAATGTAGGTATCCTAGCGTTGGAGGTGAACTGCTCAAAACAATGTGTTTTCTTTAGAAAGACTCTCTGAAGATTTATAATTTCCCTAATGGATAGTAAATGGATCACTGGTCAATTTATATCTGTTTTGTGAAGACAGAGAAAGTTAATAAGGGACATTCTACTTAGTGATTAACTTGACTGTCTTCTTATATAAGTGAATATTTCTGTCTCAACTATTTAAGACTATGTTTTCCATAAAAGTGCACATACATATGATATTATTTGAAATTCAGGGCTTATTCTTGTTTTACAAAGTAGAGAAATAAGTTATTTTTAGCTGTTCTAACACAGGATTGCTTCCTTTTCTCAACTCACATCATTCTTAAAATTCAAAACTGTTCAGTAAGGCACTTAATGTTTCCCTGCTTCTTAAAAACATGGGTGTGTGTCTTGTTCCCCACCTCAATGGAGATACATATTTCTTTTAAGTTTAATAATGTGAAAAAAGAGAACTCAAATGGTGCATTAAAAAAGATATTTTCCCAGTTAATATTGGGATATTTCAGAAATAGATGTACTGCTTTTCATGAATTTCTAATACATGGGCAGAATGCTCTATTTCCTTTCTTGCATGTCTGATTTTACTTTTACTCTGGAGTTAGTGGTCCTATAACTAGAAAGTTATTCTGATACATTATTTAATTGAAAATTGGCGTATTAATTTACATGGAATTTTACTGAGACAACATTAGCAATTCAGTCATGATTTATGGAACTCCTGTTATGTACAGGCATTGCACTTGGCAATGATGGTATAAAGATGAATTAGGCATAGCTCCTACCCTCAAATAGCTTAAAAGATTAAAAAATATATCATTGCTAGGCCCTAGCTGGTGTGGCTCAGTTGGTTGGAGCGTTGTCCCATACACCAAAAGGTGGTGGGTTAGATTCCTGGTCAGGGCACATACCCAGGTTTTGGGTTCCATCCCCATGTGGGAGGCCACCAATTCATATCTCTCTCTCTCTCTCTCTCTCTCTCTCTCTCTCTCTCTCTCTCTCTCTCTCTCTCTCTTGCCTTTCTTCTCTCTAAAAATGAATAAATTGTTTTTAATCTTGAAAATAAAACTCAATAAAAAACATAAAATTGTTATCAGAAGCTATTAAGAAATTTGGTTAAGATTCTTCTTGTATGATATTTAACCTGTCATCTTAACCAGTTTCTATTTTATTATGTGAATATAAAAATAAGCTGTAAAGTATATAAAATAAGATGGGTACATACAGGCTTGTGCTAATTTGCCGTTTCCTTTGTAAATGCTAGACTCGGTATGTTAGGATAGATGGAAGTGTTCCGTCTTCAGAAAGAATACATCTGGTTAATCAATTTCAAAAGGATCCTGAGACCCGTGTGGCTATCCTAAGCATTCAGGCTGCTGGTCAGGTAAGAAATTTCTGGCCTCAACTTGATAATAAAATGTCTTTGAAATCATAAAAAGGCCATTACTTATAGTGATAACTTTATATCTGGTATCTAGAGTGATCAATGCTCATTCTATGTTGGAGAGTGCTAGAAAGTATAATAGGAGACCTCAACACCGCTGACTGAAATCTTCCTAAATTTTAAAGGAAAGAATTTTCTAGAAGAATATAGAACATTTGATTGTAATATTGTTTCATGACTGTTTTTCCTTCCTTTGAATTTATCTGGAATTTTTCCATCCCTTTCTTATAGAATTTATCTTACTTGGTTATTTCCCTCCGAGTCCATAAGGTAAAATGGCCTGAGGAATAAGAACTCTGTTTCTGAGAACTTTGTATGGCGTGCCCCTGGTTTGGTCCTTAGAATTACATTTGGCACTCGACTAGCGTGGCTCAGTGGTTGATTGTCAACCTATGAACCAGGAGGTCAAGGTTTTATTTCCAGTCAGGGCACATGCCCAGGTTATTGGCTCGATCTCCAATGGGGGGGCATGCAGGAGGCAGCCAATCAATGATTTTCTCTCCTCATTGATGGTTCTATCTCTCTCTCCCTCTCCCTTCCTCTCTGAAATCAATATGTATATATATATGTATATATATATTAAGAATTATGTTTGCCTGCAAATAAATGGAAACCCTTATTAAAAAAGACTTAAATACCTTGTTCTCTCATGTAGACAGTCCAAGGCTAGCATGGCTTTCTTCTTCACCACTCATAGCAGGTCTCCCTTTCCTAAGAGGGCTGCTCGAGCTTCTGCAGAGCTGCCATCCAGACAGCTGGCTGGAGAGAGGTATGCTACCTCTCACCAGCCTGTGGTCAGTCCCATGGCCACAACTAGCCGCTGAAAGGCAGGCTGGGAAAAGAGGCCTTTTTTCCAGGTGCTAAAAGTCAGGTGTTACTTTGCAAAAGAATAAGACAAGAATAGGTACTGGGGAAGACAGTAGCAGTCTCTGCCACACTGTAGAAGAGGGGAGCCTTCTGGATTTTTTTTTCTACTAATATTCTGAAATACTTCAATATAAATGTCTAAGCCACGATATTTAGCATCTGGAAAAGTAATTGAATAAATAGCTGTGCGTCCAGCCTGGTGTATGCCTATCTGGCATCTTCCGTGGACTTGAATCTGAACCAGAGCCAAATATATGCTTTTACCCAGCAAATGTGTGTATATAAAATTGTATATACAGAGAAACTCCATGAGGATTTACCCAGATGGTTCTAGAACTCACTAGGAATTCTAACCCAAAGGATGATTGTCTCAACACTTCCATGATCATGTTGGATTAAATTTCCAGTAATCTGAGTTTTCTATGTTAGAATATTCCAGACATAGAAAATATCACCAAAAAGCTTAAAATTAGAAATGGAGTGCTCGTAGTATAGGAGAAGCAATGTAGGCGGAGCCAGGCAGGATAGCTTAGGAGTGGCCTGAGAAAAGACTTTGAGTTCAGATTGCACAGCGCACTCACATGATATCCTAGGCCAGTGGTTCTCAACCTTCCTAATGCCGCGACCCTTTAATACAGTTCCTCATGTTGTGGTGACCCCCAATTTCATTGTTACAAATTGAACATAATTAAAGCATAGTGATTAATCACAAAAACAATATGTAATTATATATGTGTTTTCCGATGGTCTTAGGCGACCCCTGTGAAAGGGTCGTTCGACCCCCAAAGGGGTCGCGACCCACAAGTTGAGAACCGCTGTTCTAGGCTGTATTCCTAAAGACCTTGCATCATTCAAAACTCATGTACGTTGCCGGTACCAGTTTGGCTCAGTGGATAGAGCGTCGGCCTGTGGACTCAAAGGTCCCAGGTTCGATTCCGGTCAAGGGCATGTACCTTGGTTGCGGGCACATCCCCAGTGGGGGGTGTGCAGGAGGCGGCTGATCGATGTTTCTCTCTCATCGATGTTTCTAACTCTCTATCTCTCTCCTTTCCTCTCTGTGAAAAATCAATAAAATATATTTAAAAAAAAAAAAAAAAAAAACTCATGTACGTGGACACGGTGTCTTCATAGAAAGAAAGGAAAGTAGAAAGAGCATTGCTCTCGGGTGTGTGAATCTTCCGTTGTAGTTTAGAAGTGTCTTAGATTGATGCTGAGCCTGCCAGCATGCTCCTCCTTCATTTTCATAAGGTCACATGACACTTTGTACGTGTTTAAAGGTGTCCCTCTTTAAATACGACTTCTTATTTTTCGACATCATCTCTAATATTTTGTGGCATTCCCTGGCCTAAACAGCAGCACAGGCTAGCATGGTGGTGGTTTGGCTCTCTCCATATTTTTATTACTTCTAACTTCTGTTCCATAGTGATTGATCCTCAGTGAATTTTTCAGCTTGAGAACTAATGCCGCCGTTGAATGAAGGTTAGCATGATGTTGTTATGAGATATAAAAATAGTTTAAGTTAAAATCACATGTCAAAATAACAATACAGCAGTCATAAGCGTCCCTCCCTCCAAGCTCCAGTGCATGTGAGCATCGGCATGGATTGGATGTCATCTCAAAGGACGGCAGGGGTTTCTGTCGACCACCTGCCTGTGGCAGTAGCATAAGCAGGGGTCGCAGTTCACGCAGCCTGCCAACTCTAACATCATGCATTTTTTACTCACTCTTAGTTTGAGGAGATTTGTTTATGTCATGTATTATCTATAAAACAAGACAGTTGATAGTTTTAATGTTGCACTATTTCAAACTGATATAAAGGGCAATTGCATAAAAAATGAAATTGTGTTATATATATTGAGATACAAGCTAGTAGACTTCAGAGCCTTTGGAATGTAACATAAGAAATTTCACAGGAAGAGAACAGTACGACTGGAGACATGATTTTCTTGCTTTATAGAACAGCAGTATGAATTAAATGAACAGAGGATGTCATTTCTTTCTCCTAGTTGCTATGGATACCATGTGTTAGAAATTATCTTCTCATTTATAATGTATTTTATTAGATTTTACAGTGCTAATGTGAATCCATTACTCATCAGACGATAAAGTAATTCTGTGTGTGTGTGTCCACCAAGCTGACTTTTGAAATATGGAAATACATTTTGAATGTGTGTTTTGTAGTTCACCTGGCTGTCATGCAGTAAGCAGTCTTCATCTGCCTTTCATGAATTATATATTCTTAATTTGGCTTAGTATGAAAAACTGATCTGTTTTTAAGTCTTCCACATTCTCTTCTCCATTTAATATGTTCAAAAGACTATTACACATGGCTCTATTTTATATTCTCAGTTTAGTTACATCTTGGTTTCTTCACTTTATTTTGCTAAGGGTTTGACATTTACTGCTGCCACTCACGTTGTATTTGCTGAGTTGTACTGGGACCCTGGGCACATAAAGCAAGCAGAAGACCGTGCTCACCGAATTGGACAGTGCAGTTCTGTGAATATTCACTACCTCATTGCAAATGGGACTCTGGACACCCTCATGTGGGGAATGTTGAATCGCAAGGTAAGGCTTGAGTTTAAACCAGGTTCTCAGCTTACAGTAACCCATAGTCTACATGAGTGAAGAGGATGAGTTTTAGTGTTTTCAGGCAAAGGATACCTAAGTACACCAAGATACTGATGATAATAGAAAAGGTAGTACCGTACCTGCTATCCTTTGTAATAGAGACAGGCATGAATTTACGTGTATTCCTATTGTATTCACGCCCTTCTACCACTTTAGAGGCTAGAGGAGAGGGATAGCTAGCAAGGAACCATAATGCTTTCAAGCACCAAGTCTTTTTCGTAAGTAAAGAATAAACCCTTTCTCTGAAGGATTCTTGAATCCAGAGCTAATATTGGATAGAGGACACCCTGCACCCAGACTCTAGAAAGGGTAGGAGGGACATTGCTTGCTCTGTCCCCTGAGCTGTCTCTTATCCCAACCTTGCGGAATGTTTATAGAAAGGATTTGACTAAAGATAGTTTTCAAGCACTGAGTATAGATATTCAAAATGGCCATTCATATGTAGGTTCAAAAGTTTATAAATATTAAAATAAAAGTTTTTATGAGAAAAGCCAATAGGATAATTTGTCTAGTGAAACCTAGTAATTTGGTTGTGATTTTGAATAATTATATGACTACAGCACATGATATGTTGAAGCAATATGATTTTCTTTAATGGATTATGATTCAAATGCAAAATCAAGATATTGCTTAGCAAATATCAGCAGTGAGGCAAATGTTACGAAGGTCACTGCTTCTCCCTCCTACAGGCGCAGGTTACCGGGAGCACATTGAACGGTAGGAAGGAGCGACTTCAGGCTGAGGAAGGGGAAAAGGAAAAATGGGATTTCCTGCAGTTTGCTGAAGCTTGGACTCCCAATGAGAGTTCGGAGGAGCTCAGGGATGAAGTTTTGTTCACTCATGTAAGACGATTATATGACTTATCCTTTTCTATTTTTTAATATCCTGAAACTATAACTTTATTGTATATTGCTTTAAATAGCAATCTTCAGTTATTTGTGCTATTGAAAGCTAGCCTCCACATAAAGCTGAAAAACTGCTTAGAACCAAAAAATAACAGATGGAAGGAGGCTGCAGCCATGGCTTGTATCTTCCAACAGTTAATATCAGTGCCTCACTGTTCAGTTCCTTAGAAAAACAAGTTAAGTAGAATCCAACTTCAGAGGAAAATACAGGAGGCTATCTTTATGACCCTGAGGGTTGGGAAAGATGTATTAAATTTGCCACAAAATGTAACATAAGCAAGTTACAGACTCCTTTGGTGGCAATATGGTATGAGAATTATGGGAGTTTAATTTTAATTTTTGGAAGAATTGATCAGATATTATAAGAATAAAATTAAAGTCTATACATGTTTTTTCAAAGTGCAAATTTAAAAATTTAATATAAAGTTTAGTTTCATAAAAACAATATTTTTATGTGGAATCTTTCTAAATTTTTATGTATCTTATTTGCAGGATTAGTTTTTTTTTTCTAGGATGCTAGAATGCCATTCTGTCAAATGTTGCTAAAAAAAAAAAGAATCCTTTATATAAGAATTTTATATATATATATATATATATATATATGTATATATATTTATACACATACACACAAAGATATATAGATATGTATATTTTTAAATTAATTTCATAGAGTAAGGGAGAGGGAGAGAGAAATAGAAACATCAATGATGAGGGAGAATCATTGATTGTCTGCCGCCTGCACGCTCCCCTCTGGGGATTGAGCCCGCAACTCGGGCATATGCCTTTGACTGGAATTGAACCTGGGACCCTTTGGTCCGCAGGTTGATGCTTTATCCATTGAGCCAAACCAGCTAGGACTGTAAGAATTTTTTTAAATTAAACAACTCCTTTTAGTAGTGTTTATTACATTATATTTTGGTCAATTAAAAACCAGGTATTCTAAGTATTGAAAAAATATATAATTCAAACTATAAAAATATAACTATTATTTGTAGTTGTCCTTTCTCTAAAATATCCTAATTATTGAAATATGTTTAAAGTTCATTTCTATGACAAGTATTAAGAATTTGACATTTAACACACATATATACATGTTTATTAAGTTCATGTGTATCTGAAGATAAATATATATCTTTGTATACAGTTGAAGATACCCAGTCACCCTGACGGAAGCTTGCTTTCCTGAGTTAGGTGCTTGTCTCTCGTAGGTTACTGTTACCTCGCACAGGTTTTCCAGTGCCTGGCTTTATGCACATGTGGTATCATAGAGCGTTCTGCCCACATACCTGCAGGCTTGCTTTCCACTGTTTCAGTTACCCATGGTCAAGAGTTGTCCAAAAGCATTAAATGGAAAATTCCAAAAGTAGACACTTCCTAAGTGTTAAGTTGTGCCACCGTTCTGAGTAGCGGAGAAATCCCCTGCCATTCGGCTCCAGTCCACCAGGACATCAATCATCCCTTGTCTCCACGTTGTATATGCCCCGCCCGTTAGTTACTTAGTAGCCGTCAGGATTATCAGATTGACTGTCCCAGTATTGCAGCGCTTGTGTTCAAGTCACCCTTATTTTACCTAATAATGGCCCCAGAGCACAAGAGTAGTGATGCCAGCCACTCAGATATGCCAAAGAGGAGCCAGAATGTGCTTCCTTTACGTGAAAAGGTGTGTGTAGAAAATCATAGTGCGTAGAGGGCTTGGTGCTGTCCTCGGTTCCAGGCATCCACTGGGCGTCTTGGAACGTGTCCCCGTGGATAAGGGAGGGTGTGTGTGAATCGGAACCTTATAACAGGCCATTTGTCTTGCTTTATATTTGTTTGGTTTTTCGGGCCCGCATGTGAAATGTGCTTGAATGACTTTAGGTGGGAATGCCACATAGCGCTTCTCTTTACATCCTCCCGCTTCATGCATTTTTAAGAAATGTTCAATTTGTTGAAAGGTCCTAAAAAAATTTAGTCTACTGACAAACATATTTTTCTTCTGAATGTTGCCAAAATCAGCATTTCCTATGGGAATTTTTCTATTTATACGGATTTCTTTCTGATCCTTTTAAAATTTTTTCCTACATTTGGCATTTTAGGCTATTTCTACTTTTGTTAATTAAGCTTTGCCAAATTAACTAAATTTGTCAATTGTCATTAAAAAACAAACAAGCACGTGTTTAACTGGAAAGTTTGTAACAGTTCTAATTAGATGGCTTTGAACAGCTTGTGACTGTTTTGGCGGTGTCAGCATTTTAAGGAATGTTAGTTTTATCTCCGCTCCAGCGCTCCGAGGCTGCGGCAGGAAGTCGGAGCTGGGGCAGAGAACAGGGGCCTTTCCCTGCGAAGGACAGACTGCGTGTGTTAGCGCATCACTCAGCTCCGCCTCAGCCCTGGAGAAGGGGAGGGAGAGGAGCGCCCGGGGGAAGACCAGGAGCAGAGGGTGAGCCTGAAGGGCAAAGAGGATAAACCGGGGCAGGAAGAGAGCCAGGAGGCTCGAGTCCCCCGGGTCCCCAGCTCCCAGTCTTCTTACCCCTGCCAGCCCAACACATTCAAAAGACTGTGAAGTCTATGAATGATTTTCGGAAAACCAATAAATATGGTCGGTGTGACAGATTGGTCTTCAGGGAACTGACCTAGAGCCTAACTTTAGTATGATGAGGGGCCCTGGGGACAAGAGGCCTGTGGTTAGGAAGAAGAGGAGGAGGGAAAGGAGAGAAAATTTTTGTGGATAGAATTTTTCTATTCATTTTTATATTTCCTGCATTCTTTCTCCCCTGGTGTTCACTGCCCTTCAGAATGGTATCTCATCTCTATCTCCCTCCTCTCTTCATCAGAATCCTCTTTCTGTTACATAACCCAGCTATTAGGATGAAAAGATCTGTGGAATCAGGATGGTGTTCTACCAGCATATACCAGAAGTGTGCTGGTTGTTAAATATCAAATATTTGGGTGATGATTGGTAACTAGCCACTTCCTCAGTCCCCTCCTGTGTGTAGGCCCTCACCTCACTACGGGGTCTCAGGGACCTCTGTGACCCGGCAGCACGGGGCCCCGCAGGCTCTGCTTTGACCCAATACTGGTCACTGCCCCTACTATAGCTGCTGTTAAACATTTAAATAATCACCTGCATGGCATTAATCCACACAAGTGTATGAGTCACAATTCTTCACCCATCCTAGAGAGATTTACATTTTTAAGACATTATTTGTTAACCCAAATGAAACTCGAATTTAAGTACAACTCAGATGAGAGCGAACATCCCAGGACCACGGGGAAGGGCACCTTTGCGCAGCCCAGGTGGCTGTCTCCTCAGGAGTCGTCCTTCCACCAGGGTCGCTGCCTCAGCCCGGGTCTGTTTTCTCAAGCTCGTTCATTTCTTCTCGTCTGAATGCACACGGCTTCTAATTCTCTTTTGACTTTGAGATGCTTTCATTTTCCTACATTGGCTTCCACTGAATGATAAAGTAGGTTGTCTCCAGATGGAAAGAGAGAAATGTGGACTCTATTAGTCTATGTTGTCATTTCCAAATAATTGAAGGCTGCTTCATTTTTGCCACCATCATCTGAGGGATATTCCTTCCTTTAGCTATAGCTGTGGTAAACTGGGCCCTTCCCCTACCCTCTTCAGGGACCTTTCCATCCTCTTTTGGCCCTTAATGGGTAATTAGCATCATCATTTATTCAGCCATTGTGTTCCTAGATCACTAGATGGCTTCCAAGGTCCTTTCTAAGTATATAACTTATACTCCATAGTATAATAAAGTATCCAAAGAGAAGCTTGGTGCATAAGTGATTCACCGTTGAGCAAAAGAAAGGACTGACTTAGCAAGTCCAGGTCCTGCTGAGGACAAGCCTTCCTTCTGCCTGATCTGCTTCCCTCTGGTCCTTCAGACAGCAGTTCTCTTCCACGTGGGAGCAGATTTCCAGATAGCTCCCAAGTCCCCACTCCTGCACTCTCTGTGCTCCTTGCCAGTTGTCTTCACGTAGTGGCTCTTAGTTCAGTGTCTCCCAGGTTTCCTCTCTCATTGGCCTCTTCCTGGCTGTCTGGCCTTCCTTACCTCCCCAGGGCTCATGTCTCTGCCCTGGCTCATAGCACTGCCTTTTCTGTCATGACCAAGCTCCAGTCCCTGGCCTTTGTCCGCTGGGCCTTCTAGGGCATCCTTCACCCAAAGCAGATTTACCTTTCAGACACCACATTGGCATTGGGAACAGTGGATGGCTGCCCTGGCTGGTTTGGCTCAGTGGCGAGAGCATCAGCCTGCGGACTGAAAGATACCCGGGTTCAATTCCGGTCAAGGGCACATGCCCGGGTTGTGGGCTCGGTCCCCAATGAGGGGCATGCAGGAGGCAGCTGATCAGTGCTTTCTCTCATCATTGATGTTTCTGTCTCTCTTTCCCCCTCCCTTCTTCTCTGAAATCAATATAGAAATATATATTAAGAAAAAAGAACATAGGATGGTTGCTGGTTTGCTGCAAAAATAGTGTATGTAGTTGGAAAGGAGAGCTCTCCAGCACAACTGTGAAATTTCAAAGTATGCCCTCAAAATTCATAAACTGCATATTTATTAAATTCCAACATTGTGTGAAATATTTGTTTTCTTGTGGGCTAAAAAGTACAAATAAGAATCTGTCACAAATATATAAGAAATAATAGCCTTGTTTCCCACATCGTGCCTCATTGAAAAAATGGTAACAGCAGGAAGTAAGTTGACGCAGGAACTGTGGCATTGGTGAAGTCTGAATTTGTCTCATCCAAGCCTCTTGTTTCTGAATATGCTAAAGGCCTGGTTTCTTAAAGCGAACACACCTCACATTTGATATTTATTTAATATGTATTTTAGAATTCAAACCACTCTGTAAACGTTATTAACTAGTCTGCATAATAGCCTAATGATAAGAATCAGAGGCAGCCTCATTGTCATGGAGACATTCAGATATCTCTGTCATCGCTTACATCACATAGTGCTATTACTAGGCAGTTGTCTTGTTTGCCTCTGTGACTTCAAGTCACTCAGTAATAATAATTAACATGTGGTAGTAATCATAATAATTAACCGAGTGGTTATTCCGTGCAGTCACAGTGCTACACCATGAGGCAGATACTGCTAACACGTCCCACTAACGCTCAGAAAGGTTAAGTTGGCTGCCACAGTCAGTATGTGCAGAGCTGGGATTGAGCCCATGCCTCTCTGCTCTAAACTCTACTTTCATTTCCTTGCCAAACTATACTAGAGGCATTAGAACCATTGTACTGTAGACCCTCGATTACTTGTGGAATGCATAGGACATGAAACACTTCATTTTGGCTTAGCCAGTGTATATGGAATGTGTACTACACATAATACATTCAAAGATAATTCATTATATATAAAATGTTTATATATAAATATTTATTAAGATTATGTGAAATGCAAATCAAAACCACAGCGAGATACCACTTCACACCCAGAAAAATGACAAAAATTAAAAAGTCAGACAATAAGTGTTGGCAAAAATGTAGAGAAATTGGAGCACCCATCCATTGCTGATAGGAATGTAAAATGCAGCCATTTTGAAAAACAATCTAGCAGTTCCTTAAACTAGTAAACATAGCAGTTCCACTTCCAGTGAAATTAAAAAATGTCCACACACACTTGCCGAAACCGGTTTGGCTCAGTGGATAGAGCATCGGCCTGCGGACTGAAGGGTCCCAGGTTCGATTCCGGTCAAGGGCATGTACCTGGGTTGCGGGCACATCCCCAGTAGGAGATGTGCAGGAGGCAGCTGATCGATGTTTCTCTCTCATCGATGTTTCTAACTCTCTATCTCTCTCCCTTCCTCTCTGTAAAAAATCAATAAAATATATTTTAAAAAAAAGTTTGTACTTGAATATCATAGCAGCATGATTCATAATAGCCAAAAAGTTAGACCAGTTCAACTGTTCATCAGTTGATGAAAGAATAGTGCTGTGTATCCACGTGATGGACTATTCCTCGGCCATGAAAAGAAACAAGGTCCTGGCACATGGCTACAGTATAGAGGAACCCCTGAAAACATTATGCAGGTGAAAGGCCCCATCTTGGCTGGTTCTGTTTAGAAGAATTAGCCAGATAGGCAGACCCACAGAGAAAGAGTAGAGTAGTGGGAGACAGGCCTTGGGGTCCGCGGGGAGGGACTGGCTGCTTCAGTGGCATGGGGTCTCCTTGTGAGGGTGATGAAAATGTTTTCTAATTAAACAGTGGTGATAGTTGCCTAATTCTGAATATGCTAAAAAAAATCACTTGAATGGACACTTTAAAAGAGTGAATTTGATAATTAAACTATCTCATTAGAGCTCTTATGTGTAAAAGGATGTTTGCTAGGTGCAAAGGTAAGGAAAACTGCTAGCTTTCCTTTGGAGCTTCCTCCAATTGAGAGAGAGTATTGTAAGCACGTCGTTTTAATGTAATGTGACACATGTGAGAACAGATATGTGAGGAGGGCTCCGGGCACACCGGACGAAACAAATGGCTGCCCGGGGCAGTGGGAAGTTTTCCTTCGGAAGTGGATTCTGAGGATGGGCTCAGAGAGGAGTTCTAGCTCAGGCAGAGGGAGCCCCAAAGCACCGTGACATGAACAGACGTCGGTGTTTCTGGGAACGCTATTCCATGTGAACGTGCGGGCAGAGGGCACACGGGGAGGGAGTCACAGGAGAGGAAGCCCGAAACTGCAGTCAGGCGGAAGCCACACAGGCCGTGCCCGGCAGTTGGACATTATCCCGGTAACAGCAGGGTCATTAGAGGTTTTTATTTTTTTCCCCACTGATTTTTTTTTTTTTTTTTTTTAAGAATAGTTCATTGATTTTTAGAGGAAGAGTAAGCAAGGGAGAAGAGAGAATCATGGGTTGGCTGCCTCCTGCACGCCCCCTACTGGGGATCAAGCCCACAACCCAGGCATGTGCCCTGACTGGGAATCTAACCAGCAATTTCTCAGCCCATAGGATGACACCCAGCCAACTGAGCCACACCGGCCAGGGCTCATCAGAGGCCTTTAAGCAGATGAGTGTCGTGATCAGATTTCCGTTTTCAAAAGGGGCAGTGTGGGAAATGAATCCTAAGAGGGGACAAGTTCTTGGAGGCAGTGGTACTTGGGGAACCGATTCTTTTCCTGCCTCCCTCCCATCCAGTTCCAGGCCAGCCGCTCCCTCGCGGCTTTCTGCCCTACCCCTGGAGGAGGAGCTGTTGGTCTGAATTTTCAGAGCCTGAGAACTTGGTTGGGCCACAGTTCAAAGTTAATGGGCTTCTGTCCTCTGCACCTGTGTGTCCACAGGGCCTGTCCGGCCCCACAGCCTTCTCCACTGCTGGATGTGGGGGGAATGGCGGGAAGTCTAACTGTGGCCGTCAGATGGTTTTTGTAATACACCTTGTACTGAAATTTTACTGTGGTGCTCTCAGGTACGCGGGTCTATTGATAAAGCCAGTTCTTTCTTACTGGTAAGGTTATTACTAAATAGAAGTGTCCTTGTCAGGGATTCCCAAATGGGATTTGGGGTAGTAAACATCCTGAACTCCTAACAGTGGCAGTGGTGATAGAGTGAAAGAGAAAAATTTCACGCCCACCAGGGATAGAATCAATACAGGGAGGCCTGTGTGGCACCCTGGTTAATAGCATCGTGTTCAGGAAGGGAGAGGGGATTGAAACAGCCACGAGCGGAGGCATGTAAGCAGGTGAGGGGAGGGCCAGCTGGAGTGGTAGGAAGTGACCCAGTTCTGTCTACGGCGGGAGGATCCATAGCAGAGCCTTCAGGGCTCACCGGGTAAGCAGTGGAGCCAGGAGACCGAGGGCAGGAGAGGAGCTGGCTTACAGGTGGCGTGAGGAGTCCATGTGCGACCTTGAGTGTGAGGAGCCTCTGAAGCACTCAGCTGACATCCAAGAGGCATATGGACGTCAGGCCTAGACCTTAGGGAGAGACTGTGGCCCGTGGGCTCTGAACGACTTACCCCGCGTCCCATTCCAGCGCTCTGTGCGTGATATTAGGTAACGTTTTGCTGTAAATTCTAATTGTCCTTGGAAGAGAGCCACCCCCAAAGACATTTGCTGCACTGCTCTTGATGTCATCTTTAGAAATAAGTAATAACATTGTTCACTTTTACCCTTTTTTAAACCAGAGCGTTTTATTTTGTTTGTTTTGTTTTCTCTTTGCCCACAGAGAAAAACTTGCGCCTAAGAGTTGATCACTGTCACAGTTTTAACTACATTGGGAATGAACATTTTGCAAAGTCTGAAAAATTCAGTCATTATTTTTAGGAGAATTAAAAAATGTATTTTCCGTTTGATGATGAGACGACGTTTGTCACTCTATGTCCCCTGACTTGATCATAAATGGTAGAGAAGGCCCTTGTCTTAGTGCCAGTCCCAGTCATCAGTCATCAGCCATTCAGGAGACCAGCACATGTCGAGGTCCCTCGTTCGTAACACAGCAGTTTCGTCAGTTCTTTTAGGATCGTCAGTATTGTGGTGAGATGACTGACACAAGGCAGTGACGGTTTCTACCAGAGCTGTCCTGGGATCAGTCTGTTCAGCCCGCCCTCAGCGTCTCTGCTGGCGGTGTGTGCTGAGCTGGACTCGCACCAGGCTTTGAAGTGCTTTATTGCTTTTTTATGAGTTTTACTAGATTTTCTTTTCCTCTCCTTCGGTTCTAGCAACTGACTTAATCTGATCATCGTGGCCAGAGGCTTTGTCTCTAAAGACCAGTGGTTTACCACGCTGTAAAACAGAGCAGATGTATCAGTCCCTGCACCTTTCAGAGAAAAGCGTGCACTTTGTCACATTAAGCATTTTGCAGTTTTTATGCCCAGCACTTCTCACCAAAAGCAGTATTTTTTCTTTTGTTTTTCAAAAACAATTGGACAAAAGACAGGAACACAATAACTGGGTGTCAGCAATATGACTGAAGAGAGGAACATGCCCTTCCATTTTCCACATTGCTTATGACACGGGCGTGTTGACTTAACGATATTTCCCCAAAGCCTTTGGACAAAAATTACTGCAAACTCAGGTCACTCCTCCTATTTAGAAACACCTAATGTAAGTTTCCTATCACATTAAAGGGCCACTTAAAATCGTTACTTCTCTACAAGGACCGTCATGATGAGCTAGGACATTTGTGAATAAGTTGTTACTATAATGTCTCTTATTGAGGCAAGAAGGTAGTTATAAAAGAAAGACTTTGTAGCTTGCTCTCGCTATTAAGTAACAAAGCTTTCCTAGGCCATAAAAATATTTTGACTTCCTGTGTTCCTGCTTTTCTTTACCACTGAGAAGTGCTGTAATATTATTAAGTCAGTAATTTTTGAATGTCGACCTGCCGCCGCAGTGAGGGTGCTGACTATGTAACCATCAGTGTTGCGGCGAGACCGAGAGAGCTTGCTCCTGCAGGGGGTCATGTTATTGTGAAACCTAATATTTCTGAAAAACCTGTTTATTTGGGGAGTGTTCTGTTTACAGTTATTTTTTTTTAAACTTTTTTCTCAGATGCAGTCTTCAGTGGATCCATGATCACTTTTCAAAAATTCATTTAAATTTTAAAAGAAAAGCTATTAGAAGCAGCTTAACAGATATAGGAATTTTGCGTTCATGTTTAGTATCTGTGCCTACAAATCTTGCTCGAGGTCACTTCCTTCTTGTATTAACCAGACATGTCCCCAGTGGGCGCTCCAGGAAGAGCTGTTGGTGACCTGTCCCTGGAGAGGGCCTCCCGTCATCCAGGAGAGGGTTTTGTTTTAGGCTGACGTACGTGACACCTTTGAGTCCTGCCAGCACAGTAGTGTCTCCTGAGTCCCCTCACCATTGCAGCCCAGGCACTTTCTTCTACTCACCTCATCAACGGTTTCCCTTTGGGACGCATGAGCACTCCCCTGTCACTGGCTCTTATGGGAAGCTGTTCAGAGCCCAGTTACAGCGATAGGCAGGTGAGCTAAGTGAGCATCTTTCACGCCTGCACGGAAGTTACTGTGTCTTGGCATTATTCAGGTGTGTTTTTTTTAATTATTTGAGATCAGCTAGAGGGATCCTCATTATTTAAGAGAATGTATGCATTTGTTTCCTCTTAAAAAGAGTTCACCACCCATGTGTACATTCACGTATGATCCTTCAATCTCTCGTTATCTCTAGAAAAATAAGGAAAGAAGTGGAACTACTTGAACCATGTGTGCATCTTCAGGTATTTTATTCTAATCCAGTGCCTTTTTAAATATATATATATATATAATTGATTTCAGAGAGGAAGGGAGAGAGAGAGAGAGAGAAACATCAATGAGGAGAGAGATTGGCTGACTCCTAAATGCCCCCTACCGGGGATTGAGCCTGCAACCTGGGCATGTGCCCTGACTGGGAATCAAACCGTGACCACTTGGTTCATAGGTCAGTGCTCAACCACTGAACCACACCAGCCGGGCATAATCCAGTGGCTTTTAACCTCTGTTGGGGCCTGAATCCCTTTGAGACTATGGAGAAAACAAAGAACTGCTCTCAGAAAATACACATACAATACAACCTTTTCTAGTCAATCCCGGGCTTTCTCGGGCTCACTGAAGGCTGTTCAAGGTCTAGTGAGAGGCCCATGAATCTCAAATTGAGAACTTGTATTCAGTAAACCTGTGACTCTTCTTGTTCCCATCCAACATGGACAGTTCTCACTAGGACGTGTCAGAGATTTTCTCACCTGTTTCTCAGTCATAGCTCAGTGTCAAAGAAACCTTGTCAGCCAGCTTCCTGCTCAGAGGCTACAATCAGAAAACAGAACTGGTGATATGGATCAGTTTCTTTTTATTCTTTTTATCTATTTATTTATTTATTTATTTATTTATTTATTTATTTATGTTTCTTTCTTGATTAAGGTATTACATATGTATTCTTATCCCCCCATTGCCCCCCCCCCCCACCTCCCTATTTATGCCCTCAGCCCCCTGGTGTCTGTGTCCATTGGTTGGGCTTATATGCATGCATACAAGTCCTTTGGTTGATCTCTCCCCCTTACCCCACCCTCCCCTACCTTCCCTCTGAGGTTTGAGCATCTGATTGATGCTTCTCTGTCTCTGGATCTGTTTTTGTTCATCAGTTTATGTTGTTCATTATAACTGAGGATCTCGGAAGAAGTTTTTATTCTCTTATGCCTCACAGCTTCTGGCAGCCCCATGGCCAGGGCCCTAACTTGTAACATTCACTCTCTGTAACTACATTCATCATTGTCTAATTTAGCCACCATAACATTAGCTGAAGTCATTGTTACAGATTAATCTCATCCTTTCCTTTTTTCTAAAATTATGTTCTGTGTATCCTTGGTTTCCTGAGATGATATAAAATGACTCCCTTTCTGCCTGCCCACTCCTTTTCTGAAATTTACATGCTACAGCCTCAATTTATGATTAACCAAGTGGCTGTAGTTTCAAAATAGCACCTATACTGATTGCTCCCAGGCACTGTGAGTACACCTGAGCAGCGCAGGGGGGCGACTTCAATTTCTGATCACCCCCAGTCACTGCTAACCTTGACTTTCAACCCGCCTCTAGCAGAGAATGAGAATTTTTCAAATGCTAATTTTCAAAATTAGTCATTCCTTAACTAGTAAAAGAAGTTCTTTTAAAAATAGCTTAATTAAATAGCTTAATTGAAGAGATCAACTATAAAAGCTGATATTTTAAGGCCCTGAGAATTTTCTTAGGTTTTGTTTTGTGTTATTGGAGAGAGGGTTGCTTTTTAAAAAACAAATCTGAAACAGTTTTGTTTCATTTTATCTTTTAGTGGAGAGATGGAGAAATTAAAATGTTTTTATAGAAACAAATTATTTAAAATGTAGAATGAGACAAAAGTTTTGTTTTTATTTAAACATTATTCAGTATAAGTAACAATAGCCTATTATTGTATACTAGAGGCCCAGTGCACGAATTCATGCACAGGTGGTGTCCCTCAGCGTGGCCGGTGATCAGACCCCTCAGCTGATGGGGGCTGTCTCGCTGAGTCCAGGGGGAGGGACCGCAGGAGGTTGTCTGGCCTTGGAAGGTTGGCTGTGGGAGCACACTGACCACCAGGGGGCACCTTCTATGTTGAGCATCTGCCCCCAGGTGGTCAGTGCACATCAAGCAACTGGTCGTAATGGTTGCTTAGGCTTTTATATAGAGAGAGATTTTGTTTGTTTTTTTGGTATTTCATATTTATTTATTTAGCTGTTTTATTTGCTCTTCTTTAAAAATGTCTTTAAAATTTTATCTAGGAAGAGAACCAGTTGAGGGAGGGGTTAAGGCAGTATATTGAAAACAAGCACGTTAGGGGAAAGACTCCTTAATAATGATGAAGTGCTTGGTACCCATCTTCTCCCATCCAAGTACTAACCAGGCCCAACCCCACTCAGCTCCCAAGATCAGATGATATGGGGACGTTCGAGGTGGTATGGCTACAGACATAGCACCCTCTGATCGACTCCTGGGTCCCTTGTAGCCAGCACTGCATCCTCCGGGCAGGAGCCTGGAGGACCCCTTTCTGGAGAAACTGGACTAAGAAGCAACAGCGGAGACTGAATGGGACCCCCAGGCAGTCACTGCTGACCCCAGTGAAGTTTCCCACATGGAACTTCCAACAGTAGCATTTTAGTGTCTTATTTTTCAATATGAATGGACAGCAGGGCTACTGGGTGTGAAAGGAAGCCACTCAGATGAAACAGAAACCAAAACAAGCATGTGAGCCCAGATAGGGGTAGAAAAGAAACCGACAATGCAATGAGCTGAAGGAAACTTTAAAAAACACCACAACTGCCATTGATATTCACAGAGAAGAAAAAGAATGTCTTGTACCCATGAAACAAGAGCAAGGAGGGAAAAATCAGAGAACAAGGAAACGCTCTTAGAAATTGAACCTGTATCTTAGGAAGGACTAATTCAGCAAGGATGGAAAGGAAAATGAGGAAATCACACAGAGTAGAACAAATAGAAATGGTAAAATGTGAGAAAAGGTGAAGAAAATCATATGATCAGTTCCGAAGCTTTTTGCCTAATAGGAATTACAAACAGAGGACATAGAGGAAGAAAAAAACTATAAAAAAATTTCCCATAGCTGAAGGACTTGAGGTTTTCTGATTGAAAGCACCCACTAAGCACTTAGTAGAATGAATGGAAAACCAAAGTACACATACACTAAAGCCACTACTCTCCTGATTTCCTACCTTTTTTACTGTTCCCTTTCTGTTTTCTTCTCGGTATCTCTTCCTCATTCCAGCCTTCATGCTGCTCCTCTGCTTTCTCTGTGTGGCTTTCCCCTTTCCTCACTTCCTGCCCCCTCCACTTGTGGTGACATCCAGTCCTGTGACGTTAGCGACTTCTCTATGCCAGTGTTCCCGGATGGGTAAACCCAGCTGGCTCTTCCAGACCTGTTTCCTGACACTTCCCCCTCCCCACACTCCATACCCCAGTGCCCCCAGTCCCCACACATGTCAAAAAGTGGGCTTATTTCCTTTTCTCTTTGTGCCTTCTAATGAGCCCCGTTCCTTTCTGTGCTCCCTATTACAGTAACTGAGAATGTCATCACCACAGTGTTGCACATCATAAACGAGGAGGCTCGGGTCACTCTGGGCCCTTCCATCCACCTCATCCCTCCCATTCAATCACTGTGTCCTATCAGACCTTCTGGTGATAAGCCCCTGTGTCCTGAGTTCCCAGGCAACCCTTCTGTTCCTTCATTCTTATGTAGGGAGGGACAGCAAAGGTCATTGGACATCTGAGGAGAAAATCTGTAGCTAAAAAAGTGAACAAAATGATACAAAAATTTATCCTAAGGATAACTTTTTAGAAACTCCACTTAGTAGCCTCAGGTTTGAAATAATATTGCCAATATGAGTAAAATCAATAACATGAAAAAGGAACAGGGAAGAAGAAGGAACTTTTAGAAATTAAAAATATTACTGCCAAAATAAAAAATTCTCTAGAAGGTTCGAAAGATAAAATAGAGGAAACCTCTGCCCTGACAGGGTGCCTCAGTGGGTTGGAGCACCGTCCTGTATACCAAAAGGTCAAGGGTTTGGGGGGCATGTACAGAAGGCAACCAACTGATGTGTTCTCTCTCTCTCTCTCTCTCTCTCTCTCTCTCTCTCTCTCTCCCCCCCCCCCTCAAAAATCAATCAAAACATCCTTGGGTGAGGACTTTATATATATACACACACACATACATATACAGGAAAACTCCAAGAGTTTAGAAAGTAAAAACACCAAAAAAGGGAAATATTAGAATAAAAGATATAGATGTCTCGGCCCTAAGTTTTGCTAACAGGAATTCCAGAAGAGAGAAGGAATGGAAGAAATTATCAAAGAACAATGGAAATGTCCAAGAGCTAAAGATAATACTGTTCAAAACTGAGGAATCCCGAGTGCTGAGCAGAAGGCATGTAGATGGAACTGGAGAGCATTATGCTAAGTGAAATAAGCCAGCCAGAGAAAGATGAATACCACATGATCTCACTCATTTATGGAATATAATGAACAACATAAACTGATGAACAGAAACAGATCCAGAGACAGAGAAGCATTGATCAGACCGTCAAACCTCAGAGGGAAGGTAGAGGAGGGTGGGGGTAAGGGGGAGAGATCAACCAAAGGACTTATATGCAAGCATATAGGCCTATCCAATGGACACAGACAACAGGGGGGTGAGGGCATGAGTGGGGGGGATGGGGGATAATGTGGGGATAAGGACACATTTGTAATACCTTAATCAATAAAAAATAAATAAAAACCACTATAATTCAGGTACAAAAAAAAAAAAAAAGAAACAGATATGGATGAGTAAGTGCAGACCATTGAAATGGTAGAACACCGGGGATAAAAGGCCTGGAAAGTGTCTAAAACAAGCAAAAAGCTTTCATCTATAAGGGAACAGCCTCACCCTCATCGAATGTTGGAAAAAGTAAAGGGATGTCTTTAAACATTTAAGAATCGTTTGCCCAGTGAAACTACTGACTAAGGGTTAGGACAAAACCAGCTACTTCCAGACATGCAGAGACTCGGAGAGCTGACCTCCACCTTAAAATCCTCATCACTTCACTAGCAATAGCTGATCAAATCTGTTCATGTTTGCTGAACATTTGCTAATATTTTCAAAATCCTGCGAGGCCATTTGCAGTCCTATTATATGGGTAGAACATTTTCTTTAATTTTTTTTATCTTTGTTCCCTCATTTCTTTTTTAAACCCCAAACTCTATTAAATCTGCTAATTTCTCTGCTTTTCTCCATCCTTTTCTTATAATTTCCTTTGTGCGTTGTTTTAAAAAATTTGTCTCATCATTAATTATTTCATTTTTATATTTTTATCTAAAATCTATAACTTCCACAAGTAATTAGACAATTATTTTATAGTATGTGAAAATGTATACTAGTAGGAAAGCAACTAAGATGGCGGCATAGGTAAACACCGGGAAATTGTCGCCTCACACAACAATCGAAAATTACCGCAAAGGACTGAGCAAACATCATCCAGAACAACAGGAAGGCTGGCTGAGTGTAAATTCTACAACTAGAAGGAAAGAAAAGCACGCTGAGAGCCAGAGGAGCTGCGGAGGTGAAGTGCAGAGGTACGGCGGCTCGCGCGTGCGCGAGGAAAGGGGGTAGCACCTGAGGACGCGGCTGTCTTTTTGAATCACAGGCTCCTGACTGCTCTGAACTCCGGTTCCGGGAAGTCTCTGGGGACCCAGGTCTCATACGGGGAGAGGCTGGTCTGTCCGGCAGCGGGCGAACTTGAGGGCGGCTTTCCCTCAGAGGTGCTTGCAGCCGTTACCGGGACACTGAGACGCGTGACTCCGGGCGGAGAATCGGCCATAGCTGCTTCTCCGCCCTTTGACTCCCTGAGACCCCGCCCCACCCAGGCTGCGGCAGAGGCTTTTGCATGTGAATGTACCTAACTGCAGCCGAACCAGGCAGACCCTGAACTTCCAAGAGAAGGCCCAAGGCCCCGCAGCGGCTTGCATTGATTCACAGCTGAGCCTCTTCGTGGCTCCTGCTGTGTGGCCTCAGGCAGAAGCTGAATTAGCACCTCCTTAGATCCAGGAGCCACTGTACCCAGTGGTCAGAGGGGGTCCATCCAGACTGCAACTCCTCAGATCCATAAGGGACACACTCAGGGAGCAGACTCAGTGAGCACCAAAGCCCCACTGAAGCAAGTCTTGCCCCAGAAGGGTGTCTTCAGCACAGAAGTTCTCCCACTTTAGACACAGCTGATTCTCACAGCCAATTGGCCTGGAGGTCAATTCCTCCCAGTGATTCTACAACAACCAAGGCACCAAGAGTGCACCAAGAGTGTCCACCCCAGGAAACTGGGGAGGCTGAGCTACTGGGCCCTACAGGACACCTGGCGCACAGGGCCACTCTATCAACACAGGGAAGCTGCCAAAATGCGGAGACAAAGAAACAGGTCACAAATGGCAGAAATGGAGGAAAGCAAACGATTGGATATAGAGTTCAAGGCCACGTTTATAAGGTTTTTCAAGAATTTTATGGAAACCGCCGATAAATTTAATGAATCCCTCAATAAGTATAGGGAGACCATGGAGGACATGAAAAAGGACCAACTAGAAATTAAGCATACATTGACTGAAATAAAGAATAATTTACAGAGATCCAGCAGCAGAAAAGAGGATCCCAAGAATCAAGTCAAAGATTTGAAATACAAAGAAACAAAAAATACCCAACCGAAAAAGAAAAAAGAAAAGAGATTCCAAAAATATGAAGATAGTGTAAGGAACCTCTGGGACAACTTCAAGCGTACCAACATCAGAATTATAGGGGTACCAGAAGGAGAGAGAGGGCAAGATATTGAAAACCTTTTTGAAGAAATAATGACAGAAAACTTCCCCTACCTGGTGAAAGAAATGGACTTACAAGTCCAGGAAGCGCAGAGAACCCCAAACAAAAGGAATCCAAGGAGGACCACACCAAGACACATCATAATTAAAATTCCAAGAGCAAAAGATAAAGAGAGAATCTTAAAAGCAGCAAGAGAAAGACAGTCAGTTACCTACAAGGGAGTACCCATATGACTGTCAGCTGATTTCTCAACAGAAACCATGCAGGCCAGAAGAGACTGGCAAGAAATATTCAAAGTGATGAATAGCAAGAACCTGCAACCAAGATTACTTTATCCAGCAAAGCTATCATTCAGAATAGAAGGTCAGATAAAGAGCTTCACGGATAAGAAAAAGCTAAAGGAGTTCATCACCACCAAACCAGCATTATATGAAATGCTGAAAGGTATTCTTTAAGAAGAGGAAGAAGAAAAAGGAACTCTTACCATTTGCCACAGCATGGATGGAACTGGAGAGCGGATAAATACCACATGATCTCACTCATTTGTGGAATATAATGAACAACATAAGCTGATGAACAAGGACTGATCCAGAGACGGAGAGGCATTGATTGGACTGTCGGGACTTGGAGGGAAGGTAGGGGAGGGTGGGGGTAAGGGGGAAAGATCAACCAAAGGACTTATATGCAAGCATATAGGCCTAATCAATGGACATGGACAACGGGGGGGTGAGGGCATGAGCGGGGGTGGGGGGTGGGGGGTAGAGGGTAACGTGGGGACAAGGACACATATGTAATATCTTAATCAATAAAAAATATATTAAAAAAAAAAAGAAAAAGAAAATGTATACTAGTAAATACCAGCCTCATAAGCTAAAAGTAGTACATTTTGGGGGAGGAACTTTTTTCCTATAATATCTGTTTTAATTTCACTAATACGGGAACAGCCTAAACCTTCCTACCTTCCATTTTTTTGGGGGGGTTAGGGGAAGGGGATTGAAATTTTTTAAAAAGTATGAATACATTATATGTGTGTGTGTGTGTGTGTTATAATCATAAAATTTGCAATTTGAACCATTTTGCGATTTACACATTGAAAAAGAGATAAAAAACGTGAGATGTCGCTGTTGTTAGAAAAGAAAACAAGATAATCATTAAAATGTGTCTGTTAAAGTAGTTGTGCTAATTCCTTGGTCAAGAAAAACAGTTAATTATGAAAAACGTATTTTTTATGAACATTGTGTTTATGGTTTGGGTGAAATACATTTCTCTAGGTTCTTGATTGGCCTGAAATATTTAAACACACAGCACCTCTTTCCCTGATTTGCATGTGGAACCCATAGTTTATGAAGTACATTTTAATTACATAAGTCCTGTCGCCCATTCACCTAACCTCTCCAAAGCTGGGTGTCCTCCTCTGGAATATGGGAAGACTCATAGTACCTGCCTCACACAGCAGGCGTGAGGATCACATGAGTGAATAGATGGGAAGTGCTTGGCACGTTGTAAATGCTAAAATAAAATAAGTCACACGCAGGGAGTGTATGGATGTGTGAATGGTATTCTGCATCTAGACATATATGAAGAGTCCCAGCAAAACAGGAATCATTCCCAACAAGGTACTCAAAAGAGAAAAGACAGGGCTCCTGAAAGCAGGTTGTCCAGCTGTTTCGTTGGGAAGCACATGCCAGATTGCTTGTTAAGTTGATAACTGTTTGTTTTTCCCAGTTTGAAAAAGAAAAACAGCACGATATCCGATCCTTCTTTTTACCAAAACCTAAAAAAAGGAACTCGGTGACCTCCTGTGATGACTCAAAGCTATTCCACGAGAAAAATACTGTAGTGCCACTAGGCCCTGGAAAAATACCTACAAGAGATACCACTGATTTTGAAAACAGTTTTGAACCTGAAGCTAAAAGACAGAAGTCAGTCACCCCCGATGACCGCGGCAGCCCCCCACAGGCGCAGCCGGCCTGGCCCCGGAAAACCACAACTCTAGCCCCGGCCACCGCCCCGGCCCCTCCCCACGGGGACTGGCATTGTGGTTTCTGCACCTACATCAACAACGCATTGCTGCCTTACTGTGAAGTGTGTGGGAATCCTCACGGCAGCGCTGGTGAGTACACGGGCACCGACAGGGGTGTTTCCAGATAGGGGTGTTTTGAGACCACGGCTGCTTCATAGGGCAGTGTGACTCGGCACTGCCTTCAGCTTTAAGCTGGAGGAACAGCTGCACATGTGAAGTGAATGTATCCCCTTGTGGAATGTGGAAAGCTCCTGGCTCCGTCAAGAATGTGGACCCCCAGCGTCTGTGGCCTGGCATTAATTTGGCACAAATGGACATTTCTGATTAATGCCAGCAGGATGTGAATTCAGTGGGCAGGAATAGAAGCTCTGTTGCTATGGCAGCAAATATGCCTTATAGTCATAGACCTGCTGTTTTCTTTACTCAGAGGATAATACTTGATTTTACAGAAATTATAGATTATTTTTATTCAAATAACAAAATAACCCAATGTCGCTTCTTTGTCTAGTAAAATATACGCTGGGCCATGTTTCTTGCATGACAATCATAGAAATTCCTCTCCAGATCTTTTTAAAGAACCGATTTGATATGTTTTATGAGTTTATTCTTTTTTAAAGCACGCTGTTTTAAAAGTAGACATCATAAACATACCTCAGAGTACGTTTTCATAGCATGAGATGACATTTCCTGATGCTTTGCTTTTGGAATGATTATTCATACCTGGTTGTCTTAAGAAAAAGATCACTCTATGCCTTTGTTGCCAGTTCTCCTGGGTGAGAGGTCATTTTTTATGGTAACTCAAATGCCAAGTTGACAGTTTTGGAACCTGGAAGAAGTCATTTTGTTTCATCAAGTGTAATAATTGTTCACATCTACTTTTCCATCATATGTGAATTCTTCAGAGTAGTAACATTAACAAAGACGCAGCTAAGTTGAAGCTGAAACTGCAGGTCCTTCTTGCCTGCCATGCTTCCCTCCGTCTTAGCTTTGATTTGAGAGAAAGTGTAATCAGTAGCTGAGTCTTTTCCTTTTTCAATTCTGGGTGTTCCTACCCAAACTGACAAGGCTGCCATCTGGGTGGTTATATTTGTAATGTGGACACCTGTTGTCTGTGAACTAAATTGGAACCACAAGCTTATCCCATATCATCTCTCTCACAATTTGCATTACCTCATTCAATTTCCAACTGCTACAGGCAATAAAAATAAAGTATCTTGTGACTACAAAGTAATGTCAGTTCACATTAAGTATGTAAGTTGAGCGATTTAGCAACAAAAATTATAATTTAATAGGGTTTTATAGTTCTGATTTCTCTTTGTGATGATACCAAGAGCAACAATGAATGTTTCTAGACCCATGATTTAATAAGCAAACTCCCAAGCAATCCAAACAAAAACAAAATACCTTTTGTGAACAAGCAACTATCTGTTCAAAGAGAAACATATATTCTACATAACAATGATATTACTGTATGTAAAAGTTATTAGGCTTATGTTACTGTAATTTGGTATAGTGATTTCCAATCTTAATTTGGATATACCCCAAAAGTATTGAACCACGGAATTATTTCTAATCCATCTAAACTTTTAAGTCCTTGCCTGCCATGTAACACTTTGAGGGTATGGTGGAATCCAAAAATCAAAGGAGCCGTCTTAGGATATTACATTCCTGTAGAGGTTGCTAATGCAGATTCTAGCACATTAGGTGAGATTTGGTACAGTGTACTAGTGAGCACTAATATTTGTCAAGTAGAGGCCCAGTGCACGAAATTCGTGCACCAGTGGGGGGAGGAGGTGTCCCTCAGCCCGACCTGCACCCTCTCCAACCTGGGAGCCCTCGGGGGATGTCCAACTGCCAGTTGCAATCTGGGACCTCTGGCTCCTAACTGCTCACCTGCCTGCCTGCCCTAACCACTCTGCCTGCCTGATCCCCCTAAATGTCCTCCCCTGCCAGCCTGGTTGCCCCTATTAACTTTTTTTTTTAATATTATTCCCTTCACACACACAATTGCTGTTGACTTCCTTATTGGCTTCTCCCTCTCAGACATTTTTCTCTCTCCTTTATGTAACACTTTTTCCTACTGACTCATCATTTATAAACTTTTCTTTTCTCCTTATTTCCTACTTCTGTTCCATCATCCTTCTTCCCATCTTTCTCCTACCCTCCCTCCCCATGTTCCTTCTTTCCTTAATCTTTACCCCTACCGTCCCTCCCCTTTTCCTTCCTTCCCACCTTAATTTTTTTCTTCACTTTCTCCCTCGGACCTGCTTTGCTCCCTCCCCCATTTCTTCCTTCTTCCCATTCTTTTAAGCTCTACCGGCTCCTCTTTAAAACGTTTCTTCCCTCCCCCTTTCTCATCCACATTCTTCTCTACTTACTTCCACTGTTTCAATATCTATCTACCTGCCTAATTATTCACTAGCATTTATCTTTTTTCTTTTCTGACTCCTACTTTTAAAATCTGTCCCCAGTACACAACTATACTTGATTTTCATTATAGCTCCTACAGTTCACTCACACATCCTCTTTCCTTCTTTAACTCTGCTCTCTACGGACTCCTTTATAAAGTTCTTCCCTTCCTCCTTCCCTTCTTAAAGCTTCCATTCGGGGGGGGGGGGGGTGGGGGGGGTGGGCGTTAACCCCCAGCCAGGTGTTCGCTGCCCGCCCCCCTTCCCCGGCCTCCCTGCTGCTGTCCTGCTCCCATTCCCTGCCTGGGATGCCGGGCCCAGCGAAAGTGGCCGAGGCCTGGGCACTGCTGCCACGAAGTAGGAGCACCTCCACCCAGAAGGCCTCGGACCATCCTCCACTCTGTCCCAGACCCGGGGACGCCTCCCCGCCAATGGCCGCCACCGCCCTCCTCCTGCACCTGGGCGGGGCTCCCTGCTCCACACCGCCCACGCCCCGCCCCTTGCCAGGTGCACCTGCTCCTCCTCCTCCTCCCTCATCCCCCAGTGGTCGTCACCCCCTTCCGCATGCAGTTTCCTTCCCTTTTTCATTCCTGCATCTCTTTCTTGTTCCCTTTCTGTATTTCTGTTTCTCCTCTCGGCCTGTGTGCATGCAGGCCTGCCTTCCTCTCCCTCTCCTCTCTTATCCCCACCTATCGTATCCTATCCTATCCCAGGCCTTGCAGCTGTCTGAGCAGAGGGCGGGGATGCAGCCTGCTGATCCGGTCGTGATGCTGTAACAGACAAATTTGCATATTCCTCTATTATTAGATTAGATGTGTAACACTTCTCTTGTGCCTTATTCTTAAAATTGATAGTTTACACTTGACATTTTACAGTTATACGCCCAGATTTCTCTCACTGGATTCAGATTGGATGTATCCAGTGGTCTCTAACATCTATCTCCACCTGGACGTCTAATGCAAGCATGTCAAACTCAAAGACTAACACGGGCCAGATAAACAAGTTTTAAGTTTATGTGGGCCGCAAAAAAACAAAGCTTCAATTTTCATAGAAACATAGGTTTATTTCAGTAGAGACATATGAATACAAAGGGCTGAAATAAATGAGTAATTGTTAACATAAAATAATAGAACATTTTAATAAAAATTAATATTTTTTCTTGAACATTAACTTACCAGACACTGAATAACTGCACAAATTAATAAGCATAACGCAAATCGACCTATTTTTCTTGTACTTCAAAAGCGAAATATTTCCTGTTGCGCACAACAAACAAGTCAGTCCAAGAGTAATGACATGGCAATTGGCTGCTAAATTATTTTCTGCTAGTATTAGTGGAGAGAAATGGTGCACCTGTGCATAAGGTGCGTAAGAGAAATGGATGCAACACGATTATAGTAATCAGTCATTAGTGAATGTTGTAGTTCATTATTAATAATTATATATAGCAGGATATTGTAAAAATTAAGTTATGAAATTTTTATTAAAACATTTCTTACATACCATTATATTGGCTGGGCTGCAAAAATATTCGTTGTGGGCAGCATGCATCCCGAGGGCCGAGAGTTTGACATGCTTGGTCTAATGGGTACCTCACGCTTAGCATGTCCAAAGTGTAATTGTTGATTCACCACCAATACCCAAATCTTCTCTTCCCCTATCATCCCTTTATCATGCTAAAAACCTAGACAGCATTCTTGATTCCTTTCTCTCTTCCCACACTTGATCCATCAGATTCTGCTGGTGTGGCCTCTAAAATATATCCTGATTCTGGCCACTTTATCTTATTGGTACCACCCACTGGAATCCACGGTTTTCTCTCTCTCATACCTCAGTGGCCTCTCTACTATTCTCCCTTGTGGCTCTTCTCAATACAGCAGCCAGCGTGAGCCTTTAAAGACTTAGGCCAGTGTCTTCCTTTGCCTAAAGCCCTCTACTATCTTCTAGCTACATGTAGAATCTAACCCAAGAATATAGACCCGGGGCCAGGCTTCCTAGACTCAGGGACACTCTCAGCTCAAATGAGGCTCTTCCTAGAGCTTGGCCCTGCTGACCATCCCCTTACTTACCTTCAGATAGAACCCTGTTTTATCTTAAAGGGCCTTATTCACTTGTTTGCCTGCTTATCGTCTACCTCTGCCACTTGGAATGGAATCTCCAGGGTGGGGGGACACATCTGTCTTGTCCTTGCTTCCCGTCCAGCACCTAGTGTAGAACTTGGCATTTAGTGTCTTCCAATACATGTTTCCAGAGGATGAGCAAACATTATTGACTTTGTTTCTTTCTATAAGAACTACTGTGACTTTTTTAAACTTTCCTTTTCAAACTTGGCTTAGAGTAAATAATGACTTTATCTAATGTATGTATAAATTATTTGTTTGATTTTTATAATACTACAAATAGATAGCCTACATTATACCCTGGATAAAAACAGAAATGAGGAAGATGATTCTCAGAAAGACACGTCCAAAAATGTTTGCACTGATTCTGACTGTGAAAAACGAGTTCTTGTACAGACAGAACCAGAACCGTTGGCTGAGAGCAAGGAGGAAATATCAAAAATCGAGAGAGAAGATGGACTCACGCCCCAGGCAGGTGATGGTAAGTTTGCTTCGATTTCCATTGTCCAAATAATACCCATGTGCTTAGACACATGATGCTGTTAGTAGATTTGTGATCACTGCCTGGTTCTGGGTTCTTCGTGTATTCATTTATATTAAAAATATAAGCCACACACTTAAACACCAGATGGCGGGGAGAGCAGAGCTGCTGGCACTCGGACATCACCAGAGCGCAAACCAGCACCTGGCTTCCCTGCTCCAGACCTGCTGCCCGCCTCAGCCCCCCGCTTCACACAGCGACCCAGTTCCCTTCACACAGTGACCCCGGTTCCCTTCACACAGTGACCCCGGTTCCCTTCACACAGTGACCCCGGTTCCCTTCACACAGTGACCCTGGTTCCCTTCACACAGTGACCCGGGCCCCTTCACACAGTGACCCAGTTCCCTTCACACAGCAGCCCCGGCCCCTTCACACAGCGACCCAGTCCCCTTCACACATGACCCGGTTCCCTTCACACAGCGACCCAGTCCCCTTCACACAGCGACCCAGTCCCCTTCACACAGCGGCCCGGTTCCCTTCACACAGCGACCCAGGCCCCTTCACACAGCGACCCGGTTCCCTTCACACAGCGACCCTGGCCCCTTCACACAGCGACCCCGGCCCCTTCACACAGCGACCCTGGCCCCTTCACACAGCGACCCTGGCCCCTTCACACAGTGACCCTGGCCCCTTCACACAGCAACCCTGGCCCCTTCACACAGCGACCCTGGCCCCTTCACACAGCGACCCCGACCCCTTCACACAGTGACCCGGTTCCCTTCACACAACGACCCCGGCCCCTTCACACAGCGACCCCGGTTCCCTTCACACAGTGACCCCGGTTCCCTTCACACAGCGGCCCGGTTACCTTCACACAGCAGCCCAGTTCCCTTCACACATGACCCGGTTCCCTTCACACAGCGACCCTGGCCCCTTCACACAGCGACCCTGGCCCCTTCACACAGCGACCCCGACCCCTTCACACAGCGACCCGGTTCCCTTCACACAGCGACCCCGGCCCCTTCACACAGCGACCCCGGTTCCCTTCACACAGTGACCCCGGTTCCCTTCACACAGCGGCCCGGTTACCTTCACACAGCAGCCCAGTTCCCTTCACACATGACCCGGTTCCCTTCACACAGCGACCCCGGCCCCTTCACACAGCGACCCTGGCCCCTTCACACAGCGACCCTTGCCCCTTCACACAGCGACCCCGTCCCCTTCACACAGCGACCCTGGCCCCTTCACACAGCGACCCGGTTCCCTTCACACAGCGACCCCGGCCCCTTCACACAGCGACCCCGGTTCCCTTCACACAGTGACCCCGGTTCCCTTCACACAGCGGCCCGGTTACCTTCACACAGCAGCCCAGTTCCCTTCACACATGACCCGGTTCCCTTCACACAGCGACCCCGGCCCCTTCACACAGCGACCCTGGCCCCTTCACACAGCGACCCTGGCCCCTTCACACAGCGACCCCGACCCCTTCACACAGCGATCCAGGCCCCTTCACACAGCGACCCCGGCCCCTTCACATAGCGATCCAGGCCCCTTCACACAGCGACCCCAGCCCCTTCACACAGCGACCCCGACCCCTTCACACAGCGATCCAGGCCCCTTCACACAGCAACCCCGGCCCCTTCACACAGCGACCCCGGCCCCTTCACACAGCGACCCCAGCCCCTTCACACAGCGACCCCGGCCCCTTCACACAGCGACCCTGGCCCCTTCACACAGCGACCCCGGCCCCTTCACACAGTGACCCCGGCCCCTTCACACAGCGATCCAGGCCCCTTCACACAGCGACCCCGGCCCCTTCACACAGTGACCTGGTTCCCTTCACACAGCGACCCGGGCCCAGCAACTGGATGGTGTGGATATTTGGGAGGTTCTTTGGGGCCAAATGGTAAGGTTGACAGATTAACAGCCATTAGCAGATAATTAATTCTTTACATATGAATTCCTTTTAAATGCCTACAACTAATTGGCAGATTTTAACTTTAGGGTTTGGGGTTTTGTGTGTTTTTGGTAAAGAAAATTTTTCTGAGGAACATAATTTCAAGACTGCATGAATCAAGTGATCACTTTGTTAAGGATGTAAATGTTGAATAACTATGTTGTATGCTGGAGACTAATATAATGTATATGAACTATAGTTTAATTTTTTATAAAAGACTATATGAATCATGACTGCACTTGGAGCCAACCACATAGTGTTTCAGATTTATTTACTTTTGGGTTGATTCCACTTATTATTTATAGCTGTGATAGTTGGCAAATACTAGTCTATATGTCATGCATCACTATCTTTTTGTGCCAGCTGGCAAGAGATTGTGAGTGCTTTGGGGTTATTTTCTTCGTTACTCAGTTTGTGACCACAGTAACTCACTGGGCTAAGTCCTCTTGCTAACGGCGTGGCCTTGGGCAAGTGAATGTGCCTCCGTTTTCCCCTCTGAATAATGCACTGCTTATTTCTGAGAAGTGTTAATCTATGTGTTGAGCCCAGTGCATGGCACATGGTAAGTACGTGGTGTTAACTATAATTATTATTTAGGTCACCGTTGATAACCCTGTCTTTCCTACAGAACATGTTTGTCAGTGGAACTGAGAAAGCAATAAATGAAAAGAGATTGTGAGGAGAGAAGGTGTCCCTTTGTTTCCCTTTGTGAATGTGAGGCGAAGCCACAGGGAGTTGGGCACTTACGGGGCCCTCTCTGGGTGGTACTGTTGCTACTGATCAAGACGGTGCCCTTTCAGCCTCCACTTAAATCAGCTCTAGGAGAAGTCTAGATGCCACACTCCTTCCCTCGTGGTGGCAGGAAATGCCCCCTTAGGCCTGACTTGTAACGCTCAGCTCATTCTGAATGTGTTCCTTTCTTCCTGGGTCACTAGTAAAAGCGCAGAGCCCCTGGTGCCGGGAGGCCATGCTCCGAGCTGCCTCCCTGCGTCCTGTTCAGGCCCAGGCCATGCTCTCCGGCACAGATGTTGATATACTTGGTAAAACTGGTTTATCAGCCAACCCACAGAAGACTGGATTGAACTCTTTTGGATAGAGGGTAGATGGGCCTTCAGGTTCTCTCTCATCTCCTTGTTTAGAACGGTCGAAGCGCGCAGACCCTCAGCCAGTGTACAGCACCCTCATGTTTCGTGCAAGTAGGAACACCGACCGGATCCACCTCTACACCAAGGTAAGCATCATGCCGGTCATGTGGCTTGAATCATGCAAAAGGCTTCCTTTTTTCCTGTTTCAATGAGATATTTAATTTTATTAGCAAAGAGATTGGCGCCTAGTTCCTCTTCTCCTTAAAGCTGGTCCTCAGATCCCGATGGTAAGTCAGAGAGGCAACCAGCATAGTAGGCAGGAGCCCAGGCTGCAGCACCAGAGCCTCAGCTCAGATCTGTGACCAGCTCTGGAGTCTTGGACACCTCACTTCATTGCTCTGTGCCTCAGTTTCCTCAGCTGTGATACGTGGAGAGGAGCTGTACCAGGATCAAAGGAGCTGATTCCTGCAGAGCAGTCAGCACAGTGCCTGCCACAGTGCCCTCTCACAAAATGCCACTCCTGCCTGGCCACTTGTGGCAGCAGCAACAGCAGCGTCTGTACTGAGCCTCCGCCTGTCCATCTGTTCACTGGACTCCATGCGATGTCATGAAAGGGTTGCTCAGGTTCTGGCCAGAGCCTAGGCTGGTGGGGCTCGAACTTTCATCTCAGGACCTCTGTGCACCCCTGAATTCATTGAGGACCCCAAAGAGCTTTTGTTTATGTGGCTTATATCTATTGGTACTTACTATATCTAAAATTAAAATGGAAACACCTAAAAATATTCATTTATTGTTTTATTTAAGAGTAGCCATAATATAAATGTACATATTTATATCAGTAGCCTATTTTCATGAGAAACAATTGTGTTTTCCAAAACAAAAATAATTTTTAATGAACATTTACATTTGTAGCAATTTTCTCTAAAGTCTTAATAGAAGACAGTGGGATTCCCAGATCTGCCTGTGCATGGAAAGCCACTGTACAGTTGGGACAGAATGAGAACGAAAGAGGCAAATCATGTTTTACTGTTTTCACATCAACTCTTTGACGTGTGGATCCCCGGGAAGGAGCTGGGGGCCATGTGAGAACCCTTGGCCTCGGTTAACTGGTCTGAATATTTGAGGAAAAATTGCTGACATTATGAATACTTTTGTTTGGACTACAGTTTCAAATCCTAATCTGTATAAGAAAATGATATTTATAACTTTCTAAACTCATGGGCCATTCTACCGGAAGAATGCCTTTTCGAAGATAGCTATGTTGGAGCTGCACAAACTCAGTGCCATGTTATCTACTGCACCAAACATAGGCATAGACAGATGGCGCTCCGTGTAATAACTTCCAGTTCTAACGAAGATTGGAAGAACTGGATCGAAGAGCAGGAGGTGGGGAGGGTCGTGAATACAAACTTGCCGAGCAGCCTCCTCATTGGCCCACAACCTCTGTCCTGAGGCCACACCGGGAGAGGGACCCGGGCAAAGCCAGGCAGTCGGCAGCGCTCCTCTGACAGCCGGACCCCAGGCCTGGACCCCAGGCCTAGACCCGGGGGGAGCGCCACGGGCGTCTCTGCTCCCCCAGGCAGACCTGAGCCTGAACCACCCTCACCCCCGGGAGCGAGTGCCAGGCCACGCTTCCTGACCATCACATGGGAGCAACAGGGAACTGACCCCAGGTGGGCCTGAGGGTCAAGAAGCCAAAAGTCGGACACCGGGCTGAGCACACACAGGAATTCAGAAGCCCTTAACTCGTTACTCTGTGCAGTCGAAGCTGTGCTTCCTGAATCATCTGATTGGTGGTTCTCCCCTTCGGGTGGAGGCAGGGGAGAAACTGCCAGCTCCTGGCAGGGGCACAGGGGCCGGCTGCCGGGCCAGGTGCAGCCACAGCCTCGCCACCCCTCCTGGCTCAGCCACCGGCCTGGCAGCGTGGCCACCTCCTGTTCTTGACATCTCTCTTAGCAGTTTCCGGTGCATTTGTACAACCACTCTAAATACTTACATGCCCCTTTACCATAAAACATTATTCAGTTATTTCCTATACACGAGACCCGAAGCAGATGGAATGCTAACAGGTCTTTTCACAGCTACAGCAGAGTTGAGATGAGATCTTTCCTTTTGACCTTCGAAGAGCTGAAGTAGAATCTGGATGAAAACCAGCTTGCTGCCTAAAAGGACACCGCTTAAAAGGAAGAGCAGTAACAGCCATTTAGCCATTGATGTCATTAACATGTAACTCTAAAGAACTGTCCTTGTAGCCAGAATCCCAAGTCTGACTGAGTTTAGAATAACAATTATGTATATAAACTTTGAATCCGCATGTAATTTCTTTTTGTGTTTTTCCCAAAGCAATTGTGGGAGCTGGAGCGCTTTCTTTTAGCCAAGAGAGTTAGAATATGATTCGACTCTTGTTGCTATAATTTCATAATCAGAGATTCTTCTCCCCCTTTATAAAGAAGTACTTCCTGCTCCAGCCTTGTGTTTAGCTGACTACCCCTCTGCGTGGTATTTTCCCTGAGCAGCGAACGCACTGAGGCATTCAGAGAGCCCCGGGGAGCCTTCCTCACTCCTCCTCTCAGCGTCCTTTCTGGGGGGCTGTGTGGGTGGGATCTTGGGAGACGGGGCTATTATGTCATAATACAGTTCTTTACTTTTAAAATAATTGCTGGTGCCTACAGACAAAATGGATTAACAATGCCTTCTTAATCTGTAATCAGGATGGGAACCAGATGAACTGCAATTTCATTCCTTTGGATATAAAATTAGACCTCTGGGAAGATTTACCAGCAAGCTTTGAGCTGAAACAAAATCGCTCCCTGGTAAGAACAGTTCTGTGAATTTGTTGTAAATTAAAATCTGAGCAATGTTAATGACCATTTCAAGTTTAATAAAAGCGGAGCACTCGCGGCCTGTCACAGAATTCCCATCACCGGCCGCGCCGGCAGCTTACCCCGCTGCTCAGAATAAACGTGAGCTCCGTTTCCGTGGTGAGTGATCACACCCAGCGTGGCTGCTCCTGCGGATTGAATCATCCTCACATTTAATGCCTCGTTCACGGGAGCAGCAGCTGTGATCGTGGTATCTGTCAGATCACACTTTATCTGTGAGGGCCCAGTTCTAACCTGACAGGTTCTGAGAGCGGAGCTGAGACCATGCGAGGTGACTCTCGATTCCTTGTGAGAGCACCAGCCTGCAGTGCCGGCCACGCACCTGCCAGGGAGGCCTCGGTGCTCACCTGCGGCCCGTTTCCCTTCCCTGCAAAGGAGGGTCAGCGTGTGCAGGGCGGACCCAGCAGGCAGTGTACCGCTTTCTACAAGAAAACAGCGATTACGTTTTTCCCTTTGAGGAGAAATCAAACATTGCCCGTAGGGGGCTGCACCTGTCTTAAAGGGAAAGGTAGCACTGACTTACTTTCTTCAGTGTCATCTATTTGTGATTCGCAGATTCCCAGAAGATAGCCAGCTGTGTATATTTGACCAATAAGTAAGATGAATGTTACTCTAATAAAAATGCCCAGGTTTATTGATGGCTGCCTTCCTGCGATTACTTAAGTCGTGGGGTTCAAAGCGATTCTCAGGTGTTGCCGTGCCTGTCAGTCACGACTGCCACACCTGCTGTCCCCAAGGCCAGCTTTGCCCCGGTCACGGCTTCCACCCAGGGCCTCTGTCGGCCTCACTGAGCACATGGCTGCAACTGGTCCCTGGGAGCCAGGGACGTGTGCCAGGTGCCCTGAAACGTGCCTGCAGAGTCTCTGGATCAGGAGACGCCTGCAGAACTGGCCGTAGGAGGTTCACGAGAAGGAGATGAACCATCAAACCGAAGAAAGCTTTCACTATCCCCCAAGAAGCCTGTTTGGGGTATATAAAACTCAGGTGCCCGACGTTGTACGTAGCCCCACTTCAAAGGAAGGCATGCGGTGCGCTGCATGCACTGTTTCACCTCTCATCTCCCGGCAGATTTTGCGGTTTGTGCGCGAATGGAGCAGCCTCACGGCCATGAAGCAGAGGGTGGTCAGAAGGAGCGGGCAGCTGTTCTGCAGCCCAGCTCTGGCATTCGAAGAGGCCACAAAGCAACAGACCAAACAAAACAGCACAAAAAGGTATGGGCGGTCCTTCTCTTTCTGTTTTGTATTTTAACATATATATATATTATTGATTTTAGAGAGGAAGGAAGAGGGAGAGATGGAAACATCTGTTTTGTATTTTATTACTTGTCATGGTTATTTCTTAGTGGGGAGGTGTGTGTGTGGGGGGGGGGGGGGGTTTGAGGCATTTGTGTAACCACTAAAGAAATCCAAGATTCGATTGTCTGTTCTTCTCAACATGAGTCGCACTCACCCAGCCCTGGACCCTGGCTCACAGGAAGACATTTCCCTGTGAGGACAGCAGGACACGCCTCTGGGCCCGTCTTCCCTGCATCCCGGCCGAGGGTCTCGGTGCCATGCACAGGGGGGCTGGTCCTGGTGGCCGCACCACCACCCAGGTGGTAGAGATAACGGTTACGCCTGTGGTTGGAAACGAAATGAAAGGAGAGGTTGGGCGTCTCGTGTTTGCAGCTGTTTGCCTCTGTCATCACAGATGATAATCTCTGTACATGTCCTTTCCTTTCTTGGCATCATAATCATCTCTGCCTCACTTAGGTCTCACGTCCCCTTGTGTGATCCCGCTCTCTGTAGATTCTTTCCTCAGCACGAAGCAGGTTCCGGGAAGGGCAGGTGGCTGTGTGCTGCCCTCTCTTCTCTGAAGGGATCACAAAGCACCAGCGGCCACATGGCAGGAAAACCCCCTGGCCCTCCTGTGTCCATACACCTTAGCCTCCTCCACCCCCACATGCCATCGTTTTGTGATCTCCGGCCTTTCCTGTGCACTCAGGTGAAAAAAATTCACCAGTGGTTTAGGAAAGGATGTGGTTGATTAAATAAATGATATCCCCACACAGTGAAAAGTCTCTTCAGCTGTTTCAGAATATGGCAGGTGGTATATTCATATGGGAGAACAAGGAATGACACTTGTGATAATTCATTAAGGGTAAAAATAAGTATATAAAAAGGATGGAGACACAAATATATGTAATTGCTACTATTGACGTAAAAAGTATCTGGAAGGATACCTCAGAAAATCTCCCCAGAGCTTTCTCTAGGACAGTGGTTCCAGCTGGGCCAGTTTTACCCCCAGGGTGACAACTTTTAGTTTGTCAAAATCAGGGGACACAGCAGGGGAACACCTAGTGGCCAGAGGCCTGGGGTATTGATAACAATCCTGCAGTGAGCAGCACTGCACTCCCCAGCAAAGAGTTTTCTGTTTCAGAGTGTCAGGAGTGCCACCACTGAGCAGTCTTGCTGTAGACCACAGATCAGGGGACTTGGGGAGATGGTAGGAACTTTGTACTTTACTCCAGGATCACAAACTAATGACGAAAACAAAGCAGGAATCGTAAATGAACAAATGAGGTCAGGTGTAAAACTAGAAAAAGATGGGGCAGGAGATGGAACTATGGCAAATTGTAAAGTGCACAGCCCATCTAACATCATTTAAATTCAGATTTAAAAATAAACTACTGCATGACTCTGCTGAGTTGGTTTATTTATGAGCTGCCAGTTTTGGACTCTTGCTTAATGTCTTCTGTACTGAATTTTTCTCAGGAGCATATATTACTTTATATAAAAAATACATTTAAAATATGTGTGTGTTTATACATAACGCACACCTACACATACATATACACACATATATAACAAAAAGCATGGTGCCTATTTTATTGTTCTCAATACTTATTCTAGTCCTCTCTATTTTCTCATTTTTATAACCACAGTCAGAGTTAACCACAGCCATTTCTAGTTTCTTCTCCATCAGACATGGATGACCACTTAAAGAATCTCTTGAGAAAGATGACTGGTCAGGCTAAAAGCAAGTCTGATAAAATTGATACAAACCAAAGTTACTTATAAAATTACTAGAGGCCCGGCGTGCGGAAGTCGTGCACAGATACAGTCGCTAGGCCTGGCTTGCCATCTTCCCAGGCTGCCAGCAGCCAGCTCCCGGCTTCACCCCGTCACCACCCACCCCCGGTTCCCCATTCTCCATCAGGTGATTGGAGCCTGCCTGGCAGGGGAAGAGACCGAGAGGTTTGCCGATTGAGCAATTGGGGCCTTCGGGCTGGGGGCAGCTCCTGTGTTGAGTGTCTGCCCCCTGGTGGTCAGTGCAGGTCATAGCAACCAGTTTTGCCATTTGGTCGATTTGCATATACCTTTTTATTATATAGGACTAGAGGCCCGGTGCACAAAAATATGTGCACTCGGGGGACGGGGGGGTCCCTCAGCCCGGCCTGTGCCCTCTCGCAGTCTGGGACCCCTCGGGAGATAACAACCTGCTGGCTTAGGCCTGCTCCCGGGTGGCAGAGGGCAGGCCCAATCCCTAGGTGCAGCCCCTGGTCGGGCTCAGAGCAGGGCCGATTGGGAGGTTGCGATGCCACCCTCAGTCACGCTCAGGGTAGGGCCGATTTGGGGGGTTGGGGCACCACCCCCGTCACACTCAAGGCAGGGTCGATGGGGAGGTTGCGGCGCCACCCCCTGTCACACACAGAGCAGGGCCAATCATGGGGTTGGGGCACTGCCCCCTGTCACGCACAGAGCAGGGTCGATCAGGGGGTTGAGGAGCTCCCCCCTGTCACGCACAGAGCAGGGCCCATCAGGAGGTTGGGGAGCTGCCCCCTGTCATGCACAGAGCAGGGCCTATCAGGGGGTTGAGGAGCTCCCCCCTGTCACTCACAGAGTAGGGCTGATAGGGGAGTTGGGGCACCGCCCCCTATCACACACAGAGCAGGGCCGATCAGGAGGTTGGGGTGCCGCCACTGTCACACTCAGGGCAGGGCCGATGGTGAGGTTATGGCTCTACCCCATCAAACACAGAGCAGGGCCCGTGGGGCGGGGGATGGGGGGTTGGGGCGCCGCACCCTGTCACACACAGAGCAGGGCCCATTAGGGGGTTGGGGTGCCGCTCCCTGTCACACACAAAGCTGCAGGGCGATCAGGGGGTTGGGGAGCTCCCCCCTATCAGGCACAGAGCAGGGCTGATCAGGGGGTTGGGGCGCCTTCCCCTGTCACAAACAGAGCCGAAGGGCGATCAGGGGGTTTGGGCACTGCCCCCTGTCACGCTGATCCCGGTGCCGGGAGGCCTCGCGGCTCCGCTGATCCCGGTGCTGGGAGGCCTCGTGGCTCCGCTGATCCCAGTGCTGGGAGGCATATTACCCTTTTACTATATAGGATATTGGCCTGGTGCGTGGGTGGGGCCGGCTGGTTTGCCCTGAAGGGTGTCCTGGATCAGGGTGGGGGTCCCGCTTGGGTGCCTGGCCAGCCTGGGTGAGGGGATGATGGCTGTTTGCAGCTGGTCACACACCCTTCAGGGTGGGGGTCCCCACTGGGGTGCCTGGTCAGTCTGGGTGAGGGGCTGAGGGCTGTTTTCAGGCTGGGACTGAAGCTCCCAACTGCTCCTTTCTTTCTTTTTTTTTAAATTCTGGGCCAGCTTTAGCTCTGGCTCCAGCTCTTAGGCCTCTGCTGCTGAAAGTAGGTATCTGGTTTGTTTAGGTTCTATAATCGAGACACTGTATCAACTCCAGCTCTGAGATCCCGGCTGGCTGAAAGCTGGTTTCCGGGGTTTTGTTTAGCTTCTATATTTGTTACAATGTTTCTTAAACTGCAAGCTCAGAGGCCGGCAGCAGCAGGCAGGGAACGTTGGTTTCCTCCGTCACTGAAGCAAGCAAGCCTCATGTTAGCTTCCAGCTGCCTGGCTGCCGGCCGCCATCTTGGCTGGCAGTTAATTTGCATATCGCCCTGTTAACCAATGGGAAGGGTAGCGGTCGTACGCTAATTACCATGCTTCTCTTTTATTAGATAGGATGTGCAGTGATATCTTATAGATACCACGTGTGTTAACAAGCAGCAAAGTAAGCCGTTGGACATGTGTTTTTAAGAGCTCACTCTGGCAGCAATTAGAAGGTTAGATTGAAAGGGTGATACTCGAGTTGCGGAGATGAGTTGAGTTAGTTTTCTGTTGCTACCATGACAAATTATCACAAACTCAGTGGCTTAAAGCAACAGTGGTTTATCATCTTGGGGTTTTATAAGTTGAAGCCTGAGTTTCTCTGCTGGTTTCTCTGCTCTGCATTTTATAAAGCTGAGATCAAGATGTGGGCCAGCTGGGCTCTACTGATAGTCTGGGAAGGAGCCATTGCTCATTCAGGTGGTTGACAGCATTCAGTTCCTTGTGGTTGTAGGACTTAGGTTTCCTTGCTGGCTCTCAGCTGGGGGTTGCTCTTAGCTTCTAGAGCAGTGGTTCTCAACCTTCTGGCCCTTTAAATACAGTTCCTCTTGTTGTGACCCAACCATAAAATTATTTTCGTTGCTACTTCATAACTGTAATGTTGCTACTGTTATGAATCATAATATAAATATCTGATATGCAGGATGGTCTTAGGCGACCCCTGTGAAAGGGTCGTTCGACCACCAAAGGGGTCATGACCCACAGGTTGAGAACCGCTGTTAGAGGCTTCTTCCTAGTTCTAGCACAAGGATCCCTACATCTCAGGGCCAGCAAAGTTGTGTGAACTCCTTGTGCTTGGAATTGTTTACTATCTTAAGGTCAGCTGATTAGTAAATTTAATTTCATCTGCAAAGTCCTTTTACAGCATTACCTAGATCCATGGTCGGCAAACTGTGGCTCTCGAGCCACATGTGGCTCTTTGGCCCCTCGAGTGTGGCTCTTCCTAAGCCTTAGGAGTACCCTAATTAAGTTAATAACATTGTACCTACCTATATAGTTTAAGTTTAAAAAATTTGACTCTCAAAAGAAATTTCAATCGTTGTACTGTTGACATTTGGCTCTGTTGACTAATGAGTTTGCCGACCACCGACCTAGATGAGTTATTGATTGTGCCGGAAGCCGGTCCATTCTTGCTGCTTGACACAGTCGCTGCAGGAAAGAAACATCTGCACAGCATATGTTTCAAGGGACCTGGCGTATATAGCATACTGTTCTTAATATGTTTGCTCCCCTTAGCGCTGTGTGTTTTAACCAAGGTCACCTCTCCGAGAAAGGTTGTTTCCCCAGGTAGGGATTTTTCCCTGAAGTCAGGGAGGGGATAAAACTCCTTAACTAAGTGCCAGGCGGGTAGTTAATCACTTTAACTACAAACAATCATGCTTAAGCTACATAATCTTTACTCCCTGGAATGGAGATAAGAAACGCCCTAACCTTTGCAATAGAAATTGACAGGATTAAAATCAACTGGTATAAATACGGATGTAACAAGACAATAAACAGCAGAACTTCGCTGGAGATCCAGACCAGAACTTGGCTGGAGATCCTGGCTAGAGATCCTGGCTAGGCTGCTGATCAACTGAACGCTGTCTCTGTGTCATTCCTTCTTCGCTGACTCCATCCACACCTTTGGGGACCCCTGGACCTGCTGGGGTTGGACCCCGGCATGATTGGATACTGGAGACAGGAATCCTAGGGAGATGTCTTTAAATTCTGCCTACCACACAAATTAAAAGACTATTGTAGTAGACCTGGAAAGAACAAAAGATGAGGGCTTTTTATGAAGTCATTAGCAATGGGAATGGAGAAAAGAAAATGAAGAGCAGTGCTAAGGAGGTCGTTCTGAAGACCTTGGTCATTGACTAGAGAGGGGGGGCTCCAGGGAAACTGGCGTAGCAGAGCATGACAATGAAACTGCGTCCCCATAGAGGGCGGTACTTTGAGGAAGCATGCCGACTCTCACCGCGGAACCCCACTGAGTCTCAGTAAAGTGGAGTAACCACGCCTCTCTGGAAGCAGGTGTGAAGGGCAGGGCTGTATGAGGAGGGTTAGACACTGGACGCCTTTCCCCGACTGTCCTCCCAGTTTACTTTCTAGAGAAGTGGGACCAAGGTTGGCATCAGGCTCAGTGTGTTTCCATATTCTTCACTCAACTTCCAGATCTCCAGCAGCCACATTTCATTCCCGAGGCAGATTATTCATCTCTGAAAAAAATGGAATGGCCTTAGAATAAAGACAAATAGGTACTGCTTTTTAGGAATTCCCCCCAAAAGCAATGGCTAACCCCCCAATTAGATTACCCTCCAGTGCTGTCCACCAGTTTTCAGGCTCATCCCAGCTCAGGGCCTGCAGTCAGCTTTTGAGCAGCTCACTCTTCAGTGTGAATAGAAGCCAAGGTCACCAGCCATTGTTTGGGTTCCTAAGTGAGTTCTCATTTGGCAGAGGCAGCCCTGGTCCCGTTGGAGCCCTGTTGAGTTTAGGATGCCAACTAGTTATCCTCCAGCCACAGCTCATCTCCAAAGCAGGTGGGCAACCTGGAATCAGCAGGGTTTTCACTGGTGTGGACCACTTTCCACACACACTCACTCCTCTCTTCTTACAAAACTTGCCATCCTCTGTCGCAGCCCCATCCAGGAAGTAGGTAGCAGACAACATTCTTCCTTCCCTATTTGTCAAAAGTGGGAATTACCATAATCCATTTGAGAGTTGATGTACTTACATGAACTTCATAGCAAACTCAGTGGAAAATTAAATATTGGTAACTCACAGCTATGTTTGAAAAGTTATCCCCCTGCCCCCTCCATTTGGAGTTGATTGATCTCTTCCTATGGTTTCCAAAAATCTGTGCTAAAAATAAAAACTCTTGTAGGAAAGGTTATTTTTAGTTCTTAAATCTCTGAATAGATTTCGAAGCATCTTTTATCTATCGATGAGTTAATCAGATACTTTGTCTATTCCTGGAAATTGTCTGCTGATCTGTGTGTCACTGAAACTTCCTTACCCTAAGGGCTACTCCAGATCAATAAAAGATTCGAGCAGCCTGAGCATGGGTGGACGTCCTTCGGGACTTGGCCGCCTGGTTCCCCAATATTGCAAAATTAAAAAAAAAATAAATAAAGTTACTGAATTGGGTTTCTAAGCTTTTAAACATTGAATAATACCTAAGGCAAGACTTAATATCCCTTCACCCCTCAAAGCTATGAAGCTTTTTAGTTTATTTAGAATCCACTGAAATACTTTCGTGAAGTGTTTCTGTCAAGGGAATAAAATGGTTGAAGAAATGGGGGGGGAGAAGTTTACAAAGTAAAATTAGAGAATTTTAAAGGAATTCACTATAATTCTTTATTGCTTTAAGAAAGACACACACTAGAAATACAAATGTATGAAAAGATAATCACCCTTACTCTTAACAGGAGAAATGCAGACTTAAAGCTATAATGAGATACCTATCACCATTAACAGAGAAATTTTATTTTTAAAAATATTTTTATTGATTTTTAGACAGAGAGAGAAACATCGATGTGAGAGTGAAACATCTATCGGCTGCCTCCTGCACTCCCCCTACTGGGGACTGGGGATTGAGCCTGCAACCCAGGCATGTGTCCTGACCTGGAATCAAACCAGCAACCTTTTGGTGCAAGAAGTTTTCAAATGACATACCTGGTACTAGTGGAAGTGTGAGGAAACAGGCGCTCCCATTCATTGCTGGTGGGTCTGTATTGGAACAAACTCAAATGAGAGCAATGTGTCAGAAGCTACCCAAATTTAAAGCGCCAAGACTTTGACCTGGCAATTCTACTTCTGGGAATTTATTTTATATCTATTTCATGTGTAGAAAATATCATGTATAGTGATATTTATGACAGCGTTGTTTGTGACAGCAGAGGCGGGGACAACCAAAATACCCATTAATCAGAGGCTGGTTAGATACATGGTTTGTCCAAATAATAGAATATTGCAGCCATTTAAAACACAGGGCAACTCTGTGTGTACCGAGCAGAGATCCTGAGATGTATGGTTAGGTAAACAGAGCAAGGTGACGACAACTATGTATGTGATGCTACCGTTTGTTTTTAAAGGGAACGGGTATAATGGGGAGTGTCTGCTAGTGAGTTCAGGGTTCTTTCTGAGGTGATAAAAATGTTCTGGAACCAAGTAGTGGTGATGGTCGTACATCTGGTGACCATACCAAAATGCACTGGATTGTAAAATTTAAATTGTTAAATTTAGTGCTATGAGTTATGTGTCTGTAAAAATACTGAGGTAAGTAAATCAAATGTATAACTTATATACAGAAAAAAAAATTTTTTTCTAAAAAGATTTGTTAAAAACTAGCAGCAGAGATAGCTTTGGGGGAGGTGAAAAGGATGGGAAATACACTATTGCCTGTCGTTTGAATTTTGAAATATGTGCAGTATGTATCACCTAATTGAAAAGTAATAAAATACTTTATAAGAAAAAGGAAATCTATTAATTGTTAAATCTACTTTAACAACATAAAAGCAAATTTCTAAAATTTACCTAAAATTGCAGAACTATTCCATTGTGATTTAAGTTTGATTTTGTCAAGCTCCCAAATGAAGTACTCAACAAATGAAGAAATTTATGTTTGAACTGATTAAAAAAAAAAAACAACTATAATAGGTGTTAACTACCAGAGAAACTGGGCCATGCTAATTAGAAGGACTTAATTGGGTAATTGCATTTCACCTACTTACATTCCCCCATCACCTTTAATTGGGATAACTTTCCTCCTCACTTCCAGCCCCTACCCTTGTGTGGGAATGATGGTGCCGTGAATCCCACAGCAAGAGTGGCTTCACTTCAGTGGCAGTTCTGTAAACCCAGATGGGCTGATAATAATGGGAACAACCTTGAGATTAGGGCAGATGTGATTGAACCTGTTTAACTAAAAAGAGAACCACTTTACCTGAAATGCTGATTCTCTATTACAACTGATCAAGGTGATTTGTGGAACCATGAAGAGGAGGCCAGGAGAGGGGAAACGCTGTTAGAGATTTCCTGCACTCTACCCAAGGCTGCCAGTGTGCATGCGCTCCATCATTTCTCATCCCTACGCCCACTCTTTCTTCCCTCTAAGGAAAATGGGTCCGTAGAACACTGAATGGCTCCTCAATTTCTTAGAAAAATAAATCAAATGTGGAAGAAAGAGATGTGTTTCCCACACGTGGTGACCAGTATAAAGGGAGAAAATGTCATCCCCTAACTTTGGCATCACACATCCAATAGACAGGTCTCGCTTTTTCTCTCCTATCGCCTTTGCAAGGAGTGATGTGAACAGGAAATGTCTTACCAGGGAGAGAACATCTACCTAACAGGTCATTGTTTTAGGTACATAACTAAAGAAGATGTTGCTGCAGCCTCGATGGACAAAGTGAAGAATGCGGGGGGCCATGTCCGTCTGATCACCAAGGAGGCTGGGCCGCAGGACACGTCTACAAAGTAAGGCCTGTTTACTAGTCGGGCGCAGCAGCACTGAGACCACTGCTTCCCATTTTTGCATTCATTTTTGTAATTGTGCTTTTCCCTTGTGTGGCCACCTTACAGGTTCCAAAGAGCTTTCACAATACAGTAATTCTTCAGTTCTCATAGCAACCCTGTGAGGCACATGATGGCCTCATCTTGGAAATTAGAGACAAGAAGGTTATTTTGAGGACCCTGAGATCAGGTAGACCAAGTGACCTGCCCAGGCCACTAAGATGCTAGGAGGCCTGAGGTCAAATTGTCCTCTGCCCCCTAATACTGAGCTCTTTCTTTCCTAAGAAGTTTTCTTCTAACGCTTCTAATAAGCAGCGTAAAACATAGGCAAACAGCGGTTGTAATTCCCACATAGGCCTTTTCAACACAATTGAGTAATGCACCTTTTTCTTTTATCCTAACAAATTGAGCACAGGTCCTACCACGTTTCATTTCTAATTTTAATTCAGTCAGACTCTGAGTTTACCTGTAGGAGGCACATGCTTAGCAAGTCTTCGGTTCTAACCCTATGGACACTGTTAGCTACTTGGCTCGGTCACTTTACGGACGTGACAGTTTCCCGTGGGCCAGCGGAGCCGGAGGACAGGTCCACGGGAGCCTTGGGAAGGGGCTGTGTCCCAGGGAGGTGTGCACCGATTGGAGAGCTTTAGCTGGGATTTCACAGTAGCCAGTCCTGTCCCAGCCTGAAGAGCATTTCTAACTTCTCCAGATGTTTCCAAGTCTGATTGTTTAACTTGATGATATCTAAATTCCCAAGAGATGCGGCACATTTGTATTCAAATCAACTTTTTTAAACACACCATTCTTCCCTGTATTTGGCATCGAGTCGAGAGTGCTGACTGTAGTGTTTCATTTCCACACAGAATCACAGAATCTGCGGGTTCTATGTTTACTGTTTATCAGCATAGAAATCCTGAAGACCATTACATGAAGTTAGGCTTATTAAGACTAGTGTATTAATTAGCTATGTTCTGTTCAATTCTAGGGAGTGTCTTGACGATGGAGCCTCTGTCCCATCTCTGACTCCCTGCCTAGCGCAAGCTGGTCTCACTGTGAAGCCTCCTGCATCCAAAGGCTACCTGCAAGCTGTGGATAATGAAGGGAATCCACTTTGCCTCCGCTGTCAGCAGCCCACGGGCCAAACTAAGCAAGAGTGCAAAGCGAACGCTTGGGATTCACGGTTTTGCTCTCTGAACTGTCAGGAGGAGTTTTGGATTCGTTCTAATAACAGTTACCTGCGAGCCAAAGTATTTGAAATTGAACATGGTGTGTGTCAGCTGTGTAATCTGAACGCACAAGAACTCTTTTTACGTCTGAGAGATGCTCCTAAAAGTCAGCGCAAGAGTCTTCTGGATGTTACCTGGACCTCAAAGCTCCCTCTAGATCAGGTAAGTTATAATTGTGTGGCAGACAGAAGGCAGTGTTGTACTGAGGGATGGATTCTGACTCACTCTCCTTTTAACTTTTCATATGAGAAATCTTAAATATACACACAAAAGTAGAGAGAATGATGAACCCATAACCCATCACCCAACTTTAACAGTTATCGACATTTTTGCCTTAATTTTCATCTGTCCCTTACCTCAATTCTTTTTTTTCTCCTGGAATTATTTTAAAGCAAATTCTAGACAACACTTCATTTCATCCTTAAATATTTTCGTTATGTATCCCTCATAGATAAAGACTTCCTTCTTTCCCATCCTCTTTCCTTCCCTCTTTTTTTTTATGTCTGTCTTGGAAATTTAATGCCATACCCCCAATAGCCATTACCAAAACAATGGTAATTTCTTGATTATAATAAGTCTGTGTTTGGTTTCCCACCTAGATTGTCTCAAAAATATCTTTTCAGACAATCTGAAAATGCCTTGTTCAGATTAGATCAAAGTATGGCCCTTTGAAGTATGACATGGCGTTTAGTCATGCCTCTTACAGTCTCTTTACTCTGTATTGCCCCATTCTTTCTTACACCATAAATTGCTGAGGAAACTGGATCATTTGCCTATAGGATTTCCCACATTCTGGATGTGTCTCCCCGTATTCTCGTGGTATTATCTGACATGGTTCTCTATCTCCCTGGTTTCCAGAATAATGGTTATAAGATATAGAGGCTTAATTAGATTCTTGTTAAATTATTTGGGGAAGAGATCTTAACAGATGATACATTGCATCAAGAAACACCTATGAGGAGCCTCGCCGGTTTGGCTCAGTGGATAGAGTGTCAGCCCATAGACCGAAGGATCCCAGGTCTGATTCCAAAAAAAAAAAAAGAAGCACCTATGGGGAAACCTCATACTGTTTTCCATAGTGGCTGTGCCAGTTTACACCCCCACCAGCAGTGTACAAGGTGTCCTTTTTCTCCACATCCCCAATAAATTAAAAACACACACACACACACAACAACTATGGTCCAGTTGTTCTACTTTTCATGATGTTAGTACTGAATGACAAAGGGCAAACAGATAAAATGCAGTTCATTGCAATGAGAAGGAAACATATTCATCTGTTGTAAAATCAGATGTTAGCAGAGCAATTTATAACAAAATATTGTCTTTAGACTCATCAATATTCGATTTGATTCCCAAAACTCAATTGGATTTCTAATGTTGTGATTTAATCAGTTCTAAACTTCAAACTAAAGCAAAATGTATAATTTTATAGTGAGCTGAGTTTTTTTGTTGTTAATCCTCAACTGAGGATATCTTTTTCATTAATTTTTAGAGAGAGTGAAAAGGAAGGAGGGAGGGAGAGAGAGAGAGAGAGACAACCATCGATGTGAAAGACAGACATCAATTGGTTGCCTCCTGCACGTGCCCTTCAGGGCCAGGGATTGAACCTACAACTCAGTTACATGCCCTTGACCGGGAATTGAACCCATAACCCTTCAGTGTACAGGCCGATGCTCTGATCACTGAGCTACCCCAGCCAGGGCAGCGAGCTTAATTTTTTAAAAAATCACTTCTGAGCCACTCTCTGCCCACTAAAATATTGTCAAATCATATATTTTTATTTACCTATTATTGCTGAATTATGATAGAATTCATTAATAAGCATTTCTGCAAAGATGAATTCATATAACTTTGAGAACTAGGGAGATACACTATTTTTTAAATGGTGTCCTGAGTTCCTGAAATATCCTTTGGTCAACTGGTGAAGGACATATTGCACCCTTCCCAGAGTGTCACCCGGACTCGTTACTGTCTGCTGCCTCAGTGAGGAAGCTGCCAGGAGACACACGTGGCAGGATTGGAGGACATCCTGGAAGCAGCCTGTCCAGGAAGTAGCATAGTGACACCCAAAACAAAAGTGCTCAGAGGACAGGGAGCACCACAGGTTCAGTTCTGGGAGGACCGCTCAGAGAGGGGGTAACTCTTTGACAGGTGAATTTAGGATGTTGAAGATGTCCCCACGTGATTTGCAAATTATTAGGGAGAATAAAAACCTTCTAGACCAGTGGTTCTCAACCTTCTGGCCCTTTAAATACAGTTCCTCATGTTGTGACCCAACCATAAAATTATTTTCGTTGCTACTTCATAACTGTAATGTTGCTACTGTTATGAATTGTAATGTAGATATCTGATATGCAGGATGGTCTTAGGCGACCCCTGTGAAAGGGTCATTCGACCGTCAATGGGGTCGCGACCCCCAGGTTGAGAACCGCTGTAATCTAGACCATAGAGCAGGGGTGGGCAACCTTTTTGACTCGAGGGCCACAATGGGTTCTTAAACTGGACTGGAGGGCCGGAACAAAAGCATGGGTGGAGTGTTTGTGTGAACTAATATAAATTCAAAGTAAACATCATTACATAAAAGGGTACGGTCTTTTTTTTTTTTTTTAGTTTTATTCATTTCAAATGGGCTGGATCCGGCCTGCGGGCCGTAGTTTGCCCACGGCTGCCATAGAGTCTGTCAGAGTAGAGACTGTTCAGAGCAAAAGAATTGGTTACAAAAGGCAGAACCAAAATGGATCTTTTTCCTAAGAATGCGCCATTTGCTCGATGCATCAGACTTCTATTAGTAGTTGCTTCCCACGGTTCCAGCCACAGCCGGACAAAGCTTGCCGCTCCAACTCGCTGCCACTTGGGGTGCCTCTCAGGCTGGGCACTGCTGACCGGTCCCTGTGCCCACACAGGTCTGCAGCTTTTCTTAAAAGTGCTTTAGAACTGCAACACAGGTTCCCATGGCTGACAGCAGGAAGTTGATTACAACTTCTTCCTTGTTCAAGACCGAGGAAATAAAACAACCTTCACACTGATCTTTGTGATATTTAAACAACTGCACAGCGAGGCGGTGAGCGGGTTTTACTACCTTAGGTAAAATGTTAAAATACATCCCGTTTGAATGTAGGTCATCAGTGTTTAAATATGAAGTGTGTGTATGTGGACTGGCCTAAGTCATCCCTACTTTAAGTGGACATCTTTGTTTATTCAAAATATGCAACTTATAGAGGTTGTTCTAGAAATATACCAGTCCATGTAAACTGGCAGATTCCCAGGTGACTAGCATGGAAGTTTCAGGTTATAGCTATTAATGTTAAACTGTCATTGGTATAGTAATAAATGCATTTAGGTCAACAATTAAAGATTTTTTAAGTTAGTAGTAATATTCAGACATTTTAAGTTTTTAATCTGTTCTTATTCTTTTCTGTTTTGTTTTAGTGACTGTATAAACTAGCTCAAAAGTGCAAAAACAACTAATATTTCCCAGTTTGTCAGGAGTCTTGGTATTTTCTACTTGCTTATAATTTTTTCTCAAAATGGTTTAGGTAAGGAAAAAAGAACTTTTTCAGAGACATTTTATTGTTTTCAAATTGCTAACCTAGAAGCTTTTTCCTTTTCACAAAAAAAGGCTATAAAGAGCCATCCTAACGTATTTTTCCCTGATTCTGCTGTGTAAACATGATCGCACAATGCAAAACCCACAGTCCCACAGTGTATGTACAAAAATGCTGATCCTGGGTTCTGCTTGCAGCTTAACGAAATGGTCAGAGCCCCCGGGGAAGGGCACTTCTGGCAGGTGGACCACATCCGGCCGGTGTTCGGAGGAGGAGGACAGTGCTCCCTGGACAACCTGCAGACTCTCTGCACAGTCTGTCACAGAGAGGTCAGTGCCCCTCCGCTCATCCCACTCCGTCCCGGGCCTCAGTGGCATCCTGCATGCCGGCGTGGGAGAGGACTGGGGAAGCTACGTCCTGGGCTGGGATCCAAGACACATTTTATTTCTTTCATCGCCTAACACTGTGTTTCCTCTCGAGGCCTAGGTCTCAGTCACAGATGGGAGACAGGCTGCTTGCCTTCTGATTCATCCCAGGACCCGGAAATTTCCCCACCGCCTAGCAGAAAAGAAATACAATGTAGTTTGCATGGTCTTGAAGAGACCCAGACCTTCCAGCTGACGTTTAGTGAATTGGGGCAGTGACATGTTTGCATGTGCGGCTAAGGATGTCCTGAAATGTCTAAGAACATTAATAAACTATCTCTAGGACCAACTTAGTTCAACATGCAAACATTGCACTCTTGGCCAAAGTATAAAGCCTGTTAACCTCGGCACATCTTTGAGCAATTAATGACTTGTTGCTTAAAACGAGCGGGGAAAAATGACACAGTATTTGTTTATCAACTAGGATGAATTTTTAACGGGCAGTCAGCAAAGGGAAGTCAGGCCTACCTGTTGAGATAATCTTCGAAAGAAACACTTACTCAATATGCAACTTTGCATCTGACTTATTTTTCCCCTTTGGCAGACTTAAGCATTCTCCCACGTTCCCATGATAAACACTCATAATGTTATTGTCTAAAGTGGCTACACATGATTCTGTTGAATAGATCTCTACTGTAGTGTATTTAGCCCTTCCTATGCGAATGCACATTGAAGTTACTTACATTCTTTTTCATTCTTATACATATTGTTGCCACACACTTTTTTTTTTTAATGTTTTGAGGTCATTCCTTAAGATAGATTCTCAGATCTAAAATATCACCGAGTCACGTGTTTGGATATTTTTGAGGCTGATGTTTTTATCTCCAAGTTGTTTTCCCAAAGGTTATACTGTTAGCCGCCCCCCCCTCCCCCCCCAGCCCATCAGTGAAGAGAGTGCCCATCTGACTGCATGGATTGTGCCCATGCGGTGGGGGAAGTGGCCTGCCCAAGTTTGTTTACTAAAGACCCTGATGGTTTTTAAAATGCTAATCAATTGTATTTACAGCTTTGAGATCTGTTCCGATCCTTTGACAATGTTCATATTATGTGAGCATTTTCTTAGCCTTTTAATATTTTAGATTCCTCTCTTCACAAACATAACTTTTACACAAACGGGGATTGTTCCGTTTGTTCTTCATTTGAACCCTCTTTGCTCTCCTCACCCTTCCACCTGGGTCACTTCACACGTGCATGGACTCCAATCTGGGGGAAAAGTCGTCCGATTTCTCCGCTGTGCAAATTAGTAGCACATTTAAGACTAATAAGAGAATTAAGATATAGCAAAATGCTGCCCCTTCTGTGGTCGCTTTTTCAGGTTCTCGTGAAGAGTCTTATCTGCGGGACTGGCAGAAGAATCCATTTCCTGCCTGTCCCATTTTGTTTTCCGCGTCGGTTTGGCTGCTGGGTTGGGAATTCCAGAGAAGAGGAAAGGGCCGGCCCTGTGCACACCGCACTCTGGGAAATCCCAAGATGCCCTAACGCTCCCACTTGGATGAGGAGAATCATGGCCTCCTCCCTGAGACCCCAAGGGAGGGATGCACGGACCTCCCTGGGTAGCATCCCCCCCAAACTCTGTGTTTTCTCCTCAGCACCTGGTCCTAAGTGAACCCAGGACCTGGGCACTCGGCAGAGCTGCTGGCGTTCGCGGCTCGTGGCTTGGTGATGCCCATAATGGCAAAGCACTGGGAGTGGGTGTGGCAGTCACGGAGCTAGTTCCCGACTAACAGAATGCAGGGAGTGTTTGAGTTTCTGTAGCCAGTACTTTTCCCCCCGCGCGTGAACACATTCATGTTTTTAACTTTTAGAGAACTGCCAGGCAAGCCAAGGAAAGAAGCCAGGTGAGGAGACAGTCTCTGGCGGCAAAGCGTGGATCCGACATCACGCGGTTCTTGGTGAAGAAATGAAGTTTAACAAACTTGGAATGGATGGCAGATGGCTTGCATGTGGAGGAATTTAACTCATGTTTTTCATGTTTGTCTAATATTTTAAGAGTGAAATTTTTAAGAAAGTCAAGGCTTCAACTTCCCTTTTCATATTAAATGCTTTTAGCGTTCAATACCTTTTTAAAGTACCTAACAGAAATCCTGAGGTGCAGCACTGTTTCTGTGACCTCGATTTCATGCAGACTCTCAATTGTTTCTGTAAGGTTTTGTTAAGCTTCCATTTCCTACTGCTATCTTAATCATGGTGTTATGCATGGGTTGTACTTAAAAAATATATTCTCAATGACTTGCAAAATGCTGCTGGATTGGGATTGTTTCAGGACTGCTGAGCGTATAGCATGGGGCATGGCAAGACCATAAGGGAAGTTTAGGGAGCAAATCCTCATTATTCAGGAATCCTGGGCAAAGCGTGACCAGCCTGCTTAATATGCAAGAGAGACTCGTGTTCACTAAATCCTCCAAAATGGGCTTGGGGTACACATTTTGAGTGTTTTCTCTTTTATTTCTTAGCCAGTTGTCTTTATTAAAGTGATGCTTTAAAATAAAAACCAACTAATTGGACCTATAGTGTTTGTGGACAAATCAGGGGTTCTGGGTAAAGTAATTGTTAAATATGTTAAAAAACTGAAAACATAAAATATTAAATGCCACTTATACTTCAATTTTCAGTTCGCTGTTTTTTTGTTTTTTGGGCTTTGTTTTTGTTGTTGTTTTGCCTATTTTTGCTTAATTTATTTCTTTTAAGACCACCTCCTTGCAATTTCCAGAGAGAAACTACAAAACAAGAAACAGACTTGGTTTCAAATACGTGAGCAGGTGAGCAGCATGCTGGAGTTAAAGCACTGCTGATAACATTGTTACAGAAGAATGTGAGCTGGCTCCAGGGCACTTCAGTGTCCTGAGGGATAAACATGACTCCTCCCACTGACATGTTCTCAGGTAAGTCACTGCTTCTGCTCTTTCACCTATTTTCCGCGTGGAAGATATGGAGCCTGGAAATGATGCTGACAGCTGGAGTAGGCCATTCCCAATCCCATGCCAGAACCAAAGGCTAGTGGCCACATTCTTCTTTTAAAGAAGGTAAGTGAGAAGACAAGCCCTAATCCAAACCAGTACCTACCTTGACGACCGTGTCCGCCAAGCACCGGTCCCACTTCCTGCCGAGCTCTGAACCTGACATGTTTCCCACTGGAGCTCGCCTTTCCTCACAGTTTGGCCCCGTGCTCCAACTCCAGGCAAAGTTGGTTTGTTTTTAAGCATTAAAACTAGGCTTACTGTCAAAGCACCTTAGTCCCCCAGTTACCACTTTTTGTTTTTAAAATCCTGTCTTATTAAAAGCGTATGCCAGACACCTATTTTAAAAGGAGTGATGATGATGATAAAACACTTTATATTAAAGCATGAGCTGAATGATCTGATTGAGATATATGTTAAAAAATAAAATGTAATTGATATAAAAAAGTAAAAGGGTGATGATGAAATAAACGCAGAGCATAGCCCTGTAATACGTCAGAATCATGAAAGCAAGAGTCGGTACTACACAAATCACAGGTTCAAGGAAGACATACACCACAAAGACTGTTTATAAAGGCTGTATAGATGTGACCTCATCAGTTTGAGACTTTCCAATTTTAATTAGTAGCTGATGTTTCACAATGCAGAGCACTTGATTTTAAAAAGATTATACACTCATGAATTTTTGTAGAATTCTTAAGTTTATAACTATTTTGCTGTATAAGGTCAAATAGTGTTGTTTATTATATGAATTAGGTTGGGCTTTCTTTGGCCTTTTTTCTGCTTTGCTGGTCAAGCTCTTTGCAGTTTTCTGCCTCATTGCCAGAGTAACCCAGGATTCCTCACGGCTGAGGGCTAAGGAGTCTTCACACTGTTTTTCCTCCAGCAGCGAGTGTTTGCAAGTGAGAGTCTGGTGTAAGTAGGTCAGGTTTGAGTGGAGCTTGCTCTATAGATCAAATTAAGTTGGTAATTCTAGGGAGAACATTCTCAGAGGGAGGGACTGTGTGATGGTTTCAGGTGAAATGACCCATGAAGGTAGTCTCTCTCTTTGCCAGATTTCAAAATTCCAACTAAAAACATTATGAGAGCATCAAGAAGAATAGAATACAAATACATTTAACCATGGAGGTGAAAGATCTGTACACTGAAACTACAAGACTATAATGAAAGAAATTGAAGAAGACACAAATGAATGGAAAAATTTTGTGTTCATGGACCTGAATAATTAATATTGTTAAAATATCCATACTGCCCAAAGTAATCTACAGATTTCATGCAATCCTTATCAAAATTCCAATGTCATTTCTCATAGAAATAGAAAAAAATCCTAAAATTGTATGAAACCACAAAAGACCCTCAAATAGCCAAAGCAATCTTAAGAAAGAAGAACAAAGCTGGAGACATCATGCTTCCTGCTTTCAAACTGTAGTACAGAGCTGTAGTAACCAAACATTATGGTATCGGCATAAAAACTGACACATAGGCCAATGGAACAGACTAGAGAGCCCATCCTATCTAATAAAGTAGTAATATGCAAATTAACCATCACTCCATCACAAAGATGGCGACAGCCACAGAGCTGGAGCGAGCAGGAGGCTTGGGTTGCCCCTGGCGATGGAGGAAGCCAAGCTTTCCACCTGCCCTGGCCGGCACTGGGCTCCGCTCAAGGCTACAAATTTTCAATTATAGAAGATAAATAAATCCCAGAAAAAAATAAAGAAAAAAAGGAGAGGCTGGGGCTTGGGTCACTGGGGAGCGTGGCCAGCCTAAAAACAGCCATCGGCCCCTCACCCAGGCTTGTCAGGCACCCACGTGGGGACCCCCACCCTGACGGGGGTGTGACCAGTCTGAACATGGCCCTCAGCCCCTCACCCAGGCTGGCCAGGCACCCAGAGGGACCCCCACCCTGATCCGGGACACCCTTCAGGGCAAACCAGCCGACCCCCACCCATGCACCAGGCCTCTATCCTATATAATAAAAGGGTAATATGCAAATTGATCCTAACAGCAGAATGACTAGGAATGACTGGTCACTATGACACACACTGACAACCAGGGGACAGACCCTCAATGCAGAAGCTGCCCTCTGGTGGTCAGTGTGCTCGCACAGGGGGAGCTCTGCTCAGCCACAAGCCAGGCTGATGGCTGCCAGTACAGCGGTGATGGCAGAAGCCTCTCCCACCTCCTCAGCAGCACTAAGGATGTCCAACTGCAGCTTAGGCCTGCTCCTGCTGGCAAGTGGACATGCCCTGAGGGCTCCCAGGCTGCCAGAGGGATGTCCAACTGCCGGCTTAGGCCCAATCCCCGGAGCAGGCCTAAGCCAGCAGGTGGACATCCCTCGAGGGGTCCCATACTGCGAGAGGACACAGGCCAGGCTGAGAGACCCCCATGAGTGCACAAATTTTTGTGCACCGGGCCTCTAGTCTATAATAATAAAAGTGTAAAATGCTAATTAGACCACATGCCCTTCCGGACGAAGCTGGGCTGCGAGGGAAGCCTGGGTCCTGGGTGCCAGAGGGAAGCTGGTGCTGGCAGCTGGGGGAAGGAAGGCCTACTCTTGCACAAATTTCGTGCATCAGGCCTCTAGTGCATATATAAGTTTCAACAGGAGCTAAGATTATACAATGGGAAAAGGATAGTCTCTTCAATAAATGGTGTTGGCAAAACTACATAACCACATATAAAAATTGAAACTGGATCCCTATTTTACATCATACACACAAATCTACTCAAAATGGATTAAAGACTTGAACATAAGACCTGAAAGTATACAACTCCTTGAAGAAAACATAGGGGCAAACTCCTTGACATCTGCCTTGACTGCAATTTTGGATCCGATAATAAAAGCAAAAATAGCCCAGCATGGCTCAGTGGTTGAGCATCAACCTATGAACCAGGAGGTCACCGTCATGGGCTCGATCCCCAGTGTAGGGTGTGCAAGAGACAGCCAATCAATGATTCTCTTTCATCATTGATGTTTCTATTTCCCTCTCTCTTCCTCTCTGAAATCAATAAAATATGTATTTTTTTTAAAAGCAAAAATAAACACATGGAACTACATCAAAAAGCTTCTGCACAGTAAAGGAAATCATCAACAAAATTTAAAAAACAAACAAAAAACCTCCTCAATGGGAGAGAATATTGGCAAACCACATATCCAATAAGAGATTAGTATCCAATACAAATAAGAAACTCATACAACTCTATAGCAAAAAACAATCACTAAGCACCATGGAAATGCAACTCAGAACCACAATGAGATATCATCTCACTCCTGTTACAGGGACCATTATAAAAAAGACACAAGCTTGGCTGGAGTTGCCCAGGTGATTGATCACCATCCTGTGCTCCTAAAGGTTGCAGGTTCAATTCCTGGTCAGGACACATACCTGAGTTGCAGGTTCAATCCTCAGTCAGGGCAAATACGGAGGACAACCAATCGATGTCTGTCTCTCTCTCTCTCTCTCTCTCTCTCTCTCTCTCTCTCTCTCGCTTCCTCTAAGCATGTCCTCAAATGAGGATTAAAAAAATTTTTTTAAACAAACATGAGATGGCAAATGCTGGTGAGAATGTGGAGAAAAGGGGACCCTTGTACACTGTTGGGAATGTACATTGGTACAGCCACTATGGAAAATAGTATGGTGATTCCTCAAGAAGTTAAAAATAGAACTATCTTGTGATCCAGCAATCCCACTTCCAGGTATATATGCATAGGAAAACAAAAACATTATCTCAAAGAGATATCTCTACTCCCATGTTCAGTGCAGCATTATTCACAAGAGCTAAGGCATGGAAACAACCTAAGTGTGTGTCGACAGATGAATGAATAAAGAAAGCACAGCACCCTGGCCAGGTAGCTCAGCTGGTTAAAGTGTTGTCCCAATATGCCAAGGTTGTGGGTTTAATCCCCACCCAGGGCACATACAAGAAGCAACGAATGGATGCATAAAGTGGAACAACGGATCAATATTTTTTTCTCCCTCCCTCCCTCCCTCCCTTTCCCTCTCCCTATCCCTCTTCCTCTCCCTCTCTAAAAATCAATAACAAAGGAAATATAGTAGATGTATACAGTGGAATATTTTCCAGCTTTAAAAAAGAAGGAAATCCTGCAATTTGTGACAACATGAACCTGGAGAGCATTATCCTAAGTGACATAAGCCAAATAAAGACAAATGCTACATGGCATCACCTGCTGAATCTTTTTTAAAATGTTGAACTCATAGAAATAGAGAGTAGAAAAGTGGTTACAGGGACTGAGAGGTGCGGGAATAGGGAGAGTTTAATAAAAAGGTACAAACTTTCAGTTATGAGATGAATAAGATCTGAGAATCCAACACATGACATGGTGACTACAGGTGATAACATGTACAATTGAAATTTGCTAAGAGAGTGAAACATACATGTTCTCCCCCTACCAAGAAGATAAATATGTGAGGTGATGAACGTGTTGACTAACTAGACGGTGGTTATTCTATCCGTGTACCAAATGACCACACTGTGCACTTTAAACATCCTACAATTTTATCTGTCAATTAGGCCTCAATAAAGCCAGAAAGAAAAACACTCTAAGGAGCAACGAGCATTGGCCACACGGGGCCTTGACCTACTTCACTTGGGGGCACACTGAGGCGGAGCATTGTGGGCCTGAAAATAAAGGTGGCCGGAGATCGATAACAGCCAAGACCACACAAGGTCAATACTGCAGGGACGCTGAGGGAGGCTGTCCTTCGTCCACACAGTCTGCAATTAGCTGCCCCATGTGGGTTGCAAGTGGGAAGTTCCCCGGAGGGCAGGGGAGGTGGGATGTGTCGGGCGAGGGGACCCTGCACCCTGCCTGCAGGATGGAGTGCAGAGCCGCCCACTCCCACCCCCACCCCCAGGAAGAACATAGCAGCTACCACATAGGAAACGGAGACAAGTGCAAAACCAAGAGGCTGGAGGTCTGCAGGAGGAGGCCTCAAAACACTCCGCAGGTACCAGACAGAAGAGGGAGGGCTCTGGGCCCAGGGAACAGAACGGAACATGGGTCGCCAGGGATGAACCAGTTTGGAGCTGGGAGACATGGTGGTGGTGTCCTGAGGCCATGCCCGCTTCGGAGTTGGGGCCATTTGGAGCCAGTGGGCGGACTTCCTAGGCAGGTGGCTCAGTGCCCAAACCATGCCTGTCCTTCCTTTCTGCTTGCCCCCTGAGTGACCCTGATCCCCAGAAACGCTGATGACCGATAAAGCTGCTTTAGCAACCCCAGGGCCCTAGGGAAGATGCCATTTGGGATTTCTAAGGAAACCCACCCAGCCACTTGGCATTGATCACATTCGAAGGTACATTTCTTGGGGAGACTTTCCTGTGACAAATAAGTACCATTTTACATTTTCTGAGCTGCTGATGGGAAAAGCAGTTTCTGCCCACATGTCTTACTAATACATCTTCAGATTCTTGAGCAAAACACTTAAAGTATCGTTTCTGCGGAAATAAAAGCAGGAACCACTTTAAATTATATGTCTAAGCCGTCAACATTCTTGAGCTCTTCAGAGTGAAATGGGAAAATTGTGTTTACTTAAAGGATACAGAGCCATGAATACCAAGCATCAAGAATAGGTTGTGGAAATAGTATCCCACTTGTTGCATATTATTAGCCTGTCTCTCATTCTACCTTTTATTCTTTTAAACTGGAAAATTGTCAGCTCCTATTCAACACCTAGATCTATCTGACTCACCAACCCCCGAAAATTGCCCCATCTCCTCTCATTTGTCAGTTGCCTTTTGCTACCAAGGGTGTTTTGCTGCCTGGGTTGGGTTTCTATTGGTTGTGTTCCCACTGACAACCGAGAAAGGCCCGAGGTCGGAATGCACGCTGGTTCCGCTGCCATGCCTGCTTTAACAGTCTTCTCCCAGCTCTGAAATACTGCGTGGCTCTGTCTCATTAGAGATGCTAACTTTTTTTTTTTTTTCTAGAAACTGGCAGATGGAACATCTTAAAAATATTGTTAATTCCGCATTTCCTAAAGGGTACATATTTCATAGTCTTTCTGTTCTTTGACATCTGCCTTCTCTCCACCAGAGTTCACTGAGTTACAGAAACCCCAAACATCGTTCTGTGTGACAGCTACGGTCTTTTTAAGAAAGATCTTCACACAGTTTTGACTTAACCCGTAAAATGTACTTTAAGAGACAAAAACACAACACAATCGCTGTTCCTGGCTGTCGCAAGTGCTCAGCACATACACTTGACACACACAGTGTCGGTAGCCAGGCCGCGCAGCCACCTCGCTGTAACTCCAGATTGCGCACCCCCCTTAGAATCACCTGTGCAGCCCTGCAAACCGCCTCCCCACTGTCCGCACAGCAGGTCTTCTCCGGCTGTGTCTCAGCCGGTGCCTCCACTGTCATCACATGGGCGTTTGCAGAGGCCTGTGGGGAACGGCTTTGAGGGTGCTCTGTTGTTGGTTTGAAAGCTGCTGTTAGAGGATTGGGGAGGGTGATTGTTAAATGCCTCTCTCCACACATCAGTTGGGAAGCAGCTGAGGCATGAGCCTGAGAGTCAGAAAAATGAAATTCAGAAGATCAGTTCTGAGGTTGATAAAGTAGGGAGAGCGTGGCACGGCTCTGCTCCTCAGCCAAGCTGACACTCGCAGACCCATGTTCAGGTCGGACACGGCAGTCCCTGCGGCAAAGTAGGAGCCGGATCTACTCTGTGAAACCCTGCCCCACTGTCACTTGGCCTCATCGTGGGGTCGATGAGAGAAGGACTCCCAGGGCTCCTCGACTCATACAAGTGGCAAAGCAGAAAGCCCCCATCTGGTAGGCAGGCTGGTCAGAGACGGGAGGAGCAGGTGCTTTATCCTCTGTGCCGCCTGGAAATCTCCAAGGGCCAAGTCCTCTGCCTCCTTCAGGGAGGAGGGACTAAGGGCAGAGAGACAAAGGTTTCCCCATGTAGCAAAGTGACAGGCGTTGCATGTCACTGCTGTGTGCCTCTTCCTTACGAAGCACAAAGATAAAATTCGTTCCTAAGGGAAGTTAGCTTACCCTGCCCCTGGACTGGAAATGTATTCGCTAGTCCCTAAGCTCCCCTGGGCATTGGGAGCCTCTGCCACCCGAAATCCACGCCTGCCCTTGGCAGCCTGATGGCATCTCTGAGACCTTTCGATTCCCCCATGCCGACAGCAGCTGTAGGCTAGAATGACTCACTGTAGGTGGTGCTGACATCTTAATAGTATCAAGTCTTCCAATTCTTCCTGGCCAAGGAACTCGGCTGGTTGGAGCGTCTTCCCGATATGCCACGCTTTCGGGTTCAATCTCCAGTCAGGGCACATTCAAGAAGCAACCAATGAATGCATAAGTAAGTGGAACAGCAAATCGATGTTTCTTTCTCTCCTCCCGCTCCTCTCACTCTCTCAACTCAATAAATTTAAAAAAATAAAAGTCTTCCAACTCATGGACACAAAACGTCTTTCTTCTTATTTATGTCTTCTTTACTTTCTTTGAGCAATGTTTGTAATTTTTAGTTGACTATTCGTTTCTTTCCTTGGTTAATTCTTTGTACGTTATTCTTTTTTACTTTATTGTAAATGGGATTGTATTTTTAATTTACTTTTCAGATTGTTCATTGTTAATGTGTAGAAATGTAACTGATTTTTACAAGTTCATTTTGTGTCCTGCAACTTTGCTATACTACTCATTTTTTAGTTCTAACAAGGTGTGTGTGTCTGTGTGTGTAATCTTTAGGATTTTTTAAAAATATATTTTATTGATTTTTTACAGAGAGGAAGGGAGAGGGATAGAGAGTTAGAAACATCGATGAGAGAGAAACATTGATCAGCTGCCTCCTGCACACCCCCTACTGGGGATGTGCCCGAAACCAAGGCACATGCCCTTGACCAGAATCGAACCTGGGACCTTTCAGTCCGCAGGCCGACGCCCTATCCACTGAGCCAAACCAGTCAGGGCATGGATTTTTTATATATAAAATCATGCCATCTACAAGGAGATAATTTTACTTTTTTTCCAATATGGATGCCTTTTATTTATTTTTCTTGGAATTGCTCTTGCTAGAACTTTCAATACTCTCTTGAATAGAAGTGCCAAAATTGGCATGTCTTAGCCCTGATCTTGGAGGGAAAGTTTTCAGTTTTTCACCATTAAATATGATGTTAGCTGTGGGCTTTTCATATATGACCTTTTTAATATTGAAGTAGTTTCCTTCTTTTCTTAGTAGTTTCATCCTTATGATGAAAGGGTGTTGAAATTTATCAAATGGTTTTTCTACATCAATTGAGATCATGTCGTTTTTGTCCTTCATTCTGTTAATATGGTGTATTACATCAATTGGTAATTTTATGTTGAACCACCCTTGCATTTCAAGAATAAATCCCACATGGACATGGTGTAGAATTATTTTAATATGCTGAGGAATTGGGCTTCGTAGTATTTTGTTGAGAATTTTTGCATCAATTTGCAACATTATACCTTAAGGAACTAGAAAAAGAAGAGCAAATGAAGCTCAAAGTCAGCAGAAGATAGAAGTAGAGTGGAAATAAGCAAAATGGAGAATAAAAAGTCAATAAAAAAGTAATAAACAGAGGAAATGTTCTTGGAAAAGATAAACAAAATTGACAAATATTTAGCTAGACTCACTAAGAGAAAAAAAAAGTCAGAAATGAAAGAGAAGTTACAACAAATACAACAGAATTACAAAGGATTATAAAAGAATACTATGGAAGGCTATATAGGCCACCAAATTGGACAACCTGGGAAACATGGACAGATTCTTTTGAGTCTACAACTTACTAGACGGTATCATGAAGAATTAGAAAACCTGAATAGACCAATCACTAGTAAGGAAATTGAAACAGCAATAAAAAAAACTCTCCTTCTTGCCTCCCCTCCCCCTCCCCACTGCAAAAAGTCCAGGACCAGACTTCACTGGTACATTCCACCAAACATTCAAAGAAGACTGCATACGCTATGGTTTCATTTACATGGTCAAAGACTTGCGCCACAAGGGAGGTAGAGGAAGGGCCTGTGATCAGGGAGGGGCTGTACGGGCCTTTAAAAGTTCAGTAGTGTCCTCTTCCTAAAGCCAGGTTGCAAGGCACAGGTAATAATTAGCATTCATTCTTTGTACCTTCAAACATATACATACATGGAAATCTGAAATATTTTATAGTAAAAATGGCATAGCCCTGGCCAGGGGGTTGAAGCTTCGCCCTGTACACTAAAGGTTGTGGGCTTGATTCCCTCTCAGGGCATATACCTAGGTTGCTGGTTTGATCCCTGGTCGGGGCACATACAGGAGGCAACTGATCGATGTTTCTCTCTCACATCGTGTTCTCTCTCTCTCTACCCCCCCCCTTCCTCTCTCTCTAAATCAATTTTTAAAAAACCATATCCTTGGGGTTTTTTAATGTCATATAGCCCAGGACCCAAAGTAAATGTACTTTTGTATCATCTCTTCCACTTGTTCATTTAATAGTTACATGTAGTGCAAGGGTTTGATGGATGAAAGAAAGATGGAGTGGTGTCTGGGAGATTCAAGGAGCTTGCCTGTGTGTTGCACAGTGTACTGTGACATTGTGGCCCCCTCTGTGCTGACCTGAGGTCATTCCTTAGATTACCTGGCATAAAGGCTGGGAGGGATGGGTAAATGTATTTGGGGGAGGCTTGCGAGAGGGGGAGTGTATCAGGAGCCGGCCTGACCAGTTTAGACAGGTGGGTGGGATTCCCCACTCACAGGCTTTCAGGTAAGGCTCCGCCCACTGCTGAAAGTCCACCCTGAATCTGAGGAATTCTATGGCAATCCACGGCAGGGCAGGCATCATCTCCTCCCCTTGCCCCCGAAGAGCTGGGAACACTGCTCAGGAGTCCGCGGTGGCACAGGGCTACCCCGAAGAGGAGGAGCATCGTGAGCTTACCCTTCAGTGTGTTCCCGCTGTGTCCTGGGGTTTAAAGAGCAGAGCGGACTAATCCTTGGGAAATGCCAACTTCCTGGCTGCTGGGGGCATCGCTTTGAAGCTGAGCCCATTATTATTTTTTAATATGTTTTTATTGATTTCAGAGAGAGGGAGAGATAGAAACAACGATGAGAGAGAAACGTCAATGGGCTGCCTCCTGCACTCCCCCTTCAGGGATTGAAACCTGCAACCTGGGCATGTGCCCTGACCAAGAATCCAACTGGTGACCTCCTGGTGCATGGGACGGACGCTCAACCAACTGAGCCACCCCGGCCGATCTGAGCCCATTATTTTATTGGTAACTTTTTCATCCGGCATCCTGCTCCCTTCCTCCCCAAACTGTCGCTGATACTGAGCAGCTGTGGGCCAGCCTGTGCACCTAGCAGGTACAGTGGGGCCTTGACTTACGAGTTTAATTCGTTCCAAGACCGAGCTCATTAAGGAGCTTGTTAAGGAGCTCATTAACTCAAATTACTCTGTCAACTCAATGCAAAAAATCGGCCAAGAGACAGCTGGTATCTCAAAAAACTCGTTAGTCGGGACACTTGTAAGTCAAGGCCCCACTGTACATCTTTATTAGGCTTATTACTGAAGAGTCTCAGAAGTCCACGGTCTTCAAGGGAAGCTATCGAGATAACTGGGGAACAAAATAGCAATTCCAGTGTTCAGCAAATGCAATTTATAAAACCCCTAAGACATCTGCTCTATGAACTGTTCCATCGATCTGAACTAACAGCAGCCAAATGAATCACCATGGCTAATTGACATGATTTCTGTCTTCCCGTGTCACTTTTATAAATGTTTTAATTAGAAAGGGGCCTATTGTTTCTAGTAAACTTAATAGAGATGATAAATAGCAGCCTAACAGCTCAGGATGTCTTCCCAAAGAGCCTTCAGCTGCTCCTCTGAGGAAGGAGGGAGCATCGATTCCAAGCCGCTGGCTCCCCTCCCAGGACAAGCTCCAGCGCCGGGCACAGAGGGTGACTGTCTCTCGGCTCATCACTGGGCTCGTGCCATAGGTCTATTCTGGTGTCAGTTCTTGGATGCTCTTCCAGAGGAGAATGGTCTTTCTCCATGGAGTCCAAGGGCATTTCCTGTTCCTTTTGGGGGTGGTGGCAGAGGGACTGCCTCCCTGCTGAAATGTGAGAGTCCCAAGCCGTCTGCACCGCTGGTTCCTGCATAGAACTGGGTGTTTTGTCAGCAGCTCAGCCCGGGCCGATGAATCATGAGGCACAAGGTGACTTTGAGGATGGAGACCAGCAGCCCAGGTGGATGAATCATGAGGCACAAAGTGACCTTGAGAATTGAAGCCAGTAGCCCAGGTGGATGAATCAATAGTGAGGCACAAAGTGACCTTGAGAATGGAGACCAGCAGCCCAGGTGGATGAATCATGAGGCACAAAGTGACCTTGAGAATTGAAGCCAGTAGCCCAGGTGGATGAATCAATAGTGAGGCACAAAGTGACCTTGAGAATGGAGACCAGTAGCCCAGGTGGATGAATCAATAGTGAGGCACAAAGTGACCTTGAGAATGGAGACCAGCAGCCCAGGTGGATGAATCATGAGGCACAAGGTGACCTTGAGAATAGAAGCCAGCAACATCAGGGCCTATTCCCATCCTCTTTCCAATGAGGAAAAGTCCTCAATACTCCTCGTAGGAGCTGTGAGCTGTGGCTGAGAAGGACACAGGGCTGCCGTGTGGGGTCTCCTTCTCTGTCTAGGTGTCCTAATCCTGAGCCCAAGGTCTGTTCTCCTCAAACACACATGCCATTTTCCCGCTGTCAAAGGGCCCTCCGTGGAAGAACGCCAGGCCAGGTCTCCGTGGGAAGCCTGCCCCTCGCCCAGGAGGCCTCCTGCTGGCCTCACCTGACCTGCTTCCCAGGCAGGATCTGAGGGAGCCGGCGATGGGCTCTCTGAGGAACCCCACGACATTGCCAAAGGCTGCAGGGAAGGTCTTTGCTGAGAGGGCTCAGAAGGCCTTCTTGGGTGGGTGCCCGGGCAGCCCACCCCTGTCGTTGTGAAAACTTCCCTTGCATGTTGCCCCTGAAGGATGGACATACCCGGGGAGGAGGCAGCCCTGCCTGAGCTCCAGCCCTAGCGCACTTCCGGCAGCCTTTCCTGAACCCCCAGCATCTAATATTCTCCGTGAGAAGCAAGCCAGCAGCACTGGAATTGTTTTGGCAACACTTGCTTACCTTGGGCTCTGAGACAGGTAGCATCCAAGTACCTGGATGGCGAAGGGCCTCCCGGAATATCCCCGGAAGCAGGCCTCCAGCTCGCCTCCTCTAACCCCTCCACGTGAGCGCTCACCTGGTCATTATAAAACAAAACACCTGTGACCCCTCCCTTTGTTCCCCATGGTTAACCACCTGAGGACACTCGGCATCTGCCGCCATACCACAGTATCCTACAGGGGAATCCTGACTGGCTTAACCAAATCAGGCTTATTCCTCATCTGCAGAAGCCACAGTGGGCCCGCTGACCCGAGCTGCTCCTGGGCGGGACACAGGGAGGACAGGGAAGCCCTGGGTCCTCCTGGCTTCACTCACAGGCCATGGCCTGTGCGTCTCATTGCCGGGAGTTTCGGGGAGAGCTGACTCCCTGCCTCTCAGGGAGTGTTTTGCAAACTTTTCTCCCCAAGTACAGCCCCCCGTCCCCGCTTCTGCCCCCAGTAGCAGAGCAGAAGGGACATTTACTCCCTGAGAGGCTGAGGGACCGGCCCAAAGGAGGCCCCAACAAGCGCACTTCCAAGTTGTTAAAAGCCCAACGGTTTGCACCTGTTCCTTGTGATGTGCAGGCTCGTTTCCGCGTGCAAGTCTCTCCTGACCACGGGGATTGCCCCGGGGACGCTGCTGGGGGAGGCTTACACGGGTCAGTTTCCGCACAGCCGGCGGGATTGTGGAGGCTGAGGGAACTCAGGGCGCCACCCCCAGGCTGCTTCCCTCTCCGCTAGGATCCATCCTAGGCACTGAGAACCCAAACTCAAATTCCAGGCAGGTGGCTGCAGCGAGCAGGTGTTCTCCCTGCTCAGTGGTCTCCAAACAATCGCCGAGAGAGGCTGCACTCAGCACAGGGGGCTCCCCGGCCAGACGCTCCTGCAGGCGGGTCTTCGGATGGGTCCTGTGCCTCCCGTCACGAGACTGAACGGCCTACGGACCCTCTCTCCTTGTTTTAGGGAAATAGTTATTACAAGTACTTTTTAAAATAAAAAATAGATGACTTTTCCCAATCTTTTGAAAATCCCAAAACAACAGGAATGAGGAATAGCAATTAGGATTATCCCTGGGCTCCTGAATCCGTAGCTGAAAATGTAGCACCCTGTGCAGGGAGGAGCCGCCTGCACTGGGGAGGACAGGGAGGACAGGGAGGCAGGGAGGACAGGGAGGGAGGGAGGCTGGGAGGACAGGGAGGGAGGGAGGATGGGAGGATGGGAGGACAGGGAGGGAGGGAGGATGGGAGGACAGGGAGGCAGGGAGGATGGGAGGACAGGGAGGCAGGGAGGACAGGGAGGGAGGGAGGATGGGAGGACAGGGAGGGATGGTGGGAGGGAGGACAGGAAGGAGAGGAGAAAGGCTTCCAACCTCTGAGGATCCGGGTTCAGTCTCAGCCTCCCACCATGATGTCATGCTCTGGTCCCAGAATAGTTGACAACGTTTTGGAAATTCATTCTAAAAATGTGTCCTTTTTTCTCTTGGCAAGACAGCGCGGGAGTGACAGTGGGCTGCTAAGAATGCACTTCCCTCCTTATGTAACACGGACAGAAATAAGGAATGTTCTGGGCCAAAAGCGGGGTGAGAGGGGCATGTGAGTAAATAGCACTGGGAGTCGTTACTGACGCACACACGGCTAGGGGCTGAGGAACTTCAGCAAGGTGTTGATCTGTCCCGTCAGGGCTGCCTGCCCCGGGGGAGCCACTGTCCCCACCAGTTGAGCATGAACAGGTCCCGGTGTGCTGTGAGGGGGAGGCTGCGTGAGGAGGGGCGGGCGGGCAGCAGGCTCGCTGTCCTTCCGTCATCAGCAACCGGGAGGCAGGACACAGAGGCCGCACCAGGGACTCCTGGGGCCTCACCACAGGGGCAGCGAGGAGCTAAGTCGTCATCCCAGCCGCGGGCACTGGCTGCCTGTGAGGAAGGCAGATGTGGGGAGGAAGGCAGCCGTCCAAACAGAGGCCGATGCCCGCATCCCCTCCGGGAACAGGAGCGAGGGTGGTCCCTGTGCTGGCACCCGGGCTCTGCCCAGCTGCTGAGGGAGGACGCGCCTGCTGGCCCAGGCTGGGCCTCCTCTGTGACAGCAAATCCCGGCCCTGGGCGAACACTGGGGAGGACAAGGCACCCGTGGGGTGGACAGGAAAGCCCCGCAGACCAGCTGAGGGGCGGGGGCAGGGGGTGGCGGGGAGTCGGCAGCCTCTGGATGGAGCCGAGTTGGAGGGGCAGCGGCTGGGAGAGGCTGTGCATTGAGAACGGACTCACAGATGACTGTTTCCTCAACAAACCAACGACATGAAAGGAAAAGAGAAAGAAGGGGAGACTCACAGAATGCAGCCTGTGCCTTCCTGAGGGACCTGCCCTGATTCCAATGACCAGCTATTGAAAGACTCTCTGAGGCGCCTGGGGATGAGCATAGATCGGGTGGTGGGGACATTAAAGGCTGGCTGTTACAGGTGTCAGCTGTGATAATGATGTGGTGGTTTATTGGAAAGTGTCCTGGCCCAGTGGTTGAGCGTTGACCCATGAACCAAAAGGTCCCTGGTTCGATTCCTGGTCAGGACACATGCCTGGTTGCAGGCTCGATCCCCAGTAGGGGGCGTGTCTCTCTCTCATAGATGCTTCTTCTATCCATCCCTCTCCCTTCCTCTCTCTCTGCAATTAATGAAGACATTTTTAAAAGTGTTCTGAACAGCCCTGGCTGGTGCCCGTCAGTGGTTAGAACATCAGCCTGCCCACCAAAGGGTTGTGGGTTCAATTCACGGTCAAGGGCACATACCTGGGTTGCAGGTTCGATTCCCAGCCACAGTGGGAGTATGTGCAGGAGGCAACCAATTGATGTTTCTCTCTCTCCCTTTTTCTCTCTCTCTTCCCCTCCCCTACTCACTCCCTTCCACTCTTTCTCAACCTTCTGGCCCTTTAAATACAGTTCCTCATGTTGTGAGGAACTGTAAAATTACATAAAATTATTTTTATGTAATTATAAAATTATTTTCGTTGCTACTTCATAACTGTAATGTTGCTACTGTTATGAATCGTCATGTAAATATCTGATACGCAGGATGGTCTTAGGCGACCCCTGTGAAGGGTCGTTCGACTGCCAAAGGGGTCGCGACCCACAGGTTGAGAACCGCTGCTCTAAAAAGCAATGGGAAAAATATCCTTGAGTGAGGATTAACAACAAAAGATTTTTTAAATAAGTAAATAAATGCCCTAGCCAGTTTGATTCAGTGGATAGAGCTTCGGCCTGCGGACTGAGGGTCCCAGGTTCGATTCCAGTCAAGGGCACATGCCCAGGTTGTGGGCTCGATCCCCAGTAGGAGGCGTGCAGAAGGCACCCAATCAATGATTCTCTCTCATTGATGTTTCTAATCTCTCTCTCCCTCTCCCTTCCTCTCTGAAATCAGTAAAAACATATTAATAAATAAATAAGTGTCCTGAACAGAAGAGATGCCCCTGGAAGTCACTGGGCTGAGACACCCCGAGGTCAGGGGGTGGGTGTGAAGGGAGGTTGGCGGAAGTTGGGGTGGCAGCTGGCAGGGGTTCCCGATGGGGCAGGATGAGGTCCTGCTCCTCCCGGCCCACACCGGGCAGAGGTGGGAGCCTGCAGGCCAGCGCGGTGGGCCCTTGGGGACCTCCTGAGTCCTCAGGACCAGGACAGGGGGCCCTCAGGGGTTTTTATAGGACTCTATGAAGGTTCTCTGAAACACACCTAAAACCGGGAGCAGAACATCTTCCGCATAGTCATACGATTCTCTAGGGAAGCCCAAAAAGTAACCGAGAATTCTAGGCTCATGCTGCACTTTGCTCAGCCCACCCCCTGTGCACTTTCCCGTGTTGGACTTTGCTGCATTCTATTCTCCAACAGCCCCATTCCCTTGGCCATGGTACCCCCACATCCCACGCAGATGGCCCCGTTTCTCCCCCTCCCTGACATGTTCTTGATATCCCTTCCTGGAGAAGGGGTGAGAGCTTATATCGATTCCCCTGCCTAAATCAGTGGTTCTCAAAGTGTGGTCCAGGCAGCCTGAAGGGTTCCCGGGACACTGTTAGGAAATCCACAAGCTCAAAACTATGTTTATACTCTGAGGTCCTTTTCTGCACGTGCCCTCTCCGGAGGGTAGAGTGGAGTTTTCCAGGGGCCGTGTGATGTGGGTGTCGCAACAGACTGAGTGCGGACGCCGAAAGCGAAGGCCAGCTCTAACTAAACCAGGCGTCCGGGAGACTGGGCAGATTGGAAAAATATGCCTCTCTGTTCACTATTTAATTTTGTCTTGGAAAATATATTTTTCGTTAAAATGTTATTTATACAAATATTTACATTTTTTTTCCCTAAAAAGAAGTTTTTATTGCCTTTGGTTCACAGTTGCTATTTCACAATATATTTTGAACCCAGGTTTCTATTATACTAAATACTCACAGATATTAACTATGTGACTAAGAGTTTTGGGTCCTTAATAACGTTTCATGGTGTAAAGGGGTCTGTGGTCACATAGCTTGAGAGCCCCTGGCCTGACGTGATGTGGCAGAGTGCAGGGTCAGCTGAGGACGGCTGTGTTATTGTTTTTATTCCTCAGTGATATGTTCATTGATTTTTAGAAGAGAGAGAGAGAGAGAGAGAGAGAGAGAGAGAGAGAGAGAGAGAGAGAAAGAGAAGCATCAGTGTGAGAGAGAAACATATCGACCAGGGATCAACTTGCAACCTAGGTATGTGCCCTGACCAGGAATTGGACCCCCACTGTGTGTGTGTGTGCGTGTGTGTGCGTGTGTGTGCGTGTGTGTGTGTGTGTGTGTGTGTGTACAGGACGATGCTCCAACCAACCGAGCCACCTGGCTGGGTGTGTCGATTTCACCATCACCTCCCAGCCTGTCTCCCAGGTGAGGCCCCTGGGACAAAATGTAAAGCAATTCTACATTTTTTCTTTTTTATCTCTTCTTCCCTGCTTTTTTCCCCTGCTCTTCCTTTTTCCCCTTTATAGCTTTTCTCATTTTTCCTTTTCCCTCCCTCAGCCTCAACTCTCATAACAAAAGTTGCACACGACACCTTCCCTTCTTCATATGAATTGACATGTTTCTCATACTTAAACAGAGACCTAATGACATTTGAAATAGGCTTTTCATGGTTACTCATCCTGAGTGTAGAGTGGAGTTAATAAAAGAGCCAATATGCATATTTTAAAAATACATCTTCTTCGCATGTAATCAAAGAACTGAAAATGAAAAAGAGATTTTTTCTTATCCAATTGGCTGAGATTGAACACAGGGCGAGTCTTAGTGCTGCTGGCAGAGTTGACAGAGAGGGACAGCCTCCACGTTCTAGAAGCCAACTTGGCAACACTGATCAGCAGCCTACATGCAGGCTCCCCTTGACCCAGAGGAACGGGAGCTATGGACTCCAGGTTGTGCCAGTTGCAACTTGGAACTGCCTGGGGTCCTGAGAATCGAGAATTAGGAGGACTTTTTCCTCCTTTCTTTGGGCCCAGAGAAGGTTAAACTGGGAAGGGAGGAGCTTGCTGGACTTGGGATAGAAATAACAAGGGCAAGTCCTCCTGAGGCAGCAGGCCAGGCCTGCAGAGGGGCAGCCTGGGGGCGGAGCTGGTGTGCCCAGAGCCTGCAAGCCTGACAAGGGCTTTGGAGTTCTCTGTGCTGGAACGCCCTCGCCCTCCTGCCCTCCCCAAGCCTTTTTTTTATATATATTTTTGATATTTATTTTATATATTTAAATGCCATTTAACAAAGAAAAATCAACCAAAAAAATGAGTTCGCGTGTCACCCCTGACATGCGTGTCATAGGTTCGCCATCACTGCACTAACAGCTACTCTTCCCAAGATGGTTGAGAAATGAAAACAGGTAATGTTGTAGAAAACTGAAGAAACCCAAACGACGCTCAGAGAAATGGAGTTACACAGCTTTATTACACTGGTGGTCTCAGAGGAGTTGCCTTTCAAAGTCTGAGCAAACCAATAAGGTGGAAGCCCTTCTTTTATGCCCTTTTGGTTTCTTTGTCCCCCAGATATGGATTATACTTCTGGACCTTTCGTGGGCTTTGCAAAAAGCCCCATGTGTTGGGATGGGGGTCTGGAGATCATATCTAAGGGCCTGGCCTGGTGTCAGCGCTGATAACCCCCTCCGGTGGTTGTGTCTTGTTCATGGTTTATGGCCTCTGTAAAATGTGAGCATTTAGGTAACAGGTCTTGTAAGACCAGTTTGTGGAGAAAGGGGCAGTGACTTAATTATAGGTTATCAAGAATGTACATTAGGTTGCTAGCACAGATTCAGATTGCTAGTCCCCCCGCCCCCCCAAAAAAATCAGGGTTACATTGGAATTAGCCTTTTAGCCTTCTCAGTAATATGTACAAAATGTTTAGAATGTTCAATAAAAACATGCACATCACAATGCAATAATTAATACGGGTGATGTGTTACAGAATTGTACACTTGAAACTCATATGTTATCAACCAGTGTCACCCCAATACATTTAATTATTTTTTAAAAGTTCACAAAATGTTTTTTTTAATTTATTTTTTATTTATTTATTTTTTTTAATTAAATCTTTATTGTTCAGATTATTACATTTGTTCCTCTTTTTCCCCCCCCATAACTCCCCTCCTCCCAGTTCCCGCCCCACCCTCCGCCCTCACTCCCCACCCACTGTCCTCATCCATAGGTGCACGATTTTTGTCCAGTCTCTTCCCGCATCTCCCACACCCCTTTCCCCCCCAAGAATGGTCAGTTCATTCCCTTTCTATGTCCCTGATTCTATTATAATCACCAGTTCATTCTGTTCATCAGATTATTTATTCACTTGATTCTTAGATTCACTTGTTGATAGATGCATATTTGTTGTTCATAATTTGTATCTTTACCTTTTTCTTCCTCTTCCTCTTCTTAAAGGATACCTTTCAGCATTTCATATAATCCTGGTTTGGTGGTGATGAACTCCTTTAGCTTTTCCTTATATGTGAAGCTCTTTATCTGACCTTCAATTCTGAAGGATAGCTTTGCTGGATAAAGTAATCTTGGTTGTAGGTTCTTGGTATTCATCACTTTGAATATTTCTTGCCACTCCCTTCTGGCCTGCAAAGTTTCTGTTGAGAAATCAGCTGACAGTCGTATGGGTATTCCCTTATAGGTAACTGAGTTTCTTTCTCTTGCTGCTCTTAAGAGTCTCTCTTTGTCTTTTGCTCTTGGCATTTTAATTATGATGTGTCTTGGTGTGGTCCTCTTTGGATTCCTTTTGTTTGGGGTTCTCCGAGCTTCTTGGACCTGTAAGTCCATTTCTTTCACCAGGTGGGGGAAGTTTTCTGTCATTATTTCTTCAAATAGGTTTTCAATATCTTGCTCTCTCTCATCTTCTGGCACCCCTATAATTCTGATGTTGGTACGCTTGAAGCTGTCCCAGAGGCTCCTTACACTATCCTCGCATTTTTGGATTCTTTTTTCATTTTGCTTTTCCGGTTGGGTGTTTTTTGCTTCCTTGCATTTCAAATCATTGACTTGATTCTTGCGCTCCTCTGGTCTGCTGTCGGGAGTCTGTATAATATTCGTTATTTCAGTCCGTGTATGCTTAATTTCTAGTTGGTTCCCCAATATAACATCGAGGGTCTCATTAGTTTTCTTGTAGATCTCATTAAGTTTATCGGCGGCTTCTAAACAGTTCTTGAGAGACCTTAAAAGTGTGGTTCTGAACTCTATATCTTCCATTGACAATTTTGTCCTGTTTCTTTGTCTCCGCATTTTGTTATGCTTCGTTGGTGCACCCCCTAGTGGTCTTTGTGTGCAGTCTTATAGTTAAACCTTGATTGTTGTAGCTAATACCAGGGAGGGTTTGACCTCCAGGCCAAGTGGCTGTAAGAATCAGCTGTGTCTGCAGTGAGAGAACTTCTGTCCTCTAGGGAGGTGCTAATCTGGCGTTTGCCTGAGGCTATCGGCAAATGGCTCTGTGCAGGGCTTGGGCGGGGCGGCTCGCACAGGATCAACAGGGTGGGCCGGAGAGAGCAGTTATGGCGGCTCTCAGTCCTGTCCCCAGGGGCTCTGCCTCTCTGAGTCCCAGCACCCACTGCAAACCTCGGAGAGAAAGCTGCACTCGCTCTGACCGAAGCCAGACAGTCCCGCTTCTCCCGTTTGAGTCTGGGTCCCTAAAGACTCGCCTGTATCTGGAGCTCAGAGTCTGCGACTCCCTCCCGATTGAAAACAACAACCGCACCCTCCGCCGCCAGCCCGCTCCGCACACTCCGCACCTCAGAATTTGACTTCAGCACTGCGCCTCCTCTGAGTGTCCGTATGCGTTTCTCTTTCCTCCTAGTTGTAGGACTTCCACTCAGCCAGCGTTCCTGTGGTTCTGGGTGATGTCCGTTCCGTTTTTTAGTTTCACTTTTGAAGTAGTTGTTCAAGGCACCAAACTCCGGCGTTAACCTATGCCGCCATCTTGGTTCTCTCCCCAAGCCTTTAGTAACATACGATTAAAGGCACAGGCTGCTCTTAGCTGTGAGATCCCGAGGTCAGCTGGAGTCTCACCAGAGTCCTGCCACCCTTGGGCTCTAGCCAAGGTTGGCTCATCTGGACCCCGAGGGGCTGGAGAAGGACAAAGCCCGCCTGGATGTCCTGGTCCATGGGTGTCCTGGGCCACTGCTCTCTCAAGTTCTCTGCGAGCTCCCACGGCAGGGCTGGCTGACACCTCCATGGCCTCTGGCCACCAGGCATATCAGCTTCTTCCCAGAGTTCCCTCGGGGCCTCCTGCTCACAGATAGTGAGCAACAGCCTGGGCTTCATGAATTTGCAGGGAGAAGAGAGGATTCATGTCACAGCTTGTCAGTCATGCGTCTCCACAGCTAACATGGCCCACAGACACCCTGTCGCTGGGAACAGCCTCAGGCCTGATCTCACAGGAACCCCAGCCCCGTCCTGGCAGGTCCTCGGGCCCCACTGTTTTCCAGCTCTCCTCTCTCCTCTCCTCTCACCTCCCACGGAGCACTCAGAGCCTCTGAGTTATGGTCAAGTTCCCACATTCTGCCCAACTGCTGTTGGTGTCTCCCTGGCCAGGAGACTTCCGGTGCCTGTTGTTACCATGGCATTTTCATCCCATTGCAACTAGACCTTGGGGAGCGAGGAGGATGCCTGGGTACATACTTAGGGTGCAGCACTCATGGAGAATGTGCGCCCCAGAGGAACTACTTCTGAGGTGGCCAGAGGTGAGGAAGGGGAGTTGCTGGCTAAGGTGACCAGGAAGGTTTTGTGGATCCTGGAACATTCCTCAGGCTTCTGAGGTGGACAGGATAACGGTTCCCCCAAGGTTGTCCACATGCTGATGCCCAGATTATGCAAATATGCTCAATTACATGGCCCGGGAGCTCAGGTTCCAGAGGAATTAATGTTGCTTGTTGGCTGCCCTACAGACAGGGAGCTTTTCCCGGATTATCAGATAGAACCCAAGCAATCACAGGAGTGATGAAGAGGGAGGCAAAAGAGCAAGTGAGAGGGATGCAATGTGAGGAGGACCCAACCCACTGTTGCTGGCTCTGAAGATGGAGGAAGGGGCCATGAGCCAAGGACTGTGGAAGCTGGAAGAGAAACAGGCTCTTCCTTGGAACCCCAAGCCCTGCCAATGTCTTGATTTTAGCCCAGTGAGACTGTTGGACTTCCAGCCTACAGGACTATCAGACAATCAATGTGTGTTGTAATATGTGGCCTTTTGCCACCGGGGCCACAGGAAACTAATATGGCTTCCCAGGCACTATCCAAGGACAAGAACTTGGGAATCCTGAACACTGTGGGTCACTGGCATTGTAATGAGGGCATCGAAGCACAGGGTCAGCCGGGGCTGGAGAGGCGGGAGACGTCGTGGGTACACAGACCATGAGCTGGTAAGTGTGCATCTACATTCCACCAAGAAGCGAGGCTGCCAGTCCCCAGGGCTCCTGGAACACCGGCCCTTGGCAATTCCCAGGGCCAATCCTAGGTGTCAGAGGCTCAGGGATCAAAGGGCAGATCTCCTGGAGTGAGCGCATGTTAGCTACGCCCAGGCTGAGAACCGCGCTCTCAAGGCTGGTGGCCAGCTAGCTTCTGACCAAAAGGCATTTATCTCACTTGAGCCAAGACAGTGAGGGAGTCAAATCATAACCCAAAGATAAGCTCTGAGCCCATTCTGTGAAGGAAAACCCCTATTCTGTAAAACTACTGTTTGGAATTCTCTGCTATTCTTTGGACGGCCTCTTATTCTGAAAAAGTAACTTTGCTTTCTAGCCTGCTTGAGTAGTGGGGGAGATAAACTTAGCTGTCTGACCTTGTAGGCCAGAGCCTAGATACACCCACTGCCATGCCAGGTGCATTTTTTAATTGGATAGAACTGTGTAGTTTTCAAGGCCGCCGCCAGCAAGCACACAAAGGGCTGGCTCTTCTATAAAAAGGGAAGTTCTGCTTGTAGCTTTGCTTAGATTTGAATTCATTTCCCTGAGCCTGCCACGGTGAATAAAGTGTAACTCCAAACTCTCAGAGCGCTGTTTGGTTCTGGTCCGGTTTTTCTGTGACATAATTGGTTCCCTGACATTTCCGGAAGACCGGGGAACCACCCATCGTGGCCTCTTGGCCTCCGGTGTGGACTGGGTTTGAGGACCGGGGGAGCTGGATAGGCCCCCGGGAGGCACCGCTCTGCTGATTTAGCAGAATTGAACCGGGGGAACTCCGGGCACTCCCGGGCCTCAGCCCAGGACCCGGCCGGCATCTGGAGAGCGTAGACGGACACTTCTGGACCTGTCTGCAGAATCTGTAAGGTAGGGGCCCCAATCCCCTACCGTCTGGCCCACTCGAAATGAGTGGAAGGGGAGCTTGATCACCTCCCGGGGAGCCATAGAGCTCCCCCAGGGTTTGGGAATCCCTCAGGAATCTGGAATCTGTCAGGAATTGGGAATCCCTCAGGAATTGGGAATCTGTTTTGAATTTGCAATTTGTTAGAATTTGGAATTTGTTAACATTTGAAATTTATTTGAAATTTATTTGGAATTTGGAATTTATTTGAACTTGGGAATTTGTTTAGCATTTGGGAATTTGTTTAAGCCCTGCGTGAACAGCTGTTTGTTTGTATGGGACTAGCCAATTTGCTACCGAGAAGGGGACTGGACGCAGTCTTAACTCCTCCGGTAGGTTCTCACCAAGACGTTGGTTGAGAATTCTGTTCTGGGACATGGGTTCCAGGAGTGCCCCCACGTCCATCTGGGGAGTTGGGCATTGTTTTGTTTATCTGCTCAGCTCCAGTCTGGGCTAGTCTACTGAGAAAGTGTGAATACAAGTGTTTGGCTGCTTATTAACTCGTCTGTGTAAAGTGAAAGCTACTTTGGTTTATTTTGCATTTCTGTTAATTCATCTGGCTGAATGTTTGGACTGGACCCGCGGTGGGCTGCAAGAATCTCTAGCAGTTCTCAGAGTCTTTTGCTCGCTATTACAGAAGGAATCAGCCCACTTAGCTAACAAAAACTTCTATCAGTTGCTCTTACCTGGGTTATAAATTCGCTGTATTAAATTGAAATTTTGAAGTGCTAGGGTAGATTTAAAGGCTAAAATAAAGGCTGGCTAAGTTCCAAGATTGCTTGTAAAAAGCAAGAGAGAAGTCTTTTCAAGTTAACTATTTGCTTAGCAAATTAACAAAGTAGTAAATTTCAAAGAACTTGTTATTTATGGTTTTCTTATCTCTTTGGTGGAAACGGGAGGCTTGCAGCTCTGCAGGACGGAGAGATTTACTGGCCCTGACCCTAAGGCTGAAGTTATTATTAACTGTCTATAGACCCTGTTAACCCCTGATTGTGCGTCTCATGTGGTCTGTTGTCTTTGTCTTTGTGATTATGTGTTTTATTTGACTTGCCGTTTTCAGTTATTTATTGGAATCCTCATGGAGGACAGGGGAATTGGTCGGAGGGATCAAAAGTAAAAAGGGAAATCTGTGAGGGAAAACAACGGGCCTGGGCTGAGACAAAGAAGGGGGGTGTTAGCAGTTGTGTTGTTACTGGCTGCAAACTGCTAGCAGGTGCATTATCAACTAACTTCAAGGTCACAACAAGTTTTCTGTAAGCACAGTCTTTCTCTGCCCTGGTTTATTCTTTTAACCTTTCCAATGCTAAATTAAACCAATACCTGCTCTTAGTTTTATTACAAAAGGTCTAGATATATCTTAAGAGTAAAAGTACTTTAAAATATGTTCATAAATATTAATCTAAAATTGCTGACTGTTCACTTTTGGTAATCATTAAAAGATTAAGGTTTCTAAGAATAAAGAATTCTAATTCGTTAAAAACAACTAAACTCCCAGGAGAAAAGCGGAGGAGAAACAGACCTGAAATCCGCAGCCGCCCTGGTGATTTAGAAGTTTAGAACTGTTTGCTAGGCAGACTCAGCCCCTGAGAGCCAGGTCAAAGAAGGGGGGCTGGATGCCTGAGCTGCCCGCTGCCCTGAAAGAAGAAGAAGCAGTGAGAGAAGTAGGGAAAGCTGCAGATAGAGCTAGCAAAAGCTCCCTGTTTTGCAAATATACTGAAAGGATTTAGTACCTGTTGCTGCTGTTACAGGAGGGGCTAATATCCCCTTCCAGTGCACTCCCTTGGAAGAGGCCTGGTTGCTGCTCTGCCACAAAGGGGACTGGTGGAAAGTCAAGGATAGCAGGGCCCTGTAACTAATAAACAGGGTTAACAAAAGGGCAAAAAAAAGAGCACTCTCCCTGGACCTGGGAGCCATCAGGACTTTGAAATTCTCCAAAAGAGGAGGAGTCTGATTCAGAGACTGGCCAAAACCTCCTTGGGTTAGGAGACCTGGAGGCTGCATATTGAACTTATAGACTGCAGTTTGCTGGGCAGATGTCCGAGCCCAGTTGTGTAGAGATTAGCTGCCTCTGTGCAGCAAACAACTTTCTTCTGTGCCAGAATGCATTTTATGAAGATTGTTCAAACTGTGTTTGCAGCTAGAGAGGAGAAGAATAACCACCGCACACAAGCCCTGACTGTGGCTTGCAGAGAACTGAGCACGATGACTCCCCTGCTACATTCCCAGGTGCTGGTTGCAGCCATGAGCATGAATCACCCTGTATGGCATTAGAGCAATGCCCTATGTGATAAACTTGGCTGATGCCTTCTTCTCATAGACATGGCTCCAGAGAGTCCAGGACAGTTTTGTTTTGTGTAGGAAGGGTCAACAATGAACTTTAGTTGCCCTCCCTCAAAGGTATTTGTATAGCCCTACCATGTGTCATGTTTGGTAGCATGAGATTTGGCTCCTGAAGCAGCCATGCTGCCAATATTATGTTTCATTATATTAATATGTTGTATTAACCTTTGATTCTCTTGCAGGTTTGAATGTAGCTACCAGCAGTTGCTGTAGACCTGTGTTGGTCTACAGTCCTTGATAGTCTTTGGGAATAAATGGCAAGTGTTCAGTTTCCCATACTAAAGGCCATTGTTATGGCCATATGTTAACTGTCCTGGAAAGGGACTGTATGGGTGAACCCCAAAAATAAAGGATGTCTAGCTGCCAAGAGAGCAGGTGCCCAACTGGGCAAAGAAGAATACCCATCAGGTTTTGGTCTCTATTAAGTGACAGTTAACAGTTGGCAGCCTTTATACTGTCTGGCAGGCCTGTGTGACCATGCCCATGTCAGGGGTGGTACAAACCTCAACTGTAGGAAACTGGGGAAGGCCTTTTTGGAACAGAGGGAAGTAATAAAGGGATAAATAGTAGCCCTCTGTTACAGGAATTACAGACCCTGTGAGGTCCTGTGACATGTGAGACCCTATAAGGAAATAGAGCTCCTTTAGTCCGTTCTGAGAAAACAAGTCAAGTGAGGGGAGCCCTACTACAGGGGGAGCTATAACTATCTATTTGAATATAGACATATTGTAAATTTCTTCTTGCCATTTAAAGACAGTTATATTACTCTGAAGAGTCCATGAAAAAGGACTGGCAAGGAAAATCAGGAAATCTTGGAGCATATCAGGTCAGTATGTTTTTCTCCTTATATAATTCCTCTGAAATTTAGCAAAGCTTAATAAATCATGGCAATACATTTCTTTGCATATATTCAATAAAACTGGTTCCTAATAGTGATTTTATTAACGGAAAACTTTGATTGGAATATCATGTTTTAAAGAAACCTATCTGGACTCTGAAGACTTGAAGCCAATAAGAGTGCCACGGGAAAAGCCTCGTATCATTCTTAGGAGCCCTGAAGATGGCTGGCGCTGGAGCATCAGGCCCATGCCCTACCATCACTGGCAGTTGGTCAGAGTAGAAGGGGAGCAATAGGATGCCTCTACATCCCTACGGAACCCCCACACACTCTGGGCCACAACGAGTAGGAGGGCTACTGAGATGGGCCTTAAAGCCTAGAGCGTGGGCTCAGGTGGAGTTGCTACAGGTGAGGGATTCACCTAACTCAGCAGATACTGCAGGCAGGCCTGATGGCAGCTGGATGGCTTGGCTTCCTGGACCTACGGGGCACATTAAAATTCAATCATGAAATTCTGGCAAAGGTAGTCAGTTACCATTCTTGTTGTGTTTATGCAAACATCAGGACAAATTAAATACAGTAGATAAATTAGTCTTGATTTGGCTTTTTGATAACCGAGGAATTTTAAAGACAAAAATCCTATTTCAATAAAAATTGTTAAAACTGAAATATTTTCTTTCCCTTCCACCGGACCATTTGTTATAGTTTGTCTCTGCCAGGTCACAAGCCCAGCTCCTTCTATGCCCAGGACAGCAAGGAGCCTGACTGGAAGGTGACCTCTGACCACACACACCTGCTGCATATCACCCTAAAGAAGACAATGGACCTGGCCAATCAACCTGCCCCAAAGGATTCAGAGAACACCCTGCTGAATTCTTCCGTACACTTTGTTTCTTATCTTCTCTTAAAGGCAAAATGCTCTAGTATTTCTGGATAATCATTGTTTTTATCTTTCTAGTAATTCTCATTTTGTCTTTTTATGAGTACCGCAGGAACACGAGGCTAGTCCCAGGAGGAGAACTCTTCTGCCCTTGCTGGAATACAGAAGCACCATAAAATTACTACTTCCTACATAAAAAAAGAAACAAGATAAATAAAAAAACAAGTTATCTAAAACCTGGGCTGCATAGGGGGGGAGATCTAGAAATAGCTCCTTCCATTGACAGGACAACTGTTAATGCTACTCATGGCCATAATCCTAGGACCATGTCTTCTAATTCTGTTAACTTGTCTTATCTCATCCCATTTAGATGCCTTTAAACTTCAAATGGTCCTACAAGCCAGAAGAATTCCCTACAAACCTCTCCAAGAGGAAAAAACAGGATGTTAACCCCTTGGACGTCACCCTTTTTCAGCAAGTAGTAGTAAAAGATCAGTCAATGCCCCTGTTCACCTTAACATCCTGTGGTTGTTATACTACAAGGCTGAAAAGCTTGTGGAAAAAGGGGGTGGGGAGAATGTGAAGGAAAATCCCTATTCTGTAAAACTACTGTTTGGAATTCTCTGCTATTCTTTGGACGGCCTCTTATTCTGAAAAAGTAACTTTGCTTTCTAGCCTGCCTGAATAGTGGGGAAGATAAACTTAGCTGTCTGACCTTGTAGGCCAGAGACTGGATACACCCACTGCCATGCCAGGTGCATTTTTTTAATTGGATATGACTGTGTAACTTTCAAGGCCGCCGCCAGCAAGCACACAAAGGGCTGGCTCTTCTATAAAAAGGGAAGTTCTGCTTGTAGCTTTGCTTAGATTTGAATTCATTTCCCTGAGCCTGCCACGGTGAATAAAGTGTAACTCCAAACTCTCAGAGCGCTGTTTGGTTCTAGTCCGGTTTTTCTGTAACAATCCCATGACTCGGATGTCTCACAGCCTCACAGCCGTGTCCACAGGAGCTGCCCCAGCACCAGGTGCCCTGTGTGCATCCTATGGTCCCCCCATTCCCACCCTTGACAGAGCAGCCAACACTGGGTCCCTGACATCCTTTTCCAGGGTTTCCTTGACACTAAGCCCTCACTCTGGCCATGGCGCCATTGTGACTCCTGAAGGGGCGTGGTTTAACTCTGATCATCAATTACCTGTTGCTTTCAGAGCTTAGCTTTCAGACAGCGACCTCATTTCCCTCTCTCCACGTCACTGGCAGAAGCCTCCCGGTAGTTTGTGTGCACTGAGAATAGCTCCCAACTGATTTGCTCCTGAGACAAAAAATATCCTGCAGATAAGGGTGTGGCCACAGCTCCGGGGACCCTCGGGAGGCTGGCGGGGTCCTGTCTCCCTCCCAGAGGCCGCAATGACCCGGCAACCTCTTCCCCAAGTTGCACCTGCTCTGTGAGTTTGGAAGCTTCTTTTTCTTGAAGACCAGCTGCCTCCTTTCTGTTTTACTCTCAAAGTCTGTAGCCTCGGGTTCTCCGTAGCTTCTGGGAGAATGACAACTTGAGCTCGCCCCTCACCTGTCTGTCACCTCCCTGTAGCTGAGTGACCTTCGCTAAGGCATTTACTCCTCAGCCTCATTCTTTCATGCCCCGGGGCTTACTGAGCACCAACACAGTGCCACGCAGTGACCAGTGACAGGAAAGTTGTTAGAAATAGTGCCGCATACAAAATAAACAGAATCCTTGCCCTCAGGAGCTCACATCCTAGTGCAGTGATGGCAAACCTTTTGAGCTCGGCGTGTTGGCATTTTGAAAAACCCTAACTTAACTCTGGTGCCGTGTCACATATAGAAATTTTTTTATATTTGCAACCATAGTAAAACAAAGACTTATCTTTTTGATATTTATTTTATATATTTAAAGGCCATTTAACAAAGAAAAATCAACCAAAAAAATGAGTTCGCGTGTCACCTCTGACACGTGTGTCATAGGTTCGCCATCACTGTCCTAGTGGGAGGGACAGACAATAAACAAATAACATATATAGGTTAGGTGGTGAGGAGAAGAGTCAAACAGGGAAGGGAGGTGGTGAGTGACTGGAGTGACTGTTGTGCCCAGATTTCAAGGTTCCCAAAAAGCCCACCAGGGAGCCAGCGAGTCCGATGCAAAAGCAAAGAGTCCTTCATTTCGAACTAGTTCTGCTCCCCGACCACACTCACCGATGCAACGGTAAGCCCAGTGGCAGAGAGAGCGAGGCCTGATGGGATTGTGGGTTTTATAGTAAGGGCAGGGGAGGGGACTGTGGGCCCCGCCGATTGGCCAGGCGCGAGTGGGGTCTTGTTACACAGGATGTGGTCATCTCTATGGCGCGCACGTCCCTTGATTGTCATTGGTTAGTTTAAAGAAATCCCGGGCGTGGCCAGCAGGGGCCTGGGCTTCCGGGAAGAAGGTACTCTCCTGAGCACATGGCGGCTGCCCCAAAAATGGAGGACCCAGGGCAAGGTGGAGGGCGCAGTCCTAGCCCGCCCCCCAGGGCGAGCTGAGCCCGGGCTCCAGGGGCCAGTCCGGTTGCCGGGGTCCAGCAGATCAACCAGTTCCAGCCCAGACAGGACATCCACGTCCTCCGTCTCGTCCCGGGGGCGCCAACGATCTTGCCCCGCCCCGCCGCCGCCGCCACCGCCGCGTGGGTCCGGTCCGGGGGCGGCAGGCGGGTGGCGGCCTGCGCCGGGCTCCCGCCGTGGGCTGGGGAGTTGGTGCCCGAGGCCGCCAGCAGCGTGGTCAGGCTGTGCCTCATGGGGCCCGGCGGCCGGCCCACGTAGGCCCCGCGACGACTCGCCCTTTCAGTGACTAAGTGACCGGGACAGGCTCTGACTCACTGAGGCCTGAGCCCCATGGCATGGTGTCCATGGGCTAAGGCCCCGATCAGCACAGCAGGTTCTCCCAGGGGGTTGGGGGGGGGGGGGCAGGGCTACTGGGAGAAGGGCTACTACCCCAACTCATGTGGTTTTCTCAGGAGGCCTGGTTGCCCCAGTGTACCTTCACCACAAACATATTGTAGGTGTGAAGAAGTCCTATAGCCTGCCTGTCTCTAAACATTTCACACCCCTTCCCCAAGTCAATATCCCCTCTGCTTTTCTGCACTCCCTCCCACAACACATTGTGAGTGTGTCTATGTGCTGGCAAAGTTGGTTTCTTTGAGAATTTTTTGGGGGGCAAACATTCAGCTCACATCATGGTTAGTATATACCAGGATTCCCCTCCTATAGCTGAGTGTCCCTGGGTTACCAACTTAATGTAAAGATAGCAAAGACTCGCCTGGCAGGTGTGGCTCAGTGGCTCAGCATCAACCTATGAACCCGGAGGTCACGGTTCGATTCCCAGTCAGGGCATATGTCCAGGTTGTGGGCTCAATCCCTAGGGTGGGGCGTGCAGGAGGCAGCCTATCAATGGTTCTCTCCATCATTGATGTTTCTATCTCTCCTTCTCCCTTCCTCTCTGAAATCAATAAAAATATATTTTTTAAAAGGATAGCACAGACTATTTGACTGACAGGAAAATGGAAGCTTTCAGTAGCCTCATGAGACCAAAGGGCAACACTAGATCCTATGAGGGGCCCCCTCAAGCTTGTGTCCAAAAGTGTCTACTTTGACCACTTGCAACACCAGGATGGTTATAACAACACACACAGAGAATACGTGTTGGAGGACCATGGGCTTATTGTGGTCGGGCTGGAGGCTACAGGTAAGTAACCAGTGCCTATGACGATTCCTCCTACACATCTATGTGAGGGTTAGGAGTGGGGACCCTTGGTCTGCAGGGAGCAGATCTCCTTTGCCCAAAATGCTTCCCTCGTCTTCGTCTCCCAAGTTTATTAAAATTTAAAACCCATATGAACAAATTGAACACAAAGTTAATACAATTTTAATTGGTTTCCTTGAAAACAGATGACCCTATGGGCCTTATGATTTAACATTACTTAAAAATCGAGTCGATAACAGCGAACAGCTGTTTTATGGAATTCTGGGTAAAATGTCAGCCATTGAGAAGCATCTTGCCCTGATTCATTCAGAAAAAAAACCATGCGGCAAAGGCCTCATCTTGGAAAAGGTTGCTGCTAATTTCTCAAACTCTATAAATTATGCAGCACAGGTGCTGTGGATCAGCAAACACAACAGAGAAAATGGACCAAGCAGAGCAAGATGCTTGGATTTTTCACAGCGTGGCTAGTGGTCCTCACACTGACGGGGGTCATGGATGGAAGGATGGGGCCTCAGGAACGGGGCTATTTGGAGCCCCAGATGCTTCCGAGAGAAATTTCCAAACCCCGAAGGGTGGGTGTGGTCCAGGGTGGTGTGCATACGAGCGGCCCACGGTCCACGGTCCACAGTCCACAGTCCACGGTCCACTTATGTTGTCCCGAAAAGACGGAACGTACCCTCCAGACTGCCCGGCTCCCCAGGGCAGTCTGGGCCTTGTAGTACTGGCTCCATCACAGTCGTCAAAGCCGTATCTTCTAGGCCACTGAGCAGGAGGTCGAAGGGCTCCTTGACCCCAAAGCACACGGGCCTGTGGGTCTCTGGTAGTAACCAGGCCCACATGTGCCCATTTCCCCATCAAGAAGGGGCCAGGGGTACAGAGCCAAGCGTGATCTGAAGGCAGCCCTTACCGTATTTGGCGAGCTGCTCTGTGTGTGTGTGGGTGCGTGTAAGCATGAGGCCCTGGGGGCCATGAGTCAGATGTGTCACAGGTGGCCTGGCGGGCAGTGCAGGCCGTTGTTCTGAGCGCAGGGTCAGGGTGTTGGTTCTTGTCCTGCCCCTGGGTCCGAGGCCTGGAGTCCTGCCTGTAGGGCTGGGACGCGGAGCCTCCGGGGCAGGTTCGGACTTGGCCCTTGGCCTGTTCCTGGCCCAGGCCCAGCAGAGGCTGCCCTCGGGGCAGAGCGGGTGGAAGGGGAGAGGACAGGTCCTGGGGACGGGCCCTGACACTGCCCATCTCCACGCCTGCTCCTGGCACAGGAGGTGAAGCTGAAGGCCCGGGCCCTGACAGGCTGCACTCACTGAGGAGTGACTCACGTGTAGGGTGTAGGCCGTCGGCAGGAGAGCTGAGCTCCTGTGGCCTGCGGAGGCTGCGGATCCTGAAGGGGTGCAGTCCCAGGTGTGTCTTCAGAGCGTGACTGCACCCTGCAGGCATCCGGCTATCAAGGCTGAGACGCCTACAGGGCCAAAAGAAAGCATCCTGGACACTGAGCACCCAGCCTGCATCCAGAAAGCCAGCCAGACGGCGTGCCTCGGAGGGGCAGGCAGCTGGTGGCTGGTGAGTTTTTAGGGGTCCCCTCCCCACGCTCGTCAGCACCCCCAGACTCACCTTTCGAAAGGGAAGAAGGGAGGGCCGTCCTCCTGGCTTCCGGCCTTCCAGTTTTCGGCCTTCCAGTCTCAAGCTGTCTGGCCCAGCCGGGCAGACAGAGGGGCTTACACGTGGGTTGCCCCTTCTCTGGCCAGTCTGGCCAGACTGGCCTTTCTTCCCTTGTGCCACAGGTGGGAAGCGGGAGTAGCCCTGGCCGCCTGGGGCCCTGCAAGGGGGCAGGAAGGAGAGTGGAGGCCCCAAGGCCTCAGAGAGGCCCCTCCACACAGCCCTCATCTCCCTACAGCTCCCCCCACCCCACCCCCAGCGCTTCCTTCTGCCCCCCGGGCGGCTGCAGGACAGACCCTGACCAGCTGTGTGGAGGGCCGGCCACACTGAGGACCACAGTGAATGGGCACTTTGCCCAGAGGGGTCCCAGCCCCTCCCTCCTCCAGGCCCCAGTGCCTCACAGCAGGGCTCCGCCTCACCCCCATGGCCACGCCCCAGCCCTGGCTCTGCCTGAGGGACCCCTAGTCATTGTCTCCCAGGGAGGCTGGTTTGGGGAGTGCGTTTTGTACCAGGCACGGGGCACTCGCTCCTTCTGAATGAGGGACTGTGCGTGGCCACATGGAGGGGAAGCAGCCGGCAGGGAAAGGTGCCCTGAGTCCGCCCAGCCCAGCCACCCCCTCTAATGGCGGCTCTGAGAGCCTGGGGGGCCCACAAGTGGACACACAGGAGCTTGTTGAATTTTCTTTGGCCTGTGGCCCAGCCTCCACCAGGTGACACAGGCTCGCTGGCGACATGGCTAAGAGCTCACTGTGGAGCTGGGGCTCCCTGGACAGCTGGGGCCCCCCAGGATTACCTGTGGCTGCTGCCCACCGCATTCTGCTCCCTGCGCCCAGAAGGGGCCTGTCGCCTGGAAGGGACCCAGCTCTCGTAGGTCTGGGTGCCCATTGGCAGGGACTCCTGGCCCCTGGCACAGCTGGCAGGGTAGCCCAAGGGAGGGACTATGGAGGGAAGTGGGGACTGGGCAGGAGGGGAGGGGCTGGCGACCCATCTGTCCAGGTGGCTGGAGGCCGGAGGAGGACCAGAAGGGGGGTGTGGGGCAAAGGAAGAGAGGGAGGTCAGGCGGATAGGGTGGATGGAAAGGGGGGAGGGGGGGTTGGCAGGGCAGGGGGAGCAGGGGACCCTAGGGCACCTCTGCGGTTTGCCAGCCTTGCGGGCTCCCGTGATAGGAGGGAACCTGTTGGTGAGAGATGGGAACCTGGCTGGGCCAGGTTGGGGAGTAGGAGGAGGGCCAGGCCGGTGGCCCAGAGTGGGGGTCTGAAGGCAGGGGTGGAGGGAAACAGAAGAGGAGGAAGAGGCAGGGGAAAAGGGAATGGGAGAAGGGGGTCTGGAGACCCCAGGAGAACAGAAGGACTGCTGCTTCTTCATCGTCACCGATGCTCAGAGTGAGAGTCTGCCCCGAAGGCAGGGTTCTTAAATCTGAGGTGCCCCGCCCTTTCCTTTGTGATGCTGTCTGTGACCTCATAAGAGAACTCTAGAGCCGCCTGGCTGCCCTGCTGCAGCATAGCCAGTTATCTGTAGACATAAGCAAACTGAGGCAGTGCCTGGGCCAGAACCCGGCAAGTCCTCTCCGCAGCCTGGGTCAGCCAGGGTCAGGCCCCTGGACTGTGGGACTGCGCAGAGGCTCCCTGCGCCCCCCGCCCCTCCCACCCCCACCGCCCCATGGCTGCCTGAAAGGCACAGCCCCCCTCCCAGCAGCCGCTCTGGGGAGGGTCAGGGCTCAGCCATTCCTGTGTGGGTGCCTGGGAGATGTCTGGGCTCAGGGACCTCCTAGAACAGCGGTTCTCAACCTGTGGGCCACAACCCCTCTGGTGGTCGAACGACCCTTTCACAGGGGTCGCCTAAGACCATCCTGCATATCAGATGTTTACATTACGATTCATAACAGTAGCAACATTACAGTTATGAAGTAGCAACGAAAATAATTTTATGATTGGGTCACAACATGAGGAACTGTATTTAAAGGGCCAGAAGGTTGAGAACCACTGATCTAGAATGAGCGGGCACAGCCATGTTTGTCTCGGGCATCCCGGGTCTAGGGGTTCAGGGCCAGAGGCAGCACTGCTGGTCAGGAAGCAAGAGCCTGGAGGGCCGGGCTCCCCAGGGCTGTGCTGGGCCAGCAGGCGGCACAGGCCCCGAGGCTGCGCCTGGCCCCGGAGAAGGGCAGTGTTAGCGGCCAGGGAGGAAGGCCCTGTCAGCCCCTGCCACCCCCGCAGCCACAGCCCCGCGCCCATCACAGGATGGCCTTGAGGAGACTTCCTGGGACAGGGATAGAAAGGACCAAACACTGGGCATCAGACTGGGGACGCCTGACAGGGAACGGGGCAAATCCACACCCTCCTGCACAGACCTGAATGGTTTTCCTAGAACTTCCACGCGTTTGACGGCCTGGGGTTCTGGAGTCTTAGTGGACTCGCCTGGCAATCCAGTGGCCCCTCTGTGCTAGGGGCAGGGGCCTGACAAAAAAGAATTACTAAGTAGGCTGAGGGGCAGGGACCATGGGAGAGAAAAATTGCTAATTATCTCGCTAGAAAACCAATGTGTTATGATTGAGCCCAGCCAGGTGTGACCCTGCTCGTAAATTTCATGTAAACTTTTTACCCTGCCAGTACCAGGAACGGCTAAGGACCCGCTTTGCAGTTTTTTTCTTTTTTTAAAAAAAATACTTTGTAGTGTTGCAGATAAAAGGTCTTGCTGTCCTCTTGGTCTGCACTGCAAGCTGTGGGCTCTTATGGGAAGGACACGGCTAGCAGTCAGCTGGTCAGCTTAATAAAGGCTCTTAAAATTTAAATAGAATTTAAATTTAAATTCTATCTCGCTGAGCTAACCCATAACATTTGGAGGCCCGAGCGAGATCCCCGGCAGGGGTGAGAGGGACCCCTTATTTAGAGTAGGAGGCTCTCCCCCGACAGGGGTGAGAGGGAACCCCTATTTAAGGCAGGAGGCTCTCCCCCAGCAGGGGTGAGAGGGACCCCCTATTTAAGGCAGGAGGCTCTCCCCCAGCAGGGGGGAGAGGGACCCCTTATTTAGGGCAGGAGGCTCTCCCCCAGCAGGGGTGAGAGGGACCCCTTATTTAGGGCAGGAGGCTCTCCCCCAGCAGGGGTGAGAGGGACCCCCTATTTAAGGAAGGAGGCTCTCCCCCACTTGTCGCCGGGCACGCAGCGAGATACACCACATCCCTGTGGGGAACGACTACCAAGGAGGCCTCCAGTCCACCCAAAAACTTTCAATTTGGAAACCGAGCCACCTGGACTCTCGAGAGAGGTAAGGACCGGTCGTTAAACAGGAATTGGGACGTCCCACGGAAGGACCTATACGGAGGGCTGGACGCAGCGGTACTCCTGGTCCTGACCCGCGGCCACGACGGTGGCCGGGGTCCCTGGTTCGTGCGGCTGTAGGCTGCACTGGGTTTGTCTGTTTGGTATTTGTTTGTTTTGGTGTTTATTGTCAAAAAGTTGTCTGCTTCTGTGTGTACCCTGCTGCAATGTTTTTTGAAAATTTTCAGGACTTCAAGGAGCGAGCTGCAGGTTCCGGGCAACCTTAGGTTGCATTTGGCTGGTTTGTTTTGTCTCTGTTCTTTGTTGTCTTTGTCTTTGTCAAATGGGATAGGGCCAGTCATCTTCGTCGACCCCCTATTAGTCAGGCCCACTCGGGGTGAGTGGAAGGGGAGCTTGATCACCTCCCGGGAAGCTATAGAGCTCTCTCAGGAATTGGAAAATTGTTAGGAATTAGATGGATTGTTTAAACTCTGAATGAATGTCTGGTGAAAGTACGTGAGTGTGGAGGGAGGGGGCCTGCCCTCTCCTCTCCTTTGTGTGGCTCCATGACTTCAGTTAGGCGGGCATCTGCATGAGGATCTGTAAAAACAGGTCACCCCCTCCCTTGTCTGTCTCTCGCCACCAATCATCATGGGGTCGGGACAAAGTTTGCGTGGGACTAGCCAAATTACTACAGAGAAGGGGGACTGGATACAGCTCCAGCCTGGGCTAGGCTACTAAGAAAGTGTAAATCATTGCTGGTCTGTGTGACGTAAAAGCTACTTTGATTTATTCTACTTTCTATTGATAAGCTTGGCTGAACGTTTGGGCTGGCCCCTTAATGGTCTTTCAAAAGCCTCTTGCAGCTGCGAGAATTATTTTTTTCTCAGAGTCTTTTGCTCACTCTTAAAGGGGAATCAGCCCACTTAGCTAATAAAGATTTCTATCAGTTGCTCTAACCTAGGTTGTAAATTTACTGTATTAAACTGAAGTTCTAGGGTAGATTTAAAGGTTATAATGTTAATGCTTTTGATGTACAGCGATTCTGTGAACGGGAGTGGCCCACTTTCCAGGAGGGGTGGCCGGATGCAGGGTCTTTTGATCTGACCACTGCCTACCAGGTCCATTATGACATATACGGCAGCCCAGGGCATCCTGATCAAATTCCTTATATTCAGGTTTGAATTGACATATTGTCCAAGAAACCCCGGTAGATGAGGGCTTGCCTCCCGAGGGGAAAATTGGGACAGAGACAGACAATTTTTTGGCCGGGCCCAAGAAGGGAAAGGCTCCCCCGGTCCTTCAGGGAGAGCAGGAAGAACCCATTAGCCAGCTGCCCCCCTATGGTCCCCAGGCATCGGATCTGGGTGAGCCCCGGCCTCAGGCCCAGGCCATGCCACCAGCTCTTGACCCGGAGCCCCTGCCTCCCCCGATGCCAATTGTCTTCCCTCCGCACCCACCGACGGGAGGGGCTTTGTCGTCCTTCAACCCCTTCAGTCCATCCCATACTAGACAGGGACAGCGTATGGAGGGAGAGAGAGAGAGGGGGAGAACCTGTAGGACCCTGCGACATCTGCCAGTCCTGCAGTTCCTATGTTGCCACTACGGCAGGCCGGCCCTCTAGATCTGGGGCCAGACGGGCAGCCCTCTGGGATGCAAGGCGGACCAAGATGCTATTCCCCAGCTCCAGACTAGATTGGGGAGTGAATGATCAAAGAAGGGGGGCTGGATGCCTGAGCTGCCTGCAGTGGCCCTGAAAAAAGCAGCAGCAGCAGCAAGAAAGTAGAGAACAGCAGAAATTTACCTGACATTAGAGCTGCCCTGCTGCTGCCCAGTAAAAAATGAATGTTTTACAACCAGCAATACAAGACTTAGGCCTTTGGCTTGCAGGCTACAGCAGTTAAGCCAGAAGCCAGTGACTAGTACTAGCCTTCCTACAGCCCCAGAAAGCGTAGCAAGCCTGAGATCTATGAAAGCTGCAGATAAAAAAAGTAAAAGCTCCTTGCTTGCAAATGTACTGAAAGGGTTTAGTACCTGTTGCTGCTGGAAGAGGAGGGGCTGATACCCCTTCCAGTGCACTCCCTTCAAAGAGGCCTGGTCGCTGCTCTGCCATAAAGGGGACTTGTGGGAAGACAAGGAAAGCAGGGCCCTGTAACTAATAAACGAAGTTAAGAAAAGGGCACTCTCCCTGGACCTGGGAGTCATCAGGACTTTGAAATTCTCCAAGAGAGGAGAAGTCTGACTCAGAGACTAGCTGAAACCTCATTGGGTTAGGAGGACCGGAGGCTGCATATTGAACTTATAGACTGCAATTTGCTAGACAGAGGTCCAAGCCCAGTTGTATAGGGGTTAAGCTGCCTGTATACTGTCTTACAGGCCTGTGTGACCATGCCCATGTCAGGGCTGGCACAAAACCTCAACTGTAGGAAACTGGGGAAGGCCTGTCTAGAACAGAGGGGGTTAGTAAAGTAGTGAATACTGGCCCTCTGTTATAGGAATTACAGACCCTGTGAGGTCCTGTGACATGTAAGACCCTATAAGGAAATAAAGCCCCTTTAGTCTGTTCTGAGAGAACAAGTCAAATAAGGGGAGCCCTACTACAGGGAACAGCTATACCTATCTATTTAATTATAGACACATTGTAAATTTCTTCTTACCATTTAAAGATAGATTAAAGGCTGTGTTTCCCTCCAGGCAACCCAACTGAAACCCCAATAGTGACAGGGGAAAGGAGGCTCTCGATCGGTATCGCCAGACTCTATTAGGGGACATCCGAGCTGCTGCTTGGAGACCCACAAACCTCTCTAAAATGACAGAGACAGTACAGGGGCCTAACCCTGATGCCCCGGAAAACCGGAGGGCTGTCAATGTTACATTTGTTTCCCAGTCGACCCCAGATATTAAAAAATTACAGAAGTTAGAAGGCTTTGAGGAGAAATCAATCTCTGAGTTGGTTGAGGTGGCCCAGAAGGTTTTCAACAATCGGGAGGACCCGACGGCAGGTTTAAACACCCGGATGGCCAAGGTCCTCCTGGCCTTAAACAAAAAAAAAAAAAAAAGGCCCAAGAGGCCAGAGAAACAACAAGGGCCAAGAAAAGCCTCGCGGGAGAAAAGGAGTCCAACCCCGGCTTGGGAAAAATCAATGTGCATTTTGCAGAAAGGAAGGACATTGGAAACAGAAATGCCCTAAAAGTGCGAGGGAACCGACTCGCACTTGGTGAAGGAGGTGGATTAGGGTTGTCAGGGCTCAGCTGGCCCCCAAGAACCCAGGATAACCCTGACAGTTTGGGGGCCACAAGGTGGACTTCCTTGTGGAACTCATAGCACTCACTCAGGTCCTCTGGTGGGAAAAAGGAAAAAGAGTGAACATTTTAGCTTCCTGAAAACAGCTGCCTTGAACCCTGCCACACTCCTCCCTGACGTGGAGGCAGAGGCCCCTTTGCATGACTGCGAGGAGACACTGACTACCCTCACTCCCCTCCGCAAGAACCTTGTGGACCAGCCCCTGCAGAATCCAGATGAAACCCTCTACATGGACATCACCCGATATGCGGTATGCGGGGGCGGCAGTAGTAACATGAGGAGGAGCCAGGGGAGATCTAAGAAGCCCTGGTGAGCGCCCCGGCACTGGCCCTGCCAGACCTACCCAGGGACTGCAAGGATATATCTCCTTACACTGCCCTTACAGGAGGCCAAGGAATTGGCTAAAAGACCAGTAGGGCCCCTAGAAGTTCTCATAGCCCTGCCAGCACAAAGGCTCCCAGAGAAGCCTACTCATCTGCCGGAGGAGCAGAGGCTAGCTGAGAAACTAAGGGCCCAGGAAGGAGAGGCTGGATGGTTAATTCTGCAAGATGGGAGGCCTATAGTGCCAGAAGCCCTGGGGCGAACCATCGCTTCCCAGACCCACCAGAGTACCCACCTTGGGGGAATGAAACTATCAGACTTGATTAGAAAGTGCCAAGTATGTGCCCGAGTAAATCAAGGGCCCCCTGTTGTGGCCATGCCGGGGCAGCGATTCCGAGGTCAGAACTCTGGAGAACACTGAGAAATGGACTTCACTAAGATACCAGGAGGACAAGGAAGGTAGAAGTACCTGCTGGTTTTCATTGATACCTTCTCTGACTGGCCTGAGGCATATCCAACCAAGGCAGAGACAGCACAGGCAGTAGTTAGGAAACTCCTCACTGAAATTGTCCCCCAGTTTAGCCTACCCCTATACATGGGGTCCGACAATGGCCCGGCGTTTATCGCCAAAGTTACACAATCCATAGTTAAGGCCCTGAGAGTTACTTGGAAATTGCATTGTGTTTATAGGCTACAGAGTTCTGGACAGGTAGAGAGAATAAATTGGACCTTAGAAAAACATTAACTAAGTTAAAATTAGAGACTGGCGAAAACTGGGTAAGTCTCCTTCTTTTTGCTCTCCTCAGAGCTAGGTGCATCCCATGTTTGGTAGGTCGCCACCTCTCCTTTCCCGCCTAAGGGAGGAAAATCTTGCCCGGCTGTCTACCCGAAATTTGCTTAAGTCCTTACAGGCTTTGCAGAGCAGCGCCATGTCGGCACGACGGGTGGTGAGAGCCGTATGGGAGGAGGACACACCAAGAATCAGTCCAACACAGCCTGCCTTCTCTCCGGGTGATCTCGTCTGGGTGAAGCGTCACGACCCTGGCAACCTGGAACCTAGATGGGATGGACCCTACCAGGTGGTGCTGAGCACTCCAGCCGCCATCGAAGTCGCAGGAAAGAGGCACTGGATCCATCGCACCCAAGTGAAGGCTGCTGACAGCGGTGACAGCCCCCGGAGGTGGAAAGTGGAACTAACCCAGGTCCCACTAAAGGTGAAACTAGTCCCTGCATCATGATCTATCTGCTGCAGCTCGCTGTCATGTGGCGGTTTGGTAAGCCCCTTTCCCACCAGGCCCCACATTATGCCTGGGGGGTGATCCGCACCACGGACGGGGTAGTACTGGCCCGAGAAACGGGCACCAGTGAACCGACTCTCCGGTTTGACCTGTGTAGCCTCTTCAGGGAGGATTGGAACCTGCCCCAGGACAGACCCAGGCTCATGAATTTGGGCTCATCCGGGTCGCAGTTGGGGATCCCCGGGGAATGGCTACACACAGGGCTGCAACCACCTATGGCTGCGGGACCCGAGGGACTGAGCAGCAACTTTGGCATACTCCCCTATATGTCTGCCCGCGCCAGCCCCGGACTCCCTTTCTGAAGTGTGGAGACCAGGAGGATTATTATTGTGGACAGTGGGGCTGTGAAACCTATGCCAAATGGCCCCCCGAAGCTTCCGGACAGGGACATCCGATTCACCCGACAGGTGCGGCCAGGGGCCCCGGAAAGGAACTGTACTGTTGGAAACTGCAACCCCATTGTCATTAAACCAGTGGCATATTGGGCTAAAGACTGGACCGGGGGAAAGACATGGGGATTGAGGCTATATGTCTCTGGACCAGACCCTGGGGTACTGTTTACTATCCAGCGACGGGAAATACCCCAACTGCCCAACCCAATTGGCCCCCTGGCCCCTCAGTGACCCGAGGTCAGGAGACCAAGCCCGGCCTCACGTGTGATGAGCCCGCCACCACCATCATCAAAGACTGAGGCAAGTCGCAGGGATGCAGAAACCTGGCCTCTGCCTCGGGGAGCTCTGCTAAGACCAGACATTTTCGCGCCGCTGGAAGCCTCGTTCCAACTTCTGAACAAAAGTGCGCCCAACCTTACTGCAAACTGCTGGTTGTGCCTCAACCCCGAGCCCCCCTATTACGTAGGGATCAGAGCTTCAGCTCCCTTTGGGGCAAGTGCGGCCCATGTCCGCAATGTGTCCGCGGATGCAGAAACCCTGGGACTATGTGCATGGGAAAAAGGGAGGAGGGGATTAACTTTAGGAGATATTACTGAAGCCAGGCTGTGTGTCGCATCTGCCAACTACTCCCTCCCCGATTCCCCCTATGCAGAAAATTGTAACCAGACACTCCGACTTCCCGAGAGACCAGGGTCCGGGGCCCCCTGGTACCTGGTGGCCCCAAATGGTACCTGGTGGGCATGCATCACCGGAATCACCTCTTGCATACTCTCCCTAAACCTCCAGACTGGGCCGGAGCCAGGGCTCTGTGTCCTAACTCATATCCTGCCGCAAGTGTATTATTACTCAGGGGAAGGAGGAAGGGAGCACCTCCTCACAGAGCCCCGGCGGATTAAGAGAGCCCCGGTTCTGGTTCCCCTACTCGTAGGACTCGGAATTGCAGGATCCACAGCGGTAGGGACAGCCGCCCTAACAGGACAGGACATCAAAATTACATAGAACTGGGTAATCAAATTGACCAAGACCTGAGTACCCTAAAAAAAAAAGCCATAGGACAGTTGGAAGAATCAGTAGGGTCCTTAGCTGAAGTAGTCTTACAGAACAGGAGGGAACTCGACCTACTTTTCCTGAAACAAGGGGGACTGTGCCTAGCATTAGGGTAGGCGTGCTGCTTCTACACTAACCACTCCGGGGTAATCAGAGAAAGTTTAAGTCAGTGAAGGAAACGGCTGATGGACAGAGAAGAGGCCCGTAGGGCAAAGGGGAACTGGTATGAGAATTTGTTCTCCTGGTCCCCGTGGCTCACGACCCTCCTATCTGCAGTGGCAGGGCCCCTCCTTCTCCTAATAGTAGGTCTCATTTTCAGATCCTGCCTGCTCAGGTGTCTCCTCAATTTTATCCAAGACCGAATCCAAGCTGTCAAGCTTATGGTCCTACACACCCAATACTCCAGAATCTTAGAGGAGGACGCTGAATCAAAGATTTGATTCAGGCATAAGACCAGTAGGGAATGTGCTAGGGGCAGGGGCCTGACAAAAAAGAATTACTAAGTAGGCTGAGGGGCAGGGACCATGGGAGAGAAAAATTGCTAATTATCTCGCTAGAAAAGCAATGTGTTATGATTGAACCCAGCCAGGTGTGACCCTGCTCGTAAATTTTATGTAAACTTTTTACCCTGCCAGTACCAGGAACGGCTAAGGACCCGCTTTGCAGTTTTTTTCTTTTTTTTTAAAAAAATACTTTGTAGTGTTGCAGATAAAAGGTCTTGCTGTCCTCTTGGTCTGCACTGCAAGCTGTGGGCTCTTATGGGAAGAACACGGCTAGCAGTCAGCTGGTCAGCTTAATAAAGGCTCTTAAAATTTAAATTCTGAGTCGGTGGTCTATCTCGCTGAGCTAACCCATAACACCTCGTCCTCTGCTCTAGATGCTGCGCTGTCTAGAATCATCTGCCAGACACTCTTGAGGCGGCACCCTTCACTCCATGCAGGTCTTTGCTCAAATGTCACCACTCAGGCCTTCCCTGTCCCCCGTCCACAAAGTCCTTCCCCGTCCCCCCGGTGTCCTTTCCTGTCATGTCCATGACGGTCTTTCATCTATCCTGCTCACTGCTGAATTCTTGTTGCCCAGAACAGTGCCTGGCACAGAGTTGGCACTCAATAAACACTTGCTGAATGGAAAATAAATATAAATGCTTACTGGACTTTACAAAATCCCAACCTGCAGAGAAATCTGAATTACCGTGGTGGTATAGGAACACACAGGCGTGGGAGGGCCTGCTTGAGGACGTCATGTGGGTACCGTGTGCATTTGTCAGGCTTTGCAGCACAGTACAAAGCACAAGAGGAAAAAACACCGACCATATAATTGCTACTTTCCAATTTAGTGCAAGAACTAGGAATGCACACTTTCCCAGACTCCCCAATCCGTTTGTCCTGCTAAATTACCATCTAACCCAGGGGTGGGCAAACTTTTTGACTCGAGGGCCACAATGGGTTCTTAAACTAGACCGGAGGGCCGGAACAAAAGCATGGATGGAGTGTTTGTGTGAACTAACATAAATTCAAAGTAAACGTCATTACATAAAAGGGCACCGTCTTTTTTTTCAATAGTTTTATTCATTTCAAACAGCCCGCGGGCCGTAGTTTGCTCACGGCTGAACCCGCCCCACCCTTGCTTAAAACTCCTCAGCGACTCACCCTGCCCTGAGGATAAGGCCCGAACTCCTCGCTGGGGTCACACACAACACCCTGATCTAACCTGTTCGACGTACCATCTTCATCTCTTGCCTCTTCACACACTGGGTGCCGCATTCCGCACAAGCGGAAATGCTGGCTCTTCTCTCAAGACACAGTTTCTTTTGCTTCTGAGTTTTGGCTCATTCTATTTCCTCACCTATAACACTCTTTCTATCCCCTCCTGCATCAGGAACTTCTGCATCACAAACCTCCCCAACGTGCTTCCTTCAGTGGGCCCTTGGCATGTCTCAGGTTCCTGCAGGAGGAGAAGGCAGCCCAGTGTGCAAGTACTTTCAACTCTTGGCCTGTGTCATGCTTGCTTGCTAACAGTCACTGATGAAAGAAAGACAGGGCTAAGCCCATACTGAACAGGGATGGAAAAACGAATTCCACGTGATGGGAGCAGTGGTAAAATCCCAATAAAGTAGGGCAAACACGTAAGGATGGGGGAATTACTGTAGTTCTTCCCCCCTCTTTGTCAGCTCCTACTCACCTTCTGCTCTCAATCTAGACCAAATGTGGGCAAACTATGGCCCGCGGGCCGCGTTTGAAATGAATAAAACTATTGAAAAAAAGGACCGTACCCTTTTATGTAATAATGTTTACTTTGAATTTATATTAGTTCACACAAACACTCCATCCATGCTTTTGTTCCGGCCCTCCCGTCCAGTTTAAGAACCCATTGTGGCCCTGGAGTCAAAAAGTTTGCCCAACCCTGATCTAGACAGACTCTCCTAATCCCTAGCGTGAGTGAGAAACCTCTCCCACAATACCTCACCTGCATCACTGTTATTGCCTGTATTACTCTCCATGCCAACGAGTGAATGAATACAGTGATATGGTACATACTGGACCTCCCATGCACAGCTGGTGGGCCGTGCTCTCCACTTTATGGCAGCATGGTATCAGCCTCCCCTAGTGACACGAAGGTCTCTTAAAAGGAGGAGGGAGTTCTGGTTTCTGTTTTGTTTTCAATGCCTAGTATAGTACCTGGTTTTTATTTCTTAAAAATACCTGTGAGATAAACACTTAACTATAATAAAAGTAAAATGGGGTAAGTTCCATTTTAAAAAAGATACAAAGAATATTCTTTTTTTTTTTAATATTTTTTATTGATTTCAGAGAGGGCGAGAGAGAGAGGGAGAGAGATAGAAACATCCATGATGAGAGAGAATCATGGATCGGCTGCCTCCTGCACGCCCCACATCGGTGATCGAGCCCGCAACCCAGGCATGTGCCCTGACCGGGAATCGAACCCTGACCTCCTGGTTCCTAGGTCGACGCTCAAGCACTGAGCCACGCCGGCCGGGCACAAAGAATATTCTTAAGATTCCTGCAAGACCCAGCAGGCTGCAAATAGTTAGCAAGATCTGAGATAGTATAAAATTAACTAAAATAACAATGAAACACCAGAGGGAAGAAAAAAAGAGAAAACCAGCCAGAGAAAGCAGCACTTCCTTTTTATTAGACTCACAATGCCATTCTGAAGCCCAACCTCTATCTGTAAAATGTGTCGTTCTTATTAACGTCCCACTGGAAAGCAGACAGACTTCGTCTTCATTGTATCTCTGTGGTGCACCATCAACCAGTCCAGCATCTCACAGAAGAGCTCTGTGGAGGCTGGCGATGATCAACCGGCCTCCCTCCTTCACACACACACACACACACACACACACACACACACACACACTTAAATATGTACACACATACTCTTTTTTTTTTTTTTTTTACAAAAATAATATAACAGGTTTACACAGATCTATTAATTCTTTAAAGTTTCACAGCAAGGTCTATGCTTCATTATAAGCATTTTTTACTTTGGATTAAAGTGGGAACTTTAGGCCTAAAAATAGATTTAAGATTATTGAACACAGGCCCTATAGCAACACAGACATAATAAATCTTGATCATCAGACAACTAGAAGTATTCTGTGGTTGTCCTTATGCTAGTCCTACTCCATATCCCCATCAATTATTTTCATTTTAACTAAAATACAGAAGTAAAATAGTTCACTGAAATAATAATCTATTCATTACATTAGCACATATACCAAATTATACTAACTGCATGATAATCTCTATGTACCAAGACTGTATTTTTGTTATACTTCATTAAATATGGTATCCAACCAGCAACCACACAAAAGGAATGCAGACTGAACAAGAAGGGAAGGAGAGAACAATAATTTGCAGGCTATCTTTTTACATGGCACCCAAAACAAAACAAGTAAGAGAAGCCTTACAAGATACTAGTAGGTATCAAACTAATTTGCAGTGACATTTAATATAGTTTCATCAGAAGGAATACATTTAGGTCATATATGGAAAAACACATATCTATGTGAAATTCTAGGATTTCTCCTAGAATATTCAAAATGCTCATCGAAAGTTAATTAGTATAATAAAAATGGTGACCAGGTGACTGAATAAACAGAATGCCATTTAATATATTAAAAACAAAGATTCTGGGAATAGATTCTACCTCCAAAACACCCAGAAATCTGAGTTAACAGATCCTCTACTTTGCATACTTGATACTAATAAAAATAAGAAGTGTTTGCACAGACTATAAATGCAAGGCAACAGCCTAAGGGACAGTCACAGAAAGAATAAATGAACACAATCTTGAACACAACAGAGTGAGTACAGAGAGCTCCTGCATTTTTGGTCCCCAACCCCACCCGAAGGGCCATCTCTTTGGGGAAGAAATCTTTCAATAGTTCAAGCCCATTACCTCAGACCCCACAAGCTACTACCCTGCCCAAGCTTGGCACCAGAAAGTCTTTCAGATGCCAGTACGACGCTTGATCATTCAACTGGACAGGCCCTCTTCAGGCCTCCCAGGTTCTGACCAACACAACCTCCTTCCCACAGAAGGGGTCAGCACTGCCTTTGAAGTCACAATGGGGTGGCTCAGGAAGAACTAGAAGAAGGAGGTGTCTGATGAAAAAGCACCTGCCAGCCGGAAATCTTCCTTGGTGAGAACACTGTACATGCGCTGAGGCAGAGCTCGGGAGTAGGGGGCGGGGCGGGGCACCGTGGTGCGCAGAATGAGTTCTCGGCCAGCAGGGGGCGGGAAGTCTGACACGGAGTTCTGCCTTCTCTCCTCTGCAGAGCCCATTCTCTTCAGTTCCTCCTCCGGTGGAGCCATGGCTGCAGCCTTGAATAGAATCAAATGCTAAATTCAAGATCAAGTCGGTGCTAAACTTACATCACTATGAAGGACAGATGAATAAACATGATAAATACAGAAAAATGTTCTACATTATTCAGTAATGTTGTCAACTATGTTATGACTACTCAAGAACACAACACAGAAAATACAAGAAGTTTGAAACACTACATGAGCTGCCAGAGGTTACAAATAAATTGGTGAGAGAGACAGAAGGGATAATGACTGCCGGGCAATCTGCTTTGAAAAGTGGGGGCCATATTCAAACACCTGATGAAGAGGGAAAATGTGCTGGTTTCTGTGTTTCTTCTAGCAAAGACCCAAGAGAGTCTGATGTCCTCAGTCCAGTAATGGAGTTGGTTCTCACAGAGGCTAGGAAGGTGTTTTTTATGCTGGGTTCCAATTCTTTTTAAGGTTCACTGGTCGAATTAAAACTGGGGACAGTGGTATTGTTTGCTGGGCAGCTAATGTGAGGTAGCAGTGAGGTCTATGTAATGTAGCAATGGCAACAAAAGAGAAGTTCTCAATATCAAAGGCATCTATTTTCTCATTAAAATTGCATAAAATACATATTCAATTTAACTCTGATCACTATAGTTGTTTCATTTCTCTGATCACTGTATTTCTTTCAGAATACCCCTGATTTGGAAAAAAAAAAAATTTTGGCAATGGAAATATGAAACTATGTTATACAAGAATCAGCCAGAAAGGTATGTCAAATCCAAACTGTTAAAGAGGTCGTTAGTCTTAATGATCTTACGAAGTTAGAGGGAGGGGAAGGAACAAGAAACTATGAGGGACAAGGCTGTTTGTTACCTCATCAGAAGATTCAGTCAGCTTGAGAAAGGGTGAGAAAAGAAACAGTGATGAAAGGGAAACAAAAACAAGCAAGATGGTTTTAAAAAGAGACAAGGAATTTCAAGATTATTTCAGACAGCATGCACTATATTAAGGAACATGATTCTATCAAAAGAATTATCAAGACAAACATACAACACACCTAGTTATCAAACTGAGCAGACATACCCACTACTCATGCATCTGATGGCTCAACAGGTGACGTACAGAATGTCATTTAATGGGAAAATGATTTAACAAAAATCTACCACTTTTTAAAAAATAAGTTTTTATTGATTTTTTTTGAGAGAGAGAGGAAGGGAGAGGGATAGAGAGATGGAAACATCAATGAGCGAAATATCATTTATCGGCTGCCTCCTGCACACCCCCTACTGGGTGAGGATAAGCCCATAACCTGGACCTGTGCCCTGAACAGGAATCGAACCAGTGACCTCTTTGTTCATGGGTCGATGCTCAACCACTGAGCCATACCGGCCAGGCAAAGAATCTATGAGTTTTACTAAAAAAATTAAGATGCTAAAAAAAAGTGTTCATGTCTTGAAAAATAGATAATCCAATAGATTTAAGAAAAGGTCTCAAAGTTATTCAATTTAGCAAGAATGAAGCAAAATCAAATCAGTGGTTTATTTGCTGAATTCCATTTACGTATATACCACTGAAACATATAATCATGAAGTTAATTAAAATGTATGATTTTTTTTCCCTCTAGCCGGTTTGGCTCAGTGGATAGAGTGTTGGCCTGTGGACTAAAGGGTCCTGAGTTTGATTCCGATCAAGGGCATGTACCTCGGTTGCAGGCTCCTCCCCAGCTCAGGCCCTGATCAGGGCATGTGCAGGAGGCAACCAATCAAAGTGCCTCTCTCACACTGATGTTTCTCTCTGTCTTTCCCTCTCTCTTCCACTTTGCCTTAAAAAAAAAAAAAAAAAAAAAAAAAAAGAAGAATCAATGGAAAAATATCCTCAGGTGAGGATTAACAAAAACAACAACAACAAAAATGTATGATTTTTTGTGGTTAATTCTCACCAATGGATATTTTTTCCATTGATTTTTAGAGAGAGTGGAAGTGGGGGGTGGGGAGGGAAGAGAGAGAAAAGCATTGATGTGAGGGAGACACACTGATTGGTTGCCTCCCTCACCTGCCTGGACAGGGGCCAGGGAGTGAACCTGAAACCCAGGTACATGCCCTTGATCAGGAATCGAATCCACGAGCCCCTGGTCCTTTGGCAAACACTCTAACTTCTGGGCTAGACTGGCCAGGGCTAAAATGTATGAATATATAAAATTACTGTGTGCCTATATTAGTAAACTGATATACAATATGAGTTATGAAAAAAAAGTTACATGAATACACTTGAATGGTTTTCATTAGCCAGGCATTTAAGGACTGAATTTAGAAATGTACCAACCAAGTGCTTGTTTTATGGATTAGTCTGCCAATTCCCTGAAACATTCACCACAAGGTATGGAAGTTTGAAATCTTTTACAATTACATAATGTGGGATGAATGAACAATTTCAGATTGGCTATATGATGAGGCCCTGAAAAGATGATACACTCATATTTATTGATGTAAAAAGATAATTATATTGTGTAGACAACAAGAATAATAAATTATATAATACTAGAGGCCCAGTGCATGAATTCGTGCACAGGTGGGGTCTGGTCGGCTGGGAAGAGGGGATGCGGGAGGTTGGCTGGCTGGCCCCGCCCCCTGGTTGAACTCCTAGTCGAAGGGAAAATTTGCATATTAGCCTTTATTACATAGGACTAGAGGCCCGGAGCACGAATTCATGTCTGGGTGGGGTTCCTCAGCCTGGCTGACGATCGAGGCCTATGGGGGGGCCGGCCAGCCGGAGGGGCTACAGGAGGTTGGCCGGCTGGCTGGGGCCATGAAAGGTTTGCCGGCTGGGTGGAGGGGCCACGGGAGGTTGGCTGTGGGAGCACACTGACCACCAGGGGCAGCTTCTGCGTTGAGCGTCTGCCTCCTCATGGTCAGTGCAGGTCACAGCGACTGGCCGACTAGCTGTTCTGTCCTAACGGTCATTTAGGCTTTTATATAGATAGATAATCCTATTTTTGTAAAATATACATATATTTGCATACACTACTTGTTAAATGTTGGCAGTGATCATCAGTGGGAGTGAGATTAATGTGATTAATTTTTAATGTGATTAATGATTCCTTTAGAATTTTCCGTGTTGCCCAAATTTTTACAATGAGCCTTTACTTATAGTCTGGGAGGTGGGGGGTTTGGAGGCTATTTCCATTTTGGGGAGAATAATTTTGCATAACTATTCAAACAAGTAACACTCTCAGCATTAAATATATGAACACTTTAGGTTTTAAATCCTCTTAACACACAAATTTTAGAAACTGACGAGAGTTTTTGCAATATGAGGAAAGTTCATATTGGTGATAACAAGAAATGAGCTCATGAGCATCTGGTGAGTAAGCAGGCGAAGAAGACATAGGGTGTGAAAACAAACTCAGTTCTTGGTTTCATGCCAGAGACAAAAACAGAATAAATCAAAGTAATTATCTATTGCTTTCTAGAACTCTCATTTATAAGGAACTGAAATACTTAGTTTTTAACTGGAAATTCTTAAATTTAAAGAGCTACCTTCATAAATAATCTCAGGTTTTAATTCTTCCTAAAAATTTAGATCAATATACTTGGCCCTGATTTTGATATATTAAATAGAATACTCCAGATAAACTCAAAGGAGATTATGAAGTTTTTACTCCTGTGTAAACCCATTAAAAGTCTTTTTCTTATTTGATTCTGAGAATCACACCTTCAAATCTGGGTCATTCCAGTGTCCTCACTGTCAGGTAAGGGCACCGGGACTTAGTACACTGGGTAATATTCTAACAGAACCTTTAGGGTTAACGAGCCCGGACATGAGGTCACCGTTGGGATGCCAGCACCTCTACCCATGAACAGAGCGGTACAGAGAGCATCAGTACAAAGGCTAACTAGAAGCATCTCTATGAAAATCGCAATCTCAGTGCTTTAGGATGTCAGAAGGTATGATCTGATTCTAAACCTGTACTTTCATAGCAGAAGTCATGATAAAGACGCCGTTTCAAATCAGGCTTATTCCTGTGAAGCCCGTTTCCATCCCCAAACTCTGAAACCCTGCGCCTCCTTCCTAGGAACCCTCTTCAGCTAGATCTCTTCACCGTTATAAAAACAGTTAGACTTACTAACTTCATAGTTAACCTGTGAAACCATTTGCTGTACATGGAGTCTGACCAGTAAAATCGTGCCCCATTCTAATTTAAAAGTAGGCGACATTTTTTCCTACAGCATAGGACTGGCCATTGGCCACTGAGTCCCTATCAGATTCTGTAACAACGGATTTCAGACCCTTCTGAAATTTAGGTCCTAAAATATAGTTATCATTTTCCTTAAACATATAAGAAAGCAACATCTGAATGCAATACCCAGGCTCACACTGGGCCGGCAGCTGTGGAAGCAGCCATGTGTCTGAATCAAAACAGCGCCCCACTGAGCAGGGGGCTGGCGAAGCCATGGCATGTCAGTGAGGAGCCTCACGTACCCGCTGTGCGTTCACGAACAGCTTGTGAATGATTCTGCCGGCGTGTCCTCTGCCCGCGCCCACCACCAGCACTTCGGGCTGCTCTAACAGGCAGCTCACAAACCTGGGGAGAAAGAATAGAAGGCGAGCTGCTCACTTCCCATCCACCCTCCAGATTAATTTTGTGGGCAAACCCTCACACTGATAAAGCTCAACTACCATGGCTGGAGTGGAACTTTATAACAGGATACATTGATATTTGAATTAAAATGGACTCAAATGACAATTCTTACTACCTTTGAAGTGTTTTCATAAAATTTGTGAAAAGCCCATCTCTGTCAAAGTGTAAGAAGAAATATTCAGTAAAAGTTGATAACAAAAACCAAGTTTCATTTATACAACAAAGATTCATGTTTGTTTTTATTCTTTTGAAAATATTAATATTTTTAATCCTCACTCAAGGATATGTTTGTTTGTTTTTTAATTGATTTGAGAGAGTGAGAGGAAGGGGAAGAGGGAAAGAAACATGGAGCAGTTGCCTCCTGTCCATGCCCCAACAGAGGACTGAACCCACAACCTAGGTATGTGCCCTGACAAGTAATCGAACCACAACCTTTTGGTGCACAGGGTGATGCTCCAATTAACCAAGCCACCCGGCCAGGGCTGCTTTTGCTCTTGTGAGGTGTGTAGGTGCATATGTGCATGCATGCACAAAATGCATGTTTTGCTGGGCAGTGTCATGACTATAAACAGTGACATTTTGTGCTGGAAATACTGTACTGTACTGCCAAGTCCATCTCAGATCTGTAGAGTAGAGCTAAGAGTGTCGAAGGCAGAACCACCAGGCATGCACTGCCTGCTCACTGACTGATACTGCTATTTTAGAAACAACTCACTTGATTAGAGCTCATTCTTCTCATTTAAAAGGAAGGCATTTTCCATTATGCTAAATTAATATTTGACAAAGGAGGCAAGAGCATACAATGGAGTCAGGACAGTCTATTCAATAAATGATGTTGGGAAATTGGACAGATACATGCAAAAAAAATGAAACTAGATCACCAACTTACACAAGAATAAACTCAAAATGGATAAAAGACTTAAATGTAAGTCAGAAAAACATAAAAATCCTAGAAGAAACCCTAGGCAGCAAAATCTCAGACATCTCTCATAGTAATATGTTTATGGCTATATCTCCTGAGCAAAGGAAACTAAGGAGGAAATAAACAAATGAGACTACATCTAATAAAAAGCTTCTACACAGCAAAAGAAACCATCAATAAAACGAAAAGGGAGCCTATTGTATCGGAGAACATATTTGGCAAAGATACATCTGACAAAGGGTTAATATCCAAAATATATAAGGAATTCATATGACTTAACAAAATGAAGACAAACAATCCAATCAAAAAATGGGCAAAGGACCTAAATAGACACCTCTTCAAAGTAGACATACAGATGGCCAAGAGGCATATGAAAAATGCTCAAACTCACTGATCATCAGAGAGATGCAAATTAAAATAACAATGAGGTATCACCTCACATCTGTCAGAATGGCTACTATCAACAAATTAACAAATGACAAGCTGGTGAGGATGTGGAGAAAAGGAAATCCTACTACACTGCTGGTGGGATTGCAGACTGGTGCAGTCATTATGGAAAACAGTATGGAGTTTCCTCAAAAAATTAAATATGGAACTGCCATTTGACCTAGTGATCCCACTTCTAGGAATATATCCTAAGAGACCCAAAACACCAATCAGAAAAAACATGCACCATGTTCATAGCAGTGCAATTATACAATAGCTAAGACTGAAAACAGTACAAGTGCCCATGAGTAGATGAGTGGATAAAAAAAACTGTGGTACATTTACACCATGGAATACTATGCAGCAGTAAAAAAGAAAAAAAGAAGAAGAAAAAGAAAAGGATCTTTTACCCTTTAAGACAGCACGGAGGGACCTGGAGAGTATTATGCTAAGTGAAATAAGCAGTCAGAGGAAGACAAGTATCACATAATCTCACTCATATGTGGAATCTAATTAACAAAATAAACTGATGAACAGAGTGGATCCAGAAAAGGAAAAAAAGACATTTTCAAGAACAAAGAAAGCTGGGAGAAAATTTCACTCACCAAAAGATATAAAATTCAAACAAAACCTTGTTAGAAGCTATAGCAAATGCCTTGTCATAGACTATTAATTTTCTAGCATCAATAATGCCATTCCTTGTGAAAAGGCTACTGACGATGTTAACATTATAACAAATTCAAGCTACTGAAGTAGGTAGTTTGGAAACACTTTATCACACATTATAGCAACATGTCCTTTCAATGGGCGCACACAGACAGGGGCTCACACTGAAGGCTCCCTTGATAATGATGCTGCCAGGAGAAGAAGGCCGGTCCAGCCATTTGCCTCATCCTGGAGAGGCTACCGGTCACTCTCCAAACATATCTGCAAGGTGCACAGTAAATGCACCTTTGCTCTCACAGGTATTTTTAAAAAATTAAATGAATATTGAGCAGAATTACAGTTGCAGAACCCCTCAGGCTGTGGTTAAGGAACAGTGAGAGCTGAAAGCAAAGCTCTGGGCACTGCTAGTGACAGCGTCAATAATGGCTTCTCCTCAGGTACAGGCACCACGCCTCCGGGAGCAAACAAGGACTTTGCTGGGAAGAGAGACCTGGTAGACTTGCTTCTGCAAGTGGGAGCAATGGAAACACCTAGAAAGTACTCAGAAATACGGTAGAGGTCAAATCCTATGATAATTATTCCTCTGAATCTGGCTAATGCTGGCAAATAATAGGAGAGTATCACAAAGAATCTCAGTATTTCATTAAAATTTTCTAAAGCAGTGGTGGATTTTCCTACTGCAGACAAAAATGAGCGCGTCAAATAGCAATTACCTTTCGAGATCTTCCTTTTCCTCCTCTTGTTCACATTTCTCAGTTCCAAACTTGGCTTTCAGTGAGCGGGCTCTAGCAATTAGGGCTTCCACATTAGTAATTTGATGGATGATTTCCTAACAATAGAAAAGAGAAAGTCATAACATTGGAAAACAGCAAAGAAAGGCAAAGCCTTTTAAAATGTTTCTTGAAAGTAATTACTGCCCACTGGGAAGAGAGAGTACTTGGTGAGATGCTGACAGTCACCCAACTTACTTCTAGTTTCTTGTCTTCCGGATTGGGAAAGTGCAGGACTTTGCTGGAATGGGATATTATCTGCTTGATAATCTTCTTAACGGAAGAAATGTTTTCCAGACTTTCTATTAGAAAGATCAAAATCATCATTAAATAAGTTAGACAAAATACACTTTCATTTTAGAAATGAACTAATTACTATTCAAGTAAGACATTTACCTTCTTCCTTTACCTTGAGTACAGCTGCATGAATTACACAAGGTAGCAGGTGCCGAGCGAGGTCTGCAGGTTTCTGCATTGCCAGATAGTGCAGCACCTGGAGGAGGCACAGACTCAGATAAATGATCAATGCAGCTGCCTACGAATAAAGCAGCCATTTACGAAACAAAAAATCCTCTGGACCAGTGATTTTCAACTTTTTTCATCTCATGGCACACATAAACTCATTACTGGAATTCTGCAGCACACCAAAAATATATTTTTTGACAATCTGACAAAAAAAAAATAGGTATAATTTTGATTCATTCACACCAGACGGCTATTGTGTTGGCTGCTGCCATTTTTTTATTTGACAATCTAAGAGAAAAGAGATCAGTGTCCTTGACTAAATGGTGAGGTGTTGCACGCTTTAAAAATTATTGTGGCACACCGGCTGCTTTGGACCACTGAACTCACATCTATAACAAAAGTAGAGAAGAGCTCTCTTCTCTTAGTATCTACCCCTACATTCCAGGTAAATAACTACTACTTCCAAAGATAAGAATAATGTTACTGAAGACAACTGCATACTTCTGTCTTCAATAGGGTTAATATTCTCATATCTCCCATCCCCACTTCTATATGTAATGCATACAAATTAATAAAAACTACCTGTAAATCATACCATCTAGGGATAGAATTTTTAATGGTGGAACATTTTCATTCCAGAATTTTTCAAAATATCAAGTACACATAACATTAAATGAACTAATATTAAGTGTCTAAAATACTGTTTGTGACCTGTTTTTCTCACTTATTATTTCTAAACATTTCTAGTGACCCTCCATTGATTTTTTTGGGTTGATTGTTTTATTGTCTTTTTCTAAAATGGAAATTGTTTTACTTTTCTGATTTAAAAAATACAGCATTTTTATCATGCAGATTGACTCTTCTTTCTATGGGGGTAGAGGGCCCGGGTGACATTACCTCACTGGTGCCTGGCCAGAATTCCATACTGGTTGATTAAGATTATGTCTTTGGGAGAGGTTAAAACTGCAACAGATAAGGTATTAACCAGGTTTGATGTCACTGGCTTTTATGTAGCACAAGTGATGCCATTTTCTTCCTTTTTTAAAATTTTCTTGGATTGCAGTTTTAAACATTAGTTCCGTTTTAGTGCTTTGATTTTGAATCCTCACCGGAGGATATGTTTTTATTTTTATTTTTGGAGAGAGGGAGAGGGAGAGAGAGAGAGAGAGAGAGAGAGAGAAAGGGAAGGAGAGAGAGAGAAAGGGAGGGAGAGAGAAGAAAAGGAGGAGAGGGAAGGAGAGAAGGAGGGAGAGGAGAGGCAGAGGTAGAGACACTGATTGGTATGTGCTGGACCAGAAATCAAATCCACAACCTTTTGGTGTGCAGGATGATGTTCCAACCAACTGAGCCGCCTAACCAGGGCTAGTGTTTTGATTTTTCTTCAAGGACTCTGATAAAATGAGTATTATTCCTACTTTTCCTATTTTCCATTTCTACTACTTTCTCTCTAACCCACTTTAGTCCTTTTGCCACTTTTACTTGATGCCTGTTATTATATTTCAATATGAATCTACTCTCTCTTGGGCCCTTTGTCATTTAGTCTTTATTTTTGATATGGTGTCTTTTTCTTCTATTTCTATATTGTTAAACCAGCTGTGGTTTCACTACTTTGCAGAGTTTTTGGGTCCATTTTTGCTCTTGGTTTTAGTATTTCTGATTAAAAGTAATTTTCATATCCCCTATGCTTGTTTAAAGATATCTGATTCAGTATGTATGGTGTGTTAACAATTTTCTGCTTCATGGTCAGTTTTCTGGGAAATGTTTTCATTAGCTAACTGACCCACCTGCATTTTGTTTTTTCATAGTTTTGTATGGATGTGGTCTGCTCTTTAGTATACCTAGTCATACCACAATTTGAAAGTGCCCCTTTTCTGCAGTTTCTTTAAAGGACAGCAGAGGATGAGGGAGGTTGATGTTATTTTTATTTTTTATTTTTTTTTATTTTTATTGCTTAAAGTATTACAAAGAGTATTACATATGTCTCCTCCCCCCACCCCCCCGCCCTTGACAATCCCCTGGCCTCCCCTACCCCCCAGTGTCTTATGTTCATTGGTTATGCTTATATGCATGCATACAGTCCTTTGGTTGATCTCTTATCCCCCCCCCCCCCCCCCGCCTGCCCTCCCACCCTCCCCGGCCTTCCTGCTGTAGTTTGACAATCTGTTCGAGGCAGCTCTGCCTCTGTATCTATTTTTGTTCATAAGTTTATAATGGTCTTTATTATCCAGAAATGAGTGAGATCATGTGGTATTTTTCCTTCATTGATGATTTTTTTCTTTTATTATTTTATTGATTTGGGAGAGGAAGGACGAGGGAGAGAGGGATAGAAACATCAATGATGAAAGAGAATCACGCCCCTTACAGGGCATTGAGCCCGCAACCCAGGCAAGTGCCCTAACCGGGAATCAAACCGTGACCTCTTAGTTCACAGATCGACACTCTACCAAGCCACACTGGCCAGGCGGTTGATAAGCCTTGTTTGTCTTTCACTTCTGCATGATCCTTAATTTCCTTCTCATTTCCTTCTTTCCCATCATTTCTTTATCTAAGGGGTATCAACCCTTCTCTATATATCTGGTTTCCCAAGACAGTGTCTCTTAGTGTTCACTTCTCGTCCAGCTTACTTTAAGCCTCTCCCTGTAGCCATGCTGTGAACTATCAAGCTCTACCTGTACCAAGTACTTTGGTGCCCAGTGTTAAGCTCTCTCTTTCTGGGGTGACTCTGTGCTCCATCTGTATCCCTCAGCTCTTCTTAAAAGTCCCTGTCCACACTCTCCTGCAGCAATGGGAACTCCATTGGTATTTGGCTTGTTTCTCTACTTATAGTTCTAATTTGAAGGTCACTGTAATCTCTGTCTCCTAGTAATGCTTAAGGCATGGATTTATTTATTACTTATTAAGTGCATGGGATTATTTGGGAGGCCGGTGGATGGTGGGTTGGAGGGTATGTGGGGCAATTTGATATCAGGCAGCTACCACTATTCATTAGAATTCCAAATATTTTTTAGTAATTGAAGAGCAGTTCACTAAATGATCATACCATAATTTATTGAACCAAGCTTATTTTTGGTAACTTTGGTTATATGCACTTTTCACTAAAAAACTTTGCTGAACATCATTCTTGTACATTGACCTTTACATATTTCTCATTATTTCCTTAATAAATTTCTTGGTAGTAGAATTGCTAGGTCAAAGGACATGACCATTTTTTAAGGTTTTTGATATATGCTGTGAGATGAGACAGTCCAATGGTAAGCATGCTACATAAAATATGGATATCTTATTTTTGGGCCTAACTGCAACTAAATTCTAAAATCTTAAGTGTAAATAGTAGATACATAAAAGGCTCATTAAATCTCAATGCTTTGCTTCTCATGTCTATGATAGTGAGTTTTTAAAATGCTAGAACAATAACTACCACTTTAGTGTTAGATACCCAAACCTCAGTTACCTTTTCTGCTTCCCGAGTATCATCAAAGAGTCTCCTTTGCCTTCTGGCAGGAACTGGCTTAGCTGTTTCCCAGGCTTCCACCCACATGTTGCTTGGAATCTTCATTCGGGCACTCAGTTCTCCTTTCAGAACCGTGTTTCCCTTTTCATCAATCACTTCCTCTTCAATGTAATCCCGGGGTGAGTACCACCTCACAAAGTCTTCCAGACAGCAACCTGGATTAGCTGCCTAAATCAAGGCCAAAAATTCAGCAGAACCAAATATAAGTCAACAGTTACTGATAAACCTGTTTGCAAGATCATACTTGCTCTTTCACAAAAAGCCTACCTAATATTTATAAAATCTAGTATGTGACATGAGTTTGGGTGTCACCTCGAAAACAGATCAAATGTTAAAATACTAAAAGCATTTTACTTTTGCTGTCTCTATTTTATAGAAAAAGAAAATACTTCCATTTGATGAATTTGGAAATAAAAATTTTATGTAAAGTGAAAATAATTCTCTTAAACAGATAAGTTACATAGTTGTAAATTTTGGCATAACTACTCAAAACTTAGAAAAGTATCAAATAAGTGCAGGTTATGTAAATTAAATAATACACAACATGAAAGAATAACAACCTAATAATGGGAAAATTCTGCTCTTTTTTCCCCTCAATAAATCAATACTGCAGTAAATATCAGCTAACCTCAAAAATGTTCTATTCAGCCATCAAATTCTTGTGCTTTATGTACAACATTACTCTCACAAAAACTGCTTTTGTGCTGGTACGGAATTGAAATTCAAACTATTATTGTTCAGGTTTCTCAAATCTAACTAATTAAATTTTTACTCAGTGGATAATTCTATAGAATTTACAAGGTTGTATTTCAAAATCCCTTAAGTAATTCCACATTCAAGGCTGGGATAAAAGTAGAGGCTTCCCAGTGTTAGTAGTAAGGCACAGACTTCTCTTTTGCAAGTGTACAGTAATATATTAGCAGAGTACTAAGGATAGGTATATGTATTATCCCCTAATACTCAAAGGATACGTGTACACACATTAAACACGTACCTTTTGGTTATATTGTCTACCACAACATAATCTTCCTGTATGAGTACTATATTTAATTGCCTGAAATAGTAAGTCATGTAAACATCAACAAAGTGCTAAGCGGAAGGTCATTTTCTTTCTTTTTGAATTAAATTAACCTCAGACCAAAATGCAAACAGACTTGAAGAGAATGACTAGTCTTAAATGTGAAGAGCAAAACTGTTAATTCTTGCTTCTTGAGCTCACTGGCTACCACCTTAACCATCCCTACCACTTTAGGAAATCCCTCTGAGGGGATAAGGAATCAGAGGAAGGTCCTTAACCCAGTCAACAACATAAACTTCTGAGGCAGGGGTGGGGAACCTTTTTTCTGCCAAGGGCCATTTGGATATTTATAACATCATTTGAGGGCCACATAAAATTATCAACTTAAAAATTAGCCTGCTATATTTGGTCAAACATTTAATTAACTCACCCTTAATGCCTTGGCAGGGCCAGACCAAATGATTTCTCAGGTCTTACACGGCCTGCAGATTGGGCGTTCCCCACCCCTGTTAAGGGCTATGGCATCATGGCAACAACTACTGCTGTGAACTGCAAAAGGTCAAGATTACTGCATGACTCAGGATTCATGCACAAAGATCTGGATATTAACCAGGCTATACCACACCCACTCAGAACATCTTAGGAACCCAGAAATAGGCCTTGAGTGAAGAGTGAAAACTTAAAAAAGAAAATAATATTGAACTCCTGTACCACAGAATGTGTTTAAAAAAAAAAAAAGACAGTTTACACCACATTCTTCTCTCTGGTTGTTCTTCCAATACCAGGCTAAACAAACTGCTACCAGGAGAAGGTCAAGGCGCACTTCAGCTCTGGTTTGTCTTTGTTCTGCTGTTCTAGGTATGCATCCAAGGGCATGCTCACAAACAGGCCCTGTGCTTCTGGGGTTGTAAGGTGTAGGTACCTCAGGTCCCTCTCAGCATTCATCCAAAGCTCTGGGGACGCTCCCAAGGGCCCCTAAAGCAAGTCACCCCTATGCAAAAAGGGAGAGGCAACCATATCTATTTTAGAGTGACTACATATTTCCTTAAATATGTGACCTGATTCCTGCGTAGGGACAGATGTGTAAAAAAGGCTATTTGAAATAGTCTATTTTCTGATTAAAACAATGTTATGAGAGGTTTGTAGGTGCCCAGTTAATCCAAAAGAGTCTAATGAACTCTAGTTTTGCTGAAGCAGTGTTGAAGGCATTTTATAGAACCTTACCATCAGGAGCTGATATGTTTTTATGGGGAAAAGCTTTTACAGTTCCAATTTGGATTTCATTCTGTACTTGCCTCTGGAAGGATACTGTGATAGGACAAGGACAGATGAATATGAAGGCAGGCAGAGGTCAGGTAATGGGCCAGAGTGGCTCAGTGGTTGAGTGTCGCCCCATACACCAAAGTGTTGTAGGTTCAATTCCCGGTTGGGGCACATACCTAGGTTACAGATTCCACCCCTGGCCGGCGTGCTTACAGGAGGCGATTGATTGATGTTTCTGTCTCACATCAATGTTTCTCTCTCTCTCTAAAAATAATCAATAGGACATAAACTCGGGTGAGGATTAAAAGAAACAACAACAACAAAAGAGCCACTGGGCAGGCTAGTACTGCCTACTATGCACACACTCCCTAAGCCAATTCTCTTATTTACTTTTTTGATTTAACACATGCCCCGAGAGCCAAATGATTTTTCACTCTCTCAGGAATTGAACCTGCAACCTTTTGGGGTTATGGGACAACGCTACAACCAACTGAGCCACACCGGCCAGGATCCAACTGACTTCTATTTATTCATTGTGCCAACTGTTTGTTTTAAAACAACACATCTCTCTTTCTTATTTCACAGCACAAAATAACTCACACATTTTATGAATCGTTTGTCTCTAAGGAAAACATGCAGCTCTTGAGGTTTACTAAAGATTGTTTCTTTTAGTAAATATGGGGGGAATAAGCAGGGAATAAGAAGCTTCCTTTTACTGTCACAAACCTGCTAGCTGGGAAGATGAAAGTGGCATGTGTTTTCATGGGTGTTTATGTTGGAGAAACTCACACTCAGGCTGGCCTGTAGCACAGAGCAGAACTGAGGAGGGGTGTGGAATGGGGACGTGGGGTCCATCATGGTGCAATGGAGTAAGGAGGAAAGTCTGTGCCTGGGAGACAGTTCTGGGCATCAGCAGTAGAAAGGAAGCCCTGTGGCCCAATGGGCTACCTACTTGGTTTTCAAAAATATATACATATACTTGTCTCTTCTTTTAAAAATAAGTAATAATAATAATAAAGACTTTCCTTCATTCTGGGTTTTTTTTAGCTAGCAAGCTAAATGTCATCATTCTCTGAATTCTCTATGGTCTAGATACAGGCCTAAAATGAGTAGGGAGCAAATGCCTACTCATCCTAAATGGGGACTCATCTGAGAAACCTGCCCGGACCCACTCAGTAGAGTTAGTCCCCTCTTAGACCTGCCTTCATAAAAGAACTCATCACACACTTATTTACACAACCTCAACAGACTGTAACTGAGAATAAACACTGTATTTCTTACTTATCTAATCACAGTGCAAGTCACAAAGTAGAATATCAAAGGCCTGTTGAACGAAGGAACCTATGTTAAATCCTAAGGGTTTCCTAAAAACCTTGCATGATATTGGCTGAACACACACAAAGGAGGAAGACATCCCAATGCAGATAAAAAATTACTCAAGTCTCAACTTTCAACTATTATTCAAAGATTGTTCTTTGTTTTTTTTAAACTCAAGAAGCAACTCTGAATACAACCTTTAGGAGATAGAAGCGGGATGTTATAACTACTAATGAAATAAAAAGCTTTTAATAAAAAGGACATTCAGGTCTTCATACCACTTTATTGAGTGACTTTCACAGCTTTATCCCAGAATAACTCAAAATAGAATCCTGAGCCCTGACAGTGTGACCCACCTTAAAAGACTCCATATCTGACAGCAGACAGGCACTCTGCATGCGTGCCCGGAGGTGAGCCCCTTCCGCGGAGGTGCCCAATTTAGCCAGAACCTCCGACTGCTCCTCTAGCAGGTCTTCTGTCATAGGTGCTGGCTCCTGTGAAGCACAAAAGGACAAAGCTCAGCAACAGCCTTTGTGTAGACAAAGCAGGGCTACGAAAATAGAACAAAGACAACACTTATTTCAGCTCTAGTAATCCCAAGGTATGTATGGAAAAAATTTCAGAGAAATTCACAAGTTTTCTGGAACCTACATATAAACGTACCAAATTAACAAGAATAAATATGACTTTCAGGGTCTCTCCAACCCCAACAAATAAGATTATCATGTTCCCCTTGGTGAGGACTGATGGCTAAAAGAGAAATTTGGGTGCACTGAACATTTTTCTGCCTGTTAATGATACAGAAATAACATCCCAATGAGATTTTTTATGTAGGATATCACTAGTTGCTATAAGGTTTTTATTGTAACTAATAAGAGAAGAAAATTGATATATATATGAAAATTAAAGGCAAATGAATTGAACCCCAACTAAAAGCCCCCAAATAAATTAAGTTTTATGTTGTAGGAGTTGCTTTGAGTTTAGGTTCAAAAGATATTCTAATTACTAATTCCCATAAGAAGTTGTGGATTTTTTGTTTTGGGAATCAGAGACATTATATATTTTAGTGGTAAGCCCCACTGCCTCAAAAAAAGCTAAGGCAAATCTAAAGGAGGGTACACTGTAGAATCATTAAAAGAGAGACAGAAAACATCGCGAAACTTTCAAAGGGCTTTAGGAAAGTTCTTTGAGAACTGATTTCATTAGATTTTATTGCAATATTAAGAACTTAACAATCCAGAGATTAACCAAACAAAGCTCTCCTGTTTTGCAGTTAAAGTCAGAAAAAAAACTGAACTTTTCTATTCTTAGATAACAGAGTAAGATGTAGAAGTGTTTAGAGTATTTGTCAATGGATTTCTTCTAGATTTCAGGAGCTGACTATAAACCAGGGTTTCTCAGCCTTAGTACTACTGGCGTTTTAGGCTGGGTAACTCTCTGTCATGGGCCTGTCCTATGCATTGCAGGGTGTTCAGCAGCATCTCTGGTCTCGACCTACTAGATACAAGTGGTACCACTCCACCTCTTGACAATAACAAAAATGTTTCTAGACATTGCCAAACTTCCCTGGGGGCAAAATCACTCCCCAGTTGAGAACCACTGCCTTGAGGACAAATAATTCTCACAACTATCTGTCATAAATACAGAAGCATGGTAAAGCTATGGCATTCAAAACACAGCAACAAACAAAAGAAAATGACTTTTTTTTTGGTATCATCCTAATTTTTTAAACAAACCTAAAACTTTCAAACACTGCAGACGAGAATATATTATTGTTGGCTTCTCAGACAATCTGGCAATCAATACATGGCAAGCACTTATGATCATGTCCTCTGATCCAGTAATTCCAGTTCTAGTAATATCACTACAGCATTATTTATAAAGTGTAAAAAGTGGAAAGAATATGGATATACAGTAAGAGGGAAATGGTTTGATTTAGGAAAAATGGGAAGGAACTGCTTTTAACTGATTACCTCTGGATTATAAAATTATGAGTTTTTGTTTTCCTTTCTCTACAATGAACATGCATCACTTTTAGTCTCACATTGATACTGAAGGTTGAGTAATAATTGGAAAAGCAATATGACAGTGGGGTTAAGAGTCTGCGCTTGTGTATGAATCCCAGCTCTATGACCTTGGACAATCAGTCAAGCATTCAATGTCACACTGCTGTGAAGAATAAATCCTGGCACATGCTTAATAAATGCTACCACTTAGAGATAAAATACTTAGGGTGGTAAAAGCTTCATACTCTACTTTCTCTATGGTATCAAAATGCCTCAGTCAAATTAAAAAATTATATGAATCTCAAGAGAAGAGGCCTGCCTTCCTTCTATAAAAGGGAGGTTAGTTTTCATTGTCCTATAGCCCTGAAATCACAGGATGGGTGGGAAGGAAGGAGATGTTGAAAGGATACTGACTACCCTTCCAATGTGGAAATTCCAGGCCAACTATAAGTGAAGGACATGATCAAGAGAAATATAGGCAGCAAGTAGCATGAGGACCATACATTTTCATATATACAACTTCTGAATATGCCCAAAGCTTTCTCATATGCATGATCTCATAGGATCATTGAGAGGTGGTCAGAGCATTTTACAAGTGATGAAATTGAGGTACAGAGATAAAATGCCTTGCCCAAGATCATCAAGTAGCAAAACTACCAAGTAGCAAACTCAACAGGGCATCTAGGACACCTGTCTGATGCTGACTTTGAGAACTACTAGTTTGTTCCAATCCACTAGCTAAGTACTCTTGCTCTAACAGATTTCCACAGGTATCTGTCCTAGCTAGCCCTGGCTCTGGAGTATTGGGCAACATCTTTAAGCTTCTCCTAGCCATAAATTTTAGGTTGACTTAGTCTACATGAAAGGACTATGGGTGTGAGTTTAAATTCTTATGAAGCAAGGTCCTATATAAAGTTTGTGTGTGTGTGTGTGTGTGTGTGTGTGTGTGTGTGTGTGTGTGAAGTGGGCAACTGATTAATGGTACATTTTAAGCTAACTTCTAAAGTTTGAAATTATATTGGCTTTAACTGGGATCATTTTGAATTCCAAGCATTTTATATAATCACATATATAATGGTTGAAAATAAGATTAACTTTAAAGGAAGAAAGTAAAATTGATTAAAAAATTGCCCTGATTTCCTAAAGGTAAGATCTAAAAATTAATTTCATAATACATAGGATACATGTTAAGAGAAAAATAAGTCTAAATTATTTCATATTTAGAATATAAATTCAAATGTGGAAACTGAAGCATCTGAAAAAAATGAGAGAAGCATAGCCTTTTGAAGAAAAACAAAACTTGAGTTTCCAGAACAACTATCTTGGGTTCTTTATTAACTCAATCAAATCAAGACAATCTGCAACTAGATCATTAGAAATAGGGAGTACTGTTAATTAAAACTTGGAAAAAGAAAGAATATAAAAGATTAACTTTGTTGGACATTTACCTGCCAAATGCTTTTATTCATTTTAAAATTTATTTTTATTGATTTCAGAGAGGAAGGGAGAGGGAGAGAGAAATAGAAACATCAATGATGAAAGAGAATCACTGATCAGTTGCCTCCTGCACACCCACATTGGGGACTGAGTCAGCAATCCAGGCATGTGCCCTGACGGGGAATCGAACCGTGACCTCCTGGTTCATTCATAGGTTGATGTTCAATTACTGAGCCACGTCGGCTGGGCTGCCAAATGCTTTTAAATATGATATGCGATTTAATCCGGAACAAGCCAGAGTAATATAAACCATTAGTGGCTTTTAAAGTATTAATAGTAGTTTACTAAACAGTAGTTAAGGTATTAAAACTGGAGATACATTAGAACAAGCTAGAAATACTTTTTTCTTTTTGTTAATCATTCATCAGATGACAATTTAACTTTTTTAACAGCTCTTTTGAACTATAATCAACATACAATAATTTATTTACCTTTTAACTTATTTTTCATCCTAACCCGAGGATGTTTTTATTAATTTGAGAGAGAGACACACACGAAGGAGAGGGAGAGAGAGGCATCAGTTGCCTCCTGCATGCACCCCAACCAGGATTGAACTCAAAGCTTAGGTATGTGCCCTGACCAGGAATTGAACCCATGACCTTTTTTTTTTTTTTTTAAATATATTTTTATTGATTTCAGAAAGGAAGAGAGAGGGAAAGAGAGACAGAAACATCAATGATGAGAATCACTGATCGTCTGCCTCCTGCATACCCGCTAATGGAACTGAGCCCGCAACCTGGGCATGTGCCCCGAATGGGAATCAAACCGGGGACCTTTCAATCAGCAGGCTGACGCTCTATCCAATGAACCAAACCAGCTAAGGGGAACCCATGACCTTTTGCTGTACAGTACCACACTCCAATCACTGAGACACACTGACTAGGGCTCAGCATACAATAATTTAGAGTGCATTTGCTAAATATACCCATGAAACAATCAAGATAATGAATATATCCATCACCCCCAAAAATTTTCTTATTTTTGGAACATCCATAAGAAAAAAGAATAAATGATCTATCCATAAAATAGAATATTACTAAGCAATAACAATAAATGATTATTGATACATAAAACAATATGTGTGAATCATAAAATAATTATGCTAAAAAATTACATCAAAAACAAACCAAAAAAAGCATATTGAAATTACATAAAATTCTAGAAAATGCAAATTAACTTTTTTTTTTTAAGAGAGAAAAAGGGGCTCAGAGAGAAAACATAGCTTCTAGTAGCAATACTGTTAATAAGTGGTGATGCCAGGATGTAAATCTAGTTCTACCAGATCCCCAAACCCAGGTCTATACACAAGACCACAATACCTACTGCATACTTCATAACAAAAGAAGAAAAACATACATCTGGTTATTTGAATATTCTGCCCTAATACTAAAATTTACTAATAAAACACCTAAATTATCATTTATTTTTAAAAGGATATAGAAACAAAAAAGCATAAAGCCTATCAAATAAAATCAACTAATCTTTTAAATGATAGATACCTGGCAAAGAAACAATATAAGCATGGATAATAAAGTTAACATAATTCATGTTTAAAATTACCAAACATCCCAATATCCCACTGGACTATTACAATTCATCAACCCATTTTAGAATATGAAAACGAGTTACAAAAACTTTTAAGTAAATCCTTGCATCTTGAGAAGCAATACTAGCCACTATCCTATATAATAAAAGGCTAATATGCAAATTGTCCCCTTGACCGGGAGTTTGACCAGGGGGCGGTGTCCCGCCCTCGGGAGGCCCCCCCACCCTGATCGGGGCGGGGCTGGCCAACCAACTGCCCGCAGCCCCTTACCCCAGCTGGCCAACCACCTGTAGCCCCTACCCCCAGCCAGCCCAGCCCAATTAGCCCAATCGGGGTCGGCCAGCCAGCCCCACCTGTGCACGAATTTGTGCACTGGGCCTCTAGTATCTTCTATAACAAAAAGTCCTCAGAAGAATAATAGCTAAAAATTGAGTGCTTACTTTGGACTAGACTCTCTGTTATTAATTTATCACACTTAAAATTCACAATTATCTTATGATGACCTTAATATGCAGGAAAAGCATTTGATAAAATACAATACCTATTCATGATATAAAGCTCTCATAAACTAGAAACAGAAGACAACTTCCTTATTAAGATAAATGATATCTATATCAGATGCCCTCGATAATTATCATATGCTTTTCTTCTGAGAAGGATATCCACTATTCAACACTGTACTAGAGGTCTAAGCCAGTGCAATAAGGCAAGAAAAAAAATTTAGAAGTATAAAGTTTTGAAAATCAAAACTCAAATTGTATAAACAGATAACATGATTATGTTCACAGATAAACCCAAATAATTAAAAAACTATGAGAGTAATAAGTGAATATAGTAAGATTGCTGGATCCAAGTTCAATACACAAAAACCCAGTTCTTTCTACATATCAGGGAAAAACTTATAAAAAATAAATTTAAGAATACCATTTATAGCATTTAAGAAATTACAAAGATTTAAAAATATTTAATGAAAGATATGCAAAACCTCTATGTTGAAAACTATAAAACACTGATAAGTAAAGAAAAGAGGAAAAAAAGAAAAGAAAATGAAAGTGAGAACAAGCCCAGAGTAAGAAGGAAGGAAATAATAAAGATGAGAGCAGAAATAAATGACATAGAGACCACAAAAACAGTACAAAAGATCAATGAAACCAAGAACTGGTTCTTTGAAAAGATAAATAAGATTTTTTTTCTTTTCTTAAAAAAATATTTTTATTGATTTCAGAGAGGAAGAGATAGGGAGAGAGAGACGGAAACATCAATGATGAGAAAGAACCATTGATTGGCTGCCTCCTGCACGCCCCACACTGGGGATCCAGCCCAATAACTCAGGCATGTGCCCTGACTGGGAATCAAACTGTGACCTCCTGGTTCAAACGTCAAAGCTCAATCACTGAGCCATGCTGGCTGGGCAAAATAAACAAGACTGATGAACGTTTAGCCAGATTCATCAAGAAACAAAGAGAGAGCCCAAATAAATAAAATCAGAAATGAAAGAAGTGCAGTAACAATTCACAGTTCAAACTAAGATACCTAGGAATAAACCTAACCAAGGAAGTAAAAAACCCTTACTCAGAAAACTACAGGACATTGAAAAAAGAGATAGAGGAAGATATAAACAAATGGAAGCATATACCATGTTCATGGATTGGAAGAATTTACATCATTAAAATGTCCATACTCCTTAAAACAATCTAAAGATTCAATGTAATCCCTATTAAAATACCAACAGCATATTTCACAGATCTAGAACAAACATTCCAAACATTTTTTTTAATATATTTTTTTATTGATTAAGATATTAGATATGTGTCCTTGTCCCCACGTTACCCTCTACCCCCCACCCCCCCCACCCCCGCTCATGCCCTCACCCCCCCGTTGTCCATGTCCATTGATTAGGCCTATATGCTTGCATATAAGTCCTTTGGTTGATCTTTCCCCTTTACCCCCACCCTCCCCTACCTTCCCTCCAAGTCCCGACAGTCCAATCAATGCCTCTCCGTCTCTGGATCAGTCCTTGTTCATCAGCTTATGTTGTTCATTATATTCCACAAATGAGTGAGATCCTGTGGTATTTATCCGCTCTCAAGTTCCATCCATGCTGTGGCAAATGGTAAGAGTTCCTTTTTCTTCTTCCTCTTCTTAAAGAATACCTTTCAGCATTTCATATAATGCTGGTTTGGTGGTGATGAACTCCTTTAGCTTTTTCTTATCCGTGAAGCTCTTTATCTGACCTTCTATTCTGAATGATAGCTTTGCTGGATAAAGTAATCTTGGTTGCAGGTTCTTGCTATTCATCACTTTGAATATTTCTTGCCAGTCTCTTCTGGCCTGCATGGTTTCTGTTGAGAAATCAGCTGACAGTCGTATGGGTACTCCCTTGTAGGTAACTGACTGTCTTTCTCTTGCTGCTTTTAAGATTCTCTCTTTATCTTTTGCTCTTGGCATTTTAATTATGATGTGTCTTGGTGTGGTCCTCCTTGGATTCCTTTTGTTTGGGGTTCTCTGCGCTTCCTGGACTTGTAAGTCCATTTCTTTCACCAGGTAGGGGAAGTTTTCTGTCATTATTTCTTCAAAAAGGTTTTCAATATCTTGCCCTCTCTCTCCTTCTGGTACCCCTATAATTCTGATGTTGGTACGCTTGAAGTTGTCCCAGAGGTTCCTTACACTATCTTCATATTTTTGGAATCTCTTTTCTTTTTTCTTTTTCGGTTGGGTATTTTTTGTTTCTTTGTATTTCAAATCTTTGACTTGATTCTTGGGATCCTCTTTTCTGCTGCTGGATCTCTGTAAATTATTCTTTATTTCAGTCAATGTATGCTTAATTTCTAGTTGGTCCTTTTTCATGTCCTCCATGGTCTCCCTATACTTATTGAGGGATTCATTAAATTTATCGGCGGTTTCCATAAAATTCTTGAAAAACCTTATAACCGTGGCCTTAAACTCTATATCCAATCGTTTGCTTTCCTCCATTTCTGCCATTTGTGACCTGTTTCTTTGTCTCCGCATTTTGGCAGCTTCCCTGTGTTGATAGAGTGGCCCTGTGCGCCAGGTGTCCTGTAGGGCCCAGTAGCTCAGCCTCCCCAGTTACCTGGGGTGGACACTCTTGGTGCCTTGGTTGTTGTAGGATCACTGGGAGGAATTGACCTCCAAGCCAATTGGCTGTGAGAATCAGCTGTGTCTAAAGTGGGAGAACTTCTGTGCTGAAGACACCCTTCTGGGGCAAGACTTGCTTCAGTGGGGCTTTGGTGCTCACTGAGTCTGCTCCCTGAGTGCGTCCCTTATGGATCTGAGGTTTTGCAGTCTGGATGGTTCCCCTCTGACCACTGGGTACAGTGGCTCCTGGATCTAAGGAGGTGCTAATTCAGCCTCTGCCTGAGGCCACACAGCAGGAGCCACGAAGAGGCTCAGCTGTGAAGCAATGCAAGCCGCTGCGGGGCCTTGGGCCTTCTCTTGGAAGTTCCAGGTCTGCCTGGTTCGGCTGCAGTTAGGTACATTCACATGCAAAAGCCTCTGCCGCAGCCTGGGTGGGGCGGGGTCTCAGGGAGTCAGAGGGCGGAGAAAGCAGCCATGGCCGATTCTCCGCCCGGAGTCGCGCGTCTCAGTGTTCCGGTAACGGCTGCAAGCACCTCTGAGGGAAAGCCGCCCTCAAGTTCGCTCGCTGCCGGACAGACCAGCCTCTCCCCGTATGAGTCCTGGGTCCCCAGAGACTTCCCGGAACCGGAGTTCAGAGCAGTCAGGAGCTTGTGATTCAAAAAGACAGCCGCGTCCTCAGGTGCTACCCCCTTTCCTTGCGCGCGCGCGCCGCCGTACCTCTGCACTTCACCTCCGCAGCGCCTCTGGCTCTCAGTGTGCTTTTCTTTCCTTCTAGTTGTGGAATTTACACTCAGCCGGCCTTCCTGTTGTTCTGGATGATGTTTGCTCAGTCCTTTGCGGTAATTTTCAATTGTTGTGTGAGGCGATAATTTCCCGGTGTTTACCTATGCCGCCATCTTAGTTGCTCAATACTCCAAACATTTTTTTAAAAATATATTTTATTGATTCTTCACAGAGAGGAAGGGAAAGAGATAGAGAGTCAGAAACATCGATGAGAGAGAACATCGATCAGCCGCCTCCTGCACATCTCCCAGTGGTGATGTGCTTGCAACCCAGGTACATGCCCTTGACCGGAATCGACCTGGGACCCCTCAGTCCGCAGGCCGACGCTCTATCCACTGAGCCAAACCGGTTTCGGCATTCCAAACATTTATATGGAACCAAAAAAGACCCAAATAGCCACAGCAATCTAGAGAAAGAAGGAAAAAGTTGGAGGTACCCCAATACTGGATATCAAACTCTACTACTAAGCCATTGTAATAAAAACATCCTGGTACTGGCACAAGATTAGGCTACAGACCAATGTAACAGAAAAGAGACCCCAATCGACCCATGCCATTATGGTCAATTAATATTTGACAAAGGAGGCAAGAACATACAATAGAGTAAAGACCATCTCTTCAATACTGGTTTTAGGAACATTGGGCAGATACATGCAAAGAAATGAAACTGGACAACTAACTTACACCATACACAATAATAAACTCAAAATGATAAAAGATTTAAACATAAGGTGGGAAACCATATATATCCTAAAAAAAAAAAAAAAAAGAAAAGAAAAAGAAAACCACAGACAGTAAAATCTCAGGCATCTCACATAGTAGTATTTTCACCAATCATCACCTCGGGAAAAAGAAACAAAGGAAAAACAGACCAATGTGACTACATCAAACTAAAAAGCTATGCGCAGCAAAAGAAACCTCAACAAAATGAGAAGGGGCACCGGCTCAGGCGCGGAGATCGTGCCATTTTGAGTGGCTGTTACCGGAATCCAGAGACCAGCTACTAACCCGGCAACAACGGCTCTCAAGCAGCGCGACTACGTGATCTCAGAGGAGCCCTGCTTCTCCCCACAGAAAGCAGATCCTAGCAACAGCGGCCTCCTGATCACCACACGCTCTGTCTGAGGAACAGCTGCTGTGTGTGAAGCCTCCTTCCACCAGCCAGAAGAGCCACAACAGCTGTGAACAGCACCCATCAGAGGACCTGCTACCAACAGAGGAGCAGCTGCTACCACAACTGCCCAAGAAGCAACCACAGTCCGAGGAGCCACTGCCACCTAGGGAGCAGCCACTGAACGACTCAATATCTATATATGTCAGTGAGATCAAACATGGGTAGACAAAGAAATCCCCAAAGGAAAGAAAAGGAGGTCTCACCAGAAAAGCAGCTAAGTGATACAGAGGCATGCAACATGACAGAAAAAGAATTCAGACTAAGGGTCGAAGAGTGCATAAACCGGATGGAGGAAAAAATCGACAACTTATGCAAGAAGCAAGATGAAACAGATGAAAAAATCAACAACTTAAGTAAGACCCAAGAAAAAATGAAGAGCGATATAGCTACAATAAAAAACACCATTGAAAGTATCAAGAGTAGAATAGGAGAAGCGGAAGAGCGAATTAGTGAATTAGAAGACAAGGAAGCAAAACACACCCAAACTGTACTTCAATTGGGGAAAAAAATTAAAAGACAGGAGGAGAGTCTAAGGGAGCTTTGGGACAACATGAAATGAAACAACATACGAATAATAGGGGTGCCAGAACAACAGAAAGAGGAACAAGGATTAGAAAACCTATTTGAAGAAATAATATCAGAAAACTTCCCTGAGGTGGGGAAGAAAAAAGTCACACAAGCCCAGAGAGTCCCAAGCAAGGTGAACCCGAAAAGACTCACACCAAGACACATCATAATTACCATAGCAAATGTTCAGGACAAAGAGAGAATCTTAAAGGCTGCAAGAGAGAGACGGAAAGTTACATACAAGGGATCTCCCATTAGATTATCAAATGATTTCTCAACAGAAACACATCAGGCCAGAAAAGAATGGACGGAAATTTACAAAGTGATGCAAAGCAAAGGACTGAATCCAAGAATACTCTATCCAGCCAGGCTATCATTCAAAATTGAAGGGGAAATAAGAAGCTTCACAGACAAAAAAAGGCTAAGGGAGTTTATCACCACCAAGCCAGCAATGCAAGAAATGCTAAAGGGACTGGTGTAAAAAGAAGAAATAAAAAGCTCAGAAAGAAAACAGCCACACACAAAAAGAAATGGCTACAAACAAGTACCTTTCAATAATAACTTTAAATGTAAATGGGTTAAATGCTCCAACCAAAAGACATCGAGTGGCTGAATGGATAAAAAATCATGACCCATACATTTGCTGTCTACAAGAGACCCACCTCATTAGAAGGGACTCACACAGACTGAAAGTGAAGGGATGAAAAATATCTTTAAGGCAAATGGAAAGGAAAAGAAAGCTGGAGTAGCAATACTTATATCAGACAAAATAGACCTCAAAGTGAAGGCCATAACAAGAGATAAGGAAGGCCACTTCATAATACTAAAGGGATCAATACAACAAGAAGATATAACCCTGGTAAACATATATGCACCCAATGCAGGAGCACCCAAATACATAAAAAAACTCCTGGAAGATATCAAAGGAGAGATCGACAACAACACAATCATAGTAGGGGACTTTAATACACCACTGACATCACTGGGTAAATCCTCTAGACAAACAATCAGCAAAGAAACAGCAATCCTAAATGACTCACTAGATCAGATGGACTTAATAGACATCTTCAGAACACTTCACCCCACAGCCATGGAATATACATTCTACTCAAGTGCTCATAGGACAGATTCAAAAATAGACCACATATTGGGTCACAAACAAAGTCTCCCCAAATTCAAGAAGATTGAAATCATACGAAGCATCTTCTCAGACCACGATGGCATAATAGTAGAAATAAACTACAATAAAAACAACCCAAAATATTCAAACACTTGGAAGCTAAATAGCATGTTATTAAATATTGATTGGGTTAACAATGAGATCAAAGAAGAAATTAAAAACATCCTGGAAACTAATGACAATGAAAACACAACAATCCAAAACCTATGGGACGCAATGAAAGCAATCCTGAGAGGGAAATTTACAGCTCTACAGGCCTATCTCAAAAAACAAGAAAAAATGGTAGTAAATCATCTAACTCTACAACTCAAAGAATTAGAAAGAGAGCAACAAAAATACCCCAGAGTGAGCAGAAGGAAGGAGATAATAAAGATTAGAGCAGAAATAAATGACATAGAGACCAAAAAAATAATACAGAAAATCAATGAAACCAAGAGCTGGTTCTTCGAAAGGATAAACAAGACTGACAAACCTCTAGCCAGACTCACCAAGAAGCAAAGAGAGAGGACCCAAATAAACAAAATCAGAAACGATAGGGGCGAAATAACAACAGACCCCACAGAAATACAAATGATTGCTAAAAAATACTATGGACAGACAGCTCTACTCCAACAAACTAGACAACCTGGAGGAAATGGACAAATTCCTAGAAAAATACATTCCAAAACTCAATCAGGAAGAATCTAAAAATCTCAACAGGCCAATAACTATGGAAGAAATTGAAGCAGTCATCAAAAAGCTTCCAGCAAACAAAAGCCCAGGACCAGACGGCTTCACAGGGGAATTTTACCAAACATTCAAGGAAGAACTAAAACCTATCCTCCTCAGACTACTACAAAAAATTCAGGAGGAAGGAACACTTCCAAGCTCATTCTATGAAGCCAGCATCACCCTAATACCAAAACCAGGTAAAGACAACACAATGAAAGAGAATTACAGGCCAATATCCCTCATGAATATAGATGCCAAAATCCTCAAAAAAATCTTAGCAAATCGGATCCAGCAGTACATCAGAAAGATCATACACCATGACCAAGTAGGATTTATCCCAGGGATGCAAGGATGGTACAATATCCGCAAATCAATAAATGTGATACATCACATAAACAAATTGAAAGAAAAAAAACCACATGGTCATATCAATTGATGCAGAAAAAGCATTTGACAAAATCCAACACCCATTTTTGATAAAAACTCTCAGCAAGGTGGGAGTAGAAGGATCATACCTCAACATAATAAAAGCCATATATGACAGGCCCACTGCCAACATCATACTCAATGGACAAAAACTAACACCATTTCCCCTAAGAACAGGAACAAGACAGGGATGTCCGCTCTCACTACTCCTGTTCAACATAGTACTGGAAGTATTAGCCATTGCAATTAGACAAGAAGAAGAAATAAAAGGCATTCAAATTGGAAAAGAGGAAGTAAAACTGTCCTTATTTGCAGACGACATGATATTATACATACAAAACCCTAGAGACTCCATCAAAAAACTACTAGACTTAATACATGAATTTGGCAATGTAGCAGGATACAAAATTAACCCCAAGAAATCTGAGGCATTTCTATACACCAATAGTGAACTTTCAGAAAGAGAGATTCAAAAACAATCCCATTTACCATTGCACCAAAAAAATTAAGCTACCTAGGAATAAACTTAACTAAAGAGGTAAAAGACCTCTACTCAGAAAACTACAGGATGTTGAAAAAAGAGATAGAGGAAGACATAAACAGATGGAAGAACATACCGTGTTCATGGATTGGTAGGATCAACATCATTAAAATGTCCATACTACCCAAAGCAATCTATAAATTCAACGCTCTTCCCATTAAAACACCAATGGCATACTTCACAGATCTAGAACGAACTCTCCAAAAATTCATCTGGAATAAAAAAAGACCTCGAATAGCTGCAGCAATCCTGAGAAAGAACAAAGTAGGTGGGATCTCAATACCAGATATCAAGCTGTATTACAAAGCCACTGTTCTCAAAACTGCCTGGTACTGGCAGAAGAACAGACATATAGATCAATGGAATAGAATAGAGAGCCCAGAAATCGGCCCGAACCAATATGCTCAATTAATATTTGACAAAGGAGGCAAGAACATACAATGGAGCCAGGATAGTCTCTTCAATAAATGGTGTTGGGAAAATTGGACAGATATATGCAAGAAAATGAAACTAGACCACCAACTTACACCATACACAAAAATAAACTCAAAATGGACAAAGGACTTAAATGTACGACAGGAAACCATAAAAATTCTAGAAGAATCCAAAGGCAACAAAATCTCAGACATATGCCGAAGCAATTTCTTCACTGATACAGCTCTTAGGGCACTTGAAACTAAAGAAAAAATGAACAAATGGGACTACTTCAAAATAAAAAGCTTCTGCACAGCAAAAGAAACCATCAACAAAACAACAAGAAAACCCACTGTGTGTGAAAACATATTTGCCAATATCATATCTGATAAGGGCCTAATCTCCAAAATTTATAGGGAACTCATACAACTTAACAAAAGGAAGATAAACAATCCAATCAAAAAATGGGCAAAGGACCTAAATAGACACCTTTCAAAAGAGGACATTCAGAAAGCCAAGAGACATATGAAAACATGCTCAAAGTCACGAATCATCCGAGAGATGCAAATCAAAACAACAATGAGGTACCATCTCACACCTGTCAGACTGGCTATCATCAACAAATCAACAAACGACAAGTGCTGGAGAGGATGTGGAGAAAAAGGAACACTTGTGCACTCTTGGTGGGAATGCAGACTGGTGCAGCCACTATGGAAGACAGTATGGAGTTTCCTCAAAAAACTACAAATGGAACTCCCATTTGACCCTGTGATCCCACTTTTAGGAATATATCCCAGGAAACCAGAAACACCAATCAGAAAGCATATATGCACCCATATGTTCATAGCAGCACAATTCACCATAGCTAAGATCTGGAAACAGCCTAAGTGCCCATCAGTAGATGAATGGATTAGAAAACTGTGGTACATCTACATGATGGAATACTATGCTGCTGTAAAAAAGAAGGAACTCTTACCATTTGCAACGGCATGGATGGAACTGGAGAGCATTATGCTAAGTGAAATAAGCCAGTCAATGAAGGAAAAATACCACATGATCTCACTCATTCATGGATAACAGAGACCATTATAAACGTTTGAAGAGTAATAGATACAGAGGCAGAGCTGCCTCGAACAGATGGTCAAAATGCAGTGGGAAGGCCGGGGAAATTTGGGGGGGCAGGAGGGAGGGGTATAAGAGAGCAACCGAAGGACTTGTATGCATGCATATATGCATAACCAATGGACATGGGACGCTGGGGGGTGGGGGAGGCCAGGGGATAGTCAAGGGCGGGGGAAAAAAAAAAAGACACATATGTAATACCCTTTGTAATACTTTAAGCAATAAAAAAAAAAAAATGAGAAGGGAACCCACTATATGGGAGAACATATTTACCAATGATATATCTGATAAGGGATTAATTTCCAAAATACACAAAGAACTCATACAACTCAACAAAAGGAAGATGAACAATCCAATTAAAAAATGGGCAAAAGAACTGAATTGATACTTCTCCAAAGAGGACATACAGATAGATGGCCAACAGAAATATGAAAAATGTTCAATGTCACTAATCATCAGAGACAGGTAAATTAAAACTACAATGAGGTATCACTTCACACCTGCCAGAATGGCTACCATCAATAAGTCAACAAACAAGTGCTGGTGAGGATGTGGAGAAAATGAACCCTCATGCACTGCTGGTGGGAATGCAGACTGGTGCAGTCACTATGGAAAACAGTATGGAGTTTTCTCAAAAAATTAAAAATGAAACTGCCTTTTGATCCAGCAATCCCACCTCTGAGAATATATCATAAGAAACTTGAAAGACTATTCAGAAAGAATGTATGCACCCCTATGTTCATTGCAGTGTCATTTACAATAGCTAAGATCCGGAAACGGCCCAAGTGCCCATCAGTAGATGAGTGGATAAAAAAGCTGTGGTAATTTACTCAATGGAATATGATGCGGCTGTAAGAAAGAAGGATTGCTTACCCTTTGAGACAGCATGGATGGACCTGGAGATTATGATGCTAAGAAAAATAAGCCAGGCAGAGCAAGCAAATATCACATGATCTCATGTATATGTGGAATTTAATGAACAAAATAAACTGGTGAACAAAATAGGTCCAGAGGCATGGAAGCATGGAACAGACTGACAGATCACAGAGTGGTAAAGGGTGAAGGGTGGGGGCAACGGGAAGAGATTAACCAAAGAACATACATACATATATGCATAGTTTATGGACACAGACAATAGTGTGGAGTGAGGTTAGGGAGGACAAAGGGGTGGGGATATGGGGGACTTCTGTAATACTGTCAACAATAAATAAAAAAAGAAAGAAAAGGAAAGACATTTCATGTTCATGGAATTCAATATTGTTAAGATTTCAGTTCTCTCTCAATTGATTTATAAATTCAATGCAATATGATTCAAAATTCCAGCAGGATTATTTTGCATGTGGAAACTGACAAGCTGATTCTCAAATTTACAAAACAAACAACAACAATAAAAGAAATAGAAAAAATGCGAAGGACAGCTAAGATAATTTTGAAGAACAAAGAAGATTTATACTACAAAATAGAAACACTTATTATAAAGCCACAGTGATAAAAAATAGTGCATTATTGGCATAAGGATAGACAAAGAGACTAACGGAACATAATAATCAATTCAGAAACAGACCAACACACATACAGTCACATGATTTCCAACAAAGACATCACTGCCACTCTGTGGGAAAAGATAGGTCTTTTGAATAATGATGTAGAAACAGAAAAAAAGAGAGAATCTTAACCTTTTCCTTATACCAGTCAGTTTGAGGTGGATCACAAATATAAGCAAGACAGGTAAAATAATAAAGCTTCCAGAAAAATACATAAGACTATCTCCAGGACATTGAAGTAGTTAAAGATTTCTTAAATGGGAGACAAAAGCACTATCCACATAAGAAACATACTGTTAGATCAGACTTTATTAAAATTAAGACTACCCATTTAACTAAAGGCATCATTTACAAAGTGAATAACCAAGTCAGAGATTAAGAGAAATTACTTGTAATACATAAATATGACCAAGGACTCATATCCAGAATATATGAAGAATTCCTACCAAGCAATAAGAAAAAAGGCAACTTTTTTAAAATTGGCAAAAGCTGTTCTGGCCGGGTGGTTCAGTTGGTTAGAGCATCATCCTGTACACCAAAAGGTTGGAGGATTTAATCCCCAGTTGGGGTGCATAAAGGAGGCAACCAATAGATGTTTCTCTCTCACATCGATGTTTCTCTCTCCCTTCCTTCCTTTCTCTCTAAAATTAATAAAAACATATCGTCAGGTGAGGATTTAAAAAAAAAAAAGGCAAGACCTTAAATAGGCACTTCGCCAAGAAGATACCCAAACGGGCAATAAATATATGAAAATGTATTCAGTATCATTATTCATTAGGGAAATGTAAAAACATGAGATACTACTACATACCCAACAGAAAGGCAACCATTTAAATAACTAAAATTATCCAGTGTGCAGAGAAGAGTTAACACTGCAGGCCTTAGACTGCTATCCTCAGGAAGCCTGTTTGCAAAGCTGGCCTCTGGCTGGCATCTGGAAACCTTGATTTTGGTAGTGTCCCCACCATACTCAGAACTAATTAAAATGGCTCACTGTGCCTAAAGTATTTGTGCAAACAATATGGTTTATGCTACATACCTGCTTTCCTTCTGGGAGTCTGGAATTTTGGTACGTGCTAGGCAGAGATTGCCTACACATAGAGCTTGGGTGCCAGGCCTCAATAAAAGCCCTGAGCACGGAGCCTCTAACAAGTTTCCCTGGTAGACAACATTTTACATCAGTGATTCCCAAAGTGGGCGCTACCGCCCCCTGATGGACGCTGCAGCGATCCAGGGGGGTGGTGATGGCCACAGGTGCATTTGTTTTAACTTTTTTTGTATTACCTTTCTATTCTGAGTTCAATAAACAGTTTCATATTTTCAAACTTCAATGTTTCTAATTTACACCTTTCTTTACTATATTTTACAAAAAAGGTAGAAACATTAATACATATATCTGTTTAATTGCTATTAAAATTAAAAAAAAATTAATTTCCAGGGGGCGCTGAGTAATATTTTTTCTGGAAAGGGGGCGGTAGGCCAAATAAGTTTGGGAACCACTGTTTTAGATGTTGTCACAATTCGCTGTTGGAGGAATTAAGTGCATCCTGTGTTACTACACTGAGAGAGGACTCTTGGAAGCTTGTGCTTGATTTCCTCTGAACTTTGTCCCATGTGCCATTTCCTTTTGCAATTTTGCTTTATATCCGTTTGCTGCAATAAATCATAGCCATGAGCATGTCTATATGGTAAGTCCTGGAGTCGCGGCTAATCATCAACCTGGGAGTGGTGTTGGGGTCCCCTGACACACCAAATGTTGGGGATTATGTGGAATAAACTAAAAGTATTATACATTGTTGAAGAGAATGTAAGTTAGTTCAAACACTTTGGGAGACTGTTTAGTAATATCTACTAAAGCTAAAACATATTTCTACCATATAATTAAACAATTTTACTCTTAGAAATATCTCCTAAAGAAAGTAAGTGCCTATGTTCACCATATGAGAATATTCATCCTATATAATAAAAGGCTAATATGCAAATTATCCCCTCGACCTGGGAGTTAGACTGAGAGTTTGACCAGGGGGTGGGCCGGCCGGCCAGCCAACGGTCCGCAGCCCCTCCTCCTGGCCAGCCCTCTAGATCAGTCCAATCAGGGTGGGCCGGCCTGACCCCACCCATGCACGAATTCATGCACCGGGCCTCTAGTTTATTTATAATAGCTCAAATGGTAAATAACTCTAATTCTATCAATAAGTGAATGGATAAGCAAATTATGGAATATTCATAAAATACTACAAAGTAATAAACACACACACATACCAATACATGCCACAACATGGATGAATCTCATAGATGGTAGTTAAATTAAAAAAGCTCAACACAGAAGTACACAATGTATGATTCCATTTACATATGAAAAAGTGATATACGCAAAGTATGATTCTATTTACGAGGTTCAAAAATTAATAAAACTAACCTATATTGATAAAAATTAGAGAAAGAGTTACCTGAAGAGGAGTACTGGGCTATGCTATCCAATACATCTTGCTATAAAAATTTAAATAAAATAAAGTAAAAAATTCAGTTCCTCATGTGCATTAGCCAAATTTCAAGCACTCAATAGCCATATATGGACAATGGCTACTACGGACAGCAGAGATAGAAAATGTACACTTTCATCTTCATCAAAAGTTTTATTGATCAGCACTTTTCTAGCATGATGGGAATTTTCTGTATTTTGATCTAGGTGGTAGTTACATGGGTTTTTAAATATGAAATAACTCACCAGCTGTATACTTGAGATTTATATACTTTATATATTAGTTTATAATTCAATAAGTAAATAAATAAATATACATTTTTAAATGACTAGGAGAAAACATACAGTATTAATATCTAAACTATGAAGGACTCATAAATCAATAAGAACAAGATAGCAACTTAAAAATGGTAGGCAAGTAAACATATTAAAAAATGTCCAATAAACATATTAAAAGATGCTTAGATTCATCAAAAACCAGGGAAATACAATCTAAAACACTGAGATGCTACTTTTGCCTATTGTATGGGCAAAATTTTGGGTGTGTCAGTTATTTAAGTAAAATATGAATATAAGTAATTCAAGGACAAGAACCTTACTGTCTAGTTTGCTACCAAATTCCTAAAGTCTAGAACAGTGGTTGGCATACAGTAGGTACTCAATACATAATTATGAGTGGAATAAAGTGAGAAAGGAAAGTTGGAGAGGAAATTATATTCCCTTACTCCTATATTTACTATTGATGGGAGTGTAAAATAGAGGAAGCCTTTTTGAAGAGGAATTTTATAACATATAATTGCTGTTTATCTAGCAATTCAATTTCTCAATTTCTTCCCCAGGGAAACACTCATATGTAAGCACAAAGAACTATAAGAATTTATAATGTAACACTGTAATAGCAAAAATTTGCAAATAACATATATTGTGCATTAAGAGAAAAATGGCTAAATAAACTGTGGTTCTCCCATGCCGTATAATATTATATAGCAACTAAAAAAAAAACACACACCAAAGAAACAAAATAGATCTACATGTAATGACATAGAAAAACCTTCATATTAGGTTAAACAAAAAGTTATACACTAATGCACACATTTAAAAACAAAAATATCCACAAAATTATGTATAATGTGCACACATATATGTATATCAATGCATAGACTAAGAGGAGAAATTTATAACCCAAACTAGTAATAGTGGTTACTTCTACGAATAAGAGGTGAATTATGGGTGGTGGCTTTCACATTTTCTAAATTGAGTTTCCCACAATAAAACATATTCAGATATTACTCATGTAAAAATAACCCAACAGCCTGGCCAACATGGCTCAGTTGATTGAGTGTTGTCCCCTGCACTAAAAGGTCGCTGGTTCAATTCTGGCCAGGGCACATACCCAGGCGAGGATTTGATCCCTGGTCGGGGTATATGTGGGAGGCAATCAATGTTTCTCTTTCACATCAAATGTTTCTCTCTCTCTCCCTAAAACAGAAATCAATAAAAAGATAGTTTAAAACCACTACCACCCAACAAAAACTATTATTCTTCCTTAGATGTTGAGTTGTTGCTGTTCTACTTACTAATGGTGTAAAATGGCCTCAAATTAAAGGATTCCTACTTTTCTTTCCCCTCCATATTTTTGGATTTTTTTTTTAAACACCTGAGTACTCACTACTCAGTTTAAGAAATAATATATCACCTTCTACATAATGAGCTACTATCTACTTAAATTTCAAAACATTTCTCAATTTGAGAAATGGTAGACCTAAAGCCCCAATAGTTTATTATTTAGATTTCACATCTTAGGTCTCTGAACATAGACTGTTTAAAGAATTGCCCCTATCCAAAGCAATCGTCTACTAGAATGAAGTTATCTAAACAACATATTTTTAAAAAATTAGAACTTAACGTGCCAGTGCATGCCCTACCTGGGTTACTGGAATGTAGAGAGGCTCTCCATTATGCAGCAGTGTAAGTTTCCCATGCTGATTGAGTCGTCCTTCTGGCTTTAAATTTGCCATCTCCTTAAGTCCTCCTTTTTTGCCACTCTCTTGTCCATTTCCCTTAAATTCTTCAGTATCACTTAGGCATTCAAAAAATTCTTCTTCGCTATCACTCCAAGAATCCCAAGATTTTCCCACCTCTCCCTTTTCCTTGTCCATATCTTTTAGATTGTCTGGCCCCAGCTGGTCTCCAGGTCTTCCAGCATCCCCTGGATATGTATTAGTCACATTATCTGAAATACTTGTCTTTCTCTTCTCATCACGTGCCTTCTTTCTTTCAATACAACAATTTAACATCTTAAGAAAACAGAAATATATATATTTGAATTCATTACAGTAAAATAAAAATCAATCCACTGCTTGAATATTTAATGTTCATTCTCCATCCTTTCCCCTACACCTTGTTGTGAATGACAGTGATTTTAAGTAACCTACAGCAGCACAAAAAGAATGGCCTATAATCCGTACTTAAATTTAGCATCAGAAATAAGCTTCAACTGACTCAAGATCACATTAAATACTGTTACTGAAAAATCTTTACCTGTAGTTTCTGATGTAATAAACAGCATCTTAGATCTGGGGGGCCACTTGCTAATCTATCAAATAAAGCAGTGGGAAAAGAAAGATTAGTTTTAGTAAAATTGCTTCAGATCTGCCTAGTTTTTATACTACCACAAATTTTAGCCATATTGATAAGAAAATAAAACTAGAAACAAAGACAGGGCAAATAAGATTAAAAGATCAGAATTTATTTTATCCTCCTAGTACACAAATCACCAATAGCAAGTATAACAGATATTTCAAAGCTTAAGAGTAAAGTAGTGATAGCACTCAAGCTAATAGAAACTTAAAATAAAAAGTCTCTAAATCCACCCCAGGTAGTAGCTGGCATACAGTATTTCACACCATACAAAATAGATTAGACTATCTTTTTTAGTTCTCTATTACTATAGTGAATTCTCAATATAAAAACCATCAATCTCCACTTCTCTTTTGCCTGGAGTGCCTCTAATTCTAAACTACTAAATTCCCAGTAATCAGCTAACCAGAAACTGGCAAATGACACAAGAGTAAACATTTTTGGATTAGTCACCATTTTATATAACTCATATCATGAGTCTCCTCCCTTAGGAAGGGTAGATGCGCAGTAGTCAACATTTATGCTAACTAAACTCTCCTATGTGACTAAGTGAAATGTCAATATAAACTATACACACACAAAAATTCACAGGTAATGTTTAATATCTGAACTTATGAACGGTAGAGATGTTTTCCCTCCAACTATAAAAAACATGTTTACTACATGTAATTTAGAAAATGCACAAATGTAGAAAAAACAAAATAAAAATATGATTTCACACCTGGGAAAACTACTGTTGACATCTGGCTGTATTTCTTTCCATTTACTTTGCTGTACAATCCTATATAATAAAAGCCTAGGTGGCGTCATGCCCTCACGCCACACTCTAACGTGACGTCATCACAAGATAGCCGCCGCAAAATGGCTGCCACAAGATGGCCGGCAGGGGAGGGCAGTTGTGGGTGATCAGGCTGGCAGGAGAGGGCAGTTGGGGGCGACCAGGCCTGCAGGGGAGGGCAGTTGGGTGCGACCAGGCTGGCAGGGGAGGGCAGTTGGGGGCGACCAGGCCTGCAGGGGAGGGCAGTTGGGGGCGACCAGGCCTGCAGGGGAGGGCAGTTGGGGGCAACCAGGCCTGCAGGGGAGGGCAGTTGGGGGCGACCAGGCCTGCAGGGGAGGGCAGTTTGGGCGACCAGGCTGGCAGGGGAGGGCAGTTGGGGGCAACCAGACCAGCAAGGGAGGGCAGTTGGGGGCGACCAGGCCTGCAGGGGAGGGCAGTTAGGGGTGACCAGACTGGCAGGGGAGGGCAGTTGGAGGTGACAAGGCCAGCAGGGGAGGGCAGTTGGGGGTGATTGGGTCGGAAGGGGAGGGCAGTGGGGGCGATTGGGCTGGCAGGGGAGCAGTTAGGCATCAATCAGGCTGGCAGGCAGAAGCGGTTAGGGGCAATCAGGTTGGCAGGCAGGCGAGCGGTTAGGAGCCAGCAGTCCAGGATTGTGAGAGGGATGTCCCAGATTGGAGAGGGTGCAAGCCAGGCTGAGGGATACCCCCCACCCCCGTGCAAGAATTTCGTTACACCGGGCCTCTAGTATTACATATACATCAGCATAATTGAAAATGCGCAGTATATGCAATACTATATATTCTACTTTACTACAAATATTAGGATCATTTTCAATGTTATTAGATATTCTTGGGGAAAAACTTATAATAGATCTATAACTTTCCATTGTAGAGATATATAATAATTTATTTGGCCATTATTTTATATTTGGCACTTAGGCTGTTTCAACCTTTTTCTCCCCTATTATAAATTTAATGCAGTCAACACCTGTGAACATAAATCACGTCCAAAGTTTCTTACCATTTTCTTAGGGCACAATTCCTAGATGAGAATTTATTCAAAAGTCAAATGCTTCCCACAAACAAAAAATCCTGTCTACACAACTAGATATTGAAATTATTACCCTGGAATCAGAAAGTCGTTTTCCCATCTGAAACGCATTTCAAGGACAAATTCCTGCCAGAGGTGTGCCACTCCTTTCAATCCTCCATGGTAGAAATTGATCATACAGAGACACAAAGCCAATTTGTATGTTAAACTGTCAGATGGTGCAGATTTGAACTGATTGTAGAGATTCTAAATTTAACAGAATAGAAACAAAGCAAAACTTGTTAACAACATATTTATATGCATATTCAAAAACTGTGTGGGTGAAGATTTTAATACTAAAATTAATCTATCCTAGCAAAACTAGTTTTTATCAATGTTTAATACATTATTGCCTAAATTGTTCTTAGGCAGTTCCATGTTTTCAAGATTTCTACAAGGATCAAAAAAGTGAGGCTTGCCCTGGCTGGTTTGGTTGGGTGGATAGAGCATCGGCCTGCGGACTGAAGGGTCCCAGGTTCAATTCCAGTCAAGGGCATGTACCTTGGTTGCGGGCACGTCCCCAGTGGGGAGTGTGTAGGAGGCAGCTGATCGATGTTTCTCTCTCATCGATGTTTCTAACTCTCTATCCCTCTCCCCTCCTCTCTGTAAAAAAAAAAAAAAATCAATAAAATATATTTAAAAAAAAGTGAGGATCTAGTTTGGTGATATAAAAGTTATAAGTTTCAATTTCTTCTGTGGAATCTTCAAGATGTATTCCAATTTTTATGTTACTTTTAAAAACCCTTTACTTAAAAATAGTACACACTTGTTGTCAAAACCAAAAACAAAAGTGTCATTTAAACTCTCATTTCTCAATTTATCAAAGACCTGGATAAGGAAAACATAAAAAATTTACTTAATTTACATATTTTACATTATTAATGAGTTTTTCACTCACTTGCTAGTTTGAAATACAGGAACAAATCTGTTGCAAAACAAATTTTATTATTTACAAAAAGTCTAAAATGAGGGAAATCACACAATCATGCAGAGTATTTTATGCTATTTTTTCCCATTGTTACCAGAAAAGTTCTTGCTACTGAAAATACGTCAATGTCCTATAGCAGATCATTTTCTGAGTGGAGGCCTTGATCACCCCTTATGTTTTCCTAAAGTGATTTTTAAAATAAAAAGATCCTTATTCTACTAATCTAGAAATATAGCAAATCCTTAGAAATTTGATGCATTTTAATCACTGGACTTACATATTCTTCACTCTCTGACAAAGGATTGTTGTCCATTGAAGAAGTTCCATCTAATGGTTTCTCAGAAGCAGCATCAGGGAATAAGAACTTAGGGAGAAAGGAAATAACCACAATGTCAAACAAATTTCCTAATTTGCTGATTTTTGCTACTCATATAGGCACTAGTTGACTTTTTAATGATTTTGCTATTAAAACAGTGAAAATGCTCTTATTGACTGGCCAGTTGGTTCTTCATTATTTCAAACTATTTCTATTTTTCTTTGAAGATACAGAGGTTTAGTGACTAGCCAATTTTAGGAATCAGAGGTTTTTCTTAATAGTAACTACCTGGTTCTGTAAACTAAACTGAATGCAAAACCAAAATTTCTTCACTATGATTGCAGGTTCATCTGGTCATTAAAGTTTTAAGAAAGTGTTAATATTATAAAAAAGACAAAGCTATAAAAGAAAAAAATTAAGTACCCATATATTCATGAGACTCAGTTATATTATCTATAGGTTTTCATATATGAAATAATAAAAGTATAATATTTAGGACACGTAACTTCATTTTATGAGATTCTCCTAGAAAGTAAGAAGCAGTCTAAACCTGTAATGACCAGTGTATCTTTTCCACATGGTCTTTGTTTATGTGTCTGTGTGTAGGATTGGTTAAAAAAGAAAAATTCAGTGCATATAACAATTGAGCTATATAACTGGAGTAACATCTCTAAGGATACATTCTTAAGAAGGGGACTTCTCTACAGAAATTTACTTTCAGCCCTCCCCCCCCCCTTTTTTTTAAATCACTGTTTCTCCCAAGGGCTCTGTGGTATTGTTGACTTGTAATTCCTTTTACTATGCATACTTTGCCACATATTACAGAACATACTCAACAGATTTTTAGAAATAGAGGAACTACTGTGTGCCAACCCCACTAACTCAGCACATTTACCAACATTATCCTATTCTCATATCACTGTGTGAGCTAAGTAACACTGCCCATGTCTTAGAGACATAGAAGCTGAAAATCTGGCCAAAAATATTGTTCAGATTAATGACAGTGATAAGATTAACATGAAGTTTAGAAGACCAGTCTTCTTTTCATTGTACTACTCTTGAAAGTTTTCCCAAGACTGTCTTAATGCACAAATTGCCAGAAGTATGATTATAACTACAATTACAGTGAAGAATATGGATCAAAGGCCTATTTTCTGCCAGGCAAAGTAACAGAAGGTCCTTTAACACTCACAACAATCTCACAAGGTTTTATCAGCCTCATTTACAGATGAGGAAACTGAAGTCAAATGGGTGTTCAAATCACAAAGTCAGGCTCCCAGGCTGGGCCTGTTCCACCACACTATACCTAGGAGACACCCAGGCCCTCTTACTATTCACTACAATATAAGCTTTCTCTGTGAAAGAAATTAGATGGAGTTCAAGTGTCCCTCTGTGTGAAGCCTTCCCTGACTGCCACTGCCCAGAGATGAGGCACCCCTGCTGTGCTCTCACAGCCCCTCTGCCAGACTTCTCAAACGGAACACGTATTGTAAGTATTGTTGACTTTCCTTTTTCCCAGACAACAGTGAAAACTCTCTGAATGTGGGGACTTTGTTTTACTCATTTTATATTCCCAATCCAGTGCCCGCCACACAGAAAGGACTGAAGATATAATGAATAAATGCATATGCATGTAGACATATAAAGACATTAGTGCTTACCAAGAGAATAGTGTTGAGGACATCATTATTCAGTGGTGACTCTTCTACACCTCTGTGTTTTTTTATTTTCTTCTTTGCAGTATGTACCATATTTGAAACTGATAATTTATGAATTGGAACTGGTGCTGGCTCTGTCAACTTTGACAAAGCGTGAGTTATATCAGCAATTTCTAGAAGAATAGAAATGAATACAAATTATATCACCAACCTTGGCAGATCAAAGTGGTGAGTAAACCGAAGACTGTATAAAATACTTTAGTCACTCCTTTTACTAGTGTTACATGACTCAGAATTATAAAATTTTAATACACGTTTACCTTCATATGCATGTATGATTGACAAAGGTGTAACACAAGTTACTTCTCCACAGGGGACTTCAAAAATAAACCTCTAAAACCCTGCCTTTCAAAATAGCTTACATTCTTGGTGGAAAGAGCTTATTAAATACACTTAGTGCTTTAAGCTCAGGGTATATAGTATAACCTAGAGAGAAATGGTTAGCTATCTAGTCCAGCAACACTTGCTTTTCCAACTTAATTCAAGTAAGAAAATAGATAAATAGTTGCTAGAAACATGCCTAAGAAAAGGAGTCTCACATTTGAAAATAACTTAAAAAAAGGTAGGTTACCTCTCCCTTCTTCCTCAAATGTGGATCGTCCAAGAATCTCATCAGTTGATTCTTTCCGACGGCAAACTTTAAAAAATTCAGTGACAAAATCACCTACAGAGAAAAAAAAGTTATTAATTTTTGACACTTAACAATGAAATCAGTCCTATAAATTACAGTACATGCCTTTTCACAAAGCTATTAAGATATGGAAAAAAATTTCAAAAAACATTCAGTATTTACAACTCAAGACAAAAATTAATCCAATTTCAAAGGAAACCTGGCTCCACCTTTATCTCCATATCCCAGGACAGTAAATTTTTTCCCCTTAGAATTCCTTCTAGAATAAATGGAAAGAAACCGTACCTAATAATATAAAGCCCTTGCTCTGTGCCTGAATAAGACAAAGAGTATCTATTCTCATTAAGCTGTACTAGTAACAAGAATATTACCCTATGTATACAGTGGTCTTTGTTCCCTAACTGCCACCCTATTGGAATTCGGAATCCATTAAAAAAATCAAAATTTAAAAAATTTACAAGACTTAAATAGTCCTAGCTGGTTTGGCTCAGTGGATAGAGTGTCGGCCTGCAGACTAAAGGGTCCTGGGTTCGATTCCAGTCAAGAGCACATGCGCCTGGGTTGCCGGCTCGATCCTCAGTAGGGGGGCGTGCAGGAGGCAGCTGATCGATGATTCTCTCTATCATTGATGTTTCTGTCTCTCTCCCTTCCTCTCTGAAATCAATAAAAATATATTTAAAAAAGAGACTTAAATGTAAGGCACGAAACCATAAAAGTCTTAGAAGAAAACATAGGTAGTAAAATTTCAGACATCTCACATAGCAGAATTTTTGCCAATACATCTCCTAGGGAAAAAGAAAACTAAGGAGAAAATAAACTAATGGGACTATCAAAATAAAAAGCTTCTGCACAGCAAAAGAAACCAACTTCAAAATGAAAAGGGAACCTACTATATGGGAGAACATATTTGCCAGTGATACATCTGGTAAGGGGTTAATATCCAAAATATATAAAGAACTCATATAACTCAATAAAAGCAAGATGAACAATCCAATTAAAAAATGGGCAGAAGACCTGAATAGACATTTCTCCAAAGAGGGCATACAAATGGCCAAGAGACATATGAAAAAATGCTCAAAGTCACTAATCATCAGAGAAATGCAAATTAAAACCACAATGAGATGTCACCTCATACCTGTCAGAATAGCTATCATCAAAAAATTAACAAGCAAGTGCTGGTGTGGTTGTGGAGAAAAGGGAACCCTAGTGCACTGCTGGTGGAAATGCAGACTCTTGCAGCCACTGTGGAAAAGAGTATGGAGTTTCCTCAAAAAATTAAAAATGGAACTTCTGTTTGACCTAGTGATCCCACTTCTGGGAATATATCTTAAAAACCCTGAAACACCTATCAGAAAGAATATATGCACCCCTATGTTCATAGCAGCATTATTTACAATAGCTAAGATTTGGAAACAGCCCATCAGTAGATGAATGGATAAAAAAAAGCTGTGGGACATTTACACAATGGAATACTATGCAGCTATAAAAAAGAGGGATCTCTTACCCTTTGGGACAGCATATTATGCTAAGTGAAATGAGCCAATCTGAGAAAGACAAATATCACATGATCTCACTTATTTGTGGAATCTAATGAACAGAGTGAATTGGCCAACAAAATAAGACCAGAAGCATGGAGGCATGGAACAGACTGACATACCTTGATGTGTGGAGAGGGGGACAAGAAGAGATAAACCAAAGAACTTATATACTTATATGTATAGTCAATGGACACGAACAATAGCGTGTGAAGACCTGGGGGGGTGGGTAGGGGCTAAAATTGTAAAAATCAATGGTCTTTCCATCATATACCACAGGTTGGGAGGCATAGCAAAAGGCAAAAAGGGCTCCAATAACTAGAATGGAAGATGCAGACTATGCCACAGGAGGAAAACCAGGAAGTGACATAAATACATTTTAAGACTAAAACTCAGATCATGAGAAAATATCAGATAATTCTGAGATGTGACTGGTTAAAACTAAAATACTCTGTTAGTGCTATTTAAGAGTAACTAGAAGAATTCACTACTGTTAGCAAAGATTTTTAATAATTGATCGAGAGAGAGAGAGAGAGAGAGAGAGAGAGGGAGAGAGAGAGAGAAGTTGCCCCCTGCTCCGCCATACACGCCCCGACCAGGGATGGAACCCGCAATCTGGGTATGTGCCCTGACAAGGAATTAAACCCAGTACCTTTTGGTATATGAGACAATTTAGCAGATCTACAAAGCACTTCAACAAATGTAAAAAAAAATAAAAATATTTTTTGGACAGATAAAATAAAGTATAAAGAATGAGTTCAATGTTCCTGATCTGGAAGACAGGCAGACTGGTGGTATTTCAGGAAAGGAAGATAATACATCTTACCTAGCAAACACTGAGGATTATCAGCTTTTCGAACTCTAACAGACCAATGGGGAGCCTGAAGAGGATCCAAATCACTAAAATGTAAAACAATAAACATAAGATCCTAATTATGATCATCTGTAATACTCATGAATTTATCAAAATGCAGTCTAATAAAAGCATTACACAGAAGGATAAGCTATACATTTTGCTTCCTTTAAACTTACTATTATTCTGAGGCCATTTGGATGAGTTAAAAAAAAATCTTAAGAAACCAAAGTGCTTGGAAAAATAGAACAAAAGGAAATAACAAAAAAATTTTTAAAAAGTGGTCAATGCACATTGATAATCTAATGAAATTACATTAGGAAATATAAAAAAGGAATGAGAAATAACTAAGTATGCATTTTAAAAATATATATTATCAAACAGCAAATCATTATGTTGCACACCTGAAATTAATACAATGTTATGTCAATTATAACTCAATTATTAAAAAAAGGATACACCCCAAAATACTAACTGGCTGTTTTATAAGTAATGCGATTCTAGGTAGTGTTTACTTTTTTCTTTATACCCATCTTAATTATCTGATTAAGAAAGCTCATGTTATTTTCACCAGCAGCAAATACAACACATTTGTTTTAATTATGAAAAGAAAAAGTATCTTATTTCTCCTGTTCTGCATCAGGAATGAGAGGGTACTAAAACTGCGTTCCTCTTTCTCCACATTCTTCCTAGATAGATAATGCTTGCTGTAATTTTCAAGTCATTTCCATTGGTAAGGAGTATATGATATGGATGTTATTTATGACATTTAAAGATCAAATATTTCCACACTTTCTGATGATGACCATCCTTTCAAATCACTTCATGAAATGCTTCTAATCAGCTAAGAAAAGTTTAACAGAATTATGTACTAAATCCCAACTGATTAGATATATCTTTGCTAAAACCGAGTAAGACTGAGATTGTTCATCATCTCTGAACTAAGAATCATATCCCCAAAGAAAGAAGCTTAAAAACACATCTTTAATACGTATTAATCAGTCTTAAGAGTGATATTTAAAAAATAGAAAAATCAACCTTATCAGAAACTGATATAAAAGAAAATTGCTAACCATTGGCAGTTAATTTATTTTACTGAAATGTTTGAGTCTCAATGCATAACTCTTAACATACTTACGAATAAACATCATTATCCACAATGATACCTTCAGTCAGGTGAGGCCATGTAGTTGCTAAGTGGAGTTCACTAAAAAGAAACAAAACATAAAATATATCCGAAAGCTTTAATGTGTGTGTGTATACGTGTGTGTGTGTGTGTGTGTGTGTGTATGTGTGTATATATATATATATCTTCTAACTCTAGAAATGTATCCTAAGTAAATAACCAGGGATATACACACAAGTATGTTAAAAGTGGTATTATTTATAACACAATAAAAATGGAAACAACTAGTTTAATGAATGGTAGCACACCCATATGAAGTAAATGTCTTTGCAGACATTAAAAAATCGTACTATACATAACAGCCAAAAAGTGTAAATAACCCAAATGTCTATCAGCTGATGGGTAAATAAAATGTGGTATATCCACACAATGGCATATTATATAGCCACGAAAAACAATGAAGTAGTGATTCATGTTATAATATGGATTAGAGGCCTGGTGCACGAAAATTTGTGCACTTGAGGGGGGGGTCTCTCAGCCCAGCCTGCGCCCTCTCACAGTCCAGGAGCCCTCAGGGGATGTCCTACAGATGGCCTCCCTCTGCGTGAGGCGACCAGGCTGGCCCATCAGGGGACGGCACTGCCCCCATCACCCCACCACTGGCCTCCCTCTGCGGGAGGCGACCGAGTGGCCGGTGTGGCCCCGCCCCCTCTCCCATCGTCCCTCTGCCGCCACTGGTCACTGCCATTTCCCTCCCCCATCACCATCCCCTCCCTCTGTCCGCTGGCATGCAAATTGGCCAGCCTGGTGCCACCTGCTCGCTGGCCCTGCCCCTCGCCCACTGGTTGTTCCGCCATTCAGTCTATTTGCATATTACATTTTTATTATATAGGATTAACCTAAAAAACATTATGCTCCCTGGCCCCGGTGGTAGAGTGTTGGCCCTCACACTGAAAGGTTGAGGGTTAGATTCCCAGTCAAAAGCATGTTCCTGGGTTGCAGGTTTGTTCCCCACCCCAGTTAGTGCATGGGTTGCAGACTCTCTCTCTCCCCACTACCTTCCACTATCTCTCTTAAAAAAAAAAAAAAAAAAAAAATCAATGGAAAAAATATTCTCAGGTGAGACTTACCAAAATGAACAAACAAAAAAAACACACATTATGCTAAGTGAAGGAAGCCAGACATGAAGGAGAACATATTGTATACTGCAATTTATATAAAATGTCCTGAATGGGAAAATTCATAGAAACAGAGAGTAGCACTTTCCTATAGCTGGAGAGCCTGGGAAGATTAGGAGGGATGGCAGCTAAGAGGTAAGGTGTTTCTTTTTGGGGTGATAAAAGTTTTTGGGATTAGATAGTGATGATGGTTGTACAACTCTGTAAATACTAAAAACCACTAAATTGTACTTATTTGTTTGTTGGTTTATTTATTGTTAATCCTCACCTGAAGACATTTTTTTCCATTGATTTTCAGAGAAAGTGGAGGGGAGGGAAGAGGGAAGGACAGAGGGGAGAAGGAGGGGAAGCGAGAAGGTGAGAGGAAGAGAGAATGACATCATCGATTGGCTGCCTCCCACACATTCCCTGACCAGGGCTGGGGATCAAACCTGCCACTGTGGTATGTGCTCTTGACCGGAAGCGAACCCTAGACCTGTTGGTAAGCAGGCCAATACTCTAACCACTGAACCATGCTGGCCAGAATTGAATTGTACACTTTTAACTGGTGAATTTCATGGTACATGAATTACATGCCAATTTTTTTGGGAAAAAAAGTTATATATGAGGGTTGGCAAAGTTCTTCTGCAAAGGATCAAAGAGTAAATATTTTAGCTGTTGTGAGCCACGTGGTCTATGTTATATTTTTGGTTGTTTTTTCTTTTAAAACCTTTTACAATGTAAAAACCATTCTTGGCTCTTTGGCTATAGAAAAGCAGGCAACTGGCCAGATTTGATCCACAGGTCATATAGTTTGGGGATCTCTTATAAATGAATATTAAGTTTCAAAAAATGTTCATGTAAAATTATAAAATAAAAAAAGCAAGCCACAAAAAATATAGAGGATGACAAACATTTATAAAATATCTATATATATAAATGCCTAAGTGACCGTTATGACCTGATGACTGGATGACCAGCCAGTAGCTATGATGCACACTGACCATCAGGGGGCAGACGCTCAATGCAGGAGCTGCCCCCTGGTGGTCAGTGTGCTCCCACAGCCAACCTCCCATGGCTGGCCAACCTCCTGCGGTGTCTTCCCCGCCAACCGCCCCGGCTGGCCCTGATTGGGACTGGGCAAGATGGCCCCTATAGGCCCAATTGTCGGCCAAGCTGAGGGACTCCACTGGTGCATGAATTTGTGCACCAGGCCTCTAGCATAAATATATTGTGCAAAAAATAAGTTAACATAGCAGGCCTAATAGGACTACTTGCAAGGCTGGCCCTTGGCTTGATATCTGGGAACTTGAATTTCAGAAGGGTTCCTACCATTTCCTGATAAAAGTGGCTCACTGTGCCTAAACTACTTGTGCAAACAATATGATTTAAGTTGAATACCCGCTTTCTTTTTTTTTTTTTTTTTTTAACATATTTTATTGATTTTTTACAGAGAGGAAGGGAGAGGGATAGAGAGTTAGAAACATCGATGAGAGAGAAACATCCATCAGCTGTCTCCTGCATACCCACTACTGGTGATGTGCCCGCAACCAAGGTACATGCCCTTGACCAGAATCGAACCTGGGACCCTTCAGTCCGCAGGCCGATGCTCTATCCATTGAGCCAAACCGGTTAGGGCCCTACTTTCTTTTTGATATATTTTAGGTAGAGGGTGCCTACGTGACCAGCCCCAGATAAAAACCCCAAGCATTGCCCTGGCTGGGTGGCTCAGTTGGTTAGAGCATAGTCCAATACACCAAAAGGATGCAGTTTTGATTCCTGGTCAGGGCACATACCTAGATTGCAGGTAGTATTCCTGGTTGGGGCACATATGGAAGGCAACTGATTGATGTCTCCCTTGCACACCGATGTTTCTCTCTCTCTCTCTCTCTCTCTCTCTCTCTCTCTCTCTCTCTCTCCCTGTCTCTCTCTTTCTCCCTCTCTCTCTCTCCCCCCCCTCCCCTCCCCCCCCCAAAATCAATAAAAAATATAAAAACATAACAAAACAACAACCATAACCTTGGGTCAGGATAAAAGAACAACAAACAAATCCTAAGCATTGAACCTCTAATGAGCTTCCCTGGTAGATAGCCTTTCACACATCACAATGCATTGCTGGGAGAATTAAGTGTATCCTGCGTGACTACACTGGGAGAGGAAGCTTGTGCCTAGTTTGCTCTGGATCTCACCCTATGTGCCTTTTTCCTTTGATTTTTTCATTGTATTCTTTTGCTATAATAAATCACAGCCACAAGCACAACTGTTGAGTTCCATGAGTCCTCCTAACAAATCACTGACCTGAGGGTGGTCTTGCAAACCCTTGTTGCACATGCATTTATACACACCAAACTAACACACAGAAAAAGTGGCTGGAAGAACACATATCAAGCTGTAATTAGTGATCTCCTACGAGTGGTGGGATTATGAATTTAGTGAATTTATTTTTTCCTGTCTAGATTCTAAATTCACTTATGTTTGGGGACTACAGAAACCAAAAAGAGCCAATTACATTAATTCGCTGATCTTTGGTGATGCTTAACTAATTGGCAACTCCAGTTGGAGACTCGGAATCCACAAGTACGGTTTAGAATTCACTGTGAAAGCAGGGCCAGCTCTCCACAATAATGCAATGTAACCTCAGTTATGAACTGAGCAACTAGACACCCTTGGTTCAAGCCTATTTTCCAACCCCCATCCTATAATGGTTCCAATTAAACATTTGAGTTACCAAATATCTTTCCAATAAAGATGATTAGAGTTTAAAACTCTAAGCTCCTGAGTGATTTTAGGTATTAACCTTAGATTCAGTTCCTAAGCTTTTATCACTATGTCCTCTCCTCTCCCTCTAACTATAGAACAGTTTCTTTGACAAGAAGAAAAGACACTAAAAAAAGCCTCTTCATTTCCTCTTCCACGGCCAAAGATTCCTTTTTAAAAGCATAGCGCTCACAACATTTCTAGTCACCATTTGATTTAACTGGTCTTCCATATGTATCACCTTACCCCCAATTTATTTGTGCATTCTTCTTTAATCATTTGTTTCTCTACTGACTCCTCATCACATATAAAATTAGAAAGAAATATTTAATAACTAATTATTTCAAATTTCTACTACCAGGTCAATTTTATTCTTTCCACCTAAATTTTCATTAAGCAAAATTCAAATGAATGAGTCAGTTGGAGGGTGATAAATCTATCTTTAAGTCACCATATACAATTTCTCTTGTTTGCTGTATTCTAGCCATGCTGGCCATCTTGCATTTCTTCCAGTAGACAAACTAAACTCTTTCCTACATCAAGACCCCTTGCACAGGCTCTTCCTACCACCTGGAATGGTTGTTCTCTAACTCTTTGCATGTATAAGTCCTCCCCTAACTGAGACTAAAGTTAAATATACTTCCTTTGAGAACACTTTCCTGATGGTGCCCCAATCTAAACTAGCTCCTAATTTTACTGTCATTACAGCCTGTATTCTTCCTTCAATTATCCCTCAACTTGTATGTTTATGTAGGTGATTATTTCAAGTCTATTTCCTTCAACTAGACTGTAAATACCAAGAAGGCAGGTACTTTTATTTACTTCTGTATCTTCCTCATTTAGCACTGTGCCCAGCTCATGTAATAAAAAAATGTTAATTACAAAAGATACTCACTTTTTCTTCTCCTGAGTAATTTTTAAAGTATTATTATTTCTAACTCTATGTAAGATTATTAAGAATGTACATATACATGTATATATATTTTTTCATTAACCAAATAGTTTAACTTAACAAATAAGATAGCTTCTAAATCACCATTGTTTATATTTTCCAAATATTTTATTACTGGTGATTAAACTTTCCAAGCCCCACATTTTCTTGTGAAACAACTTTTTCTTAAAGTTCAGTAGCTCTTTTAGAAAAGCAGGTGGGTAACCTAAGAGGTTACCCTTATGCCTTAAGTCTTAAGTCTTAATTTGTACATTTTGAAAAAGTAGTCACGAAAAATGTAAATGTTAATTCTGGGTGAAAGATACATGAAAGTTTGTTACATATAACATTCACAATCTGTTTTCAATATTTCAAATGTTTCCCAAAAAGTAGACCAAGAATCACTTCTATAGGAAAAATCAATAAATGGTATTATATACATCTTATACATTATTTTAAAGCTTCTTATTTCTTAAGTTACAGAGAGAAAAAAAAGACGAACAGATTGTTAGTCATAGGTCTGAATCCAGTACTATATTCATTGCAGGAGGCTACATTAAAAAGCACAGTAAAATCAGTATTAATATAATTTTTAAAGTGAAGTCCCATAATTCAAATAGATTAAAATTCTCACCTTATAGGATCTTCACAGGCACCAAATGGTAGCTTGCCAAACTCCAAACCTCCAACTTCCCCTCCTACAAGGGCATCTATATCTAAACAAAATAAACGTTTTTCCATTATTGAGCAAAAAATAGAAGAATTAGTTAGGTTAGCCCTTTGGAGGATTATAAACTTAAAAATGCCTACTTCGGCCTAACCGGTTTGGCTCAGTGGATAGAGCGTAAGCCTGCAGACTGAAGGGTCCCAGGTTCTATTCTGGTCAAGGCCATGTACCTTGGTTGCAGGCACATCCCCAATAGGGGGTGTGCAGGAGGCAGCTGATCGATGTTTCTCTCTCATCAATGTTTCTAACTCTCTATCCCTCTCCCTTCCTCTCTGTAAAAAATCAATAAAATATATTTTAAAAAAATAAATAAAAGTGCCTACTTCAAGAGCTCATACAGCAAGTCAGAGAGCAAGCAGTCAGGTATTAAAGACTGCCCCAAGAAAACTATAGTAAAGGGACACAACTCCTATTCCTATTTATCCAGTGTTTAATTCAAATCATGCATTCCAATTTTAACCTCCTTAAATATTCCTTAAATATTATTCAAAAGAACATTATTTTGCATTTCCTAAGAATGTGATTAATATCATCTAAAAGAAAGATTATCCAAGTATTAAAAAATTTAAGCACTACCCTACATTCATCAGTTTTGCTGTCAATAGTTTCTGAATAACAAATTAGTCATCATTAATAAAATCATATTTCAGTTGATAGTACATGGGAATATTTAAAGTTCACCAAAGAATTCCTTTCCATTAAGAATGGTTATCTGAGATCAGAGAATTTAGAAGGTAAAACACTCCCCTAAATTCCATTCCTCTCGAAGAATAAACACTTCTAAAACACACCAAAAGGATTTATTTCTATCTGAAATAATACAGATGGTTATTTTCTAATTATTCATACTACCCTGGGAATTCCTAAAATTAAAGTCTACTACTGAGTTATGAACATGCGCAGATTTGCTAAAATCATGTTTGACGAACTATACCCTGACTAAATTATTAAAATTAGTCATTATATAAGGTTCACTTACTTGATTCAGCAAATTTTCTCAAGTCAATTCAATCCATTTTTCCAACTAAAGAATTCTTACAATAATAAAGATCACAATGGCCGAACCGGTTTGGCTCAGTGAATAAAGATCACAATGACTAGCTTTATTACAAGATGCCAATTTTTGAGAGCTTCAAAATTTATAATAAGCACATTTTGTAAATTAAAATTACTAGACTATAACTAGTAAATTATTTATTACTAGAGGCCCAATGCACGAAATTTGTGCAAGAATAGGCCTTCCTTCCCCTGGCTGCTGGCACCGGCTTCCCTCTGACACCCGGACCCAGGCTGCCCTCAGGCCTCTGGCAGGCACCCAGGACCAGGGCTTCCTTCCCAGCCCTGGCTTTGTCCGGAAAGTTGTCCGGAAGGATGTCCATTCTAATCAGCATTATTATGCTTTTATTATTATAGTTTCAAATTATTCAATGGTACATAAAGATAGTAGTAGTATATATAACTACCAAAGCTAAGAATGTATTACATTACTTTTAATATCATCCCAAGATTACCAATTTGTTATTTTCAATCCTATAAATAACCAACTACTTAGAATAAAAATAAACAGTAAAGAATATTCTTTAATTCTCATTTATTTCTCTTTGAGGGAGGGAGATTGAAAAATGTTTTCAGGCTAGTAAAATCCTTATAATAATTTATGTTTGTATTTAATTTCTTTTTAGATATACGTGAATATAATTTTACTTTTAAGTAAGAGAAACACCCAGGAAACAAAACCTCACTTAATTAGGCTCTATGTCTCTCAGGCTGAGCTTTTCTAGAACTTATATGACATCTTATTTATATTTGTGTCTCTAGCACAGTCTGCCTATTATAAGCCTACTAGAGGCCCAATGCACAAAATTCATCCTTCCCCCAGCTGCTGGCACTGACTTCCCTCTGGCACCTGGGATTTGGGCTTCCCTCCGGCCGCTGGCAGGCATCTGGGACCCGGGCTTTGCTCTGGCCCCGGCTTTGTCTGGAATGACGTCTGGTCTAATTAGCATATTAGGCTTTTATTATTATAGATCATTAATGATTGTTGAATGAAGCAGTATTTCAATGGCTAAGCAAGTAAATTGATTTTAATTGCATTTTTATCAAACACAAGTTAAAATACAATATTCTACAGGTCTTCCCATCATAAGTATATGTGTATACAAACATTTTTTAATCTGTTTTCCTTATTTAATACTCTTCTTCAAACTCTATAAAGTTCTCTGCAGTCCATCCTCAGCTTACGATAGCTTCTCTTATTATAATAGTCTAAAAACAGACATTTTAATCATTCGCTGCATATAGCATATGATGTTCCACAGCAGGGGGATGCTTTATAAGCAGTATTAGCTTTCAAAGACAAGTTGTCAAGTATAGAGTAATACTGTCTCTAGAACAATCTAAAGAGGTTTTATTTAAGAGAAAAAAATGAAGGAAATAAAATCAGCAATATTGCATTTAGAATGAACTACAGATATTTCAAGTTTAAAACACCTAAAACACACTCTTAAATAATTTTAATTCCTGAATATATTTTCTTTTCTATTTATATTCAGTAAGTGAAATACAGTTTTAAATTATCTCACCTGGAGGTTGCTGAGGCCAAAAATACTGCTGCCAATCCTGAAGTACATAGGTCAATCGAATAGCAATACTAACTGCAGGCAATGGTGTTAAAGGACATCCCTAGGAAATAAATGCAAAGACAGAATGGTGTAGCTTAAAAAACACACAAAGTATTTTAAAAAAACAATGCCAAAGAACAAAATGATATTAGAATAAAACTGTTTAAATTACTACCTGGAAACAAGATACTAAATCCTATTAGGCAAATTACTCTTTCAAAATATCTTACACAATTTCAATTATACTAGTACTAGAGGCCCAATGCATGACATTCGTGCAAGAGGGCTCCACCCTCGCAGCCCCAGCTGCCTTGGCCCTCACATCCCCAGCTTCATCCAGAAGGTCGTCCAGATGGTTGTTCTGCTGGTCAGCTGTTCAGCTGATTTGCATATTGTGCTTTTATTATTATAACTAGAGGCCTGGTGCAAGAATTCGTGCATGGGTGGCGTCCCTCGGCCTGGCTAGCGGTCAAGGCCTATTGGGGGGCTGGCCGGACAGGGGGAGGGACTGTGGGAGGTTGGCTGGCCCGGGGAGAAGGGCCGTAGGAGGTTGGCCAGCCAGTGGGGGGAGGCAAGGGGCCACGGGAGTTTGGCCAGTCAGGGGGAGGGGCCGCGGGAGGTTGGCTGTGGGAGCGCACTGACCACCAGGGGCAGCTCCTGTATTGAGCGTTTGCCCCCTGGTGGTCAGTGCACATCATAGCGATTGGTCAACTGGACATTCTGGTCACTTGATCGTAACAGTCACTTAGGCTTTTATATATATAGATGTCTTTTTTAAAAAATTAATTGTCTAAAGTTTTACATGTGTCTCCTTTTTCCGCATTTGATGCTCCCCCCAACCATTCCCACCCAAGGCAAAGCCCCACTACAGATAATTTCTTACTATTCTCTTCAGCCATATTAAATGTGAAAAACCTATAATTCATTTTTTAAATAAGGTAAAACTATTACCAAGTGTAAGACTAGGTTTGGGGAGATGATTGATGTCTTTTCTTTCTTTTAAATGAAAATAAACTCAAATTAAAGCCAGTCTTGAATACTGAACCAAAGTTTTAGACTAAAAGAAATGGTCACTCATGCAAACTAATTTACAGTAATGAATCAGTTAACAGAAGATTTAGGTTTATCTTTACCTTCATTAAAAATCATAAAAATTAATGTCATCCAAACATCCTGTGACTTCAGCTTCCCTTAATACTACTCATCCTACATAAATGTGGAATAGGGCTTAAAAGTGCATAGGAATCACTTCAGGAGCCTGTGAAAATGTAGATTCAATAGTATTCTGCATATCTAACCAGTTTCCAGGTGTTGTAGCTACTGCTGGTTAGGAGGAAGAAGAGACATTTAGCTCAACAGCAGCATCTATAAATGTCACTAGTAGCTTTAACTGAATACAAACTTAATCTAAAGTCAAAATATAAGGTGGTTGCCAAAAAGATGATTTGGTTTTGGGCTGCTGTATCCTACACAAGCAAGATAAGATTCTGGCTGGTCACTAATCATCTTTTTAGCCAGGTCCAGATAGCAAATGAGAGCTCACATGTAATAAGGTACAAATGGTCTAGAAACTATAACAAGGTTGCTTTGTAACATAACCTCTGCTCCAGTCAGATAGCCATGTAGATAAATACAGAAAGAGAAACCAAAAAGAAATAGCTAAGATCAAACATGACATATATATCTTTGTGGGCCCTAAAAAAGGAACGGAAAAATGATAAATGGGGCTCAAGGCACATGCCTGCTGAGTTGACAGCCTAGGATTGCAGACTGCACTATATGGGACCAAAAGTGTTCCACACAGAAGAAGGCGGGCACTGCAAGACCCTCTGTTTAAGACAGACACTGGGGCAGGGCACTCCTGCTTGGTACAGTGGCCTTGTTGGAAGCTATGGGAATAGGAAGAATTATTGTGTAAGGGGAAAACACTCATTCTTATGATCTGAGCAAATAATGCAGAAACTCTAATACCCCAAATATCACCACAGAATAAGAGGCTCCAACACCATTTTAAAATGTGTTTCTGAAATATCCTGGAGGTAGGGAGCAACCACAAAACCACTAGAAAAAGTGGGAGAGAAAGTTTAAAATGTTAAATATTTAAAATGTGCCTGCAAAAAATTTTTATCCAAAACATGATGAAATGTAGTTCTAAAAGAGACAAATATCAAAATCAACAATCCAAATATAAAACCATGAAATATAAAGAGCACCTGGGGGGAAAAATGAAGAATGTCTAAAAAGAAAAAGAAAAAACTAGTGTGTGTAAGTTTTCAAAGATTTAGAGGTGCCCTGGCCTGGTGGTTCAGTTGGATGGAGTGTCATCCCATACACCAATAGGCAGGTTCAATTTCCAGTTGGGATGCATATACTAGTACAGTGATGGCGAACCTATGACATGCGTGTCAGAGGTGACACGAGAACTCATTTTTTTGGTTGATTTTTCTTTGTTAAATGGCATTTAAATATATAAAATAAATATCAAAAATATAAGTCTTTGTTTTACTATGGTTGCAAATATAAAAAAATTTCTATATGTGACACGGCACCAGAGTTAAGTTAGGGTTTTTCAAAATGCTGACATGCCAAGCTCAAAAGGTTCGCCATCACTGTACTAGTAGGAGATAACTGCTGTTTCTTTCTCTCCCTCTCCCTCTTTCTCTCTCAAAATCAATAAAAACATATCCTCAGGTGAGGATTTAAAATTATTTATATATATATATATATATATATATATATATATATATATATATATATAAATACACACACACACACACATATATAATATATACATATATAATATATATATATTTAATTAGAGGATTGTGGCAGAAGAGGATTTAAACTTAAATTTTATGTGACACCAGAGGGTAGAACTGCTCCCACCCAAAAGGAAGTCTTTTCTAATAATTAAATATATGTAAAAATAAAATCAAGTGCCAGTGAAAAATAAGAGCACTGGGACACTTCAAGTAGATGTTAAAGAGTAATTTTTATAAAGATAGTATAGGAGAGTTACATACTGGGTAGCTTTAACTATACAAAATCATAAAACAACTAGAGGCCGGTGCACAAAAATTTGTGAACTTGGGGGGTGGAGGGGTCCCTCAGCCCGGCCTATGGCCTCTTGCAGTCTGGGACCCCTCGGAGGATGTCCACCTGCTGGCTTAGGCCCGCTCCCCAGGGGACTGGGCCCAAGCTGGCAGTCAGACATCCCTCTGGCAGTCCGGCAGCCCTCGGGGGATGTCCAATTGCCAGCGGGGAGCAGGCCTAAGCTGAAGTCGGACATCCTTAGCGCTGCTGAGGAGGCGCGAGAGGCTTCCACCACCACCACTGTACTGGCAGCCATCAGCCTGGCTTGTGGCTGAGCAGAGCTCCTCCTGTGGAAGCGCACTGATCACCAGGGAGCAGCTCCTGCATTGAGTGTCTGCCCCCTGGTGGTCAGTGTGTATCATAGTGACCAGTCATTCCCAGTTGTTCTGCTGTTAGGGTCAATTTGCATATTACCCTTTTATTATATAGAATAGAGGCGTGGTGCATGGGTGGGGGCCAACTGGTTTGCCCTGAAGGGTGTCCTGGATCAGGGTGGGGTCCCGCTGGGGTGCCTGGCCAGCCTGGGTGAGGGGCTGAGGGCTGTTTTCAGAGTGACCAAGCCCCCTGGCGACTGAAGCTCCCAGACTTTCCTTTTTTTTTTTTTAATTTGCTTCAGCTCCATGGCCATGGCGACTGGAAGCAGGTATCTGGGGTTTATTTACCTCCTATAATTGAAACTTTGTTGCCTTGAGAGGAGGCAGCAGCCACTGGGAAGCTTGGCTTCTTCCATCGCAGGGGCAAGCAAGCCTACTGCTCGCTCCAGCTCCGTGGCCACAGCCTGCTAAAAGCAGGTATCTGGGGTTTATTTACCTTCTATAACTGAAACTTTGATGCTTTTGAGTAGAGCTCAGAGCCGGCGGCAGGCTGGCTTCCTCCATCACTGGAGCAAGCAAGCCTCCTGCTTGCTCCAGTTCCATGGCTGCCAGCCACCATCTTGGTTGGGTTAATTTGCATACAGTTGCTCTGATTGGCTGGTGGGTGTGGCTTAAGGCATAGTGAAAGTATGGTCAATTTGCATGTTTGCCTATTATTAGGTAAGATTATCACTCAAGAAGTTTAACATTAATGCCAATTTCTAATATATAGTCATTATTAAAATTGTCCCAATTGTGTCACTTATGGCTATTTTGTGTTTTGATTTTTTTAATAGACATGAGCATACAATATGTAGTTTCCTGTATGCCAGCATTTCTTTCTTTTAAAAATTTTTTTTATTGATTTCAGAGAGGAAGGGAGAGGGAGAGATAGAAGCATCAATGATGAGAGAGAATCACTGCTTGGCTGCTTCCTGCATGTCCCCCACTGGGGATCAAGCCAGCAACCTGGGCATGTGCCCTTGACCTGAATCCAACCTGGGACCCTTCACTCCACAGGCCGATGCTCTATCCACTGAGGCAAACCAGCTAGGGCTGGCTATTTTGTTTTGATCAAGGATCATGTATTCCATTTAGCTATTATATCACTTTAGTCTCCTCTAAACTAAGCAGCTCCCTATTTTTATTTTGCCTATTATGATAAGTGACATTTTTGAAGAGTCTAGGCCAGTTTCTTTCCAAAATATGGCTCGTTTTGGAAATACACAGGTATTTCCTTATGTTTTGATTTATGTTAAACATTTTTGGCAGGAATGCCTCCTGCCTGCCCCCCTACTGGAGATCAAGCCTGCATTCTGGGCATGTGCACTAACTGGGAATTGAATCGTGACCTCCTGGTTCATAGGTCGACACTTAACCATTTAGCCACACCAGCCGGGCTGATTTTATTTTTAAGATAAATCTGTCTTATATTCTATTCGATTCTCAGTCAGGGCACATGCCCAGGTTTCGGGCTCTATCCCCCGAAGGGGGTTTATAGGAGGCAGATGAGTGATGTTTAGCTCTTATATCAATGTTTCTCTCTATAGATAAAAATTTTTTTTAAAAAAACAGTAATTTATAATTTATATAGTTAATTACATATTTCTTCTAAGTAATCCCATTATCAATATTATAGAGAAATATTTCTATATACTCAAATTACCAAGTTGCTACTTTCATCTGGATTCCAGGAAAGACTCACAATATCAATGCCAACTTACAATCTTTGATTTGAAGATATCCAGCAGACCCGATAAATGAGTGTACTGATTTGGCACTTTTCGAAGATGAACCATTTCAAAATCAGTTCGGACACCAGGACCCTGACATTCTCCCACATACATTCTTCGCCATTTGTGATGAATTTGCGCAAAGAGTGGCACCTGGCTGTAGGACATAATTAAAATAGGAATTTTTAAATGGTTGAAAGTTTTTTAAAAAGTAGAATGAAAATTTTATTCAATAAAAACGATCATATCATATTAGCCTTTCCAAAGCCATGATACATAAACTTGGTTCACAGGTACTAAATAATGCAAATTAAACGAACATTCATGATGATATGCTTTTTACTTTATCATTTGAAGATATAGTTAATCCTTATTACTCACAGATTTTCCTATGTGCAAATTAGCCCACTTGCCAAAATTTATTTATAACCCCAAAATCAATACTTGCAGCATTTTCACAGTCATTTGCAGACATGTGGAGAGCATTAAAAATTCCGAGTCACTTGATGTGCGTGTTCCCAGTTGAGGTTGAACACGGCAATGCTGTCAAGTTTTAAAATTAGATTTTGTAACAAAATTTAAATAAACTAAACATTTGAAAGCCAAGCACAAAAACACCACTCTTCATTTCGAACATTCATTGAGTATTTCAGTAAGTTTCCTTTCACAAATGCTTTCCCTAAAGGTTTTATTGAGTTAGTCTTATATACAATATTCCAAAAGTATAATAATGTACAAGTAGTAATTCCAAGTATAATAAAAAAACTTAACACTTGGTAACCATTTTCCTTCATAAAATATAATTAAAAATAGTTTTTAACTTATTGCCTATTTTTCAAAATGTCCCCTACCAGCCAGTGTTTCCCAAAGCAATAGACACAGAACTCAGAAGAAGATTGCACTTAGATTCACTGAGAACAGCATCGCTGTTTGCTGCAGGGGCGAGCACCACGAACTCTCGCAGTCCATACCTTAAAAAAAAGAAAGAAAAAAAAAAAGAAAATAAAAAGGAATCATTGCTATTAAACAGGGGGAAACTTCAGAATACAAAAATATATTATTTGAAAAACATTAAAAAATAAATCCCTTAAGAAAATTTAACAAGACAGGTTTGAAGTACAGGTGTTTCTTTTTTTTAATGGCAACTGAACCTACAATCAGAATTTCCCTCATTTAGTAAAATACTTCCATCATTCTACTACTACAAACTAGAAGCAATGTGCTGAAATCACAAGGGAAGGAACATTAAATAACAGTTTTGCTTTAAAAGTTTAATTTTAAAGATGAATCATGAAAGCTAGAACTGAAATTTTGCTTTGATTAACTGATAACATTAAGTCCACTATTATAGAAAGAGAAAGTTTGAAAGATTCCTAAGTGGCAGTAAAATAATTACCAGCCATGATACACTTGTGCTACTTCAAAGAGATAAATGGTTAACTTAGGTATCATAATTAAAGGAATTCTTGATTCTTTTACCCAATAACACATTAGGTAGATGACAATGTATCAGAAAATAGTTTATTCTTGCTATGGTACTTTATAATAATGAAAATTTATTTATCTGTCTTTACAAAGGCCTTTAAAAACCACAAATTTGCAGCCAAACTTTACAAACATGAAAGTTCAAGTTGGTGATCTTGCTTATTGAAAATTCCTGTCCTAGACTCTCCTCAATGTATACTTAATAATTTTTAAAAATAAAGATTATGAAAGACATTACTCATTGCCTAATTTATTTTAACTCTAGATATGCAAAAAGTTGTGAATGCTTATCCTATATAATAAGAGACTAATATGCAAATTGTCCCCTCGGGCGGTTGTTCGACCACTCGCTATGATGTTTGCTGATCACCAGGAGGCAGCATGGAACATGGCAGGAGTCAGTGACATGGTGCCGGCAGCGGGCAGCAGTGGAGGCGCTGCCAGCCCCAATGGACCCCTTTTGAGAGCAGGAGCATGGCGGGATGGTGGAGCAGGTGAGTGGGCGGTGCCAGGTCAGGGCGGGTGTGAGCGGGGGCGTGATTGCCCTGCCAATAGCACCTCAGAAGGAGACCAACGGTGGCAGCAGGGGGTGGGGCCATTGCCCAGCTCCCAGGCACTGAGGAAGCCAGGGGTGGGGGGGGGGGGGTGGAGTGGGGGGGTGCCCAGCCCCTATCAATCACCCTGTAGGCAGGATTGAAGAGCAGATGAGAGGGCGGTGCAAAGCCAAGGCGGGTTGCCAGGTGGGGCTGCGAGGCTGGGGGCACAAGCTGGGGCCCAATCTCCGCAGGCCATCCCGAGGGACCCCACCCATGCACAAATTCGTGCACTGGGCCTCTAGTTTTCATGAACATTCTCCTCAAGACATCCTCCAAACGGCAGTAAATAAAATGTTCTTAAAAAGTCCAACCCATAATCTGTTTATTATTCAGTACAAAAATTCATTTTGTCTTCTTACCTCACCTCCACCCTCCTACCTCTGAAATCAAAATTATTTATGTAGAAGCAGCATCAAGTACTGAAAGGAGCCCAGAGCTATGAATTTTAAGCTCTAAAGGTCTTTAAAAAGTTTTCTTTTTTTAATGTCCTTGAAGGACAGAAAACAAGAGAACATTTCCCTATGCCACCTCCAGACTAGAATGAAATCACTGTCAACAGTTTGCTGGTTCTTCTTCCAGAAATATTTTATCTGTCCATGTACCAACCCTATCTTCAAATAATATTATTATATATACATATGTGTGTGTGTATACACACACACACACACACACACACACACACACATATCCTATATAATAAAAGGTTAATGTGCAAATTGTCCCCTAGACCAGGAGTTCGACCGGGAGTTCAACCAGGGGGCAAGGCCAACTGGCCAACCGTCTGTGGCCCCTCCCCAAAGATGGCCCAGCTAATCAGACCCCACCCATGCACTAATTCATGCACCAGACCTCTAGTATGTGTGTGTGTGTGTGTGTGTGTGTGTGTGTGTGTGCTAATAAAAGGGTAATATGCTAATTAGACCAGACATCTTCCAGACATCTTCCGGACAAAGCCACGGTGGCAGGGGCAGAGACCGAGGTGGTTAGGGGTGATCAGGTCAGCAGGGGGGAGCAGTTAGGGGGCAATCAAGCCAGCAGGGGGAGCAGTTAGGGGGTGATCAGGCTGGCAGGGGAAGGCTGTTAGGGGCAGTGAGGCAGGAAGGCAGAGTGGTTAGGGGCGTTCAGGCAGGCAGGCAAGCAAGCAGTTAGGAGCCAGCAGTCCTGGATTGTGAGAGGGATGTCCGACTGCCGGTTTAGGCCTGATCCTAGATCAGGCCTAAACCAGCAGTCGGACATCCCCCAAGGGTCCCGATTGTGAGAGGGTGCAGGCTGTGCTGAGGGGAACCCCCCCCCCCCAACGCACAAATTTCATGCACTAGGCCTTTAATTAATATATATATATATATATACACACACACACACACACACACACACACACACACATATATACACACACACACACACACACACACACACACACACACACATACTAGAGGCCCAATGCACGAAATTCATTCAAGGCGTTCGGCCCTCACAGCCTCGGCTTCGTCCGGAAGATTGTTCAGCTGTCTGGTCTAATTAGCATATTACGCTTTTATTATATTCTTTACCTTATCCCCTACACATCAATACTTTGCTTCCAGTTTTATGCTGTTGCAACAATTTTGTGATTGTCTATTTCTTTTTTCAAAATATATTTTATTGATTTTTTTTTTTTTTTACAGAGAGGCAGGGAGAGGGATAGAGAGTTAGAAACATCGATAAGAGAGAAACATCGATCAGCTGCCTCCTGCACACCCCCTACTGGGTATGTGCCTGCAACCAAAGGTACATGCCCTTGACCAGAACAGAACCTGGGACCCTTCAGTCCACAGGCCAATGCTCGATCCACTGAGCCAAACCGGTTAGGGCTGTGATTATCTATTTCTACAAGTATATCTGTGAGATAAAGTCCTAAAAGTTGCTGGGAAAAAGAACATCTGTATCTTTAACATTGATAGCTATTGTCAAACTATCTCTTCCCTCTCTACACAAACACAGCCTGTGCCAGTGTATGGTGCCATTAACAACAAACAAACCAAACTGAACTGCTTTTTGTTTATCTACAATGAAATTATATCCTCTGGTTTTGTGTCCTCTACGTAAAATGCCACAGATGTGTGCACACGTGCGCGCGCGCGCACACACACACACACACATATATACTATATTGCCATCACTAAATATCCAAACCCTGCTGGATCTTTTTTTGAAGATTTGCCTCAAATACCATCCCATCACACCTGTTAAATATGTTCTCTTCTCTGAATTCTAATGTACTTTTCCTATTATTATTTTTGAAGGATCAATATAAGTTATCTGGTGAGTTTTTCAGTTATACTCTTTAAAAAACTGTATAGACAATTTTATTAAGTGGCATTTTAGAGAGGGATTGAGACTTAGCCAGCAAGTCAAGGAAAAAACTAAATTTTTAAAATGTGGCAATTATTAGCTCCAAGCCTCAGTTATACTTTTCAAATGTGGGGTTTTCATTTGGTTCTTTATTATAGTTCCCAATATTGAGATTTCCTATTTGATTCATTGTTAGTATATTTTTTAATTCTTTGAATACAGTTCCTTTAATTCTTTGAATATATTTATAGTAACTGCTTTGAAACTATTGCTAAATCTAACATCTGGGTCCACTAGAGTCCATTTCTACTTCTTTTTCCCCATTTGCATACGGGCTACACTTTCCTGTGTGACCCTGCATATCTAGTCATCTGTGGTTGAAAATTACATTTAGATAATATGTTATAGCAAACCAGGCCCTATTTAACTTTTCTGAGGGTTGCTTCTTTTTTGTTTGTATTTAGTAAGTTGCCTGGGCTTAAACTATGCAATCTGTCTCCCCAAGATATTCAGTTATTAATGTCTCTATTCAGTCATTTTGTTCTTGTTTTTTTTAACCAGGCTACCCCTTGTTTTAGTGATAAGCCAATAATCTGGGCACAGATGTGTTAAAACATCTAAACCAGTAAGGCTTTCATTTTCTGATGACTGATCTGTGTGTGGGGGATGGATAATTCATTCAAAGTCACAGCTAGCTTTAAAGTTTGGGCTCTGGTGTCTCCTGTGTACATGTGGTTTCCTATCATACAGGAATGCATACAGCGTGAGCCCAGCTCTTCCATGGTTCCCATACAGGACATCCTTGTTAAATCTCTGACGAATCCACCACTTGCCTATGGTCTGCAACCTCGGCATAGCGAAGGTACAGGTTTTTGCCCTCCACCCAGATTCAAGTCTGCCTATCTGACAAAAGAACTGGTGGTTTTCATGGCTAGTCTAGGCTGGAAAACTACAGTTCTCACCAACAGAGATTTGGGCGAAGAGGGACAGCAATAGAACAGCCACAAGTAGAAGGGCCAGAGGCCCCTCTATTCTTACTAGAAGCTCAAGCAGTTTTTTTAAGAGAAAAAACAAACTTCTAAATCTGTTTTCTGCCTTTAAGCAATTTCCAGTGCCCTAAAATAGTTATTTATAAAACTTCTTCCAGTTTCATACATCCGTTTTTTTTTTAAAGAAAATAACTGCCAACACTTCGTGTCACCATTATCAGAAGTTCTCTGAACATTAGCTTTTTAAAGAATAAGAGCCCTAACTGGTTTGGCTCGGTGGATAGAGCATCAGCCTGAGGACTGAAGGGTCCCAGGTTCGATTCTGGTCAAGGGCATGTACCTTGGTTGCGGGCACATCCCCAGTAGGGGGTGTGCAGGAGGCAGCTGGTCAATGTTTCTCTCTCATCAATGTTTCTAACTTGCTATCCCTCTCCCCTCCTCTCTGTAAAAAATCAATGAAATATATTTTTTTTAAAAAAAGAAGAACAGCCCTGACCAGTTTGGCTCAGTGGATAGAGTGTCGGCCTGCGGACTCAAGGGTCCCAGGTCCGATTCTGGTCAAGGGCATGTACCTTGGTTGCGGGCACATACTCAGTAGGGGGTGTGCAGGAGGCAGCTGATTGATGTTTCTCTCTCATCGATGTTTCTAACTCTCTATCCCTCTCCCTTCTTCTATGTAAAAAATCAATAAAATATTAAAAATAAAGGAAGGAAGGAAGGAAGGAAGGAAGGAAGGAAGGAAGGAAGGAAGGAAGGAAGGAAGAACACTTTATAGGTCCTTAGCGCTATTTTAAAATTCCATCTCAAAATTACCAGGTCCTTTCATGTCTCTCTCTCTCTCTCTCTCTCTCTCTCTCTAGGTCCTTTCATATGTCTCTCTCTCTCTGACTAGCAAAAAATACATTAAAATCACAAAAATAAATTTTTAAAAAGCCAACATAATTATTCAATTACAAACACAGTTCATAAGACTGTTTGTGGACTGTTCCTTTTATTGCTGCTGCTGTTTCCTTATAATGACCACAGAGTGACTGAAGCTCTGACAAAGGCAAAACCATAGAGAAAAAACGTGTCCTCAGTTAAACATAGCTGTATTTTCAGTGTATTTTTCCCATCTCAGTAGAGCCTCCCCAGGCATACAGCATTTATGTTCTCACTTTCTGTGTTATTTTCATAGTGCTGCTATAACAAAATATCACAAATTTGGTTGGTTAAAACAATCCAAGTTTATTATCATACAGTTCTATAGCTTATAAGTCTGACACGAAATCTGAACAATAAAGATTTAATAAAAAAAAAAAATTAAATTAAAAAAAAAAAAAAAAAAAAAGTCTGACACGAGTCTCACCAGACTAAAATCTGTGTTCCTTTTGGAGGCTGCAAAGGAGACTCCATCCCTTGCCATTCCCGGCTTCTGGAGGCTACCTCATTCCTCGGCGTGTGGCCTCTTCCACCTTCAAACCCAGCAACAGCAGGCCCAATTCTTCTCCCATCACCTCACTCTGACACTGACTTTCTTCTGCCTGTTCTTCCACTTTTAGGAACTCTTGTTATTACACTGGGCCCACCCAGATAATCCAGGATATATCTTAAGGTCTGTTGATTAGCCCCTAATTCCATCTGCTCCATTGATTCCTTCTTGCCATGTAACCTATATTCACAAGTTTTCGGATGTGGATATTTTTTGGAGGTAGAGAGGTTCATAATCCTATTTTCTTATTAAAACCTCTGCTCAGTAAAGATCTCATGAATTTACATTTGGGTATAAATGTCTGCTATGGCTAACATTTGTGTCATTCACAGTGCTGTAAGTAATAACAATTAACTAAGGGAATAAATCCCTAATGATGGTTTCAGGAATTAGCTGTTAAAAGATTTTTAAAGGACACGTTATATAAGGAGGTAGACAGAAGCATCCAACAAATCACATCATTAAGATCAATTATCTTGCCAAACCATAAAAACTAATCACATCCACATACCTTTTAATGACCAGTTTTATAAAATACCCTTAAAATAGTTAAACAGGTTTAGGAGCTAATCTGACAGGTGCTTGATATAGAAGCTGAAACTACAAGATATCAAAATTAGATGTAGATCAATAAACTAGAATAAAATTAAACATTTGACACAAATGTCAAATTTCTATTTTTGTTTTTTCCTCCAATATATTTTTATTAATTTCAGAGAGGAAAGGAGAGGGAGAGAGAGATAGAAACATCAATGATGAGAGAGAATCATTGATTGGCTGACTCCTGCATGTCCCACACTAGAGATCAAGCTCGAAACCCGGGCATGTGCCCTGACCAGGAATCAAACTGTGACCTCCTGGTTCATATGTCAACACTCAACCACTGAGAAACACCAGCTAGGCTCAAATTCTATTTTCTGAAGTTTGATCTGAAAATATAGTTAACCAGATATAAATTTTCTCATTCTGACAGGGTCAACTTATACTGATTGTATATAAATGATATGAATATTTTGCAAAATAGTTTTCAAATCTTCAACATCATTGTTTTAGTATTAAGTTTAATTTTTTTGAAGGAAATATTTATAGGCAAAAACTTCTTGATATACTTATTCTTCAGTTGCTAAAAAAGCATGTTGAGTAATTTATAATCTTTCAAATTGCAAAGATTTTAGTATTTAACAATTATAATTAAAAATTCTCTATAGCCCTAGCCAGTTTGGCTCACTGGATAGAGCGTCGGCCTGGGGACTAAAGGGTCCCAGGTTCGATTCGGTCAAGGGCATTTACCTTGGTTGTAGGCACATCCCCAGTAGGGGGTGTGCAGGAGGTAGCTGATTGATGCTTCTCTCTCATCAGTGTTTCTAACTCTCTATCCCTCTCCCTTCCTCTCTGTAAAAAATCAATAAAATATATTTTTAAAAAAATAAAAATTCTATATAAAATAGAAGCATTAAAATATCATGAAATCTTCCTAAGATTCTCTGTTCACATTAGGCCCAAATTACACAGATCCCTTCTCATCTTTTGCCATTCTCAACCCTCTTTCCAGACTTAATCTGTCTGAAAAGGCGGCACCTCCTGTGAGCCTGCATCAAGCCCGAGCTGCCTGTCTGAAGGCATCTGTGAACAGTGTTGCCATTTGTTCTCTTTGCTGTCCCCTTACTAATAATTCCAAAGCTCACTGATACAGGGATTATATGTTATTCGTGGTATCCCAGTATCTGGCTTATAGTAAATGTCTAAAAATAATGTTTGCCTAATAAAAGAAAACATATACTTTTAATATGCCTAATTATCAAATAATTCTCAAAAGTTTGGTTGTTGGCCTTCCAATCTTTAAAAGATCAAATTTTAAAAAGGGAAGCAATATGGCAGACTGACATGACACAGGCCCCCTCCTTGAAACACACCAAACTGCCTGATTAAATATGACAATGCTTTAAAAATACATAGCTAGAAGTGAAGGAATAAAGAGGAGATTACTGGGGGACAGACACAAAGAGGAAACTGAAAGCCAGAAGCAAGCACTCAGGTGACTCTGAGAAAACCCAGGGTTTGGAGATATGGGTCCTCAGGGCTAGGAACTGGGGATTTGGATGTTACATGACAAGCTTTTTAGATGCTAAAAGCCTATCAGTATGACTCACAGATGTGTCTACAAAACTGACGCTTTGATAGACTGAATTTTTAAAATATGCAATACCTAACTATTTAGTTGGGGGCACTGACTTCTTTTCCCTCAGACTGTCAAATTAAAAATAAAAAATGATAATAGCCAACACAACAATAGCTGTCTGGTGTGAATGAATCAAAATTATACCTATTTTTTGTTAGATTAGCAAAAATTCTGTTTTGGTGTGCTGCGGAGTTTTAAAGATTAGTTTATGTGTGCCATGAGATAAAAAGGTTGAAAATTGCTGGACTCAAGAGACTGAGAATGATAGAAGAAAAGTCTATTTATGTCTGAGAATATCATATATTTTAGCCTAGCAGCAATAATGTGAACTATATAACTCTGAGACTGATAAAGTATACTACCCCAGGAAGGTGGTCTGTGGCATGTATTCAGACTACGGTATGTCCAAGAATACCCCAATAATAAATATAAGTAAGGCGAGGCCTGGAAACTATGCTTCCAGAAGCATAATATCACTTGGATATTACATCCACAACTACGCCCGTGCTTAGGAGGAAATAGTAAACTGTATGTTTTCAATGATGTTACTCATCTCTCTACAAAGTAACCTGAACATGCCAGCTTCCTTCTGCTTTATAGTTTACTGAAGAATTGTCTGTGCAAGGACTTTCCATCAATCCAAATCAGTACAGAGGTTGTTACATTTTGAGTGGTCCCTCAGGGATATGGGTGTAGATTAGACAAAGAACTAGAACTGAGAGTTTTCTTAAAGCCTGGATCCTAGAAGGGACCAACACCTCAATAAAATGAGAACTCCAAAGCCAAATGGTTTCAGTGATAAATTCTACCAAACATTTAAAGATAACGTCAATTTGACACACTGGCTTCCAGAAATTAGATAGAATAGAATACTTTCCAACTCACATTATAAAGCCAGCAATACTGATACCAAAACCAAACTATAAGGAAACCACAGACAAATATTCATCGTGAACACAGGCAGTCCTCAATAAAAATACAGCATATTAAATCCAGCAAAAAATAAACACACACACACACATTATACAAAAGGTGGGGTTTATAGTGGGAATACAAAGCTACCATATCTAAAGAAGAGCCCTGGCCAGGTGGCTTGGTTGGTTGGAGCATCGTCCCATACACCAAAAGGTTTCGGGTTCGATTCCCAGCAGGGCTCAAATGGGAAGCAACCAACTGATCCCTCTCTCTCTCTCCCTCCCCCCCCCCACTCACCCTCCCTCCCTCCAAAATCAATAAACATATCCTCAGCTGAGGATAAAAAAACAATCTAAACAAGGAACAAATGATCATATCAATTTAAGCAGAAAAAACATTTGACAAAATTCAACATCCATTCATAAGAATTCTCAGCAAATTAGGAATAGAAGGAAATTCTCTCAACCTGATAAAGAGCATCTATGAAGAAAACCTCTATGAAAAGCTTACAGCTAACATCGTACTTAATGGTAAAAAACAAAATTTTCCCTTTGAAATCAGAACACGGCAAAGACATCCATCCTCACCACTCGTATTCAATATTTTACTGAAAGTCCTAGCCAGCTTAAAAAGGCAAGGGGGGGAAAAAAAGACATAGAGAGGAAAAACCAAGACGGCGGCATAGGTAAACAACGGAGTTAGCTGCCTCGAACAACCACTTCAAAAATACAACTAAAAGATGGAAGGGACATCGCCCAGAACCACAGGAAGACTGGCTGAGGGGAAATTCTTCAACTAGAAGGAAAGAGAACAGCATACAAGACTCAGAAAGGCGCAGTGCGGAAAATACAAAGGTGCAGAGGTATGCGCGGAGCGGGCTGGTAGCTGAGGGCGCGGTTGTCGTTTTCAACCAGGAGGGAGTCTCAGATTCTGAGCTCCAGTTCTGGGTGAGTCTCTAGGGACCCAGACTCAAACGGGAGAAGCGGGACTGGCTAGCATCGGTCGGAACGTGAGGGCACCTTTCTGTCCGAGGTTTGCAGTGGTTGCTGGGACTCTGAGAGGCAGAGCCTCTGGGGACAGGACTGAGAGCAGCCATAACTGCTCCCTCCACCCGCTCTGTTGATCCCGTGCGACCCGCCCCGCCCCGCCCAAGCCCTGCACAGAGCCATTTGCCAGATAGCCTCAGGCAAAGGCTAGATTAGCAACTCCCAAGAGGACAGAAGTTTTCCCACTGCAGACACAGCTGATTCTCACAGCCAGTTGGCCTGAAGGTCAAATCCCCCTAGTATTAACTACAACAATCAAGGCTTAACTACAACAAGACTGCACACAAAGACCACTAGGGGGTGCACCAAGAAAGCATAAAAAATGCGGAGACAAATAACAGGACAAAACTGTCAATGGAGGATATTGAGTTCAGAACCACACTTCTAAGGTCTCTCAAGAACTGTCTAGAAGCCACCGATAAAGTTGTTGAGATCTACAAGAAATCTAATGAGACCCTCGATGTTATGATAAAGAACCAACTAGAAATTAAGCATACACCGACTGAAATAAAGAATACTATACAGACTCCCAACAGCAGACCAGAGGAGCGCAAGAATCAAGTCAAAGAATTGAAATGTGAAGAAGCAAAAAACACCCAACCGGAAAAGCAAAATGAAAAAAGAATCCGAAAATATGAAGACAGTGTAAGGAGCCTCTGGGACAACTTCAAGCGTACCAACATCCAAATTATAGGGCCGCCAGAAGAAGAGAGAGAGCAAGATATTGAAAACCTATTTGAAGAAATAATGACAGAAAACTTCCCCCACCTGGTGAAAGAAATAGACTTACAAGTCCAGGAAGCGCAGAGAACCCCAAACAAAAGGAATCCAAAGAGGACCACACCAAGACACATCATAATTAAAATGCCAAGAGCAAAAGACAAAGAGAGAATCTTAAAAGCAGCAAGAGAAAGAAACTCAGTTACCTACAAGGGAATACCCATACGACTGTCAGCTGATTTCTCAACAGAAACTTTGCAGGCCAGAAGGGAGTGGCAAGAAATATTCAAAGTGATGAATACCAAGAACCTACAACCAAGATTACTTTATTCAGCAAAGCTATCATTCAGAATTGAAGGTCAGATAAAGAGCTTCACAGATAAGGAAAAGCTAAAGGAGTTCATCACCACCAAACCAGTATTATATGAAATGCTGAAAGGTATCCTTTAAGAAGAGGAAGAGGAAGAAAAAGGTAAAGATACAAATTATGAACAATAAATATGCATCTATCAACAAGTGAATCTAAGAATCAAGTGAATAAATAATCTGATGAAGAGAATGAACTGGTGATTATAATAGAATCAGGGACATAGAAAGGGAATGGACTGACTATTCTTGGGGGGGAAAGGGGTGTGGGAGATGCGGGAAGAGACTGGACAAAAATCGTGCACCTATGGATGAGGACAGTGGGTGGGGAGTGAGGGCGGAGGGCGGGGTGGGAACTGGGAGGAGGGGAGTTATGGGGGGGAAAAGAGGAACAAATGTAATAATCTGAACAATAAAGATTTAATAAAAAAAAAAGATTTAATAAAAAGAAAAAAGACATAGACTATTAAAAAATAAATAAAACTAATCCTATTCAAAGACAGCATGACTGTTTAGATGGAAAACCCTAAAGCCATTACAATATTCATAGAATAGCAATCTAGTAATGTCATTGGATATAAGGTCAATGCACAAAAATCAGTACCATTTCTACATACTAGCAAAAACTAGATGGATTTTTAAAATAATAGCATTACAATAGCTCCTTAAAAAGAATAAAGCAATAATTAAGTATAAACCTAACAAAACATATCCAGGATCTGTATGCTGAAAACTGTAAGACATTGATGAAAGAAATCAAATAAAATCTAAAAATTTGGAGAGACCAACCATAGCCAAGTTCATAAAATGGAAGACTCAGCATAGTAATGATTCAACTCTCCCCAAACTTATCTAGAAATTTAAAACAATTCCAATCAAAATTCCACCAGGACTTTTTGTACATATAGCCAAACAAATTCTAAAATGTAAATGGAAAAGTGATGGAGCCAAAATGACACTGAAAAGGAAGAATAAAGTTGGAGGAGGCATAGTAGCTAATTAAATACTTACTATAAAACTACAGAAACCAAGAGAATCCAGACATAAACCCACAGTTTGATTCCGGTCAGGGCACATGCCTGGGTTGCAGGCTCCATACCCAGGAGGGGGCTTGCAGGAGGCAGCTGATCAATGATTCTCTATCATTATTGATGCTTCTATCTCTTTCTCCCTCTCCCTTCCTCTGTGAAATCAATAAAAACATTTTTTTAAAAGCTTAACAGAAATTACATAATGGCACTGAGATTCTGATAAACACACTATATGCCATTATATTATTAAATCCTCACAAACACCCTTCAGGTGCATTTATTTATTATGCTGACTTTCCCAACGTAGAAACTAACATAGAGAAATTAAGTAACTTGCCTAAAATTGCCAACATAATAAGTACTTAAACTAGAAATTAAATGTAAGTTTGTATAATTAGTGTCTGGCCAAACAATAGGTGTTCTGTTAACGTCTAATGAAAGTCCTGCTCTATAACAGGGGTGGGGACTGTCTGGCCTGAGGGCCGTGTAAGGCCCACAAAATCATTTGGTCTGGCCCTTCCAAGGCAACTGCAAGCGGGACTCGAAATTCAATAAATCTAGGTGCTTTTTCATAGCAACATAAATTTATATTAAGCAAATGATGTTATAAATATCCAATGGCCTTGGCGGAGAGAAGGTTCCCCACCCCTGCTCTATAATATCATGCTGCCTTCCAATATATTTTGCCATGTTAATGTATATATTCACATTTAAATTACCCATTTAAAGATCAGGGGATTCTGATTAAATTAAATGGGTAATTTATTAAATTCTTTTTATAGTTGTTTAAATTGTTTTAAGTTCAAAGTTTTTAAAATATCATACTAAAATAACAGTATTTATGAAACAATATCCAGTTTATTTGCACCTGCAAATAACTCTTATTTTTTTTAGTGTGCTAGTCTGCTTGCTATAGTAATCACAATGGAATGAACAAAAAAGAAACAAATACAGATGTTATCATTTTCCCCTTTCTTAGAAATTCTTTTTTTTTTTTTAAATATATTTTTTATTGATTTTTTTACAGAGAGGAAGGGAGAGAGATAGAGAGTCAGAAACATCGATCAGCCGCCTCCTGCACATCTCCCATTGGGGATGTGCCCGCAACCCAGGTACATGCCCCTGACCGGAATCGAACCTGGGACCTCTCAGTCCGCAGGCCGACGCTCTATCCACTGAGCCAAACCGGTTTCGGCTCTTAGAAATTCTTTAATAAAAAAATTACACACACCAACAGAATAATTTAAAACCAGTATATAAATTTCCTTTATCAGGTCTTCTTTCTTGACTATGGCTCATACTTGGACCATTTTGGTGATGGTGTGTTTTAATGCCACTCTCTCCAAAATAAAGTTCAGATATACTTTGAATTACTAAAAAAGATAAAGCCCTTTTAAATGTAATGTGCCTTTTTTATTAATGTATCACATTTATAATTTAGAGCTTTGATGTTATCATGTAACTGAGATCAACATTTTTTTTTTCAATTCCATTTCCAACAATATATGTTAACTTTTCTATGATATTTAAGTGTTCTATACAAATCATCAGAATTAGGTTAGATACTACCCTAGATACGATATATACTGTGCAGAAAAGAGTTAACAGCAGGCCAGTGACTGCTATCCTTAGGATAATCTACTTGCAAGGCCGACCTTTGCTGGCACCTGGGAACTTGGATTTAGGGAGGTTTCTCACTTCTGCTCTAACTGATAAGAGTTACTGTGCCCAATATGTTTGTACAAACAATGTAGTTTACACTGAACACCTGCTTCCTTATGGGAGTCTGAAATTTTGTTATTTATCAGTCAGAAGGTGCCACCCCCAATTAAAAACCTGAGAGCAGAGCCTCTAACAAGCTTCCTTGGTAGGCAACATTTCATGTTGTCACAACTTGGTGCTAAGGAAATTAAGTATGTACTGTGTGACTCCACTAGGAAAGGACTCTTAAGCACTTGTTCTGACTACAAACTTCGTCTCAAGCACCTTTTCCTTTTGCTGATTTTGCTTTGCATGCTGTCACTGTAATAAGTCATAGCAGTAAGGGCAGCTATATGCTGAGTCCTGAGGGTCCTCCTACCAAACCACTGAACCTGGGCAGTCTTGGGGCCTGCCCAACAAACTTCCTAAAAGTTCATCCGAGTAAAATGTATACCTACCATCTTACCAGGCAATGTGCTCTTGGAGGAAAGTCATTATTCATACACAGCAAATCTTGCATAGATTGTGGAAGAACATCTACAAAAACATTAGATAATGAAAAAGTTAACTGTTCATTCTAAGACAGAATTTTGTAATATGATTAAAGAAACATTATAAAACACGTCTTGCTAGTCCATGTAGTTTCGCAATTGCTTAAAGATTTAAACCTAGGGCTAGCACTTAGATTTGGGGGAAGAGGAATGTCTTTCTCTCTCTTAGCAAAATGTCCTTAACTGACCAGAAAAACTTTTTAAAAAAATACATATTTTATTGATTTTTTACAAAGAGGAAGAGAGGGGAATAAAGAGTTAGAAATATCAATGAGAGAGAACATCAATCAGCTGCCTACAGCACACCTCCTACTGGGGATGTGCCCGCAACCAAGGTACATGCCCTTGATTGGAATCAAACTTGGGACCTTACAGTCTGCAGGCTGACACTCTGTTCACTGAGCCAAACCAGTTAGGGCCTGACCAGAAAAACTTTAACACACATCCTGCATATTTATTTTCTAAACGAATAAAGGGTATTTGACTGACAGCTCCAAAATTTATGTATTTTTAATGTCTTGCTCACTCACAGTTATATACTAGTATATCTCAGGACAAAGATTTTGGTGGTGATCTGACCTATAAACAACTATAAGCACATTTACTGAATATCTGGCATGGGCCAGGTAGTAGTTGCCTAATTCTCCATAACACCTTCTCTGATCTTTCCCAATTAAAAACAATCTTTTCTCCCCTAAACTCTAGGAGAACTTCATCTGTGCTTTGGGATGGCACTTTCTACTTCCTATTACTGTTACTTAACTATAAACCTTATCTCCCCTACTGAAACATAAATTTAAGTTTGGGTTCAAATGGACTTAGCAGAGTAACTAGCACATGGCAGGCATTCAATAAATATTTGCTGATGTAATTAATTTTTAAATGATGCTGTGATTCTTCCTCTGAAAAGATCACTTCTACTTCAAATGTACTGGTGAAACAACTTTGCATATGTAAACATATCCAGAGGATACTACATAATCAAGAGAACTAAATTCGTATTCAAAATGACAATCAATCCTACAAGTCAAGAGTTTAAAACACGTATTAAAAAAAGCCTACCTTCTAAAACTTCATCCTTTCCTTCTTTATCAGTAGATTCTTGTACAAGATAATGATGAGTAACTGAGAATTTGAAGTCGGCAAAGAAAATTTCATCTGATTTCTCTTCCCATGTGCCAGAAGTAAATATACCCTGTATTTAACAATAAGAGGGGGGAAACATTAAAGTATTCAATAGCTACCATTATGTTTATTAACCACAGGAATTTTTTTCCCTTTTCCTGCCAACTAATCTAAGTTTCATCCAGTATCTTCCACACACTAAAGAAAAAGGAAAAATATGTAAGTGAATAAAACAAAGAGGTACTTATTTTAGAAATGATTTATCAATGTTCCTTTTAAAAAATTCCCTAGAATATAAACTATCAAGGAACTTACAAAATAATTATTTTCAAGTACTTTTTGTGAGGTGAGTCTCTATATAAAATTAGAGGGCCAATGCATGAAATTCATGCAAGGGGCTTGGCCCTAGCGGGCCCAGCTGCCTCGTGGCCCCGCCCCCATCGTTCTGGAAAGTAGTTCCACCATCAGGTCTAATTAGCATATTAGCTCTTTATTATATAGGATCATAAATATCCAGGGGTGGTGGGGGGTAGTAAGAGATCAACCAAAAGATTTGTATGCACGCATATAAGCATAACACAGACACTAGGAGAGTGAGAGTATATGCTGGGGATAGGGGTGGCTGGGGAGAGGTCAATGGGGGAAAAAGAAGACATATGTAATATTATATGTAATACTTTAAACAATAAAGAATTTTTAAAAATCATAAATATACAATAAATCCCATGCCTCTTCACATGCAAGAAAAACCCCACCTTTCTACCAATAGCAGAATCCCTGAGTTACTTTTAACAAAAAACGATGAAATTTTATAAATTATAAAGTACATGGCAATAAAATATACTTTTATAAAATCTCAAATCAAATAACATCACTACAGCACACAGCATTATGGAATGTAGAAATTGCTTCATAAAAAAGCAGTTTGTAAAATCAATTTAAGTGATGTGACATCAGTAATAAATTAGCTTTAACAGGTTTTGCAAGCTTCTTTATTAAGCTTTGGAATTCAAATATTTTCATTTAAATAGCAATTTGTATTTGAATTTTGCTTATACTTTACTTTTTAAAATTTTCAATTACAGTTTACATTCAATATAATTGTTTTATTTTTTAAAAAATCTTTATTGTTGAGAATATTACAGATGTCCCCCTTACCTTCCCATTGCCCATCTCCACCTGGTTCCCACCCCATCCCAACTCGGTTCCACCTCATCCCTATCTTCACCACCCTACTGTCTGTGTCCATTGGTAAGATCTTTGGTTAATCTCTTCCTGCCCCCAACCCCTTCCCTCTGAGATTCATCAGTCTGTTCCATGCTTCCATGCCTCTGATTCTATTTTATTTATCAGTTATGTTCATTAGATTATTTATTTTGATTTTTAGATTCAGTTGTTGATAGATATGTATTTGTTGCCATTTTATTGTTCATATTTTTTATCCCTTTCCCTTCCCCTTCTCCAAGAATACCCTTCAACATTTTATGTAATACTGGTTTGGTGGTGATGAACAACTTTAGCTTTTTCTTGTCTGTGAAGCTCTTTATCTGACCCTCAATTCTAAATGAGAGCTTTGCTGGGTAATCTTGGTTGTAGGCCCTTGATATTCATCACTTTGAATATTTCTTACCACTCCCTTCTGGCCTGCAAACTTTCTGTTGAGAAATCAGCTGAGTCATATGGGCAACCCCTTGTAGGTAACTGCTTTTCTCTTGCTGCTTTTAAGATTCTCTCTTTGTTTTTAACCCTTGGCATTTTAATTATGCTGTGTCTTGGTGCGGGCCTCTCCGGATTCCTCTTGTTTGGGACTCTGTGCTTTCTGGACTTGTAAGTCTATTTCTTACACCAGGTAGGGGAAGCATTCTGCCATTTCTTCAAATAGGTTTTCACTATCTTGCTCTCTCTCATCTCCTTCTGGCACTCTCATAATGTGAATGTTGGTATGCTTGAAGTTGTCCCAGAGTCTCCTTACACTATCTTCATATTTTTGGATTCTTTTATCTTTTTGCTCTTCTAACTGGGTGTTTTTTTGCTTCCTCATATTCCAAACCCTTGATTTGATTCTCAGAATCCTCTACTCTACTGTTGATTCCCTGTAAATTATTATTTATTTCAATTAGTGTATGCTTAATTTCTGACTGGTCCTTTTTCATGTCTTTTAACTTTCTCACTAAGATCCTTGAAAGTCTCAAGAAGATCCTTGAGTAGCCTTATAACCATGGTTTTGAACTCCGTATCCAAAAGTTTGCTTGCTTCCATTTCTTTCATTTCTGATATGTTCTTTGTCTCCCCATTTTGGCTTGTATTTGTTTCTGTGTATTACATAGAGCTGCTATGTCTCCTGGAATTGGTAGAGTGGCCTTGTGTAGTAGGTGTCCTGTAGGGCCCAGTGGCTCAGCCTCCCCAGTCACCTGAGCTGGGTACTCTAGGTGTGTCCCTGTGTGGACTGTGTACACAGTCTTGCTGTTGACCCTTGATTGTTGTTGGTGTCGCTGGGAGGAGTTGACCTCTAGGCCAATTGGCTGTGAGCACCAACTGTAGCTACAGTGGGAGAGATGCTGTGCAGGAGACATCCCTATGGAGCAGGACTTGCTTCAGTGGGGCTTCAGTCCTCACTGAGTCTTCCCCTTGAGTGTGTCACTTATGGATGTGTAGAGTTGTAATCTGCTATGGTCTGAAGCTGTCCATCAGGTGCACTGGCTCTAGGGCCTCCAGGGAGGTGCAAAGTCAGCCACTGCATGGGGCCACCTTGCAGGAGTTATTTGAATTGGGCTTGGAGATGCCCAGGCAAGGCCCAGCTATGAAGCAAGGCAGGCTCATGCTAGTGCAGGGCCTTGGTCCTTTTATTGTTAGGTTTGGGGCATGCTGACCCAACTGCAGCTTGTTAAGAGATTTTAGGAAAGTTTGAAGCCTCAGCAAGGACAGCCAGTCATATGCAAAAGCCACTGCAAATGGGTGAGTGAGGCTGAAAATTGGATGAGGCGGGATCTCAGGGAATCACCAAGGCAGAGCAAACAAATATGGCTGCCAGTCAGTCCTGCCACAGAGGAGGTGCCAGCACATGAACAATGACCCCTGTGAGCACCTCCATCTGGGAGAAAGCTGCCCCGATTTCCTGCCCTGATTCCAGACATCCAGTTCCTCCTGGAATGTGTCTGGGTCCCCAGAGCCTCATCCTGGCACTAGAGCTCAGAGGAAGTGGGACCTTTTAAGTTCAGTTGGTGCATCAGCCCTTTAAAAGGAACAGCTGGGTCTCCAGCAGCCTCCTTGTCACTCAGCCTTAATCCCCACTAGTTTTTATAGTCTGTAGTTAATGGCAACTTCTCTTCCCAGTTCTGGAACCCTGGGCTGGGAGGCTGGGACCCCTTGCTCCTCACAGGCGGCCTCTGCAGAGATAATCTTCCTCCCGATCCAAAAGCGGCACACATGGGTGCCAGTCCAGCCCATTCCGTGCCTCCATTCCTCCTACCAGTATCAGTGTGCTTTCTTTACTTCTCTAGTTGTAGGACTTCCATTCAGCCAGATTTCAGATGGTTCTGAATGATGGTGTTCTGTATTTTAGTTGTAATTTTGATGTGGTTGTGAGAAGAGGCAAGTACAGTTGCTTTCTTAAGCTGCCATCTTGGTTCTTCTACCCAATATTATTTTGTATTCATTTTGAATGTATAGAATAGTGGTTAGGCAATCATATACTTTACAATATGGTCCCCCCAATATTTAAAGTACCCACCTGGCACCATACATAGTTATTACAATATTATTGACTATATTCCCTATGCAGCACTTTACATCCTCATGACTATTTTGTAACTACCAATTTGTTTTTCTTAATCCCTTCATCTTTTTCACCTAGTCCCCTGAACTCCTTCCCCTCTGGCAACCATCAGTCTGATCTCTGTGTCTATGAATCTGTTTCTATTTAATTTGTTCATTTATTTTGTAAACAGCAATTTTTTTTGAAAACATTTTAATTAAAAATCTTAAAAAGCAACCTTACTTATGCAACATAACCATAAAAAAGAATATTTCTCATGGAGCCTCTAATCTCCCATAGCTATTCTTTCCACTGGAGAGGTAGATAGTCATGGCAGCATAGCATCATTAGGATGCAGGGAATACCAACCCACACAGATAGTCCCAAACTAAATAGAAAATATGTAAGCAGTAATGCTGAGTTACTGAGCTTTTAAAAATTATATTTGTTTATATCCCAGTATCCTGAAGCAAATACTATTTTTAAGCCTCTGGTGAATAGTTTTAAGAGAGAGAAGCCACAACAGCAGCAGCTAACATTAACTGAAGACAGTCCAATGCCACAAAGGGAGTAATAGAACTAGAATTCCAAAACAAGCAGTATGACTTCTCATCACTATGCTATGCTGTCTCTTAAAGATGTCCCCTGCAATTTCCTATTATAATAAAAACTTAACACAGTAACAACAAAGAACTCCAAAAACTTCCAATTTGAAAGAATAGAAACTATGATAGCATACTGATTTTTTTCCTTTCTGAATAATATCCAGAAAAGTTATAGACACTATGGTTACTATTTAAAGGAAAAATAAAAAAGGGTGGAGACTATAAACTTTATCTTAAATAATCCTATTCCTAAAAACATCATAGGCAGCTCAATGTTGCTTTCATTTCAGAAACCCTGTATTCTCATCACTGATTCTCAACTGTCTAGTTTTCAAAAACTTTAGCTTTAAAAAAACCTTCACCCCTCCTACTCCAATGATCCATAAAATACTTAAATTTTCTGACAGAATACAAATAAAGGAATATAAGTTGTTTGTAATGTTTGTATCAGTCCCAAGTTTGACCTTTAGTTATAACTTAGTTTGGGAAGTTTTCACACAAGAGAAAACATATAATTCAAATTTATTTTATGTCTGCCATGTAGACTTTAAGCACTAAAGTATAGCTGACTCCTGAATAATATTCATTTGAATTGCACTGGTCCACTTATATACAGATTTTTTCCCAATAAATACTAAAAATTTATTTTCTCTTCCTTATGATTTTCTTAGTAACATTTTATTTTCTCTAGCTTACTTATAATAAATACACAACATGTAATACAAATACAAAATATGTGTTAATCAACTGTTTCAGTCAACAGTAGACTATAAGAAGTTTTATGCAAGTCAAAAGTTATATGCAAATTTTCAACTGTGGTGGGGATCAACGCCTCTCACCCACAAGTTCAAGGGTCAACTGTAAATTTCATTCTAATCTACTGAGTGAGTGTAAAAAATATGAACTCATTTCAATACTTTTATAGTTTTTATTCTTCTATTATTATTCTAAAGTTAATGATTCTTCGTCCATAAATTTTTCAGTGAGATAAGAGTCACTGACTTAACTGGGCTATTATCAGATCATACCATATGTAAACTTAACATCTCATAAGAAGTACTTACAATTTTTGCTGACTACATAGAATCATAAAATGGCTAAAAAAAAAATAAAACAGTCATTTCTTTAATTTTCCTGTCTTCAAGCAGTATCATACTCATACCACCAGTATCTTTTGTCTATTTTATTAAAATTCCAAAATGGGCCTTAGACATCTATTCTAATATTTCCACTATATAATTTTACATTTACTTAAATCTGAAACCAAAAAAATGCATATTAAAATGGGTTTAAAGGCAAGCATGTCCTAGATATAACTGTGCTTACACAAACTACTGGCAGAATGACCTTGGGCAAATTACTACCAGTATCCAAAGTCTCATTATCATCCATAAAATGAGATAATATTTCATATTTCATCAAATATGTCTAAGGATTAAGTTAACAGACACAGTCCCAATTATATTGTATGGTGCCTGAGCTGATGCTCAGTAACTGCCACTTCTTCCTCTCAAAGTCATTTTTCAGCACTTCAGGGTCTCATATAGTAAAAGTAGCTTGGTCACATTACCTATCCTTCAGATAAAATTTATAAAACCTGGACAAAACAACACAGTTTTTCAAGGCTCTGAAGAGTGACCAAATGGAGGCAGAAACTGGAGAGTTTATCTATGAAAAAAGGGATTATATCTGATGAGATTTGCTTGTTAGTACCTTTCTAATACAGCAGTTCTTAAACTTCTTTGCCTCAGGACTCCTTTACACTCCTAAATTACCAAGGACCCCATATTAGAAATTAAAAAGGAAAAACAATCACATATTTTTAACTCATCTAAAATGATAATGAACTTATTACATGTTAAATGAAGTTCTAACAATTATTTTCCAAAATAAACCCCCAAAATATTGAGAAGAGTGGCATTGTTCTACATTTTGTAAATCTCCATATTAGTTTTTAAAAGGTAACTGGATTCCCATTTCTGCACCTTCATTTAATCTTTGCAATCCATTGTTTTGACTGAGGTACATGAAGAAAATTGGCCTCAAGTACACTAGTTAGAAACGGCAGGGCCTTATCAACCCTTAAAAGGCTCTCAGGGAGCAACAGGGGTCAGACTACACCATGAGAACTGCTGATCTAAATAAGACACTCCAACCTGGGCACAACTCAGGGCTGCAGAATGATGGGACTTTCCTGGATTCAGGCAACAGAAAACAAAGTTCAAAGATGGCAAGGAAGTTTTAAAGTTAAGGTGTAAATTCTGAAAGCCAAGAGAAACTAAGCCTCAAAATTTGCATATAAACCCTGTCTCAAATCTTGGCAATCTGCTAAACCATACATATGCAGTGGAGACTCCAGGGTACAATGAAAAGCGGTAGATTGAAAATAACATTTTAGCTGCTGTCACCACTAAGGAAGAGAATGGAGTTTTAATCTAACTACTCTCGGACCACTACAGAATCTAGTCACTATATTTCGCTCAAAATACAATTATAAAATTTAAGAAATTACTGGACAGGAGAAACCAAGATGGCAGCATAGGTAAACACCTGAAATTGCTGCCTCGCACAACCACTTCAAAAATACAACTAAAAGACAAAACAGGCATCATCCAGAACCACAGGAAGGCTGGCTGAGTGGAAATTCTACAACTAGAAGGAAAGAGAAAAGCACACTGAGACTCAGAGGAGGTGCGGAAGTAAAGTACAGAGGTATGGAGGCTCAAGCGCACGTGGAAAGGGGCTGGCAACGGAGGACGCCGGTGTCTTTTGCAATCAGGAGGGAGGCACAAGCTCCCGACGGCCCGGACTCCAGTTCCAGGTGAGTCTCTGGGGACGCAGACTCACACCGGGAGAAACTGGACTGTCTGGCAGCAGGCGGAACTTGAAGGCGGCTTTCTCTCAGAGGTGCTTGCAGCGATTACCAGGACACTGAGATCCGGGACCTCTTAGGGCAGGACTGAAGATCAGCCATAGCTGTTTGTTCCGCCCTGTTGATTCCCTGAGACCCCGCCCCACCCAGGCTGCAGCAGAGGCTTTTGCATATGAATGGGCTGGCCCTTTGAGATCTAAAATTACCTAACCAACTGCAGCTGGGTCAGAAAGACCCAGAACATCTAAAAGAAGGCCCAAGGCCCCACAGCAGCTTGCACTGCTTCACAGCTGGGCCTCATCTGGGCACCTCCAAAACCCAAACAAGGAAGAGGAACCTGCAGATCTCTCCGTAGCTCCTGCTGGGTAGCCTCAGGCAGAGGCTAAATTAGCACCTCCTTAGAGATCCAGGAGCCTGTGTACCCAGCAGTCAGATTGAGACCATCCAGATTACAACTCCTCAGATTCATAAGGGACACACTCAGGGGGCAGACTCAGTGAGCACCAAAGCCCCACTGAGGCAAGTCTTGCCCCAGAAGGGGGTCTTCAGCACAGAAGTTCTCCCACTGCAGACACAGCTGATTCTCACAGACAATCGGCCTGGAGGTCAATTCCTCCCAGTGATACCTACAACAATCAAGGCTTAACTACAACAAGACTGTGCACACAGCCCATAAAGGGGTGCACCAAGAGTGTCCACCCCAGGTAATTGGGGAGGCTGAGCCACTGGGCCCTATAGGACACCTAGCACACAAAGCCACTCTATCAACACAGGGAAGCATAAAAAACGCGGAGACAAAGAAACAGATCACAAATGACAGAAATGGAGGAAAGCAAACTACTGGATATAGAGTTCAAATCCACGGTTATAAGGTTTTTCAAGAATTTTCTAGAAACCGCCAATAAATTTAGTGAGGCCCTCGAGGATATGAAAAAGGACCAACTAGAAATTAAGCATACACTGACTGAAATAAAGAATAATATACAGAGATCCAACAGCAGACAAGAGGATCCCAAGAATCAAGTCAAAGATTTGAAATACAAAGAAGTAAAAACACTCAACCGGAAAAGCAAAAAGAAAAAAGAATCCAAAAATATCAACATAGTGTAAGGAGCTTCTGGGACAACTTCAAGCGTACCAACATCCGAATTATAGGGCTGCCAGAAGAAGAGAGCGAGCAAGATATTGAAAACCTATTTGAAGAAATAATGACAGAAAACTTCCCCCACCTGGTGAAAGAAATAGACTTACAAGTCCAGGAAGCGCAGAGAACCCCAAACAAAAGGAATCCAAAGAGGACCACACCAAGACACATCATAATTAAAATGCCAAGAGCAAAAGACAAAGAGAGAATCTTAAAAGCAGCAAGAGAAAGAAACTCAGTTACCTACAAGGGAATACCCATACGACTGTCAGCTGATTTCTCAACAGAAACTTTGCAGGCCAGAAGGGAGTGGCAAGAAATATTCAAAGTGATGAATACCAAGAACCTACAACCAAGATTACTTTATTCAGCAAAGCTATCATTCAGAATTGAAGGTCAGATAAAGAGCTTCACAGATAAGGAAAAGCTAAAGGAGTTCATCACCACCAAACCAGTATTATATGAAATGCTGAAAGGTATCCTTTAAGAAGAGGAAGAGGAAGAAAAAGGTAAAGATACAAATTATGAACAATAAATATGCATCTATCAACAAGTGAATCTAAGAATCAAGTGAATAAATAATCTGATGAAGAGAATGAACTGGTGATTATAATAGAATCAGGGACATAGAAAGGGAATGGACTGACTATTCTTGGGGGGGAAAGGGGTGTGGGAGATGCGGGAAGAGACTGGACAAAAATCGTGCACCTATGGATGAGGACAGTGGGTGGGGAGTGAGGGCGGAGGGCGGGGTGGGAACTGGGAGGAGGGGAGTTATGGGGGGAAAAAAGAGGAACAAATGTAATAATCTGAACAATAAAGATTTAATTAAAAAAAAAAAAAAGACCAAGAATTTTTCCTCATTAATTAAGCAAAATATTCTACCCAAGAAGTTGGTAACTGCAGTGTTTCTCTAACCAACTAAAACTTAAAAAAAAAAAAAGATTTTCTAACATTCTAAGGGAGAAGGTGAGAGAGAAAGAAGTAAACATTAGGAGAAACAAAATCACTCACGAAGAATGACACTGTAATTATAAAATTTTATTTGAAAGACAGTTCACAAAAGCCTTAGATATATTATTTGCCACATATCCAAATTCTTCCAGATACCATTTTATGTTTACAGATTATACATAACTTAAAAAAAATTTAATTCAAATGTACCAAATGCAGCAAAGATTAGAAATTTCAAAATAAATACTCATTTAGAGACACCAGCAAATAGATCTGACCTTTTCAAGTGGTTTTCCCAGAGAGTTTCCAATCAGTTTCCAGTCATTCAAGATTTCTTCAACTCTGGAAATAAACCTAGGAAGGAGCAAAAAAAAAACCCTTTCTATATATGTAACTGCATATTTTTTACTATTGTTATAAAATCCTAGAAAAGCATTTTTTATATTTTAACATTTTTATCAGAGAAGTCTCTCTCATAAGTTTAATATTGTTAGTCTAATTTATCAATGTGGAATAAAAGTGAAAATAATTTTCTTTATTTGAGAATTCTTAGATTTTGAGTATACTGCTTATCCAACAAAGGCATTCTGCTTTTATATTTTATAAAAAATATAAATTAAGAATAAAAAATATAAATTAAGAATATTTTATATAAATGTCTATATAAAATAAATAAATTTGAGACAGAAGTAAAAACTGACAGACTAACATGATACTATTAAAGATAATTATGAAATATTTTCCCTATTTTCAAAATAACTAATTTAATAACTTTTCCTTTAAAGATTTAGGAATTTTGATATTCCTTCTCCCCTCCCCAAAAAGAAAACATTATTTGGGCACATTGTTCAGTAAAATAAAATAAAATTTAAGGAACAGCTGGCAAGAAAATCCAAGTACATTTATCAGCTTTCAGGAATTCATAATTCCTTATAAAAACTGACAGATTTTATAATTATTCACATCTTTAAATCTAATGATCAAAAGACCTATTTAAAAAAAGAACAACTTTGACCAGCAATATGCTCAACATTAGCAAATGAAAACTGTCAAATCTCAGCAGTAATGTTAAATACATATTAAAAGACACTTTCTCAAGACTTGTTATTACTCTAAGAAGCTGACTTCTTATATGAGTATGATGCAATATAACAACAACATTGCTCTACTAAAACGCCTACATAGTATTGCTAGAGTATTAGAGTTAATTCTAGCAAAATACAAGGCATCAGGTTTTTTCTTCAGTGACTTACACAGTAACTTTTACATTTCTGTTGTAAGACAGTAATGATAAATCACTTTTTATGATTCAACTGAACCTTCCAATTAATTCCTCTTTAAAATTCAAGGCATTAATCCTGACTGGGCACAAATATTGTCTTTTCTAAATACTTGATTGAGTCTCCTTAGACTCAGGTATTTCCAGTTTATAAAGTACTTTTCTGTCTAATTCGTAAAAAATATAAATTAGCTAACAGTAATAAAAATAATTCCATAAGGAAAAAAATTTAAAGGCATTAATATATACTAATTCACTTTGGGGAAGGGGGATTCAGTAAAAGGCAATTATTAGCTTTGAATATGAGTGTGACAGAAATTAGTTAATATGTTTTAAAAAATAAAAATTTAATAATAAAAAGGTATCCATATATGAGCGAAAATTTGCGTGTTAACTGGAACCTATCTTAATGTGCAACTGCAGCAGAGTTGTAAATTAATGGTATATCCATTCGATGGAATAATATGTAATCATGTTTTAAAGTCCATTTGAGGAAATAAATGTTCATATGTTAATGGAAACCATATAAATAAATATTAAAATGGTTTGATACAAGTTTACAAAACACATAGATTAGAAGGAATTTTCTCAAAATAGTTATAGTTGCTATCTAATGGTGGTAGGATTACAGGTGCTTTTTCTTTCTTTTTAATTCTACTATCGGACACTATCCTAAAAGTATTGGTATTTGAGTAGAACAGCCGTGGGCAAACTACGGCCCGCGGGTTCCGGCCCGTTTGAAATGAATAAAACTAAAAAAAAAAAAAAAAAAAAAAAAAAAGACCGTACCCTTTTATGTAATGATGTTTACTTTGAATTTATATTAGTTCACACAAACACTCCATCCATGCTTTTGTTCCGGCCCTCCGGTCCAGTTTAAGAACCCACTGTGGCCCTCGAGTCAAAAAGTTTGCCCACCCCTGGACTAGAATAATTCAATACCTTTACCCTGAAAGCTCTCCAGATCTCAGCTAAAGTGTCATTTCCTCTGGCTCCTCATTTTATATTAGGTCTAATGGCTATATGCTCTTAAAAGACCAGGTTTATTCCCCTTCTGAGCTCTTATTTCAATTGTAATTAAGACTCATTTCTATTATTATTTTAATCATATCTGTCTCTTTCACTAAACCAGGGGTGGGCAAACTTTTTGACTCGAGGGCCACAATGGGTTCTTAAACTGGACTGGAGGGCCGGAACAAAAGCATGGATGGAGTGTTTGTGTGAACTAATACAAATTCAAAGTAAACATCATTACATAAAAGGGTACGGTCTTTCTTTTTTTTAGTTTTATTCATTTCAAACGGGCCGGATCGGCCCACGGGCCGTAGTTTGCCCACGGCTGCACTAAACTATACATTCAGTAAGAGCAGGAATCACCTGTTCTTATTAACCACCACATACCTAAAATCCTCAATTGTACCTGAAACGTGGGCACTCAATAAATATTTCTTCAACAGAAAAATGATAAAAAGAGTATGGTTTCTAGTCAGCCCTCTCAATAAATTGTATGGATCATACCATATCTACAAGAATTTTTCATTCAAACATTATACTCAAAGTTGAAGAGACTCCAAAGTCTTAACATCTTCCCATGAATCATAAAACACTACTTCACTCTAGAAACAGAAGTCAATAACCAAAAGTCAATAACCAAATAAAAAGTCAATAACCAAATTTCCTACTTTGTATTTATCATAACTGTATTAACAATCATTTTCATAGTAGGGGCCCAGTGCACAAATTCGTGCACCTTGAAAGGAACTGTGGGCCACAAGGCTGAGGGCACAGGGCAGGTCTCAGCCCAACCTCCGCACCCCCGCCCGGCCCCTCCCGCCATGGCCCCCAGTCCCCTTTCTGCTGCCGCAGCTCATATCCACTGATGGTGGGGAGCCATTGGGGCCGACGCCAGCAGTGGGTGCAAGTGGCAGCAGCTGCTGCTCCAATCACCCCTCAGCAGCAGGGGGAGGTAGAGAAGCCCTCAGGGGCATTCAGGGCTGGCACCAGCAGTGGGTGCTGGCAGCAGCTCTGGCATTGGCAGTGGTTTCGAGAGGTGGATGCTGGCTCTGATCACCCCTCAAGAGCAGGGGGAGGTGGAGAAGCCCTGAGGGGTGATCAGGGCTGGCAGCCACCACTTGCACCTGCTGACAGCACCATGAGATGAGGGCCGGCGCCTTGTGTGAGCAGCGGCTCCAGCACCGGCAGCAGGCGCGAGTGCTGGGCAGGACTGCAGCGCTCGGAGCAAAGAATTTTCAGTAACCACCAGAGGCTTGCCCCAATGACAGTGACCAGCACCCTGCCTTGGTCTGGCACCCCCGCTCACCTGCTCCACCATCCCACCAAGGTCAACACCTGCCATGTTCTGCACACGCCCCCTGGTGGTCAGCGCACGTCATAGTGACCGGTTGTTCTGCTGTTTGGTCTATTTGCATATTAGGGTTTTATATATATAGATAAGGAACTAAAGGATTTTAATATTCTATTTCAGGATGTTTTAAATATTTAGTTGGGGGAAAGTGATCCTTTTCCATTCAATACTCTGCTGTTTCCTCATTCACACCCAATTGTCATCTTCCAAGGTTCAGGTTACATTTTTCTAACTGCCTTCAAGACAAGAAGTTATTACAAGTAGGTCCTTGGGTTACATCGGAGATCCGTTCCTATGGCGCGACATAATGCGATTTTCGCCGTAAGTCAAAACCCACCTACATGAGCACCTAAGTCACTCACATGGAGCACATACACAGCAGTAATGAAGTGAAACAATAAAACAAATTTAAAAGAAAAATAACAATTCCTGCCCTTTACTTGTAGTAAATAAATAATAAAAAAACATAAAGCTCATATTCATATGTACATATGTCGAAATGACGGAACTTTTTTTTTTAATGGGAGATGGCAATGTAACCACGAAGCGATGTACGTGGAGTTCAACGTAACCCGAGGACTGACTGTTATTTCACATTCAACAGGGTCTAAAACTGCTCTCTTCATGCTCTGCCACTTTATCTCCATTCTTTCAGGAAAGAAGGTGCAGTTGAGTTTGCTTTTTTCTACTCTCAAATTTCCTCGAGTTCTATCTAAATCTTCTTCTTTTTTTTTTATTATTATTATTAGTTAAGGTATTACAAATGTGTCCTCATCCCCCCCATTAACCCCCAACCTCCTCCCCGCCCCCACCCCGCACACTCATACTCCCATCCCCCTGTTGTCCATGTCCATTGGTTTGGCTTATATACATGTACACAAGTCCTTTGGTTGATCTCTCTAAATCTTCTTTTGAAATGCCTTACAATCCTTTCCTCTATCCTTTCTCTCCAATCTCCAAATCACCAACCTAACTATGGAAAAAGGTAAGTCACTGCCTTAATTTTACTTCATCTTCTGAAACAACTCTCACACCACCTCTGCCACTATAAAATCAAGTGTCTCTCACTCTTGTTTTCCAATGGCTCATGCTCAGTGTGCTCTGCAGACCCACCCGCAACAGCAACATCCCCTGGGAGGAAACTTGTTAGAAATGCAAGTATTGGGGTCCACCTCAGACAGACATAATCAGAGACAAGCATTCTGAGCCACACCAGTCACTGGTCTCTACTTAGCTTTGGAGGGTGTCCATACCTGGTCCTGTCTTCTTTAGGAATCTTAGTTCTAAGGTGACCTGCACTCCAGTCAAGCATTTCTTCACCAAGTTCCAAAGGTTCATTTTCACCGTCTCTACCGGTGTCAGTGCCTTCTCATGTCTAACCAAACGCTTCCTACTTCCCATGCCCGGCTCATTTTCTCTCTTTCCTATGAAAATATCTCCAACAAGGCTAATCCGTCATAATACCATCCTTACTTAAACTGCTGTGTTTACAGTTAGTGTCAGTGGCTTCCAATGTAACTATTTGCTGGTTGGTTCGGTAAAATACGGGTCTAGGGTTTTGTTTTTCTTCTCTTCCATTAGCATAAATTCTGGACACACAGTACCTGCTCACTACAGCCTTGCCAGCGTGGTTATGTCTCCCTGACTTCGCTTTGTTGGAAGATCCCACAGGTCAAGCTGTTATTCCCGCTGAGACCTTTTAACGACATGACATCCACAAGTGACCTCTCCCAGCCGGAAAGACGACAAAATGCTGCAGCGAGCTCGCTCACACTCGAAACCCGGGAAGCTGAAGGGTTTCTGGGGCACCGAACACTAAACTTCATCTAAGCGTGCAACCCTCCGCAAACTTGGCTTCCCACTCACTTCAGTGGCACAACAGTTTCCGCTGTTCAGTGTTGGGCAGGCACAGGAGGCCGGGGCACACTACCCACGGCGTCAACGCGTCCCGAGGTCGGATGCAGACACTGGAAAGGCCATTGGAAAGGACGGGGTGGGAGTGCAGGGGCCAGGGCCGGCGGACGGCCAGATGCAGACCCCGGAAAGGCTACTGGGAAGGACTGGGTGGGAGGGCAGGGGCCGGCGGACCAGATGCAGACCCCGGAAAGGCCATTGGAAAGGACGGGGTGGGAGGGCAGGGGCCGGGGTCGGCGGACGGCCAGATGCAGACCCCGGAAAGGCTACTGGAAAGGACTGGGTGGGAGGGCAGGGGCCGGCGGACCAGATGCAGACCCCGGAAAGGCCAGTGGAAAGGACGGGGTGGGAGGGCAGGGGCCGGGGCCGGCGGACGGCCAGATGCAGACCCCGGAAAGGCTACTGGAAAGGACTGGGTGGGAGGGCAGGGGCCGGCGGACCAGATGCAGACCCCGGAAGGGCCACTGGAAAGGACGGGGTGGGAGGGCAGGGGCCGGCGGACCAGATGCAGACCCTGGGAAGGCTACTGGAAAGGACGGGGTGGGAGGGCAGGGGCCGGCGGACCAGATGCAGACCCCGGAAAGGCCACTGGAAAGGACGGGGTGGGAGGGCAGGGGCCGGCGGACCAGATGCAGACCCTGGGAAGGCTACTGGGAAGGACTGGGTGGGAGGGCAGGGGACGGCGGACGGCCAGATGCAGACACTGGAAAGGCCATTGGAAAGGACGGGGTGGGAGGGCAGGGGCCGGCGGACGGCCAGATGCAGACCCCGGAAAGGCTACTGGAAAGGACGGGGTGCAGGGGCCGGGCCGGCGGACACCACCTGTCAGTGCGCCGGCGGCCTCCTCCCCAGAGGGTTCTCTCGCGTGATGCGGAAGGAAAAAGGCAGCTGCGAAGTGTATTGCTTATGTCCAGAGTTAAACATACACGGAAACCGTGCGTGCGGGCAACGACCAAGGTCTGAGGAAAGTGGTGTGAGGACAAACACAACTTTGTCGGAGAGCCGAGCCTCGGGGTTCCGCGGCCGGGGGCGGGCCCCGGCTTGTCAGACGCCAGACGCGGAAGAGGCGTTCGGCTGCCCCGAGACGGAGGAGGCGGGGACCGGGGACCCCGGGGTCTCGCTTTTCACAGAGCAGTGACGTCACGTGCGGTCAGGGCTGAGGGGGCGGCAGAGGGAACGCCAGCCGAGGCCCAAGGTGTTGCGAACCAATGACACGACTCACTCACCTTTCCCACTCGGAGGCAGTGGTGAAGTCCGTGAGCTCAAACACCTCGGACTCGGGCTGCGGGGACGGGGGGGAAGAAAAGAGAGAGTGAGCGTCCAGGCGCTGAGGCAAAGGAGCGCGCTTGCAGGCAGGAACGGGCAGGGAGCGACCCCCTCACCTCACTGTCGGCCGCCATCTTGAGGACCGCCGGCGCCGGCGCTGGGGCTGCTGGGAAGAGGATGGGAAGGCAAGGGGAGGAGGAAAAGAAAGGCCGGGAGCTCGCGGGGGCGGAGCCTAGAGCCAGCGGGGCGGGGCCTTGATGCAGCCCCGTCCCCGGAGGCACCGCCCCCTGTAAGTCCTGCTTGGAATAGTCTTCTCAGGCTGAAATAAATACATTAAACATCGCTTTGAACTTGAAATTTTTCTATAACGAATTCAGGAAGGGACCAGAAGAGGCCCTAGATTCTCAGGATCAGATTGTATTAAAAACCTAAAGCGCTTTGAGTTTTCATTCATTCTCCCTTTGTTGGTTGCAGGGCACTGAAAGGTGCTCTAATACCCACTCTTTCCCACCTACGCCCCTCAGAGAATTTACACATTTTAGTTAAGCCAGGAAATAGAAATCATCGTGCTAGTTATCTGGTTTATGGAAAGAGCAAAGTGCTGTTCAGTGAAAACTTCACTTTTTAAGCCATTGAGGAACAAAAGGTGTTCTGTCTAGCGGTTAATAATTATATCTCATACATACTGAAGTATTTACAGATACGATGATACCATGTCCAGAATTCCTTGAAAATAACGAGAGGGGGAAGTAGGTAGGGCTAGGAATAAAACAAAATTAGCTATGAATATGTAATTGCTTAAGTCGGTGATGGGTACATAGATGTTTATACTCTCATTAGGTCTGAATTTTTCATAATTAAAAGTTTTAAAAAAAATAAATCTCATTTAATGAGTTTGCAACCCACAAGAAGGAATTTGGGGGTAGAGAACTAAGAAATTCATCGCAGCAATACAAAATTCAATCTTAGGGCATACAAGAAAACTAAGGTCAGGAGAATTTTGACAACAGGTAGTTATTGCCACTGCCAAACCTTCAACCCTGTCTCTTGATGTTCCTTCTAGTTTCTGTCCACCACACTTGTGGGGGGTTGTGTGCAGCAATCATTCCCAGAAGGTCTCAACTTGCACCTTCATTCATTTTCAGGGATTTAGTCAACACCTGCTACATACAGTACAAACCAATCACTATGCTAGGTTCTGGGGATATGAAGATGGATTGCAGAAATGTGGAAAGTGGAAATTTGCTGCATGAACAGAAAGAAGAGGTGTTATATGTATCAGCATCACTATTAGTAATGTGGAGGTCAATGGTAACCTTGACAAGAAGAATTTTGGAGGAGAGCTGAAGGATAAGATGGGGGCAGCCCGGTTGTGGTGGGGAAGGCTTCTAAGCAGAAGAAATAGCACATCCAGAGGCTGGACAGTAGACAACTCTGATCTGCATAACAGAACAAAGAACACCTTGAACGAAGTGTTTGCGGTGAAGTTGGAGAAGCAGGTATGGGCCAGACCATATAGAGCCTTTTAGGCTAGGCTTGAAGCACAATGGAAGTCCCTAAAATGTTTTAAGCAAGAGAGTGATGTGATCCAGCTTACATTTTGTAATAGCCTGGATGCTACATGCATAGATTGGAGGGTGGCACAAAAGAAGTAGGAACAGCAGCTAGTCATGAAAGCATCCAGTGAGAGATGCTTTGGAGACTTTGACTAGGGTGGTCAGTAGACTAGGTGAACTTATTTGATATGTATTTTGGATATATGATAGGCAGGACTTGATGATGAATTAAATGCAGTGAAAAGAGAAAGGAAGGAATTGAAGATAATTTTCTGGTTTCTGGCTTAAGCAACTGTGGGAGGCTAATGCCATGTCCTGAGATGAGAAAGATGGGAAGGAACAAGGACACTAGTGTTTTAGTTGGCAAGTCTAACAGGCTTGTAAAACATTCCAAGGGAGCTGTCAAGGAGAAAATTGAGTATAATAATAGGACTCAGAGGCAAGACCTGGTGTGAAAATATAAATTTGGGAGTATTTTAAATCACCAAAATAGATGAGGTAATTTAAGAAGAGAATATAGAAAGAGAAAAAAAGAAGCCTCACATCAAGGCCTGAAGAAATTTCATATTTAGGGATGGATAGGAAAAAAATGTCTAGTAAAAGAGAGAGGAAATCGTGGCTAGAGAATTAGGAAAATAAGGAAAGAGAGATGGCACATTTCAAGATGGTAAATATTGGCTGCTGCTGTAAAATTAAACAAGAGAGGAATATTGAGTCAAGAGTGATTGATTGTTGTTGTTTCTTGGGGTTTTTTGTTTGTCTTTAAGGCAAGTACAGAGGATAGTACAGTTGACTCTTGACCAGCATGGATTTGAATTGCCCAAGACAACTTATACTCAGATTTCTTTCAACTGAGTCAGTCCTCCGTATCTGAAGATTTTGCACAGCATTCAGCTCACCTCAGAAAGAAAAGAGTATTTTTGTGTCCCCAAACACAGATTCCCACCTGTGGATCCAAAATACTGTTTTCCATCCACAGTTGGTTAAATCTGGGGGTATGAAAAGCCAACTATAGAGTCAAAAGTTATCCTGGCCCTAGCCGGTTTGACTCAGTGGATAGAGCATCAGCCTGCGGACTGAAGGGTCCCAGGTTCCATTCAGGTCAAGGGCACATGCCTGGGTTGTGGGCTCCATCCCCAGTAGGGGGCGTGCAGGAGGCAGCCAATCAATGATTCTCTCTCATCATTGATGTTTCTACTCCCTCTCCTTTCCTCTCTGAAATCAATAAAAATATATATTTTCAAAAAGTTATCCTGAATTTCTGAGTGAGAAGGAGAGTACCTAATGCCATGTTCTCCAGAGGTTAATTGTAAGTGTGCTTGTATGCTGATGATAATAATCTAAGAGGGAGAGATCGATGATGAAGGGGAGATGGAGCTCTTGATAAGGTGAGAGGGGAGGAAGTCCACAGAGCTGGTAGTCACAAACTCAAGACTTGCAATCTGAAGTCTTACTTCATGAGGGGCCACCCACAGAGATCTCCTTGTGAATAGCCTTCCTGGAGTTCTGCAGCAAGGTGATGCCAGGACCTCAGAGCACATGTAGCAGGAGGGTGGGAGGGATAAAGAATATGTGAGGAGGTTGGCTTTTTTTGAGAAGGAAAGAAAAAGATGGATACAAACATAAACATCAGGAGATTTGTACATATAAAAGGAAAAGAGTAACTGGTTCATTTAACTTTTTAAGATTCTTACCGAGTGAAATAAGTCTGTAGGTTTGAAGGTTAGCTAAATCCAAGTTTAGCCATTTACCAACTGTATGACTTTGAGCAAGTTACTTAATTCCTGAAAACCTCAGTTTCTTCATTAGTAAAATGGGGCTTGTAATACCTCTTCATAGAATTATAGCAAAGATTAAGTTCCATGTAGTACATATGTAAAATGGTTAGCATATGTCCTAGGACAGGGGTGGGCAACCTTTTTGTGAGTGCGTACCAAAACCAGCAAAATCTCTGACTCAGAATTCTTCTGCGTGCCAACCCTAATTTTTTGAGAACATGTTACACCTACTTAAGGTGTATGTATGTGAAGAGCCTTGAAGAAATAATAAAATTCATTCGAGCGACAAAAACACAGTATATGATGATGAAAAATACATTTATTTTTTAATGTATACATGTACACTGATAGTCCAACAGAAAACTTTATGACTCCATTTGATATTATCAGTGGGACTTTTGCTGCTGCATCACCGATGACAGAGATTTTACATCAGGTTTATATTTCGTGACCTTCAGAGATATGCACGAGCTACTACTTTCATCCATCAGGCTACTCCTATTATAAGACTTAACAAAATTCATCACTGAGAACAAAGATTCCCAAGCATATGTGGATGAAACCAAAACACTGGTCGGATCTAGGAAGGCAGGGAGAGTTAAGGCAGAGGCATAGAAATTGCTCTTCCCCTCTCTCATCAATCCATGTCTATGGTCTTTAAGATAACTTGTTATGTAAAATTATTTATTTATCTAAGATGCACCTACACTGAATTTATCTGAAAAATAAAAAAGTCGATATTAAGAAAAAAATTGTAAATTGAAGATTATAAGCGAGGGTTTTGCGTGCCAGCAAAAGTTACTGGCGTGCCATGTTTGGCACGCATGCCAGGGGTTGCCCACCCCTGTCCTAAGATATAGTAGGTGATTGATTATGGTCAGAGTATTTATAATAAATGTACTACGAAAACCATAAAATGTTACTCACATGTAAAGCATTGCATTCCTTGATTAGCCTTGAAGAAGTTTCAGTGCATATCAAAATCAGAAACTAAAACATCACAAAGACTTGGCTACATGAATTTTAGAAACTGTATGAAACAGCCTTATCAGGTTGCTAAGTAAAGTTTTTTCCAAGATATTTTTGGCTCCTTGTCTTCTCCCTGGAGAAACTTTTAAAATAAGTTATTTGTTAAAGTGAAGCATGAAGCCAGGATGCTAATGATGTAAAATACCCAGGGGAGACACACTTTTATTAGGTTTTCACTAGTTCATGAAGCAGAAAAGATTTTGTTTCTTCGTATCAGGAGCTGTTTTGCTACACGCCCAAAGGCAAGGGCCTTTCCATGCAACTGTGTTTTCTCTCCGGCATAATTTTCAGTTACTTCAAGGTGTCGCCAATAATGAGGATGGGGAGAACTTTGAGGCATAGGCAATTTAAGAGATTAGAAACTTGGAAATATCACCCTTGGTTTAGTCCTCAGCGGAATGTGGGGGCATAACAGATTAATTAGATTTTCCTGAGAGAGTAAACATTGTGAGAAGTGCAACAACAATGGGACTACACCATCCTCATCAACCTTGATGGCCTCTGAGCAGGGAGAATCAGGAATTTTCTATGATGCTGCCATGAGAACTGCAACAGAAGGTACAGCTGGAAGAGGAAGACATGTTATGGGAACAAGAAACTCTTTAGAGAGAAATTCTCTAAGTCAAAATGATCAGACAGCATTTATTCATTCATTCAGTAATATCTATTCAGTATCTACTGTCATGACGGTGTGGTCAATCCTGTGGAGGGATTCAAAGAATAATCTTGGCCCTCAAAGTGCTCATAGTCTGAGATAAGATGTAAAGAAATATAAAGGGGTTTAGAACGGGATGCATCCTGGTTATCCAGCTTCTCAAAACTCTTTGTGAAATCAGTAGTAGGAAAGTATTCAAGTGTTCTGAAAGGTCACTTGAACACACACACTTATCTTCTAAATAAGCAGTCCATTATTTCTTGAACTAGAAAGAGGTGTAGTCAACAAGTAAAGGAATCTCCAGAAATTTTCAAGAGAAGTAATGTAGCTTTCATACGCTCTTCATTCAGTCAGTCACTTTTTTCATTCAATAAACTTTTGTTAAAACCAGCTGCTACATGCCTGGCACTGTTCTAGAAACTGGGAAATAAAAACATAAAAACAAAGTGCAGTCCAACCAGCATGGCTCAGTGGTTGAGCATAGACCTATAACCAGGAGGTCACGGTTTGATTCTGGTCACGGCATATGCCCCGGTTGCAGTGTGGGGCGTGCAGGAGGCAGCCAATTGATGATTTTCTCTCATCATTGATGTTTTTCTCTCTCCCTCTTCCTTCCTCTCTGAAATCAATAAAAAATATATTTTAAAAACAACAACAACACAACAAAGTGCTTGCCCTCAAGAAGTTTCAAGTATCAGGTAATCGAAAAGTCCTTCTAGGTAATAACGTCAAGAGCAGCTAGTTCCAATTTTTAAGTTTGTAACTTGTTGTCTGGTAGATTCAGAAAGGACAATACTTGCTGGCAGGCTGATTTAGTTTGCCTAAGTTTATGTGTTTCTGTATTTTTAGTATTTTAATGGTTCTCGAGCTCTGAGTCTAGGAAACAAAAGAATTAATTGAAGAGTCATCAACTTTGTGTACATGTTTACAGAATAAGCATGTTCTTCTAGCCTATTTGTGTGTATGTACAATTGATCACAATATTTTACACAAGCATATTCGTATTGAATGGCCAATCTTTCCTTGTTAGGGAGAGTGAACTATTTCAGCCACAGATGATTAATAAATGCAAAATCTTAAACCTAATCCTGACCTTATTTTGTATTGTACTGTTCTAAGTCTTACCAACTACTTTTACATAAATAATAGTTCCAAATGCTTGCTGATCTGCTTCTCAGATCTCTTTTAATGTTTATGTCCTTCTAACTTCTAATTAGACTAGATGGACAGATTTCTCTCTCAACTGCTTCTACTATATTGCTGTAGTTCATCTTCTATCTTCCAGTCATCTCTGTTCTTCCTTTTGCCCATTTATGTACAGCAATATACTGCCTGGAGGGAGATATTTAAAACACTATCATCAGAGGTAGAACCGTGGATCATATTTTAAATGTTCAAGTACTATATAAGTAATAGAAATTCTTCTCCTTACAAAAGGTTCAGATCATATGCATAAAATAAATGGCCTCCTTGACTGTCTTTTCAATTCCCGTACCCCTAAGGTAAAATTGCTAATACTAGTTAAGTGTGAATCCTTTCAGACCCTTTCCTATGCTTTTACATACTATGTATATATATAAAATACATTGTTTGTACTCATTTTTTAAAATTTCATATATTTTTATTGATTTCAGAGAGGGAGAGGGAGAGATAGAAACATCAGTGATGAGAGAGAATCATTGATCGGCTGCCTCCTGCACACCCAGCACTGGGGATTGAGCCCACAACCCAGACATGTGCCTTGACCAGGAATTGAACCTTGACCCCATGGTTCATAGGTTGATGCTCAACCACTGAGCCACACTGGTGGGCTAGATGTACTACTTTTTATTTAATTGTCTCCTATGGGTTGACATCTAGATACTTTACTATTTAAAGCTATTAATAACCTTCTTAGATGGGTGATAAGTATATAGAGGTTCATTACATAATACTGTTTACTTCTCATGTTTGAAATTCTCCATGATAAAAGTTTTCTCAAAAAAAACCACTAGGGTAAAAATTTATTATACCAGAATTTTTGTGTAAGGCAAATACTGGAAAATTGAAATACTGGGTTGAATAGTATGTGCATTTTAAAATGTACTGTAATAAATAGCACCAGACTGCAATGTTCACAAAGGGGATGACTATTTACACATCCACTAATCTATAATAACCTATAATAATAAAAGAGTAATATGCTAATTAGACTGGACATCCTTCCAGAGGACCTTCTGGACAAAGCTGGGCTGCGAGGGAAGCCCAGGTCCCCGGTGCCAGAGGGAAGCCGATGCCGGCAGCCAGGGGAAGGAAGGCCTCCTCTTGCATGAATTTTGTGCATCGGGCCTCTAGTACTATATAAAGGTAGCCATTTCCCACACATTTAATATTATTAAGCTTTTACATTTTTGCCAGTATGCTGAACAAAGAATGATTTAATTTGCATTTCCCTGATCCTTGGTGAAGTTAGATAATTTTATGTGTATTTGTCGGCCACTCATATTTCTCTCCTATACAGAGTGTTCTCAAATGTTTCCCTTGTTTTTCTGTGAGATTGCAAGATTCTGTGTTTTTATGAAATCTCTCCAGATGAAGCTGACGTCAGCCATGCTTGTTTGCCAAGGCTTGAAGGGTTGTCACTTTGGGCTCTATTCAAAGCACTGGCAATGTTCCTGCTCACATTCTCTTTGGGGTTGCAGACCACCTATTTAATGAAACCGGTAGCCCCTGCCCCCTTCACAGTCACAGAAATCCTGGCCTCTCTCTAGGCTACTAAATTTCTTGGACTGCAATGATCTTCTTTGTCTCTCCTCTCAGTCCACTAAAATGCCCAATTTATCTTCCTTCCTTTCCTTCATCCCCCTCTCCCTCCATTACTTTCTAAATGGAAAAGATTGGGAGCAAAGTGTTCCTGGGAAGATTGTGTTCCTTAAAAGCAACCGGTCCTTTCGTGATCTTTCTGGAAAAGCCTCCACCTTTCCTCACAACTGGGCTGCAAGGGACAAACAGGTTGAGCTTAGCATGCAGGGGAGGCAGCTCCCACTCCAACCACTGCTGCCTCAGCAGAAAAGCTCTGTTTAGGGCATTAAAATCCTTTCATCCTGTCCTGCTCAAGACGTTCGAGCTGCCCAGGCATTCCAAAATTACTCTCAGTGCATTCTGACAGCTAACGTTGGATTTAAAACTTGAATGGTTGTTCCTTCAAGCTCCTCTATGGCATCTCATTTGCTACTCTTGTTTTCTTTAATTATTTCTCCTCCTCTCTACCCAGCCAGTGTGTAACAAAAACATAGCTCCACTGAGAACCTGAGCTTTTCCTATAGTAAGCAAAATGCCACTGCGTAAAATTCTCCACTGCCTTTGAGCTTTCCGGGGCATGTATTCAGTTCCAGAAACATTCACTGAGAACCCTCTGTGTGTAAGATACATAAACAGCATCAGGGAAACAAAGACAATTAAAATGCATCCCTTGTCCTCCAGAAACTGGAACCTAGAGGAGAGATAAAATAACTCTACAATGAGCCTGATGCTGTTAAATGTCATAATGGAAGTGTTATGGGAATAGAGTGGGTATGAGGGGAGTATATTCCGCCAGAGAGTGCGGTGAAGCCTGGGCCCTGAAGCCCTCAGGAGCCGCTGAATAAGGGCAAGCTTTTGAGCGTGGTGACCACCAGAGGGAGGACTTGATCACTGTGTTTTTTCTCATTTCTTAGTTTTTCTTGTGTACACAAAATTGTTTTTCTTACTGACTGTCTTGGAATTCGTATTTAACTAAGAACAGAGTGAGAGGGGATGGAAACGTTAGACTTCGGGTTCTGGAGCGTCTTTAATCATAATCTGTAAAAATGCTATCCCAAATCAGTTTCTTTGGGCCAAATGAATAATAGAAACCACAGGCAAGCAGTCCTATTTCAAGGCCTTTTGTTTCACTATGCCTTGGTTTCCACAAAATGTTCTCATAAGAATGTCCTTCAAAGAAGAGCATTCTTACAGCCATTTATCTCATTGGTTTTAGCTTTTATAGCTTTCACTTATTGATAGGTACTTATGGCAAACCAAGTACCAATTGCTTTTACATTCACCTCTGATTTCCACTGTTGCATCCTACAGTCTTTTCTCTAAAGAACCATTGATGTGTCCTTAAAAAAAAAAAAAAATCGACCCTGCTGCTCCCTTGAGTAAAATGCTCTGGTGGTTTCATATTGCACTTGGAATAAAACCTAACGTCTCACCATGCCTATGAGCACCTTCAAGATCTGGCCCCTGCATGCGTCTCCATCCTTAATTCTACGGCCTTCCCCAAGCCCCTTTCTTCTGTAACTGGAACATGTTATGTTGATATAGACCTGAAGATATATATACCAGCTGTCCCTACTGCCCAGAGCGCTCTGCCTCCAACTGGCTACTTCTTTTCATTCAAGTAACAGATCAAATGTTACTTATGAGGAACATCTCATGAGAGCATACAACCTAATCCAGTTCCCTCTTACTCACAACTGTCGGTCTCTATCACTTTAATTTTCTCCATCGCCTTTATAACTATTTGATATTATTTTGATTATTTAGTTCAGTGTTTCTCAACCTGTGGGTCGCGACCCCTTTGGGGGTCAAACGACCCTTTCACAGGGGTCGCCTAAGACCATTGGAAAACACATATTGAATATATAATTATATATTGTTTTTGTGATTAATCACTATGCTTTAATTATATTCAATGTAACAATTAAAATATATCCTGCATATCAGATATTTACATTATGATTCATAACAGTAGCAAAATTACAGTTATGAAGTAGCAACGAAAATAATTTTATGGTTGGAGGTCACCACAGCATGAGGAACTGTATTAAAGGGTCAAGGCATTAGGAAGGTTGAGAACCACTGATTCAGTTATTATCTATCTTGTTTATCTTATATTTTTTCCAGTGCTTAGAATAATGTTTTGCACAAAAAAAAGATTTTCGATATATGATGTTGAATGAATGCAGGACGGACCACCTTTTTCCCTTCAGGTACACTTTTGGGTAATCTAACCTTATATCCATACGTAGATGGCCTCAAATATTTGGAACTTATACGACACACTTACAAGAAACCCAGAGATCAAAAAAGAAATCATCAGAGAAATTTGAAAATATTTTTAAGTAAATTACAATAAAAATATTGCTCCAGCTGGAGTGGCTCAGCTGGTTGGAGCATCATTCTGTGCAGCCAAAGATTGTCGGTTCTGTTCCCAGTCAGGGAACATGCCTGGGTTGCAGGATTGATCCCCAGTCGGGGCGTGTGTGGAGAGTGGTCAATCCATGTTGCTCTCTCTTTCTCTTCCTTCTTCTCTCTAATCAGGTCCTCAGGTGAGGACTAAAAAGTACACACAATATATCAAAATTTGTGGTATACAGCAAAAGAGGCACCTAGCCTAGAGGGAAATATATAGCCTTATATCAGAAAAGAAAAAAAGGGCCAAAACTATTGACCTTTAAAGGTGACCTAATGTCATCCATATCTATATAGATGACCCTTGATTTTTTATCTCCCACCCAAAGAGCATCCCTGAAGTACAGACTTTTATATCCAGCTGCCCTTTTAGAAGACTGACAAGCATCTCAAATGTATGTCCAAAACATAACTCTTGCTTTTTTTTGCCCCAAAATGTTCCTTTCCTACTATCTGCATCTCAATAAATGATACCTTCAGCTTTACATTTGCTGAAGTCCCAGATTTAAATCTCCCTTGATCCTTTCCAATCCCTCACCTTCTAATTCCAATTTTCTCAGCATATTCTCTTTATTCTATATCTAAAATATGTCTCAAATTGTGCAATTTAGAATTGGAACCAACTCAGCCACTTACAAAGCAAACTGTTCCCTGACTCATAAAACAGATCAATTGTAGCAGACCATGATGTGCAAATCAAATGGTCTAAGCTTAATTTACAGCCATATGTTCCAAAACAAGTGTACAGTTGTAGTATTACACAGACTCAGATTCTAAGGATAAAGTCATTGACTGTCCTAGCAAGCCACCTGATGTACAAATTCCCTGCCTAAACCACCCTATGCCTACTGCATCTCCTTTGGAATTTATGATTGTTATGACTTTTGATAATTAACTCCTTTATCACTATGAAACATGTATCTTTATCTGTGGAAAACTCTTTGGCTTAAAGTCTGTTTTATCTGAGAGTCATGTAGTCACTCTGACCTTTTAAAATTGATTGTTGTATGGCATATCTTTGCCATCTGTTAACTTTCAACCTATCTGTGTCTTTATATTTATTTATTGAATTTGCTGGGGTGACATTAATTTACAAAACCATACAGGTTTCAAGTGTACAACTTAATAACACATCATCTGCACACTGTATTGGATGACCGTTGCCTCAAGCAAAGTCTCTTTCCGTCCTAATTTTCTCCACCTTTGCCCACCTCCACTCAACCCACCACCCTTTCCTTCTGGCTACCACCACGCTGTTGTCTGTCTATGTGTTATGTATACCTGGTATATGCTTTTTGGTTCATCCCTTCACCTTCTTTCATCCAGTCCAGCCTCTCCCCTCCTCTCTGACAGTGTCAGTCTGTTCCGTGTATCCATTCCTCTTTTTCTATTGTCTGTCAGTTTATTTTGTTCATTAAATTACACATATAAGTGAGATTATAATAAGGTATTAGCCTTTCTTTGACTGGCTGATTTCGCTTAGCATAATAATTTCCAGTTCCATCCAGGATATTGCAAAAGCCTTTTTTATTCCGTTGTGTAAATATACCACCGCTTTTTAATTCACTCCTCTACTAATGGGTACTTGGCCGGTTTCCAGATCTCAGCTATTGTAATAATGCTGCAATGAACACAGGGGTACATATATTCTTTCAAATGAGCATTTCTGAATTCATAGGATATAATCCCAGAATTGGTATCATTGAGGAAACTCCATATTGTTTTCTACAGTAGCTGCACCAGTTACATTCTCACCAATAGTGCATAAGGGTTCCCTTTTCTCCACATCCTCACCACCACTTGTTGTTTGTTGATTTATTGATGATAGGCATTCTGGCAGGTGTCAGGTGATATCCCATTGTGGGTTTAATTTGCATCTCTCTGATGACTAGTGACGTTGAGCCTTTTTTCATGTCTCTTGGCCATCTGTATTTCCTCTTTGGAGAACTGTCTATTCAAGTCCTTTGCCCATTTTTTTTAAAAATATATTTTATTGATTTTTTACAGAGAGGAAGGGAGAGAGATAGAGAGTTAGAAACATCGATGAGAGAGAAACATCGACCAGCTGCCTCCTGCACATCTCCCACTGGGGATGTGCCCGCAACCCAGGTACATGCCCTTGACCGGAATCGAACCTGGGACCTTTCAGTCCGCAGGCCGACGCTCTATCCACTGAGCCAAACCGGTTTCGGCGCTTTGCCCATTTTTTAATTGGATTGTTTGTCTTCCTGCTGTTGAGTTTTATAAGCTCTTTTTAATCCCTTATCGGATGTATTATTGGCAAATATGTTCTATACAGTGGGTTTCCTTTTCATTTTGTTGATGGTTTATTTTGTTGTGCAAAAGCTTTTAGTTTGATGTAGTCCCATTTATTTATTTTTTCTTTTCTTTCCTTTGCCCTAGGAGATTTGTTGGCAAAAATATTGCCACAAAACATGTCTGAGATTTTACTGCCTATATTTTCTTCCTGGATTTTTATAGTTTTGTGACTTACATTTAAGTCTTTTATCCATTTTGAGTTTATTCTTGTAATTTAAAGCATGTCTCTTATATACAGTAGATATATTGTCTTCTTTTTAAAAATATTTTTAAAAATATATTTTTATTGATTTCAGAGAGAAAGGGAGAAAGGGAGAAGGAGAGAGAGAGAAACATCAATGATGAGAGAGAATCATTGATGGGCTGCCTCCTGCATGCACACTATTGGGGATCAAGCCCACAACCCAGGCATGTGCCCTTGACTGGAATCAAATCTGGGACCCTTCAATCCGCAGGCCAATGCTCTATCCACTGAGCCAAACCAGCCAGGGCTGTCTTCTTTTTAGATCCATTCTAACAACATATACCTTTTAATTAATGTAATTACTTATATGATTGAATATATGTCTACCATCTTGTATTGCCCCATTATTTTGTTTCTTTTTACTTCTTTATCTTTTGGATTAAAAAATTAAAATGATCTCTTGGCTTTTTAGTTATATACCTGCATTATTAGAGGTTTACTAATTAGGGGTTTTTCAGTAGTAACTCCAGAAATGAAAATATTCATCCTTAACTTTTTACAGTTTACTTATGGTTAGTATACTGTATCACTTTTCATTAAATATTAGAGCCTTCCAACTTACATGGTCATTTCCCTTGCCAGTTTCTTTCTTTATTTTACTGAGGTATAATTGACACATAACCCCTTTAAAAAATCTTTACTTGCCCTGGTTGGTTTGGCTCAGTGGATAGAGCATTGGCCTGCGGATTGAAGGGTCCCAGATTCGATTCCAGGTCCCGGGTTCGATTCCAGCCAAGGGCATATACCTTGGTTGCAGGCACATTCCCGGTAGGGGTTGTGCAGAAGGCGGCTGGTCGATGTTTCTCTCTCATCGATGTTTCTGGCTCTCTATCCCTCTCCCTTCCTCCCTGTAAAAAATCAATAAAATATATTTTTTTAAAAATCTTTACTCATATATTTACTGTTTCTGGTGCTCTTCACTCCTTCCTACATGTCCATCTTTCTCTCTGGCATCATTTTGCTTCACACTGAAGAACGTCCTTTGGCACATTTTGTAGTGCCAGTCTGATGGTGACAAATCCTTTCTGTTTCTATTTATGTAAATATGTCTTCCATTTAATGTCCTTTAATTTAAAAACTTTATTTTTTGAGCAGGTTTAGGTTTAAGGAAAAATTGATTGAAAAATGCAGAGTTCCCACAGTTGTCTTGTCCCACCCAACACACACACACACACACACACACACACACACACACACACTCACACACAGTTCCCCCTGTTACTTACACTTGTATTGGTGCAGGGCATGTATTACAACTGGTGAACCAGTGTTAATATATTAACTAAAGTCCATGATTTATATCCGGACCCACTCTTTGTGTTGTGTAGTCATGAGTTTTGACAAATGTACCTAGCATACAAACTGGTTTTACTGCCCCAAAATTTCACTGTGCTCCATGATAGTATGAAATATTTCAGATTGACTTATTTCACATCATAAAATTACGCATTTAAGTTTCCTCCAAGTGTTTTTGTGGCCTGATGTGGATTGTCAATGTTTTGGATTTTAGCTTGGTCTCAGCTCATTTGTCTCTTCTGTAATAGTAAGAAAATTAATGAAAGGGTTTTGTTTTGTTTTACTCTTTCATAAATCAAACATTCACATAAAAACCAGGGGAAATAGAACTAGAGCATTGCCAGCATTCATATGCCCCCAACCAATTATAGTTCCTCCTCAGCACAAGGTAAGTACTGCCCTGACTTTCATGCAGATATTCTTGCTAAACTTTATACTTTTACTATAACATAGTTTTTTTTTACCTGTAATAAAATTCCATCCCTAAAGAATATAGTTTAGTGTTGCCTGCCTTACACAGAATCATATTATATCTTTGTGTGTATCTTATTTTATTCAACATTGTGCTTGTGAGAGTCCTCCATGCTACTATGTAGAGTAGTAATTCATTTGTTTTATTGCTATATGATGTTCCATCACATGAATATAACACAATTCATTTATCCATTCAACTACTGATGGACATTTAGATTGTTTTCCGGTTTGAGGAGGGGGAGGTGGATAATGCTGCTGTAAGTATTCTTCATAAAAGTCTTGGACATATTTCATTAGATTTATTCCTAGATATGTTATATTGTTGATAAAATTTTAAATGGTACCTTCTCAGATATTTTATTTTCTAACTTTTTCTTGGCCAGCATATAGAAATATTGTTTATCTTGATTTTCTATGCAATTATTTTATTAATTCTTATAATTGTTTTGCATTTTCACATACATATTTGTATTAACCATAAATAATATCAATTTTGTTTCTTCCTTACCAATCTTTGAATTTCTGTGCTTTATTTTTGCTTCTTTTCTTTTTCTTTAGCCTTAATGTACTTACAAAAATCTCTAGCACAATTTTGAAAACAAGTGGTGGTAGCAGGCATTCTTAGATAATATGGGTTCTTGTTTTCACCTATACTTTGGCCTGGTAATAATAATAATAATAATTATTATTATTATTATTATTAATCCTCATCCAAGGATATACATTTTTTCACCATTGATTTTGTTGTAGTTGTTAATCCTCACCAAGGATGTTTTTTCTATTGATTTTTAGAGAGAGTGGAAGAGAGGGAGGGAAGTGGAGAGAGAGAGAGAGAGAGAGAAACATCAATGTGTCTCAGTTGCCTCCCACATGGACCCCAACAGGGCCCTGGGATTGAACCTGCAACCCAGTATGTGCCCTTGACTGGGAATTGAACCCATATCCCTTAGATGCTCGGGAAAATGCTCTAACTACTGAGCACACCAGCCAGGGTATGGCCTGGTAATTTTTTATTATCTTGTTACTTTTTCTTTACTGTTAAGAAAATCCTAAAATATTTTATCCAGCATTTTTATTTGTTATCTGTAAAAATATTAATCTAAATAGTATGGCCTACCATGTTCCTGAAAAACCTAAAATCTTGACACAACTCCTTTCATTTATCTTTGCTGTCATTGATTTAAGTTGTCACTGCTATTTTTTTACTGACCCATTATAATAATCTTTTACCTTTTCTGCCTCTCTCTTCTTCAATTAATTTTCTTTTTTAAAAAATATGTTTTTATTAATTTCAGAGAGAGGAAGGGAGGGGGAGAGAGAGATAGAAACATTGAGGAGATTGAGCCTGCAACTCAGGCACGTGCCCTGACTGGGAATCAAACCAGCAACCTCCTGGTGTCTGAGTCGATGCTCAATCAACTGAGCCACTGGCTGGGTTCCATTAATTTTCTTTTATTTTTTAATCTTTATTGTTGAAAGTATTACAAATGTCTCCCTATTTCCCCCATTGACTCCTTCTAGCCCGCACCCACCCCCCACCCCAGGCCTTCACCACATTATTGTCTGTGTCCAAGATTATGCATATGTGCATACAAGTTCTTTGGTAAATCTCTCCACTCACCCACTCCCGCTTTCCCTCTGAGATTCGACAGTCTGTTCCATGCTTCTGTGTCTCTGGATCCATCTCAATTAATTTTCAATCCTGCTGTCAGGAGGTTCTTTCTAAAATAGAGATTTACTCGTGTGTCTCCCTGAATGTTTTCAATATTTTGTGCTTTTCTCTTTTCTCTGGAGATGCTGTTGCTTAGTTTTCCTGCAGTGTCCTTCTGCCTGTGGTTTACCTGTTGTTTGTCCTTCAAGTTTCAGCTCAGAGAATTGTCTTTTCTGAAGACTTCCTATGTCCTTCTGTTATGGGCTGAACTGTGTTCCTCCAAGATTCATACGTTGAAGCCCTAATCCCTAGTCCCTCAGACTGTGACTGATTGGGAGGTACCACCTTTAAAGAGGAGATTAAGTTAAAATGGGGCCTTTAGCGTGGCCCTAATCCAATATGACTGGAATCCTCATTAGGAAAGGAGATTGGGACATGTGGATTGACACTGGTTCTGCAAATACACAGAGAGGAGACCATGGGAGGGCTCAGTGAGAAACAGCTATCTGCCAGCTCAGGAGAGAGGCCTCAGGAAATACCACATGTGGACTTTATCTTGGACTTCCTGCCTCAAAACTGTGACAAAATAAAGTTCTTATCTGTGGTTTAAGCCACTCATTCTGTGGTATTTTGTAATGGGAGCCCTAGAAAACTAATATACACCACTCCTTCCAACCCAGAAAGTTAGACACTCTTCTTCCATGCTTCCCTGGGGCCTTTTATACAGCTCCATGGTGGCCTTATCACCTAATATTGTTTGTTTCTGCATGCTCGACTCACCACGGTTTCTGAAAACCAGAGTTTTCTTGAAAAAAACATGATTTGAATGAATGATCAGTTCTCAAAATGAGAGACAAGAGGAGAATTACCCTTTAGGAAACCAACTGAAATATTAATGGATTGCAGACCAGCCAGAACCCAAGAGTGACCCTGCAGGGATCCTCAACATTAGAAACCACAGTACGTATAGCTTTCTCTTGGCACAAATGTTAAGAGAGTCCTATTCCTGCTGGGAGGAGAAACAAAGTAGGGTACAGGAAGTAAAACAGAGAATGGCAGCGCTTGGATTAATGTCAGACTGCTTCACACTGAATTCGGTGAAGAGATAGTTACATAAACCTAGCAATCTCTGAGTGGTTTTTACCCTGAAGTCTTCACTCACTAGAGAAGTATGTGCGTCGTGTGTTAGCATAGTAAAAGCAGCGAACAGTTCAACATTGTGGTCAGGCTCATTAGGTTCAATCCCTTAGCTCCACCAATTACTAGCTTAAAATGCCTAAGCCTCAGTGTCCTCATCTGTAACGTGGGAATGACGGTGCTTATAGTGTTTACTCTATAGAGTTGTTTTGAGGGTTAAATGACATCATTCATGTGAAGGACTAACCTTGTAAGCATTTAATGAATAATAGCTGTCGCCAGCCAGCGTGGCTTGGTGGTTGGGTGTCGAACTGTGAACCAGGAGGTCGTGGTTTGATTCCTGGTCAGGGCATGTGCCTGGGTTGCAGGCTCAATCCCTGGTGGGGGATGTGTGGGAGGCAACCGGTGGATGATTCTCTCTCTTCATCGATGTTTCTAGCTCTCTCTCCCTTCCTCTCTGAAATCAATAAAAATATATTAAATAAATAAGTAAATATTAGCTGTTGTTAGGATAGCACTCTATTCAGTTGAGTATTTATAACGTTAAGTGTCTCTTTAGAGGAGAACCCCCAGCGTCCTCCAGTAAGTGGCAGGAAAAAAAGTTAGCCGCACACAAATGCCAGGTGGCCTTATGTTTAAAATGCCCTGAGTATACTTCGCCTGAGTATGTTTTTACAGAATTTAAAGGGACGTACGTCTGGGTTTATCACTATTACGACTCACAAAAAATGCAAAAAATGCAGCCCATTGACAGGAGCTTTACTTCGAAATAACACGAGTAGACAAGAATTATGTTCTAATGTAAGAATTTCCATTCACTGTACTTTCTCGAGCATGACTCCAAGAATACAGTCAGTTTGGGGGTTATCTGTTGGGTTCGCACGCTTTATGATTCAGATTTGGAAAGGAGCCCCTCTGGCACGTTACAGCAGTGACAGTGGCTTTCCTGGGTAAAAATCTCTGTGGGTTGGTGCCAATCATGGAAGTGCACAGGGATCCAACTCTTTGAAGCACTTAAACAGCAACTTTGGGGAGTGTGCAATACTTGTTTTCCGTCCTGGGTGAGATTGTCCTGCTTTCAATTCTCCAAGCTAAATGCACTGTGGATGGTTACCTGGGTGACAGCTCGTAAACTAAGCGGTTGCTTTGCAGCTAGCTGAAGGATTTGTGCACTCAGAACCAGCTTTAAATATATTGTAAAGGTGCTTTGAGCTGTGCAACACCAGGAAATAAGCAAAGAAAACAACCTAAATCTATGCTGCTTTCAAATGGATCCCTTGTTGAAGTGTGGTTGACAGCTGTCCCAGAAATCAGTGCCATGGTGAATTAGGACGATGTTGACTGATGTTTGGCTCGATGTTTCTTCAGCTATGTACCTACTCCCTCGGCAAAACACACCATAGGTAAGCCAAATCTCCATTTTTCATCATGTTTTAGATAATACCATATGTTGTAACTTTTTTTTTCTCTTCAAAGGATGTCTCAGAGGAAGAATATCAGATAAGTGGATAGAGAAAACTCAAATAATTGTATACTTAAGAGTTGTTGTAATAAACTTTTCCAATGAGACAATTCCTTGAAATCTTTCATACAAATGCCTCTAGACCAGTGGTTCTCAATCTTGGCTGCACATTAGAATCACCTGGGAATCTTTAAAATCCTGATTTCTGGGCCTCATCCTCCGGAAATTCTGTTTCTTTGTTATGGGGTGGGGCCACAACATTAGTAACAAACAGAGTTTCCGGAGGATGAGGCCCAGAAATCAGGATTTTAAAAAAAGATTCCCAGGTGATTCTAATGGGCAGCCAAGGCTGAGAACCACTGCTCTAGACCATAGGCTAAACTGATAAGAACAAGAAAAGTATATAAAATTGCTTCCATTGAATTATACCCAGGCACGATCTTTTCTTTTAGTCACCAAAATATGTGTTGAATTTACATGGTATAAAGCTTCTTGCAACCACTCAGTATTGTATATATGTGTTCTTGGCCCAATTTTCTCAAAATGAAAGAGGATTCCCATTGCTTTCAGTCTTAATTTCTTAAGATTCCAAATCAAATATACAGTGTAATAAAAAGATGTTGTTTTACAATTAGATTAACCATAAAAGAGATTGGGCTTCAATAGATGCTAAACCAGAAATCCCTGTGCAATGAAATATTGCTTAAAAATCATTGTCCCAAACAACCCTAAAGGGGAAAATTGAGAAAAGTTTTCTTATGAAAAAACTTAAAATGGAAATGTACAGACAGAAGATCACAGTGGAAATGGAGCTCACTAATAAAAGCCATGTGGGTCCGTCCATGTTAATGGAAAGAGCCAACTACTAGTATACACAGGGATACCGCTGTATGTCATTCTTCTCTTCTTCCGGCCGCTACTGAGTGTGTGAGGCCACGGATGACCAAATAACGACCACATTGCCCACTATTGTAGTGATTGGATTTAACAACTTTTGGGTTGTGGTTTGGTTGAGATTTTAATTTTTTATTTAGATGGTAGATATTACTTGTAAAATACTCTAATTTAAAAGTGACATTAAAAATTAAAGCACATAAAGTCCTGCATAGGGAATATGGTCAATAATATTGTAATAACTATGTATGGTGTCAGATGGGTACTAGACTTATCAGGGTTTTCACTTTGTAAGTTACATAAATGCCTAATCACCATGTTGTACACCTGAAACTAATATTGTATGTCAAGTGCAGTTGAGAGGTAAAAAAAATTTTTTCAAAAATAATTAAGCCACAACTTCATAACATACATTGTCTTTTCATTGCTAGGGGTAATAACCTTGGAAAAAAATACCTTTGGGGTCCTATTTCCAATTTATAAATAAACTGGTAATACAAATGTGTATTTCTTGCCCAGTTGTTATTTGTCTATCCGATTTTCAGCTTTATTGAAGAACAGGTTTTACTTATCCTTTGTTTCTGAAAGCGTTTCTTTTACCTAAAAAGATATTGCAAATACTGTTGCATTTTCAAAAATAAGTATACAAATCCAAGTTGCAAAGCAATTTGAGGAGACAGATATGTCTCCTAGTGTTTAAAACTGATTTTGAACGTATCATCTCTCTTTTTAGCTTTTGGTAAAGTACACGGTGCATTTAATGCTAATGACTAGGATAATGATGATGAAGGAACAGCAATCAACCAAATGTCTGCTTCCCTGACAAGAGCTTAGAGAAAGCAGTCAGGCATGGCCATTCTGCAGAACATCCCGCCCACCTCCCGCGCGCCCCCCCCCCCCCCCCCCCCCCCGCCCCGCAGTATTTGGTGAAATTAAATACACTCGGCCCATTCACCTTGGAGAAACTTTGGCATGATGCGAAAGAAGGCCTGAACGAGGATATTTGTCACAGTGTAGTTTGTGGAGTGGGAAGCTGGAGTCCCCTTAGATGCCCATCTCCAAGGGAAGGGATAATAATAATAAAATAGAATGGTGTTGGACATGATACAGCCATCAGAAGCAGACAACCAGAGGTACACATGAGTATAGGCCAATGCTTAAGAACAGTGGTAAGGTAATAAATAAGCAACCAGACTTGGCCGGTGTGCTGAGTAGTTAGAGTGTCAGCCTGCACACTGAAGAGTCTCTGGTTCGATTCCCCATCAAGGGACTCTCCCCATTTTTTGTTTTAATTAAAAAAAAGAAAAGAAAACAAAACAAATAGACTTTTAAAGTAGACTTTATTTTTTAGAACAGTTTTAGGTACACAACAAAATTGAGTGGAAAACACAGAAAGTTCCCATATATTTCCTGTGCCCTCCAAACACAGCCTCCCCACCATCGACATCCAGCACCAGAGTCGCACATTTGGTATAATTAATGAACATACATTGACACGTCATTATTATCCAAAGTTCAGAATTTACATTAGGGTTCACTCTTGATGTTGCACATTCTAAGGTTCTGGACAAATGTAGAACATGTGCCCACCATTATTGTGTCACACAGAGTAGTTTCACTGCCCTGGAATCCTCTGTGCTCCAGCTATTCAACACCCCTCCCCAACCCGTGGCAACCACTGACCTTTTTATTGTCTCCAGGATGCACCTTCCACCCTCCACCCTCCACCCCAATCTCTGATCCCTCCCCCTGCCTTTCCTGCTTAAGCATTCGGGTGATTTCTGTCCTTAGACAACTTCTGGGACATTTATCATTACTGCTTATTCCTTTTGATTTAAGTTTCCTAGGCTAAATACTAGTATTAGTGTTCCCCCTGAATTTCTAATAGAGAACAAATTGAAATAGAGAATCAAGTCCTCAAGTCTTTTCCTACTTTTGCTCAACATGATGTTACATAATAATAACAACAATTCTATATAATAAAAGGCTAACATGCAAATTGACCGAACAGTGGAATGACCAGTCGCTATAATGTGCACTGACCACCAGGGGGCAGATGCTCAATACAAGGGCTGCCCCTCTGGTGGTCAGTGAGCTCCCACAGGGGGAGTGCCACTCAGTCAGAAGCCAGGCTCATGGCTGGTGAGTGCAGCGGTGGTGGCGGGAGCCTCTCCTGCCTCCATGGCAGTGCTAAAGATGTCTGACTGATGGCTTAGGCCCACTCCCCACAAGAGCGGGCCTAAGCCATCAGTTGAACATCCCCCGAGGGCTCCTGGACTATGAGAGGTCTCAGGTCAGGCTGAGGAACCCCTTCCTCCCGAGAGCTCGAATTTCATGCACCGGGCCTCTAGTACTATAATAGTAATAACAGCAATAATATCCAACATTGATTACATGTTTACTATTGTAAATTCACTATTCTAAAGGCTTTATACATATTTTGTCTAATTCCAAACAACACCATTAGAACATTAGTATTAGTATCTGCATTTTACAGATGAGGAAAATGAGGCACTGGTGAGGCAGGATAGTGAGAAGTTAGGAAAATCCTGGGCAAGAGAAATCCTGGGGAAACTGAGATAAGAAAATTAAACAAGGCCAAACAATTTGAACTGTTTACAGCCACCTGGTGAATCAAAAGACCTATCTCCCCTAACCAAGGACACTCCCTAGCCAGAGAATACATAGCTTAAATCATCCTGGTCAGGGAGATAGAGAACAGAGACCCTAATAATGCCATTTGTGCCAGCTAACCCAAGGACAGATGAAGTATGAGGAACACACAACAACAAAAAACACACACAAAACCATTAGAGCCAAACAGACCCAAGATAAAGTAAAACAATAAAGCAGGCCAAATAATGAATCAGCATATTAAAAATTGCACCTGGAAAGCTGATGAGTATTCTGCTGAAACCTCCCCTAAAATTCTCACCTCCAGAGAGATAAAACCCCCAAAACAAAGGATATCAGCCATGTCTTGCTCTAGAGCATGCCCATGCCCCTTCCTGGGCATGAACTTTAATTTCTTCCTAAACTCTAAAGGTATCCATGAGAGGAGGAACAACCAGAGGAGCAATGGACAGTGGCAGCTCAACCAGGGCTCACCCCCTGATCCTGTCACCAAGACCCCTTTTTTCTCTGACTTCCCACTTCTGTCACTGTGACCTTCACTTCCCTGTGAGCTCACAGCAGCCCCATCTGGGCTCAATCATTTCCTATCACATTTCTAGGGAGCCAAAGCAGAGCCCCTCCCAGGCTCTCTCCCGTTGCTTCTTCTACCCTAATTTCTTCTTTGTTTCACTGTCCCCCGCATTAATAAACATGCTCTCAAACCCACCTGGATGTGTGTTGTGAAGTCTTTTTTACAGGAAGCTGAGAACCCACACACACTACTTATATGCTGGCTCTGTTGCTGACCTCATTCCGAAAAAGCAAATGCCTGTCTCCTCCTGCATCACATCCCCACAGCTGCCCAACCCCATCCTCTTGGCCCCATCTTTCATTATCTATGGCCAATGTGTCACAGGCCCTCTTAAGTTTTATTTTCAATTTTTTGTTTCTACCTTTCTATTCTCTGATAATAATCTTCCTAAAGTACCAGTGTTCCTAAAAGGCAATACTCAGAACGCCCCCTGGCCTTCCCAACCTAGTCAGAAGTAAAGTGTGAATTCCCACCCACTCCACTCTCTCCTCATTCACCCTGGGTATTGGCCTTTGTTCATGTCCTTCCTCCAGTCAAAACTGCCCTTTCTCCTTCACTCTGAGTCTCCAAATATTATTGCTACCTTTCTTAACATGGAGTGCTCCAGCTCACGTGACCATCGCATTCCTCTGGTATCTATAAGATTCAATATCTATTGTTTGCTTTGATAATTATGTACTTTCTTTCTTGTATTTTGTCTTAACTATTTTATATTATATTCTATGTGACAGGTCTATGAAAGGTGCTGAAGGACAATAGCATCCTCTTAAATGAATGGATGAATTTATCAAATAGTAATAACTCTGGGGTGAAGTACATGTAGTCTAGACCATGAATTCTGAAGGCATTTGTGTATTTAGAAGATTAAAGACCAATTCTAGATCTTTTCTTTTTTTTCCTTTAGCTCCCCCCACCCCCCGACAAAGTTGTACTATGAAATGGGCCTTTTGCTTTTCTGCTTTCAACCAAATGCCAGCTCACTGCAAATAAATTGCCCACTCAGTGAAATAACATGGTGACGATGGTGCCAGAAGCTGGAATTGGAATATAGTATCTGACAAAGGAGTTTGTGCTTTTCCAACAGCAAGAGACTCCCTAGGATAGGTGGTTTGGTGATTTCAAAAAATGCAATTTAAGAAATATTTTAATGATTTGGAATACTGAGCTGGGATACTTAAAATTAGGACATCCCAGAAAAATCTAGAATGGTGGTACCACCACACTCATCAATGACTCACCCTGAGTTGCATTATGGAGGTTACAACAGCGGAAGGCATAGAATGTCCTGGCTATTGAGGAGTTTACAGTACTGTTGGGAAGATTGGACTTTCAAAAAGAAAATAATTATAGGGATTTTAAAAACAACGCTAAAGAAAATGAAATCCCACAAGAACTTTCACCAATAGAACAACTTTGCATATAGTACCTCAGATCCTCACCAACCATTTGGAAAGGGGGCTATCATTTCCATTTTCAAGTTGAGGGCATAAAGTTCAGAGAAGCTGAGTGACATGCTCACGGTTACACAGTTGATAATCTGTGGGTGAGGGATTTGAGTTTGGGTCTGTCACGCTCTACAGCTTGTGCTCTTTCCGTTCTCGTGTTGAGCATCCTTTCTTATCCTGTACCACAGCAGATCTTGAAAAGTGATAGTAAAATTATTATTGTTCCCAATTTAAAATACATGGTGGGGCAAAAGTAGGTTTACAGTTGTTCATGTGGCAAATAATACAATAATTAATAAATAAAAATGCAAGAATAAACTGTTTCACGTACTCACAACTGTAAACCTACTTTTACTCCACCCCGTATGTGTGCAAAGAACCAAGATTGGTGGGATTATGGGGTTTTCTCTGTTTTAAAAATTGTCTTTAAGAACTGTTATAGTATCATATACATAAAAGAAAGAAATGAGATCTAAAAATAAACCTTGTTACATTTGAATTACCCACGGCTTTATGTCTCATGTAATTAAATTGTTTATTTTCTCTTAAAGGCAATTATATGGAATGAGCAAGATGAATAAAAATAAACTGATTCATGATTTGCTGGAAGTAGTTTCAAGAGGTGATGTGGAACTCATCTGTGACCATATTACTAAAGTCCATTCCATTCTTGGAAACCTTGACTTTCAGCATCCAAAGACTGGGAATACACCTCTCATTACTGCAGCAGAAGAGAATCTAACAGAGGTAACATGTGGTGTCCGGGGCCCATGGATACTCCTCTAACTAAGGATTCCAAGATGGGATGTTTGGGAATAGCATTACCACCCAACTCCATGAAAAAATGTCTGAAGGCAGAAAGCAGGGGTTGAGGATGGAGGGGTGGGGGAGGAAGAGTGAGGGGCAACTGGAAGGAGAACTGGGAGAACCTAAATAATCTAGAGAGTCGCCATCTTTATTTATTCCCCTACTCAGTCAACAGAATACTAGACTTCATGTTGGGTACCAAGTTGAATCAAATGCAGATGTCACCTTTGAGGAACTTATGGTCTAGTGAGACCATGTAATGGGGCCTGAGTTTTTTCCCCCTTTCCACTCCCCACCCTCAGCTTCATCAGACCTAGAAAAGTGTACCCTATTCTAACAAATGCATATAATCCTGAAAGTAGGGGGAAAGGAGTAAATAAATAATAGTAAGATGGACAAGGACACAAGATTGTCCTCTTTGTTCTAGTTATATATCCATCTAGAGTGTCTCACACATCTAGGTGCTATTAAATGGATAAACTAATGATTAAATAATCCATTTGGGTCTTATTGATCATTTATACCATTGTATGTGGGAACTTATAAGATTCTTTTTAAGAATGCAGGTGAGGATGAGAGTATGTGCTGGGGGTGGGGTGGCCGGGGAGAGGTCAATGGGGGGAAAAGGAGACATATGTAATACTTTAAACGATAAAGAATTTAAATTAAAAAATAAAGAATGCAGGTGAGCCCTGGCAGGGTGGCTTAGTTGGTTAAAGTGTTATCCCATACACCAAAAGGTTGAGGGTTCAGTCCCAGCTAGGGCACATACCTAGGTTTTGTATTCGATCCCTGATTGAGAGGCAACTGACTGATGTTTCCTTTCTCTCTCTCTCTCTCTCTCTCTCTCTCTCTCTCTCTCTATCTCTCTCTCTCTCTCTCCCAAAATTAATAAAAACATATCCTCAGATAAGGATTTAAAAAAAAAAGAATGCTGGTGAAAGTGAGAACAATATGAGCACTTGGAATTGGAGATGGTCAGCAAGAAGGGAGCTATAAGGGGAATAGAAAAGGGCTTAGAATGGGAAAACTACAGTGAAAAAGACAAATTTCACTCAGCTGCACAGGTCGGTACCTCTGCAAGTTCTTGGGAATCTAAATGCAAGTGGTCCTTAACCCTGCTGGCCACTTCAATTAGCCTCTCTCTTGACTAATTGTTAGCTTTTTTTCCCTCTTTTGATTCTTTTCTATTAACACCTTTTAAACAAATTCTAAAATGTTACGTATGCTTTTTAAAAAGAAGCATGTATGCACAACTTAAAGAAAAATGAGACTAGTGTCCATATACCCACCAGCCAAGCCAAAAATCAGAACATAGCCATGCATCAAAAGCCCTCTATCTGCTCCTCCTAAATTGCATCCCCCATAATTCATAATCATTATCTTTAATTTTGGGTTAAACATTTCCTTAGTTTTGCTACTTTTACTCATATTCCTAAGTAATTTATTGTTGATTCTTCCTGTTTTTGAACTTTATAAGAACAAATTTGCACTGCATGTGAGTCTCTGTAACTTACTTCTGTTCATTATTATGTTTTTGAGATTCACCCACTTCAACACATGTAGCTGTGGGTTCTCATTTTTACTGCTATTTAGTATTCCATGTATGCCCCAACTTGTCTATCTTACTCTGATGGACAGGTGGGCAGTTTCCATATTTCTATTATTGCAAACATTGATGCTATTTTCCATTAGCATTTGATATACTGAGATATCTCCCTTCTGATGACACGTAAATTAACAAGCACCTTCACTGAGCCCACATCTTCCTCCAGCCACTTTCACTCCTCTTTTGGGCCTCTTCAAGTTAGCCTGACGCAATTTATTGGATTCTTGGCAGAAGAAACAACACAGGGTCAGAAACAATAGCATTTGCCAGAGTATTATCAGTTTTATGTCAGTTCCCCAGTTCCCACAGGATGATAGGAAGGGGACCAGGAGACCTCTTCTCAAACAATAGATTGTATTACAGGAGAGGAACCCTAAATTTGTGGAAGCCAAATCTTTTATAACGGGCATTCAGCAAACCTACTCTTTGCTCCAGAGGGAGATACTATCTCTAGCCAAGGCTATTCATTATACAAACACTACTCAAATGAGCTTGAAAAGAGTCTGGGGAAAAGGCAGTAAGTGCTTCTGTTCATTAGACTTGTAGGAATGTAAGAGACCCAGGGAAACATCTCTCCTAAAAATATCTACCCTCCATTTCTACATTGTCTTGGTTTCTGGTGAATTTTCCATGAGTACACCACTCTGCTGGTCACTCTGACTAATCTTACCAACAGAGGCTGGGCCCAAATCCAGCAGTTTGTCTCAGACAACATCTAAGTAAAGCTACTATATAGGACTCCAACCAGCAGAATGAGGCCATATTGTAGGCTACCCTCAACCATGCTATTCAGGGTCCTGGACTCCTCCAGCTGAACAAATCCCATAAACCATCAGGATCTGCCATAGAAACCAGGTGGCTTTCTTCTTAAGTTTCTCTATTGATTGATTGTCCCATTCAGTAAGGCATCAATCTAGAGACAGTAGCATGTATTAGCCATGACTTCACCTTGGCCCGCAAGCAGGAAGTCTAGGGCAATTCTACCATCTGTAACAACCCCTGGCCAGTGACTTGACTACTGATCTGAAAGTCTTTCAGGGATGAGGTAGTGTTATTGGTAACTTCAATTTAGGGACAAATTTTGTCCTACTTTGTCTAATTGTATGACTTCTATCTTAGGAATACTTATCCACAGGGGGCACAAATGACAAGTCAACTATCCCTCTGGAAGCTCCCCAAAATAACCAATAGTAGCTTCATTTTGGGGAGAGCTCTGAAGTCATCTGAGGCTACATCATCTACTGATAGTACTTCCTTACCTAAAGTATAAGTCACCATGTTTTCAGGATGAATACAAGTTAATGTCAGGTTTTCACACAATTAGTATCTTTCCTTGGGGGGGGAGGTGGTGTTTACCATTGTCCCCCCCCCTCCGCCCCCAAGTGGGAACTACCTTAGTCAGGGGGCACAGGTTGATAGTGCCTCCATGTGGCCTCTCAGCTGGCTGGTAAGCCTGAAGATTCCCAATTCAGTCTGAATGATTGAGCCTGGTCCTTGATTTGGAAGGATTATCAGCACTGTTTGTCCGTGCCAGTAGTTTAGTAGCGTTCATTTGCCCCACAGAATGAGTGAGTGGTGGCTACAGGAATGGGAGTGAAGTGTTGATAAGTGTTTTACATGGAAGGTGCAAGATCTGGGGCTGTTGGCCACTTTTGTTATTATACTTCTTGGTGAGACTAAAGTAATTGGCAATTAAAATTGAACTATCTGGCTGACCCAGCAGTCAGTTAAATATAAGGTGCTTGTTACAGTTTTGGAGAGCCGGGATATTTTCTTTCATGAGGGTGTTTTGATAAGAGCCACTAGCAAGCTGATATCCACTTTTCAAAAGTGATGTATCTTTTGGACATGTCAGGGAGGCTCCCCAAGGACACCTGTGGGTGAAAACTTCCTCCCTTTGCCAAAGGCTCCCCAATTGGCAAAATAATCAGTTACAGACTCAAAAGGGTCAGGGGTTCCAAAGTTACTCGTACTTCTCTACATAGTAACTCATCATGGTTAAAAGAATCCTCCCTGACACTTAATGGGATTGGGAAGGTATACACTTATAATACATGAATTCCTATTACAGATTCAGATATAGAAGCTGCAGCCATAGTACATTGAATTGACCAAAGGGCACCACCCACGAAGCCACTTTAGATTTCCTTCCCCACTGCAAACCATGCCCAAACCCCATTAGCTGAATTCATACACTCACTTGCCCCAAGGATCTGGGCAGCAAGTAATGTGGCATCAAGGGAGCCATAAAGGTTTGAGTCTCTCCCCTCCCCAAAGTTCACCAACATACTCCCATGGGTGGCCATGATCTTCAATCCCTTTGAAGATAGGGTTCCCTGGCCCCACTTCTAATGCTCTTTTTCCTTAAAGCAGATGAGGTTGAAGTACAGGAGGCTGTGGAGGGGCTAGGAATGTGGAGAAAGAGTGGTTACAGGCCAACAGACAAGTTAAGCCTGAGTCAACCAAAGGCTTCAAACGGTGAAGCTCCAGTCAGAAAGCACTGGGGCCGTTGCCAATGAACCCTTGCCTGGAGCTGAAATAGATGGCGCCAGTGATAATTACTTTTCCACCTGACATAGGGCTTCAGGTGGGCTGAAACCATCAGGAGTTCATTTAGTTGAACAACTTTTGGTTTCCAGAAACATGGAGGCTTCTTGTTGTAATTATCATTTGCTGACTCATTTTTATGATAATATCTCTTAAAATTTCACCTGATTTTGACATAAGGTCTAGGGCAGCGGTTCTCAACCTGTGGGTCGTGACCCCTTTGGGGGTCGAATGACCCTTTCACAGGGGTCGCCTAAGACCATCGGCAAACACATATATAATTACATATTGTTTTTGTGATTAATCACTATGCTTTAATTGTGTTCAATTTGTAACAATGAAATTGGGCGTCACCACAACATGAGGAACTGTATTAAAGGGTCGCGGCATTAGGAAGGTTGAGAGCCACTGGTCTAGGGGAATGTTCCGGGGCAGTGGGGCTAATCATAAGAATTTGTCTAGGTTTCTTTGTGTCCATTTCTCTTTCTCCATTGAGTCACCTTCTTCAGTATTGTAACCCAATCCAGGCCAGTGAGAACCTCAAAACTAGTTAATGCCTCAGCTGTAGTTTATCACGGGAATTTTTCTGTCTCAGGGAAATCCCCAAGAGAGCCATTGCTCCCTTAAAGTAGCTAAACCCACTGCAAAAAACAAAAACAAAAAACAAACAAAACCAAGGCTTTACATTCATCATTAAGTGGATCTAAGGTTGTCAGCAGGAAGAGCTGAGCTGCAAGATAGCTATATTATCATTCCTCCTCAACAAGCATCATGCATCTTACCACCCGTAGTCAAAGTTAACCAGCCAAAGTTCAAAGCTGGCCTGTGTGTGTGTGTGTGTGGGGGGGTGTTTTGTTTTTACCATTTTAATCATGAATTTTCCTACTTCCATCCTCAGTGAAGATATGCATCTCTGTAACTGTTGTCTGAAAGGGAGTAGAATTTTCCGTCTACCCAGAACAAATCTTGGCTTTATTTGCCACAATGGCAGGAACCTGAGGCTGACTGACAAATTGGTGAGGAAGATACAACCCACAAAAGAATTATCAAAAACCAAGAAATAACAGTTTTGAACTTATTTCCTGATATACAGCCTATAACTACCTTCCTGTTTAGTTCCTTAAACAGTCATATATTGTCAGTAAAGTGGAGGACCCTTTATTGTCCAATTTACCATACAAATGGGTTAACATATTTGCTACCATTTCCCATGAACTTTCCTCATTCTTCCTCTGTCATGCCTTTCTCTCTCATCATCTCACTTTTACAAAAGTTATCAATTGTAAAGCATCTGAGATTTTCTCCTTATATGCAAGCTATCATTTTGCCTGCCACAGTTTCAGAGTCTGTTAGATGACACAAGCCTCCTGGGTCAGAGAAAAATCACAGTTAATTATTCATAATAGTAATAGCTGGCATTTGCTTCAGTTCCCTGAGCCCCAATTTCCACAGGGAAACATAGAGAGGTGATACCTACACATACAGTGGATTGGATTGTAAGAGAGGAACCCTGAACTTAGGAAACCTGAGTCTTTTATAATAGCCAATCAGTAAGTCTTCCCAGTGTTCCAGAGGGAGACACTACGTCTGTTTTCCAAGGTTGCTCACCATACAACTATCTTTAAAAACTAGGCGGTCAGTGCCTCTGCCATTTCTCTTATTCCTCGCCATCAGATCTCCATGATCTCATTGGTCTCCCAACGTTCACTCTTCCCCACATCAATCCATTTCAGTAGCCAGAGTGATTTTGAAAAATACTTATCTGATCATGTTATTTCTCTGCTCAAAATTTTTACTGGCTCCTCATTTCCCTGAAGATTATAACATTAATTGCCAAAAAGGAGTTGGTAAGGCCTTTCAATTTAGCTGCTGATGATTTCATCACATCTCCTACTCCTGCTTCCCACTTCCTGAGCTCCAGCCATACATTCCTCCTTCCAGAGCTTTGAATGTTCTTTGTCTTCTTGTCCACTGTATTAGTTTGGGCTCCCATAACAAACATACCATGGTCTTGGGGGCTCAAACAACAGAAATGTATTTCCTCATAGTTCTGGAGGCTGGGAAGCCAAATCAAGGTTCTGGCTGATTCAGTTTCTGATGAGAACTCTCTTCTTGGCTTGGAATTGGGAGAGAGAGGAGAGGGAGAGGGAGAGGGAGAGGGAGAGGGAGAGGGAGAGGGAGAGAGAAGCAAAGAGATAGAGATGATGTCTCTTCTTACAAGGACACTAATCCTATCAGATCAGGGTCCCATTCTTATAACCTTTTAAACTTTAATTACTTTTTAGAGGCCCTCTCTCCAAATACAATCACGTTGCAGGTTAGGGCTTCAACATATGGATTTTTAGGAGACAATTCTGTCCATAGCATTCACAGTACTTTGTTCATACTATATCCTTTGCTTGGAACCATCTTTCCCAGCAGTCTTTGCCTAGTTAACTGAGTCTGATTCCACAATTCTCAACTTAGACATCACTTTCTCCAGAAAGTCTTCCCAGCCCCTCTAAGACAGCTGATTAGGTTTCTTCTAGGTCCCCCCTCAGCTTTCTGTACTTATTCTATCGTTGCATATATCACATTGTGTTGCAATTGCCTTTTTAACCGTCTCTGTTCCTCACTATATTGTAAATGCCTTAAAGTCTGGTCATCTTTCTTGTTCATTGTTGCAGTCTCAGCACCAAGAACAGTTCTTGACACATGCACTAGTCACTCAGACCATATTTGTTGAATAAATTAAGCCTCCATCATTTTAAACAGAGTTCATTCTTTCCCTAGAAATACTTGTAACATTCAATAACTTATAAGCCTGAGTTTTGGGGTTTGATATTCTAAACTACAGATGATACTAATAGGACTTGAATGTGTTATGTGGATTTAAGAGGAAATACTTACAGATCTCCAGTTTGAAAAAACTATAGTATCCTCAAACCATCCACATCATGGAGATTTTTTAAAAAGGCAAATAGCAATCACCAGCTTCCAAATCAATTCTTCATTCTTATGCCCCTTTTAATCTCCTTTCCTATATCATGAATAGAAGCCATATCTAAGTAAGTTTTCCACTCAGCCCTGAAAACACCATTGGCACTGAAAAATGCGAAATAAGAATGTTGTGGTATTGCAGGTTGTTGAGTTTCTTCTGGAAAAGGGAGCAGATATCACCCTTTGCAATTACGACAATCGAACCGCGGTCCATGTGGCTAATTGTGATGTCCAAAGACAGCTCTTGGCCACCAATGGAATCCAGGCTTCCCAAATGCAACTTCTACGAAGTTCATGGCAAGGTGATCTTGAACAGCTTCAGCAACTGTTGGTCAGTCAAATCAATGTTAAAGTCTACCTTTGGGTATGTAGGCTGGTGGGTGGTAAGAAGGGCACAGACCACATATGACTCCTTTTAAAGAAAAATAACTTCTTTTCAAACGCAGTCCCAGGAAATTTCAGGCAGGAAATATGAGAAAGAAAGAGAATCAAACAGGACACTGGGGTGAAAAACAAGATAATAAAAGAACAAAGCAGCAGCCTTTTTCCCTTCCTGCAGCTGGAAGCTACAAGTCAGCAGTGCCCCGGGAAATGATGCGCTCCCAGGGTGACCCTGGAGAGCCACTGTCAACTTGCTCAGAAGCGTTCCCTTGACATCAGTGCCATTTGTGCAGCTGCTGTTTAGATCCCTCTGGACTAGTTGCAATTATTAACTTTACCTTGAAAAGGGAACCAGAGAGACTATGCTTTGCATAATACTTAGCTGTGACTAAAGGAGTTAAGAGGATACATTTTAAGTGCTTTCTTCTTAGGGTATTGATCTTGTTTAGATTTTCTACCCATTGATATTCTTTCCTAATGAAATTTCAAAACCATATGCATAACGGAGGACACTAATTATTGGTGGCCACTGCTTACTCTTGGCATTTCCCCTCAGAGATACTGTCAGATCACATGACCTTCTCGCTGAAAGAAAATCAATGGCTGCTAGGAAACAGTTTCTTCCATTCCCTCATGGTAGAGACACAAATAGATAAAGGAAAAGTGAACAATATTATAGTCACCTAGAGTTCAAGAAAATATACAACAAAATCCAAAGGGCTCAACATTTTTTGTTGTATTAAATGACCATCTAAAATTGCCATATGTCATGAGTTCTGGCATAGAATTTTTTTTGAAAGACAGTAAATTTTATTTTTGTTGTAATAGTTGTAATCCAATGTCTGTTTTCTTGACCATATTTTTCACCCCTAAAGATTGGTAGCTGAGTTTTAAGAAACTAATGTCTATAATTGGACCCAGAGCCTAACCCACAGATGCTGAATTAAAGTGTGTTGTAAGACTACACAATTAATGTGCTGTTGTAAGGTTCAAAAATGTTCATGTTGGTTCTAACTAATAATAAACATTGATATAAGAGGTAGTTTCTTTTTAGAGGCCGAAAAAAAGAGTTAACTAATTAATTCCCAGAACACCACTCTGAGGTAATATCATTATCTCTAGTTTGTCCCTAGAGAAACTGAGATAGAGACACTGACTATATTCATATGGCATAAAGTGAAATGAAGGTAAAAATTAGCGCCCCAACCCCCTGATCTGCCCTGCTCTGTGTGTGACAGCGTGCGGTGCCCCAACTCCCCTATAGGCCCTACTCTGTGCATGACAGTGGGGAGCTCCCCAACCCCCTGATGGGCCCTGCTCTGTGCATGATGGGGGGAGCTCCCCAACCCTCTGATGGGCCCTGCTGTGTGCGTGACAGGGGGTGGCGCCGCAACCTCCCCATCGACCCTGCCTTGAGTGTGACAGGGGGCGGTGGCCCAACCCCCCAATCGGCCTTACCCTGAGCGTGACATCGCAACCTCCCGATCCGCCCTGCTCTGTGCATGACAGGGGGCGGTGCCCCAACTCCCCAATCGGCCCTGCTCTGAGCCCGACCAGGGGCTGCACCTAGGGATTGGGCCTGCCCTCTGCCACCCGGGAGCAGGCCTAAGCCAGCAGGTCGTTACCTCCCAAGGGGTCCCAGACTGCAAGAGGGCACAGGCCGAGCTGAGGGACCCTCCCCTCCCCCCGCCGAGTGCACAAATTTTTGTGCACCGGGCCTCTAGTTTGATTATATAAGTGCAGTTAAATGAGTGGCCTTACTATTGTAACTCAGTCATCATTCCACAAACATTTACTGAGCATGTGTGTGATGCTCTCCAATCACCAAAACAACCCTGTTATTCCTGCGTTATAGCTGAGGACTGTGAAGGTCAGTGAGGAGGGTTGCCAGGTTTTGCAAATAAAAATACAGAACACTCAGTTAAATTTGAATTTTAGATAAATATCACCTTTTTTTGATATAATTACATCCCAGATGAAAATTATTCATTGTGTAACTGCTGGCATCCCTTATTTTATCAGGGTGATTTAATCACCTTTTAACAGAGTGTCCTTGATATAATCCTATCAGGGAGGCTAAATACCAACTTAAAAAGCTAAAGTTCACCCCCCAGGTCTGTCTGCCTCTCAGGCCTGTGTTCTTTCAACTCATCAGCTCCCTCCCAATACACATATTGAGAAAGAAGGTATTGATTGAAGTCAAAATAAGAATTTGGCCAAGCAATGAAAATGCAAAGATTAGTATAAATAGACATTCAGAAAAACATTCCATAAGTAAAGCTTCACATTTTTAAAGGCATCAGAAGAGTTCCTGGACGTAAATTTCCCAAACCAGCATGGCCTGACCCCTCTGATGCTGGCTGTGAGAGACGTGGACCTGTTTGAGAGTCTTGAGATGTCAACAGCCTACAGACCCGCGGAGGTTCTGGCTGAGCTCCTCAGGCACCGCGCGTGAGTATGAGTGGTCAGTCAGCGCCAGTGCGAGGGCATACATGCCATTCTTACTTACAGGAGTCATTTCGATGCTTAAATTATGTATACTAAATGCACATGCGTGTTCACAAAAGGGACTTCATAGTTGCAAAGTGATGCACAGATGCTAGGTGTCGCTATCTATTATTCTTATTACATTGGTCCTTTATTTTGTTTATTAAATATTCTTCTTTTTTTTTTTTATCTACCTTCAGGATACCCAACTAACAGGTCATTAGGACATCCTGAGGAGGTACATTTTGATGCTTTTATAAGGAAGCTTTTAAAGCATAGGACACATTTTTTTTTTAATACCCACAGCTAGTTAGAATAACTAATTTAACTAACCAAAATAGCAAAACAAAAGTTTTTTGGCACCAATTGGGATTACAGAGTTGGAAAGGAAAGATACAACAACATGCAACTTGGACAGCTGGCTGTATTATGCTTTGCTATTTGTTAAACCCTGGTTTAAAATACTCTTTTGGTAGTTACTGGGAATGTCAGATAATTCTGTAGTATGTAGCTCCCTACCTTCAAGATGTTACTAATTATTTTGGAAAGCATTGTCCATTGTCTAAAGCAATTTATAGTAGTGATTTCCAGTTACCTAGAAATTACTACATGCCAACATGTTCTTTTAGGAGGGGGCAAAGAAAAAAAGTCAGAGGTTAACAAACAGTCTCTCATGTTAGAATTGGTTTCCTAATGCTGTTTGTTACCTAGACATCTTGTCATCAAATAAGAGCAGATGGCCCAAGCTTTTTCATGTGGATTTTGTTATGGAAAAAACAAAGGAAAAAGGGCCTTCAAAAAGAAAAGTATACTCTAGAATGTGAGCTATTTTAAAAGAATTAGTATTAGAGGTTGAAGATGGAAGTTTGACACTACCTCAGAATGTAGTGTTGAGAAATATCTGAGGAGATTGTTAACAATGGAGGTTACTGATACCACCGCAGAGAGGGTGTTCAATAGTCCTGAAGTGGGTCCAGAATACAGGAGATCAAAGGAGAAACACTATCAAGACAGATGAACAAACTGAGGTCCCTAGAAGTTAAGTGACTTGCTTAAGGCCATTTATTGAGGTAGTGACAGTGTCCTGACCCTTGATCTTATGCTATTTCTTTTGAATCATGACCTTGGTGGAGAAAAGGCCATAACAGAATATTGTTGTGGATCATAAGACATTACCCAGTCCCATAGCAATAGATTCATATTCAAAGGTGTTAGACCAGAGACCATGATCAACTCTCTCCTTGTCCCAGAACATGACTAATGAAGTTTTATCATTGTTTCCCTCACTATGACCTGTTGAGAGGGTTCTCATCATTTACCCTCTAGATCTCTCTGAGCTGATGTTAGGATTCAGTACAGGATAGAGAGGATATTAGTGCTGTTGCAAGAAGCCCTAAGATCAGCCAATTGGGCTTAAAAACCACAGAGCAAAACAAAGAAAAATGAAAAGACCATACAGAGAGAGATTTTATAACAAGATCATTCCACTCAACCAAGAGCATATCAGCTTAATTTTAAAGGGAGATTATGTCATTCTACTATTTTGAATGATAAAAGGATTAGGTGTTAGCATTAGAAAAAAGATATCAAGAAGGTAACCAGTTAGCTAAAACATTGGAAAGAAAAAGAATCAAGTCAACTATTTGGAATGATAGGACAATGGTTTATTAATATGTTTTTATCTTTACTGAATTTATGTATCACTAACGAATTATGAAAGTTTATGTTCAAAAATTTTCTGCAAATATCATAATCCTATATAATAAAAGGCCAGCGACCATAACGACGTAATGACCAGAACAACCTCGACCAGTCACTATGAGATGCATTGACCACCTCTTGGCCCCTCACCCCAGCCTGCAGGCTCCAATAGCTGGATGGCCAACAGGGAACCATGGGGAACTGGGTGGGTGGCAGCAGCAGGGCAGGACTAGGGACTGGCGAGCGGGTGTGGAACAGCTGACCTCTTGGTCCCTCCCCCAGCCCACAGGCTCTGATAGATCGCCAGATGGTGAACAGGGAACAGGGGTGGGTGTTGGCAGCGGGGCAGGACTGGACTGGTGAATGGGCAGAAGATGGACCTGATCACAGGCTAGGTCTAGGGACCCTACCTGGGCACGATTTCGTGCACTAGGCCTCTAGTGTTTTATAAAAAATTGTCACTATCTCATACATTTTGAAGTAATTATTGTTATCCCCAAACTATGTAAGATTGCTTTCATTTATTTGATGTCAATATTTTTCCTTCCATGTTCATTTTCTTTTTTGAACAGATTTAACTAATAACCTTTGATGCTGATTCTATTTCTCCTAGAGATCCTAAGCTCTGTGATTTTAGTGGAAAATCAGCAATACATTATGTGTCACAAATAAAGAGTTTTAAGAAACAGCAGTTATTGGACATTCTAATGAATTCTATGCCAAAACCAGGTAAATATTCCTATTTCACTTTCAAATTTCCCCAAATATAAGGGCCCTACTAGACATCTTTCTTTTTCTACATGTATTTGATGGATCCATTTTAAGAAATCTATCTGACAACTATTTATTGAGCAGTGACTAAAAGCCCATGACTAGGTTCTCTGAGGGATGCAAAGATGTCTAAGATATGGTCCAAACTTTTGAAAGTGCTCAGTAGGGTCAGGGACATATCACATAAGTCAGAGGAGAAAGAACTTATTGGGAACAGGAAGGGGAAGGGACTTATGGTGGTTCTTAAATGCTGGATGAGATATGGTAGGAAGAAAAAAAGAGAAGGTTATATATAGATGGGGAAAGATAGTCTGAGCAAAGACATGGTGACAGCCACGGCAAAAGGCATAATGGGGGAAAAAATGCCACTGAGAGACACATGATTTTGTGTAACCTGCTTGACTTTATTGTTTAATGGACTTTTTGTTTGAAGCTTCTGGTCAGGAAACAGGGGTATACCTAAGAGGGTCTCATGGAAGAGGTGAGACTCAGTCTGGTCCTTGAAAAATGATGGGATTTGATTTTGTGGAGCAGAGGCACCATGCTGTAAGGGAGCATGGTTATCTCAGGATCAAACAGGAGTCCAGACTGAAAGTTCATGTCAGGGAAAATGAACACATAACGTCAGATGCATAAAGAAAGTGTGTCCACTGAGGACCCATTAAATGTAAAGCTAAGGCTATCCCTTTTTTCCCAATAAAATAGAATCACTAAAGAATCTTGAACCAGAGAATGATGAAAGCCATGTTTTCAGAAAATTATCCTGTTCTTATTGTGTAGGATGGATTCAAAGAAAGAGACTCATGGCAGGGAACTCTATTAAGAAAGCATATGGTGGAAAGAACCAGGAAAAGAGTCCTTGGGCAAGGTGTTGTAGTGGTCTGGGAGGTGCTGGATGTGGTGCGTTTATTGTGAAAGAAGAATTCACAGAACTTGGTGATGTAAAGTTGATAGTGAAGACACAAAGACAAAAGTTGAGTCAAACATGATTTCGAAGGTTCAGCCCTGGGATGTGGGGAGATGGGAATACAATCAACAAGCTAGAAGAACACTGGCTTGGTGAGGATACTGAAGGTAATGTGTTCTAAAAAAAATTGTACTGATGGAATCTGGGCACTTTCAAGTAGCAATTTTCTGTAGGATAGGGCTTCTGGGAAAGCATGGGTTGATATATTAGTTCTGAAGTTCTCTACACAACAGAGATCGTAAGGACCTGAGAGTGGGCAAGATCATTGAACGATTGATGACGGGGAGAAAATTGCGGGGGGGGCGGGGGGCGGGCCTGAGCTGAGGAGGTGCACCCACCGCTAGAGAGTGGTGTGCACATAGGAGAATTGGGAGAGAGTTGCAAGAGGAATAAATGGAAACAACATTAAATTAGAAAAGAGCTTACAAAGCAGATATGGTAAGAAGTGGGAACTTTCAATGGCAGGATAGAGGCAGAAGATAGATTGCGAAGAGTAAAGAAGGAAAATATGATGAAGAAATAGAGGGTCTGAGTATAGATCACTTGTTCAATCTTGTTTCAGTTACAAGATAAATGGAAGAGCCATTGGAAGAGGGAGATGTTGTCATTCAAGAGCCCATGCTTATTTGGAGAAGGCAGACTGTCAGGAGGGGGATGAATATGAGAACAGTGCCCCTCAGGAGCTAACGGGGTGTTCACTGATGGGTGTTCAAATCTTGTCAATTTAACGTGGCTTCAGTGCTAGACAGGATGTGTGCTCACAGTAGCTAAATGTTTTTCTCTCTGGAAACTATAAAGCAAATATAATTTCTAGCCCATTGTTAGTGGTTTCACTTGGCAATTTTACCTAATTTTAAAAAAAACAACAACAAACAAAACCTCATTTATTCTGTGGATTCATGTTGTACTCACATCTCTTCCTGTGAAAATTATCCCCTGAAACTTCATCAGGATCCCAGATCACTATCTCAGAAAAATCTTTAACAAAATGGAACTGTTGTTAGAACCAAGAACTAAATCTTCCTGTAAAATTGAGATGAGTCTTATCAAAACACATTATGTTTCTTTTGGCAGACGAACATGCTGAATCATTGCTTGACATTTGTCATGATACAAACTCTTCTCCAACCAATATGACAGTTACCCAAAACCAAAATATACTCTTGCAAAGCGTCAGCAGCAGTGAGGTAAGATGCTCTCTTTAAAGAAACAGCCAATGAAGAATGGATACTTCATCTACTGCTTCATTTGTGTTGCTTGAATATTTTATAACAATTACTACAATTATATTTTAATGTAATCATAGAGAAATTTAAAACACAATAAATAAGACAGTGTTCTTGGAGTTTAATCTCAGAGCAGTAATTAGCTAGTCAACTCTTAGTCTCCTGCATTGAGTGTGTATGTGTGTGTATCTAATACCACAAAATATTGTGGCATCCACACTAAATAATAAAGTGTGGCTTGTCTTTATGGATGTTAATGTGGAAAAGGAGAAGATCATGAATCTGATCATGTCAAATGCCTCCTCTTGTCTCTAGCTGTCACCCGTTGCCTGTGATGCATGACTCCACCAAAAGTTCCTATCACTATAGTGACAGTACAAGTAACACACACTGTGACCCAGTGTGTGAAATGGTACCCAAGATTTATAACAAATTACTAACAGTGGTTGTCTATGGGGACGGAATTAGAGACGTCTTTACACAGTATCCTTATTTGTACCTTTTGAGTTTTTATAAAAATTAATATAGCCCAAAGAGTTAAAAATATTACTACTCAGTATTTTATTGATCAAAAAAATATGTCTACCAAAATTGTTTATTCTTAAAATGTAATGAGGTATGGACTATATTATTTAAAAATAATAATGAGTTTTGGAGATGGTGGAGTAAACATGTTTCAGTCCCTTTCTCCTTTCAAAAATCATCCCCAAACAACAAAGAAAATGAAAAACAGGAAAAAAAAATGTTAACCTTTTATTTTGAAATAATTATAGATTCACAAGAACTTATACATAGTGGTTTTTCATGTCCTTCACCAACTTCCCTTCAGTGAGAACTATAGTTATAACTTTAGTACATTGTCAAAACTAGGAAAATGACACTGACACAATGCAATTAACTAGACTACAGACCTTACTTGGATTTCACTAGTCTTTGTATGCGTGACTTTCTCTTTTTTTCTGTTTCTGTATGTCTGTGTGCAGTGTGCTATGACATTTTATCTCGTGAATCACCACAATCAAAATATAAAACTGTTTTGTCACCTCAAGTAATTCCCTCTACTACCCTCTTTATAAACACACACACACACACACACACACACACACACACACACACACACCTCTTCTGTAACTCCTGGCAACCACTGATCTGTTCTCCATATCTATAATTTATTTTCATTTCAGAAATGTCATGTAAATGGAATTATCATATATGTAAACTTTTGAGATTGGATTTTTCTATTCAGCTTAATGAATATATGCTGACAGATCCAAGCTGTGTGTGTCAATGGTTTCTTTGGATGACTAAGTAATATTCTGTGATACAGATGTCCCCCAGTTTATTTAGCCATTTGCCCATTGAAAGACATTTGGGTTGTTTCCAGTTTGGAGCTATTACAAATAAAGCTACGATGAACATTCGTGTACAGGTTTCTGTACACACATATGTTTTCATTTCTCTAGGATACATGCTCAGGAGTCCAATTATTAGATCATGCATATGTAATGTATGTTTAACTTTAAAAAAAAGCCAAACAATTTTCCAGAGTGACTCTCCTATTTCATCTTCCCACCAGCAATAAATGAGAGATCCAGTTTCTTTACACCTTTGTCAACATTTGGTACTGTCAGTATTTTTTATTTTAACCATCTGATAACTGTGGGTGGTGTCACATTGTAGTTTTAATTTGTATTCCCTAATAACCAATGCTGAACATTTTTTCATGTGTTTCTTTGCCATCACCCTGAATCATCTAAGTCTTTTGTCCATTTTCTAATTGGATTGTTCATTTTCTTATTTTTGGGTTTAAAGAATTCTTTATATATTCTGGATATATGATTCACAAATATTTTTCTGCTAGTTGAAAAACTTGGCTTACTTTTTCCACCTTTTTTTTTTAAATCCTCACCTGAGCATCTCTTTTTATTGATTTTTAGAGAGCGAGGAGGGAAAAGAGGGAGAGAGAGAGAAACACTGATATGAAAGAGGAACATCGATCAGTTGCGCCCCTGCGCAGGGATGGAACCTGAAATGTCGGTCTGTGCCTGACTGGAAATTGAACTCGCAGCCTTTTGGTGTATAAGCCAATTCTGCAACCAACTGAGCCACCAGCCAGGGCACTTTTTCACCCTTTCAAAAAAAAATTTTTTTATTTTTCAATTAGAGTTGACATAAAATATTGCATTTATTTCAGGTGTACAACCCAGTGATTAGACATCATATAACTTATGAAGTGATCACCCTGATACATCTCACACCCATCTGACACCATACACAGTTATTACAATATTACTGACTATTCCCTGTGACTTTTTATAACTGGCAATTTATACATCTTAATCTCCCCCCTCTTTTTACCCACCCTCCACAACCATCAAAACGTTCTGTTTCAGGTCTGCTTATTTATTTTGTTTTTTAGATTCCAATGTAAGTGAAATCAGATGGTATTTGTCTTTCTCAGTTTGACTTATTTTACTCATCACAGTACACTCTAGGTCAGTGATGGCGAACCTATGACACGCGTGTCAGAGGTGACACGCGAACTCGTTGTTTTGGTTGATTTTTCTTTGTTAAATGGCATTTAAATATATAAAATAAATATCAAAAATATAAATCTTTGTTTTGCTATGGTTGCAAATATCAAAAAATTTCTAGATGTGACATGGCACCAGAGTTAAGTTAGGGTTTTTCAAAATGCTGACACGCCGAGCTCAAAAGGTTCGCCATCACTGCTCTAGGTCCATCCATGTTGTTGCAGATGGCAAGATTTCATTTCTTTTTATGGCTAAATCATGTTTCATTGTTCATATGCATCACTTCTTTAGCTATTCATCTATGGATTGACACTTAGGTTGCTTCTATATCTATAAATAATGCTGCAGTAAACATAGAGATTCGTAAGTCTTTTTCATTTAGCGTTTTGGGTTTCTTTGAATAAATACCCAGACGTGGAATTGCTGGGTTCTTTGTTATAGCCTTTGTTTTAAAGTCTATTTTGTCTGGTGTAAATATTGCTACCCTAGCTACTTCTTTTTCATAAAGTATCTTTTCCCACCCCTGTACTTTCAGTCTGTGTGTGTCTTTTGACCTGAAGTGAGTCTCTATAGACAGCATATGTAAGGGTCTTGTTTTGTACTTCATTTAGCCATCATATGCCTTTTGATTGGAGCATTTAATCCATTTGCATTTAAAGTAAAATGCCGAAACCGGTTTGGCTCAGTGGATAGAGCGTCGGCCTGCGGACTGAAGGGTCCCAGGTTCGATTCCGGTCAGGGGCATGTACCTGGGTTGCGGGCACGTCCCCAGTAGGGGATGTGCAGGAGGCAGCTGGTCGATGTTTCTCTCTCATCGATGTTTCTAACTCTCTATCTCTCTCCCTTCCTCTCTGTGGAAAATCAATAAAATATATTTAAAAAAAAAATAAAGTAATTGCTGATAGATATGTATTTATTCCATTTTATTATGCATATTTTTATTGTCAACTATAATAACAATAAGTCAGTAGATAATGTCTCATTTTGCTTTCTCAAGAGATAGCAGAATAAATGTTTTCTAGAATATGGAAGAAAATACCAAAAGAAAAGGTTAAAAGGCTGGGAAAGGTGGGCAGGCAAACTGATGACCTTTTTGTTATAAGTCTCTTACCATTATCTGACTTTTTAATAATGTCAACCTTAAAAAAACCATGTCAAGCTTGATACAAATTAAAATAAACGAAGAAAACCCACTATGGAATATCCATACTACAGAAAACCATGCCTTGGTTGAAATTATTTGCAGAGTGTGATACCATTTGCATCAAAAAGAAAACCCCACAACAATACCGTGTGCTGTGTATGGGGATGTTACGTAAGTAAATGCACAGGAATTTGTATGGGGGGAGCTTAGCAAACAGACTGCTAACTGAGGCGGGGCGGGAAGGGCAGGGAGGCTGGAGGCACGGAGTAGGGTGATGGTAAAGGCTTGTAAAAGCACAGTTTTCTTAGACTAGAATGTAAAACTTGATGAAAATTAAAAGGATGAGATTAATTTGTTTGCACTGATTAAACATTAAAATACAGAAATGGTTAAATAAGGATTCCTCTGGGACATGGGATGGAATGAGGTAGAATGGGAACTTTTATTTTAATACTACATGAATATTTTAACTTTGTTCATTTATAACTTTTCTAAACAGGTTAGAGTATTTCTTTTTATTTTTTTTTTATTTTTTTTTTAATTTTTTTTTTTATTGCTAAAAGTATTACAAAGGGTATTACATATGTGTCCATTTTATCCCCCCGCCCTAGACAGTCCCCTAGCCTCCCCTATCCCCCAATGTCTTATGTCCACTGGTTATGCTTATATGCATGCATACAAGTCCTTTAGTTGATCTCTTACCCCCCTACCTCCTGCCCCCCAACCCTCCCCGGCCTTCCCGCTGCAGTTTGACAATCTGTTTGAGGCAGCTCTGCCTCTGTATCTATTATTGTTCAAAAGTTTATAATGGTCTCTATTATCCATGAATGAGTGAGATCATGTGGTATTTTTCCTTCATTGACTGGCTTATTTCACTTAGCATAATGCTCTCCAGTTCCATCCATGACGTTGCAAATGGTAAGAGTTCCTTCCTTTTTAGAGCAGCATAGTATTCCATCGTGTAGATGTACCACAGTTTGGGTTAGAGTATTTCTTTTTAAAGTTCCTTCAGTACAGTGGTTCTCAAGAGGGAGTGATTTGTCCCCGAGGGGGCATTGGGCAATGTTTGGAGACATTTTTGATGTCACAACTGGGGTGGAGGCGCTACTGGCATCTAGTGGGTAGAGGCCACGGATGTAGCTAACTATCTACAATGCACAGGGAAGGTCCCACAGCAAGGAGCTAACCAGCCACAAACGTCAATAGCGCTGAGGCTGAGAAAACCTGCTATGTGGTGGATTTTGTCTCAGAACTGAAGGTTGCATTGGTTTTGGTTACTAATATAACATAGTAATAGAAATAAAATGTTAGGGTCACCCAAGGAGGAACACACTAGGCCAAGGTGGTAAGGGATTATGAATTTATTAGGTCATCTGGATACCCAGATGGGCTGAGCCCCAAAATGGTGCCAGCCCCCAAAGGTGGGGAGTCAGAGGTTTTAAGGACTAGAGGCGGGCTTTTTCTGGGTGGAGAATTCTCTGTGCAGGTCTGGATTCTGGGCAAGTCCGGAGGGGAGAGATAATGGTCTAAGCAAGTGGAATGTCCATTGTGAAGAGTCCTAAAGGTCAGTTCCTAGGAGAGGGGCACCGATTCAATTATTTGATCAGACCTACCATAAAATACCTAGAGGCCAATCTTGAAAGTGTCATGGATTAGAAATTGATAAACAAAACAGGTTTACTTTTAATTTTTAAAAAATATTTTTATTGATTTCAGAGAGGAAAGGAGAGGGAGAGAGAGATAGAAACATCAATGATGAGAGAGAATCTTTGATTAGCTGCCTCCTGCACACCCCCTACTGGGGATCCAGCTCACAACCTGGGCATGTGCCCTGACCAGGAATTGAACCATGACCTCTTGGTTCCTAGGTTGACACTCAACCACTGAGCCACACTGGCTGGGCTACTTTAATATTTTATGGTATATTTAAGCAATTTTCTTTTTGAAAAGGCCAAAAAATCCCTTCATGGTATTACCCTTTCTTGTGTGCAACTTTAAAATGTTTGTTGAACTTTCCTTCTATATTTTTTCTTATTATGATTAAAGTAACTCTGAACTCATTTCTTTAAACAGACTCTTTCACTGTTGAACTTGCCTTTTCTTCCCTAGCGCTTTCCCTAGGGTTTCAATTGCAAAACCGAAGGTCATCCTTCGCTTCTTTTCTTTGAGTGAAAGCTCTCTTCTCTTTCTGGCTGTCTGCCGAGGTTTTTATAGTTGACAAATAGAAGCAGCTGCCTTGCTTGCAGGATCACTCCTAGAGGCTCTTCATAGACTCTCCCAATCTTTTTTCATCTAAGAAGAATCTTCTTTCCAAATTTAATTATGTACGATTTCTATGCCTCTTTCTCTTCTGTGTGTATCGCATTCTGCTGTTTGTAGATGAGAATGCTGTCCTATTTCTAGCCTGTCGTCATCTCCTGCATTGTTGTCAATGGTTTATGAAATCCATGTGTGTCTGGGATGTGCTAGTCTAACATTTTCTCTCCTTCCCTCACAACTGAATGCCATTATTTCCATTCTCTTCCTTGTGGCACCGGAGCACATCTTAAAGTCTTTCAGATTTAGCGTTCTGAAAGGAATGAAAAATTCTGAGCTCTTTCTGTAGGAGTCTTCACTTCCATGAAAACCTTCAAAGTAAATATCATTCTCTACATCCTTTTGTTTGCGATGCTTATGGTTGCTCAGTTTATTTTAAAAAGACATTTTTTGTGTGTGTGTCAGGCACTTGTAGGTAACACATTTTTCATTCTTTCCTGTGCAAAACTTACAAATTAGGTTTGAGGATCCTTTTAAAAACATTTTGCTCATTGTTATTTTCATCTTCTTTCTGGTTTTTGTTGAAATTCTTTGTTTTGAACTTTTCATGGTAGCAGAGTTGTTAAGAGGTCTGGAACCAGACTTCTGAGTCTGGGTGTGATTCCTGGCAATACCACTGGCTAGCTATGTGACCTGGTAAGTAACTTCACTTCTCTGGGTCTCATTTAAAAAGAAGAAAAGAGTTCCTGCCTTTCGAGCTGTTGTGAGGATTAAATTAGTTCATATGTGTAGGTGCATAGGACAGTGTCTGGCACTACATGCGTAAATGCTAGTCCTTGTTAAGGATTTCGTAAGTAGGTGTTCCCACACTCTGCATCTTCCAGCTTTTCCTAAAGGACCAACTACTGATGAACTGAGCAGTTGAGGCTGATCACAGGCCATTAATCAGTACAGAAACCTGGCGTGAGAACCAGTTGTATCTTTAACACTTCTACATGAGGACTGCTATTTTCCAAAGTTTAGCACAAAAATTTCATTGAATCATTGTAATTATGTGAAATGGTAGAAAAATATTTGGAGGTCTCGTAGAATGTTACAGCCTAAGGATCTGAACAAAGACTATCTATTTATGCTAAAACAATTCAGGGGTCACTAAGCATCTGAAACTATCTCCAACTTTTCTACTAATCGAAGTATGCAATTCAAACAATACTAAGATAATCGATTCTACATATTGCATCACTACAAATGAAAAGTGATGGTAACTGATAAGGGAGAAGATGGAATGGAACACACTCATGCATAGCTGGTGAAGTATAAACTTTACTTTTAAAACTGTGTGTGTAAAAAAAATCTTAAAAATTTTCATACTCTTTGGATCAATAATTCCATATCCAGGAATCTACTCTAAATAAATAATGCAAAATTAGGGTATTAATTGCACAGATGTTCCCAGCACTGTATGTAATAAGAAGAATTGAAAACTGCCTAATAAGCATATAGCGCTAATGTTATAAGACTCATGGGCTGTTATGACCCCCTGGTAGGTATTTTTTGAGGGAAAGAAATTTTCAATTCCATTAAAATGACATTTGCTTAGTAAATTGCTGTGTAATTCATGCTTATCTTAAGATTTAAAATTATAGGATGCTTGCCGAAACCGGTTTGGCTCAGTGGATAGAGCGTTGGCCTGCGGACTGAAGGGTCCCGGGTTCGATTCCGGTCAGGGGCATGTACCTGGGTTGCGGGCATATCCCCAGTGGGAGATGTGCAGGAGGCAGCTGATCGATGTTTCTCTCTCATCGATGTTTCTAACTCTCTATCTCTCTCCCTTCCTCTCTGTAAAAAATCAATAAAATATATTTAAAAAAAAAATAAAATAAAATAAAAAAATAAAATTATAGGATGCAACTATATATTTAAATTCTTAGGAAAAAGACAAAGGAAATATAATTAAATTAATGTTTTAAAATGTCAATAACAGTTGATAACAACGTTTGCTTTTTATTTGTAGGATTATAGGTGATTTTTCTTCTGCTTTTTAAAAAAGACTATTGTGTATTTCTATATATTCTAAAAAGAGGATCTCCCTCCCCCCTTTGTAATTGGATGGGAGGAAGAAGAAATTTGCCAGATAGTGGTAGGATTTTCGAAATGCAGAGAAGGGTGAGCAGTGAAATTGACAATAGTCTAGGACCAGGGTGAGCCAGTCCAGGTCAACCACCTGCCAAGAAAATACTTTTAAAAGCATGACTTGCTGCATAAAAGTAAGGTATGGCAACTAAATTATTATGGTTGAAGACCTAAAATATTGTTAGTAGCAGAATAAATAAGGGTTTTACTTTTATAATTTTCTATGATAATTTAAATGAACAAAGTGAGAAAATAAAAAGGCTCCGTTGGCAAGTAATGAATGACAGAGCTTTGCGATACTCTGCCTGCCTGTCCAACAGGCACCTGCACGCAGGGCAAAGCCTTTTCATCCAACAGGCTCCTTACATAGCTGGTCACCCAGGTCAGAGAAGCCAGGGAGCTAATGATCGTATCCAGCTTGTGATGAGATATTGTAACTACTACTTGCATCTGTCACTGTTCTAAAAAGTGGCATTAAAAAAGGCAAAATCACCAGCAAGTATGTATTTCTATGAGGGAACCTACCCATATCGGTGAATTCCAACAAGAGAGCGTTTCTTCTTTAGAGAGTTTGGAGAACTTTTTATAAGTCAAGTTGGTTCTCAAACATGTTTTTCAGCATAATGATTATTTCCTAGAGGATAAAAAGGAGACGTGCCTTGATTGGATCAGAAAGCTGACCGAGTGAAACTTTAATCGGCTTTGCTGCCTCCTTTCAGTCTAGGGTCCTTTGGGCAGCTTCCATATGGAGCAGGGATTTCCAACCTCCGCATTTGTAAATGATGCCTCAAGGAGGCAGATGGAAAAGACCATTTCCTTTGGGGTTGCTCACTGTGACTGTGGCCAAAGGATTTTTTCCAGTTACCCACCCAGATGGAATTTGTAGCAGCTTAGAAGCCTGGTGCCGACATGATAAAGTATAAAATATTGAATTTCTATGTGTCTATGCGATTTCGGCTTTGATCGTCATTTTTGATTATGTAATTAATCATATCCATGTCTGTCTGAGCTTGGTGCTCTTGGGGGCAGACACTTTCCCATTATTTTAGTCCTAAATACTTTATTTAAAAGGAATCCGCAGTGTGAAGCTTTAGCCTAGAAAAGTCAACATTCACTCTGCCCACCCCCCCACCCCCCCATAAAAGTAGCACACTGAATAACTGAGTTCCTATTTTATGAAATTGCAGGAGTTTGACCAAGATGATGGCTACAGTCATTCCATATTGGTTAAAGAAGGAGGAGATCCAAGTGGTGATGGACGAGATTGGCAACCCAGGACAGAAGGTATCTTGGCTTCTGTCCTTGAAGTGTTTACAATGATAACATGGACTATTTAGCTTTCTCTCTAATTTCAGAAGTGCTCAGTGCAGAACTTTGGAAACACAGAAAAGCACAGAGGGAATGAAAAACCACTCATGAGTCTATCCTTTGCCCATATCCGAATTAGTGAGTCTTGTCAGCTTGCTCTGCCAAAACGAGCACCCCTCTGCACTCTCCATGTCCCTTTTCTTTATTCTACCCCACTCACCTCAGCCAGCCATTCTCTGGCCTTTTCCTTTTTTGTAAATATGATCTCTCCAGCCCCTTCTCCCCCTGCCCCCGCAACCTCGGCGGCGGGGTTCAGGATCTGAAGGAGGGGCTGATGCACAAATGAAAATGTTATACAAGAAATACGACTTTAGAAGGAATTGGGAGCCAGGTGGAGACCTCTTTCTTAAAGAGGCACACCGACTTCTCAACTTCTCGCCTGGTCAGCTTTTTATTTACTTGAATACACATTTGCCCTTTAGCAATGCATACAGGCAGGTCAAAGGTGAAGTTTGGTAAACAGTATAAGGATTATCAGGTTTGGAAATTGCCTGGAGCCATTGAGCCCACAGCAGGGCAGTATTACGCTGATTTTCAGCTCTGCTGAATATCAAAATCCATTGGCCTCCCAATGTTTTCTTTTTGCATCAATATGCTCACTGCTGTTGGCTTTAGCCTCTGGCACCCCCGCACCCCCCCCCCCCATTTCTTTCCTTGTACAATCTTCCATCAGCAACAGGGATCTGTTCCCTTTCAGATCTAAGCATTTGTCCAACTGTTGCTGACCCAGAGCTCCTGCCTTGAGGGGAAGTTGGGGGCTGAACAAGGCACTAAAGCTCTAAGTCCCAGTCTTTTATTCTATGAGGCCATAAGTCTGGAATTTTCCAAAACAATCATCCATTCCACATATGGTATCCCGTCATATCTACAAGCACCCTTGCATTGAACAGACCACAGGTATTTGCAAATTTTCGCGTCAGAAATTAGTCACCATAGCATCACATTTGTCTATCACATTCCACCCATAAACTTCTTAAATGGAATGTTTATTCAAACGGCTGCCGTTTCTCTCCACTGTTTTCTGACTTCCATTTCTAACACTCCAGGGAAGCTGCCCCACTGTTGTCTTTTTCCTCTCGTCCCTGGCAACCTCCCCGGGGTGAGGCGGCGCTAGCCAGGCCTCAGGCTCCTCCTGCCCCTGTGCGATGCTGTCCTCCGCTGGCAGCCTTCTCGAGCTCACTCAGAATCTCTTCCCCAGGCTGAGGGCGGAGAATAATTTAGTAACATTTGAAATGATTCACACCATGAGCCCTGAAAGGCCAAATTAAAATAAACAAATCCTGGCCCCTTCCAAGCAGTCCTTGAAGTTGGCCTTTGACTCCCAAAGAGTCAAAGCCAAGTTCTCAGATGCCCGGTTGTGTCCCAGGCACTTTCCAGGAGGCTAAATAATACATTTCCTCGGCTCAGTTTTGAGATGACCTGCCACTTGAGATGCTAGTAATTCTTTTTAAATCGATTTGTAGTATTTTCGGTTTTCATATAGGAGCCATGATCCTTATGCAGCATCTCCAGGAAGCTCTTGTGGCTTTGAGCTTTAGTTACTTGGATTACAAATTTAACAGAAACATGTATGTTTTTAACTTTACTTCTCATAGTTGATACAGTCTTCAGTTGAGCTAGTTAGTTACTCTGTTGAATCACAAAATCTAAAATAAAAATGTTTGGAACATTACTGTGCATTGCTTCCATCTTAAATATCAATACATTGCTTTAAATCCTATTTACATGTTGTTTCTAACATACACCAAGTGGTTAATGTTGAAAGCGTTTGCATACTTTATGAAGACCTTATGCATATACCATAGGACTATTTATTCTGTTGTAGTCCTATGTAATCATTTATTCTATATCTGTTTGCTCATTGTAGTCTATTTAAGAGGGAGCATCACTAAAATATATCTATATATAATCTCCACAAATAATCTGTCACTCCCATAGATTTTAACAAATAAGTATTCCTGCACTATGCATTTGCTTTATTATAAGCTTTTACAGATGGTAATGTATAAAATACAATTTATAGACTCCAAAAAAGATCCCTCATCTTTTTCCCTAGTATAAAAATCTTGCATTCCTCAATCAGCTATTTTTCCAGAACATAACAGATACAAACCTTGTAGGCTGGAAATAAAGTGCGTACAATTGCTCTTTTCATGAGTGAATAAGAACCCATTTCCTGAAAATTACTGGACTTAAACTTTTAAAAAAGAATTTTTATTGATTTTTAGAGAGAGAGAGAGAAAGGGAGAGGGGGAGAGAGAACCACTGATGTGAGAGCGACACATCAATCGGCATGCCATCTACCAAGTGTACAAGCACCCTTCTGATGCACGGGATGATGCCCAACCACACCAGACACGGCTTAATTTTTACTTTTTTTTTTTTTTTTTTTTTTACTACAGTGTATATCCATCAAGATTTTTAGTTGCAGATAATAGAATCTACTCTAGTTGGGTTAAAAAGGAAGTTTTAAAAGATATTAGAAAATTCATAGACCATTGAAAAGCCAAAGTAGAAGAACAGACTGTAGGTTGTACCATCAGAAAGAATTCTCACAACTACATCACAAACCCGGCTGCTACTGACCTCCAACCAGGCTGCCTCTGCCCCAGTAGGGAGCTGCCTCCACATCAACCTAGGATTTTCTCTGCTGCACCCACATCAGCAAAGAGGATGCCTGCACCTCATCCTTTTTCATGTAACTCAAGTGAACCTGTCTCTCTAATGGCAAAGGAGGCTGGAAAGTGCAGTTTTTGAAAATTCGTTGTTGAGACTTATGATTTAGGAAATTATCAAAACATGGAGTGGTTATAAAAATATTTTGAACCTAGCCCTGGTGAGCATGTTCAGTGCTCTGAGCACCAGCCTGTGCACCGGAGAGTCTGGGTTCGATTCCCAGTCAAGGGCGCATATCTGGGTTGCAGGTGCAACCCCTGTCCCCAGTCGGGGTGCGGGTGAGAGGCAACCAATCAATGTCTCTCTCACATCGCTGTTTCTTTCTCTCTTTCCCTCTCTCCCCTGCTGTCCACTCAATCTGAAAAAATAAAAAATCAATGGGAAAAATATCCTCACTCCTTGAGTGAGGATTTTAAAAATATTTTGAACCTTTAATACCCATCAATTTAAACAGAACAAGCAGGAAAAAAAAGAAAGTGAGACTTTTCAGGAGAAAATAATTGTTCTTTATTGAATGACTTAGGCTAAGCCAATTTTAAGTTTTCATTTCAATAATGGCTTTAACATTACAAATAACAATCATTTCCAGGCTTTCTGAATGTCATTTTTACCATTTTTGTGAGGAAATTGTTTCTGACTATGTTTAAATGTTGCCTTTTAGTTTTTCTACTGTAACATTTTCTGGTGGGGTTAATTTACACCTTATGTGGAAAGATGCACTCAGACAAGAGCGAGCTTTTTGTTTTTACATATGACAATGCGTCATCTTTCCTGGCCCACTGGGCAGGTTCAGGGTCTCCCAAACCACTCACAGCATTCAAGAGACAAAACAGAGAACACATTTGTATGCTCCCAGCTGATTTCAGAGTCAGCACATTTTATAATTTCTTTTCCCACTTAGGGCCAACAGTTTAGGTGGGGCCCATTACACCCACACACACACACACACACACACACACACATATGTATGTATATATGCTAGAGGCCCAGTGCACAAAATTCATGCACTCAAGGGGGGGGTGGGTCCCTCAGCCCGGCCTGCACCTTCTCACAGTTCAGGAGCCCTCGGGGGACTGACAGCTTAGGCCCGCATCTCTTGGGGAGTGGGCCTAAGCTGGCAGTTAACATCCTTAGCACTGTCAGGGAGGTGGGAGAGGCTCCTGCCACCACCGCTGCACTTGCCAGCCATGAACCCAGCTTACTGGCCACCAGGGGCAGCTCCTGCATTGAGCGTCTGCCCCCTGGTGGTCAGTGCACATCATAGCAACCAGTCGTTCTGCCGTTGGGCTGAAACCAGCTCTGACATCCTCTGAGAGGTCCCAGATTGCGAGAGGGCGCAGGCCAGGCTGAGGGACCCCACTGATACATGATTGGAGCCGGGAAGGGACGTGGGAGGTTGGCCAGCTGGGGAGGGACCAAAGGAGGGCTCCAGGGCGTGTCTGGCCTGTCTTGCTCAGTCCCGATCAGCTGGACCCCAGCAGCAAGCTAACCTACTGGTCGGAGCATCTGCCCCCTGGTGGTCAGTGCATGCCATAGCAACTGGTTGAGCGGCCTTAGCATGTCATTAGCATATTATGCTTTGATTGGTTGAATGAATGACCGGACTACCAGACACTTAGCATATTCAGCTTTTATTATATAGGATAACTGATTGGATAAATTTTTAATTATTGATTATAGATTTTGATTGAGTGTTGCTGGGGCTGACCAGCAGACCCTGAGTGATGGATGATTGATTACTCAGACACATGATTGCTGTGAAAGAGAGGGCTGAGGGACTGCCTGGCTATAGGAACCAAACAGCCTCGTTAGCCTGCCTCTTCCGGCTTTTACTGTACCAGCAGTTTGAGATAAAGTTTATCTTTTATCTTTTAGATACAATCAGTAGGGTAAGTAATCTTGGGAGGACACATGTGCCTGCAATGTCCTTTAAGCAAGGACACCTAAAATTAAGCATAAAGAGTCTGGTAAGCACCCGAGGGTCCACACGTGCACAGGTCAAGGAACAATTAGGAGTGGCCGCCTTCAGCCAAACTCCCCTAAGTCAGAATTCCGATAAACAGGGAGGGCCGCCTTCAGCCCACCCCTTTTTTTGGAATTTTCCTCCTTACAAACTTTCCAACCAAGTCTCCCATGCTCCCCCACAGAGTATAGATTGATTATAGATTTTTAATTATTGATTAGAGAAATATTTTTAATTATTGATTATAGGAAGAGAGAGAGAGAGAGAGAGAGAGAGAGAGAGAGAGAGAGAGACATTGATTAGTTGTCCCACTTATTTATGCATTCATTGGTTGATTCTTGTATGTGCCCACACTGGGTATGGCCCCAAAACCTTTGCACATTGAGATGATGCTCTAACCAACTGAGCTACCGGCCAAGGCTGGGCCCATTGCTTTTAACAGTGTCTTAAAAAGCAAGTATTTCTTATACTTTATTATTGTATCTTTGTTCTTTGGTGCGAAAAAGAAATCAACCAATTAACAGACTTTGAAAACATTAAATTTGCTTAAAAACATCTGGTTTTCTTAGTCCTCAGTCATTGTAAAGACACGGTCATTTTTAAGAACATTCTTGTGACTACACTGCAGTCTTCTAACTTCCATACAAGCACGAACTGCACCTTGCTTTGTGCAGAACATCCTTTCCACTGACATTTAGTTATTAGGAATGTTTGCTGCATGTTTTTCTGTCTCTAATGTGCCAGCTCGGTGTTTGCCCTCCAGGATGATTACAGAATGTTAAGAAAGACATCCGTCTTCCTCTCAGGTCCGAGCGTGGCCCCGGACACGTCCCACAGCCTCATGGGTGTCAGTTGCTCCATTTCTAAAATGAAGGGCTAGGATTAGGTGACCTCTACGCTCCTTCCAGCTCTACACAGTCATTCCAAGCCTCTCATTTTGTGCTTCCAGAGTGTGGTGATAGGATCTTTGAAAAGTTTTTTTTAAAAATCAACCATTGCAAAAAAACTTCATTTTTAGTGACATGTCTTTTGCTATCATATAATATTAGAAAACTTGCAATCAAGTTGTCTTATTTGAGAAACATCAAGAAAACCAAAGCTAGGTACATTTTCATGGTGCTACGTAATATAATATTGAATAACAAAGCTAGTAAATACTATTATCATTGTAAACAAAACTTTTCCTTTTAGAAATGTTTACTGGTTTTTAATGCTAGTCTCATAAATAACACAGGCACAAAAATTGAACAATAAAAATGCTTTTGTTGTGGTGGTTCTTGTATGTATGACAAAATATTCAAAATCCTTTAAAAATAATAAAAACATGATTGTCTAACTGCTGTGCTGTACACCTGAAACTAATGTAAAATAATAATGAATATAAACTGTTAAAATAAAATTTAAAGTTCTTTTTTAAAAAAAACACACCTTAATTGAGATAATGCTGATAACCATAGCTATTAAGCAACTTTCCCAAGGTCACCAAAGAAGTGGAGGAGGGATGTAGACTCAGATTCGTGCCCTGCTGTTGTCGTCCTGCTAATACACACTTCTTCCCTAGCAATCGACCAGTGGAGCTGATTAAAACGGTGGCTCTTCTGGGCATGTGCAGACTGAATCAATGGTCTGACAGATCCATGGATAGGACAAGCACTGCATCCTCCCTCTGTTCCCGCATCACAATGCTTGTCTTGCCATACTCTTTGCTTCCTTATTTATCGGCTCTGTGAGGGCCACAGCTGCACCTTGTTTATTTCTATATCTTTAGCACAAAGCCTTGGGCTTGGCATACACACTTAGTACAATTTTGTTGAATAGAAAAAGAATGAATAGACAGACAAGCCTTAAAGTACAGGCTATTTTGGCGTGGCTCACGGTGTTTTAGGTGTGTTTAATGTGGTATGTTGTAAGCAAGCATGGATTCTACAAATTGGAACTTTCTATTTTAAGGGCTATATTGAATCATTCCATGGAATCAGACAGGAGCTGACCAAATTTACAAATACGAGCAAGCTCCTGAGGTAATATATAAATTATCTCACTTAATTCTCACAGCAGTCCTCTGAAGTAGGTGTCATTGGTTACACTTTACAGAAGGTAGCCTTGTTTTTCCTATCCTAGGGACAACACTGCTTGCCATAAACTTTACTTTACATCTGGAAAGTTTTGCCATACGATTTTTTGCTCTCTAAGAAAGCATTTATTTAAGACCTATCATATGTTGGACAGAAAAGATACAAAGATGGCTACCTCCTGGTTAATTCCATTCTGTAATAATTAAGAACAGATTCGCCAAATAACCGAAAATAAAATACTTCTCTCAGTTACCACTGGACTTCATTCCTTTCTTCTTCTTTCTACTATTGTCACATGTTTCTATAGGTGTCGAGATTATTGTTACTTTTCCAAGAGACGTCCATCATGCCCAAGAGATGAGCCAAGAAGATTTAAAAGAAAGCAAGTAAGGAATATTCTTTGAAGTGTTAGGACGAAATTTAAGTATGAAATGATATTTGCATGACAACCTACATTTTTAGGAAGACCACTAAAAAGAAGAAAATAATCGCCTGAAAGCAGGAATCATAATAAATATCACTGTGGCAGGGCCCAGGAAATGTGTGTGGGCCCTACGGTTTCTGTTGCTATGACTCATCTCTGCAGTTGTATCTTGACCGCAGCCATAGCCGATTTGAAAACAGCCGGATGTAGCTGTGATCTCATAAGACTAGGAAAACAGGCGGGAGGCCATCGTTTGCTTTCCCTGCGCCACAGCTGCGTGAACTGTGGCCTGTGGTCCTTCTGTTACCAGTCCACGACGAAGTCAGTATAAACTTGAAATTTTAAACACTTAAAAAATTGTATAACAATTTCACAGTCATGTTATGTTCATGGATCTGATAATGAAAAAAAATGGGGCTTTTTTTCTTCTTCAAATTTTCGTTTCTTTTTATAGTAATTCACTTTTTTTGTTGTTGTTAATAATCACCCGAGGATATTTTTTCCATTGATTTTTAGAGAGAGTGGAAGGGAGGGAGGGAAGAAGGGAGAAAAGGAGAGAGAAAGATTGATGTGAGAGAGACACATTGATTGGTTGGTGGGGATTGAACCTGCAACCCAGGTCTGTGCCCTTGACCAGGAATCAAACCTGAGACCCTTTGGTGCACAGGCCAATGCTCTAACCACTGAGAACACTGGCCAGGGCTGTAGAAATCCACTTTTATTACATTTTATAAAAGTGTCAGTCCACAATAGGCTGGAAAGTTTCAGCACCGATCCTTCACCAAAGACAGATTGAGAAGCACTGGCTGGTTAATGCCTTTGGAGAAGTAAAAGGGTGCCCTTGGCCACTCTGATTTCTCTGCTCAAAATAGGGACTGGGAAAACTCAAGTGTGGGTGCAGAGGGCAGGCGGGGTGGGGAGCAAATTGAAGGGTGGAGAGGTCTTGTCCTTTCAGGAATGCAGCCATCCTACTCAGCAGCACCATCTGGAAATGGTTCTCCAAAGTTTCTAGTGATGCCGGCTGGACTGAGAACCGGAGATCCGGAAGACATGGGGAAGGAGTTTTGAATCAAGCCATTTCCTCCCCCTTTTAGTCAGATAACCTCAGAGCATCAAGAATGGGCACAAGCACCTTCTGTTCCTCTTCCAAATGAAATTGAGATGATGGACTTCAGGACAAAGATGCCAAACACACAGCCTTTACTCCTGGAGACAGAAGAAAGCCCCAAGGAGCTCTGCGATGAGAACCTGGCCTTGTTACCAAGACCTTGCTTAGAACCCCACGTCTCCAAGTCTGTAGCCAGAGATGTGCCTCACCCTCTGAAAGGCCAGCAGAGAAAATCTGAAGGTGAGTCCACAGATTTAAATGCACAGTGATTCCTTTATCTTTCATTTAACAAATGTTTGTTTATCTTTTTCCTGAGTGTTGGAAGATCTTTCCTGTGAACTCATGTTGGCTTGATGTTTATCTGTGGGAACCTTGGGGTCCACACTGAGGATGCTTTTCTGCAGGAGCTGAGTTTCCCACTCTCTCCAGCTCAAGGCTCATTGCCTTAGTGCAGTGGTCAGCAAACCGCGGCTCGTGAGCCACACGCAGCTCTTTGGCCCCTTGAGTGTGGCTTTTCCACAAAATACCACGTGCGAGTGCGCACATACAGTGCAAAGTTGACTTAAAACTTTAAGTTTATTAAGTTAATTTTAGGGAACGTTGTGGAGTGAAAGCAGATGTAGTGTCGAGGACTGAGAAAGGTATGTTGAGATGGTTTGGACATATAGAGAGGATGAACGAAAGGAGATGAAACAAGCATACAAGACGAGTGTGGATGGGAGAGTTGGAAGGGGTCGACCTCAGCGAACGTACCTCCATCAGATTGAGGACGTTTTTAGCAAAGGCCAGCTTAGGAGTACCCTAATTAAGTTAATAACAATGTACCTACCTATATAGTTTAAGTTTAAAAAATTTGGCTCTCAAAAGAAATTTCAATCGTTGTACTGTTGATATTTGACTCTGTTGACTAATGAGTTTGCCGACCACTGCCTTAGGGCAATGCTGTCTTTGCTATTTGCTTTCCACTGTCTTGAGACAATCGGCCAACCACCTGGGACAAACATGTCATCCAAAAAGCTACATTTATCGGCTTATTATAATGAAGGAGATGGCACAGCATTCGAACTGTGAGGCACTGCACCAAACAAAGGGGAGATAAAATTATAAGATATAGGGGGCTGGGTAGAGCTTAAGTGAGTTTTAACTAAAGCAGTATTTTATTACAATTAAAATTTTTTCATTGTGGTAAAATGTATATAACTTAAAAGTTACTATTTTAACTATTTTAAGTGTACAGTTTAGTGGCATTAAGTGCATTCACATTGTTGTGCAACCATCCCCAGAATTTTTTCATCTGGCAAAACTGACACTCTCTATTGATTGAACTCTATAACTCCTGCTCTCCCCTGCTCCGTAACCCCTGGTAGCCGTTCTGCTTTCTGCCTCTATGAATTTGAATATGCTAGGTACTTCATGTAAGTGGAATCATACAATATTTGCCCTTTCGTGTCTGGCTTATCTCAGTTACCATAATGTTGAAGCAGTGTTCGGACAGGCTGTACGCAAGGTGTTCTCATCAGGTCTGGACTGTAAAGTAGACCCAGAGTCTTCTTCCTTAAAACCAGCAACGTTAATTCCGGCTCTCGGCAGCCCCGCTTCAGCCTCCTATCCTGCCTCCCGTCCTCAGCAGCATGATAAGCAGCACTAAACGCCTTCCAGTCCCAGGACAAATAGGGAAACATTTGCACATTCTGTTTCTTTTCCTGCTGGAACGTTATGCCATCCTTCAGGTGTCGCCCGAGATACCACTTCCTCTGGAAAGTCTTCCAGAACTTCCTGAAGACTGGAGGCGTCACCATTCCTTTCTACTCTTGTAGGATCCTGGCCCAATCGGCTGCAGAACACTTGTCATGTTCAATTCTCATCATTTGTTTATATGTCTGTCTTCACCAGATCACAAAGGCAAAAACCACCACCCTTCAAGCACATGGCACCAGGCCTGGCGCATAACTACTAAAAAACGTGTATTGAGTTAATAACAACAATAACCATTTGTTGAGTGTCAACTATTGCAAGGCACAGATACGCACTGATGTAGGTAATATCGCATCCTTGTTTTAGAAATGAGGAAACGGAGCCCCAGAAGCCTGAGAGTGGACCCAGGTCACACAGCTAGGGAATTACAGAGGCTGGGCTCCAACCTGGACCGCTTGTCTCTAAAGCCAATGTGCTTAAGGGTCTTTTGGCCTGTGTTCAGGCTCATCCCTTCCATCGAGTCCCTCTTCAGTTACGAGTAAAGGAAAGGATAGGCATAGTTAGTCTTGTAGTGGAGAGGGTTTAGGGAAAAGGAGGGGCAGTGAGGTGGTGCAGGTACAGGCTGGCGGGAGTGTGGACGGAGAGACTGAATTGGCCATCATGGGCACACCTCGTCTCCCGGCCACACCACAGGGAAGCTTGAAGGTATAACAGAAGTAACTGCACACACCAGACGAGCACACTTGGTTAGGTCAGCATCTTAGTGGAAGCTGCTTATCTGAAGATGTCAGCTGCGGTTCCCCAGGCCGGTCCTCGCCTCCAGTCTTTTTAAAAAGTTTTTAAATGCAATTTTAAAAATTAGGCAATCAATATATGTTGATTAAGAAAAATGCGGGAAAGGCAGATGAGCAAATTAAAAACTAAAAAGCACCAATAGTATTCCAAGACCATTTCTCCTAGAGTGTACTTCCATACTTCAAGATAACATGTTTATCATGATCTTGCTTGATCGTTCCATTGACACCGTAGCTATGAGAATTTAACACTTTCGCATTACTGTCCTCACACATGGGCAAGCCCCAATCTTCTCAACCTTTGTAGTGAAAAGAAATCAACACTGGGTGTGTCCATTGTTGTGACTGGGGAAATATTGGTTATAGCTGAGCTCATTCGTGCCTGTGATTACGTTTTCCTCCTGTGGAGACATGGAGTTTACTTATTACAGTGCTGCTGAAGGCCCCGTTTCTGTATTCGCTTCCTTTCTGTGTACCCGTGCTAGTCCCTCCCGGTGCTGGCTGATGGACTGTAAAACACACCTCAGCTCAGGCACCTGCAAGGCCGGTCATCGGCTGGTTAGTGTTTCTGAAGACATTGCCCTGGAACCCTCTGCCCTCCTCTTTCATTCTGTGTTGCTTGGTCTTTGGCCCCACGGACCAGCTCTCTGCCTGGGGTTCCCTCACCACCGTCCTTGGCCTCCCCTGCCGTGGACGCCTGCGTCCTGGATACTCAGCGCCCTCCTCCTGGTTTGCTCCCTCCTTTCAGGGGGCACATTTCCAGTAGCTCCCTGAGGACAGGGCAGTAAGGACAGTTCTCATTGCCCCTGTTCCTCTGAGCTCTTTACTGCTTGCAGTCTGTTTTATTCTCTGTATTTTCACAGAGGCGTTGCCTCGCATAGCCGTTGCCAGGCGGGGCGGGTTGGGTGGGGGCTCCAGTGTCAGCGCGCACCGGGCTCCTCGCGGTGAGTGTCCCTGGAGAGGGATTGTCCAGGCTTCTGCCCAGAGTTGTGAGGCGGCTTCACCTGCAGTGGGCGGCTGTCATCCCACCCTCTCATCCTCCCCCTAGCACCCATGTCTGCTCTCAGCTGCTCCTCGCTCCTTGGCGTCTTTGTGCCAAGCTCTCCAGAGGGACACCCTCCCGCCGCCAGCCAGGGCCCGGGCAGCTCCGGATGGTGGGCAGGGCAGGCAGTCTGGAACCTCCTCCGACGCAGACTTCCATGCAATCCCTGTTTCAGCCTCCGCTCTCCTCACCTTCGGAGGTGCCGTGTCTTCAGGGCCTGCTCCTTGTTCTCATTTCTCTCCCAGGTCTTCCCTCTGCAGGCCGTGAGCAGGACAGAGAAAGCTGGCAACGCATCGATTATTATTCACCCATACGGGCTTCACGGTCCGAAATGTTGCTGATGTTGCTCATCTGCTGTTTTGGCCTCAGGGTTTTTGTTGTTCTTATTTACACCTTTTAAAATTAATTTCTTTACTGTCATTTTAGTGAGGTTTGTGAGGAGTGTGGAGAGAAGTTTGTATGTTCAACCTTTTAACTGGAATTCTATATACATTTTTTAAAATAGATTTTTATAGATTTTTTTTTTTTACAGAGAGGAAGGGAAAGGGGTAGAGAGTTAGAAACATTGATGAGAGAAACATCAATCAGCTGCCTCCCGACTCCCCCTACTGGGGATCAAGCCCACAACCAAGGTACATGCCCTTGACTGAAATTGAACCCGGGACCCTTCAGTCGGCTGGCCATTGCTCTATCCACTGAGCCAAACCGGTCAGGGCTGGAACTCTATATACATTTCAAAAGATTTTCAAATTACCTACCGGAAAGGTCTTATGTCTGCATTCTCACCTGAGTGTTTGAGTGCCCTTCTACCTCATGTCATTCCTTACCAACACTGGACACTATTTATCCAAATATTTATAATAATGCCTGAAAGGTTTCTTAACTCAGGAAGCCATGCATGTGAACCCACTATAAATTGTATTCAGTTGTATTTCTGGTATTAAGTTGTAGAATCTTTTCAGTAGAAAATCTCAACCTCTAGACCAGTGATGGCGAACCTTTTGAGCTCGGCGTGTCAGCATTTTGAAAAACCCTAACTTAACTCTGGTGCCGTATCACATATAGAAATTTTTTGATATTTGCAACCATAGTAAAACAAAGACTTATATTTTTGATATTTATTTTATATATTTAAATGCCATTTAACAAAGAAAAATCAACCAAAAAAATGAGTTTGCATATCACCTCTGACATGCATGTCATAGGTTCGCCATCACTGCTCTAGAATATGACCTCTATGAGGGCAAGGAATTTGTCTTTGTTGTTCACAACTATGTTGCCATCTTCTGGGACAGTGTTGGCCACTCAGTAGGCACTTGATATTTGTTGAATTAGAAATTAAGAATTGGGGGAGGTGCCTTGGCCAGCTGTGGCTGAGGGGAGTGCCTGTGCCCCTCCAATTGGGATCCTCGTCTTAGGCGAGGGAGATTTCACATAAAGTCGCCAGCTTTCTTGACAATGGAGATCTCACAGAGATGGATTCCCCATCTGGCATGGACAGCACCAACTAGGACTTGGCAATGGGTGGCCCGTTAGCTGGGGCATGTGACTTCAGCCTACCACTGTCCCCACCTGTCCCACTTCACTCAGGTGTGTGAGCTGCTGTGACTCTGGACACACTGGCACTTTCGGCTTCAACATCAAGCTGTGGCGGTGGGTGGGGTTTGGGGAACCAAGCTTAGAAGACAACAACTAGGCTTCAACTACCTAGTCAACCCGTCTCCCCCTGCCACACAGCTCCCCTTCAGAACTTCTGATGGATGCGAAGCATGAGTTCAAACAACAGTTGGGAGACGATTATACATGAATGTTTTGACATTTCTGCACAGTCCAGGCTTTCTGAGCAAAAGGCACTAGGAAACTAGGTTGCAAGATGATTGAATGATAAACGGGTCTTAACCATTAGAGAGAGTGTGCTGCTCCAGAGAGATTCAGACTTGTTTCCTCAGGAGCTGTTGGCTCACCTTCTAGGGCAATAAAGCCCAGAGACTACACTCCCCGCCTCTCCTGGAGACAGTTGCTTGCATTTCTCGGGAGGAAAAGATGAGTCGAAGTGCCGAACACTCTGTATAAACGCTGAGTCGCGATTTCTGTGCTCATTCCGGTGGTGCAATGTGCAGGTACACACCTGCTCTCAGTGCGTGGCCCTGTTGGAACTGGTGCTGTGATGCCCTGTGAGTAACGAATGCTCTGTCCTCTGGTCCAGAGATCTCGTGTTTCCTGCCAGGATGTAAATATAAACATATATCCACATACATACATACAAATGTTCTATATAAGACATGCATATAACATACATGGATGAGAAACAATATTATATATAAAACAACAACCCCCTCTAGTGGAAGTAGCCTAAGGTTTTGTGTAATCAAACCATACCCCCTTCCACATGGATTACAGCTGGAATAACTCTCAATTTTGACTTTTTCAAACCTCAGCACCAAGATGACTCCATACCCAAACTCTGGTGTGAGGCTGACTGTGTTCACTCTACTACTAAGAATATCTAACTTCTATTAAATGTTCTTGTTGTAGAGTTTTCTGCCTCTGATATGAACTACAGCAGCCGAAGAATTGAGGTAAGATTAGCTTCAGTGTTACTGACTTAAGGATTAACACCAAAGAACTTTTGTTGTTGGAAAAAAACTCTATCAAAGAACTCAAAACCAAATTTCTCAGCAGTTATTTCTTGGAAAAATGACAATTCACATATAGTTTATAGAGTAGCAAATAATTTCTGGGTAAATTATACCTTGCCTTGTATATTCTTTTTCTAGGGTGTTTCCTGTTCTCTAGATAATGACATGAGGAGCTCTCTTAGACATATTTAAATTTGTCTTCTTAAAACATATCTAGAAATTAGGTCATTCTTATTTCCAGTGGCAGAAAGATTTGCCTAGTTATCTAATATATCAAAGAAACATTTGGAAAGATCCTTGCAATTCTCTCAACTGTCTAACTCTTCTGTATCCAGGAGCCATTGAGAAAATGCCTAGGTACTATGCCTAGGTACTTACTGCTCATTGTTGTAAAAGGGGTTTATTGACCAAAAAAATATGGCTGCTCTTAGGGAGATGTTTAAGCACTGGGAGAATCTGTCTTTATTTCCTGTTATTTTTTTTAGAGATGGTAGAAAATCGTCAATAAAACTAGCAGATTATACTGCATCTTGCCTGGTTCTAAAGCTTAATTAAATGTCTGGTGTCAGGGTCCTTTCCTTTTCCTTTCCTCTTAAACACAGGTGGCAACAGAATGACAATGAAACATACAGCTCTCAATTGCCACTCAAGATCCAGCCCACAAATATTCTGCTGCAATTAGGTATTAAATCTGTATGCACAAGAGAAGGACTCAATGAATAGAAACACGGAACTTAAGAGTTTATAGCTTCATGACCTGAACACTGAACAGTATATATTGGGTTACACTGACCTCTAGAGGTTGATAATAACAAAGACTAGCTTATTTTGAAACTACTTGTAGGGCAAAGGAGAATTAAAAACCATCAGGGTTGCTAACTTTCAAGTAGATAGTGAGCCCATTTAAAGCCACCCTCAACAAAACAGTTCAGCAAAACAATGAGGAGAAGTTGTGTTCTGGATACAAATTCTGAGTCTGTAATTCATTGTTAAAGTAAGTGTTAACAGCAATTTTAAGCTATTCTAAGTGGAAATTTAAAAAAAAAAAAACTAAGATCAATTCTTTGGAAAATAAAAAGAAAGAAGGAGAGAAATAAAATGTCTCATCTTATATTTTAATGCTTACATTATAGGGCCCTTCTTTTAATATAGAACCATGAATCTTTATGATAATCTTGGTTTTTAAAAGTATTATTTTACCTTGGTTCTAAAAAAAACAACAACCCTGGAATGAGCTTTTAGTGTTTGTTTGTTTGTTTTTAACTTGGAGGAAAATAGCTAATTCTTATGTTTATTTATATTTTTTTTGCGTTTAGCTTTTAAAATTATTATCTCAATGGTAGCTTTGTACTTCCTAAATACAAGGCCTCCCTAAAGAGAATCTTAGAATCTCTGAGGATTACTTTAAACCAGTTAATATGATATGCATATATGTTTCTGTACTCATTAGCTTCTTCTCTCTTTCCTTTTAGTTCCCTCTGCCACCATTGTCATTCTTGCCCACGAGATCTGGTCTTCTTACTATCCCCCCAAATCACAAGTATCAAAAAGAGAGAGAGAAAAATCTTGTATCTTTCGAACCTAAGCTCTCTGAGCCTGTTAGTCGATCCGATGAGTTAAGACCACCAAACAAGCAACTGGACGCCTCATCCAAGGCGTTTGTGGATCAGACTCTTGGGTCCTCCCATAGCTCTATTTGGTCCAGAAACATGTGCTCTTTTTGGAAGGCGAACCATCACAGACAACACCTGAAGATGGAGGAGAATGGGAAACTGAAGGAAACAGAAGGATGTGACAAAATTCAAATCTCTCACTTTGAAAAAAGGCAGTCTTCGGTATCCTTTGAGAATTTGAAGGAAGGCAACTTTCCTACAGTCAGGGAAGTGGATATGGACTGCCCTGGCAGTGAAATGAGAAAAACAGAAGAGAACTCTCAATGTCTTTCATCGGGGAAGATAGAGGGTTCCGTAGCCAGAAACTATGAACAAAATTCAGACGTTGGATGTACCATGCCAATCAAGTCCCAAGAAGCCCAGCATTCAGAAACAACTCTAAGCAAGGATAAAGGGACTAGAAATGATAAAGATGATTCAAAAAGCGCTTCAGTGCATAAAGGTGAACTAATTGAACCAAACCATATTTTAGAGGAATTTACTGTTCTTAAAAGTTTGTCCAGTGTAATTCCTGACAGCCCCATTGAAAGGCTGCTGGAAGATCATAACAACATGGAGACACATACAAAAATATCAATAGCAGAGGCAAGCAAATCAGAAATGAATGGGATAGTGCCTCTTATCCACATCACTTTCCCTGGAGATGAGACTCCCAAGGAACCAGCTGTAGCCAAGCCAATCCTCCAAAAAAGAAAGGGCGTCCTTCATAACAACAGCTTCAACATACATGCACACCAAGAAAATGACAGGCGTACGATGAAAACCCACAGAAATAAGTTCGATCCAAAAACCAAGACCAGTAACAGGACACCTCAGAATGTCATGATTTCCATTGATGGTCCCATAAAGCCTACCGTGCATAAAACCAGCATAAAAACTCAAGTTTTCCCTTCTTTGGGGCTTGTTGAGCCCAGACCTCGGCAATCACCCAAGTTTCAAAGGAGAATGCCTCAGATAGAAAAGAAGCAATCAACTTACTGGGCTCTGAAACCTAAAAAGCAAACATTTCCTTGCATCTGTAAAAATCCAGGAATAAAAAAGTCTTTAACTCCTATCCCTGTTCAACCAATAGAGCCGAGACTAAATTACCTAGATCTTAAGTATAGTGACATGTTCAAAGAAATCAACTCAACTGCTAATGGACCTGGAATCTATGAAATGTTTGGGACCCCAGTTTATTGTCACATGAGAGAGGCTGAACGGCATGGAAACAAATATTACCGAGAGATATGCTCAGCTCCGTCAGGCAGATGTATCAACGGTAAATGTAGATCTTCACACGGTGAGAGGAGCAGCGATAGCAGAACAAGGTTTTCTCAGAAAAGACAACATGTTAAACCCCCAAAGGCTTTGCTTGGAATTAAACACAGGCACAAAAGTTTAATTTCCAAAGAAAAGGGTTGCAAGGCTGTAGGTAGCAAACTACAAGACACTGAAAATGGTGGTGGAATTTCAGAACCAGAGTGGCAGATGAAGTCTTTGGGAAATGACTTCCTGTCTTCCAAAGACGAAATTCAGCCCGTGAACTTTACTCAGACTCATGAACAGTCCACTGAACAGAACAAATTCCTTGCTGTCTCAGATTTGTCCATTGTTGAAGAAGTCTCTATGGAAGAGTCCACCGATGAAGGAGACATTTCTAACGATCAAATTCTTCCCACAAGCCTCAGAGATCTGCATGAACTTGAAGAGCTACATCACCAGACCCCCTTTTTCCTTTCAGAATACAGCAGGGCAGTGCCCAGTGAGAAGAGTTTCAACAAACATGTACCACAAGAAAAGCAGAATCTAGCATCTCTTGGTAAAATAATTGCCAACCAAATCTTGACGAATGATGTAGAGTTTGACAGTTTGACAGATACATCTAAAACACTTACGAATCTCTCTTTCCAAGACACACAAGGAAGTGCATCTTCTCAAACATATCCACATTGGGCACATTCTTTGGATCATGATAGTTTAGCTAATAAGTCAATCATACGCCAAACATTTGAAAAAACTTTAAATGATGCAAATTCAATTTCCCAAGAAAATCTCGACTCTATAAAGAACCAAGAATTGACAGATGAACTATTAGGTTGTCTAGCTGAAAAACTGCTAGCTCTTGATGAGAAAGGGAGCAACGCTTGTCAGAGAGTGGCAAATGAAACAGATCCTGAAAACGTAAATCTCATCTTCGGTAGGAGAGGAAATGCCATGCAAGAGGTGGGTGGAGAGACAACCAATGTCAAAATACAGGTTGGTATAATTAGAATCAATGACTTAATTGGGGTGGGGAAGGACCCTAGGGATAAATTGGTTCAAGTCCCTTATTTTCGAATGAGGAATCAGAAAGTGTAAACAATTAAATAGTTTTGTCCAGGTCTCGTTGGTTGCAAGTTTGGAATCCAGGTCCGCTAACTCTCAGGCTAAAATGTTTTTATTATGCTGCTTTACTTCTGGAATTCTGATAGCCCACACTACAATGGAAAATTTGGGGGTATGTTAATACTATAACAAAACTACTTATTTAAATAGATCAATGTTTTTATACAATGATTAAGTTTTTAATCAACAAATATCAGCAGTGAGATAATTATGGCTAAAGCATTGCTCTCAGTGGTGTATGAGCAGAAGGAAATTAATATGATGTGCTGAAGGCCTGGGGCGGGAGCAGGTGTGGGCTAAAAGGGGTCAATGGAGGAAAAAAAAGGGACTTCTGTAATACTTTCAACAATAAAGATAAATTTTTTAAATTAATAAAAAACATTTTTTAAAAAGAAATTAACATGGGCCCTGAAGTGGCTCACCATCTAGTTCACACTATATCAGGATCAGGAATAAATAGTTTAAATAGGTGATCAGAATACTAGGTAAATAATTATACCATAACTAGTTATTGAGAACTTACCATGTATGAGTGAGGGCATCATATTACCTCCTTTATATGCTTCGTAACAGCTCTATGAGATAAATACTAAAGGTACTAGCAAGTCCCCATGTTGCAGAGGAGGAAACTGAAGTTTATTACCCAGTCAGTCAGTGGTGAGGCCAGGCATTCTGATTCCAGCCTCCCACGTTTAATCACTTAGTCACTGTGGAGATATTCCTTGTCCTGAAAGGCCAGCTCTGTCTTCATGGTGACCTTTGTGTCTGCTGGGAGGTAGATCGGGATTCAGAGAGGCCTTCAAGCTGGGGTAGGAAATGGGGGTATGTGGTGCTGGTGTGACTGAGATGGGTCTACCACTCTGCCATTTCAAACGGAAAAAAAGCTAACAAGCTAATAAATATAATCATTCAGAGCCCCATCTGGCAGTCCTAGAGTAAAACACTGACTTTCTGTGACCTTTTCTTTTTCACAAAGCCCTTAGCTTTCAATTTGGATAGAGAAATGTGAAAGGGTGGGAAGGAGGAACCCGAATGACCTTTTGGGGGCATGCACGCTCATTTGGGAGAAAGGTGACCCTGCAGGTTGTCTTGTTCGTGAAGGCCCTTCGCCATGCCTCGGCATCACCACCATCATTTATTTCTAAGGACTGGTAAAGAGAGCAAAACAAAGCATGTAGTCAGGATCAACCAACTGGAAAACATGATCTGAATTCTACAAAGAGATACTTGTTTCCTCCCTTCCAGGGCAGGGCCTCTCACAGTTTACTGTGAATGCAAATCTCTTGGGGATCATGTTAAAATGCAGACACTGATTCAGTGTGTCTGGGGCCTGAGATTCTGCCCGTCTAACAAGCACCCAGGTGATGTTGATACAGCTGTCTGCAGATTCTCCCTTGAGTATCAAGGGTCAGGGCCATACATCTTCAGTCTGTGGCACCTGATCTTGACTACTAGATTTGCTTGTTTTGATTGTGGGTGTGTGCATGAGAGAGTATCTCATCTGTATGTATGTTTGTGTGTAAATGTAAATATGTGTATGCAAGTATATGCTTATGTCAACATGGGTGTGTTTGAGTGTGTATGTTTGTGGAAATAAATGAAGAACAAAGGCTATTTTTTCAGGGCTCACTATAGCAAAGGAGTCGGCCACCATCACTTGCAGTTGGCAACAAGTCAAAAGTAGGCAGAGGAGTGGGAAAGTTTCATAGTGGAAAAAGGGAAGGCTTCAGGTATGACCTGATCGGAGGCTGTTGGCATGAGTTAAGTAGAAGGGGCATCCTATGTAATTAGTTAGGGGTGCATATTTGCCTTTTCCTAGCTAGCTGATCCTAAGTTAGAAGTAAGGAAGCCACCTCTTCTCTCCTCTTAGAGTTTAATGGTGACCTTTCTTTTTATCTCATTCTTCCAGAGACATAGTAATGGGTTAGGAATATATGACGAGGATAAATTTCTCAATGAAAAGAAGATATTTTCTGAAAATAGTTTAAAGTATGAAGAAGCCATCCTGTGGACCAAGGGTGAGATCCTTGGGAAGGGAGCCTACGGCACAGTAAGTTAAATGGGGAACAAGATGAAACCCCAAACCCCCACTCCTCCTTGACCCCTCCCTCTTCTTTAATACTCTTAGTGAGCCCTCCCCTCCCCACCCCACATCATACTCTTTTATTTAGAACTATTTCAGTTGGGAGTAACAGGAAACCCAACCAAACTGGCTTAGAGAAAAGGCGGTTCACTGCTTTATGTAACTAAAGGATCTCAAGTAGGTCTGGCTCCGGGCACAGGTGTTTCAGGGGTGAAACAATGTCCTCAGGATCTGGCCTCTCTAATCGCCTTCCAGCTCTCAGTCTCAGGTTCCTTGTGCTTGTACAATGGCCATCACATTTCTAGCCTCTCCTTCTCCTAAGTTCAAGTCCAGTGGGAAAGAAATCTCTTTGTTCAGCAACTCAGAGTATGTTACCAGAAGTGGGGAGAATCATTGCTGAGTGGAAGAAACAAAAGATGTTCCTTACATTTTGTGAACTGGAAAAAAGGTCACTTGAAGTCCTAGCAGTATTGATAGTATTTACATAGATTGGTAAAGAGAAGACTGTCCCCCAGATAACGCATGTTACGCTTCTAGCTGGAGACATTTGAGGAATCAGTGAAAAGGTAGGAAGACATGGCAGAGGTGACTGCTGAATTTTCTCAGGACCTGCCTTCCTCTGTCTCCTTTGAGCTTTAGTGCTGGGGCTGACCAGCAGACCCTGAGTGACGGATGAATGATTACTCTGATACACGTTTCTGTGAAAGAGAGGGCTAAGGGACTGCCTGGCTAGAGAAATCAAACCGCCCCGTTCACCTATCTCCCTAGGCTTTTATTGTAACAACAGCCTGAACTAAGATTAACTTTTAGATACTATCAGTAGGGTAAGCATCCTTGAGAAGACACATGCATCTACAGTGTCCTTTAAGCAAGGACGTCTAAAGACTAAGCATAAGGATTCCAGTAAACACCCGGGAGCTTGCACATACACTTGATTGGAAAGGTCAAGGCAGGGGCGGTTGCCTTCAGCCAACTCACCCTGGAGGTTCCAATCTTTCGGAGTTTGCTCCTTACAGACTTTCCAACCAGGTCCCATGCTTCCCCACACTTTAGCACTGAAATAGCCCTATTTTAGTTATTACACAAGGAGCTTTCCCAAATCACCCTCTCAGTTAGTCATTGTAGATATCTGTGAGGTAAGAACTGTACCTTAGCTTTGTAGATGAGAAAAAACTGAAGTCACAACTGTTAAACAACTTACCCAAGTTACACAGCTGGGGATGGGAGAAGCCAGGATCTAATCAATACAGGCCACTTGTGATATGCACTCACCATGCTGCTCATCCCCATCTTAGCTTCACTGAAACGCTGGTTATATTTAATCATAGGTATTGGTTTGCTTCCAGGTGTATTGTGGTCTAACTAGCCAAGGAGAGCTAATAGCTGTAAAACAGGTGGCTTTGGATACCTCTGATAAATTATCTACTGAAAGAGAATACCGGAAACTGCAGGAAGAAGTGGATTTGCTCAAAGCGCTGAAACATGTCAACATTGTGGCCTACTTGGGGACATGCTTGGAAAAAAACACCGTGAGCATTTTCATGGAGTTTGTTCCTGGTGGCTCAATCTCTAGTATTATCAACCGTTTTGGGCCATTGCCTGAGATGGTGTTCTGTAAATACACAGAACAAATTCTGCAAGGTGTTGCTTATCTCCACGAGAACTGCGTGGTGCATCGAGATATCAAAGGAAATAATGTTATGCTCATGCCTACTGGAATAATAAAACTGATCGACTTTGGCTGTGCCAAACGTTTGGCCTGGGCTGGCGTAAACGGCACTCACAGTGACATGCTTAAGTCCATGCATGGGACTCCCTACTGGATGGCCCCAGAGGTCATCAATGAGTCTGGCTATGGGAGGAAGTCGGATATCTGGAGTGTGGGCTGCACTGTGTTTGAGATGGCCACAGGCAAGCCTCCGCTGGCATCCATGGACCGGGTGGCAGCCATGTTCTACATTGGCACACACCGGGGGCTGATGCCACCCTTACCTGAACACTTCTCAGAAAATGCAGCGGATTTTGTGCGCATGTGCCTAACCAGGTAAGGAACTGAAGGCAGGAGGAGGAAGATAAATGCCCAGAGATTTCAAGCAGCTCACATTTCCCCTGCAATATATGGCCCATTCGAACCTCCACTCAAATTATGAAATCAAGGAGCGATTTTGTACCAAAAGGAATCATCATTAGTTATTTTGGATGGCTGTGTGCCTTATTGTATTAGAGGAAGAGCCTCCTAGAAGTGGAGAGGTTTTTATTTCTAAATGATTATATCACTTTTTTCCCCAAAGTATTTCATTTCCACCTGGGCTATTCTTAGTGGTTATTTGCTCCAAAACTTATCCAAAGATGCCAGTTTAACCAAAAGAATGCCTTGGAATAGGTCATTGCAGATAACTATTGGCTGGTTCATTTATTCATTGGTTCATTGGCAAAGGCTTTTTGATTTCTTGAGGGGAAAAAACAAAAGCAGTTGTACTAATTGAGCAACTGTCTCCCTTTACTGTATGCTCTTCCAAGAATGTCCCAAATAGGATCATTTCAATTAATCACGAGCACATATTTAAATGTCTCCTTAACAGCCTTCGTTCTGGATTCCTGTGCCTTGAAATTTTAAAGATAAATGTAATGCTGGTTAAAAGTGCATTAAGTTTTTAAAATTGTAATTTTACTTGTGTATAAATTATACCCTAAACAAACTGAACAAAACCACAATGTGAAAAATAGGACTTACTTTTTAATCATAATAGCTACTGTTTTTTGAACAATTACTTATGTGCCAGACATTGTTTAACAGCTGTATATACATTATGTATTTCTCCCAACGAGTTAGGCATTACTGTTATTTCCATGTTCCTGATGAGGAAAAAGTCTGAGCCACCTGCCTAAGATCACACAGCTGAAAACTGCAGACTGGGCTCAACCCATCTGTTTGACTGGCAGAGGTGGTACTTTCTTCTTCAAGTTGGCATTTTGAGTCAAGTCGATCTGGTTGGCATGCACATTTTTGGATGTTGCTTCTAATGTGGTTTTCCTCTCCTAGGGACCAGCACGAGCGCCCCTCTGCTGTTCAGCTCCTGAAGCACTCCTTCTTGAAGAGAAGTTACTGACTACGCACCAACGCTTCCTTTCCAGTCCCATTACAGACCCGGTTGGTTATTGCTTCACTGTGGGGATGATGTTAAAGGACCTTGGTTTTCCTACTGGAAAGTCAATCTAACCCAGTTTAATTAGATCCTACAGTGTCACTACCCGAAAAGTTTGTTACATAGCCTCTCTAAGGTTCGGGCACGATTACTTATGTATATGAGAAAATTTTTTAAAACAATAACAAAATCCCCCCACGTATTCCAGTGTTTACAGTTTTGACTATCCAGTAACTATAATCTCTATTGCTTATACAATATTTCTTTTTATTTTTGTCCTGTCTATTTTAATGTCATTAGTTTAAAATAAATTGTGAAAACAAAACAAAAAATTGTACTTAATTGCTCAGTGGGTACTTATTTAATTTTTACAGAAGAGACTTGAGGAAGGTGAGAGGTTAAAAGTAGAGACACACTAGGCTGTGTTTATTTTGGGCTACAATCTTAACCTTGCATGTGATGGGAGCGTCAAGGTTAACAGGAAGAGCTAAAGGCCTTAGTATTTCACTATCAGAGGGCCCCAAACTCCTCTGAAGTCTCCAACTACAAGAAGCGGGTTATACTAAGTGGCCTCATAAACCTCAGACTGCTTTTCCTATAACTTATAGTATGATTTGAGGTCTTCACTTATTTGTAGGGTGAATTAGGTCATTGCCACATGTAGTACTAGCTAAACCTAGCCCACTGGTGGGATAAAGCTAGACTGGATAAGGGGAGAGGATCAGCATGTATAACTTTCAGGGCACCCTGGTCACTTCACTCCAAGAACATCCCCACTTAGGCCACTCCCCACCTTCACATCCCAAACACTGATAAACCTCACCAAAATGAACAGGGACAAGTTGTCAAAATTATTACAAGCCCTTGTTTTAAGTTGGTGGACTAAGCATATTTGATAAGGTTTCTATAGCTGGATTTTTTTTTTAAACCAGCTACCATTTCAACATGTCACAACTTGAGGTGCATTCTAACACCAGTTGTCAGACTGTTAAAGTCAAGCTGCTGCTTCAGGTTTTGAGAAATACATGTGAAATGAAGTCCAGCTGAGGTAAAACAGGTTTTACTTTGGTCAACATGCTTACATGGGTTTCTGTGAGTATACTTTCCTTCTTTCTCTCCAATTTGTACAGTTCTTTCTCATAGTTGAGAGGAATTTAAGGGATATGTTGTCTCTTATTTTACTTACAAGCATACCTCATTTTATTGAGATTTGCTCTATTGCATTTCACAGATGTGTTTGGTGTTTTTTTCTCTTTCTCTTTCTTTTTGTTTTTTCTTTTTCTTTTTTTTAAATTGAAGGCAAGACCCTCCACCAGCAAAAGGTTTGCAACTCAGTTTATTGCAGTGCTTTGGAACTGAATCTGTAATCTGAGTTATTCCTGTATTTGTGTATCTACATAACATGAAACATCATTTTGTTTAAGTAGGGCTTACATTTAAAATTTTTAGTTGGGATCTTTAGTATGATTTAAAATCTGAGTGGTCTTACCTTATTTTGGAGCAATTATTTACGTTCAAGCCTATTAAACCTTATGGGGAAAGGGCAGGGAGTCAGATGTTTGTACTATGTATACAAATCACAGTAATGGACACGTGTCTTTGGTATTAACAAACCTATCCCTCTTTTATGGATATAGAATTCTGAAGTATTGGAATATTAAACAGACCCTTCAAAACTTTAAAGTTTCGCCCTAGCTGGTCTGGCTTAGTGGATAAAGCATCAGCCTGTGGACTGAAGGGTCCCGGGATCGATTCTGGCTAAGGGCATATGTCTGGGTTGCGGGCTCGATCCCCAGTAAGGGGGGTGCAGGAAGGAACCAATGATTCTCTCATCATTGATGTTTCTATCTCTCCTCCCTTCCTCTCTACAATCAATATATATATATATATATATATATATATATATATATACACACACATACACACACACACACACACACATACTTTAAAGTTTCAATAGGCCAGCCTTGGTCCTAAGAAGAGCTTTCTGTTGGTCAGTTAAGACAGGAGATTGGAATTAGTTCTCATCATTGCCCAAGTGTTTGACACTTAGAGCTTCCTCAGTAGGGTCTGGAAGGAGACTGGGAGTGCAGATAGGTGGAGTTGGGAGAGCTAGCATTCATTGAGTTCTTATTAGAAAAACGCACATCGTTTACTTCTGGCTGCTGTTCGGGTTGGTAGTAATTCCATTTTATTAAGGAACAGGGCTCAGAGCTACATGATCTTCTCAAGGTCATCTACTGGCAGGTGGGTGTTGGGACTGCCACCCAGACTTGTCTGACTTTAGAGCGCTTTCCCTGCTGCCTCCCAGATGCATGGTTTAAAAATAAAATCAGTCACATCGTTAAATTTTACTCAAACTTTACTCAAACAAAACTTCACTGGGATGCTGATAAATCCACCAGTCCTGTTAGTGGTTTTGATTACATTAATGGTGTGAAAAGCTTTTCACTTGGCAGTATTGCCTTCCCCTCTGACCACCTCCATTTTTACCAAGCACAATGTCCATTTTCACATTCAGAGGTGCATTTCATTATGGGGTGAATCTTCCTGTATGCTCTGGGCCCCAAGCTCAACCAAAGGAAATATAACTGCCCAAGTAAACTTCTAAAAGCAGTTCCAGTTCTATGGCCTTTGTGGCCATTTCTCAGTGGCTGAATTAGGAGTTGCCATAGTGGGAATGAGTGATCTCGAGAGTATGGGACTGGGAACATGCTATATTCCACTCAACCGCTCTATCGATTCTCCTGCATGACCACTACACCAGCCCTGGGACTTCCAGTGTAATGAGTTGTTCTGAGATGAAAAACCCACTCAATCAGCTCAATGAGCAGCCATAAGCCTCCATCACCTACTGGTTTGTCTTTATTCCTCATACTTGCTGCACTTGTGTTAATTCAAAGCAGCTACATGATGTAGAAACTTGCATTTAAAAAGGCTTTCCAGCTGATACGTGAACTTGAAACCACCCAGTGTTGGTAGTCTACATCTTCACTGGTTCTCAACAAAGTTTCTTTGTGAATGGCATCAGTCTGAGGTGGGAACAGCAAACACTCAGAGCAAAAGCTCTATTATACTGTCCTTTTGCCTTGGCTGCCAAACTTGTGAAAAACCACGGCTGAAGTCATCCCTAAAGCAGTTGCTACTACAGGTTATGACTTCAAACACTAAAAAAACTGAGTTCAGGCATATGTCTAGACATTTATAAGGTTTAAATAAACCTTTTAATTTCATGGCAAAATGATAAAAACCCTAACTAGTGAGGTCCTCCATTGCTTTGAGAGGTGATGTTGCAGGGAGGGAATAGGCCGATCCATATAGTAGTTAAAACAAAACTGCACAATTTTAAAAAATGATATTGAAAACAGTAGAGGACCAATGAGGGAAGAAACAATGGAGTAGGATGAATCACTAAATGGAATTACTAAGCCTGGTTAACTGGAATTACTGACTTTATAACATTTCTAAATAAAACTCATGTAACTTATTATAAGCCAATGATAACACCTTATTGGTGTTATCAACACAAGATGAAGGCAAATCTTTTAATGTGATTTCAAAACATTTCAATTTGGGCTTCAAATGCATTTTGGAGGAAGTAGCTTTTCTACCCTAGTTCTTTATTATTAAAGCCATGCAAGGCTTCCATTTTTTTCAGGCGGAAGGTGCAGGAAATCAGTGGAGATGGGAGGGTGCGGGAGGGGGTTGAAGAGCAGCAATATTAAAGTAGTTTAATTAGATTTTTATGGTTAATCCCCCTTCCATATAATTGCAACTACTTACTCTTTGGCTTTTGTGGAGGTGATGGAAGAGGTTAAACAAAAAAATCCCAAAGTATGAATTAGAGTGAACCACCCGAGTTCTGTAAAGGGGAGGCATGCAGTGCTTAAGCACATGTTGAAGTTTATGCACCTCGATTGGCCTTCACCATTCTCCCTAATACCCAAAACATATGCCTCTATTAGGATGCTCTTCCATATCATCTGTTCTTTTTAGCTCTTCCCATCACCCACACCTTAAACCTTATACCCCATGATAGGTACTATCACCAGCATGTTGTAGGGAAGAAAGTGGTGGAGCCGAGATTGGAATGCGGGCAACCTGATCCTTGAGACCATACTCCTTGATGGTATCTGAAATTACTCAGCATAAGTTATAGTAGGAGACCTGATTTCCCACATTTCCCAGGGACTGAAAGTTATTTCTGATTCACATTAACAAGACATATTAGAGCCTTGGATTTATGTTGTGAATACACAAATTTTATTAATTCCTTGTAATAGATACTGAGCTGAAATTCAATGACTAATTGAATTCATGCTGTATACACATATTCCTGTCTTGGATTTTCTATCAGCAAACATCTCATTCAATAGTTCTTGGGGGATTCAGAAAATGAAACCCCATTATTGACAACAAAATGAGTACATGTGAAGTTTTTCAAACCTAGTGAAACTGCTTGAAAATAATAATGTACTCAACAATAGGCAAATCAAATTAAACCAACAACTGAACAGGTTTAAGGGAGGCTTCCCTCAAAAACTTTGAAGAGAAATTAGTCTTCAGAATTTACTTTTGAGACTGATGGATCACAGTGAACAAGTCACCTTTATAAGAAAAAATTGTTCCTAGCCACACAACCTTCAATGTACCTTGTGTACCAACCTAAGAACCGTTAGGCAGAACAGATACTGTTAAATTACATAGACCACAAAAAGGGCCACAAAAAGAGCCACAGGCGCAAAGGCTAGCTCTGTGCAACTCTACATTGTGGAAAAATGAATGCATGGCATCAGACGGAAAACACTTTGAGCATCCCAGACCCACTGGCTGTAAAGATGTTTCAGAGGCAAACTTCTTTTACAAAATAAGCAACATGTCAGCTTACACTGATCAAATTTCAGATATTAACATAGCTGAATTTTAAATTCTCAAATGAACACATTTGTATAGTAACTTGGCACCCTGAGCAGCCAGGGACAGAATGTGCTGCTTTTCTAATGTAAAAATGCCTGTCTAAATCAGCCCATTATAAAAGAATTCGTGCACGGGTGGGGTCCCTTGGCCTGGCCGGCAACTGGGGCCGATCAGGGCTGTCTAGTCCAGTCCGGGGCGGGGGAGGGACCACAAGAGGTTGGCTGGCCGCAGGATGTTGGCGGTGGGAGCACACTGACCCCCGGGGGCAGTTCCTGCATTGAGCGTCTGCCCCCTGGTGGTCAGTGTGCATCACCGGCCGGTCGATCGGTTGACCAGTAGTAATGGTCACTTAGGTTTTTATATATATGATGGGCACATGCGACAGCAAGATGCCTACAATTACCAACAATTTAGGCATGGTACTAGGTGAGGAAACAATTACTTTCTATTTAGATAAAATTTGGGAAGAGTGAGATTTCTTGACAATACAACCTTCTTCCTTTACAGATAATATACCGTGTTAAAAAAGTCCTTACTTATTTCCAAAGCCCTAAAATATCTCATCAACCAAGGGTACTTAAAGAGTACATAACAGTCATTCACTGTTTATTTCTAAGGTTGGTTATAGGAATAAAAATCAGCCATTTTAACTGATCAAATATAACAAAAATGTGCTTTAAAGGCAAGGCATTCAATAACAAAAAAAACCCACTTTAAATCGGTTATCTAAAATAGAACTCAACTAGTCATTTCTTTAGTTCTAAGGGGATAGACAGGCCAAAATTAAGGTATCCAACTGACAAGAGGAAAATTCTGATGTCCTATCCCAAATTAAATTACACCAGGCTGGAGGGTGGGAGAGACAGGAAATAAATCAGTTAACAGAGCCTAGGAATGAAACCAACAAGACTGTTCATATTCCTGAACGTATGTTGAAACTGGGAATTAACTTCCAGGTTCCTATGATCTAGAGAACAGCCGTCATCAGATGATGTCTCATCCAGTTTACACATGAATATTCCAAACTGTTGCCCATAACCAATACAAAAGCATCAATACCTTTCCTTTACAGCCTATCCTAGGATGGCCCCCGTTTCACCTTTTCCAGCCCCTTTTATCTAGAGCCAATGTCAATTCTTTCATAACCTATTACACTTTTCTTCCCCAAACTCATTGTATGAAAGAGCCTCACCCACCCCAGGATAGTGGCTTAGACTGTACGCCCCAGGACCTGACCCTTACTCTGGCTAGTCCTTTTTTCAGAAAACCTTTCAGTTTTGAAGATTTCTAAGAGTACAAAGTAATGTAAACACCCCTCATGAAATTCTGCATGAAATCAGGTATCACGGTAGAAATTTTCTTGGACTCTAATGAACTCTAATCAGAATGAATAGCAGGCTCATAGGAAGAGCCAGCTGCATCTATAAGTACACTCAAAGATAAAATTAGGGATGATTTATATGACTTTTCAGTATTTAAAAACCTGCAATAAGAAAGGAACCTCAGATTTAAACAAGAAAAAATAACTAGGATTTTTGCAAGGTCTTCCCAATAAATACTACTGCCAGTTTTGTAAAGTAGGCCTCCAGGAAAATTTCTGTGAAAAGATATTCCTTTGTTTTGGTTCTAAAATACTGTGTTTTAAATTAGCTAAGGCAAATATTAGGGGGCACAGCTCAATGTTGGAAAGTTGGTTGAAAGATGTAGAAGTAAAGCCTTTGTATGCAGTGTGCTTCTGCATAAAGGTAACAACCTATGACCTGGGGAGGACACAACTAAAAAATGAGTCACTCTTTTATACGCTGTTAAAAGATAATGCTTTTTAATATTTCAAATAGTTTTAAAAATCTCATCAAAAATGTTTCACCTTAACAGTACTTTGCACACGTGGAATTTCATACCTAAATTTGGTGATACTATTTTGGTTCATTTATGGCTACTTACAAGAAGACTCAGAAATAATGTCCATTCTCTAGAGTCTTTTTCTTTGGTTGAGCCTACTGGGACCAGGCTAATGAGACAGCTAAAGCAAATTCATGGTAATATGAATTATGTGAATTTTCACTGAATGGAATTGAAACTTAAAAGGATTTCCATATTTATCCCCTTCATGGTTTTGGAAGCTAATGTCCCGTTCAGAAGTTAAAGAGTTTGAACAGCTCACACAATCCTGTAAAAATTACAACTGGCTGCCCTTTAATAAATAAAGTCATTGTAAAGATTTACATTTACAGAGTGAAAAGTGAATACATAGCATTTTAAATTCAATTTTGGAAGTACTAATAAGTACTGACCCATAACAATATACACTAGCCAACTTTTTAACTGTCCATCATTAGCACCAATAAAGATTCAACAAAATTACTTTTATTCCCACATCTCAAAACAATTCTGCAAATTCTTTGTGAAGTTTAAGTATAGTCACAGACCTTAAATATTCACATTGTTTTCTATGTCATACTGAAAATATGTTCACTAATTTTCTGGATATTCTTTACAAAATCTTATTAAAATTCCTGGTATTATCATCCCTAAGTATACAGTAGCATAACCACACTATGTAGTTTCACATGATAGCTCCTTAGAGGTTTCACATCTAAATTACCAAGAACAAAACCCTTCCCTCCCTCATTCTGTACTCAGCTTAATTCTATATACTAGTCCTTGGATTATGTACCACTGTCAAAGTATAACTGCATCAAAATTATGTTTGTGGATAACAATAATATGCCATACAGAACAACAAAGTTACACATAATGACAAAGATTACTAAAGTTATGCAAGACAAACAAATGTTAGGACATGCTAGCTAGGGAAAGTCCCTAGAAAGAAGCTCCTACTATACTAAATTCAAATAACATTAACAAAATAACAAACAATTATCTTTTAAAAAATTATAAAGCTATTGGCAAATTAGGTAATTGCTAAATAAAAGTAGAGCACAAGATTAAACTCTCATATTTACAACTGCAACATACTTGAATAAAATTACAATTGTGCACATATCAGTGGCTTTTTAAAACAAAAATAAATCATATACATAGAGGAAAAATGAAGACAGCTTTCAGTTCAACAGAAGCTGAATTCAACCCATTTCAAAGATACTCAACAGCTCAAAGATTTACCACAGAATAAATAGAAGACTCACTGATAAACCAGGGCCGTATTACTGCTGTTTAAAACAAATTTTAAACAAATTAATGTCTATTGTTTATTCAAAGTCAGATGACTGTGCCAATATGACCTCAACAGGACTATACTGAGACGTGCAAACAAATGTAAAACCTCCACTAGCTGTCTACCTTTTTTTCTCAGAGGTTCCTGATAAGCTATAAATACAGATACAATGCACAGTGATCTTTTTATTTATTGTTAGAATATAAAAGAACTGAGAGAGTAATAGTTTTAATTTTATTTTTAAAGGAAGACTGAATTTACCTGAAAAAGAAATGTGGCATCACACACAAACAAGCTTGAGGGGAGGAGTATGTTTGAGAATACACTGTCATTCCGAATGCTGAAGGAAACGCGATCCCTATTTACTGTTAAACTATGTAGTGTTGACGTTTTTTCTTTAAGGAAAAAAACTTAATTTTTCACTATGTACTTTTTGTGAATTTAGTTTTCAAATCACAGTAATCTACATAACCATTATTAACAGCTCTGTGTTATAGTACTGCAACAAACCAACAAACATTTAACTGCACTTCACATCAAGAGTATGTAAACTTAATTTTTTCCTCTTCAAGCCTTTAGAAAACTAGGGGCTATTTCAGCAGCCAATCTGGTCAGAACCTCTGAAGGCAGGTCAGTGCCTCACAGTGTAAGTGACCATCTGTGGCACTGCATACCCATCAGGTACTGAAGCGTCCCCCTTCAGAGGCTTCCAGTAAGGCCTAGAGTTTAAGGTTAACATGAAAAGTGCCACCTTTGTTTTAGATTAGTGATGGACTCTGACAAGATAAAATAAAGTTATTCTGTATATTGTTATACTTACAAGCAGCTCCAATCCTGAGTATTTATGGTAATATCTAAACATACAAAAATGTATGTACATTTTTCTCCACTTTCCTGTAAACTGTTTTCAGTATACTGTTTTATCCCTTTAACATTGAAACATGCAAATCATACATACAAGTATAAATACACAAAAGAAAACAATTTACACTCATTCAAAAGTCAAGCAACAACAAAAATAATATAGCTACAGTATTCAAATTATAAATAACAAATGCTTGAGGCATCTTATATTCCTAGAAGCAGCCAGCCATTCATCCTAATGTTCTCAGCTGCAATTGTAGAAATACTGAGTTTTGCACCTTCCATGCTTTTACAGTATTTATAACACTATCATATGTGGAGATAAAGACTTGTTTACTATAATCTCTTCTTTTCAGAATGAAGAATAAAGCAGCACTTACAAATATTGAAACAGTGGCAGCAACGGCAGGTGTTACCACTGCTAGATCAGGAGGATTCCATTCTAACAATCTTTAAATTAAAAAAGGAAAGGAAAATTGACCTAAACAAACAATTACATGTTCATTCCTTGGGCACTTAACAGCGAGTCCAGCATGTCGTATGTGTCTTTGTAGTCCATATGCTGGCTGTTTGTACTGTACTCGTGATGGACATCAGGACCGTTGGTCTCCACTGGCTTCTTGTCCAGTTTCACGAGGGTGCTGAGATGTCCGTAGCCCACCTGGTATGTGACAGGGGGAGGAGGGGGTAAGGGATGGTTAAAAACAGAGTTGTGAGAGGATATATACTGCTTAACAGAGGAGGAAGAACTAGATGAACTACCTGAACTTTTGGAACTTTTGCTCATTTTGGCGTGATGGTTGTGAGATGCATCATTGACATGCAGCTTCTTCCTTGAAGAGCTGGAACTAGAGGAAATGCCATCACTGCTCAGGCCAACAGGACTCCTCAGAACAGTGGGTGGTATTCCATCAGCACTGTGTTTACTGCCACCACTGCTGCTGCCACTGTGTGAGTGGGAATGCTTGTGACTGCTGGGGTGGTGGCGGTTGGAGGGATGTTCCTTGTGCTTATCTTTATGGTCTCTGCTAATATGTGGGCTGGAATGCTTGCTCTTCCCACTGCCTTCATCAGAAGAGCTGTGCCTTTCTGAAGAAACTTTTATCTTCATTTTCAGTTCTTCTTTACTGGCACTTTTATCAGTGGGTGGTAATGGGATCCGTAATTTCAGCGATCCACTTTTTTCCTTCTTATCTGCCATATATTTTTCAGGTTTTTCTGCATTTGTGATGGGAATTTTCATTTTGATGGGAGAAGTTACAGAGCTGCTGCTGGTTGCCTGCGACTGAACGTGTTTGTGTTGCTGTTCTGCCTGAGCAGCTATATAATGATCCCTGACATCCAGATCAAGGGTTTCTAGCTTACGTTTTTCTCTGTATTTATCTAAAGACATCTTCTGAGGAATAACTCCTGGAGTAGCAGATATTGGTCCATGGTGCTTACTGCTCCCTGCTTTATGAGTATATTCTTGCTTAATAGAAGAATGATCAGAAATTTTGTCAGGTCTGTGATGCAATCCTGAATGCAGGGAGAGAGAAGGTCCCTGCTGGAAGTTGATGTTGTACTGGCTACCAGACAGAGATGTCTCCTGTTTCTGTGAATATATCTGCTCGGTCCTTGCTGATTCTTGATGTTGAGGCCATTCTTGGTGTGACGACAAACTGTATGAGGTACCTGGCATTCCTGTTGCTAGTACTGACAAATTATCAGACGTATGGCTGTCTTGAACAGAAATATTTCCTGAATTCAGAGGTACTGGTGCAGGGAATGCTGATGTAGATGGTTTCTGAAAACTTGGGTTTGCAGGCACACCAGCAACACTATCCACTAAAATGGAATTTTGGACCAAAGATGAACCAAGAAGCGGTGTTTCCGATACTTGTCTATCTACTTTTGGTTTCTTAGCCGCCTGATCAGCCTATTTAAATAAAACACAAAAGAAGCAATGACAACAAAGGAATTTAGTACACAATTCTTTGGTTATAAAAATTCTGTATTTATAAGCATAAAACAAGACTATAAAATGTTGAAAGCACTAATTTTGGAATTCGATACACAACCTAGCCACCATTTGAGAAAGCAACTTAACTTGTCTAGACTTTAACTTCCCCATTTGTAAAATGAGAATATTTCCATCATTGTGAGGTTTATAAAAAATTTATAAAATACTCGGCAAAGTCCATTGGACATAGTAGTTGAATACAATATATGTGTATATAGCTTCTGATACATTATAATTATTCAGGAATACTGGAAATAAGAATATTTAACCCCCAACATCAAACTGGTTAGCTTTGTAATTGTTAAATGACAAATTGATAATCTTTTAAACCCTGCCAATTCTCTTACCCTCCAGTTTCGAATCTTCTTCAACCTACTAGGCGTTTTCTCCAGTATCTGTAGAAATTCATGTGTTAACTCTAAAAATAAAATTTAAATTTATAACTTAGAAGGTGCCTTTATGAATTAAATTTCTCTCAAGTGAGCAATATTAAAAAAGTTCTCAAGAGTTCATCTACTTCAATATCACCCTCCTATTCAACCTTCAGCATTTACAGTAGACATAGCTCTGAACTAGTATTTTTAAAGAAAATCACTCTCATACCCAAATTTTATATGCTTGCTCACAATCTCTGGAAAGTTTAGTAGCATTAAAAAAATATTCCCCCAAAATAAAAACCTCCACTAAGCAAAAACAATAATAATATTTGTTGCAGGCAAGATCCATCAATAGATTTAAAATTAGTGGGCAAAAGTTTGAGGAAAAAGAAGGATATTTGTATAATCCCAACATATCTTCTTCAAGATATTAATTGCAAAGAGAAAAACAGTAACTTTACAATGGAGAAACACAGTAAATACCATCTTAACCAAGTGATGATGGCTATCATTACTAGCAATAAGAGGTATCAACATGATGTACCCCCATAAGATCTAATCTAATAATAGACAAACATGGTAATTGACCGTACCTTTGCTACGCTTCCCATAGGCGAATCAGGGCGATATGCAAATTAACTGCTAACTAAGGTGGCGGTTAACCGCCAACAAAGATGGCGGCTAATTTGCATACTGCAGGCAGGGTAGGACAGCGCAAGCCGACATCCAGGCCCCCGTGTGTGACTGGGGGCGGGCGGGGGCTGAGGCGAAGGCAAGCGGTGCCGATCGCCTCGCCGGAGCCCTTGCCCGCCCACCGGAGACAGGGGGCCCACTCCCGTGTGCGACCCAGGGGCGGGCGGGGGATCGGCGGCATCGCTTACCTTAGCATGAGCCCCGCCCACCAGCACATGGCCAGGAAAGTGGGATGCGACCCTGGAGCGCTGTAGCTACCTGGGCTCTCCCCGCTGTCCGCGTTTCATGAATCGCAAGTTTCCGCGGAGGCGGCGGCTGCAGGATGCAGAGCGGGAAACAGGGGAGCGGGCAGAGCGCGGCTCGGGCTTGACGGAGGAGATATCCCCAGCGGGCAGCCTGCCGCCGGGGAGATCTCTGCGCCGGTGCCCTCTGTCAAGCCCGAGCCTCACTCGGCCTGCTCCTGTCTCCCGCTCTGCATCCTGCAGCTGCTGCCTCCGTGGAAACTTGCGATTCATGAAGCACGGGCGGTGTGGTGGAGGAGGCACCTAAGAAGTCCCCAGCCACCGGCGCCGGGAGCTGGGAACTTTGTGCCGGGCGCTCCCAGCGGGGCTGTGGCAGAGGGGAGCTGGGACTCTGGCCACCGCCGTCGCCGCCCCCCAGCTGGCTCCAGGCGCTTGGTGCACTGGCTACTGCTGCTGCTTTGGCTGCTGGAAGCTCCGCTGCTGCTTGGGGTTCAGGCGAAGGAGGCTGGCCAGGGGCCTGGGCCAGGTCAGCAGCCCCTGCCGCCGCCGCCTCAGCAGCAACAGAGCGGGCAGCAATACAATGGTGAACGGGTCCTGAGCCCCATTCACCCGCCGGGGACACGGGGCCCTCTCTGAGAGAGAGAGAGAGAGAGAGAGAGAGAGAGAGAGAGAGAGAGAGAGAGAGAGAGAGAGAAGCGGAATTTGGCACCCCACAGCCCTCCCTGATCGACCACTGCAATTCCAAGCCAGCGAGGCCTGCCTTCAGGCCGCAGCTCCAGGTCCCTCATCCCCACCCAAGCCCGAGAGCAAGTGCTGGGCAGGGGCACCCAGGGGTTCGGGAATGCAGCGCGAAGGGCAGGCATGAGGTGGGGGGGAGGGCTGTGTTTACACCGCCAAGTTTCCCTCTTCTGCCCTGGCCCGCATCCCTCCTCCTTCCCCTCGAGGCCCAGCTCCTGCCTACATGCTTGCTGGGCAGGCCCAAGTGCACCGGGGAGTGAGCCATGGCAATCAGGATGGCCACTTCCTGGGATGGGATGGACAGACCATGGGGATTCATGAGGGCGATGAGGCCTGTGGGGCATGCGCCACCCTCCGGCAGTGGGGGTGGCTGGCCAAGCTGAGTCTGGCTTCAGTGGTGCCAGTGGGAGCCCGAGGCCACCCCAACCCCCACAGGTCCTGGGCAGACGGTGGCTCAGTGGAGAGTGGTGTCTCCATGCATGGTGCCCAGGGGCGGCTGTGAGCTGCTGCAACCCTGCCCCACGCTTCAGGGAGGGGGAGAAGGCTCGCAGCCACCAGCAGCCTAGGCTGCACTGCCTGGCCTGTGCCTCAGCCTGCCAGGCTGGCAGGGTCCAGAGCAGGTGAGCTGTTCCCTTCCTCCAGTGGGAGAATAGGGAGGAGAGCGCTGGGTGCAGGGAGGGGACCTCAGCTGGGATCCTCCTGGTGTGGGGAAGGGGCCCAGCCTGGGCCCGGTGGGGAGCTTAGGAAGTCTGGCTAAGCAGGCGCTGGTTCATACCAACTCTTACTCTGCCATCTTCCTCCAGCTCTTCAAGCTAGCCCCCCTGCCCCACCTGTCCGGGGCAACGGGCTCTGGGTGACCTCCCTGAGCTCAGACTGAGGACCCAGAGACCTCAAGGAAGAGTGCCCTGCCGGGCCCGGGCAGGGGCCGGTGCAGAACTACCAGGGCAGAGTTGCTTCGGTGTCTTGGTGAAGTTTGCAACTGACCCAAGGAGGAAACCTGAGAGGGGAAAGGCTGGGAGGCATGAATTGCCAGCACTTTAGCCACTTGAAAACAGTGCCACTTGGAATGTGAGGCGATTGTACGTTCAGCTGAGAAGTGAGGGGGCTGAACTCCACCATCGCTGGGCTCCTGTCAGTTCAAGGCCCAAGCGTCCACCATGACAAGGAAAGAACAGAACGAGGGGCCTGGAGGAAGGGAGGACAATTGAAGAAAACCGTGTCTAGACTTTCCCCAGCCCTCTCCTTCTTTCTGCTGCCTACAAGAGCCCCAGGCCCAGCCACAGTTCTGTCTCCACCTTTTAGTACCCTATTCTCCAACCACAGAGGAAAGAAATAAGGAAGGAGTCTGTGCTGCCTTCAGAAAGTATCTATATACCTGATCGGCCAGTTGCCTTCCACAGAGGGAGGCCAGACTGTGGCTTAGGCTCACTCCCCACAGGGACATCAGTAGAACATCCTGTGAGGGCTCCCAGACTGTTAGAGGGGGCAGGCTTGGCTGAGGGATGCCCCCCGAGTGCACAAATTTTTGTGCACTGGGCCTCTATACTAATAAAAGGGTAATATGCTAATTAGACTGGACGTCTTCCAGATGACCATCCAGATGTCCTTCCTGACAAAGCCGGGCCCAGGTGAAGCCACCTGCCCATGGTTCCGGGCGCTGGTGCCTGCGGTTGCGGCCCAGGAAAGGGAGAAAAGCCGTCCGCCCCGTGGTCCCGGGAGCCGGTGCCTACGGCCTGGGAGAGGGAGAAAAGCTGCCTGCACCATGACTGTGGATGGCCTGGGCAAAGCTGGCCCAGGTCCCGGGTGCCTGTGGCTGGCCAGAGGGAGGGAAGCCTGGGTCCCGGGTGTGGGGCCGAGGCAGAGGCAGAGGCAGTTAGGGGCGATCAGGCAGGCAGAGGTGGTTAGGGGCGATCAGGCAGGTAGGCAGAGGGGGTAGGGGCAATCAGGCAGGCAAATGGTTAGGAGCCAGTGGTCCCAAATTGTGAGAGGCAGTCAGTCATCCCCTGAGGGGTCCTGGATTGGAGAGGGTGTAGGCTGGGCTGAGGGACCCCCATCCCTGGTGCATGAATTTCGTGCACCGGGCCTCTGGAGCATTGATAAAATGCATTTTGTGTTTCTAGATGTCCTCAGTTGCAACAGGCATAAATCCTATTTTCCATTAGCTTCAAACTTTGTGAAGGAAGTTGGGGAAAGCCCACAAAAAGAATAAGCTAAAACCCAACATACTAGTTTAGGCACATCTATTAAGTAAGAATGTTATCTATTTCTTTTCTGAAATTTATAATACATAGCTAAAATGTCTTAATCTCCAAGAATCTCCTACCTCTGGCCAACTTCTCTTACGTCTTAACCAGAGAAATTTTTTATCAGGAGACCCTCAAATCCAGGTTCAATTTAGAGAACTTGTACCCCCAATTTTCCCTTGTCAACTCACATTTAATGATGTAAGACAACTATGGCACATTTCATCAGTGGAACTACAGAGCAAGAACTGTTACCCAGAAAATACCATTAGTTCATTGCTTCACATCTTCTGCAATACCTGACTTTGAGTCTGTACATTTTAAACTCAACAAAACTAATCTTTGAGTTTGAAAAAGCCTTTTGAGGCTTGAGATATTCAGTGGTGGTTAATATATGTACACTTTATTTTTTTTAGGCTAATGAATCCTTATTTTCATCCTGTGTTCATTTGATCATGTAATTATTCTTTAAAATCTATTACCAAATTGTTAAAAAAGAATTATAGTTATGTTTTTAAAGTCTATTTTTTGAAATACAAACTAAAATATTAATACATGAAATAATGATATCTGGGATTAGCATTTAAAATTATAGGGGAGCCCTGGCCGCTGTGGCTCAGTTGGTTGGAGCATTGTGCTGTACACCGAAAGATCGTTGGTTCGATTCTCGGTCAGGGCACATACCTAGGTTTCGGGTTCAATCTCCGGTGGAAGTGTATACGAAAGGTAACCAATCGACATTTCTCTCTCCCTCTCCCTTTCCCTCTCTCTAAAATCAATAAAGGCATGTCCTTGGATGAGGATTAAAAATTAAAAACTGCAGGGGAGGAAGGAAGCTGAATTGGGAAGAATTGGTAACTATTCAGTTTGGCATGAGTATATGGAATTCACTGGTTTTCAAACCTATACAGAATTAGATAGAATTTTTCCATAATAAAAAGAAATATTTTTTATTTAAAAATGATTATTTTCTCTACTTACCATCTAATAATTCTAAAGTAACTGTAGGATCCACATATTCCCACCAATGTTTTCCATCAGTTGACACAGGAATCTCCCAATTGGACCATTTGCAAGCCAAATGAATGCATACACATGCTATCACTGTTGGTTTGTACTGAAGACAGAAGGTGGTAAGATGTAGACTGTTGTGGCGCATGTTTGAAAACGAAGAGTCATAGAAATTCAAATATGTAAAACAAAGAAAAAACATTTACCAGTAAGATTAGAACAGAAACAGAATTATAAAGGTTTTCTTCTGTAAGCCTAGAGTACAAAACCTTACTTTATTATGTTAAAAACTAACACTAATACTTACAAACTTCCAGCACTAAAAAAACCCTATACATTATGAACATTCCCCATACTCTTAAGCCCGAGTATTATATTAATATTTTATTAATACTAATATATTAATATTTCTGAATTTTGCTTTTACATCTAAATTCAAAGTATTTTTATTTCTTTATAAGTGGAGGTGAAGACATACCTAATACACTTCTATTTCCAATAACCACTATATACTAGTACAACATTTTAAACTTTTTTTGGTGGCATTTTTGTTTCTTTTGTAATACCATGGCAAAAAAGTAATGAAAAAGCTGAGGATTCCTGGTAAAAGTGACACATTTCAACAATGCATTATAATCAGAGATTCTACCATTTGATGTGGCTTAAACATAATTCTCAAGTAAGTTAAAGAGAATTTAACACTTATCTATGTAAATCTGTCTCCTTTTTAATAGAGCCACAGAGAAAACTTACCTTTTGCGTAACAGCTTCAAAGCCCAATGTTGCCATGAACTACAAAAATATTTTCTCCTTCCACTATGCTGGGCATGTAACATGTTACAAGTAGGCTTTTCTAACCAAAGTTTTAAATTTAAGTTTTTTGGGTTTTTTTTGCTTTTGTTGTTCAGAATTCCTCAGAATAGAGATTAAAGCCCAACAACATATATCTGAGGAAATACATAGATTATTTGCCAATCCAAAATTTTAAATAAAACTTAACAGTGTCACAAAAAAATTAAGGGCCACACAAAGCTGGTTTGGTCCCCTCCTCCCCAGAAACCCATTAAAAAAACAAATTTAAATAATTAATATAATCAATACAGAACAGAATTTTATATTATATATTAAAGGCTTTTAAAAACTATTCTTCCACTTCAGTTTCAGAATTAATGAAAATGTTTATTGATCAATCACAACTCACACCATTTTTTATTTATATAAACTGAAAAGGAAGTAAGGTTTTTTAAAAGTAAAAGTTGTACTTATGCACATCCAGGCACTGATAAGAGTCGACTACTTCTAATTTACTACTAATGGGTATTATATAACCAAGCTATAGAAATTTTACTTATTAAAAAACTTTAATGATTACAGTTAAGATTGGATCAATGTGAAATTTTAAAAATTGTCATTTAACTATAATTATAAACTAGAAATAGCTTTATACTTACCAAGTTGCTCGAATTTCTACGTTAAGTTTAGCTCTGTGTAATCTTTAGCTGCTATTCAGGCTACCAATTTTAGACTTATGCACTCACAAATCGAGAATATGTCATCAGAAAGCACCACTACACTTCACATTGTGCATTTAACCCCTCTGTGCCCAAAGTCCCTTGTACAATACACCGCAAAGCAGACAGGAAGGTACCACCACAGTAGATGGTCCAGTCTCCTGTTGCAACAAGGGTAAGAGACACATTGAGGGGGCCCTGCATTAAAGGAAGCTATAGTGTGCTACAACAGTGCAACAAAGAGGGTCAGGATAACAACCTGTTGGTAGCCATGAAATAGGATGTCTGTGCCAAATCCTTGCTTGCTGTAAGGAAAAAAAAGAAAAACGAAGACAATACTATCAGCTTTAACATGCTACCATTAAAAAGTTCTCAACATAACAAAAACTTCAAAGATGTGTACACAAAAAGTAAATTTTACTTACTACTTACAAATATCACAAGAGCGCCATCATTTTCTATACTACTGAAAATCTTCAACAACATTCACTCAAATGTTTCTTGCTATCCCCCAAAGATCTGAGAAACAAGCCGATTTGCTTTTAGCTAGCCAGTTACAAGGGCTAAACTTGTTACTAAGTTAAGCATCTAGTCAGCTAAAAGTTGCAATAAAGCATTCTCCTGGATTTAAAAAAAAAAGAAGAGGAAGAAGAAGAAAAGATTTTGAAGTCTAATACAAAATACAAAGAGTTGCCTGCCAGACTTAATCCTCAGTCATATTTAAATTGGCTTAGCACTTCCATCAAAATAAAAGAAAACAAACCCCCACCCTCCAAAGTCAGAGAGCACAACTGCTCAGTTTTTCATCATGCTACTAAGCATCAACAGAGAATAAACAACCTAAAACATGATAAGGACAAATATAGGAAACTCCACTATATTGTTTTTTTTAAAAAATTATAGAATCCAATTAATAGAATTTTAGATTATGATATGAGTATTGTAGAGGGAATCATGATGCTTCAACACTGTCACCCCCTCAAAGAATGGAAATTAAGACACTGAAATGGAAAACTGGCCCTCCCCTTCTGCTTCTTATTCTTCCCAATAGGGATGCCTCTGCTATATATAGTTCACCCTTTTCTCCCAATTACATTCAGGAAACTGACATAAACTTTCCCCTTTGTTTCAACTAGGATTAGTTCCCTTCAACTCACCCCTCTTTAAAAGGCCTCAAAATCCTTGCCCCCTGGTGGTTTTATCTGCAGCACCTGTAATCCCTGCTGCCCCATGTGAATCTTATAAAGGGACCTGGGCTTAGCAGAGCTGTGCTAAGAGTGTCAAAGCATCAGATGTCCTGGAGACAGTGTGACTTAAGTATTGCTTTCTTTCCTTATGGGAAAGGAAGGATAAATCAGAAAAGTGAAAGTCCCTGTAAAATGACATTAGCCAATTCTGCAGCAAAGGAGCATAATACCAATTTTCTCTTGTGGGGAAAGGAGAGAGGTAAAGGACTTGAAAGAAGCCAAACCATTTACTCCCTTCACAAAAGACGCAAAATATGTAGATAAGAAATTTTAAATTGCCATAGCAGTTTTCACCTCAGAATATGTCTAAATTCAATAACCTCACTGTGCATCAGAGGAAAAATGTAGGGAAAATGGTCTTTTGTTAGCTTGAAATTGTAATAGAACAAAGAAAAAAAGAGACCAAACATGAAAGAAAATTTATTAAATGGAGATACAAACCCTGTTATTCAAAATGTTAGTCAGACAAGAGGAGTTTAAACATATATAAAATCTGTACTAAAATTTAAGAGTCAGTCACATTTTAAACATTAACAACAACAAAATTCATATTTTAATATTTTGCTTTGGATGATATATAAAATTTAGTTTTTGTAAATGTTTTAAAATTTACTATTCAACTTTGCGAATCAATGTTATGTCTTTGGCTTTTTTAGATATAGGAGAAAGTACAAAAAAAGTAATAAACTTCGAAAAACGATTTTTAAAAAGCTGACTAAAACTTCACAATACTAAGCTGAAAATCCAGTTTCAATTCCTACTAAAGTATTATTTTAATCTATATTAATACCTTCCTTCAATATCATTCTTCATCAGACTCAATTTAAAACAAATTATATGGCTTTCCATTAGTCTGACAAAACAGTTTACCCTTTCAAGTTTCTAGGAAAATAGAACTACTCAGATTTTTTTTCTTAATTCAACATCTACACTAGTTATCTATACAAATCTATACTATACTGTAATACTGGGGATGAGAATGTGCTATAAAATATATTCAATCACAAAGAATAGGAACTATAATTAAGTATGTTCAAGTTTACAAATGATAATATGTGCTAATGGCATTTTTAGAGGTCCAGTTCTTGTGGTGTCAGATAACAGAGCCTTTGTTTAAAAAAAAAAAATGTAGTCATAACATATAAAATCCTACCTAGGTAAAAAATGAATTCAATTTAGAATGAATAAAATGTGAGGATAATTAGGTAAACACTAAAAAACAAAACAAGGCCTTCAAAAGTCTTACCCATTTTGTTTAGAATAATCCTAAAGAAGTCTGGTGGTAAAAGAATGAAACTGCAAAATTTAATTTTCAAAAAGGAAGTAATAGAAAAAGGCACACTAAAGATTCTAAGGGGTTGCTATTAGTAAGTAACATTTCTAATGGGAAGCAGTAGCAGCAGCAGCAGCAGTATAACAACATGCAACCGTGGAAAACTATTTCTAGGCAAATAACAGATACACCAGGTTCATTAACAAGAGCAGAAAAACGTGTTTCACATGCTTTATAAGCAGTAAAGCAAAAGGTACAAAAGCTTCCTTATTCCTGTTTATAAAAGGTGTAATAGCCACATTACACACTACATATCATGCTATATAATTATTTCCTTATTATACACAAAAAGGAAACCATTTTTAGTAATACTAAAGAGCTGTGAAAAATGTATTAAACCAATTCTGTTCAAATGAAGATGGGCAAGACATATGCAAACATGACAAATCTAAGAAACACAATTTTTTTATAGAAAAAAATCTGAGGTTGATCTCCAAATTCTTATACTGTAGTCTCTTCAAGAAGTCAATGAAAGTTTCTGACATAATTAAAAATTAATACTACTCTCTGTACACATGTGTTAATGGCCTTCATCTTAAATAGTAACTGAAATATAGGACAGGCATAGCCCAAAGGGGAGGTAGAGAGCCCGAATATTTAAAGCCCTCCAAATTTTTAGTGAAATAAAACTCTCACTGAAGTGTATATAAATAGAAGTAGATGAGTAGGAAGATACATAACACTACAAAGTAATGCTTCAAAATGACATTTTCCTTATTAAAATTCAAGAAAAGGCTGTAAGAACAAAATAGCATTTAAATCAATTATAGACAACAAAAATCATAAATATTGTATTTAATTAAAAAGTTTCAAAGATCACTTACCTCTTACTAACTGGGTACATTTCACCACATCTGTGTGTGGGTGCTCAATGGTGATCTCAAAACCTGAAATGAAAAGCACTTTTTTCCCCAATCACTTACCACTACAATACTTGCCTGAGAAATGCCATTCACCACACAACCATAAATGTGTAATATATTTTTCACTATTAAAAAAACCCAAAGACAATGTTTCCTATCACTGACATGATCACTAAATGCCTCTGATAGGAAATCATTTCTTCTCAAAAACAATGTTCCAATTATGAAAATTTATTATCAGCTATTTGTAGATCAGGGAGGAATATTTATTCAAAAATCTGAATTACAAATAGTTTGAGATTATCCTCATTTTAAAAATAAATTAAAATCATAAGTTTGCCTCACATGTTAAGCAGGGAATTCAACTATGTAGTATATTTCTTTCCCCTTCCCCCTTTTATTGAATTTACTGGAGTTCTTAAGTGTATTCCAACTCTTTCAGATGTGAAAAATTTTTCATAAATATAACCTTTGGGCTACAGTGTAAGAAATGACCTTTTAAATAATACAGTGCTCTTATTTTCTTAGTATGCCTTAGATCAAAAGTTTCAGCAAGTTAGCTTATAACTATGTTTCATTAATAATAAAATTGTTAAAGTTAAGTACACCTGTAGGCCTCAAGATTCATTAAATCACTGTTTCTAAAACCAAAGATAAAATGTTGAAAAGCTTTCAATGCCCAATCAACCCTTAAGTAGGGGGAGGACACATCTAATGCCTTCAGAAGCAATAAGTGAATAATATCCTAATAATAGGTAATCTGGATTTATAAAGTTACTGTATGGTCTATTTATATTCCCATAATAAAACTGTAATAAAACCTGCAAAATCATACTTTAATGAAAGCCAAAGAGGTATATCTTATACATTCTTATGTTTCCCTTAAAAATGCTATTATTCATTCTTCATGCTTAAGACTCTGTCATAATGCAAACACACTGATTTTTAAAAAAATATCTTTAATTATTTTAAAATACAATGTTCTTTTTTCAACTTTCATTATATTTAAATTTTCATATTTATTTAACTTTATATACTAAAACAATAACATTTACATTACTGAATTTGAAGGGAATGAGAATATTCTCACTTTTATTTTTGTATCTTTTTATACTATAAAAACTTTAAACAAGTGATATTTCAAACAAGCTACTTTTGTAATAAAAATAATCAGTTATTATGAGAAGCTGTGATTACCATTTGAATTCAACATTTGGGAATGGAGTAATAAATAAAATAAAAATAACTACAATAATAAATAATGATTATGACACAGACACTATGTGGCAATTTTTTAATATATCATCTTCACAATGTTAAGGTAGGCATTATCATTCCACCTCATATATAGAATGGAGGATGAAAGGTAAAGAGGGGAATTTTGCCCAAGTCAGAGGCCTACAGATTTAAACCCAGCTCTCTGTAAAGACAATGTTCTTCTAGGAGTAATACATGACTTTACAAAAGTCAAAACTGTCTTAAGCCCCAATTTCGTCATGGTAAAGTGAAACATCAGAATAAATGATCTTTAGAGGCCAATTAAGTTGCACTAACTTTGCAGACAATATAACTTTTAGAAAACAATGTTCAACATTCAACTATTATGTCACATTAAAAATGATATACATTCATTAAACACTGACTATAAGCTCTAGGACAGTGATGGCGAACCTTTTGAGCTCGGCGTGTCAGCATTTTGAACAACCCTAACTTAACTTTGGTGCCGTGTCACATATAGAAATTTTTTGATATTTGCAACCATAGTAAAACAAAGACTTATATATTTTTGACATTTATTTTGATATATTTAAATGCCATTTAACAAAGAAAAATCAACCAAAAAAATGAGTTTGCGTGTCACCTCTGACACGCGTGTCATAGGTTCGCCATCACTGCTCTAGGAGAACAAGAACTGCCATGTATATTTGTACACATTACAATCATGTGCAACAGTTTGAGAGGAATTATTTCATTCTCCAATGCAAAGCCAGAACGAAACATAGGATCCCAATTATCTGAAAACATTAAAATCTCACCAAAGGTTGTTTATGTGAAATGAAATGAAATTTTTAAAAATGGTTTTCTTATAACCAGGCAATAATATTCTGGCCCTAAACTTTATTTTAAAATGAAACTTTCATCAAAGATAAAATCACTCCAGACATTTTTTCCTTTATTTAGAATATATATAGCAGGCACTTGAATAATGTCATTTCACTCAACATCATTTGTTATACCATAGGAACTTAACTCTTGTTTGTATCAATTAGCCCATAGTAAACTGGTTTTATTATATGTTGTTTCACTTAGTTAAAATACCAATTGATGACATTAAGTAAAGACTTATTGTACTGCATTGAAGAACACACATAAAAATATATGACGTAAGTACATACCTAGGGTTTGTAGCATTATGGTTTCAAGTAAAACCAGTTCTTGAGTTTGTTGAAGGTAAGCCTGCGAGGTAAAAACAGCAGTATTAAAATGCTTAAGATAAACATAACTACCAGACTATGAGACCGTTAAGTTTCATGAGAATTATAGATTGATTACAACAGAATTAGAGTAGTTTATAAATATGAAGGAAAGAAATCGAAGGAAATGGAGAAAACTTATATTCTGTGGCAAGTCGAAATTGAATTACTTCTGTAAATAAAGCAAAACCCCAAAAAACCTGACGATAATGATAATATGACAGGAAGGAGGGCTAGTCTATAATATAAAACTTTACCTAGGTATTATTAGTGCTTCAAGACATATTAGATAGGAAGCACCAATCCACATAAGAACACCAAATTCAAACCCACCTTAAAGAAAGACTTATCAACTTAATCTAGGATACCTTCATGTGATAATTTCTTGACAGTAACACGTTACTTTTAGAATTAACTTCCTCTCTCCAAAAAAGGCAAAATAAAAATTTTAAAAAGCTGTATAATCTCTAGATTAAAAGGAAAAATTTTAGATATAAAATACCAAAATAATATATCATACACCCAACCTCAATAAATTATTCACCCCCCAGCTGGCTTTGCTCAGTGTTAGAGTGTTAGCTCCCGGAATGAAGGGTTGTGGGTTTGATTCTGGTCAAAGGCACATACCTCCGGTGCATACCTCGGGGTGCATGTGGGAGGCAACCAACTGATGCGTCTCTCTCACATCAATGTTTCGCTCTGTCTCCCCACCTCCTTTCTACTCTCTAAAAAAAATAAATGGAAAAAAATATCCTCGGGTGAGGATTAACAAAATAAACAAACAAAAAATTCCTCTACTGCAATTACTCTGAAAATAAAGGGTATGAAAAATTTTCTGCCATCTCATTTTTAGATCATGACATAACTACCAGGAATATTGTTAGTAAGAAAACAATGTATCACATATAAGTATTCATTTATATAAGGACATACTACTAAACCCAGAGAGTGAAAGTACCTTTAATTTTATTTACGTCCCATTTGAAAAGGTCACTGAGCTGATTTTTAAAACATACATTTCGGTTATTTGAACAATATACTAAGTAACCACAAGAAATAATTCTGAATTTGTAAAATTAGTAGACACTACTAATTTTAAATAGTTCTTGTTTTTGAATAATCATACATTCTCTATTTTTGAATGGCTATATTAATATTCTACTTCCTTAACAACATCTAGGATAACAACATCTAGATTAATAAAATCAGATATAGTTAACTGGAACTTAAACTTGATCCAAATCAAACTGAATTAAAATAATCTGGTAGTCACTTAGTACTTAAAAGTTCCTGATAAAGAACTCACCTATAATAAGAGTGCTAGAAAAATGATTTTAAAGGCCCAGGATTCTTTCTTGTTATAAGATATCAGAGCATTTTAAAATGGTGCTTTCAAACAAGGTCTATTAAAATACTGATGAGAAGAAGTTGTTTGGAAACTAGCATTACTCTTTAGGAAAATTAAGATATTTTTAAAAAGTGCTTGCCGCTCATGAAAGCATGGTGAAATGTATTTTTATGTATCAAAGAGATAAGTAGTAATATATATGCATTAAATAAAGAAACAATTCTGTAAAAAAGATTAACTACTGGTCTGGAGGTAAATCAAAGGTTTTCCTATTCCTTCATTTGCTGACAATTTTGAGTTATTTATCTCTGATTTTGAACATACCCGAACAATGGAGGTGAAATGATTTACCCTCTACACATATCACAGGTATGCTGTGAGGATAAACAACAAAATGTGAAATACTTAAAAAGTACCTTACATAATTCAGAATGACATTATAATTCATGAACATACATGAAATATGTCTCTGCCTGATTGCTTCCTGCCATTACATTCCTAAGTGGTAATAGGAATAAGCAGCATTTGGAAGGCAACACTAATTAGGATATATTTTTATCATGTCTAAATAATGAACAGGTTTCAAATTTACAAAGAAAACCAAAAAACCAAACAAACAAAAAACAACAACAAAAAAACCCCCAATTTTTACATACATCACACTTAGTATCCAGCAGTGGCTCTAGGGGATGAAGACAAGCATGTGCTACTTTGATAACATGTTCAAGTTTTCGAGCCTGTTCTTCCACTTTTGCAGCCAAAAATAATGCAGTAGGTGATATTATCTGCAGCAAAGAAAGAAAGTTGGTGATTTAAAAACAAATTTTGGAAAAAATCTTACTTTCTAAAGAGGAGAGGTGTGCAAGAAAGGAATGCAACACTGAAATTATGAATTGCTAGTTGGGCTATGAAAAGATTGATAAGAGTTTTAATAAAGTTATTCAATAAATCGAACTAGTTACCCTAATTGATAAAATCTGTTTTACTTGTTTTGCAAGTAGAATATTAAAGGGAAAAAGACTTCTACTTTATTAAACTAAGAGAAAGTTTAAATAATATTAATGCACATTGTGAAGGTAAAGGGAAAAACACTCAAGACAATGAATGAAGCCATAGCTTTAAAAAACAACGAAAAACTGGGTAAAGTATACCTAAATTTTCCTTCTTTTAGGAGAGCCACCACTTTCTAGGGTTTTCTTAAATTAATCAATGACTCATTGTGTGGCTAAGAGCTACACAATCTTGCTTAAGAGACAGGAAAAGGATCTATAAGGCAAACTGAAGATTCTGCACATGAAACTGCTACCTAATATCTCTAGTACTTTACTTACACCATTAAAAGTTTCATGGAAATAAACATGTTAAGACAAACTAATAGCATAGAAACATTACCAATTGAAGATCGAGAAATTAGCAATTTTTAAAGCATTACTGAGCTATGTTCTTTGGATTAAGGTATAAGAATATAGCACTAACAAAGACACTGAGAGAACACTAATTTTGAACAAAATTTATCCCTGAACTTACTAATAAACCAAATAACTGCTGACTCAGAAAATGGGCATACTTTAAATTCAAATAACGTTCTAAGATTACAGACGAGAAATATTTCATGGTGATGGAAGGAGACAAGACTTTGGGTGGTGAGCACACAATGGAGTATACAGATGTTATATTATAATATGTACACCTGAAGTTTATAAAATTATTAACAATGTTACCCCCATAAATTTAATTGAAAAAGGAAGTATCTCATGGAAAGATAATGTCTAAATGTCAAGATTCAGATACATTATTTTTCAAGAGATAAACATCTGAGTTTCACTGTATCTTGGGGTTCGATCACTATAAAATAATGTCAAAAGAGGGAGGGAAAAAGGGAAGGGCATAAATCAATGCTATGCGATTTGGGTAGGTAACAAAAGGAGAAAATTTCTGATACAGGGAAGGTGGAGCCTTTATTTCACTGACATGAAATTTAACTGCCAGATTTTGTATTTGAAAGGAACCTTCTCTATTCCAAATGCATTGCAGATGAGTAAAAATGACTAGAAGTCCTCTTCCTGAAATATAAATCTTTAAAACAGACCTAAAATTAAGTAAGTTTGGCTTTAAATAACCAGAAATAATGTTACCTTAAAAGGACTGAATAATTTTAACTTGAACTTTCAAATTAATGTCATCTTTTAAAATTAAAATTATAACAAAATATATTTTAATTGAGAATGCTAAAAAAGCAATGTATTCTTACAACAGATTTAATTAAGCAATATCAAAATCAGCTAATATTTTTGAAATGCCAGTTAAATAGCAGTCACCCAGGGCGGAGGAGCAGGGATGGTGGTGGTGGTATTTCTGAGATGTAAAAAGTATAAGATAACCGAGATTGGACAATTATTCCTATCTGGTACTTTTCCCCATACTTAAAATTTCCTACCACTGTTACCTATTTTGATTAACTCCTTTTCTATTTAAAGGCTTAACTCAAAAGATCATCTCCTTCCAAAGTAAAATTTCTGAGTCAGAGTGAAGTACCCTTCTTTATTCAATGAAAAATTATGCATACCTCTATCATTGTACTTATACTGTATTCTAACTTCTGGTTTATTAATCTTTCTGTCCTCCAGTCTAGAAACAGCTTGAACACAGAGACTGAATTATTCATTCATGTTCCCATTATCTAGTATTGTGCAGCTGCTGTTCAATATATTTGAATGAATGACATGTGGATAATCTATATATAAACATAAAGGCACTAATATTAAATTCAAAGTATTCCAAATGCCACAGTAAAAATCTAAGAATCAATACCAAGGTAAGAAATGCAAGAAAACACCCAATAAAATGAAGACACTCAGTTTCGAATAACCTCTCATTTATTATCTTATTCACATCTAAAAGGGGAATGGCTAAGCCAGCTTTCAGATGCTACAACTATTTGTCAAGGAGTGAAGCAATAGAGGAACAAGGCAAAAGTCAAATTTGACTAAACTTAATATTTAAACTCCTTCCCAACTGCCAGATGATCCAGAATGTCTCTTACTTGCCTAAAAGGCAATTTTAAATGTCTCTAATGAGTTTTTCTTGGTAAAATCTTTTAGGATTCCTAGTCACAGGTCCATCCTCTTCAGACTTTTTGAAAGCCTCAATATGAAGAGGTACTTTCAGACCACACAGGTACATTGTCTCCTTAGAAGAGTCTCAATGTAAACAAAGTATTGTACTAGTGAGTGATTCTCAAATTCTACAAGTAATTTTAAAAATTAAGTATTCAGTGAGCTAAGCAATGATCATCAGGGTAGATTCCTGTGTATTTACCCACACTCCTCACAGAAGTCTTTCTGTTCCCTCTAAATAGGGCTCAATTCTCATTCTCCTCCAGTGCAACTAATACCCAACACTCTTCCAAAGTTTCTGGTGAAATCCACTAACTCCATTCACATTTCCTTCTCTACAGCCTGCAAACATTTTACTCCATCAGGGCTGTAAAAACAAAACAAAACACCTTTTTAGATAAATACTTTGTAAATATCCAAATGAGACTTTAATTTTAAGGGTGACTAAGAAAGGTAATCAAACTAGGCACTACTGCTTCTTATATGGAAAGCTGATTCTGTTGCGTGGCTTATTAAAAGGATTAAGAATGTCAAATGTTTTAAATATTGGCAGTACTAGTTGGTCTGTGGCTTTTGAGGGGACAAACATTCATTAACACACATAAACTTGGCTCAAAGTCAAAGAATTCACACCAATACTGGAGTACATACTTGGCTGGTTCAAGTGACCAATTACTAACTGAGATTCAGTTCACTGGGGACAGGGACAATGCATTATCCGCCTTGTGTACTAGTCCCTAGTTTGATAAACTTTCTCCAATTACTATAACTAAAGGGAAGAAAAATTTATTTTTAAATAGTCCAGAGTATGTTACTCTAGCAAACGTACAACTAGTTCAAGGAGGTATTATATTCTCAAAACAATATACCATACAAATCATGGAGGGGGAGGAAGATGTGATGAAGCCAGCTGCAGCACAGTAGTCAGACTGCCTCAGTAGAATCTGACTAGCCTAGGCAAATTACTTATTCTCTTTGTGGTTCAGTTTCTGCATCTGTAAAATGGGAGAAACAGTATCTGCTGTAAACTTGTGGTGAGGATTAAATGGATCAAGATATGTATAGCACTTAGAATAGTGCCCTACAGTAATATGACTCAAATGTTATTACATGTTGAAAAATTAAACAATTGTGTATTGCTACTGTTGAGCTTAAATTTTAAATGTGATTTAACACGCTATAAAAATTTTCTTCTTTCTTGCTCACCTCTTCCTTCCACAGTTAAACTCAATTCGTTAAAGGTTCTTAGTTTCGAACTAAGCAGATTAAAACACTGAATTATGATACTTTACATGAATGGTTATACCCACATTCCTTTCTTCCTTTCTCCCTGCCGTTGTTTTCACCCCCTTCTCTTTATCTATTCATTTATGTTTTCATTCCTACCTCTTGGTCTCACTCCTCCTGCCCATTCCTGGCTGCTGTCTCCCCTTTCTGCTCATGATGATGCCCTCACTGCTGACATTCTTCACTCTCCATTGCTGGCTTCAACCTTGATAGTTGGAGGCAAGGTTTTCGAATTAACAAAAAGCCTGGGCAATTTCTAAGTCACGGAAGATGGCTGTATCAGCCAGTTTCAAGTGAATCATCTGGTCTTTGTTTTAGTAATTAACTTTATGCACACACTGTGTGTACATTTGTATTTAAGAACCACCCACAGCTGTGTTATTACTCAACTTTAAATGTCCTAATTCCAAAAGAGCACTAAAAGAAGCAAAGATAACACTTCTAAGTCTGTTTCCTATTTGATAATACAGTACTAGTATCAACAGGCTCCTAAACTATTCTTATGTTTCCATCTCCCTGTAGCGCAGGCCAGTGAACCCATTCGCCGCCCCCCCGCCCTCCGCTTTTTAACTGCCTCAACACTAATCCCTCCCCTAAGACTAGGATAATTATTTCTGTGCTTTGAAAGGATTTCATTAATAAATATCTAGCTAGTTCTAGGTATCACAGCTTAAAATTTGGAAATCACTTGCCTAAGGCTATAGGTGAGGACAAGTAGTAATGGTATAACTTTAGCAAAGACTCATAGAAAGAAACTCCTAGAATAGAAAAAGGAAAGGTAGAAACTTAGATATAAGTAAAAACAAGGGAGGTAAGACCCCCACCAAAGAAGAAAATGTTAAAGTTCAAAATGTACATTTGCTAATAAGAAAGATTACCAGCTCAAGCAAATTAAACCAAAATTCCAGCACAATATTAAGAAGTGGTTTAAATCTTTAATTTTGCTACACTGAAAAGACTGACATTTCAATATTACAGAGAACATAATTAACTCAGCCTGGTATTTTAGTTATTTTTTTTTCTACTCATATAATTATGTGTGAATGTAATACTGTCAACAGAAGATAATTTAGCTTGAGAATTTAAAAAATCTTCAGGCTGGATGTTATTTGGGACATCTAATTACATTTAAAAGAGAGCTGGCTTAATAAAGACTAAAAAATACTAGTATTCATTATTGCTGAAAAGCAGTCTTCAAGAGAATAAGGCTTGATTTCCATAATTACATTTAAATATATTAAATATGCCTAATACTATCTGGCATTTTAACATTTATTTATTGTTACAAAAAAACAACAACACATAAACAAAAAGCAACTTATACTTTAAAGTACACTTAGCATTTCATAGTTAAGTCTCTATTCTCAGCTACCATCTCACAAACTCATGTAGTACTTACTGTGAAACAAGAACATTAACACTGCATCGGTACTCAAATATTCTACATTAATCTTAAAAAGTCCACTTTTGCCCTGGCCAGTGTGGCTCGGTTGGGCATTGTCCTGTGCACTGAAAGGTTGCCAGTTTGATCCCTGCTAAGGGGCATGTAGAAGACAGCCGATTAATGTTTTGCTCTCACATTGACGTTTCTCTCTCTCCCCTTATCTCTCTAAAAATAAAAAAAAAATTTAAAAAGGTCCACTTTCCTTCAGATGGTTAAACAAATAAGAACTAATATTATAGAAGAGTTAATATTGTGAAGATAGCGATATTCCTCAAATTGACCTATAGATTCACAGAATGCCTGTCAAAATCCCAGCTTCTGTTTTACAGAAACTAACAAGCTGATCCTAAAATTCTGGAGATAGCCAAAACAATCTTGAAAGAGAATAACAAAGTTGGAAGACTCATACTTCCTGAATTCAAAATTTACTACAAAATTATAGTAATCAAAACTATGTGGTACTGCACCAGAGCACTCAACCACCTCCACAAATGACACACCCAAAGAGCAGTCAGCAGAGCCCCACTGTAGCAAATCCTGCTCTGTGGGGTCAGCCCCTGCACAACAGCTCCTTCCCTGTACTGACAGCCAGTCCTCACACCAATCAGCTCGAGGGTCAATCCCTCCCACTGAGGTGCCAATAGCAATCAAGCCTCAACTACACACAACCCATACAATGGGCACTCCTGGAGCACCTGGCTCTGGTGACCAGGGAGATGAGGTGACTGGGCCCTACAAGACACTTACTACATCAGGCCACTCTACTAAGACTGAAAGATGTAGCGGCCCTACCTAATACCGAGAAACAAACACAGGGAGACAGACACAATGAGGGGACAAAGAAACATGTCCCAAATGAAAGAACAGGACAAAACTCTAGAAAAAGAACCAAACAAAATGGAGATAAGCAATCTATCGGATGCACAGTTCAAAACACTGGCTGAATGAATAAGAAAACAAGACCCCTACATATGCTGCCCAAAAGAAACCTACTTCAGATCAAAAGATACACACAGATTACCCTGGCCGGAGCATCGTCCTGCACACCAAAAGGACATCATTTCGATTCCTGGTCAGGGCACATATCTAGATGTTTCTCCCTCACATAGATGTTATAGATGTTTCTGTCCCCCTTGCCTCCCCCCAAAAACACACACCACACAAACGAAAGTAAAGAATGGGAAAAGAGAATTCATGCAAATAGAAATGGGAAAAAAAAGCTGGGTAGCAGTATTTAGATCGGACAAAACACTTTAAAACAAAGGCTAATCATAAGAGACTGTTCTACTTCTGGTATTTATCTGAAGAAACCCAAAACATTAATTTGAAAAGACAGAGATCCCTATGTTCATTATAGCGTTATTTATAACTAGAGGCCTGGTGCATGAAATTCATGCACTGACAGCAAGCTTCAAAACTTCATATGTCAAATTTGCTGAAGGTTGTTGAATTTCGTGCCAAAAAAAGAGCATCTGGGGGGAGTTTTAATTCATTACTTTATTTTGAAGAAAAAGTCATTGTATACTTCAGGAAGCTTATGGTGAATATGCTCCATCTCAAGATACTTGTGAACGCTGGTTTTAAACACTTTAAAAGTGATGATTTCAATGTGAAAGATAAAGAACGTCCAGGTTAACCGAAAAAGTTTGAAGGCCAATAATTACAAGCATTATTGGATGAGATGGGTGTCAAACTCAAAAACAACTTGCAGAAAGATTAAACATTGCTCAGTAAACAATTTCCGATCATTTACCAGCAATGGGAAAGATTTTAAAGGAAGGAAAATGGATGCTACATCAACTGAACGAAAGACAAATGGAAAACTGAAAAGTCATCAGTAAAATGTTTCAACGGCACAAAAGTCTTTTTTTGCATCAAATTGTGACTGGCGATGAAAAGTGGATTTATTCTGAGAATTCCAAATGCACAAAATCATGGGTTGATCCAGGTCAAACATCAAGGCCAAACTGCTTCAGAAAGAAGGCAATACTCTGCATTTGGTGGGATTAGGAAGGTGTGGTGTATTATGAGCTTCTAAAGCCAGGTGAAACCGTTAATACTGACCGCTAATGACAACAAATAATCAATTGAACCACACTTTGATCATAAAATGACCAGACTGTTCCAGAAGACATGAAAAAGTAATTTTGCTTTATGATGACACAGCATCACACACTTCAAAACCACTTAAAGACACGTTAAAAGATCTTGTCTGTGAAGTATTAACCCACCCGCCGTATTCACCAGAACTTGCTCCTCCAGATGACCACTTGTTCTGATCAATGGCACATGCACTTTCTGAGCAGCACTTCAAAACGTAGGAAGAAGCGGAAAATTGGGTCTCTGAAGGGTCTGCCTCAAAATAAGAAAAGTTCTATTGGGACAGTATCCACAAATTACCTGGAAGATGGGGGAAATGTGTAGCTAGCAATGGACATTACTTTGAATAAAGCACTTTTGATGTTTCTCTTGAAATTATCGTGTTTTCTTTCATTACAAAATCCACAATTATTAACTGTACACCTAGTATATATGTATGGTGTCAGATGAATACCAGGCTTATTGGGGTGATCACTGTGTATGTTAATGTCTCATCACTACATTGTATACCTAAACTAATATAATAGTGAATGTCAACTATAATTGAAAAATAAAAATTAAAAAACAACAACACACAAACTATGTGGTATTGGCATAAGGAAAGACATATAGATCATGGAACAGAATAGAGAGACCAAAATAAACATATTTATGGTAGACTGATTTTTCAACAAGAATATCAAGAAAATTCAATGGGGGAAGAATAGTCTTTTCAACAAATGGTGATAGGACTACTGTATATCCACATGCAAAAAAGTGAAGATGGCAGTTCCCTTCTTTACACCATAAACAAAAACTAACTCAAAATGGATCAAAGACCTAAACGTGTCGGCTAAAACTATAAAACTTATTAGAAGAAAACAGGAATATATCTTCATGTCCCGGAATAAGACAATGCTTTCTTAGATATAACAGCAAAGCACAAGTGATAGATGAAAAATATAAACTGAATGCATGTGATACAAATGATAACATCAAGAAAGTGCAAAAGATAGTCCATAGCAGGGAGAAGTTATTTGAAAATCATATCTATTATAATAAAAGTGTAATATACTAATTAGACCAGAAGTCCTGACGGATGACCTTCCAGACGAAGCCGCGGTGGCAGGGGCTGAAGCAGAGGTGGCCACTGCGGTGGTGGGGGCTGAGCCCCTTGCACGAATTTTGTGCATAGGGCCTCTAGTATCTGATAATAGACTGTTACTCAGGATATATAAAGAACTCTTAAAACTTAATAAAAAGACAACACAAATCAAAAAATGGCAAAAGGATCTAAGCCAGGGGTGGGCAAACTTTTTGACTCGAGGGCCACAATGGGCTCTTAAACTGGACCGGAGGGCCTGAACAAAAGCATGGATGGAGTGTTTGTGTGAACTCATATAAATTCAAAGTAAACATCATTACATAAAAGGGTACGGTCTTTTTTTTTTTTTTAGTTTTATTCATTTCAAACGGGCCCGGGCCGTAGTTTGCCCACGGCTGATCTAAGGAGACATTTCTCCAGAGAAGATACACAAAAAGATGTTCAATACCATTAGGCATTATGGAAACACTAATCAAAACCACAATGAAATATATTACACTCACTAGGATGGCCACAATAAGATCTTTTTAAATCTTTGATTAAAAAAGAAAAAAGACAATACTAAGTGTTGACAAAGAGGTAGAGAAATAGGAACCCTCACACATTGCTTGTAGGAAGATAAAATTGCGTGGCTACTTTGGAAAACAGTTTGGCAGTTTTTCTAAATGTTTTTTAAAAAACTCTCCATGATTACTGAGGCCTAGAGTTACCATACAACCCAGCAATTTCAATCCCAGGTATATACCCAAGAGAAATGAAAACATGTGTCTACACAAAAACTTGTACATGAATGTTCACAATAGCATTACTCATAATAGACCCCAAATAGAAACAATCCCAATGTCCATCAATGAGGTATATCCCCATGATGTATGGAATGTTTGTTATTCAGCCATTAAAAGCTATAAAGTACTGATACATGCTACCCTATGGATGGATCTTGGAAACATTATGCTATGACCATATTGCATAATTCCAGCTATATGCAATGTTCAGAATATGCAAAGCTATAGAGATAGAGAACGGTATATCCCAGGGTTGAGAGGGAGAAACTGTGAACTGCTAACTGATACAGGGTTTCTCTTTAGGGATGAAAATATAAACAACACTATAATGATTGTACAACGCTGCATTATACATTCTATGTGGATGAATTATATCTTAATAGATGTTTTAAAAAAGGTGCTCGAGAGAACCAAGATGGCGGCATAGGTTAATGCCGGAGTTTGCTGCCTTGAACAACTACTTCAAAAGTAAAACTAAAAAACGGAACGGACATCACCCAGAACCACAGGAACGCTGGCTGAGTGGAAGTCCTACAACTAGGAGGAAAGAGAAACGCATACGGACACTCAGAGGAGGCGCAGTGCTGAAGTCAAATTCTGAGGTGCGGAGTGTGCGGAGCGGGCTGGCGGTGGAGGGCGCGGTTGGCGTTTTCAACTGGGAGGGAGTCGCAGACTCTGAGCTCCAGATACAGGCGAGTCTTTAGGGACCCAGACTCAAACGGGAGAAGCGGGACTGTCTGGCTTAGGTCAGAGCGAGTGCAGCTTTCTCTCCAAGGTTTGCAGCGGGTGCTGGGACTCAGAGAGGCAGAGCCCCTGGGGACAGGACTGAGAGCCGCCATAACTGCTCTCTCCTGCCCACCCTGTTGATCCTGTGCGACCCGCCCCGCCCAAGCCCTGCACAGAGGCATTTGCTGGATAGCCTCAGGCAAAGGCTAGATTAGCACCTCCCTAGAGGACAGAAGTTCTCTCACTGCAGACACAGCTGATTCTCATAGCCACTTGGCCTGGAGGTCAAACCCTCCCTGGTATTAGCTACAACAATCAAGGTTTAACTATAAGACTGCGCACAAAGACCACTAGGGGGTACACCAAGGAAGCATAACAAAATGCGGAGACAAAGAAACAGGACAAAATTGTCAATGGAAGATATAGAGTTCAGAACCACACTTTTAAGGTCTCTCAAGAACTGTTTAGAAGCCGCCGATAAACTTAATGAGATCTACAAGAAAACTAATGAGACCCTTGATGTTATATTGGGGAACCAACTAGAAATTAAGCATACACTGACTGAAATAGCGAATATTATACAGACTCCCAACAGCAGACCAGAGAAGCGCAAGAATCAAGTCAATGATTTGAGATGCGAGGAAGCAAAAAACACCCAACTGGAAAAGCAAAATGAAAAAAGAATCCAAAAATGCGAGGATAGTGTAAGGAGCTTCTGGGACAGCTTCAAGCGTACCAACATCAGAATTATAGGGGTGCCAGAAGATGAGAGAGAGCAAGATATTGAAAACCTATTTGAAGAAATAATGACAGAAAACTTCCCCCACCTGGTGAAAGAAATGGACTTACAGGTCCAAGAAGCACGGAGAACCCCAAACAAAAGGAATCCAAAGAGGACCACACCAAGACACATCATAATTAAAATGCCAAGAGCAAAAGATAAAGAGAGAATCTTAAAAGCAGCAAGAGAAAGAAACTCAGTTACCTACAAGGGAATACCCATACGACTGTCAGCTGATTTCTCAACAGAAACTTTGCAGGCCAGAAGGGAGTGGCAAGAAATATTCAAAGTGATGAATACCAAGAACCTACAACCAAGATTACTTTATCCAGCAAAGCTATCTAATTCAGAATTGAAGGTCAGATAAAGAGCTTCACAGATAAGGAAAAGCTAAAGGAGTTCATCACCACCAAACCAGGATTATATGAAATGCTGAAAGGTATCCTTTAAGAAGAGGAAGAGGAAGAAAAAGGTAAAGATTCAAATTATGAACAACAAATATGCATCTATCAACAAGTGAATCTAAGAATCAAGTGAATAAATAATCTGATGAACAGAATGAACTGGTGATTATAATAGAATCAGGGACATAGAAAGGGAATGGACTGACTATTCTTGGGGGGGAAAGGGGTGTGGGAGATGCGGGAAGAGACTGGACAAAAGTCGTGCACCTATGGATGAGGACAGTGGGTGAGGAGTGAGGGCGGAGGGTGGGGCGGGAACTGGGAGGAGTTATGGGGGGGAAAAAGAGGAACAAATGTAATAATCTGAACAATATTTAATTAATAGCAAAAAAAAAAGGTGCTAATGTTATAGATATCTTTTAAATATTTAGTGTACACAAACCAACAAATTGTAAGGAAACAAAAGCCTAATCACAACATAATACTGATAAACATGTATGACTTTATTTCACATGTTAATTTAAATTAGGTTTCATTTTCATAAAGTATGGATCCATTTCTCTTTTTAAAATGTTTTAATTGATTTTAGAGAGGAAGGGAGAGAAAGAGAGAAAGGAACATCAATGCATTGATGCATGCCTCCTGCACACCCTCTGCTGGAGATTGAGCCTAAAACCCAGGCATGTGTCCTGACTGGGAATACCAGAGAGACCTCTTAGTTCCACGGTCGATGCTCAACCATTGAGCCACAGGAGCTGGGCTATATCCATTTCTTAAACAATGATTCATTCACTTTGACTTATGCAATTATTTCAGAAAATCATTAATTTTCTTGTTTGGTTAGCAAAAATAATTTGAACTATGTTCAAGTCTACATAAATGAACCATATTAATTTAAATAGATACTCCTATTAGGCATTCAAAACAACAATCACTGAACTATAGCAATAGAAACTACAGGATCTACCTAAAGATATGGGGAGCGTGTAAAAAATCTGGAATCCTCTCTGAATCAATGCATCATTTTATTGATTTTTTTACAGAGAGGAAGGGAGAGGGATAGAGAGTCAGAAACATCGATGAGAGAGAAACATCGATCAGCTGTCTCCTGTATACTCCCTACTGGGGATGTGCCCAAAACCAAGGTACATGCCCTTGACTGGAATCAAACCTGGGACCCTTCAGTCCACAGGCCAACACTCTATCCCCTGAGCAAACCAGTCAGGGCCAATGCACCATTTAAAGATTGCTCCCAAGTCCTCAGAACTTTTTCCTACTCTCTCAGCTGTTTTTTAAACCATCACCTGAGGATATGTTTTTATTGATTTTAGAGAGAGGAAGTGGGGAGGGGGAGAGGAGGAGGGAGAGGGAGGGAGGGAGAGAGAGAGAGAGAGAGAGAGAGAGAGAGAGAGAGAGAGAGAGAGAGAGACACAAGAGGGAAACCAACAAACATTGATTGGTTGCCTGCAACACGACTGGGGATCAAACCCTAAACCTCTTGGTGTGCAAGACGATGTTTCAACCAACTAAGCCATCCCACCAGGGCTCAGCTATTTTTTCCCAAGCATGGAACTATGTCAGTTTTCATGATCTTAAGATTCTTCACTAGAAAAGAATTATCATTTTTACTTTCTCAACTTCTAAATGAGTCCTCAATTTAAAATTAGTTTGAATGTGCACTTTCTTATAGAACAAATTCCATAGTCAATTCCACTATAACTTATTTGTTGATAGATATAAACATCTATACAGTACTTTCCATTAGTAGTTACCTGGTGTTACTTTTAAGAGTTTATAGTCCAAACCAGCACTGTCAAATATAAATGTAATGTAATTATGATTTCTCAAGTAACCACATTAACATAGTAAGTAGGAAATTAACTCCTAGCTAATGTTTATATAGACATATATATCAGCACAGGTTTAAACCTATAGTTGGCATTCTGAATATAAAATTCATTAAAATTACATTAAGACAAATCTAAATGTATTAAATGCTTCACATTGCATGTATTTCCTTAAATGCGATCACATAGGTACTTAATATGTCAGCTTTATAACTAGAACCATACTTATTTAAGTATAAAATATTAAGTTTAGGAGAAACCAAGATGGAGGCATAGGTTAACTCCGGAGTTTGCTGCCTCGAACAACCACTTCAAAAATACAACTAAAAGACAGAACGGACATCATCCAGAACCACAGGAAGGCTGGCTGAGTGGAAATTCTACAACTAGGAAGAAAGAGAATAGCATACCGACTCAGAGGAGGCGCAGTGCTGAAGTGAAATACTAAGGTGCGGAGTGCATGCGGAGTGGGCTGGCGACTGAGGGCGCAGTTGTTGTTTTCAATCGGGAGGGAGTTTCAGACTCTGAGCTCCAGATCCTGGTGAGTCTCTAGGGACCCAGACTCAAACGGGAGAAGAGGGACTGTCTGGCTTCGGTCGGAACTCAAAGACAGCTTTCTCTCCGAGGTTTGCAGCGGTTGCTGGGACTCTGAGAGGTAGAGCCCCTGGGGATGGGACTGAGAGCAGCCATAACTGCTCGCTCTGCCCACCCTGTAGATCCCCAGGGACCCGCCCCGCCCAAGCCCTGCACAGAGGCATTTGCCGGACAGCCTTAGGCAAATGCTAGATTAGCACCGCCCTAGAGATCCAGCATAGAAGTTCTCCCACTGCAGACACAGCTGACTCGCATAGCCAGTTAGCCTGGAGGTCAAATCACCCCCAGTATTGCCGACACCAATCAAGGCTTAACTACAACAAGACTGCGAAGAAAGACCACAAGGGGGTGCACCAAGAAAGCATAAAAAATGCGGAGACAAAGAAACATGACAGAAATGGAGGATATAGAGCTAAAAACTGCACTTTTAAGGTCTTTCAATAATTTTCTAGAAACTGCCGATAAATGTAGTGAGATCCTCAAGAAATCTAATGAGACCCTCGATGTTGTGATAAAGAACCAACTAGAAATTAAGCATACACTGACTGAAATAAAGAATATTATACAGACTCCCAACAGCAGACCAGAGGAGCGCAAGAATCAAGTCAAAGATTTGAAATGCGAAGAAGCAAAAAACACCCAACTGGAAAAGCAAAATGAAAAAAGAATCCGAAAATACAAAGATAGTGTAAGGAGCCTCTGGGACAGCTTCAAGCATACCAACATCAGAATTATAGGGGTGCCAGAAGATGAGAGAGAGCAAGATATTGAAAACCTATTTGAAGAAATAATGACAGAAAACTTCCCCCACCTGGTGAAAGAAATAGACTTATAGGTCCAGGAAGCGCAGAGAACCCCAAACAAAAGGAATCCAAAGAGGACCACACCAAGACACATCATAATTAAAATGCCAAGAGCAAAAGACAAAGAGAGAATCTTAAAAGCAGCAAGAGAAAGAAACTCAGTTACCTACAAGGGAATACCCATACGACTGTCAGCTGATTTCTCAACAGAAACTTTGCAGGCCAGAAGGGAGTGGCAAGAAATACTCAAAGTGATGAATACCAAGAACCTACAACTAAGATTACTTTATCCAGCAAAGCTATCATTCAGAACTGAAGGTCAGATAAAGAGCTTCACAGATAAGGAAAAGCTAAAGGAGTTCATCACCACCAAACCAGGATTATATGAAATGCTGAAAGGTATCCTTTAAGAAGAGGAAGAGGAAGAAAAAGGTAAAGATACAAATTATGAACAACAAACATGCATCTATCAACAAGTGAATCTAAGAATCAAGTGAATAAATAATCTGATGAAGAGAATGAACTGGTGATTATAATAGAATCAGGGACATAGAAAGGGAATGGACTGACTATTCTTGGGGGGGAAAGGGGTGTGGGAGATGCGGGAAGAGACTAGACAAAAATCGTGCACCTATGGATGAGGACAGTAGGTGGGGAGTGAGGGCGGAGGGTGGGGCGGGAACTGGGAGGAGGGGAGTTATGGGGGGGAAAAAGAGGAACAAATGTAATAATCTGAACAATAAAGATTTAATAAAAAAATAATAAAAAATTAAGTTTAATACTCCCAAATATTATAGGGTAGCAAGGTATAGTGATGGAATTTGTTTACTTAAAAAATTACCCAATTTTATATACTAAAAACATCTTCAGAATTCCTGTTCTAACTGCCTTCAAAGACAATTTATAAATGACAAAAAGTCAGTCTTTATACAGAGACCTTTATGTGTCTTGGTCAATGCAAACATTCAAAACACTGTCTTCGTTCTGGGACAAATGAACTAATGCCACCATAGAAGCATTTGAACTATTAGTACTAACAGACACATGTATGTATGTGTGTGCATGTGTATATGGAAAAGCTTTGAATATTTTACAATCATCTAATTTTTGAAAAAGAAAAACCTGCTTCAAGGAGACTTTATAAAGACTCATGTAATATATGGTCAATATGCTCCATAAGTCAATATCCCTGCAATTAGGCACATGGAGCACCATGTTTGAGAATAACCTTAAAGCTTTTTGGAAAACTTTATAGGTATTCTTTTCAGATTCAATTTGAAAAAAAAAATCAATAAAAAAAAATCACATGCTTTTTTCATGTTATCAATAAACTCTCCCAGATAGATTCTTCTCCTTGTTTAACAGAATAAACTTTAAGTATATTAATTATTCCTAGAAGGACTAACCCTAATGAAGTACATTTAAATGATAGTCTATTGTAGTGATTAGAAATTAGTGTATCAACTTCTGAAGTGACTAAAGATAACCTTTTAATATCTTACCTGAGGAGTTAATATCCAAAATATAAAAAACTCCTACAACTTAACAAAAAACACCCAATTAAAAAATGGACAAATGTCTACTTGAATAGACACTTTCCCAAAAAAGACATAGTGGCCAAATAAGCACATTAAAAGATGGTTAACATCAATAGCTGTAAGAGAAATGATAATCAAAACTACAATGAGATACCACTTCACAGCCATTAGGATGGTTATCAGAAAATATAGACTTCAACATAAGCACTGGTAATGAACAATATAGAGTTACGTGCAGAACCAAGATTAAATGAGGATTAAGTGTTTTGTAATGGCTGTTTAAGATAATGTAGACATATGAATTAAAACCAGGGATGAAAAACAAGAGCAAAGCAAACACATTTAATTGTTCACAGTAAATATGGTGGTGGTGGTAGTACTGTTATTCTGATACTTAACTAAGATTTTTGGAGTGAAAGAAAGGTCACACCTTTTGTAAAGGTAATAAAAAAGAGGTTAACAAAAAATAATGTTGTCTTGAATCAGAATGAATTCCTGAGGTATTTTAAATATATATTAAAATAAAAATATATAAAAAGCCCAGTTAATGTATATTTCACGTTAATGCGTAAACAAAATTTAATATATTGATGTGCACAGTGAATATATATTTAACGTACTATGTATTTTCTCTTTTCATTAAAGATGCCTAGAAACAAGACCAACATAATATGATCCCTAGTGTCCACGTTGGAATCTTGAAATACCACTTGCTACTAAAAGAAAGCAAGTTTTTTAAAGAAATGGCCATTCCAGCTGTGGAGCAGAAAATGTACAAATGAGCCTAGAATACCTTGCAATAGCAGATAATGAGGAAGCTATCCAAGATTACTGGAGTATAGAGTTACCATACGGTCCAGCAATTCTACTCTTGGGTATATAATCAGGAGAAAGCAAGACATGTTCACACAGAAAGTTTTACATAAATGTTTATAGCAGCAATATGAGCCAAAAGGTGGAAACAACCCAAATGTTAATTAACTGATGAATGTATATAAAATGTGGTATAATGGTAGTTCAAGAAAAGTAAAGTACTGATACATGCTATACCACAGGCAAACCTTGAAAATGCACACTAAGTGAAAGAGGCCAGTCACAAAGGATCACATTACCGTATGATTCCATTTATAAGAAATGTCCAGAATAGGTTGGAGGGACTTGGGACAGAGGGCCAAAGGGTGTGGAGTTTCTTCGTTGGGTAATGAAAATTTCTAAAACTGATGTACAACTCTGTGAGTACACTAAAATAACATTCAGTCTTATACTTTTAATAGGTGAAATGTGTGGTATGTGAATTACACCTCAACAAGGTAGTAAATATAGGGCAAGAAACAAGTATTTATCTTGCCTTTTCAATATGAATCACAGCATTTCATTATAAAAATATTCTAATTAATGAAGAAAGATAGAATTAGAGTATCAAAATGAATGAAAAGAATGTAGGCATCAAATGTCAATAGCTGCTTAACACCACAAAAAGAGAGACAACCAGACATTAGGTGCCTCCTGCTGAAAGAACACAAAACCACCTGTACTTTTGCCAAAGGGATCTAATACGAATCTGATCAAATTTCAGGATCCAAATGGCAATTTGCAGGAAATACAAGAACAAAGAAACATGATAAACCACACTATGAGTATACAATGAACAAATTCCAGACAGCTGGAAATTCTTCAGATCTAATGCCCTAGGTCAGTGGTCGGCAAACTGCGGCTCACGAGCCACATGCGGCCCTTTGGCCCGTTGACTGTAGCTCTTCCACAAAGTACTGACTTCTGTGCATGGGCCACAAAGTTTCAATCACACTGTACATGCGCGCCCGCATGTGGTATTTTGTGGAAGAGCCACGCTCAAGGGGCCAGAGAGCCGCAGTTTGCCGACCACTGCCCTAGGTCCTTCAACAGATTAAAACTTATGTGAAATAAAGGGACAGAGGGGAAACCTGTATATTGAGACTTAAAACACCGATCAAACCTTAGTCTTGCCTAAACTATCATGTTTAGGAATGCAGAGTTGGGTGATAGAGTATAAATGAACTGGAAAAAGTGATTACTGTAACATAAGAATACTGGTACTTTGTGGAGGGGAGGGTTTGATAGCAAAATGGGGCACATGGAGGCACTTCTGGGGGTAGTTAGCAAAGTTTCTTGACTTGAGTGGGGATAAAAAGGTTATTTGTCTTATAATTCACTAAGCTATACATCTGGTGGCTTTATGTTTATTGTACTTTATAATCATAAACACTTCACCTCATATATGCATGGTTTTCCCTCAGCACTAAAGGACACCAAACAGATGGAATACAATGGAATGTGAATAGAACCTAAATGATAAAACCAGAGAGAAAAATTTAGAAGTGAAAGAGTGGAGTTTTCTGGGAAATACTTTATGAAAGAGTTGTAATTTCAGCTGAGTCATAAAACCTGATAGACCATAATCACATGAAATGGAGAGCACCACATAGGGGGCAAAAATCAAAGAGGGGGAGGGGAATATGGCTGAAAGAGGAATTAGGGGCCTAATTCAAAAAAAGGACTTTATTGGATTTTGTCCAATGAGGTAAAAGCAAATCAAAATCGGAGAGTATTTTCATTATTTACTTCTCTTCTCATCTCCTCAGAAATCACTGGCATCAATTATTAGTGTGCCCTATTTCTTGAACATATATTAGGGTAGGACAAAAGTGAGAAAAATACAGCATGGGATTAGGCAACAGCTCTAAGTTCGAATGCAACTACATAATGGACAAGTAGATTTGGACAAGTCACTCAGCAACTGCATCTGTTTTCTCAGAAGGAGAATACTTTAGTTGAGATAAAGTGCCTGTTACATACTGGTTCTTAAATTTTCATCCATGCAATTTATGTTAAAAAGGCATTTAGAAATCATCTAGTCTAATTATCTCAAACGTATAATCAAGGAAACATGTGTTTGGTTAGTATCTACTGTTTTAAACAGCAAAGATACGGAGTATTTCCATTACTGTAGAGCAGTGGTTCTCAACCTTCCTAATGCCGCAACCCTTTAATACAGTTCCTCATGTTGTGGTGACCTCCAATTTCATTGTTACAAATTGAACATAATTAAAGCATAGTGATTAATCACAAAAACAATATGTAATTATATATGTTTTCCGATGGTCTTAGGCGACCCCTGTGAAAGGGTCATTCGACCCCCAAAAGGGTCACGGCCCACAGGTTGAGAACCGCTGTTGTAAAAAGTTCTACTGGACAGCATACAGTATTTCACAGTTGTAGTAATGAATAATATATATTATTATGTATATAATAATATATATTATATATAATACATATTATATATATAATAATAATATATACGTATACATATAGAGATATATATGCCTCAGTAACCGGTAGGACCGAACGACTGGTCGCTATGATGCGCACTGACCACCAGGGGGCAGATGCTCAATGCAGGAGCTGCCCCCTGGTGGTCAGTGCGCTCCTACAGGGGAAGAGCCACTCAGTCAAAAGCTGGGCTTATGGCTGGCAAGCACAGCTGCAGCAGAAGCCTCTCCCAGCTGCTGCAGCAGCAGCGCTACCAGATGGTGGAAGACGCAGCCGGGGCGGGATGAGCAGCTGTGGAGCTGTGCCCAGCCCCAGCTGGGGCTTCTCCCCAGCTGCCTGCCACTTCAGCACTGCTATATCCCTCGGGCGGGGGGTGGGGGCGAGTCAGACTGCCGGTTTTGGCCCGATCCCTGTAGGCAGGCAGGGATCGGACCAAAACCAGCAGTCCAACATCCCCCAAGGGGTCCTAGATTGTGAGAGGGCCCAGGCCAGGCTGAGGGGCCCCACCTATGCACGAACCCGTGCACCGGGCCTTTAGTTTTAATGTAAGATTATTCTTGGACTAATTTGCTTTTATTAAATTAAAAGGCAGAGTAGGAGTGAGCTATAATAGAAACAACCACTCAGATTTCACAAAACCAGAACACTAACAATGGATTATGAGACACACAGGGGAAAAAAGCAAAATTTAAATGGGTCTTCAAGTTGAGCAGCCATCAGTATCACCTGGGAAGTTTGTTAAAGAATCCCAAGTCCCACCACAAATATTCTGATTACACAGTTTATTTTATGTTATTATTATTCTTTAATCCTCACTAGAGGTCACTGAGAGAGAGAGAGAGAGAGAGAGAGAGAGAGAGAGAGAGAGAGAGAGAGAGAGATGGGGAGAGAGAAGCATCGATCAGCTGCCCTTCATACATGCCCCAACCGGGGATCAAACCTGCAACTCACAAATGTGCCCTGACCAGAAATCAAACTGGCAACCTTTCAGTGCACAGGACAATGCACAAACCAAGTGAGCCACTCTAGCCAGGCCAGTAAAGCATATTTTTAATGAACATCTTGACAATTTTGATGCAAAATCACAAAAGCTTTATACATATTACTTTCAGTGAGAAATTTCAGGGCTATGATGAGCTTTCTAGAAATAGATTCTTTTTTTTTTTTTTAAATATATTTTATTGATTTTTTACAGAGAGGAAGGGAGAGAGATAGAGAGTTAGAAACATCAATGAGAGAGAAACATCGATCAGCTGCCTCCTGCACATCTCCCACTGGGGATGTGCCCGCAACCCAGATACATGCCCTCGACCGGAATCGAACCCGGGACCCCTCAGTCCGCAGGCCGACGCTCTATCCACTGAGCCAAACCGGTTCTGGCTAGAAATAGATTCTTGAGGGAGACATAGTGGTAACTGCATGAACTATGGAGTCTAGATCTGGCTGTAATTTTTGCTTTTGTCACTCTGTTGGTGTGTGAGTTTTGATGAAGTATTTAGCTTTTATGATTATCTGAATTAAGAAAGCGTATATTGCTTGGCCTGTGTGACACAGTGGTTGAGCTTCGACCCATGAACCAAGAGGTCACTGGTTCAATTCCTGGTCAGGGCACAAGCCCAGGTTGCAGGCTTGATCCCCAGTAGGAGGTGTACAGGAGGCAGCTGATAGATAACCATCAATGTTTCTATCTCCCTCTCCCATCCTCCCACCCCCTCAAAAAAATCAATAAAAACACATGTAAAATACTTCTCCCACCACTGCTTCAGGTTTTTGTCATTGAAGGACAAATGGCCACACAAGAACTTCATGCATCAGAAAGGAAGGGCATGGAAGAAGGCAGGGAGCTCAAAGTCAAAAACAATCAGACTCACTGTTAAAAGTTTCTTCAAACTGAAACTTTTCAGGGATCTCTCCAGCGATTTCCAGTTCTTCCCAATAGATCAAATTGACAGATATTTCTACCCTCTGAGATACAGAACTAGCGTATTTGATTATTTTGTAATGTAAATTTAAGTACGTGGTAGTTGGTTTAGTTTTTTTAAGTCAAATAAGAAAACTACATATGCGCCATAACCTCCTCATCCTGAAAACAATGTTGATGATACTGACACAAAGAATATCGGCAAAATAGAGTCTCTTCCCCAGCAAAATAAAAAAAAAAAAAAAAAAAAAAACACATGTAAAAAAAAAAAGAGTACATCAACTTCAAACAAACATGCAGGAACCACATTCCAACATAAACCTAAGAAGGAAAAAAAAACCACAATAAAAACCCATGAACTGTTTCCATATCAGTAAATAAATATGGGGAACACTTATCTCCAGATAAGTATAAAGGTAATAAAATAAAGCAAAAGGCTGGTAGATTTAACAAAATTAGAACATAATTAAAATTAGAACAACAATATTAGAAGACAAATTAGAAAAAATAAATTTTGTAAGTAATTGTCAAATTCATAACAAACTCAAACAAGAGGCTAAGAACAGTATTTCACAGAAAGGCAACATTTATTAACAAACTAAATATAAACTTTAAATTTTATCAAAGTTTCCCTAGAACCCTCAATTAAAAAAAAATTACAAATGTGATCTTTGTTCTTAAGGTCCTTGAGGAATTACAGATGAATAGGCAATTTCTTACTGAACAGATGAAATTACCAAACACTCAAAATTAATTTAGTGAAAATAACATAGTTTCAGTCTCCTTCACTCAACCCAACTCTTTAGGACTGGTTATGTGGGGTTTTTGCAACCTCACTACTACTGACATTTTGGACCAGGTAACTTTTGCCAATAGTACCCCTTTCACCTATTGTGAAAACAAAAATACGTCTCTAAACACTGTCAAATGTCCCTTGGTCGGCTAAACCACTGCCAGTTTAGATCCACTGGGTCAATCTATACTACCCCTTCTGGTGCCATCTTAAAAATTACTTCCCCAGAAATAGCCACACCTAACCCCAACTAGGATGAATCCAATTCTAGGCTGTGTGCTGGTTCTAAGAACTGGGGCATGGGAGGGACCTTTTTCTGTGCTGAAAAATAAATACACATATATGCCTGCACAAACAAAATGTATTTCTGAAAGGGCACACACATACTGTAACAGCCAATGCTGAAGGGCAGGGGGCCTAGACACTGGGATTGAAAGGTTTATAGTATCTCTTTTTGTACCGATTTCATTTACCACATGCCTACATTAGTTTTCAATAATAAAAGAAAACATTGTGTGTCTGTGGGGAGGATATATATAGAGAGGAAAATGTGTAAGGATTCGTTAATAACACTGTGGGCAAGATTAGACCCATTCACCCTAGCCAGTTTGGGACAGAGCTTCGGTCTCTCTGTTCCACTCTCTAAGAAAATCAATGGAAAAATATTCTTGGATGAGGATTTAAGAAAAAAAGATTAGATCCATTCTATTGACAAATAGTTGCTGAATATCTGTTCTATGAGAGGTACTGGTAATACAACAGTAAGCAAAGCTAAAGAGAAAGAAAAAAACAAAAAAACCCCGCCCTTTACATTGCTTACTTTCTAGTTTTAGAGAGTGTGTGTTAGGGAGGCGTTTTTATATTTAACTTTATTTACCTACGTTCTTATCTTTGAGAAAAATTATGGCTTTCACAATAAAAATTTAAATAAGACTCTTTAGCTAAACAATTTCCCCCAAATGTTTTCTTTCACAAAAGGCAATGGTATAAACTGGTTAACATTAACTTTAAAAAAATCATAAATAGCCGAGACCGGTTTGGCTCAGTGGATAGAACATTGGCCTGCGGACTGAAGGGTCCCAGGTTCGATTCCGGTCAGGGGCATGTGCCTCGGTTGCGGGCACATCCCCAGTGGGAGATGTGCAGGGGGCAGCTGATCGATATTTCTCTCTCATCGATGTTTCTAGCTCTCTGTCTCTCTTCCTTCCTCTCTGTAAAAAGATCAATAAAATATATTTTAAAAAAAATCATAAATAAATTTCTACTGTAAGGACTGTTATTAAAAATTATGGGAGAATGTTATCAGACAAAGAACAAAGATAGTGAGCATTTATCTTGATAGATAAGAGAACTTCCAATTTTCAAATGCTATCTACTAGTCAAGAGCCAATTCAATTGAGAAAGATTATATATATTGTAAGCAAAAAGTGGTAATCAAATTTTAGCACAAGCAAATACAAATTTGCTTATGTGCAGAAGCTGACCAACCAACCAAACTTAGATGTATAAAATCAAACTCAGACATGAGATAAATGATGCATTCATTCTTACGTCATTCCTTAAAATCACAAGTCTTGAATACTGTCCTTAACCAACCATGTACTCTTGGAACCTTAAAGAGAATTACGGTTCACCTAAATTTGGCATATTACGTACAGTTTTGATTGTTGCAGCTCAAAAAAGGCAAAGGAACCAAGGAAAGTAGAGGGTGAGTGCTATGACAACAGACTGTGGCCAAAAAAATACTCAGAAGAGTGTGCTTTTTACTACAACCTCATCTTAAGAGAACTCATTAGATTTGGAATGTAAGAAACAAATGCATCATAAACTTGTCTAACCAAATTAATGAGCAGGGTTTCTAAGAGAAGCTAGGTCAACATCTACTCTTAAGATTGACCTAGGGGAGGGTGCTCTGCTATAGTATACACCTTGAAGGCACTGTTGGTCCCCGGGCTTCCATGCTCTACTAGATTTATCTTGAGCTTGATCCAGCAAAGACATTCTTTAATTACTAACCCCAATTACATAAACCTCACTGTGTCCAGTGAGCAAAGGGTAGATTTATCTACCCAGGTTACACATAAAAGTAATTTACTGCTGATAGTGATCCAACTCTACAAGGCAAAATGACAATAGAATTCAATGATAAATCAGTTTCTGGATCACAAACATACTGAAACTAATTTTATTCTTCAATACAACAGCACTTGAATTTTATAGGATTTTTACTTTTTAAATTTGTCAATGTGGGAAAATGAAGCCACAAAACAGTAAAAATATAATTAATGCATAATATTGATTATAAAATCAAATAAGCTTATTTCCAGCATCTTAAAATTTAAGCCTGTTAGGGCTTAATTTACTGACTGGTGTTCAGTTTACTTTGTGAGGACTCATGCTTTTTTTAAGTTTACTCTACTTAAACCATTCTATTATAACCCTAAAAATTTTTTTCTCCCAATGATGTGGAGGATTATGAATTTAAAAGTGACTCACATTCAATTTGAGACCACCCCCTTCACCCTAAAAGAATAGGGGAAAAAAGATAAGAGAGTGAGGCTGTGCAATTGATGTAAGTGTACGTACACAGATATTAAAACCACTTTTGATTTAATAGTAAAGGTAAAAAGACAACGATTACATATGAACGGTGCAAAATTACTTTTCAAAATAGAAATTAACACCAGATTTCAATTATCCTGCTAATTACAAGTCAATGCAAAATGCTAAAGTTCACCTCCATACACATATAAAGACATTAAATAGGGTAATAGAAGTTAATATTCTAGCTTTTCTTATTGAACAATGGCATTTAAATAAAATAGTGAAAGTTAGAATGCAAGTGACCTGGAGTTCACCAGTCAACTTCAAGTTAAAGCTGTGAATTTTAGCTGTAAGCAAGATGGTTGTTTTAAAGCACACCAACCATGTTACAGGGACAAATTATGAAAGAGGGAGGATTCAAAATGATCAGTGTAGTCTTGTGGAGAGATAATTTACTGGATGTAGAAAAGTAAGCCTGATTCAGCAAATGGGACATCTGTAGCCACATAAAGATTTTTCAAACTATTTTGCCTTGTGATTTCTACAAGCATTTTCCAGGGCTACTTAAGGAAAGCCACATTTATATTAGTATTCATTGGTTTACTACTGTCATTGCAGACAATTTAAATATAAACTTAATTCTCTCAATGTAAATGTTATTACCAAAAAGGCTTCCTCTCTCTTCCATAACACCATCATTGACCTAAGTTCTGTGCACAAGAAATACTAGGAAAATGGAAACAGATCAAGAATCACACAAATTTAAAAGAGAAAAAGTAGAAGAAACAAAGGATGCAAGAGACCAAAATGGATACAGATACATACTGTTCAAGACAAACCTACATGCCAATCTAATAAACCGAATCAGACAGGATCAGAAGAGATGAAAATAAGAATCAATCTAAATTATGAAGCTTTTCTTTCCAATTTTCCAATCCAAAACAAAATTTTAAGGACCTTTTCAAAGGCTTTTCTTAGCAAAAAGATCCTAATGACAATCCACAAATAGTATATAGTCTTCCATGGTCCATTTTTCTATACACACCTTTCAGAATAGCATTCTAAAAATAGCTGTGATAAAAAAAAGACCAAAAAATACAGTGAGAATTAAGGTAGAGTTAAATATTTCTAAACAATATGCAATTTTTTAAACATATGCAACACAATATGCATGCTACTCTGAAAAGAACAGACACCAAATTCACATCTTTCAAAACTTAAGATAAAAATTTCAACTAAATGCCATTACTAAATGTGCCAAGATTTACAGGTAATGTTCAAAATCAGTGCCTTAGTATTGTAGGGTAAGTTTTACTCCAAAATTACACACACACACCCACACCCACACACACCCCTGACATGGTATGTTTGCAGCAAGACTGGACGTTTGAATCACCAAAAATTTAAGTAGACAACTAATGCTAACGCGTGATAAACAGGAATTATTGTGTTAGCAAGTGAACTATTCCTGCAAACATTTATTTCTTTCAAAAGGTCATTTCAAACTAATGTTACAATGAAGCCCTATTCACAACATTTGAAACAATGAGTCCAAATACAATGAAGATCTACAACAGAATGACTAGACGTGCCCAAATTACACTGCACATTGCTACCTGAGACTACTGAAATTTTAGGCATAAAATTTAAATGAACACCGAGTTAATAATCCTTTGAGTATCAAAGAAATGTTTCTTTTATCTTTCAGCTCAAACGACCTGGTAGAGTCCGACACAGTCTTGGAGGCTTGTCATCACAAATGAAGCAAAATGTTCACCAGGAGATTTATTTACCTTTACTGTTCACTTTGGACACTAAACCCAAAAGTAAAGTCAATAACCTTATCCTCCCCCCCCCCACGCCCCCCCTCCCCCCCGCGCATCGGCTTAGTTAAAATTTGGTTGCAGTAAGAACAGACAATAAAACAGTACTTACATTTTTATTGAACTTGGTGAAAGAATGGTACATATAAAACCTGTGCATATAAACAATCGCAGTGTTTATCGTAAGCTGTGAGCTGAAGCGCAACATTGAGGAAATGTCCGAGGAAAACAATTCTGATGGGAAATTCCCCGTCTGCGGTCCTTCTCCAAGCCCTCCCGTTCACCCAAACCCCAACTAGAAGCAGGAAGAAAATCAACAGACGAGCCCAGAAGCGACTCATCACCAGCAGCTACGACCGAGCTCGACGTCAAACAGTCGAAACGCGCGCGCGCTCGCACAAAACCACGCCGGGAGCCGAGGGACCCCGGTGCGCCCCGAGGACCCGACCCCGCCGCGGAGGAGCGAGGACAGGACGCGGGGAGAGGCTGCGAGCCTCGCCCTCCGGCATCGCGAACCCGCCCGCCCAACCCCTTCCTTCCCGGACCGGAGCCCGAGCCGCCGCCTCTCTCCGGCCTTAACCCCTGCGATGCCCCTCTCGCCGGGCGACACTCCCACCCCGCCGCCGCCACGCGCGGCCCCCGGCCCGCATGCCCGGCTCCTCTCTTCCTCCCTCCGCTCACGGCCGCCCGGGCCCGAGCCGGCCTTCCCTTAGGGCGCGGCCGAGGCGCACGGGAGGAGCGGCGCCATGTTCGCGGGGCACCAGGCCCGGAGACCCGGCGAGGAGTGGGGACCGGGCGTGAGCAGTGGAGGGCCAGGCACAGGAAAGGATACACATTGAGACGCTGTCCCATCTCCTGGATAAGGTTAGCCGCCTGCTGGCGGTACGACAGCTCTATGTCCGCCTCCACTCCGCAGCGGCGGCTCGGCGTGTTCTCCAGCTGTTCCCGAGTAAAGAACCAGCGAGAAGAAGCTCCACGGCCCGACGCCATGACACTTCCTCCTCCGCCCGCTCCCTCGGCCGCCCCCCTCCCCTCCCGGCTCGCGGACTCCTCGCCAAGGCCGCGCGGCCCCGCCCCACTCCGCTCGCCCAAGGCCGCGCGCCGCCCCTTTCCACCCCGCGCCGCCGCCGTGCGCATGCGCAGGGGCCGCCCGGCCGGCTCGCGCTAGTAGTTTGCTTTCTTTTTTCGGCCCCCGCCGCGCTCGGCGTATGGACCCACAATGCTCCGCGCCGCTTGTCATTTGGAGACACCGGAAGGTGGGGGTCAGAGGAAGGGAAAGGTCGGCGCGGTGCATGCCGGGCCTGGGGTTGGTGGGGTAAAGGGGCGGGAGGAGGGGACGGAAGGGGTGGCCCTGGGGTCGGGTGGCGAGAGGCCGGCAGGCGCGCGGCTGGGCGGTTCGTTGTGGTGCCTGGCCGTGGGCTCCGAAATCCGAGCGGGTTCGTGGGCCGGGAGCGAGGCGGCGCTTTAAAAGGGAGAGAACTTCCTCTGTCGCCGCAACCCGCCACAACCTCCACTTTTCTCTAACGTTGGTCCGCGTAGACTCGGAGGCTCCCGACTACCGTGTGCAGGACCGAGTCCGCCCACCCGGCGGTCCTGGGAAGGGCCTGCACGGGGAAGAGCGCACAAGGGAAAACCCTCCACGTGTGCGTCGCGCCGGGTGCTTTTCCCCAACGTTATCTGGTTTGAATCCCGCAACTACCAGTACGCGGTCGGCTGTTCCGTTTTGTTCTCCAAGTACTTGCCGAACGTTATGCAGTTTGTAACTAGACGAGCTGGCTTTCTGGACTAGGTTCCGAGTCCCTGTCAGGAGTGTGCTTTTCCAGCCCGCTGTGATTTAAGAGAGGTCAGGAGAAGCAGAGAGTGCGGGAGAGGCTGCGTGAAAATGCTGTTTCTAGAAGGTAATACAGTAACGTTGCTCAGATCTGCTAGCTTCATCGCCGAGTCCCCGTAAGAAAAGACCCCAGAGCTCCACTCGGCGTGAGCAGGTCTGTGGCTCTGAGCCAACGCCTATTGCATGTCTGCCTATATTGTGCATGAAAATTTTAAATTTAAAATGTTAACACTGCACAGTACAGGCAGAGCTGCTTCTAAAAGGCAACTGAAACAAACAAACAAAAAAAGAGAAATAGACAAAAACAAAAAAAGAAAAACAAATTTAAAAATAAAAGGCAACTGATACTATTCCTGAGTTCCTGATTCAGGCTCCAGGCTTTGGTCATCATTTGGGCGCTCCGATGCTCAGCCAGCGACTCCATCGTGACCCTGTCTGTCCCCATCACACTATCCAGCTATCGATTAGTTTGCAGTAGGCAGTTCTGAATCGCTGTCTAAATAACTCTTTCTTACCTACCTCGCTGGCCTCCAGCAGAATTTATAAAGTTCCAACTCCAACACATTCATGAGAAAAGCTGAACAAATAAGCCATAGAAGGGAACTTCCTCAACTTGCTGAAGAGCATTTCTAGGAACCCTACTGCTGGCGTTTTCCTTAGTGGTGAGAATAGATGCGGTCCTGGTAAGTGGAGGCCATCTCCTCTCCCTATTCCTTTCCACATTGTATCGGGAGTCCTAGATAATACAATAAGAAAAAGAAAGGAAGGCACAGGTAAACAGATCAGGAAGGAAAAAGTAAAATTGACTTTATTCACAGATGACAATTGTTTATGTAGACATTCTCAGTTAAAAAAGCTGGAACTAGTGATTATAGCAAGATTATAAAGTATAAGCTTAAGAAAAAAATACAAGCTTTATACACATTATCAACAATGTGCAACTGAAATTTGAAACAATACTGTGTTTACAAAAAGTAATATTTAGGTATGAATCTAAAATATGTACAGGATCTACATGTAGAAAACTGCAGAATTCTAAGGAAATGAAAGAAGATATAAATAGGAGGCTATTCTGAGTTCATGGATTAGAAAACAGTGTTTAGATATCAATTCTTTCCAACTTGATCTATAGAGTCAATGCAATCCCAATCAAAATTTTAGTAAGTTATTTTATAGATAACTTGATTCTAAAGTTTATATGGGAAGACAAAGACCCCAAATAGCCAAAATAATACCAAAGAAAAAGTTGGGACTGCTACCCAATGTCAAAGATAGAGTCATAAAGACAGCTTATATTGGCAAAAGAAAACACACTTGGATCAATGGACCAAAGTAGAGATCCCACATAAATATAGTCAACGATTTTTGACAAAGACAATTCAATGCAGAAAGGACAGTCTTCAACTGGTGCTAGAACAACCAGACATGTGCAAAAAAGAAAAGAATCTAGACATAGACTTTACACTTGTCCCCAACATTAACTCTATATGAAACTTACAGAAGAAAACAGAAAATCTAGGTGACTTTGTGTTTGTCAGTGAGTTTTTAGATAAAACACCAAAGCATTATCCATGAAAAAGTTAAGTTGGACTTCATTAAAATTAAACACCTCTGCTCTGCGAAAGATACTATTAAGAAGGTGAAAATACAAGGAGAAAATCTTTGCAAATTACATATCTGATAAAGCACTTGTATCCAAAATACGCAAAGAACTTATGAAACTCAACAATAAGAAAGTAAAGAACCCATTTTAATAATGCTCAAAAGAGGTGAGCAGACACAAGATTTTACAGGTGGGAAATAAGCATATGAAAACATTCACTATCACATCATAAGGGTATTCCCAGTAGTTGTTTATAATTGCAAAAGACTGGAAACATGATTGTTTACCAGTATGACTTGAGGATTTGATGATTATGATACATAATAGGCCCAGTGCACAAAATTCATGCACTCGGGGCAGGAGGGTCCCTCAGCCTGGCCTGTGCCTTCTTGCAGTCTGGGACCCCTCAATCCTTACTGCCCTCCTGCTCGCTGCTCCTTAGCGCAGCCACCGAGGCAGGAGGGGCTACTGCCACTGTGCTTGCCAGCTGTGAGCCTGGCTTCTGGCTGAGTAGTGCTCCCCCTGTAGGAGTGCACTGACTACCAGGGGCAGCTCCTGCATTGAGCATCTGCCCCCTGGAGGTTAGCACACATCATAGCGACCGGTCGTTCTGGTAGTTCTGGTGTAATGGTCGCATAGGCTTTTATTATATAGACTAGAGGCCCGGTGCACAGAAAATTTGTGCACTGGGGGGGAGGGGGGTCCCTAGGCCAGCCTGTGCCCTCTCGCAGTCTGGGACCTCTCGGGAGATAATGACCTGCTGGCTTAGGCCTGCTCCCGGGTGGCAGAGGGCAGGCCCAATCCCTAGGTGCAGCCCCAGGTCGGGCTCAGAGCAGGGCCGATTGGGGAGTTGGGGCACCGCCCCCTGTCATGCACAGAGCAGGGCGATCAGAGGTTGTCATGCCACCCTCAGTCACGCTCAGGGTAGGGCCGATTGGGGGGTTGGGGCACCGTCCCCTGTCACACTCAAGGCAGGGTCGATGGGGAGATTGTGGCGCCACCCCCTGTCACGCACAGAGCAGGGCCAATCAGGGGGTTGGGGCACTGCCCCCTGTGACTCACAGAGCAGGGCCCATCAGGGGGGTTGGGGCTCTGTACCCTGTCACGCACAGAGCAGGGCCAATCGGGGTTGGGGCGCTGCCCTCTGTCACACACAGAGCAGGGCCCACCAGGGGGTTGGGGCGCCGCCACTGTCACACTCAGGGCAGGGCCAATGGGGAGGTTATGGCTCTACCCCGTCACACACAGAGCAGGGCCCGTGGGGGGTGGGGGGGTTGGGGCGCCGCACCCTGTCACACACAGAGCCGCAGGGCGATCAGGGGGTTGGGGAGCTCCCCCCTATCAGGCACAGAGCAGGGCTGATCAGGGGATTGGGGCACCTTCCCCTGTCACGAACAGAGCAGGGTGGATAGGGAGGTTGTAGCCCCGCCCCCTGTCACACACAGAGCCACAGGGTGATCAGGGGGTTTGGGCGCTGCCCCCTGTCACGCTGATCCCGGTGCCAGGAGGCCTCGCGGCTCTGCTGATCCCGGTGCTGGGAGGCATATTACCCTTTTACTATGTAGGGTAGAGGCCTGGTGCACGGCTGGGTGGCGGCTGGTTTGCCCTGAAGGGTGTCCTGGATCAGGGTGGGGGTCCCCACTGGGGTGCCTGGCCAGCCTGGGTGAGGGATGATGGCTGTTTGCAGCTGGTCACACACCCTTCAGGGTGGGGGTCCCCACTGGGGTGCCTGGCCAGCCTGGGTGAGGGGCTGAGGGCTGTTTTCAGGCTGGGGGTGACTGAAGCTCCCAACCGCTCCTTTATTTCTTTTTTTTTTTTTTTTATTCTGGGCCAGCTTTAGCTTTGAGGCTTGACTCCAGCTCTTAGGCCTCCACTGCTGAAAGTAGGTTTCTGGCCTTTGCTTACAATGTTGTGATCCTGCTGGCTGAAGCCCGGCGGACTAAAGCAGGTTTCTGGGGTTTTGTTTAGCTTCTATATTTGTTACATAGTTGCTTAGAGTTGCAGTTTAGCCGAAACCGGTTTGGCTCAGTGGATAGAGCGTCGGCCTGCGGACTGAAAAGTCCCAGGTTCGATTCCAGTCAAGGGCATATACCTTGGTTGTGGGCACATCCCCAGTAGGGGGTGTGCAGGAGGCAGCTGATTGATATTTCTCTCTCATCGATGTTTCTAACTCTCTATCTCTCTCCCTTCCTCTCTGTAATAAATCAATAAAATACATAAAAAAAAAAAATAGAGTTGCAGTTTAGAGGCCTGCAGTGGCAGGCGGGGAACGTTGGGGTCCTCCGTCACTGAAGCAAGCAAGCCTCATGTTAGTTTCAAGCTGCCTGGCTGCCGGCCGCCATCTTGGCTGGCAGTTAATTTGCATATCTCGCTGATTAGCCAATTGGAAGGGTAGCGGTCGTATGCCAATTACCATGTTTCTCTTTTAATAGATAGGACTAGAGGCCCGGTGCACAAAAACTTGTGCACTCAGTGAGGAGGGAGGGTCCCTCAGCCCGGCCTGTGCCCTCTCGCAGTCTGGGACCCCTCGGCGGTGATGACTTGCTGGCTTAGGCCTGCTCCCTGGGGGATTGGGCCTAAGATGGCAATCAGACATCCCTCTGGCAGTCCGGCAGCCCTCAGGGGATGTTCACTTGCCAGCAGGGAGAAGGCCTAAACTGCAGTCGGACATCCTTAGCGCTGCTGAGGAGGCAGGAGAGGCTCCCACCACCCCGCTGTACTGGCAGCCATCAGCCTGGCTTGTGGCTGATCAGAGCTCCCCATGTGAGAGCGCACTGACCACCAGAGGGCAGCTCCTGCATTGAGCGTCTGCCCCCTGGTGGTCAGTGTGTGTCATAGTGACCAGTCATTCCCAGTCTTTCTGCTGTTAGGGTCAGTTTGCATATTACCTTTTTAATATATAGGATAGAGGTGTGGTGCACGGGTGGGGGCTGGCTGGTTTGCCCTGAAGAGTGTCCCAGATCAGGGTGGGGGTCCTGCTTGGGTGCCTGGCCAGCCTGGATGAGGCGATGATGGCTGTTTGCAGCTGGTCACACCCCCTTCAGGATGGGGGTCCTGCTTGGGTGCCTGGCCAGCCTAGATGAGGGGATGATGGCTGTTTGCAGCTGGTCACACCCCCTTCAGGGTGGGCATCCCCACTGGGGTGCCTGGCCAGTCTGGGTGAGGGGCTGAGGGCCGTTTTCAGGCTGGTGGGTGACTGAAGCTCCCAACCTCTCCTTTTTTTCTTTTTTTTTTTTATTCTGGGATTTATTTATCTTCTGTGGCTGTCACTGGAACTGAGAGCTGGCTTTAGCGCTGAGGCTCGGTTCCAGCTCTGAGACCTCGGCTGCTGAAAGCAGGTATCTGCTTTTGTTTGGCTTCTATAATTGAAACACTGTTTCAGCTCCAGCTCTGAGGCCTGGCTGGCTGGAAGCAGGTTTCTTTGGTTTGTTTAGCTTCTATAATTGCAACATTGTTTCTTAGAGGGCAGCTCAGAGGCCGGCAGCGGCAGGCGGGGAACCTTGGCTTCCTCCATCACTGGAGCAAGCAAGCCGCCTGTTCGCTTCAGCTGCCTGGCTGCCGGCCGCCATCTTGGTTGGCAGTTAATTTGCATATCCTGCTGATTAGCCAATGGGAAGCGTTCGGGGGTATGGTCAATTTGCATGTTTCTCTTTTATTAGATAGGATAGGCAATGAAATGCTATTCAGCTATTTTCTTTGCTGAAAGAAAAATACTCCAAACCAAGAAAACTCTACCTGGCAAAGTCCTTCAGAAGTGAAGGAGAGATAGAGAGAAGTTCACCATTAGACTGGCATCACCAGAAATGTTAAAGGGACTTTTTAAAGCTGAGAGGAAAGGTCACTGATAAGTAACAAAACATGAAAGTATAAATCTCACAGGCAAAGATAATTACTGTAGTATAAATTAGAATAATCTAATAATATAAAGGTTAATCTCATAAAACTAGTATGAAGGTTAAAAGACAAAAGTAGTAACATAGCTACAGCAATTTGTTAATGGGTACACAAGATAAAAATATGTAAATTGTGACCTCAAAAATATAAAATATAGGGGTGGGTGGGGGGAGTAAAAATGTAGAACTTAAGGATGTGTCCAAACTTAAGTTATCAACTTAAAATAGACCATTACACAAACAAAACAGAAACAGACACATAGATACAGAAAACAAACTGATGCTTGCCAGATGGGAGGTCAGTTGAGGTGCTGGGCGGAAAAAAGAGACGGGATTAAGAAGTACAGATTGTAGTTACAAAATAGTCATGTGGATGTAAAGTACAGCCTAGGGCAGTGATGGTGAACCTATGACATGCGTGTCAGAGGTGACACGCGAACTCATTTTTTTGGTTGATTTTTCTTTGTTAAATGGCATTTAAATATATAAAATAAACATCAAAAATATGTCTTTGTTTTACTATGGTTGCAAATATCAAAAAATTTCTATATGTGACACGGCACCAGAGTTAAGTTAGGGTTTTTCAAAATGCTGACACGCCGAGCTCAAAAGGTTCGCCATCACTGGCATAGGGACTATCTATACTAATAAAAGCCTAGGTGGATGTCGCGCGAGGGCATCACTGTCACAAGATGGCCACCACAAGATGGCTGGCAGGGGAGGGCAGTTGTGGGCAATTAGGCTGGCAGGGGAAGGCAGTTGGGGGAGATTGGGCCAGCAGGGGAGCAGTTAGGCGTCAATCAGGCCAGCAGGGAGCTCTTAGGGGGTGATCAGGCTTGCAGGAAGAAGTAGTTAGGGGCAATCAGGCAGGCAGGCGAGTGGTTAGGAGCCAGCAGTCCCAGATTGGGAGAGGGATGTCCGACTGCCAGTTTAGGCCTGAATCTGTAGGGAACGGGCCTAAACCGGAAGTTGAGCATCCCCCGAGGGGTCCAAGATTGGAGAGGGTGCAGGCCGGGCTGAGGGACACCGGCCCCCCCATGCACAAATTTTGTGCACTGGGCCTCTAGTAGTCAATAATATTGTAATAACTAGAGGCTCAGTGTAATAACTAGAGATTCATGCACCGGTGGGGTCCCTTGGCCTGGCCTGTGGGGTTTGGACTGAAACTGACAGTCCTATATCCCCCAATGGATGTAGTGCGCAAAGTGGCAGGCAGCCGAGGAGGAGCCCAAGCCTGGACTGTGCACCACGTGGCTCCCGCTCATCCCAGCCCCGCTACGCCTGCCACTCTGCTGTGGTCTCCACACACCTGTCCTAGGGTGACACCGGCACGCCCATGACCAAGAAGCAGCCGCGGGCTCATGCCCAGTCAGTCTCGATGCTGGTCCTGATCCCAGTTCTGGTCCAGATTGGAGAGGGCCGCACAGGGGGAGTGTCTGCCGGAGAGGCTCATGCCGCCATAGCTGCGCTCGCCAGCCATGAGCCCGGCGTCTGGCGCCCGTTGGTCAGCTGAGCGATGCTCCCGTTGTGGGAGCGCACTGACCACCAGGGGGCAGCTTCTGCATTGAGCTTCTGCCCCTGGTGGTCAGTGTGTGTCATAGCTACTGGTCGAATGGTCGGAGGGGCACTTAGCATATGAGGCTTTTATATACATAGATTATGTATGGTGCCAGGTGGGTACTAGAATTATCAGGAGGATCACTTTGTAAGTTATATAAATATTTAACCACTATGCTATATATCTGAAATGAATATAAAAAATATTGAATGTCCACTGTAATTGAGAAATAATAAATAAATAAAAGAGGCTTACAAAATAATAAAAATGAAGGTAGCTTTTATGTGGAATGAGCACCAAGATATTTAGTAGGAGGGGAAAAAGCAAGATGTTACTGTTTAGGTAAAATGAGCAAAGGAATATGTACATGTAAGTATTTGTTTAACTCTAGACCAGGGGTGGGCAAACTTTTTGACTCGAGGGCAACAATGGGTTCTTAAACTGGACCGGAGGGCCGGAACAAAAGCATGTAAACATCATTACATAAAAGGGTACGGTCTTTTTTTTCAATAGTTTTATTCATTTCAAACGGGCCGGATCCGGCCTGCGGGCCGTAGTTTGCCCACGGCTGCTCTAGACTATCTTTGTAAGACACACACACACACAGAAAATTGGTTCCTTCTAGGAGACAGTTTGAATTTGATCTTGAACTCTTCTAATGTGTTTATGTATTAACTTTTCAAAAATAAACTACATTTTTTTATTAGGTTGTGAGCAGTGTTCTATATTCAGAAATGGAAACTTCAAGCCACTTTTGTTCTATTTTGACTGAGGAAAAAGCCTCAGAATTGTCTCTTTAAGTTAAATATAAAATGGGTATTTATTTAAATTAATCTAATCTTAAGTAATTGTTTTGAATATAGGCTCAAGTTTTCTGGTTGGATAATATAAGTTGAGTTGAGTCAGAGTTGTTTTCCTCTTTAGGAGAGATTGAAGAGATGGGGAAGCGTTGTGCGAAAGGAGGAGGAATGCTTGGATGGCTAGGCATGCTTGTCTTTTGGAATCTGATGGTGCTGGGATTTTGTTGTCAGGGGTTTATTTTGAAGAAGTACTTACACTAGATAACAAAGGAGAGAAAGGGCTGAAAAAGTTATTTTCCTTGAGAGACTTTCAAGATCCAGTGTTATTTCAGGGCCAGAAGGTTCTTTTAAAAATTCAACTCTAGTTATGTCGCCCCTTCCTTGAAAACCTCAATGCTTTCTGGTGGATAAATTCCTCGATTGACTTGTGACCCCACATGATCTTGCCACTTTATACCAAGAACATCTTGCTTTATTATCTCTAGCCTTAATGGTCTTATTTCTTGCCATGTTCTCTCCTGCCATAAGGGTTTCATTTATGCTATTCTCTCTTCCCAACACTCTTCCCTTTCTTTTTAGCTCTTGTCTGCTCTTCCTAATTCTATCTTAAGCAACACTTCATCTAAAAAGTCTCTCCCCAATTCTGACTAGGCCAGATTCCTTTTATAAGTTCTCTACACACTCTGTGTTCCTTCATAGCTGTTATCTTGGTAGCAATTTTATGTTGATTTGTTGCTTACGTGATATGTGTCTCCCTAACTAGATTATAAGCACCATGAGAGCAGGAGCCATGTTTATTTTTACTTACATTATCTTAGCACGTAACTTGGTTTTTGGTACATAACAGGCCCTCAAAAAGTACTGTTGAATGTATGCGAATGACTGAATGAAGGCTTGTTCCTGCTCTCAAGGAAGTCCCAGTTTAGTGTGAAGGTAGCAATTACAATTTAAAATGAGAGGTGTGCTTTATTAGATACTAGAGGCCCGGTGCATGAAATTTGTGCATGGGAGGGGGGCGTGGTCCCCTCAGCCCAGCCTGCGCCCTCTCCAATCTGGAACCCCTCGGGGGATGTCCAACTACCGGTTTAGGCCCGATCTCACAATCCTGGACCGCTGGCTCCTAATCACTCACCTGCCTGCCTGCCTGGTCACCCCTAACTACCCCCCCGCCCCAACCTGGCTGGCCTTATGGCCCCTCACTACCTCTGCGTGCCAGCCTGATCGCCCCTAACTGCCCCCCTGCCAGCCTGGTCTCCCCTAACTGCCCCTCACTGCCGGCCAGGTCGCTCCCAACTGTCAACTACCTGCTGGCCTGATCGCTCCTAACTGCCCTCCCTGCTGGTCTGGTCACCCCTAACTGCCCCCCCTGCTGGCCTGGTTGCCTCTCATACCGCCCCCTCCCCCCACCCCCCCCCGCCAGCCTGGTCGCCCCACGCATCCTGCTTGTTCAGTCATTTGGTCATCCCTCATTAACCCCCCTGCCGGCCTGGTCGTAGGCAGCCATCTTGTGAGGGCGTGAGGGTTAATTTGCATATTACCTCTTTAGTATATAGGATATCAGTACAATTTTTAAAAGGAGGAGGTATTGATCAAGGAAATCCCCCAAACTAGAAACCACTACTTTAGTTCATGAGAAATTTTGAGAGAGGGAGTAATATGATCAGATATGTACTTTGGAAATTTTCCTCTGGCAACAGGGTGGCAGATGGATTTTATCAGACTAAGCCCAGAGTTGGGGTTATAAATAAGAAATTATTTTAATAGTCCTGGTGAGAGATGAGGACTGGAATATATTTAGAAGCCATAAAGAAGAAAGGATAGATAAGAAATAAAGATATAAAAGTGGTAGAATTTATTGGATTTATGACAGATTTGATATGGGTGAAGGAGAGGATTTAGGTGACTGGTGATGCCATTAACCAGAGTTGGTAATTTAGGAAGTAGAACTAACTTTTGAGATAAAGAGATTTAAGTTAAGTTACATTTGGGCATATGATTCTTTAAGGTACCATAGTATTATAGCTTTGATTTTTTTCTTTTTTATGCCTAAAGCTGTGAGGACTTGAAAGCTGTCTTCCCTTGACTTCAGAATACTGCTTTTTTGTTTTGTTTTGTTTTCCTCCTATTTCACTGGCTGCTACCAGTGCTGGTTCTGCCATCTGACATCAGCCGTGGGTTCTTTTAGTTCTCTCCTTTACTTTTTCTCCAGGCGATTTCACCCAGTCTTATTTCTCTAAATACCTTATATATACTGATGACCTCTTTCCAGCCTCTCTCCTGAACTCTCCAGACTAGTATACCCAACTGCTTACTGGATATTCCTACTTAAATGTCCAAGAGGCATCTGAAATATAAGAAGTCCAACAGTGGAACTATTGATTCTCTTCCCTCCCAAGCCTGCCTATCCCATCATGTTCCTCATCATGGTAAATGGTAGTAAATCTACCCTGCTCCTTAAGTAAATATGTCTAAAGCATGGATGTGTTTAATACCATTAACTACTAGTATATCTCAGAGGCTGAATTATGTGCGCAGAAAAGTCAGAGTTAGTTTCATTGCCCTTTTCTAGTGTCTTTTTACAAATAATTTTTATTTTTCAATTATAGTTGACATATAATATTATATTGGTTTCAGGTGTACAACATAGTGATTAGACATTTATATAACTTACTAAGTGATCAGCCTAGTCCCCATCTGTTTCCTATTGTCTTTTTAGTTTCTATTTCATTTATTTCTACTTTGATCTTTGTTATTTCCTTCCTTCTACTAACTTTGACCTTCATTGTTCTTTTTCTAATTCCTTGATATGTAAAGTGGGGTTGTTTATTTGAGACTTTTCTTGTTTATTAATGCAGGCATTTATCACCAAGAACTTTCCTCTTAGAACTGCTTTTGCTATACCCCATAAGTTTTAGTGTGTTGTATTTCCATTTTCCTATGTCTTTTTTGAGTTTTATTTTTTATTTCTTTGACCTACTGGTTGTTCCGTGGTACTTTGTTTAATCTCCACATATTTGTGAATTTTCCAGTTTTCTTGTAATTGATTTCTATTTTGATACTCTTTTGTTTGGAAAAGATGCTTGATCTGATTTAAATCTCATTAAATTTATTAAGACTTGTTTTGTGGCCTAACATATGATCTTTCCTGGAGAATGTTCCATGCGCACTTGCAAAGAATGCATATTCTTTTGCTTTTGGATGGAATGTTCTGGCCTAATGTGCTGTTTAAAGCTGATGTTTCCTTATTGATTTTATGCAGGAAAGAGCTTGTGGCAGAGTTTGTGAACAAGGGGAAAAGAGGTAGGAGATGAAGCTGGAAAGTTGGCTAGATAAGTAGGCCATGATCAAGAGCTTAGATTTTTATAAGTTTCATAGGAAGCCATTGGAGTTTTTATTTTATATTTTTTGCCATTGGACTTTTTAAGATAAGTCTGTGATATGGTCTGATTTATATTTTTCTTTTAAAGGAAAACCCACATTAGCAGTTGTGTAGAGAATTACTTAAGGGGTCAAGAATGATAGTAAGGAGACTAGGCAAGAAATGACGATGACTTGGGCAAGAATAATAGAATGAGGTTGTGAGATGTCATAGGTAGAACCAACAGCACTTGATGATGGACTGAATGTAAGGAAGAGGGAGGACAGGAAAGAAAGAATCAAGGTTGACTCCTAGGTATCTGTACATGTGTGTACTATAGTTTGTTTAGTCTCCTACATTCGGACAATATATAATTTCCAATATTTTACAATAACAAATAATGCTGCAATAAAATTAGATGCATTCCCCACATCATATATAAGGATAACTCCAACATTGTCAAAGATTTAACCATAAGACAATGAAGCTATGCAGGCACTAGAAGAAAGATGGGTAAATTCCTCTTTAATCTGGGTGTAGCCCTTCTCACTTCATTTATGGTCCTACCTGGGCTGCTGAAAATGAACTTGGAGGGGTGATGAACATGTGTTTTGTGTACCTCTGGCTGAATTCCAAAATCAAATATAATTTTTCAAAATTACCCTCTTGCTTTGACTGATTAATGCTCATATTCCCTCCCATTGGCCCAGAAAAATTGAGTACTGGCATGTAATTTATGCTAATATAATTTTTGCTAAACTACATCTATCCCATTATTTTTACTTTACTTAGTACATTACTCCATCTCTTTGTTGCTCCTCCTATTGCTTTCTACTACTTTACTCACCCACCGCTCTGCTTATTACGCCAATCTGCCTGAAATGGAAAACAAGGGCTTTCTAACTATTACTGTTCTATCACTCAAGTCTTAAAGTTTTCTTTAAAGAGGCTTTCTCTGATCCTACAACTTAATGTCTTATTCCCCATCCTTCTCATAGTCCTGTTATACATTTCCCCATTTTAACTGCTTCATCGTATTTATCAGAAAAATTTCCTTCCTTCATTCCTTTTCCCCTCCAATCCGTTCCTCCTTTCTCCTTCTTCTCTCCCTCCTTATATTTCTTACCCTCCAGACTGTAGGCTTCATTAGAGAAGAAATTTTATTCTTTATCCCTTTTATTCTATATCCCCAGTGCTACAGCTTGCACATCACGTAAACACTCTGTGAATATGAATATCCTCATTATCTATCTATTTATCAACCTATCTATGATATTAATATTTACTGAAATGATCAGGTTACTTTTCATGATAAAACAGTAATTAAACATTATGTTAAAAAGTGCTCAAATATAGAATATTTGAGGAGGGATGGACCTTTTCCCTAAATAATGGGGAAGGAAAAATAACATGCTTCATGTTGCTCTTTTGTTCAACCTTGTTTTCCATTTCAGGTAGATTGGCGTAATAAGCAGAGCGGTGGGTGAGTAAAGTAGTAGAAAGCAATAGGAGGAGCAACAAAGAGATGGAGTAATGTACTAAGTAAAGTAAAAATAATGGGATAGATGTAGTTTAGCAAAAATTATATTAGCATAAATTACATGCCAGTACTCAATTTTTCTGGGCCAATGGGAGGGAATATGAGCATTAATCAGTCAAAGCAAGAGGGTAATTTTGAAAAATTATATTTGATTTTGGAATTCAGCCAGAGGTACACAAAACACATGTTCATCACCCCTCCAAGTTCATTTTCAGCAGCCCAGGTAGGACCATAAATGAAGTGAGAGAGTAAGGCTACCCTGGTGTTGCTCTGCTCTCAGTCTCCACGGCTAGCTTTACACGCTCTACTCAGTATTTTAAAATAGCTTCTGGTAAAAGTAAATTATAGCCTGGAATTTTTCTCCAGAATAAATTGCCATTTAGTCTGAAACCTCTATTCCCAGTTTTTCCTTCCTATGTGTTTACCACCTCCAACTCTCCATAAGCCTCTTCCATCCTTCTAGACTCGCTCCAAGTTCCAACTTCGGTGACGATTCCCCCAAAAGTTTGAGTCCGGATGAATTTTCCTGAAACTTCTGTGACACTCACGTTGCATTGCTTAGTAATTATTTCATGAACATGTGACTTGCCTCCGTATTTGAACTATAAGCTCCTACAGGTTATGAAATATTTACAGCATTTAGTTTGTGGCATCTAAAGCATTCCCAGACCAGTTACAGGCCAATGGAAGGTGTTTAAATTGAATAAAAATGGGTTATTTGGGCCCTCAGCACATATACTTGCTCAAAGTGGAGAACCTACTTGAGTCCTCGAGGGTGAATCTAGTTTTGCTTTTTCCATATAAAGCATTAATGACACTTTGCATTTTATTTCTGCTATTAATTTTTAAAGTGCTGGAAAAATCATTTTTGGTTTGCATGTGAAATAATGTACTGCTTTTCAGAGTGAAAAACACATGTGAGTCATTTTTGTTATGTATAATTTAGGATATTCAGGGATATTCTATTTCTGGATAAAATAGTTCAAAATAGGATTTTAATATGCACGTGTGATACATATTTAAAAACAAGAATAAAATATCTTCTTGAAAGATTGCCTTTGTAGTGAATTCAGTCATTCAAATTGTTTTCTCTCAAGACCCAAAAATGCTAGGGCATTGCCAGCTTTGAGTTTGTCCTGAAAAAAAAGTAAAAAAGAAAAGGTTTTATTTTAAAGCATTATTTAATGGTTGTTCTTAAGTCCTTTATTGAATGTCTTTATCAGGTTTTAAAAAAATCAATTCCCCAACGTGAGAGAAAAATATTAGCAGGTTAAATAATGAATCTCTTACCCAAATCCTCTTGCCCCATGTTTGAAACTTGGTTGTAGGAGGAAAGGAGGAAATTATAAGGGGGAGAGAGAACTCTCTTAGGAAAATGCTCTTTGGTAACTTCAATAGGACTCTCAATGGTTTTTAAGGACTATTTGGAGGCAAAACAGAGAAAAGGTTCAGTTTAGGACTGTGGAACAGCAGAGCTGGAAGTCATGTAGCCACCCCCAGCTTCCAGGCACGTGTTGTCCTTTTGCATGGTCCCAAATAAAAGGGAACTCTTTCAGAGCAAGAAAAGTGATATAGATGAAGAGTCTCAGAATAAATGTACAAATGTGTATGTTTATCAATTTCACATTAGAAAAGGACTGCCAAATTTTTTTCACCTTCTCCCAGCTATAAACTAAATGAACTTCTATAAACTAAAGAACGCCTGTAATTTGAAAGGTAACTTTGATACGCTAACTAAAAATTGTCCAGTTTGCAAAGTTCAGGCATGTAGCTGAGGGTGGAAGGAAACATGTATGGAGTTGTATAACATCCATACCATATATACATCTAGATATCATGATCAAGTTTTGAGCTTTGGCGCTCAAAATTCAAAATTATAAAATGGATGCTATCTTCCCAGAGATAGCCATTCTTTTTTTCTGTAATGGAATATATTTTTATTTATATACTTTGCAACAGCTTTCTGGAGATACTAGAGGCCCAGTGCATGAAATTTGTGCACTCAGTGGGGACATCCCCAGTCTGGCCTGTGTCCTCTCACAGTGTGGGAGCCCTGCAATCCATCACCCCAAAGAGGTAGGCCCCGCCCACCCATCCGGGGCTCCTTGATGAATTGCCCCAAAGAGGTAGGCCGGAGCCGGGGTCCCGCCTCCGTGGTGGGCATGGGGCTGTGTGAACCCTGGCAGATGTTGCACTGAGTGGCCGGCCTCCGAGGCGCAGGGCCGCGGGAACCCTGCCTCTGCTGTGCGCACAGCATTCTTGTGACGGTGTGAGGGTATCGCATGTGAGGGTGTGATGACTACTTAGCCTTTTATTAGTAAGCATAGTTAACCTGCCATATAATTAACCCATTAAAGTGTATAATTTAATGATTTTTAGTGTGTTCACAAGGTTGTGCAGCCATTAGTTTCTTACCTGTTATTCTAGAGATATTTTATACACATATAAGCAAATACTTATATTTAGGTATATAGAGATTCTTTTTCACAAATGGATAGTATACTATACACAAATGGAAATACACTATATATATTGTTTGGCACCTTGCTTTTTTAATTTAATATATCTTATAAATTGATTTTTAGTGTTTTTTTTTTAATAGCTGTATAGATTCCATTATTATTTATGTAACTATTCTCCTATAGATTGTTGTTAGTCTTTTATTACAGGCAATGTTGCAATGATTAACTTTGTACAAAATGTCATTTTTATTTGTGACAGTATAAAATTTTTATACAAGATATTTTAAAACTTGAAAGTGATAAGCACATAAAATTAAATAATAAAAGACAAAGTAATTATTCCATTAAACTCTTAATCAGGATGCTTGGGGTAATCTGGTTTCAGTTTAATTTTTATTAATTTTATAGATAGTTTTTCATTTTCAACCTCTGTTGTAAAAAGAAAAAGTAAAAAACAAAAATCTTATTATGGCTTCCTACTTTAATAAGAACATATTTAACAATTCAAGACTATAAGTGCCTTAAGGTGAGTCAGTGCCAAGGGAATCTCAGGTTTCCCAGTTAATAACTTGCAACCAGTAAGCAGAGTGGATTCTTCTTGGCATTTGTTAATGTGCTTCACTAAATCCTTAACGATTAGAGCAGAGAATTAGAGACCAAGAGAACTTATGGATTCTAGTTTAGAAGAAAGCCAAGTATTATACAAAAGGATTATGACTATGACTTGTGAGATTTGTTAAGAGTTCATACTGTATATCCACATGTTTTTATTTTTGGCCATCCCTAACCCTGTGTAGTGATTGGTGGTGAAGACCTCCAGAAGAACTTGTTTTGTTGCGGGGCGTGAGGGAGGGGATGTCAGGGATGGCAAGGGAGAGAGAATCAGGGACAATGCATCTCATTTTAACTCTACTTGGTTCAGGAGCCTCAGGGGTAGAACAGGCAGTGGCAGCACTATGGCACATTTACCCACCTTAAAAGTCACATGCCGAAAGAAAAACACCCAGTTACTTGAGGGTTCTTGTCCTTGGGTCCTTGTTAATCAAGACTTTAGTCTCAATATTCAAATTACTAGAATCATTACAATTTTTGAGATGGGTAGATTGTAAGAGAAATATTAAATTAAAAATTTAGACATTTTTCTTCTAACGTGCAAACATAAATATATTATCATGATATGCTTCTTTGCAGTTTTCTTTCTTTATAAATTTAGTTGTAGTAGGTTGACTTTCAGCTTTTAAACTTCTTTTGGTCCTTTAATAATTCATCTACTAGTATTTCTGGTGATCTGGTAACAATTATAAGAATATTAAGTGTAAAAATTTCCTGTTCTTTGATATTACATATCAGAGTGCTCTGAAACCAAACATAATTAGAGGAGGAAAACAGGAAGAAGTCCATGAAATAAAAGGCATATACCTTCGTTTCTGCATCAAATTCTTCCATGGATTCTATCAATTTTCCAGGTTCTAGCTCACCTAGTGGAAAGGGGTAATCAGTTCCCAAAATGACTTTATCCTGAAAAAAGAAAAAATGTTTTTATTTATAATTTTTTAGAACATCAACATCAAAGAATCTCCTGTAAACAATTTATATAATTATTACAAGCACTCCTATGGTAAAATATAAAATTTCTTCCTGATTAATAGAAACAAACTGATCTAAAATTTTAAAAAGTCAAAGGATTAAAAACTTATTCTAGCCTGGCTGGTGTGTTTCAGTGGTTGTGTGAACCAGGAGGTCAGAGTTTGCTTCAGTCAGGGCACATGCCGGGGTTTCCAGCTTGATCCCCAGTAGGGGGCATGCAGGAGGCAGCCTATCAGTGATTCTCTCTCATCATTGATGTTTGTATCTTTCTCCCTCTCCCTTCCTCTTTGAAACCAATAAAACATATTTATAAAAACAAAAAACAGCAGATCCTTCAACCTATTCTGACATTTTCTCCAGCAGGTGTCACTATTAGGTCTCCTAAAGTTGCAAATCAACTTCCATCTCCCCTCTCGCCGCCCGCCCCCCCCCCCCCCTTTCTCTTCCAATAACGGCAAGAATACTCAAATATAAGAATCAGGCATTTATTTAATAAAACATGTTGATGTCTTCCAATGAAATGAAGGATTCTGTATTTCTTATAACGATACATTGCAATTGATCCCACAATTTTTGAAAACATACTACAGTTTTAAAAGAAAAACTATAAAATCAATTGGATGGAAAGAAAACAAACCCCCAAACAATTCCTGTCTCTATAAACTGTATCATTGTCTGTTTCCTGAATGATGTACTTCAAATTTTCATTTGACATTTTATACATCAAAGCACACAGGCTTGATTATCTACAAATATATAAAGCCCTAGTATGTCAGGCAATGTTCTGGATTCTAGATTATCCTGGTCAATAAAAGAGAAATGGTCTATGTCCTCAGAGAACCCACATTCTAGTACAGTGAATGCGAACCTTTTGAGCTCGGCGTGTCAGCATTTTGAAAAACCCTAACTTAACTCTGGTGCCGTGTCACATATAGAAATTTTTTGATATTTGCAACCATAGTAAAACAAAGACATATTTTTGATATTTATTTTATATATTTAAATGCCATTTAACAAAGAAAAATCAACCAAAAAAATGAGTTCGCGTGACACCTCTGACACACGTGTCATAGGTCCGCCATCACTGTTCTAGTAAGAAGGACATAAGTCAATAATGACAGTTTATTAAAATAAAATACAGAAATTTAACTTCTAGAAACATATCCCACTCGTATGCATGTCATGGAAATGTACACAAGAAAATTAATTGCAACATTATTTGTAGCAGAATACTAGCAAACCAAATTATAGCATATTCAGGACCAAATGCTGAAATGGAATAACTGCCAAGTTATATTGTAAAGAGGAATCTACTTGAAGTTATATTGTAAAGACAGAAAAAATGTCTAGGACAATGTATCTGCTTTATACTCATATTTCTGTTTTTAATAAGGACCTATACATACACAAATACATGTTTGTATGTCTAGAATCTACTTCAGGAATGCTACCCAAGAAATAACAGTTGCTTCTAGGAAAAAAGATTAAATTTGGGGTGCAGGAGATCTTCCTTCTTTTTTAAGATGTAATTTACGTACCATAAAATTCATCTTTTAAAGGTGTGCAATTCAGTAAGCGTTAGTATATTCATGAATTTTTGTAATCATTCCCACTACCTGATGCCAGAACATTTTTACTAACCCAAAGTAAACCCCATTCCCATTAGCAGGCACTCCCATTACCTCCTTCCTCCAGCCTCAAGAAAACACTAATTTGCCCTCTGTGTCTATGAATTGCCTATTCTGGAAATTTCATAAACATGAAATGTAATATGTTGCCTTATTTCATTTAGTATAATGATGTCAAGGTTCATTCATAATGTAGCCCAAATCAGTTCTTTTTAGGCTGAATAACACCCATCATATAGATATCCCAAATTTTGTAGACTCACTTATCAGATGATGGACTTTTTGGTTGTTTCTATCTACTTTTTGTCTATTATGATAATGCTGCTCTGGACATTTGTGTACACGTTTTTGAGTGAACATTGTCATTTCTCCTAGGTATATCTCTAGCATTGGAATTACTGTGTCACCTGGTAAATCCATGTTCGATATTTGAGGAACTACTCTACACAGTGGCAGCAGCGTTCTACATTCCCACCGGCAAAGTATCAGGGTTCTAATTTCTCCAAATCCTTACCAACACTTGCTGTTGTCCATCTATTTAATTATAGCCACCACAGTGGGTGTAAAGTGATACCTCATTGTAGTTTTGATTTGCATTTCTGTAATGACTAAGTAGTGAAGTTGAACATCTTCTGTTCATACGCTCATTGGTCATTAATATGTCTTTGGAAAAATATTCAGATCCTTTGTGTTTTTGTTGTTGATGTTATTTAGTTGTAATAGTTTATATTTTTTGAATATAAACTCATATACTTATTGGGTATATGATTTAGAAATATATTCTTCATTCTGTGCGTTGTCCTTTCATTCTCAGTTGTGCTTTTTGAGGCATAAAAATTTGAATTTTGATGAAGTCTAACTTACCTTTTTTTTTCTTTGCTTGTGGTTTTGGTGTATATTTAATAAATTATTGCCTAATTCAAGGTAACAAAGATTTACAACTATGTTTTCTAAGAATTTGTAGTTTTAGCTCTTCCACTTAGGTCTTTGATCAATATTGAGTTAACTTTTGTGTATGGTATAAAGAAGGGGTCCAATATTATTTTATTTTTTTGCATGTGGATATCCAGTTGTCCCACTATACTATATTGAAAAGATTATTCTCTCCTCATTGACACCTTTGTTCAAAATCAACTGATCTTTTTTTAAAAAAATATATATTTGTATTGATTTCAGAGAGGAAGGGAGAGGGTGAGAGGGATAGAAACATCAGTGATTAGAGAGAATCATTGATCAGCTGCCTCCGGGCCACCCTACACAGGGGATTGAGCCCGCAACCGGTTATGTGCCCTGACAGGAAATCGAACCGTGGCTTCCTGGTTCACGGTTGATGCTCAATCAATGAGCCATGTCGGCCAGGCTAGATCAGTTGATCTTTATGTCTGTTATAGTACTTTATTTTGGATATAAGTCCTTTATCATAAAAATATGTTTTATATCATTATGTGGCTTACCTATTCATTTAATTCATTTTTCTTATGATGACCTGAAGTATTTAACTTGAATTGTAATTTGATCATTTTAAAAAATGTTTATTAATTTCTGTGTCCTGTCCAAAATATTTTTGCTGGATTTCAAGTTGAGAAGATATTCTCTTACATTTTTCTTCTTGAGATTTTATAGTGTCAGCTTTTATGTTTACGTGTATGGTCCTTCTCAAATTAACTATTTTGGTACATTAAAATTAATAACTTTAATGAATTGAAAACATTAAATCTATTAGTCTACAGAAAAAGAAAATGTGTATTTGACGTAATTTACAATGGTTTTAAATCAACTTCTTACTTTGAAAACTGGTTAAAGCTTGTCCTGTCTTCTCATAACTGATGATTTTAAAGAATTTTAAATTTTATTACATGTGATAAGATCTTAGCTAAGTAGGTAAATCCTGTTTTTGAGATGTACCCTGCAGGACCTGATCTCTTGCTCCTCCTGTTTGGGGCTTCCTGTGGCTGGATGAAGCATGGCTCTTTCCCTTGCTCAGGCTGAGAGATCAGAGCTGGTTTGGAAGTGGATGATGTTAGGAAAGCCCAGGCCCCATAGTTCTCTAGCATCCCACCCTGTACATGAGGATCTGAGCAGGCACCAGGCTTGCCCATTCCTTTTCAGTGCAATACACATCCGTGTTCTCAAAAGTCACTGATTCCTGAGGCCTGGCTGTTAAGAACACTGCTGCCATCATCTGACCTCTTTTATTCTCTTGTGGAAAGGGAAAAGTCTCAGGAACGTGGGCTCTCAGTAGCCTCAACAGTGTGCCAACAAACAGGAATTTGGGGCACCATTCACTGGTCCTTGCAAACCAAACCCGCATGCATTAAAGACAACCTCAAACTAAGTTTTGTGTGTGGTGTGAAGTAGAGTCAAGGTTCATTTTTTAACCTCATATGGATATCAACTTGTTCCAGAACCATTTATGAAAAGGCTTCCCAATCCTTATTTAAATGCTTTTGTAACTTTGTCATAAATTAACTGACCAGACAAGGGTGAGTCTATTTCTGCACTCTCTAGTCTACTCCATCAACCTCCTTGCTGTCCTTTGCTGGTGCCATGTTGTGTTGTCCACCATAGCTTTATAGCAGCTCTTGACACTCTCCAACTTCATTTTTCTTTTTCAAAATTATTTTGCCTCTCTGATTCTTTGCATATGCCTATAAATTTTAGCCTCAGCTTGGATTATGTTGAACCTATAATTTGGAGAGAACTGACATCTTAATAATATGGGGTTTTTTCAAAAATCTATAAATATAGATACGTCTGGATGTCATGGGTCACTAAGCTTTGGATTTTTCCTCCATATTATTTCTTGCATCTATCATTTGTACTTTCCTTCCCTAGTTTCTCCCTTAACTCAGGCTCTTATGATCTCTTAGCTCAGCCAAGTGTGAGCTCTCTATTCCTGAAGCACCCTATATGCACTTTTATTCATAGCACTTCTTATATTTCTATGAGCTACTCTCTTATAATACTAATAGCAACAATATCTAGCATTTATTGATTGCTTACTATGTGCAGGATGTTGTTCTAAGCCATTTGCATTCATTAACTCATTTAATCCTCACAGCCTTCCTATGAGATAGGTTTTATTATTATTATTCCTATTCGACAGATGAAGAAACAGAGATGACAACTAGCTTGCCTAGAGTTGCACAGCTAATATGTGAGAAAGAAAGTTCTCCCAAACCGGAGCTGAAGCAGAACTTTGTGGTCCGATGTGACTAGCTGCTCTTCCTGGAAAATAGTTAGCCTTCTTGGTATAATTTTCCTTCTCCGCCTCCTCTCCCTCTTTCCCCCCAGTCTAACGGAATGATTGAACCAGTTTCCCCTATAAAATGTCTCTGCCAAGATAGAACCTTTGGATTGTACTGTTCAGAAAGCCTCTTCTTTTGAAACAACTTAGAAATAAAACTGTGACATGTGCCTATAATCAATCTGAGAGTTGCTTTACCAAATGTGTGCATTGAAGGAATGAATACTTGCCTGTAGGAAAGAGGGAAGTCTCATTACTAAGCCTTACATATTAAATGTATTTTAAACTCTAAATTTGAACTGTTGTGAGGATGTGACACTTTGATTTCTACAAAAATTTTCCCCTTATGTTTTATGAAACTATTTACATGAAATAATATGGTAAAGTACCTAATAAGCCGAAACCGGTTTGGCTCAGTGGATAGAGCGTCGGCCTGCGGACTGAAAGGTCCCGGGTTCGATTCCGGTCAAGGGCATGTACCTGGGTTGTGGGCACTTCCCCATTCGGGGATGTGCAGGAGGCAGCTGATCGATGTTTCTCTCTCATCGATGTTTCTAACTCTCTATCTCTCTCTCTCTTCCTCTCTGTAAAAAATCAATAAAATATATTAAAAAAAAAAAAGTACCTAATAAAATTTAGAGAAAGGCCGCAATAGACTTAACTATTTCTCAATTCCTATATTTACTACTGTATAAAACTGAGTAACTGCACCTGCTGATGGAAGCCCCAAAGACCCAAAGTTATGTGTACTGACATCTGTGCCACCAGCTGATCTTGTTCTTAACTGTCTGCTGGTATTCACCGGAGTTTCATTTGTCCATATTGCTACTCCTTTTGCTAAAGCTGTTTACAATTCCAAAACACTACATAATTTTTAAAAGTCCCATGCTTATATTACACTAGAGGCCCGGTGCACAAAAATTTGTGCACTCGGGGGGGGGGGAGGGGGGGGTCCCTCAGCCCGGCCTGTGCCCTCTTGCAGTCTGGGACCCCTCGGGAGATAACGACCTGCTGGCTTAGGCCTGCTCCTGGGTGTCAGAGGGCAGGCCCAATCCCTAGGTGCAGCCCCTGGTCGGGCTAAGAGCAGGGCCGATTGGGGAGTTGGGATGCCGCCCCCTGTCATGCACAGTGCAGGGCGATCGGGAGGTTGTGATGCCACCCTCAGTCACGCTCAGGGTAGGGCCGATTGGGGGGTTGGGGCACCGTCCCCTGTCACACTCAAGGCAGGGTCGATGGGGAGGTTGCGGCGCCACCCCCTGTCACGCACAGAGCAGGGCCCATCAGGGGGTTGGGGCACTGCCCCCTGTCACTCACAGAGCAGGGCCCATCAGGGGGGTTGGGGCTCTGTACCCTGTCACGCACAGAGCAGGGCCAATCAGGGGGTGGGGCACCGCCCTCTATCACCCACAGAGCAGGGCCGATCAGGGAGTTGGGGCACTGCCACTCTCACACTCAGGGCAGGGCCGATGGGGAGGTTATGGCTCTACCCCATCACACACAGAGCAGGGCCCGTGGGGGAGGGGGGTTGGGGAGCTCTCCCCTATCAGGCACAGAGCAGGGCTGATCAGGGGGTTGGGGCACCTTCCCCTGTCACACACAGAGCCACGGGGCGATCAGGGGGTTTGGGCGCTGCCCCCTGTCATGCTGATCCCGGTGCCGGGAGGCCTCATGGCTCTGCTGATCCTGGTGCTGGGAGGCATATTACCCTTTTACTATATAGGGTAGAGGCCTGGTGCATGGGTGGGGGCTGGCTGGTTTGCCCTGAAGGGTGTCCTGGATCAGGGTGGGGGTCCCCACTGGGGTGCCTGGCCAGCCTGGGTGAGGGGATGATGGCTGTTTGCAGCTGGTCACACACCCTTCAGGGTAGGGGTCCCCACTGGGTTGCCTGGCCAGTCTGGGTGAGGGGCTGAGGGCTGTTTTCAGGCTGGCGGGTGACTGAAGCTCCCAACTGCTCCTTTTTTTCTTTTTTCTTTTTTTATTCTGGGCCAGCTTTAGCTTTGAGGCTTGGCACCAGCTCTTAGGTTTCTGGCCTTTGCTTACAATGTTGCCATCCTGCTGGCTGAAGCCAGGTGGTATTTGTTACAGAGTTTCTTAAACTGCAGGCTCAGAGGCCTGCAACCGCAGGCGGGGAACGTTGGTTTCCTCCGTCACTGAAGCAAGCAAGCCTCATGTTAGTTTCAAGCTGCCTGGCTGCCGGCTGCCATCTTGGCTGACAGTTAATTTGCATATCTCGCTGATTAGCCAATGAAAAGGGTAGTGGTCGTACGCCAATTACCATGTTTCTCTTTTATTAGTGTAGATTAGTCAACTACATTGGCATGAAATTAAAATCTAGAAATTAATTTTTCTTTCTTGTCCAGAATTCTTCCACTCCCAGTATTATGGCCTAGGACAGTGGTTGGCAAACCGTGGCTCGTGAGCCACATGCGGCTCTTTGGCTCCTTGAGTGTGGGTCTTCCACAAAATACCACGTTCGGGCGCACACGTACAGTGTGATTGAAACTTCGTGGCCCATGTGCCGAAGTCGGTTTTTGGCCTGGGCGAGTCTATTTTAAAGAAGTGGCGTTAGAAGAAGTGGGGGGTGTCAGTAGACGCAGCGCAGGCGGGCCACGGGATACGCAGCGCAGGGGAGGTACATTGTTTTGCGGTATGTTCGCTGAGGTCCACCCTTTCCAACTCTCCCATCCACACTTGTCTATCTGAAACAAGTATACAAGACTAGTGTGGATGGGAGAGTTGGAAGGGGTCGACCTCAACGAACGTATCTCAATCAGATTGAGGACGTTTTTAGCAAAGGCCAGCTTAGGAGTACCCTAATTAAGTTAATAACAATGTGCCTACCTATATAGTTTAAGTTTAAAAAATTTGGCTCTCAAAAGAAATTTCAATCGTTGTACTGTTGATATTTGGCTCTGTTGACTAATGGGTTTGCCGACCACTGGCCTAGGACAGAAATACATTTTAAGAAGGGGTGTGTGTGTGTGTGTGTGTGTGTGTGTGTGTGTGTGTGTGTGTGTTCTGTTTTAATGTGGAGAAAGCAAATGGCTTTAAAGCAGAAATGAAAACCACTCCTCAAGAATTTATCCTTCCTGCTTAAGATGTGCCTCTGCTCCCCTTCCTAACTAGATTGTGGATGCCTGTGGCAGAACACCAAACTTAGGATTTGGCAGCATTTAATTATTATTTATAGCTATTGTTCACGACTCCTCTCCATAGGAGGTTAATTATCCTCTTGTAACAATCTGGTGTGTGAATTTTCCATACCCATATCTGTCTGTACATCTTTTGTTGATAACTCCTGGTAAACTTTTGACCATTTTTTAATTTGTTAGTAATTTCATGAAGGAGGGGGAAGTAGGCATAAAAGAACTGAAAGTGAAGTTCTTGATAATTAGTTTTCTTGTTCTGAGAGAGAAGAGAGTAGCAGGGAAAAGGTAGGAGAAGAGATCCCTCACACGTTGTATGCCTGCAGGACGAAGGTTGCGTGCTTCATAACATATCAGTCTCTACTCGATTGATGCTTAACAAAGAGTTCTTGAGTTAAAAGTACTTTTTGTATTGCTTTTTCTACTACTTATTATCTTGTAACTGCAAATTGATTAGGTTTTAAGTGGATTACATGCAGAATCCCAAGTAACAAACCTGATCCTGACCTCCCAAAAGCTGCTGTTTTCTTCTGTCTTGTCTGTGATTTAGGAGTCTATTCCCTTGGATTGATCATGAACCAGTTTTTAAGGATATCTGTGCTAATGGAATACTTGACAATATCTACATTTTGTTGGACCTTTCTGAAAACTATTAACTCCAAAGGAATAATTCTAATGGTGGGCATTCTGGGTGCCATTATACCTTCTGGGATCCTGACACTATACCTTCTAGATGGACACTGGTTTTCTTTATCAGGCAGTAAAGCAGGGAATGATCTTGATTGATTTCTCAGTACCAACAAGACTGCCTAGCATATATTTCCCTTCCCCAAACCGGCAGCACACATAGCCTTTGAGGCCAAAGACTTACTGAGCTGATAATACTAGTGATTAATATTCCTGCCAGGGAAGAGAAATAAACTGCTCACCTGCTGGGATGCATTAGCTCTCTCACATTTTCAGGGAATGCTGTGAACACTGAATGATGTGGCTTACTAAATAAATTCAAATAGTGGAGGAAAATTCATTTGTCTTCTGGAAAAGGAACAATTAACTATCTTCTCATTAGCATATTTATTAGTAGCATTGCAGTAAATACAACATAACTCTGTTATAACATAGCTTACTACAAACATTCTAGTGAACCAAGGATTCAGTTTGTTCCCTGAGACATAATTTCCTAGAGAAAGCCAGATTTAACTCAATCAATGAAAAGTAAGATTAACCTTATATCCACAAGATCATTACACAACTCAATTAAACAAACATTAACATCTACTATCTGTAAAGCACTGGGTAATATAAATCACTGACACTTGTATTGTCCTTTGGCATAGTATTATTTAGCTCCTCACATCAACTCTACCTGGTTATTATCTCTATTTTACAATTGAGGGAAACAGACTAAGTGACTTGCTATTGAAGGTTTCCCAGATAACAAGTAGTAAAGCCAGGACTTGACTTTCTCATTTATCACAACTTCTTGAAAAGGTAGTAACTTACACTCTTGTCTCTGGAAGCTTAGATACAGAAAGGATCCCACTCTATTGAGGACAGAAGTGCACAGGAAAACATTCTTTCACCAGAATATAGGTTGGAGGGGTTGTTACAGACAGACATACTAAAATACATTTAAATTTAAATCAGATGGAAATATTCCAAACACATATGATATGCTCCACTGCCTAAAACCTCATAAAGTCTTTCTTTGGTGATGAAAGATCTCCTCATTGCTTCCAGATCATCCTAACCTTTAGCACTGCTGTACAGAGTGGTCTGGAATGGTAAAGAAGGCATGGGAAAGGGGTGAAGAAGCTTTGGCCTTCAGGTCCGACTGGTTTCCAGCTTAGGTTCAATATTTTATTTTTATTTTTTATAGTTGATAGTATTATAGATGTCTCCCGTTTGCCCCCCTGCATCCCCTTCCACCCAGCCCCTGCACCCCCACCAGGTATTCACAACCCTATTGCCAGTGTCCATGGGCCATGCATGTCCTATATAGTAAAAGGGTAATATGCAAATTGACCGAATGGCGGAACTACTGGTTGCTATGATGAGCACTGACCACCAGGGGCAGACGCTCAATGCAGGAGCTGCACCCTGGTGGTCAGTGCACTTCCACAGGGGAAGAGCTGCTCAGCCAGAAGCTGGGCTGACGGCTGGCAAGCGTAGCAGCGGTGGCTGGAGCCTCTCCTGCCTCCTTGGCAGTCGGACTGACATCCCCTGAGGGCTCCCAGACTGCTAAAGGGTGCAGGCTGGGCTGAGGGACCATCCCCCCACCCCCCACCAAGTGCACGAATGTCATGCACCAGGCCTCTAGTAAGTATATAAGTTCTTTGGTTTATCTCTTCTCATCCCCCTAGGTTCAACTTTTAATCCACAGATCAAATACCCAAGATAAGATCACATTTAAGCCTTTTGTAAAAATTTGAGGCCTAAAATGCCTAAAATAACATTGCTCCTTCTAAAAGTGAACCATTTCTTTTACTGTGAAATAAAAACACTTTCTATTTATAGAATAAGAATTTCTGGTTTCTTTTTAAAAATAAAGAAAAGAACATATGAATAGATATATTAGTTGGAGGAGATGAACATCTAACTTGCAGGGAGGCCTCTTCGCTTTATTTTATTTTATTTTTTTAAAATATATTTTATTGATTTTTTACAGAGAAGGAAGGGAGAGGGATAGAGAGTTAGAAACATCGATGAGAGAGAAACATCAATCAGCTGCCTCCTGCACACGTCCTACTGGGGATGTGCCCACAACCAAGGTACATGCCCTTGACCAGAATCAAACCTGGGACCCTTCAGTCCGTAGGCCGACGCTCTATCCACTGAGCCAAACCAGTCAGGGCGAGGCCTCTTCACTTTAAAAAAAATTGAGGTGCAATTCATATCACATCACTGGTCATTAGGGAAATGCCAATCAAAACTACAATTAGATATCAGTTCACACTAAGATAACTATAATTTTAAAAATGCAAAATTTTTAACCATTTTTAAAGTGTACACTTTGATGGCATTTAGTACATTGACCAGGTTGTGCAACCATCACCTCTATCTAGTTCTAAAACATTTCACAACCCCAAAGAAGACGTCATGCACATGAAGCAGTCACTCCCCATTCCCTCTCCCCCTGCCCACTCCCTCCACCCTAACCCCCACCCCTGGCAACCACTATTCTGCTTTCTGTCTCTGTGGATCCACCTATACTGGATACTTCATGCAGATAGCTTCATACCACCTGTGACTGATGTGTCTGCCTTCTTTCACTTAGCATATTTTCAAGGTCCATTCACTTGGAGCTTGTATCAGTGTTTCATTTCTTTTTATGGCTGAGTATGATATCCCTTTGTATGGATATACCACATTTTGCCTATTAATTCATTTGTTGATGAACATAGGTTGTTTCTTTTGGCTATTGCAAATAATGCTATTACAAACATTTATGTACAAGCATTTGTCTGGATGTTTTCAATTTTTTTGGGTGTATACCTATGAGTGGCATTATTGGAACATATGCTAATTCTATGGTTAACTTTTTTAAAAAACATTTATTTATTTTAAAATATATTTTTATTGATTTCAGAGAGGAAGGGAGAGGGAGAGATAGAAACATCAATGATAAAAGAGAATCATTGATTGGCTGCCTTCTGCCTACCCCGATTGAGCTCACAACCTGGTCGTGTGCCCTTGACTAGAATCAAACCTGGGACCCTTCAGTCTGCAAGCTGACCCAACACTCTATCCACTGATCCAAACCAGCTAGGGCTATGGTTAACTTGTTGTAGACCCACCAAACTGGTTTCCACAGTGGCTGCACCATTTTATATTTCAACCGGCAATGTACAAGAATTCAATTTACTCACATCCTTCAAAGTCCATGGCTAAGTCAAGTTACTCTATAAAGAAGACCACACTTGATAGGCCCCCTCCATATGCAGAGACTTCTGGTCACCTTTTCAGTGATTGCTCTTAAATATAAGCAGACTGCCAAGGATTACAGACATTTAAGGAAAACATTTAATATGAAAGACTGAGACTTTTTAAAAAAGAGAAAAAAACCTATTGGATGAAGATTTGCAGGGAGAAGTAAATTTCCCAAAATTATTAGTATATTCAGAGAAATAAGAAAAAATATTGCATCCACCCAGCATGAAGAAGATGTTAACTAAAGTTTAGAGAGCAAGAACAATAATAACAGCTTTTGAAAATTAAATAAACAATCAAAGTTAATTAAATATAAGGTCTTATCAATAAAGTTCAGGAAATCTCCCAGAACATAAAACAAAAACTCAAAGAAGGGGGGGATGCAAGACGACAAAAAAACAAATATTCCATTTTAGAATAATAGAAACTCCAGAAAGAGAAAACAGAGGAAAGGAAGTCATGAAAGAAATAAAGAAAATTTACAGAATATAAGGGCTCACCAAGTAGCTAGAATAATGGCTGAAAATGTTACACATCAAGTAACATTATTGTGAAACTTCAGGCCAAAAAGAAAATCTTAGTCTTTGAGATTAGGGGGAGGAGGGAGAGGAGCAGGTTTTATATGAAAATTCAAAGATTAGAATGGCATTAGATTACTCAACAGCAACTGTACAAGTCAGAATACAATAGAAAATGTCTTTAAAATTAATAGGGAAAACAGTTTCCAAGCTAGAATTATATACCTAGCCAAACAACTCATTATAAAGGAAGAATAAAGACATTTATAGTGAACTAGGGTTTCAAAAATTTCATCTCTCATATGCCCTTTCTCAGAAAGTTGTTGGAGGATGTTCTCCACCAAGCAATTGGAAAATCATAGAATTCAGGAAATGGAATTCAGTGTGTGTGTGTGTGTGTGTGTGTGTGTTGGGAGGGTGGCTGGTGAGCAAAGGGAGATTTCAAGATGACAACCGTGCAGCAGCCCAATCCAGATTAGAGCAAATCAGAAGACTCCTGAAGGTATTTCTTTAAGAAGATAGAATTAATAAACTATGGTACACAATGTGTTTATATGTACCAAGAGGAGAATTACAAAATTGGTAGAGTTTGGGGTAAAGTCAAGCATGTCAAACTCAAAGGCTAACATGGGCCAAATAAACAAGGTTTAAGTGTATGTGGGCCGCAAAAAAACAAAAGCTTCAATTTTCATAGAAACATAGGTTTATTTTGATAGAGACATGCTGAATACAAAGGGTTGAAATAAGTGAGTAATTGTTAACATAAAATAATAGAACATTTTAATAAAAATTAATATTTTTTCTTGAACATTAACTTACCAGACACTGAATAACTGCATAAATTAATAAGTGTAATGCAAATAAACCTATTTTTTTTGTTCTCCAAAAGCGAAATATTTCCTGTTGCACACATCAAACAAGTCAGTCCAACACTAATGTTGTGGCAATCCGCTGCTAAAATATTCACTGCTAGTATTAGTGGAGAGAAATGATGCGCCTGTACGTATGGCGCATAAGGGAAATGAATGCAACACGAATATAGTAATCAGTCATTAGCAAACGTTGTAGTTCGTTATTAATAATTATGTATAACAGGATATTGTAAAAATTAAGCTATGACATTTTTATTAGAACATTTCTTTCTTACATACCGTTATATTGGCTGGGCTGCAAAAATATTCATTGTGGGCCACATGCAACCCAGGGGCCGTGAGTTTGACATGCTTGCCCTAGAGCGGTGGTTCTCAACCTTCCTAATGCCGCGACCCTTTAATACAGTTCCTCATGTTGTGGTGACGCCCAACCATAAATTATTTTCATTGCTACTTCATAACTGTAATTTTGCTACTGTGATGAATTGTAATGTAAATATCTGATATGCAGGATGTATTTTCTTTTTTTAATTTTTATTTTATTTTATTTTATTTATTTATTTTTAAATATATTTTTTATTGATTAAGATATTACATATGTGTCCTTGTCCCCACGTTACCCCCTACCCCCCCCCCCCCCCGCTCATGCCCTCACCCCTCCCCCCCTTGTCCGTGTCCATTGGTTAGGCCTATATGCTTGCATATAAGTCCTTTGGTTGATCCTTCCCCCTTACCCCCACCCTCCCTTACCTTCCCTCCAAGGCCCGACAGTCCAATCAATGCCTCTCCGTCTCTGGATCAGTCCTTGTTCATCAGTTTATGTTGTTCATTATATTCCACAAATGAGTGAGATAATGTGGTATTTATCCGCTCTCCAGTTCCATCCATGCTGTGGCAAATGGTAAGAGTTCCTTTTTCTTCTTCCTCTTCTTAAAGAATACCTTTCAGCATTTCATATAATGCTGGTTTGGTGGTAATGAATTCCTTTAGCTTTTTCTTATCTGTGAAGCTCTTTATCTGACCTTCTATTCTGAATGATAGCTTTGCTGGATAAAGTAATCTTGGTTGTAGGTTCTTGCTATTCATTACTTTGAATATTTCTTGCCACTCTCTTCTGGCCTGCATGGTTTCTGTTGAGAAATCAGCTGACAGTCATATGGGTACTCCCTTGTAGGTAACTGACTTTCTTTCTCTTGCTGCTTTTAAGATTCTCTCTTTGTCTTTTGCTCTTGGCATTTTAATTATGATGTGTCTTGGTGTGGTCCTCTTTGGGTTCCTTTTGTTTGGGGTTCTCTGCACTTCCTGGACTTGTAAGTCTATTTCTTTCACCAGGTAGGGGAAGTTTTCTGTCATTATTTCTTCAAATAGGTTTTCAATATCTTGCCCTCTCTCTTCTTCTGGTACCTCTATAATTCTGATGTTGGTACGCTTGAAGTTGTCCCAGAGGCTCCTTACACTATCTTCATATTTTTGGAATCTTTTTTCTTTTTTCTTTTTCAGTTGGGTATTTTTTGTTTCTTTGTATTTCAAATCTTTGACTTGAGTCTTGGGATCCTCTTGTCTGCTGTTGGATCTCTGTATATTATTCTTTATTTCAGTCAGTGTATGCTTAATTTCTAGTTGGTCCTTTTTCATAACCTCGAGGGTCTCACTAGATTTCTTGAGGGTCTCACTAAATTTATCGGCGGTTTCCATAAAATTCTTGAAAAACCTTATAAACATGGCCTTGAACTCTATATCCAGTCGTTTGCTTTCCTCCATTTCTGTCATTTGTGACTTGTTTCTTTGTCTCCGCCTTTTTTATGCTTCCCTGTGTTGGTAGAGTGGTTTTGTGTGCTAGGTGTCCTGTAGGGCCCAGTGGCTCAGCCTCCCCCGTTACCTGAGGTGGACACTCTTGATGCACCCCCTTGTGGGCTTTGTGCACAGTCTTGTTGTAGTCTTGTTATGCCTTGATAGTTATAGGATCACTGGGAGGAGTTGACCTCCAGGCCAATTGGCAGTGAGAATCGGCTGTGTCTGCAGTGGGAGAACTTCTGTGCTGAAGACACCCTTCTGGGGCAAGACTTGCTTCAGTGGGGCTTTGGTGCTCACTGAGTCTGCCCCCTGGGTGTGTCCCTTATGGATCTGAGGAGTTGTAATCTGGATGGTCCCCCTCTGACCACTGGGTACACTGGCTCTTGGAGGTTACCCAGCAGGAGCTATGAAGAGAACTGCAGATTCCCCTTCCTTTTTTGGAGTTTGGAGGTGCCCTGATGAGGCCCAGCTGTGAAGCAATGCAAGCTGCTGTGGGGCCTTGGGCCTTCTCTTGGAAGTTCTGGGTCTGTGGCCCCGCTGCAGTTTGTTAGGTAATTTTCAGGTTGCAAAGGGCCAGGGCATTCATATGCAAAAGCCTCTGCCACAGCCTGGGTGGGGCGGGGTCTCAGGGAATCAAAGGGCAGAGCAAGGAACTATGGAGGATTCTCAGCCCTGCCCTAAGGGGCTGCGCGTGTCTCAGTGTCCTGATAATTTAATTGCTGCAAGCACCTCTGAGGGAAAGCTGCCCTCGAGTTCCGAGTTCTACCCGCTGCCAGACAGTCCAGTTTCTCCCCATATGAGTCCTGGGTCCCCAGAGACTTCCCAGAACCGGAGTTCAGAGCAGTCGGGCGCTTGTGACTCCCTCCCGATTCAAAAAGACAGCCGCATCCTCAGGTACCAGCCCCTTTCCGCGCACTCTTGAGCCTCCGTACCTTTGCACATTACTTCCGCAGCCCCTGACCCTCAATGTGCTTTTCTCTTTCCTTCTAGCTGTAGAATTTCCACTCCGCCAGCCTTCCTGTAAGTTCTGGATGATGTCTGTTTTGTCTTTTTATTGTGTTTTGAAGTTGTTGTAGGAGGCAGCAATTTCGGTGTTTCCCTATGCCGCCATCTTAGTTTCTCCGCAGGATGTATTTTCATTGTTACAAATTGAACATAATGAAAGCATAGTGATTAATCACAAAAACAATATGTAATTATATATGTGTTTTCCGATGGCCTTAGGCGACCCCTGTGAAAGGGTCGCTCGACCCCCAAAGGGGTTGCGACCCACAGGTTGAGAACCGCTGTGGAGAGTACTGACTTCCCGTTATAATTATTGAGCTTTTCTTTCTTTTTCTTTCTTTCTTTTTTTTTTTTTAATATATTTTATTGATTTTCTTACAGAGAGGAAGGGAAAGAGATAGGGAGTCAGAAACATCGATGAGAGAGAAACATCGATCAGCTGCCTCCTGCACATCTCCTACTGGGGATGTGCCCGCAACCCAGGTACATGCCCTTGACCGGAATCGAACCTGGGACCCTTCAGTCCGCAGGCCGACGCTCTATCCACTGAGCCAAACCGGTTTCGGCTTTCTTTTTTTTTTTTAATTAAATCTTTATTGTTCAGATTATTACATTTGTTCCTCTTCCCCCCCCCCCCATAATTCCCCTCCTCCCAGTTCCCGCCCCACCATCCGCCCTCACTCCCCACCCACTGTCCTCATCCATAGGTGCACGATTTTTGTCCAGTCTCTTCCCAAATCTCCCACACCCCTTTCCCCCCCAGGAATAGTCAGTCCATTCCCTTTCTATGTCCCTGATTCTATTATAATCACCAGTTCATTCTGTTCATCAGATTATTTATTCACTTGATTCTTAGATTCACTTGTTGATAGATGCATATTTGTTGTTCATAATTTGTATCTTTACCTTTTTCTTCCTCTTCCTCTTCTTAAAGGATACCTTTCAGCATTTCATATAATCCTGGTTTGGTGGTGATGAACTCCTTTAGCTTTTCCTTATCTGTGAAGCTCTTTATCTAACCTTCAATTCTGAATGATAGCTTTGCTGGATAAAGTAATCTTGGTTGTAGGTTCTTGGTATTCATCACTTTGAATATTTCTTGCCACTCCCTTCTGGCCTGCAAAGTTTCTGTTGAGAAATCAGCTGACAGTCGTATGGGTATTCCCTTGTAGGTAACTGAGTTTCTTTCTCTTGCTGCTTTTAAGATTCTCTCTTTGTCTTTTGCTCTTGGCATTTTAATTATGATGTGTCTTGGTGTGGTCCTCTTTGGATTCCTTTTGTTTGGGGTTCTCTGTGCTTCCTGGACTTGTAAGTCTATTTCTTTCACCAGGTAGGGGAAGTTTTCTGTCATTATTTCTTCAAATAGGTTTTCAATATCTTGCTCTCTCTCATCCTCTGGCACCCCTGTAATTCTGATGTTGGTACGCTTGAAGCTGTCCCAGAGGCTCCTTACACTATCTTTGTATTTTCGGATTCTTTTTTCATTTTGCTTTTCTGGTTGGGTGTTTTTTGCTTCTTCGCATTTCGAATCGTTGCCTTGATTCTTGCGCTCCTCTGGTCTGCTGTTGGGAGTCTGTATAGTATTCTTTATTTCAGTCGGTGTATGCTTAATTTCTAGTTGGTTCTTTATCACAACATCGAGGGTCTCATTAGATTTCTCGAGGATCTCATTAAGTTTATCGGCGGCTTCTAGACAGTTCTTGAGAGACCTTAAAAGTGTGGTTCTTGCCGATACCGGTTTGGCTCAGTGGATAGAGCGTCGGCCTGTGGACTGAAAGGTCCCAGTTTCGGTTCCGGTCAAGGGCATGTACCTGGGTTGCGGGCATATCCCTGGTAGGAGATGTGCAGGAGGCAGCTGATCGATGTTTCTCTCTCATCGATGTTTCTAACTCTCTATCTCTCTCCCTTCCTCTCTGTAAAAAATCAATAAAATATATTAAAAAAAAAAAAAGTGTAGTTCTGAACTCTCTATCTTCCATTGACAATTTTGTCCTGTTTCTTTGTCTCCGCATTTTGTTATGCTTTCTTGGTGCACCCCCTAGTGGTCTTTGTGCGCAGTCTTGTAGTTACGCCTTGATTGTTGTAGCTAATACTAGGGGGGATTTGACCTCCAGGCCAAGTGGCTGTGAGAAAACGAGCTTTTCTTTCTTACTCAACTTTTTTTTCTCCATTTTCCTGATAGAATTACAATTTTTATTTAAACCAGTAGTTAGTACTTACACTATTATGACTGTAAGTATTGTTCACTGCTGATTAAACAATGTACAATGGTTATCTGCTGTGATATGGATGTTTGTTTTCTTGGAGTTATTTCCTTTTCTTTCATTTGCTTAATTTTCTGTGCACGTACTATTTGTTTGTCCCTAATGCATCAACAGATCTGTTGCATGCCTGGCAGTCATTGCTTCAACTTCTCAAACACATCAAATATCCCATCAGTTCCTTTTCCCTGGCCTGGAGGCCTCCCTCCACAGCATTAGCCCTCTCAATCTAATCTGGACAGTGGCTTTCTCGCCCAGCCGCTATGCTAGGACTTTCCTCAGCCATTTTGGTTTAGGGATTGTTTTTGAGAGATTTGCTCATGTGAATATAACTGGAATGAGGAAGCATTAGTCTTCTAAAGAGAATCCTAAATTATTAACATACTAGAGGCCCGATGCACGAAATTCATGCAAGAGTAGGCCTTCCTTCCCCTGGCTGCCAGCGGCTTCTGTCTGGCACCCGGGACCGGGCTTCCCTCACAGCCCCGGCTTCGTCTGGAAAGCTGTCGAGAAGGATGTCCGGAAGAACATCAGGTCTAATTAGCATCACTATAGATACTGCTTACATGTCCTGGTTCACGAGACTGTGAGGCCTTATAAAACGAGGTCATATTTGTTTTGGATGCCCAAATTATAATGGCTCCAATCTTCACAATTTGAATGTAAGCTCTCTAACTTTGCAAAGTGCCCTCTGAGTTTTTCTGTGGGTCCCTAAGAAGGACTCCTATGTGCTCATTACCTTGTCTATCCAAAGGCTTTTGCCATGTTCTTCCACTTCTGCTCTGACCCCTGGCCAATACGTATCGCCCTGAATGCTGTTTGAAGTATCCCTCATGCTGAGAGTATGCCTCACTGTGGGTGGTATCCCTTATAAGGTCAGTGCTGTATTTGCCAGGGGTGTTTTCCCCTGGTTTTGCCATTTCCAAGAAAACCAGGGGGTACTAGGCTTGATGGGAGGAAGTAGAAATGACCCTTTCCCAAATTCCACCCCATATCCCAATCCCCCTCCTCCGTTGCTCAAAGGCCAGAGCTCACAGTCTCTCAGCATCTCCTCTTTGCAGTTTCCTGTGTGCACACCTGCCCCTAACCCCTCTGTCCAAACTAAAAATAATTCTCAGTTACAACCAGCTGCTAAGAATCCGTTTTGCCAGGGACAACACAAAAGCTCGAAGGCTCAGAAACACATCTCAGCACATAATTTATTATCAAACCGGAATGTGTAACTTTTATGTTCTAGGCAGTTTCTCCAGCAGAGAGGCAGTCAGCCCCGCAGCGAGATGAAGTCTCCATGCTGGAGAGAGAACACTACTTGCACCTTTCAGATGGGCCTCTTTTTCTGCTAAACAAGATTTAAATGCTTGCCTTTGTGTCTCCTCTACAGCCAAGTACCATGTTGCAAATCTTTAAGTATGTTCATGTTCTTTTAGAAAACCCCAAATATTTGATTTCCTTGGGAAAATCTGGAAACCTCCCACAGATATCTGTCAGTAATACAGCAGAATTGAAAAACTATTTCAGACTTTTCACTAATCAGACTGGTCCTTGCTCTAAAATTGTCATAATTTGCCAAGTTAGCATTTTCAGAGAATACTTAAGGGTGGAGATGCTGCCAACAGAGAGAGCAGCTAGCAGGTTATAAGGGAGGAAAGATGTTTTTCTTGTGAGATTTAAAGTACTACTGTGCTGGTCTTTTTCCAAATGAGAGAATCCTTTTCAAAATGCAGGCCATGCTGTTTCAGGAAGAAATTTCAGGTGGTCCATTTCCCCCTCTTTAATGTTCCAGTTTTCTTTACTGAGTGAGTGAGGACAGTTAGGCTCACAATTTACCCTATCAGTGAGAGGCAGAGCCAGGATCTTAACCCAGGGCAATTGGACTTCAAAACTGTTGGTTCTCTTCTGCGTACTACATCACAAAGTGTCATTTTGAATGGGCACAGAGATGACCCTAAAAAAGAGGAGCTGATCTGGGGAATTCCTGGCCATCTGGATTATCTGGGATTTCCCTGGCATATACAATGGTTCCCTGGAGATGCATACTCTCTGGTGAAGGATGATTTGCATAGCACCCCCTGTGCAAACAAGCCTAATTCCAAATTTCACTGTCCCTGTTCTTTTCTTCAGTTACCTTTTCTTCCATGCCCCCCTCCCCTTTTTGAGAGATACCAAGTAATTGGTTGCTGATCCTGCACTCTGCTCTCTAGAAGCCATCCAGATGGTAGACCCAGCTTACCTTTCCCACGACATCTGTTAACAGCTTGAGGGCCAGGGGATCGTGAACCAAGGAGTCTGTGTAAAAGGAACCAAGATACTTCCTTGGGTTGATTGGATTGTCCTGGGCACACAGATCTGGGCGCACACTGAATCCATGGGAGATTCTTCCTACTGTAAAGGGGAAGGCTCCACCTGCAAGTAAAACCCATTACTGAGGGCTTGCTTTGATTGAAAGGGAATCCTTTTTATTGATTTTAGAGAGAGGGGGAGGGAGGGAGAAGAAAGATAGAGAGAGAAACATAGATGTGAGAGCAAAACATCAACTGGTTGCCTCCCAATGGGGATTGAACCTGCACTTGGGCATGCGTCCTGACTCGGAATCAAACCCATGACCTTTTGGTGTATGGGACAACGCTCCAACCAGCTGGCCAGAGCTGAGAAGGATTCCTTTTAATCCTCATGTTTTATGCAAAGAAAAGTTACTATAGCCCAGCTGGTTAACAAAGGACCTACTGGGTTCCAAATGCTGAGAGATGACCCAGAAGAACCCACAGGAACTCATCTAGAAATGCAGAGTTGAAGAATTTATCCTAACGAGAGAAGACAAGTGTGTAAAGATATGTAGTCAAAGTTTTCAAATGTGGTGTGGTCACATGAGCAAAATACTGAGGCAACCTATCAGTTAGGGAATATCTAAATAATAATTATAATATCTTAAAATGTATTGCTATGCTTGCAACAATCAAAAAATGATGAAGCTCTGTACTTATTGACCTGGAAGATGTCTCTATATCAGTGATGGCGAACCTTTTGAAAGTGTCAGCATTTTGAAAAACCCTAACTTAACTCTGGTGCCGTGTCACATATAGAAATTTTTTTGATATTTGCAACCATAGTAAAAAAAAGATTTATATTTTTGATATTTATTTTATATATTTAAATGTCATTTAACAAAGAAAAATCAACCAGAAGAATGAGTTTGCATGTCACCTCTGACACGCGTGTCATAGGTTCGCCATCACTGCTCTATATGCTGGTGAGAAGGAAAAAAAATTAGAGAGCAGCACGAGGAGTTTGATTGTGTGTGTCTGTGTGTCCAAGAGTCACAAACTCAATTACTTACAGAGACCAAGCAGGAAGTGTAAATGAATAAAATAGGTCTATTTTAAACAATAGTGAATGGTAGGGATTATTGCAAACTGGACAGCTTGTAGTCTGACAGAGATTTAAATCAAAACAAATCAAAATAAAATAAAGCAAAAACTGTGCCAATCAAACTAAACTTGTCTGCAAAAATGGAATTTGGTCCCCTGAACCATCATATACTTTATGACTAGAATGATTACTGGAAGGATGTTAGGAACTGAATTGTGTCCCTCCTAAATTCATATGTTGAAACCCTAACCCCCAGTGTGACTGTGTTAGGAGATAGGGCCTTAAAGGAGATAATTCACGCTAAATGAGGTCATAAAGTAGGACCCTAATCTGATAGGACTGGTGTCCTCATAAGAAGAGGAAGAGACAGCAGAATGATCTCCCTCCCTCCTTCCCTCCCTCTCTCCTTTTCCCTCCCTCCCTCCTCTTCCCTCCCTCCCTCCTGCCCCCTCTCTCCCTCCCTTTCTCTCCCTCTCTGTGCATGCACAGAGTAAAGGCCATGTGAGAACACAGTGAGAAGGTGGCCTTCTACAGTCCAGGAAGAGGGGTCTCACTGGAAACCAACCCTGCCAGCACCTTGGTCTTGGAACTCTAGAACCGTGAACACATTAATTTCTGTTGTTTACGCCACCTAGTCGGTGGTATTTTGTTATGGCAGCTGAGCTGACCAAAACAGATGGGGTCTTACCTCCATGTGCAAAACACACTTTCAGTTTAGGAAACTTCTCGAACACTCCACCCATGATCATGGAGCAAATGGCTGTGGTGGTCTCTGCTGGCATTCCTGGAAGAGGAAGCAGTCACAAGGTACAGGGCTTGTCCCCTTTAGCACGAAGTTCAGTGATGCTCACGGTGGGAATGGCGGCTTGCTGTAATTGTCAGTCCCTGCGCCCTAGCATGGCTTGCTTATATACAGGCGATTGCCTTGGTGAGCAGAGCCATCTGATGCTTCCTGTTTGCCACTTGCAGGTGGAGTCATCTAATGGCTAGAATAGCCAAGGAGCCAGAGGACCTGTTTTTTGTCCTGGTTCCCCCAGCTTCAGTTTTGGATGCAGTGGGGCAAGACAGTACAGTGAGTCTGGGCTGGGCCCGAACTCCTCCCATTTTTGCTTTCCAGCCTTTGACAAGGTATTTAAAGCCCTGAGCCTGCGCTTCACCTGTGAGACGGGGACAGTATTGCCCATCTTGCAAGGCAGCTGTGGAGCCTTGAAAATGATGATGTCAGGAAGGTTCTTGGCCAGAACTTCACATTAGAGGTGCTCAAGAATATTAATTGCCTCCCTGTCCTCAATTTCCTCATCCGTAAATGGGTGGGGATGATAATTGTTAATTCTTGCCACTTAAGTGCTCAATAAATATTGACTCATTATTATTCCTCCCAAATTTTTGCTGCTTCTTAGAGCTGAGGTTGAAAATAACTGGATTAAGCCCTGGCCAGGTAGCTCAGTTGGTCAGAGCATCATCTTGGTTGTGGGTTTGATCCCTGGTCAGGGCACATACAAGCATCAACCAATGAATGCATAAATAAATGGAACAACAATTGGTGGTTCTCCCCCACCCCCCCCCCCCAATAAAAAAGAAAAGAAAAGAACTGGATTAAAGTGAATTATTTCAAGCTCCTAGAAGTGGCTGTTTCATGCCTGGTGTCTTTACTTCCCTGGACTCAGTCTGGGTCTCATTTTCAGATGCCTGCTTTTCAGACTGTGATTAAGGAATCTCTGGAGGCTCCACAGTGGAGCCTGGCACCTTCCGGGGAAGCCTGCTTCTCTGGCTGCCAATGGGGCTTTAGTGGATGCTCATTCTGCCCCATTGCTCTGAGGACAGAGACACCCCTGGCTCCCTGGCCCCTTGGGAATTCTGGAAGCATGATAGACTAATGTCCATCTGAAGTGGGCAGAGCTTCGTGAAGGCAGGAGATGAACAGCATCACTTCCTTTGGGTCCTATGATTCTGCTTTCCATTCATCACTTGGACCATAACTCCACAATCCGGTCTCCATACAGGAGCCAAAGCAGAATATTTGCAGTGTAAATTGGGGTATGGCCCACCCCTGCTGGGAATCCTCCAATCACTAACGACCACCTTTGCATCAGAATAGAATTCTGAAATTATTCGTAGCTTGTTTGTGTATGATCTGTGTGCCTGTTTATTGTCTTTTCCCTCCAACCAGAACCTAGACTCCAGGAAGGCAGAGGTTTTGTCCCCGTCTGTATCCTTGGTGCCTAGCATAGGGCCTGGCATGCTGCAGGAGATCAATGCATATGCGCTGCATAAATGAATGATGAAGTGACCCTTTGTTCTCCCCTCTGTTTTTCATGTGGGAAGTTGCCATGTATATAAGCTTGTGGGACTTGTCCAAGTGCTGTGTGAATTGGAATGAGATTTTCTTTGAAGCTGGAAAGCACTGGGGCTTCTTAGGTGATCTCTTTCTACTAATTCCTGCTCAAAATTTGGTTGGGAGTAGATAGGAAGCTGCCTTACTGAATACACGGGTCTCCAAAAGCAATGCCAGGGGCATAAAATATCAGAGGAGCAGGAGAATCTAAGCCAGCTCGCTCACTTGACAGACGAGGAGCTGGGGTGTCAGGAGGTGAAATGACTTGCCACGGGTTACACAGAGATCTAGACGAGCTGGAACTGAAATTCAGTTTCACTTTTAATATACTGCTCCATTTAGTGCTTTATGGTGGATACTTCACTATTATTTGTATCAACGAGGCCGAGGAGAGAATGGGTAATGGCCTCCCAAAGCAAACCCAGCCCTGCTCTGCGGGGACCACTCCTTGGGTGTGTAGATGAGCTGCACTCTCCCCACGTGGCCCCAGGATTCTAACCTGTCTTCGTTTCTTTTTCTTGTCAGGATGCTAATGAGAGAGTGGACAGGCTAAATGGCGGCCTCTCCCCTATCCCTGTCCCTCATCTGAAACCATGAATGAATTGAGGAGGAAAAGAGCAGAAGAGAGGTAAGGTAACAGGGAAACTGAAAGCTGGGTCACCCATAATTGAGGGCCTCCGATCCTTGGGCGGTGTCAGGTGACCTTCCCCTCCTAATTCCAGGGTTCTCATTTGAAAGAGCTGATGCTATTATTGGCTTCTAAAAAAACTGGTTAAACAGGCAAGGTTACTTATCTTTGGAGCCTTTTGGGGAGTTTGTGTCATGAGGTGGTTTTGGAGTCAGACTGATCTGTGTAAATTCCATGTTCACTTATTAACTGTGTGACTTGGACAAGCTTCCTGACCCCTCTGAGATTCAGTTTCTCCATCCATGAAATGGTTATTATAATGTCAGCCTCATAGGGTTTTATGTGAATATGATTAAAATTAAATGAGATAATATATTTAGCAATAATCTGAGTAAGAGCTCAATAATGCACAATCCTGTTAATAAATTACACTTTCTCTCTTTGACATAATAGTGTTTCACAGATAATTGGGGAAAAATACAAAAATTAGATCCTCTTTTCTAGACCCCCAAGCTGACACAAACCTACGAGCCAAGGGAGCCAGTATTTGGCCATCCGTCCGTCCATCTGCATGTCCCAGGGGTGCACGAATAGGGAACAGTTCAGCTTCTCAGCTGCCTTCAGAGAAGGAATGAGAGAGGGTTATTGGGTGAGCCAGCAGCTACAGGGTACTATTTTAGGGAAATTACTTTTCCCTAGGTCTATATTGATCTGAATACACAAACCAAAATATTTTTGAAGTTGTTTCCTGATCTGTATAAAAGAGTCATTGATAAACTGTGCTCCTGCTTGGAAAATAAAAAGGACACTTAGATTTAATGGGGGGGAGGGAGGGTGTGGATTTGCCATTGAGGTTGATGAATTAATATATTGTTTGGCAACACAAGTCACAGGAAACATACATCACTCAAATGTTCTGGCTGAGAGCAAAATGCTTAAGGACTGCTCCTGTACCTCAAATGCCGGGGAAATTTCCCCGCTGGTTCCTCCTTGGTCTACTCTTTCAGAAGGACTGCTCATGTTCTATCTTTGGAGTCAGGACTGAAGTGTTCCCTCCTTTCCTCCACTTGGAAACTGAGGATGTGGAGAGTGAGGAAGTGATGGGGGGAGAGTCAGGGGTTCAGGACTGAGCTGGGGCAGGCTGGCCTGACCCAAGCCTCTGGTCACTCAGAGCCTGATAGAGGGTGGGAATTTCTGGGGTCTGCAGGCTTTCACAAAGCCCAGGAGCTCAGCAGAGTCCCTGAACAGCCTGGTGCGAATGAAATCACTTAAAAGAAAGGAAGAGATCTCAATGCCTCCATCAGGCCTGTGCTGTGAGGAAGGTCATGAGCAAACTTGTTCTGGGAAATGAAAATACCATCTGGATGGAATGACCTTTATTCAGCAAAATGTTTCATTTTAAAAAGTCCCCTCAGCAGGCATTGAGTATTAGTGCTTAGCAAGGTTCAAAACATATTTTTCTTAGCACATTTCCAAATATACTGGGGTGCCAGAGTGACTCATCCTACCCTTACATATTAATATGTGGACTCACTAGTTTGATACAATGGGCCTTCTGTACAGAAACATTTTTTAAAAATGGAGAAGCAATTCTGGGACAACATGGGACTCTGGATGTGGCAGGCAAGGGGTAGATTGGAGAAAGGACTTCTAATTCAACAGGTTCTGGGGAGAAGAGATAGAAACCTTTTGATATTAACCTGATAATGCATGCAGGCTGGAAAGAGAATACCAGCCTCTTGGGTAGTTTGGGCTTGACAAAGACACATGACCATGATATCTCAGTGGGATTTGACTCCTCATTAGTACAGAAGTTGATTCTATGGCCTACGATGGTTTGTTTCTATTCAATTCAAATTAACAAATATTTTTGGTCACCTTTTGTATGTGAAGTATTGTAGAGAACACAATCAGAAATCACTTATACTCTCAAAATTATAACTCACATTAACGGAGAACTTACCATGTGCCAAAGCTATCATAAGAATTTTACAATTATTAACTAGTTTTATTCTTTTTTTTTTTTTTTTAATTAAATCTTTATTGTTCAGATTATTACATTTGTTCCTCTTTTTTTCCCCCCCATAACTCCCCTCCTCCCAGTTCCCGCCCCACCCTCCGCCCTCACTCCCCACCCACTGTCCTCATCCATAGGTGCACGATTTTTGTCCAGTCTCTTCCCGCATCTCCCACACCCCTTTCCCCCCCAGGAATAGTCAGTCCATTCCCTTTCTATGTCCCTGATTCTATTATAATCAACAGTTTATTCTGTTCATCAGATTATTTATTCACTTGATTCTTAGATTCACTTGTTGATAGATGCATATTTGTTGTTCATAATTTGTATCTTTACCTTTTTCTTCCTCTTCCCCTTCTTAAAGGATACCTTTCAGCATTTCATATAATCCTGGTTTGGTGGTGATGAACTCCTTTAGCTTTTCCTTATCTGTGAAGCTCTTTATCTGACCTTCAATTCTAAATGATAGCTTTGCTGGATAAAGTAATCTTGGTTGTAGGTTCTTGGTATTCATCACTTTGAATATTTCTTGCCACTCCCTTCTGGCCTGCAAAGTTTCTGTTGAGAAATCAGCTGACAGTCGTATGGGTATTCCCTTGTAGGTAACTGAGTTTCTTTCTCTTGCTGTTTTTAAGATTCTCTCTTTATCTTTTGCTCTTGGCATTTTAATTATGATGTGTCTTGGTGTGGTCCTCTTTGGATTCCTTTTGTTTGGGGTTCTCCGCGCTTCTTGGACCTGTAAGTCCATTTCTTTCACCAGGTGGGGGAAGTTTTCTGTCATTATTTCTTCAAATAGGTTTTCAATATCTTGCTCTCTCTCATCTTCTGGCACCCCTATAATTCTGATGTTGGTACGCTTGAAGCTGTCCCAGAGGCTCCTTACACTATCCTCGCATTTTTGGATTCTTTTTCATTTTGCTTTTCCGGTTGGGTGTTTTTTGCTTCCTCGCATTTCAAATCATTGACTTGATTCTTGCGCTCCTCTGGTCTGCTGTCGGGAGTCTGTATAATATTCGTTATTTCAGTCCGTGTATGCTTAATTTCTAGTTGGTTCCCCAATATAAGATCGAGGGTCTTATTAGTTTTCTTGTAGATCTCATTAAGTTTATCGACGGCTTCTAAACAGTTCTTGAGAGACCTTAAAAGTGTGGTTCTGAACTCTATATCTTCCATTGACAATTTTGTCCTGTTTCTTTGTCTCCGCATTTTGTTATGCTTCCTTGGTGCACCCCCTAGTGGTCTTTGTTCACAGTCTTATAGTTAAATCTTGATTGTTGTAGCTAATTCCAGGGAGGGTTTGACCTCCAGGCCAAGTGGCTATGAGAATCAGCTGTGTCAGCAGTGAGAGAACTTCTGTCCTCTAGGGAGGTGCTAATCTGGCGTTTGCCTGAGGCTATCCGGCAAATGCCTGTGTGCAGGGCTTGGGCGGGGCGGGTCGCACAGGATCAACAGGGTGGGCAGGAGAGAGCAGTTATGGCGGCTCTCAGTCCTGTCCCCAGGGGCTCTGCCTCTCTGAGTCCCAGCACCCGCTGCAAAGCTCAGAGAGAAAGCTGCACTCGCTCTGACCGAAGCCAGACAGTCCCGCTTCTCCCGTTTGAGTCTGGGTCCCTAAAGACTCGCCCGGATCTGGAGCTCAGAGTCTTCGACTCCCTCCCGATTGAAAACGCCAACCGCGCCCTCCGCCGCCAGCCCGCTCCGGGCACTCCGCACCTCAGAATTTGACTTCAGCACTGCGCCTCCTCTGAGTGTCCGTATGCGTTTCTCTTTCCTCCTAGTTGTAGGACTTCCACTCAGGCAGCGTTCCTGTGGTTCTGGGTGATGTCCCTTCTGTTTTTTGGTTTCACTTTTGAAGTAGTTGTTCAAAGCAGCAAACTCCAGCGTTAACCTATGCCGCCATCTTGGTTCTCTCACTAGTTTTATTCTTTATAAAATGAGCACTTGTGTTACTCCCATCTTACAGAGAATAGAGCTACGGCAGACAGAGGCTAAGTAACTTTCTCAGGTCTTGTGGCTGGTAAGTGAAAGAGGCAGGTAGCCTGCCCCTACCATTCTGTCTGCCTCATGCTCATCACAAAATCATTTTAGTGCCTGAAAACGGTGCTTAAAGTGTATTGTTGGGTTCACTCCCTAAGAAGGAAGGTCTAGGAACTAAAGTGGACAGTTAGACACTCTGGAGCTCCAGGCTGACCTTGACATAACACAGCCAACTTGGCTCATGGACACCCCTCTTATTTGTTTCAGCTCATGTTACCAACGCAAGTTACAGAGTAGTGAGACTGGCAAGTCCTGCCAACCAAACAAACGTGCTGCCAACCCCAGGACATGGTAAGTCAGCTGGGCCAGGGGGCTCTCCTGAACCCCCTCAGGGACTGCAAGCCCCCAAACAGCCTCTTGAGAATGATGGATGGGTCAAGCTAGTCACACAAATGGAAATACTATACCCAACAGGCTGCTGCTGCTTTCTGAGCCCAATTCCAATCCTATATAATAAAAGCGTAAAATGCAAATTGACCTGACTGCAGAACAACTGGTCGCTATGACGTGCACTGACCACTAGGGGGCAGACACTCAACGCAAGAGCTGCCCCGTGGTGGTCAGTGTGCTCCCACAGGGGGAGCACTGCTCAGCCAGAAGCTGGGCTCATGGCTGGAGAGTGCAGAGGCGGTGGCAGGAGCCTCTCCTGCCTCCACTGCAGGTGGGTGGTAAGGAGCAAGTGGTCCCAGACTGCGAGAGCCCTGGACTGAGAGAGGGATTCTGACTGACAGCTTAGGCCTGATTTCCAGGGGGATTGGGCCTAAGCTGGCAGGCAGACATCCCCTGGGGGATCCCAGACTATGAGATGGTGCAGGCCAGGCTGAGGGGACTCCCCTTCCCCCCCAGTGCACAAATCTCATGCACTGGGCCTCTAATGAATAATAAAATGACTTGCAGCTGAAGGTTTGCTCACACTGTGCTGAAACAACTTGAATACATAGATAAATAAATCCTCTTTCAAAGCTCATTAAAGTTTCTAGAAAACATTCACTGTCAGCTCAGCCACTGTAGCCAATACTCTTCAGGGAGCTCAATATTTAGAGGAACATTAAAGCCTTCAGGTCACCAGGAGGCAATTTAACAGGCATCTCCCAACCGGTCCATAGGTACAAAAATGGGAATTTTCCCCCATGTAGTCAGAGCTCACTAGATAATAAAAGAATAAATGATCAGTGAGTATAGTGCCTGGTAAGTTCACCAATATCTATTTAATTCATTATGAAAGATTTTATATTTACAATGAAAATAATAGAAAACAATACTATCCTAATTGTAGGAGGGAAGTAAACATTCTGAAATGCAGCTGAATACAGAATCATGCATCTTGAATCCTGGTGTAAGGAAAGCAGGTTCAGTTGCAGAAACAGGAGGCAGAGGAAGATTTTCAAAATATATGGCTTACAAAGTATATTAATTGAGGAATGATTAAATAAATCAAAACATATGCATATATTGGAATATTATGCAGTTATTGAAAAATCATGCATTAAGAGACTTTTCATTTAGGGTGGAAATTCTCAATTAGGATATGAAGTCACGCATATAATAGAATATAGATATATGTAAAAAAACAAATGAAATATACTATAGCAGTAGTTACTTATCTTTGAGTGGTGGAATTATGGATTACTTTGGACTATGGAATGTTTTCCTTTTTACACTTTCCTTTATTTCCACAATTTCTTCAAAATTATGTTATACTAGAGGCCTAGTGCATGAAATTTGTGCAGGGGGTGGGGCTCAGCCCAGCCTGCACCCTCTCCAATCCGGGACCCCTTGAGGGATGTCCAACTGCCGGTTTAGGTACAATCCCACAGGCAGTCGGACATCCCTCTCACAATCCTGGATCACTGGCTCCTAATCGCTCACCTGCCTGCCTGCCTGGTTGCCCCTAACTAACTGCCCCACCCCCCCAGCCTGATCGCCCCTCACTGCCTCTGCATGTGAGCCTGATCACTCCTAACTGCCCCCCGCTGCTGGCCAGGTTGCCCCTAACTGCCCCCCTGCCATCCTGGTCACCCCCAACTGCCCCCTGCTGGCCTAGTTGCCCCTCAATGCCCCCCCATCAGCCTAATTGCCCCCAACTGCCCCCCCCTGCTGGCCTGGTTGCCCCCAACTGCACCCCCCTGCCAGCCTGGTTGCCTCTTACTGCCCCTCCGCTGGCCTGGTCACCCCCAACTGTCCCCCCCTGCCAGCCTAGTTGCCTCTCATGGCCCCCCTGCCGGCCTGGTTGCCCCACGCAGACTGCTTGTTCAGTCATTTGGTCGTCCCTCACTAACCCCTTTGCTGGCCTGGTTGTAGGCAGCCATCTTGTGAAGGCGTGAGGGTTAATTTGCATATTACCCCTTTATTATATAGGATAATTTGAAAAATAATGATTTTTTTTCCCCAAAGCAAACATAAATATTGTTTGGTATGTCATTAACACAGTTCTTTGCACAGTGGCTATGATAAGGGTAACATTTTGGCTTCTAAATCAAAGATTAAAAGGAGAGAATGGGTGATAGAAAGAACAGAGATTTCACTCAGCTAACTCAGGGTGCATTTCCACTCGCCCTTCTCCCAGTGGAATGGCCACTTTTTGTGGGAGCTCTTCCCATGTTTCCTCCTATGTCCTAGCATGTCAGCGGCATCTCTCTCTCCCCCTCCCAGTGAAGTGGTGCATTTATCTTCTTCCCGCCAGCTCCCAGCACGGTGCCGAGCCCCAGCACCCAGCCAGTGCCCAGCCTCAGCGCCCAGCACTGTGCCCAGTCCCAGTGCCCAGCATCGTGCCCGGTCCCCCTGCACACTCACTGCATAGACAGGGAAAAGTTCCTGCGCATTCAGGTCCCATGTGTTGACGTGGGAGCCGATCTGGACCCCCGGGAAGCCCAGCTCCTTCACACAGCGCTCCATCTCCTTGACGGCCAGCTCCGGGGCCTGCATGGGCAATGTCCCCAGGCCCATGAACCTCCTGGGGTACCTCGCTACGGTGGCAGCTAAGTCGTTGTTTAAAAACTGGCACAGGTCTAGCGTGTCTTGAGGTTTGGCCTGGTGGAGACAGATGAGAGAACACCACATCATTCAGAACCTCCTTCTTTAGCTCTTTACTCCAAACAACACCTCCCCAGGCGAAATCACCTGTCATTCTCACTGGCTTTCCCTGCAGAAAGCTGAGGCACAGGCTGGGCTAGGCACTTGCTGCAGAAGACCCAGAAGCCAGGCATTGCAAATGCAAAGCCAACTGCTAGTGTTGCTGGTTAATTATAAATTGTGAGGCTATAATCTGAAGGAACGGACACAGTTTCTGGTTCTGGCATCCACCCCTGCAGACAGGAGCCCACAGGCTGCACATCTAGGTACCTCTTCTACCCCCACACAGGAGGCTGGGCCCGGTGTGCCTGACGTCACGAGGGCCTCTCCTGGTCATGCCTCGTTGTGTGACGTCAGGATGTTCTACACCTCTCCTGCCCCTGTTTCTCCCCCTCCCTGTCCCTCCATAGGCAGTGACACTCACGGTTACCCTAGCAAAATGCTGATGCAGATGAAGTTTGCTTTCTGTTTCCCTAACTCTTCCTTCTTCATTCTTTCCTTTCAACATCCTCTCACCCCACTGCCAGGAATTTGGTGTTCTCCTGAAATCCCAGTTGTGTAGTCAGAATGATGCCCAGTCTCATAAATGTAGACATATTGAAGTCATAAATTTAAACCTATCTAAATCATGAATCTAATCACAGAAACAGATCAAGACTGAACCACTAGCACTGGAATTATGAGCCCCGGTGGGGAAGTATGTGTGAGCAGGTGGTATTGTCATTGCTGCTTAAACCACAACAGGAGTGAATATTTGCATGTGTGAGCAGGCGCCGGTGCACCCCCAGCTGTGTACAAAAGTGTCCTTCCACAAGCTCGCAATCAAGCCTGAAACTTCAGCACTTGACACTTAATCACTTGGGGAAAAGCGGCCAACTCCAGGAATCCCATTTTGAATTGTACATTTCCCTGGGAGAGGCAACATATAGGCCATTATTATTGTTCCCACCTCAAACTCATCATCACCTCAGAATACACTCTCTTGTTGAATATTGAGTAAGGCACTGAGGGGATGAGTCATCAGACAGGTAAGTGCTGATGGAAATTTAGGTTGGGTCTAGAACTGTGCGTCCAGTGAAAATACAATGTGAGTCACATAGTGATGTGCAACTGTTGGCGACTATACTGGACCCTGTGGGTCTGCAGTGGTCGGCAAACTGCGGCTCAGCAAACCATGGCTCTCGAGCCACGTGCGGCTCTTTGACCCCTTGAATGCGGCTCTTCCAGAAAATACCGACTTCTGCGCATGGGCCACGAAGTTTCAATCGCACTGTATGTGCGAGCCCGCATGTGGTATTTTGTGGAAGAGCTACACTCAAGGGGCCAAAGAGCCACATGTGGCTTGCGAGCCGTGGTTTGCCGACCTGGGTCTAGAGCAAGGACAGGACTAAGAAGACAGGCCCAGAAGGGCACACTGCAATGTGAGAAGCTGAGGGACACCACTGATCTCTATAGGGGAGAAACAGGGGAGTTGGGGCAATGTTAAGTGAGTCATCTACCAACTTGCCAGACATAACCCTTTGCCCAACGAGAAGATGGTTTGAAGTTTCATACTCACCCAGTAGCTAAACATGACGGGAACTGTGGAAAGGGCTTGCACGGTCACTCCTAGACACAGACACAGAGAAAGGCAAAGCCAATGAGAATAGCCCAGACTTTCCTGTATTTCCTAGGCCCAGTAGGCCAGCAATTCTTCACTCCACTTCGTCCTCGCTCTCCCTTCCCTGGCTGTTCCTCCCTGTCCACTTTCTCTCAGGATTTCTGTCCCAGACCTCCCTCATCCCTCAGTGTTGGGTTCTCAGAGGAGGGGTAAATGCTAGACAAAAATGAAATCATTTAAGAACTAATTGACACTCTTTGTCAAGGGTTATCTCTACCCTCCTTTTTGTGAAGGTCTATGTAAGCAAGACATTTCCCCAGCAGTTTTTTTCAGGGCTTTTTATCTTAGCTCATGATGGACCGTGTTTTTCCCAGTCACTTTCTCCCCCTCTTTAATTAGCTGCTAAGTGGTTCTGAGTCCCACTGTCTGCAATGCTCAGAATGGGACCCGGGATTTGGCTCCAGAATCCAACATCCAGGAGGCCTGGAATCTCTATCATCAAGCTCTTGGAGCTCGGGTGTCAGGAAAGAGGCTGCCAAATGGAGGGTGGCTCTCTTTTCCTCATGTCCACATCTGACCCACCAGCAAGACCTGTTAGCTCTACTTCAATTCCTTTCATACACCCAGGCATCTCCTGCCACTACTAACCAGCCTATCAGCACCTCCTACATGGACCACTGCAGAAGCCTCCGCACCGGTCCCTGCCACCTTTCTTGTCCTATGGTTTGTTCCCCACTCAGAAATCAGAGTGAGGTGTTAAAACTTAGATCAAGTCATTCTCTTGCTCAAAACTTCCAGGACTTTCCATCATACTAGGGTAAAATCCAGACTTGAGCATGGTCTACAAGGTCCATACAGTCTCTCTTGGGGCTACATAATGTTCCTTGGTTTCCTGCCTGATCTTTGGAACTGTTTTCTGCCTCTGGACCTTTGCCTTCCTCCTACCTGCATGCTTTTCTTTTGGCTCATCACAAGATGGGCTCTTTTTTACCCTAAGGTCTCATTTCACATGTCATCTCCTCAGAGTGGTCTCCTTGTTATTCCAGCCATGATCTATCCCATTGTTCTATTCCTTTCCTTTTCTAATACTTATTACAGTCTGTCATTTCTGTGTTTATTCTGTGCCTTCCTCTACTTGAATACAAACACCACTTGTATTCAAGTGGTTTCTCCATGCCATAGCACCAGCATCCCAAGTGGTCCTGAACATACCCAATAAATGAAAGACTGCAGGTTTGGTAAGAGAGTACTGTTAATCATTGTCACAAGATATTATTTACATTCATTGATTAGTATCAAACAGATGAGGACCTTTCAATTGTAAAATTTTTTACATTTTACATAAATACTTTCACTTACATTACTCCATTTCCTCTATTTTATAGATTAGATCTAAGGTCACATTTGAAAGTGGTGCTTAGGCTCCTGTCCAGCCTTTCTCCTTCCCTATATCCCAGTGAGCATTACTTGTCACAATATTTCATATTGACATAGTTATTGTATTATTTGTATATTGGTTGATTTTGATACATATTCTTTGGCCTCTCAGAACTAAAGGGGGAAAACAAGTCTAATACAGTTAGAACTTACATTTTTTTAAAGGAGAGGGTTAGCAGTATGACATAGCACAACCTCTATACAACTTACTTGTTGATTAAAATTGGGGTGAGGGCAGAACATTTTAAAAACAAATTCCTAGGCCCTCCTTTGGAAATTCTGATTTAGTGGATGGGGCCTGAAAAAAAATTTAACCAGCACCCCAGGTGATCCTTACCCTGAGGGAGGTTTGGGAAAAGCTTTTGTGGTGGAATGAAAAGAGCCCTAAGCACAATCTTGGCTCTGCTTGTTACTAGCTATGTGATCTTGAGCAAATCCATTAACTTACTGGCCCCTGCCCCTTAGGTAACAATAGATAGAACAATGCCTGCCACTTAGAGGTGTTGAGCTTCCACCCCAGCCGGCACCAGGCCTGGATCCCTCCCCAATTCTGACCTTCCTGGGTCTGTTCCAGAACCAGCTTCAGTAGGAACCCAACCTAGTTGAGGACTTAGGAAATGCTTACATGTGTATCATCTCACTGTTATTATTTTGGCCTTTCTTGTGATGGATCTTGTGATGAAGTGACCCAGGGGCTGCCAGTTACATTTCCCTCCCTGTGAAGATCGCATGGATTGCTGGAATATTCTGTGTTGGGCCTTTGTCATTTATTTTCTTACCTCCACAGAGGTGGTAAGATGTAGTTGTTAAGCCCTTGGGGGCAGACTGCCCGGGTTCAAATCCTGGTTCTGACTCCTACAAACTGTGTGATCATGGGCAAGTTGTTTAACCTCTGTTTCTTAGTTTCTTCATCTGTAAAATGGGCATAATAATAAATGATACCTCCCTAGGGTTGTTATAGGGATTAAATGAGTTGATACATGTTAGGTGCTGAGAAAAGTGCCTGGCACAAAGTAAATGCTCAGCAAGGAATAGCCATGACTGTGCTCTCAAAGACAGCCAATGAATGAAACACACAGCAAACCCAAAGGGGACACCCTTTATCTAAGCCAATACCAGTCATCCAAGTCTCATTTCCTCTAGTTTTCTCCTTGAAGGGACGAGGATCCTTGCTCAGGGTTACATTTAGAGCAAAGCCTTGCTCTTTGCTGTAGATATGAGAAGCATGCTCTTTCCCTAGCTCCCTTCCCACCACATATTTCTAGACCAGGGACATACACGCTGTGTTCTGTGGAATGGTCTGCAGAGGTCTTCAGGCTTTCTGCAAAGTTCATTTAGAATGCCATTTAAATATACCCTTAATTATTTATAAAAACTATAAAGCAATTCCTCATCCAAAGTATCCTGGACCAAATTCTAACATTCCATAGACCACCTCCTCATTTGGGGCTGACAGGCTAACTCATTTTTGTGTAGACTTTAGAGCAAAATGCCTCCTGCCATCTCTGTGTATATATTTTAACTTCTTATACATTTATCTTTGATTAAAGAGGCGGTAGTTCTGAGCTGCTCCTTCATTTGTGGGTATGAAGTGTTTGTTTTCTGGTCTACATCTAGACCACCGGTGTCGAAGCTTAGGCCTGGCAGTGTTGTAGGGCAGTTCCCCTGGCATGGCCCACGCGTGCCCAGAGGCTCGGCCCATCTTCTGGAGCGTATGTACTTGGGTGGCACATAACAAGTGAAAGCACAGCGTGGCCATCATACCATGTTTTAAATGGTTTTTTAAATTGTGGGACTAGTTCGCTTTATAAATATAAGATAAGGAGTGCAAAGCAGCTCTCAGATTGTTAGTGATTCAGCTTTGAAACAAGAATGTCCCAATTCTCCTCTTTCAAGTTTTGGAATTAACTTCATTATAGATGATTCTGCAATTACACCATTAACTTGCTTTTTAACTGCTCTCATTTCCACCCCCTTATGTGTCAGTGGGGACTTTCTGTGTACTGTGTACCAAGACAAAGTGTGGGAAGAAATTGGATCCTGAATCTGACTAAGCAGGAAACTGGCATCCTTACTCTGTGAATTCTAATGTTTATTCTTTTATTTATTCTTTTTTAAAATATATTTTACTTATTTTTTACAGAGAGGAAGGGAGAGGGATAAAGAGTTAGAAACATCGAAGAGAGGGAAACATCGATCAGCCGCCTCTCGCACACCTCCTACTGGGGATGTGCCCACAACCAAGGTACATGCCCTTGACGGGAATCGAACCTGGGACCCTTCAGTCTGCAGGTCGATGCTCTATCCACTGAGCCAAACCGGTTAGGGCTAATTTTTATTCTTTTAATCAACTCTAATAATAAATACATACTATACATTTGAACTTAAAAAGCTTTAAAATAATAAAATGCCACATTTATGTTTTTTATGGTATAACATTCTACTTTAAACAGCTATACTTAATTAAAAAACAATTTTAATCCACACTAAAACAATTCTAGTAGAAGGCCCATCCCTCCCCAAGCGAAGTTGGAGCAGTCTGGCTCCGAGGAGAAAAGTTGTCCCTGGTCTAGAAATATGTGGTGGGAAGGGAGCTAGGGAAAGAGCATCAGAAGTTACCATCACATAAATCCTGTAAAGTGGTCAACAGACTTCAGGGAGAGACATGGCTTTTTATCAGATGTGATCACTGATAACATTTCTCAGCGTAAGTACCTGTTTGGTCCATTTCTCTAATACGGACTTCTGGATCCCAGCAGTTCTCTTGGATCACCCTGAAAACCTTCCCATCTTTCAGCATCTTCGCTTCTCCCTAGGGCAGAAGAGGCACAACAGCAACGTTAACCTAAGTTTACTTAGAGGAATCCTTTCTTCTGTGCTTTGCAACGTGGTTCTCCCCTAATAGGAGAAATCTGTTCCTTCAGCAGAGCTCAGCTTTTCACCCTCCTGCCTTCAATTGGCCTGGAGTTAAAGGAGTGTGCGCGCAGGCATCAGCAGTTAGGTACAGAGAGAAACAAAGCCATGGTCATGGCCTTTTGGGGCTTCATGACTGAGGCTGGCTGGTCACCTTTTCTCCCTGAACCACTGGCTACAAACCCCGAGAGGAAGGCTCAGTGTCTGGAAAACTCCAGATAAAACACAACATTTTAGAATTGAAAAGGACCTCGGAGATAGTCTGTGTAGTCCAGCCGTCTGGTTTTATAGAGCAGCCACAGATGGATAGTCAGAAGTGATTTGTCCGGCAGAGCAGGGCCCACTGATGTCAACACCTGCAGGCGGAGGTGGGCAATGAAGTGAATCGGTCTCGCAGCATGTGAGACCTGGGGCCAAGGTGCTGACCTCCACCAGGCATCGTGCCGCCTGTGTACACTGTCTCTTATTCCTCAGGGCAGGGGGCCATGGTAAATGGCTGTACAGAAGCATGGCAGTGGCTTCTAAATTCAGCCTCCAGTTTGTGATCCCTAAAGAAAAGGGAAAAGTTCTGATCCAGGTCCCTGAAATCAGACTGCTCAGGTTCAAGTCCCCATTTTACTACTTACTGTGTGGTCTTGAGCAAGTTAAACAACATCTCTGAGCCCCAATTTGCTCATCTTTAAGATAGGGACATAATATGACTTACCTTAAAAAATAATATAACTTATACCTTAAAGAGATCTTGTGAGCATAACATGGGAGAATCCATATAAAACACATGGGTATCTGACACATGCTAAGTGTTGGTTATTCTAAGTATTAGTTATTAATGACATGTGGCTAACTAGGCTGTCTCCCGCTGTTCCCTGCTGTGAGGGCACACCACCTCCGGCAGTGCCTTAGGGCTCAACATTGCCCTTGGGCCCCGCCAAGTGGGCATGTGGTGATCAAAGGCCTTGAGTTCTGCTTGATGGGGTCACTGCCCTCCCCGTCTCCCCCTTGTTTTGATTGCGAGTTGCACACAGGTCTTGCCACAGCTTCCTTCTCCATCCTTCTATCCCATGGACAAAACCTTCCCCAATTTCTGCTTGGAGAAAGCCAATCACTTTTCCCCTGCAGGTGTGGCAGCCCCTTCATATCTGGCTTGCATGAGGAAGCCCTAAGATCCATGTTTTCATTTCTCATGGACTGGGGGGGAAGAAGTCAGTGAGCAAGTGACTTGTGTAACCATGGTAGGTGTCTGTGTCCAAGCAGAACCCAGTCTCTGACATCAGGGTTTCCTTGCTTCAGTATCTGAACACCTTTCCTGGGTTGGGGAATCTCCTATCAGAGTCTTGGTGGAGGCAGAGCCCAGCCTTCCTCTAATAAAGTTCAAAAGCCCAAATGCTTGCCCTCCTTGCCCTGAGCTTGGCCAATCAATGTTTGGTTTTTAATTAAGAGCAAGAGATGCAAAAAGGCAGAACAGTGAACTAACCTGCCAATGATTCTGGCAGTGGCCATGTGCTATGTCTGTCGACAGGGGTACTGGTGGCGGAGAATTTATTGAAATGATACTTTATGTAATGAAAAGTTAACCTTCAAAATAAAAACAGAAATGACAGCATTGGACTAGAATAATTGCTTTCAATCCATTTTGTCTGTGACCTCACATGCAGAAATATATTTTCTATTGTGACCCAGTAGACCCATATAAATCTATTTAAACAGATACAAACTAGGACAAAAGTTCCATGAAATAGCATTTACTCTTACTATGAACAATGCATCCTGCTGTTTTCTTTTGTAATCTTTTTTATTTCTAAAGCTGTCCTACCTAATCCTCTGACTTGTTATTATGATTCACTATTAGGTTGCAACACTTATTTTCAAACACTGGAGTCGATGATCACTGGTCTGTGATTCTTTATCTTTATGGAAACCGCCCCTTGCCTTGGGCTTCCCACTTTCCCTGACTCCCTTGATATGTATTGTCTCTTTTGTTCACTGAGCTCAAAAGGATCGCTATTGAATAAATACCTTTATCCATTCGGATTTCTTCTTGGCTTCCCAGTGAGGGGAAAATCATTTTCAAATCAGGAACCCAATGATCGGAATTACATGGAATTACACAATTACATGGAATTACACAAAATAGTGTGTGTTTAATGCTTGGTGTGATGGAAATGGTGTGTGTGTGTGTGTGTGTGTGTGTGTGTGTAGCCCCAAGGGCCTGGAAAACACTCAGTGGCGATCTGTAGATGCTGCTGACCCATGGTTTAGAAAGAAGCCCTATGTCCATCCTTTGAAATGCTCCCAGGTTCTTGCCATCAGGACTCAGTCCTACCCCCACCCCGTGCAGCTCCTGAGAGGAGGCCATACAAACTGTCTTGCTACCTACACTTTCCTAAATATTCAACCAAAAGACAAGTGGTAATTTTTCAATTCTGAACAAGGCTCTCCCATGGCACACAACACCCCATGATTCATCCCAAAAGCATTGAAATTCATTAAGAAAAGAAGCTAGATGCTCTCCTTGCTGTTAGTCTAATTTGAATATTTGTATACATTCACATGTTGTTTTCCAGCAGCTGTAATCCCTGACCACTGTAATTATAAAAAATACATATTTGGTTTTGTTTTACTTTGTTTTGTTTTGAGGGAGAAGGAAGGAGAATGCCACTGTTTTGTTCTGTTACACCACCATGGTATCCAAGTTTGCTGGAAATATGTAGGAAATATGTAGGACAAGATGTGACTTAAATATTTTCCTTTTTGGGTTTGGGGTTTTTTTGTTGTTTTTTTTTTAGATCTGCTGTTAAGTTTATGCAGTCTCTTGACATGAAAACGAAATGAAATGAAGGCCATTCAAATCCATTATCAAGGTAACGGACCACAGCCTGGGATATGGAGTAAAATAAAAATCACAGCGGCCTGTCCCTGCGTTTGGGGCTTCCTCAAAGCCTTGTAATCAGCTCTGCTCAGCTTGTTTTCCTCCTCGGGGAGACCCGAGGCCCCGAGGCCAGCTTAGATCACTGCTCCCAGACTCGGAACTGGCACTGCCCAGCACACAAGTGCGGCTCAGTGTCCACATCAGCACTGAGTGGATGCCCCGTGATGAAGGTGAGAGTGAGCTGCCCCACAGATTCTGGTGTTGAAAACTCTGTAATGGTTCCCCACTGCCTTCAGGATCAAGTTCAGAGGCCTACACCCAATCTCCAAGGCTCCATCTGATGAGGCTTCTGCCCACCTCTTCAGCTTCTTCCCACCACTTTGCTCCTAAAACCCTTGCTTGCCTCATCCATTCTCTGCTGCTGAAGGTCTTTTTAAGCCATGAACACACTCCAAAGACTTTGCACTGTGTTGAAAATAAAATCTAGACTCTTTAGCATGTGCTACATGCCCCTCTATGATCTGGCCCCTGCCTACCTCACTAGTCTCATTTCCTACCGCCTCCCCGTTTCATCACATCTCAGCCACAATGCCCTCCTTTCTGTTTCTTGAGCATAGCTCTTCCTCATGCGATAGCCTTTGTAACCGCTGGTCCCTGAGCCAGGGACGCTATTCCAGGTTTTCCTTCCTTTCCTCCAAGTCTTCACTAGCTGCCCGTGCAGCCAGCCCTAAATAGCCTCCCTATTACAGCACTGTTTGTCATTCCATTCTCCAAAGTGATCAGGTTTGTCTCCCCGAAGAAGTTTATCACCACGAGGGCAGGGAACAGGTCTGTCTTGTTCACCAGTATATTTCCCAGGCCTAGCCTGGTGATGTTAATAAAACCCAGTGAGTGAATGAATATGGGCAGTGGTTTTCAAACTTGAGTAAGCGTCCGAATCACTTGGAGGCTTGTCAAAACAGACTGCTGGCCGGTTCCTCGGAGTTCCTGATTTGGTAGGTCTGAGTTGAGGCCCATAAATTTGAATTTCTTCCATCTTCTCAAGTGAAGCTGCTCTTGCTGGTTTGGGGATCGCATTTTGAGAAAATGCTGGTCCCAGCCATAGCAAGTGCTTGAGTTGTGGGCTTAGATAAATTTGATATTTCCATGCCTTTGTTCCCTGTCTTCTCTTCCTGGAAATCTGTTTCCTTTATTCCTGCTTCAAGCCTCAGGCTGGGCCTCACTTCCTCCAGGAGGTCTTCTCCAGGATTAGTGCCCAAATCTATGTCCTCCAGCACTTGGTGAAAAGCAGGCCGCCCAACCTTATCGCACTGCATGTGTTCCCCCTGCACAGGGTAACCGCGTCTTCCCAGACCGCGAGTCTCCCAGGCCCGCTTTAGGCACGCGTGTGTTCCCGCTGGACGCTCAGGCATGTTCCCTCCCAGCCCCACGCAGGCACGTGCTGCCTCTGGAAATGAAGTCAGGGATGACCTCTCTGCAGTCCTGGACTCTGAGCTCCTTCCCAGTCCTCCTTGCACCTTCTCCTCTTACCAAACAGGCTTCTCCCGGGTCTCCAACGTTTAACTTCTCTAGCTTGTGCTCAAACCTAACTGTTCCATTTATTTGGTTGGCCTTCATCTACTCTAATGACCTGTGGAGGGGGCCAGGTTAGTGCCCAAATCTATGCCCTCCAGCATCTATTTCTTAAGGCAGAGCAATAAATGTTAAAATTGGTTTGAGGGCAAAAAAAGAGAGAGGTTTCTTAATGGCTTTTCAAATTCCAATTTACCATCCGGAATGCTGCTCTTTGAAGTGACCCGCATTTTTTCTAATAATTTAGAGAAACCTCAGTGCTGCTCCCTTGCCTACTGCAAAGTCCACAGGAGGGCAGAAGGGTTGAGAGCTCCTGGAGGTCTCAGGCTCAGGGTGTCCCTGGGTCCGAGGCGGGCTCACTTTGGGAGAAACTCACCTTGCTGTGGTGTTGGAGCTGCACCCAGCCTCCATAGCCGAATCTCTGCAGGGGGAGAGGCACAGTTAGACGGAAAGAGCAAAGCAGACAGGACTGCAATAAAGGGCATTTCTGAGGCAAAGAATCCTGAGCTCCATCCTTTCAAGTACCACCTTCCCATCTTCCCCTCATATCCATGCACCACTTATTCAACATTTATATTTAAATCAATTTATTTTCTTTCCTTAAATGCATTTATTCAGGAATAAAATTCTATATCATAAAAGTGCTAGTTTTACCTTTTATCCTCATGCAGGTTGCAATTTTAAAATGAGGATTTATGTTAAAAAATATTTGTTTCTGTACCAATTAAACTATTTCACCCACCAGGAGAACATATAAGAACCACTCTTTAGGAAATTCCATATTGGAACACTGCTTTTCAAACTGTGTTATGACCCATGAAATCAATTTAGTGAACAGTGAGTGACCCAGATGTTCTAAAAATACCAAACAGTGTATGTAGCAGATGGTGTTGGTGTTCCACCCCTATTCCTTCCCCTTAACACTTCTGTTCACACCAGCCCTTTTGCCACTGAAGCCAACGTTGGTCAGGCCCTTCTAGTACTAGTAAACTAGTGTCCCATTCCCCTCAGCAGTCCTCACTCAATGACTAAGGATGCTCCTCTATGAATACACTGAATACACTAGGTCAAAGGTCTGACTGGGGTGAAGTATACATTCTACACTTTCTTTGGATGCCTTGCTTTCCCTGTCTCTCTTCCTCATTCTACTGGTGTTTTCTAAGGTCACCTCCACAGTAAACTAGCATTTGAATCTTTATCTCAGGGTCTGGTTCTTGGAAAACCCAAGCCAAGATAATAGAGGAATGGAATGGAATGGAATGGAGTGGAGTGGAGTGGACTGGACTGGACTGGAATGGAATGAAGTGGCATGGAGTGGAGTGGAGTGGAGTGGAGTGGAATGGAGTGGAGTGGAGTGGAATGGAGTGGAGTGGAGGGGAATGGAGTGGAGTGGAGTGGAATGGAGTGGAGTTGAGTGGAGTTGAGTGGAATGGAGTGGAGTGGAGTGGAGGGGAATGGAATGGAGTGGAGTGGAATGGAGTGGAGTTGAGTGGAATGGAGTGGAGTGGAGGGGAATGGAGTGGAGTGGAGTGTAATGGAGTGGAGTGGAGTGGAATGGAGTGGAGTGGAGTGTAATGGAGTGGAGTGGAGTGGAATGGAGTGGAGTGGAGGGGAATGGAGTGGAGTGGAGTGGAATGGAGTGGAGTGGAGGGGAATGGAGTGGAGTGGAGGGGAATGGGGAGTGGAGGGGAATGGATGGAGTGGAATGGAGTGGAGTGGAGGGGATGGAGTGGAGTGGAGGGGAATGGAGTGGAGTTGAGTGGAGTGGAGTGGAGTGGAGGGGAATGGAGTGGAGTGGAGTGGAATGGAGTGGAGTGGAGTGGAATGGAGTGGAGTGGAGGGGAATGGAGTGGAGTGGAGTGGAATGGAGTGGAGTGGAGTGGAGTGGAATGGAGTGGAGTGGAGGGGAATGGAATGGAGTGGCGTGGAATGGAGTGGAGTTGAGTGGAATGGAGTGGAGTGGAGTGGAGTGGAGTGGAGTGGAATGGAGTGGAGGGGAATGGAGTGGAGTGGAATGGAATGGAGTGGAGGGGAATGGAGTGGAGTTGAGTGGAGTTGCGTGGAATGGAGTGGAGTGGAGTGGAGTGGAGTGGAGTGGAGGGGAATGGAATGGAGTGGAGTGGAGTGGAATGGAGTGGAGTGGAGTGGAGTGGAATGGAGTGGAGTAGAATGGAATGGAATGGAATGGAGTGGAGTGGAGTGGAGTGGAATGGAGTGGAGGGGAATGGAGTGGAGTGGAATGGAATGGAGTGGAGGGGAATGGAGTGGAGTTGAGTGGAGTTGAGTGGAATGGAGTGGAGTGGAGTGGAGTGGAGGGGAATGGAATGGAGTGGAGGGGAATGGAATGGAGTGGAGTGGAGTGGAATGGAGTGGAGTGGAGTGGAGGGGAATGGAATGGAGTGGAGTGGAGTGGAATGGAGTGGAGTGGAGGGGAATGGAATGGAATGGAGTGGAGGGGAATGGAGTGGAGTTGAGTGGAGTTGAGTGGAATGGAGTGGAGTGGAGTGGAGTGGAGGGGAATGGAATGGAGTGGAGTGGAGTGGAATGAGTGGAGTGGAGGGGATGGAGTGGAGTGGAGTGGAGTGGAATGGAGTCGAGTTGAGTGGAGTGGAGTGGAGTGGAGTGGAGGGGAATGGAATGGAGTGGAGTGGAGTGGAGGGGAATGGAGTCGAGTTGAGTGGAGTGGAGTGGAGTGGAGTGGAGGGGAATGGAATGGAGTGGAGTGGAGTGGAGGGGAATGGAGTCGAGTTGAGTGGAGTGGAGTGGAGTGGAGTGGAGTGGAATGGAATGGAGTGGAGTGGAGTGGAGGGGAATGGAGTCGAGTTGAGTGGAGTGGAGTGGAGTGGAGTGGAGGGGAATGGAATGGAGTGGAGTGGAGTGGACTGGAGTGGACTGGAGTGGAATAGATTGATCAGAATGCCTCCCATGTGTAATTTTTCATTTCATGAAACTCTTGTTTCCATTATATATGTGGTTGTTTGTGCCGAGTCACAATATGAAATATATTTCTCCTTGACAGTTATGACTAAAAAATTTTGTAAGTCTCTGCCTAAGAACATAGGCTTATGTGACTCATGTAACTATAGGTTTTTAAATCTCATTTGTTCATTCATTCATTCACTCTTCATTCATTCATTTCACAAACCCTCATGGAATCCCACCCATGACTGGCCTTACTAGGGCAGAGAAAATAAAAGTGAAGAACAGTTCCAGCCTGTGTGGAGCACAGTCCCAGCTTATGTGGAGCACAGTCTTGAGAGGGTGGGGCTGGGTTGGGCAAGTACTTGAAAAGCCATAATCACATGTGAGATGTGCTGTGATTGAGTGATGCACAAATTCTCTGGGAGCCTGGAGGAGGGTTCTGACCCACAACTTGGGTCAGGTGGTGCCAGCGAATGGAGATTGAAAAGGTCGTTTGGGGTCAGGTTGGAGAGGAACTTCCAGAGGTCAACATTTCCATGCTCCAAAGCAGTGGCTCTCAAATTGTGATGTAAGAGGGGAGGGTATGGCGGCCAGAGACAGTGATGTGAAGAGCTCCTCAACAGCTCCAGGCATCAGTGATGGGTAGATGAGAAGCTGAAGGTGAGTACAACTTCTCACGTGTTTTGGTTGGAGGAGACCAGCTAACAGTGGTTGGTTCTTATGTCATGATAGCGAGTTTGTCTTGAGGAAGTCAGGGCTTGGCAGATCCCTCGTCCTAGCTCTGCTCTCCCCTCCAGACTGAGAGGGGAAATCTGGGCCTGCAGCACAGGAGTGTTTGTGCGGCTGTGACTTCGGTCGGCTCCAAAAGACTTAAGATTTGGGTCAATTTTATACCACCTGTATTCTACCTGCGACTAAGTTTTGTTCTTGGGTTACAGCTCCAAATAATCATTTTAGCCCTGGCTGGCATTGCTTAGTGGTTAGTGCATCAGTCTAGGGACTGAAGGGTCTCGGGGCTTCGATTCCCAGTCAAGGGCATGTACCTGGTTTGCAGGTTCAATCCCTGGCCCTGGTAGGGGTGCATGCTCAAGGCAACCAATCGAGGAACTTCCAGTGGTCAACATTTGCTGTGTCTTTCTCACATCACTGTTTCTCTCCCTTCCATCCTCCTTGTTCTTCCCTCCCTTAAAAAGAACTCTTTCTCTTTAAAAATGGAACAATGGAAAAATACTTTCAGGTGAGGATTAAAAAACAAACAAACAAAAATAACCCCACAAAAAACAAATAATCAACTTAGCTCTGGATCTACCTGCTTCTCCCCAAGGGATGTCAGAGGACCTGGCTCAGTGGGTGGGGCACGCAAGGGAAATTGTGGACCAGGGGCCCACGTTCCTCCTCCCTGTACCCAGTTTCTCTATTGCCTGTGTCCCCACACTCTCCTCCCTTCATGCATTCAATACCTTTGTGCTCCCCCACTCTCTGCCCCTAGATCAAGCTGTGCAGAGATAAAGTATGCTGGAGGAGGGGCTAGAATATTGCTTCCTTCAGTTACACTTCAGAATGAACTCTCAAACTAGAAATCTGCCATTGAAATCTTACTTTAATGTAGAAAAAAAGTTTTTATTTTTCTTCTTTCCCTCCCTCCCTCTTTGTCTTTCATTCCTTCCTAGCTCTCTTTCTTACTTTTTCTGAATTCCCTTTGGAACTTTAACCCATGCATAAATTAGCAGGTTACAAAGTACCCCATCTGCGGAAGGGCAGAGAGGCAGAGGGAGGCAGAACAGAGGGCTCTTGTCACACACAACAAACCACTTAGAAGATACTTGACTTTGTTGGAGTAACTTAACATCTCGAAGTCACCGCTTCCTTATGTGTAATTGAGTTTAACAAATAACCTCAGCTGTGACATAGGGTTTAGTGGGGATTAATGAGATAATTCATAGAAAAGTATTGACACCAGACCTGGTTTATAGAAGGGCTCTCCTGGGTGCTAACAGTGATGATGGCGGTGGTGGATATGGTGGCGACAACAGTGGTGATGGTGATGGTGGAGGTTTTGGTGGGGATAATAGTGGCGGTAGTGGCAATGGTGGAGGTTGTGAGTGGGTAGTGGTGATGGTTGTGGTAATGAGTCTGGTGGCAGTGGTGGTACCAGTGATGGTAATGGTAGTGGTGGCAGGCAGTGATGGCAGTGGGGTGGCACAGTGGTGACAGTCTATTCTATCCTTAGGTGGTAAAATAAGGCACACTCTAGGATCAGACATGAAGAAGAAGCACTGTGAAGGAAGGAGCCCTTTGTTATTGTGTTCCTCCCTCCCCTTTCTTGCAAAGCACAACATGTGAATACTTTGTGCTTCTTCTAGGCCCCTTGCAAATACCTAACATATTGGGTCAACTTAATTCTGCTCCAAGTCTGGGATTTAGCCCCCCAGCTCTTATCCTAGGTTGAAACAAGCCTGAGGTTGGAAAATGATGACCCGGTGGTAACTTTGGTCCAAGCACTTGTCAGAAGGCATTTACAGTCTGAAGCTATTTGGCTGACAAGGACCAATGTCCCATAGGAATTTATGGGCATGAAAAATACATAACAAATTTAAAAATTCAAGGGCATTCATTTCTCTATATAAAAGATGTGCTTCTGAATTGGGAACATATGAATCAGGTTGAGGAACTGAATGACATTTTTAATGTCTTGGGCATCTCACACTTTCATAAGGTAAATGATGCACCTCCAGGGTGATGAAACCAAATATCTATTTCTTCACAGCGGTTGTTCAGAAGTTGAACTATGTCTGGGATTTTGTCTCCTAAAATCTTAGGGTAATCAAGTGTAATTAAGTTATTGCTAATGAAAGAAGATGTACATATATGTTTTTTACTAAAGGCCAGAATTTTTCGACTCCATTTAAAATTAGAAGAATCTTTGCAAGCCCTACTGTTGGACACATCATTGGTGGTCAGTAGAGTCTTGCTGAAGGAAAAAGCCAAAACCTTATTATCGTCATTGTCTTTATGAATAATCTCATGTGGATAACCAGAAACCACTTCCACCGTGATTTCTTAGCCACCATGCTCCTATTTGTGACAGAGAGTGTGGGTACTGATTCATTAGAAACAATTTAATCAAGTGCCCTCTGATTCTGCTCTCTTTTTGCCTCACAGATCTTAATTTTAACTCTGACATATTAGCAAGTGAAAATGAAAAGCTTTCTCAAATCCTAGTCTTTTGTAATAATTAGTTAATCATCAAGCCGGCATGTTGATTCTGCTTTTCTGTTTCTTTGTTGCATAAGGAGAGCAAGGTTTTTGAGGTGTGTCTATTAATATTTAATTTTTTAAAAGTTCAGGTTTGAAAAGAGATGTTCGTTCTTCCAAACAGGCTTCATTCTCTAACATAAAACTAGTGCTGGTTTATTCTCTTCATTCTTTTATTGGAAAGTTTGAAAAAATGGTGAGAAAAGATCAGAGATGGCTGCTTTGAAATATTTTGCCCCCTAAGAAACAAATGGGGCCAGTTAGCCTGGAGGTCAAATCACCCCTGGTATTACCGACAACAATCAAGGCTTAACTACAAGACTGAGCACAAAGACCACTAGGGGGTGCACCAAGAAAAGATATAAAAATGCGGAGACAAAGAAACAGGACGCAAATGTCAGAAATGGAAGATATAGAGCTCAAAACCACACTTTTAAGGTCTCTCAAGAACTGTCTAGAAGCTGCCGATAAACTTAGTAAGGCCCTCGAAAAGACTGGTGAGACCGCCGATAAATGTAGTGAGATCCTCAAGAAATCTAATGAGACCCTCGATGTCGTGATAAAGAACCAACTAGAAATTAAGCATACACTGACTGAAATAAAGAATATTATACAGACACCCAACAGCAGACCAGAGGAGCGCAAGAATCAAGTCAAAGATTCGAAACGCGAAGAAGCAAAAAACACCCAACCAGAAAAGCAAAATGAAAAAAGAATCCGAAAATACGAAGATAGTGTAAGGAGCCTCTGGGACAGCTTCAAGCGTACCAACATCAGAATTATAGGGGTGCCAGAGGATGAGAGAGAGCAAGATATTGAAAACCTATTTGAAGAAATAATGACAGAAAACTTCCCCCACCTGGTGAAAGAAATAGACTTACAGGTCCAGGAAGCACAGAGAACCCCAAACAAAAGGAATCCAAAGAGGACCACACCAAGACACATCATAATTAAAATGCCAAGAGCAAAAGACAAAGAAAGAATCTTAAAAGCAGCAAGAGAAAGAAACGCAGTTACCTACAAGGGAATACCCATACGACTGTCAGCTGATTTCTCAACAGAAACTTTGCAGGCCAGAAGGGAATGGCAAGAAATATTCAAAGTGATGAATACCAAGAACCTACAACCAAGATTACTTTATCCAGCAAAGCTATCATTCAGAACGGAAGGTCAGATAAAGAGCTTCACAGATAAGGAAAAGCTAAAGGAGTTCATCACCACCAAACCAGGATTATATGAAATGCTGAAAGGTATCCTTTAAGAAGAGGAAGAAGAAGAAAAAGGTAAAGATACAAATTATGAACAACAAACATGCATCTATCAACAAGTGAATCTAAGAATCAAGTGAATAAATAATCTGGTGATTATAATAGAATCAGGGACATAGAAAGGGAATGGACTGACTATTCTTGGGGGGGAAAGGGGTGTGGGAGATGCGGAAAGAGACTGGACAAAAATCGTGCATCTATGGAAGAGGACAGTGGGTGGGGAGTGAGGGCGGATGGTGGGGTGGGAACTGGGAGGAGGGGAGTTATGGGGGGGAAAAAAGAGGAACAAATGTAATAATCTGAACAATAAAGATTTAATTAAAAAAAAAAAGAAACAAATGGAAGGCAAAGGAAAATCTGCTGGAACTGTTGAACTATATGAACACCAAAGAAGACTGCTCTTAACCACTGTCACTTCAATGCTCACTCTGACCACATAGTTTGAAAATGCGGAGAGAGGGAGATGGGTCCCAGCACCATTTCATGTATTTTTATTTATCTCACTCCTCCCAATTCGAAAACACAGAACCGTTTTCTGCTCATTGTTTTGTCACTGGCTTGCCTGCACTCAAATGCAAAACTCTACCATATAACAGATCTGGTTGCTTGACATGCAGGTTGGAAGCCAGGTTCCAATACCCCATGATGAACCCTAGGTGGGTTTGGGGTGTGTTTGGTAGCGGGCTGGTGTCGAGGGAGGCACTTGGGGTGGGGGCGGCAAAAGGAAGCAGGGACATCCCTTATAGCAGTGCCGTTCTCCTGGGCCAGCTCTCTCAGCTGGGTGTGGTGGTGGTAGTGGGGAGGGGCCGCCATGATCCCACATAGCTCTGGGATTCTAAGCTCATTTCTGAGTCTCCTGGACTTTATTAATCCAGCAGCGTTAATAATATAAATCCTATAAATTTTGCAGTTAGCAAAATTTTATGTGGATCAAATTACATATTGCTCCCTGGAAGTATAGGAGTATTATGATTATTATTACTACTACTATCATCATCATCATCATCATCATCATCATCATCATCATCATTATTATCATTATCATCATGTGTATCTGTTATCTGCTTGCAGCTTGTGAGACTGCTAGATGGAAGCCTGGTTTATCAGGACAAAATGCCCCTCCCTCTTGGAGGCAACAGCTAGGAGATAGGAAGGGGAGGTGGGCTAAAGAGCCCGGAGAATAGATGTTTGCCGAGTCTCCAGGCACACATTTATGGCTATAGCCTCCATGCTCTGCATCCCTCAGCTTCCTAAGGAGTTTTCACAATACCTTTAGGGCCCTGCATTAGGTGGCACTTAGAAGGGATCAGCTCTTGGTGACCAGTTCTCTGCTCACACTAGAGGCAGGCTTCTGGGTGGGAGACAAGTCCTGGGAGGCAGGTTGTGGCACAGGATACAGTCCCCCCCCCCCCCCCCCCCGCCCTTAGCAGAGGAGGAACCCTTTTAGGCTGCGCTGGGTCATCATCACAAACATTGTGAAGTTGTGTTTACGCTTTAATAAAATATGGCGAGGAAAACAGCATTCAGAACAGCAAGTTCCCAGGTAGGCACTCAGACTCCTTTTGGAGGGGTGAGTTTGATGGGGTTAGCTTTTTTTCAATCCTCAATGCCTACCACCCATCTTACCTAAAATACCAATGAACAAAGAAACACTTAAGGTTAACATTCTTCCAGGAGTCAACGGTGAGAAGAAAATTGTGTCCGCTACTTGCACAATGCGCCACTATTTGATCAGAGGTTAGGTTAATCCATTTTTCCTCACTTGGGATAAAAAGGTGAAACATTATCAGTGGTGTGAAAGTTCTAGAGAAGGCTTAAGATTGGGTAAAATCTGATAATTAGCCTGAACAAAACTCAAGCCAATTTTAGATTTCTTTCATGTCTCCCACCTTCCTAGTGGTTTTATTCAGTTACAGTTATTCATTCAAAAGTTTTTAATGCCAAGAGGAAATAGCCATCTTTGGAGAAGCACAGAGCAGAGTCTTTAGAGACTCTCATTGTTCGAAGGCCTCATGTCATTTCCTCTGGGGTTTTTGATGTTCCTTCTCTCTTGTTCATAACGAGGATTTACAGCTTAAAGAACATCAAAAAGGAAAGATTTCAGGCAGCACCCTAAAATAGACTATAAAAAAAATCCATAAGTTATATCTTGGTGCTTCTAAATCTTATTTTAAACATTTTGGAAAGGAGATCTGCTGGAGAAATCCCGGAAGCCTGTCACATTCCATTTTTTAATAGTCTCTTACTTGAAACTGTAACTTTCAATTCTGTAGTTGGCATGCATCTTCCCTTCCCAGCAGCTGAATATGTTATTCAAATGGAAGTGAAACTGCCTGACTTAAATTGTCCAGAGCTTTTAAAGAATGCTTCATTTAAGGGGGGAAAGGAATTTTGAGAGAGACGTTTTTGATCAATGTTCTTTCAAAATTAATATAAAAGTTATTTTTTAAAACTAAGAAATCAGAGCTACGAAATAATTTTAAAGCATTCCTAAAGCAGAGAAACTTAACATCTAATTCCTCCAAGAAAAGCTAGGTTTATAATAGAGGCATTGAGAAACCCTGGAGAAATTCCAAAAATAATTCAGCAAATTAGTCACCATTACCTTTTTTAGATCTGGCCATTCTTTTGGTAGAATATGATTATGGATGTCAATTTTCATCTCCACAGGATCAGAGGAGAAGCGTGTAAAGAAAGAAGTTTTGATATCAAGAGATGAACACCATGGAGTTAATTGATTTACTTTGCCCCTTTACAGCTATCTTTAGGCCCTGGCCAGCAGGCCTGCTCAGCCAGGTCTGGGTTCACTGGACCTGCCTTATTAAAGTTCAAAGTTCTGTTTGTCCACTTAGCTTTTGGTCAATAATTCTTTGGTAGCCAGGCTGTGTAGCACAAAATTATTTTTAAAAAGGACTGTACTAAACCTATGAATACAGCAGGTCCAAAATGGACTAATCTTTGTTTTTAAATATTTCAATTTTATCAACATATACACAGTAAAAAATCACGTAGCACCTGGTTAAAAGAAAAAGAAGAAATAGTTTTCGTTGGGAATTTCTTTGAGAAGTACTGGTCAAAGGCCTACTGAAATTTTTAGTTAAGGTACCAGGTTGGTAATGCTCAAGTACTCCCTCCCCATCAATACCCAGAAAAATAAAATGCAAATACTTTCTGGAGAAAATAATTCCAACTGATTCCCTCAGTATGCCACAGACTAAGGTCAACAAAATATTGACTCATAATAAAAAATTCTACACACATGAGGAAAAAAGCCATCATGAGTGAGTGTCCACAGAATAATAATAGATATAAACCTCCAAGTACATATATATTGGAGATATTAAACAGAATATACATTTATTATATATATATTTAAAATAAAAGTTTAAAAATCAACCAAGAGACTATCAACTGATTGGCCACATTTGAAAAACAACAGTACTAAAATAGAACTTTCATAAAAGAAACCATAGTAATTAAAATTAAAAACTCAGTGGATGGATTAAACAACAGAGTAGACATAGTTGAAAAGAGAATTAACAAACTGGAAGAGAGACTTGCACAGTGAGATGAAGAGAATGCCCATATATAAAAGTGCCACAAAGTACAAAGGATAGAATAAGAAAGTCTGAAAGGAGTCTAATCAAAGTACTAAATGAGAGGAGAGAGATAGTCTAAAAGATAAGAGTTGAGATTTTTTAAGATCAGATGAGCCAACAGATCCAAGACTCAACCTAAATTAAGGAAGATTAACAAAAAGAACTCCATTTCTAGAAACCTTGCAATGAAACTGCAGAACACCAATAATAAAGATTAGATCTTATAAACTGTTAGAAAGAGAATGCCTTCAAAACTCAGTAATGACACTGACAGCCAACTTCTCACAGCAACAATGGGAGCCATAGAACATTAGAAAATACACTCAAAAGCCTGAGAGACATCGTCATGCTCAGCTACGCCCTCCCCACCCAACTCAGAAAAAGAAAATGCAAATTCTTTCTGGAGGAAATCACTCTAATCGAGCCCTCTCCGTATGCCACAGATTAACCTGGAATTGTATACCTTGTAAAATTTTATTTTAACAGTGAGGGAGAAGGAAAGGTATTTTCAAATAAAAACTGAGATTGCTACCAACACCCCCTCACTTAAGGAATTTCTAATAATATACAGGCATACCTCAGAGATATTGTGAGTTTGGATCCAGATCACTGCAACAAATGATCACAATAAAGTGAGTCGCACAAATTTTTTGGTTTCCCAGTGCATATAAAAGTTATCCTTACAATATACTGTAGTCTATTAAGGGTGCAATAATAGTATGCCAAAAATAAATGTACCTACAAAATTAGATCCAGAAACTTAGAAGTATGGAACAGACTGTCGAATCTCAGAGGGAAGGTGGGTGGGAAAAGTTCACTCAAAGAACTTGTATGCATATATGTGTAACCCATGGACACAGACAATAGGGTGGTGAAGGCCTGAAGTGGAGGCAGGGGGCTGGCTAGAAGAGGTGAATTGGGGGGGAGGGAGGAGGTGAGACATATGTAATATTTTCAACAATAAATATTTTTAAAAAGTAAAAATATTTTATTGCTTAAAACAATAATGATGTTAAACATCATCTGAGTATTCAGTGAATCATAATCTTTTTGCTGGAAGAGGGTGCTAACCTCCAATTTGTATAAAACACAATATCTGCGAAGCACAGTGAAGTGAAGCTCAGTAAAACAAGGCCTGCCTGTGCGCCAGAAAGGAGGATAATCACTCCAGACACAAGGTTTGAATTGTAAGATTGAGCGGGGAGCAAAGAAACTGGTAATCATATAAGTAAATCTAAATAATTAATATTTAAAACAGTAAGAATAATGCCTGGTTTAAGGGTTTAAGGCACTAGCCAACGGTTGTCCAGCCATACTATTGGCTCTTCTCTCCAAGGAATGCTCCCCTGACTGTGAATCTCATAATTTTAGCATCTTTTGAAATCTGGTTAAGCAAAGAATTTCCTAAATCATCAAGTCCACTTCTTCTTTTTCTTACCAGTGTTTGAGCTATCTTTTTCCTCTTGCATTTTACTGTGAGCAGCAAGAAGGAATCAGGATGAACCTTCAGCATTTAGCTTGGAAATCTCTTCAGCTAAATATCAGACGTCATCACTTTTACATTCTGATTCCCACACAACTATAGGACACACCACTGAGCTAAGTTTTCTGCCAACAACATAACCAGGATCTCTTTTTCCCCCACTTTCTTTCACGTTCCTCATTTCCTTCTGTGTCCTTACCAACAACACCTTAAAACATGTTTTCTTGATTTCTGAGAGGAAGAGAGAGAGGGAGAGAAGAATATATAGAGAGAAACATCATCGATGAGCTGCCTCCTGCACGCTCCCTACGAGGGGTAAAGCCTGCAACCTCAACAGCTCCTTCAACATGCATATTTCTACCTACAGTCTGATCAAGGCAACCTAGCATTTTTCTCCCGTGCGCCTCAAAGTTCTTCCAATCTCTGCCACTGCCCAATTCCAAAGCCACTTTCGCAGGTACAGTAGCATGCCACTTTCAGGCACCACAATCTGCATTAGTTTCCAAATAATTAGTTTCTGTCACAAACTACCACAAACTTAGTGGTTTAAACCAACACACATTTATTCTCTTATGGTTCTGGAAGTAAGAAGTCTACGGTGGTTCAGTCGTGCTGCATTCCTGAGACTGGTTCTAGAAAAGCATCTCTTTCTTTGCCTTTTCTAGCTGAAAGATCTCATCCTCTGTCTTCAAAGCTAGCAGTGCAGCATATTACAGACCTTCTCTCTGCTTCTGTCATCATACCGCCTTCTTGGAGTCTAGCCATCCTGTCTCTCTCTTCTAAGGACTCTGTAATGAAAATGGGCCCACCCAGACACTCAGGATAATTCTCCGTCTCAGGATTCTTAACATCGTCCCATTTCAAAGTCAGTTTTCCCTGTGAGGTGGCATTCTCACAGGTTCTGGAGATTAGGACATGGACACCTTTGAGTGGGGGTATCAGTCCGCCTGCCACAATTGGGCCTGGTGAAATTTCCAAAGCAACTACAAAAGAATACACGGGGAGCCCTAGCTGGCTTGGCTCAGTGGATGGAGCGTCATTCTGAGGACTGAAGGGTCCTGGGTTCGATTCTGGTCAAGGGCACATGCCTGGGTTGCGGGCTTGATCCCTAGTAGGGGGGGTGCAGGAGGCAGCCGATCAATGGTTCTCTCTCATCATTGATGTTTCTACCTCTCTCTGAAATCAATAAAAATATATTATTAAAAAAAAGAATACATGGGGAGTATATAGTTTCCAAGGCAGCTAAGTGGAAAATGAAATAAGAGAAAAAGTCAATTTAAAGAAGGCAGTAAAGTAAAAACAAAATCAAACATAAAAATGTAGGCAAATAGCAAGCACGAAACAAAACATCAGAAATAAAACAAACAAACCCTGCTATATGTTATTTATAAGAAACATATTTCAACTATAAGGGCAGAGAACGTTTGAAGGTAAAAAGGTAAGAGAAAAAGAAAAGAAGCTTATTCTACTCAAAAGCTGTGGCAGGCATGGCTGTCATAAGTACGTCAGGGGAGTCCAAGTAAAAGGGACTGCAAAGCACAGGCACTGTTAGGGAAAGAGGATCCCTGTAGAATAGTACACGGCTCAACCAAGTACACATCCCCACTAATTCTAAATGTGGCACACCAGGTTGCCTCAAAATATATAATGCACACATGTATTGCAAATATATTTCAACATATTTCTCCCAATTACTGGCAGGTCAATCAAATAACAATCAATCACCTGCAGGAGCTGCAGGAGGGGCCCCAATGCCGGGGAGTTCCTCAAGGACCTCAAACCAAACACATTCTGAAAGAGAAAGAGAACATTTAAGCTCCAGCTGCCCACAGAGCTCGAAGCCTTTTACCATGTGGTCATTCAAGTGACCACTGTCCTATTGCCCTAACGTTCTTCCTCTCCCTGCCTGGACCCACCCAGGAAGCAGACCCAGCTCAGGGAGAAGCAGACATGCCAGGTGGGAGAGAAAGTAGGTTTATGTGCCCACCGCCAGGGAGAGAAGCCTTACCTTTCAGTGAGGGTTGAAGAGATTGTTAATGTCTTGTGCGAGGCATTTGTACTCCTGTGACTGAGACTCAGTTTGCAATTTAAAGTGGACTTACAGATTTTTATTTATTTATTTTTTAAAAATATATATTTTTATTGATTTCAGAGAGGAAGGGAAAGGGAGAGAGAGAGAAACATCAGTGATGAGAGAGAATTATTGATCAGCTGTGTCCTGCACCTCCCCCTACTGGGGATCGTGTCTGTAACCGGGACATGTGCCCTGACAGGGAATCGAACCGTCACCTCCTGGTTCATGGGTCGACGCTTAACCACTGAGCCACGCCGGTCAGGCACAAGTTTTTATTATATGAAAGTGGGCAGAAATGTCATGGGGGCTGCATAGGTTTTCTCCCAGAGGGAGGAGAAAGACTACCTTCACCAAGCAGTACTGAAGGGAGATGTGAAATCTTTCATCTGTGACAACATCCAGTGAGTCCTGTGTGTTCGGTGTGCCTATAGCTGACGAGGAGCACAATGCTTTTATTTTGCTTCTGAAGACAGGCAACCTATTTTGGCTACAAGGGCCTGAGTTTACAGGGTCCTCGCGAACAAACAGATAACAACATTCTTTCAGTTCCCACTGCAACACTAAGGAAAGTGACAACAGAAAAGGAAAATTGTATAAGATCTCATCTAGACATGTTAAAAAATGAATTGTAAATCAGATGAGCTTTGTGCTGGCATTTCTTTTTTAATTTAATTTATTTATTGTTGACAGTATTACAGATGCCCCCCATTTCCCCCTCTTTTGCCCCCCTATATTAGTATTGCTTTGTGGAAAAAGGCAAGATACCCTTAGCTTATTCAGTAGTTGGATTGTATAAAAATAAAAAATGGGTTAAATTAAGTCTGAGTAGCTTCCTCCTCCTGGCCCTGATCTGATGGCTGTGAGTCAGCTCAGATACCAGGGTTAAACCCTGTCTCTACAGCTTATTAGCTGGATGGCCTTGGGAAAGTTACATGGTCTCTCTCTAAAATAGGGACAATAATAGAACTGATCTCATAGAGTTATTGAAGTATTAACTTGGATAATATAAAACTATCAGCTATGAATTGTACCATGACACATAATCTAATTATTTCTTCGTCTGCCAGATACAAAGACTGGCAGGAAGTCTGGTATTAGTCAATTTGAGGGACCTTGCTCCCTCCTTCTGGATTATGTAAGAAGCCTGTTTTTATGTGACCCAGGACGGTGGGGTCAGGGCATGCCCTCTGTGGTCACCATGATTGTGTTTCTCCTTGACCAGGCCTGTGTGATGCCCTTGAAGATGGGACGCTCCACTGGTTGAAAGGACCAATCCTAGAGGCTCTCATTTCAAAATAATGGAATCCTTTTCCCTATATCTGTTCCTCTTCCAGTGGATGACAAGTCAAACTTCTCTCTCTCTCTCTCTCTCTCTCTCTCTCACACACACACACACACACACACACACACACTGTAAATCACCAAGTCTTCTTATTCTAATCCCATTGCATCTCTCAACCTTGTTCCTCTCCTGTCTTACTTTCAGGCCTTCATCATCTCTCCTCAGCCTGTTTAATCTGCCCACTAATGGTCTCTGACTCCAGTCTTGTCCCACTGTAACCAATCCCCAGGACCCTCAGCCAGTGTAGTCTTTCTAAACTACAAAATGATCACAACTCTGTCCAGCTTAACCTTTTTCATGGTTTCTCATTGCCAAGTCCAAGCATGCATGAGAAACAAGGCCCCATTTGCACTTGTCCACCTCTTTTGTCTCTGTGCTTTCCACTGAGCCTTGTGCCCCAGCCCAGGGATACTTTGTATCTCCCCACATGTAATGTATTTCCCTTTTATCTGTATTTATGGATTCTTTGACCTATAATGCCTGGAAGGACCTTTTTCTGCCAAGTGTACACCTATCTATTACTGAGCATTTAGCTTAAACATCAGCCTCTTCTGACTATACCCACCTCAAAATGGTAAAAGGGGACTACTCCCTCCTGGAAGAGTCAGTTGGGGGCATGAGTGAGTAGGGATGACCTTGACAAAGCTGTGACTGATTTCAAGTTCAGAGTTCCTTTCTGCTACTTTTCCCCAGCCTCTAGCTTTTGCATCCAAAGACGTCTTTATCTCTCCTCCTCCTTTCCAATGCTTGCTATTTAGAGAGGAGCAGGTTTCAGCCTTTTGCACTTGAGCTTGAAGTTATAGGGCACCTATTGAATCAATTAATTTTTTCAGAAAATAGCATGGGGCCAGGGACTGTGTTTGTCTTGTCTGTTATATCCTCAGTGAAAAGCAACTGGGTGGGTAGGTAGGTGCTCATAATGATTAATTTTATGTGTTAACTTGGCTGGGCAACAGTATCCTGGTATTTGATGAAACACTATTCTAAATGTTATTATGAAGGGTGTTGTGTGTGTGTGTGTGGAGGGGGGGGTGTTAATGTTTGAGTCAATAGATTTTGAGAAAAGCAGATTACCCTCCATCATGTTGGCGGGCTGACTTCTTCTTCTTCTTTAATCTTTATTGTTGAAAGTATTACATATGTCCCTTTTCTCTCCCAGTTGTCCTCTCCCAGCCTGTCCCCGCCCCCCAGCCCGGGCCTTCATCCCCCCTTCCCCCATTGTCTGTGTCCATTGGTTATGCTTATATGCATACACGTTCTTTGGTTGATCTTCCCCCATCCCCCAACCCCACCACAGTTTTTAAAAATATATATTTTATTGATTTTTTTACAGAGAGGAAGGGAGAAGAATAGAGAGTTAGAAACATCGATGAGAGAGAAACGTCGATCAGCTGCCTTTTGCATACCCCTCACTGGGGATGTGCCCGCAACCAAGGTACATGCCATTGAATGGAATTGAACCTGGGACCTTTCAGTCCTCAGTCTGATGCTCTATCCACTGAGCCAAACCGGCTAGGCCCCACCACAGTTTTCTAATCCATTCATCTGCTGATGGGCACTTAGGCTGTTTCCAAATCTTAGATATGGTGAATTGTGCTGCTATGAACATAGGGGTGCATATATTCTTTCTGAATGGTGTTTCTGATTTCTTAGATTATATTCCTAGAAGTGAGATTACTGGGTCAAATGTGAGTTCCATTTTTAATTTTTTGAGGAAACTCCATAATGTTTTCCATAGAGGCTGCACCAGTCTGCATTCCCACCAGCAGTGCACGAAGGTTCTCTTTTCTCCACATCCTTGTCAGCACTTGTCATTTGTTGACTTGTTCATGATTGCCTTTCTGATAGGTGTGAGATGGTACGTCATTGTTTTGATTTGCATCTCTCAGACGATTAGTGACTTTGAGTATTCTTTTATATGCCTCTTGGCATTCTGTATGTCCACTTTGGAGAAGTGTCTAAATAGGTTCTGTGCCCAATTTTTAATTGAATTGTTTTTCTTCCTTTTATTAAGTTGTATGAGTTTCCTATAAATTTTGGAGATTGGCCCCTTATTGGATGTATCATTGGCAAATATGTTCTCCCTTGCAGTGGGCTCTCTTGTTATTTTGCTGATGGTTTCTTTTTCTGTACAGAAACTCTTTATTTTAATGTAGTCCCATTTGTTTATTTTCTCCTTAGTTTCCATTGCCCTAGGACATGTATTGGTAAACATATCGCTACAAGAGATAGCTGAGATTTTACTGCCTATGAGTCTTCTAAGATTTTCATGATTTCATGTCTTACATTTAAGACCTTTATCCATTTTGAGTTTATTTTTGTGTATGGTGGTCTAGTTTCATTTTTTTGCATGTATCTGTCCAATTTTTCCAGAACCATTTATTGAAGAGACTGTCTTGACTCCATTGTATGCTCTTGCTGGAGGGCTGGCTTCTTCTAATCATTTGAGGCCTTAATATAAAAATCATTGGCTCCCAGTCAGTGAAAGGAAAATACCACATGATCTCACTCATTTATGGATAATAAAGAACATTATAACCTGATGAAGAAAAAGATAGATACAGAGGCAGAGAAGCATCGAGCAGACTGACAAATTACAGCGGGAAGGCTGGGGAGGATGGGAGGAGGGGAGGTAAGAGATCAACTAAAGGACTTATATGCATGCATATAAACATAACCAATGGACACAAAACACTGGGGGGGAGGGGTTGAGGGCATGTGCGGGGGCGGGGGGGGGGGTGGCATAGAGGTGTAGGGGAAACCGGGGGAAGGTCAATGAGGAAAAAAAGGAGACGTATGTACTACTATTTGTAATACTTTAAGCAATAAAATAAAATTAAAAAAGATCATTGGCTCCCTGAATAAAGGGAAATTCTATTAGCCTTCAGACTTTGACTGCAGCATCAACTCTCTTCCTTGGACCTCTAACCTGTTGGCCTACCTTGCAGATTTTGAACTTGACCACTTCCACAATCACATGAACTAATTCCTTAAAATTACATATATATGGAGAGAGATTTTTACATATATATATATATATATATATATATATATATATATATATATATATATATATATTAGAGGCCCAGTGCTCAAAAATTTGTGCACTGGCTGGGAGGGGGTGTCCCTCAGCCCCACTTGTGCCCTCTCACAGTCTGGGACCCCTCGGGAGATAATGACCTACTGGCTTAGGCCCACTCCCAGGTGGCAGAGGGCAGGCCCAATCCCTAGGTGCCTGCCCCGCAGCTCCTGGTCGGGCTCAGAGCAGGGCCGATTGGGGAGTTGAGGCGCCACCCCCTGTCATGCCCCGAGCAGGGCGGATCGGGAGGTTGCGATGCCACCCCCAGTCACACTCAGGGTAGGGCCGATTGGGGGGTTGGGGTGCCGCCCCCTGTCACACTCAAGGCAGGGTCGATGGGGAGGTTGTGGCGCCACCCCCTGTCACGTACAGAGCAGGGATGATCAGGGGGTTGGGGTGCTGCCCCCTGTCACCCACAGATCAGGGCCAATCAGGGGGTTGAGGCACTCCCCTCTGTCACACTCAGGGCAGGGCTGATGGGGAGGTTGTGGCTCCACCCCGTCACACACAGAGCAGGGCCCATGGGGGGTGTTGAGGTGCCGCACCCTGTCACACACAGAGCAGGGCCGATCAGGGGGTTGGGGCGCCTTCCCCTGTCACGAAAAGAGCAGGGCAGATAGGGAGGTTGTGGCCCCACCCCCTGTCACACACAGAGCCACAGGGCGATCAGGGGGTTTGGGCGCTGCCCCCGTCACACTGCTCCAGGGGCCAGGAGGCCTCGCAGCTCTGCTGATCCCAGTGCTGAGAGGCCTCACGGCTCCGCTTGACACAGGGGCATTGAGGCCTTGCTGCTCCACTTGACACAGGGGAAGTGAGGCCTCGCTACTCCGCTGATCCCGGTGCTGGGAAGCATATTACCCTTTTACTATATAGGATAGAGGCCTGGTGCATGGGTGGGGGCCGGCTGGATTGCCCTGAAGGGTGTCCTGGATCAGGGTGGGGGTCCCGCTTGGGTGCCTGGCCAGCCTGGATGAGGGGATGATGGCTGTTTGCAGCTGGTCACACCCCCTTCAGGTTGGGGGTCCCCACTGGGGTGCCTGGCCAGTGTGGGTGAGGGGCTGAGGGCCGTTTTCAGGCTGGCAGGTGACTGAAGCTCCCAGCCTCTCCTTTTTTTCTTTTTCTTTTTTTATTCTGGGATTTATTTGCCTTGTATGGCTGTCACTGGAACTGAGAGCTGGCTTTAGCTCTGAGGCTTGGCTCCAGCTCTGAGACCTTGGCTGCTGAAAGCAGGTATCTGGTTTGTTTGGGTTCTATAATTGAAACACTGTTGCAACTCCAGCTCCGCCTGCTGGCTGAAAGCATGGGGTTTGTTTAGCTTCTATAATTACAACATTGTTTCTTAGAATGCAAGCTTAGAGCCCAGCAGTGGCAGGCGGGGAACCTTGGCTTCCTCCTTCACTGGAGCAAGCAAGCCTCCTGTTCACTTCAGCTGCCTGGCTGCCAGCCACCATCTTGGTTGGCAGTTAATTTGCATATCGCCCTGATTAGCCAATGGGAAGCGTGTCAGAGGTATGGTTAATTACCATGTTTGTCTATTATTAGAATACACACACACACACACATACACACACACGTTTTATTGGTTCTGTTTCTCAGGAAATCTTGACTAGTACAATGCATTATAAGTGCTTCCTGAATACTTGATAACCTAATTAATAAGTAAATAAACATGAATAAATGGATAAAATGTCTTTAGGAGCATTTCCATCCAAGCCTCATGTGGAATGGCTGTATGAACGATTTCAGCCCATATTCAATATCATGCAGCAACAAGGGCTATTCTCAGCATTTCCATGAATCCTGTGGCTCTTTTTATATTTGGAAAATTAGGTGTTCAAGGGTAAAAAGAGAAGCCAGCTCTTGGATTTTGTGTTTTAAAAGCTTTCAGCATTGGTGGTTAATGGAAAGACTTTGAGCCATAGACCTAGGAGGATTTAGGGCTGAGACCAAATTTCCCCACTGCTGATGAAATAAAGACCGCCCAGGCCAGGCAGAAGGGAGTCAGAGGAGAAGGGGGAGTGTGTGTTGATACTGTGGGTCCCTGAGGAGGGCATCCCTATGCATGCCATTCACAGGCAAGCCTGGGGGTGAGGTGGAGGAAGACACCACAGGTAGCTCTCATGATCTTGATCTGGTAGTAGAGGGGACCTATGCCTTGATTCCCAAGCAGTGCCTGAGATGGTGGCAAAGAAATGTGTTAAAGTTATACCAGGACAGGGAAGCTTTATATATGCAGGCAGAGTGCTCAAGGCTGAGCAAGGGAAGAGAGCTACAGAGTGATCCCCAAAGAAGACAGAAGCAGCTGAAAGCAAGCCAGTCACGAAGGAGTCTTGGGGTGAGGGATGAGGGGTGAGGAAGCAGGCATCCGCATGTGTTGGTGATGGAAAGAAGATATTTCTGCATATGCCAATATAGACAGGGACCCAAACCAGATACTACTTCTACCTTTTAATGCCTTGGGCTACAAAAGAGTGATGGGGAAGAAGGTAGGTCTGGGATACTGATTTAGAGCATGGACTATAGCATAGACTTACAAACTTGGTTACCTTGAGCAAATTACTTAATTCTCTATGTATTCATTTGTAAAATAGGACAACAATAGAATCTACCTTGGGCTGTTGTAAGGATCAAACGAGTTAAGACATGGAAGGCATATAGAACAATGCCAACCTTAGAATAAGTGGTAGGGGCTCCTCATTATTTTTCATAATATTATTGTCATATAGGCCCACCAGAGTTTTGATAAAATGTCAAGGAAAATGGATGGGTAAGAGAAATCCTGAAATAACAGATTAAGCTTCTGCCATCTGAAAGCATAAAGATTTTGTATTAATAATTGAGAGGTATTATAGAAAAGTAGAGTAATTTACCATTTTTTTTTTCATACATTTATACAAAGACACACCTGAAATTTTGCAAACTCAACTAGGAACCCCAGGTGTTATTATATGGGTAGGGAGTTTTGGGGGGAGGTTTGGATTGATAATTCCATCCTGTATATTATTGATGGATATGAACCACCTGAGGAGGCATGGAGACCAGAGTATAGATGGAGAGTTAGCTCACTAGGGGAAAGGGGCTTTGAATAATGGGGACCGGGGACCAAGTGGGAAGTTGCTCAGGGGACAGGGAGTGACGGGAATCAGAGTAAAGGTAGAAGGTTAGTTTTGTAGAAGAGGATCCTCTGTCATTTTAAGAGTGAAGGGAAGGATGGTTCCTACCCATATAATAACACCTGGGGTTCCTGGAAGGATAGGATGAGGCCAAGAGTGTTGAATCAAAGGCAATCAACCATCAGGAACTACTAGTATAGTATAGGTAGTAGTATAGGTATAGTATAGGTAGTATAGTATAGTTGTATAGGTAGGAAGTTAGATCATCCACTGAGACAGGGTTAGAGATGTTAAACAAAAGGAACAGCTTTAAAATCGCATTTGAGTGGCTTGCTAGGTGAGCAGCATAGGGGCTACAGTGAGCAGACTTTAAGAATGTTTCATGGATAACCACCCGAAACACACAAAATAATTTTTTAGTCCAGAAGAAAATGCAGCCAAAATGCACACTGTATTTCTATTAGAAGAGTAGGATTCTGAATGAGTTTTTATCTCTGCATTTTAAAAATATTTTATAATATTTTTAATAATCTGATATTTGGAAAGGTTTTATATATATATATTTTTAAATGTGATGTGTCACATTGTCAGTGTTCTCAAAAGTCACCATTACTAATGTCATCTTGACCATGAAACACAGTGGTTTGTCTTCTCTGAGCAGTTTAAGTTAATCTAATGTTTCATCTCACTCTGAGAGACACAGTATAGCTTACCCATTTGCTTCAATGATTGAGACAATAATTTCACAGCAACACACATTCTATTCCAGTAAAAACATATTTTTTAATCAATTGCAGGAATCGAGAATTAAGATTCAATCCAAGATTTCCTTTGATTACATTAGCATTTGCCAGATCAGAGTAATTTAATAAGATTCTACACTGGTAGAAAGAACTATGCCTACTGGAACTCAGAAAAAAGGATTGGCTCACCCTAAATTAGATTTATGAGTGTCAGCCTACAAGCTAGTACACTTGGATTTTATTCATCTTTTTTTTCCACTCTAACTTGACTGAGAGAACAGCTCTCCTTTTTGAGTAAGCCTCTTCACTCACTATTGCCATAATTAATACTTAATTCAGAAATGAGGTGGTAGGCATTTACATAATGGGGATTATGTGCTATTCACTCATAATGGCAATGTGAGGGTTGTCAATCACTGCACATTCTCACCGTGCTGTGGGAGGGGGAGCAGAAATGAATGAATGTGAAATCCATCACCTGAAGTGTGTTTAAAAAAGGATGAATTCCACTCAAGACTTATTCAGAGCTCAGGTGATAGAAAATAATAACTTATCCTGTGGGGTTGCAGATGATTTGAGCAAAACCAGAGGTTCTCAATCTTAAACCCCAAATAGTAATCACTTGGGGAAATTTAAAAATACTGACCTGCCACCCTCCCTGCCCCTGCTCCTGCCCCTGTTCAGGGAAGCCTACTAGTAATTAAATGTGAATTCATAAATAATGAATAATATTTTAGTATAAATATATCCCAAATATTGCATGGCACATACTTATACTTAAAAAATAATTCCTCTGAAATTCAAAGAGAACCGTGAGTCCTGCAGTTTTCCTTGCTAAATCTGACAGCTTCCCCTGCCCCCATTCAGATTCAGAATTGACAGGTCTGAATTTTTTAAAGCCCTCCGGTGATTTTAACGTACACCCAACTTCCATAACACTGGGCTAAACCTTAAAAGGCCTTCTCTACAAACAGGTTGGCAGAAGGCAAACTAAGAACAGGAGGGAGAAGGATGGGAAATGATTGTTCAGACAGGTCGGTAGAACCATCACAACTCCTTTAAAGTCTTCTAGTTTGCTGTCCTACCTTCTATGTATTTTTCTATATTTGCTATAACTCACTGAGAGCAATCATGGTGCCTGCTGCATCCACAGCCCCTTCTGAACCATACCCTGATGCGAGTGGCCGGTCTGGGAGGCTCTGCAGGCCTGTGAGGCCATGCTCTGCATCAGTGCCCCCCCTCTCCCCACCTCCAAACCGTGGCCTCTGGGCCAGGGATGAATCTGAGGGAGACCGCGGCCTGCGAGGTAGTGTGGTACAGAGTTCTGCCCAGTAGGGTGATGATGATTAAATTAGACCAGACACAGTCTCTTGGTGCATTTTATTTCTGGGTACAGAGCATCAGATGTTTGGTAATGGAAGCAGAATCCATCGAAATAGGTCAGTGGCTCTCAAACATAGTGAGCCGAATATTAATTAAATATGATCAATACTATTACTTAAATATTATTCAGAACATTAATTAAATATTATTGAAACACAGGATTTTGGGCTCCCCCCTCCCCCCCAGAGTTTCTGGTTCAGGAGGTCTGAGCTGCAACCCATGAGTTTGCATTTCTAACATATTTCCAGGCGATGCTGCTGCTTTAGATTCAGGGGCCACACTTTGAGGATTCTGGGTTAGCTTATGCTGCAGTAACAAACAAGCGCCAGCTCTCAGTGGATGAAGGAAACAGAGGTTTATTTCTTGTCCGGGCCAGCTGTTCAGCCAACGTGGCTGTGAGCCATGCTGCACAATGTCCGTTTCCTCAGTCTGAGAGGCAGATGCAGCAGCCACTCTCTGACGCGGCAGAAAGAAGGGTGAAGCACACCCTGACTCTTAGAGTTCCCCCTGCAAGTGGCCTGTGTCACTTCCACTCAGTTTCTCTGGCTAAAGAAAATCATACATCCACGCATAACTTCTGGTGGAGCCTGGAACATAATCTCATCATTTGCTTAGAAGGAGAGAAAAAATATTTGCTCAAATGACAATACAGATACGGAAGCTAAAAACAACACACAGAAACGGAACAGCATGCAGGTGGCATGAGAGCACTGGAGTCATGAGTGAGGAAAACCTGGCTGGTTGGTTGGCAGAGGCAAGAGTAATTAGAGACAGAGCTGTACATGAACCATCGCATGATGCTGATGGTGGTTGCTGATGATGGTTGCTGGTAATTGTCAAAGCTACTTTTGGTTCTCAACCGTGTCTAAGTTTGTTGCATTATGTCCTGGTCACCACGGATGTGTTAATATGGCTGCTGCCATGCTCCTCGGAGATTACCAAGATCCTTACTCCACATACACCTACAAGCTCAGGAAGCCTTCATCCAGGACATCACATTACCAAGACACCACCTACAAAGCGTATCCCAGCCATTAAATGTAATTTCAAAGTAACCTGGGTCTCCCACGTGTATTTCTCAAACACCATGAAGGGGACCATGGACCAAAATAAAATATCTTCAAATTTCTTTAAGTTTTTTTTTTCCATATAAAGCCCCTAATTCTTCCCTAGCCCCCACCTTTGGATTTCTAGGGTTTCTCCTCCTCTTGCTTTTATTCCAGTTGTGCAACACAAAATCCCAAAGGTCTGATTTAGCAAAACAGGGGTGGGGACCAGCCTCAGCAGGCTCAGTCTGGATCCGCGATGGTGGTGGGAGAGGAGAAGGTCTGGGTGTAACAACCTGGCCCACGGCAGCCTCACTGCAAGCCCACATTCCTTTAGGTGCCTGAGAAACATTCAGTTCCTCGTGGTCAACAGAGTTCAAATGACTTGGACATGGACTTTCATACCAGGACCGAATGATTTCTGAGGTACAAAGTGTATGCGCAGGACTTAAATATTCTGACAACATTAACAACAAAAAGGACAATGGTATATTTTTATCATTGCTCAACTGCTCATCTTTTAAATTTGAGCTTAGATAGATCCAAACATCCCAAGTGCGCTGAAATTCTGTGTGTAGTCTAGTTGCTTATCCCACCCACTGTTTCCTTGAATTTACCATGAACCATGTGATTCTTTCTCTTTACTATTTTCTCCTGGTCACTAAGTGATGGATTGGCCTGAGTTCTGAATTTTGTCCATCTCCCAGGATCACTTTTGTGAACACATCTAGGGGCAGGCAGTGTTTCTCCTCACTTTGAGAAAGAGGCTCCCTTCCCTGTGCCCCATGTGTTAATAGGCTTTGATACTGCCTCCCTCTGGGTGAGCAGTCCCAAAGACCAAGGGACCATGCTTACATGCAGCCCTCCCTCTCACCATTTAGACCACAGCCCAGGAATTCCCAATGGCCCTGGGCTTGCTTCTAGGGTTTGTGTGAGCCCGGTCCTGGTTCATCCTCCCAAGGACAGAATGTGCCATGGAATGCTTATCCCCAGGCCCAAAGAGTGGCCAAGGGGTGGCTGTTTGGGGTGTAAAGGAGCTTGGACATGTGGTTGGGAGTTTGAGGTCCATTGTGGATGGAAGGGAATTAGAAGTGAGGAGAGAAAGGGCAAAGTTTGTGGGCCAGAGACCAGAGCTGTCTGCAGTATCATGTTTGGGCACAGACAGAACTTCTATGAGCCCGAGAATTTTAACCTCAAACTTCTTGGCCTTTCACATAGTTCTGAAGGTGTATTTGTCAAGGTAGATAGATAGAATATATTTTATCTGACAACTTGGCTTACAACTTATAGTCATAAACATAGCAGATAGGCCTTCTTTAATGTCCTTGCCCCAGACCCTGACCTGGCCTGGCAGGCAGGTGGAGAACTTAAGAGGCTGGGACCCAGATCTTGGCCTGGAATAAAAGGAAGAACCTGACAATTTAATTCTATGGTGCAAACACTGATGAGACAATTTGACTACCTAATTTTACAAATTAAAAAAAAAAAAAATGGATTGCCCTGACCAGTGTGGCTCAGTTGGTTGGGCATTGTCCTGTGCACCAAAAGGTTGCTTATTCGATTCCCGGTGAAGGCACATCCTTGGGTTGCTGGCTCCATCCCTCGTGGAGGCGTGCAGGGGGCAGCCAATGGATGTTGCAATCTCACATCAATGTTTCCCTCTCTCCCTATCCCTCTCTCTCTAAAAATCAACAAACTATTAAATAGTAAACAAACAAACAAACAAACAAATAAGGATTGTCCTGAAATCAAGTTCTCTGAAGCATCACAGATAAGACTGGCCAAAAAAATAAAAATACAGAAACAAAACTAAAAAACCAAAACTTCATACTCCACTTAGCCAGCGTGGCTTTCACTTTTGTCTGCCAACAACTTGTTTGTGATACACTGTGTTGTGATATTAAGAGCACCAATGCTAGATGTTGACAACATGGTTTCTAGGCTCCAGGAGGTCAATTTTTCTGCTTACAAGCTGAGTGACCTCAAGCAAGTTTCATCCTCTCTGAGCTCCAGCTTCTTCATCTGTAAATAGAATGAGGATCCATACCTCACATGGGTGTTGAAACGGCTTAATAAGAAAGGCTGGAAGGGCTGGGCACATAATGTGTTCAACAAGGGGTAGCCGCTGCCACTCCACTACTGCTATTTTCACCTTTATTGCTACTGTTACCATTAACTGTGCTACCTTAGGCCCGTGAACAACTTAAACTCTTTTTAAAATTAATTAGAAAAATCGGGTAGCACATTCACATTGTTAAAAAATAAGACATATAGAGATGTATATTGAACAATCTTTCTCCTGCCTCTCTCACCATTCACCTCATTCCAAACAGGTTTCTCATTCTATACTTTTGTGTATTTTCATAGTATTTCTTTATTCAAATATAAGCAAATACAAAATATGTTCTTTTTCCATTTTCATACATAAAAGGTAGCATGCCATATATACTCTTATGGACTGTGCTTTTGCTTACTTAATATATCTTGGAGATCTTTTCATGTCAGTATGTAGAAAGTCTCCTCATGCTTTTTCACAGTTGCGTAGTATTCCACCATGGTGCTTATTTCATTATGCCCCTAGAGATAAACAATTGGATTGTTTCCAATGTTTTGCTCCAATGAACAGTGCTGCTGTGAATGAACTTGAACGTGTGTGATTTCATGCAAGTAGGTCAATCTGTAGGATTGGGGTAAGTGGAGTAAATGCTGTGATTTTGATAGGTAATGCCATGGTGTCCTTCATGGAGGTTGTACCATTTTACACTCCCTCCAGAATGTGAGGTCTAAGTCATATGAATTTTTTACTCATATATATCAGTTAAATAGGACCAATAATGATGCCCAATTACTAGTATATTAGTTTCTGGCTGCTGCTATAATACTTATCATAAACTTAGTTGCTTTAAACAGCAAAAATTTATTATCTGGTAACTATGGACATCAGGCATCCAGGATGGGTCTTGGTGGGCTAAAATGGAGGCACTGGCAGTGTCTCATTCCTTCAGGAGGCATGGGAGAGAATTTGCTCCTTTGCCTCTTCCAGCATCTTGAGGTTCCCACATTCCTTGGCCTGTGCCCTGCATCACTCCAATCTCTGCTTCCAGTGCACATCTTCTCCCCTGACTCTCTTGTCTCCCCTTATATGGACTTGAGATCACATTGAGTTCACCCAGATTATCCAGGATGATTTCCTCATCTAATATTCTTAGTCACATCAGTGAAGTCCCTTTTGCCATGGAAGGTAACATTCACAGGTTTGGGGATTAGGACGTAGACTTCTTCAGGGGTCATTATTCTTCCTACACAACCACCTACTGCACAGGGTGTCGGGAGAGTCAAGATAGAGAAGTCACCTGTGAAAAGCTATCTCCTTGTCTGTCTCCTCCACTAGAATATAAGAAAAGATGTGCTGTGTTTGGTTCAGCAATTTAGTATCTATTAGGTCAGAGTAAACCTTCTATATAATTGTTTTATATTTTATACTAGAGGCCCAATGCATGAAATCTGTGCTTGGCCACCGCAGTAGCGGGGGCCTCTGCTGCCTCTGCCTCTTCTGCCTCAGCCCCTCGCCTGCTGGTCTAATTAGCATATTATGCTTTTATTATTATAGCTATCTTATACTTACATTTAAGTTTTAATGCATGAAAGAATGAGTGAGATTCTTTGAAAAAAATGTAAAACATTATGCAAAGAAGCTTTTTTTTCCCCATTAAAAAAGGGGATCTGGAAAGCTTGTCTCATTAGACAAAGATTAGTGTTAAAGATAACTGTGAACTCTAGAGCTGTTATTTTGTAATATTTTGTGAATCAGTAATATGATCTGTTCTTATTCAAAACATATGTTGCATCTCTAAGTGAAGAAAATGCATCTGCCCATCTTAAATTTTTTTTCCAGTTTCAAATTAACATGCAAATAGTCTGTCCCTCTTTTCCAGGCTCCTGTCACTGAGTCACATGTCCATGGACCAAGGGACAGACAGGAATAAAGCTGAGAATACACAAGCAGGGAAGGACTCAGTTTCTGTGAATTGAATGGAAGAAACTATTACAGGAGAAACTGGAAGTGATGGCACCTCTAGGAAAAATGCCATGTGTGTCCACCTCTTACCTACCTGTCTAGGTTTTCACCATGGTGTTTTCTTCTCATCACTTCACTCATACATCGTTCCTTCATTATAAAGACAAAGGCTGACCAAGCCTGACTTCCAAATACCTTGACTTTGTTGGGAATAGGAAACTATTGTGTAGTGATGAAATAGATGGGCTCTGGGGACTGCAACCTTGGTTTGGAGCCCAAGTCCAGTACAAAATGATCTTGAGTAAAGTATGTAACCTCCCTAAACCCACCATTTTTTAAATGCAGTGGATAAATGATAATGGAAATGATAGTACTTCTCTCATAGAATTGACAGAAAGATCAAATGACATAACATTTGTGATGTGCTTAGCTTAGTGCCTTAGTAAGTGCCAGCTACTATTCCTATTATTATCAGTCACTCTTATTATCTGTCATACAGTGAAAAGAGGTTTGATATCATCAATGAACTACAGTACCCCTGACATCTCAATGGCAACCATCCCATTTGGACCAAACCATCCTTTCCTTGACCAAACCCCTTTCTCACTATCCATTGCAATGTCTCTTGGTTCTCACCTTTTTTTCTTTCTTCTCAGTTTAGATTCCAAGTACATATTATGTACCTCCCCTTTAAAACACCTTTGACTCCCTTGATCCTCTTTGTCTCTTGTATCTGACTGGCAGAACCTCAGCCTTGGTTATATCCAACTACTTGCCTCCAGCAGCCAACAATAACTGGAGAAAGATCACACAGCAGTGCACATCAAAACTATTTAAATAATTGTTTCAAAATATTGTTTGCCTTTTTAATTGTGCTGACGTTTGCATTGGTAGTGTCAAAGCAATGATGGGTAAAACTTCTGATGCCTTAGCAGGATTCAAGGCAATGGCACAGAATCTTACACATTTGTAGTTAAAAAAGAAAAAACAACAACCAGTGCCCTGGCCAGTGTGGCTCAGTTGTTGGGCATTGTGCAGTGCACCAAAGGGATGCTGGTTCAATTCCTGGTCAGGGCACATGCTCGGACTGCTGGCTCAATCCCCAGTAAGCGGTGTGCAGGAGGCAGCCAATCAATGTTTCTTACATCGATGTTTCTCTCTCTCCCTTACTCTCTGTCTAAAAATCAATTAAAAATCTTTAAAAAAACAAAACATAACAAAAAATACCAGTTTAGCTTAAGAATATCCTTGATGAAGCAGTAGAAATTATTAATTTTATTAATCTTAACTCTTGATAATTTCTTTTAATGTTCTATGTTTTAAAATGGGATGTCTGCATAAAGAACTTCTGCATACTGAAGAATGCATATCTTTTTTTCTTTTTAATTTGTCTGTATTTGCTATAACCTTTTAAAGCAGAATATGACTAGAGCACTGCACTTCTATTCACGAAACTTGCTCTGAGTTACTTTCAAACGGCTTTAGCTTTTATGCCTAGGTAGCTTATATTTCTGCTACGCTAAACAGTCCTTTTCTTTGGAGACTGCAAACCTGGGTTTGGAGCCCAATTCCAGTAACTATCCAGTAACTATGGATAGTTACTACCATCGTGTTGGTCAGCTTAGCATACTAACTTCTAGAGCAGTGATGGCGAACCTATGACATGCGTGTCAGAGATCACACATGAACTCATTTTTTTGGTTGATTTTTCTTTGTTAAATGGCATTTAAATACATAAAATAAATATCAAAAATATAAGTCTTTGTTTTACTATGGTTGCAAATATCAAAAAATTTCTATATGTGACACGGCACCAGAGTTAAGTTAGGGTTTTTCAAAATGCTGACACGCCGAGCTCAAAAGGTTCACCATCACTGTTCTAGAGGCTGGACATGCAGTTGATAACTACAGAGGATGTTAGTCTTAAAAAGTAGATCTTAGGGGAGTGAAGTTGTTTTAACCACACATCTAAGAATACTTTAGCAACAAAAGATCTGGTCAACTTGGGAATCTGCTTGAGAGAAAACACTTCAGACCACAAAGCTAACAAACATTAGGCTACACGTATCTTACAACAGACATAACCCCATTCTGTTAAAACAGGCCAACATGGAACTAGGAAAGAAGAAGGAGCTTGGCTTCAGTGCCTGACGCATCACAGTCTCATACACCTGGTCTTCCCTTTAAGTAGTTGCCATGCCAAACATATTTTAAAAATGTTAACAAAAATAAAGAAAAAAGTCCTTGAAAACATATTACCCAAGAGAACGAAGGTAAAGTATTGAACACGTGTGCAGGTGTTCTCCAGGTGAGCTTAGTCTACTTCCTCCATGCGTGAGGTGTCGTCGTCTCCTTCCAGGGACAGCATCTCTTCAGTCACAGCAGCACTGCTCTCATCAGCAGTGGGGTCATCTTCATCGATACCAAGATCAAGTTTGATCATCCTGTAGATCCTGTTAGCGTGTGTCTGGGGGTCTTCCAGACTGAAGCCAGAGGACAGGAGCGCAGTCTCATAGAGTAGGATGACCAGATCCTTCACAGACTTGTCATTCTTGTCTGCCTCCGTCTTTTGCCTTAAGGTCTCGATGATGGAATGGTCTGGTTTTATCTCAGGTGTTTCTTTGCTGCCATGTAACCCATTGTTGCGTTGTCTCTCAGGGCTTGAGCCTTCATGATTCTCTCCATGTTTGCTGTCCAGCCATATGTGCTTGTGACAATGCAGCATGGGGATGTCACCAATTGGTTTGATATGACCACCTTTTCTACTTTTTTCTCTAAGATGTCCTTCATGATTTTGCACAGGTTTTCAAACTTGGTTTTATTCTCTTCCTGTTTCTATTTCTCTTCTTCATCTTCTGGAAGTCCCAAGCCCTCCTTGGTGACTAACACCAAAGTCTTCCCCTTAAACTGCTTCAGCTGCTGCACACAGTACTCATCAATAGGCTCAATCATATAGATCACTTCTAGGCCGTGCTTCAGAAAATACTCTATGAAGGCTGAGTTAGCGACCTGGTCCTTGGTCTCACCTGTGATGTAGTAGATATGCTTCTGGTTCTCCTTCATTTTGGTGCAGTAGTCCTTGAGGGAGGCCATGTCACCACCAGAAGCAGATGTGTAGTATCTTAACAGCTCTGAGAGCTTCTTCCAATTTTGAGAATCTTCATGAATTCTGAGCTTAATATTTTTAGAGACCTGCTCACAAAATTTTTTATTGTTCTCCTTATCTTCTGCCAGTTCAGTGAAGAGTTCTAAGCATTTTTTGACCAAATTCTTTCTGTTAACTTTCAAAATTTTCCTTTGTTGCAACAACTCCCTGGAAATATTTAGAGGGAGGTCCTCAGAGTCCACTACACCTCTAATTCAGATATTCAAGGATCAGCTCCTCACAGTTATCCATGATGAAAACTCTGCAAACATACAACTTAATGTTGTTCTTTTTCTTTCTGTTTTCAAACAGGTCGAAGGGAGCACGTCTTGGGACAAAAAGAAGGGCTCTGAATTCCAACTGTCCTTCAACGGAAAAATGCTTCACTGCCAAGTGATCCTCCCAATCATTAGTCAGGCTCTTGTAGAATTCCCCATATTCTTCATTAGTAATGTCATCAGGATTTCTCATCCAAATTGGCTTTGTTTTGTTCAGTTCTTCTCGACCGATGTACTTCTCTTTGATCTTCTTTTTCTTCTTGTCACCATCCTTCTTTTCTTCTTCCTCTTCATCAACATCTTCAATTTCAGGCTTGTCTTTGGACTCCTTTCTTCTTTTTCTTCCTCTCCCTCTTCCTCTTCCTTTTCTTCAGCCTCATCATCACTGACTTCTTTATCATGTTCCTTTTCCACAAAAAGAGTAATGAGATAGCCAATAAATTGAGAGTGTTTCTGCACAATCTTTTTGATCCATCTCTCCTCTTTCAAGTATTCCATCTGGTCCTCTTTCAGGTGCAGAATAACCTTTGTTCCATAACCTATGGGTTCCCCTAAGTCAGTCCTAACTGTGAAGGATCCTCCTGCAGATGACTCCCAGGCATATTGTTCATCATCGTTGTGTTTGGTGATCACAGTCATTTTCTCAGCAACCAAATAGGCTGAATAGATCCCGACACCAAACTGGCCAATCAGAGAGATATCTACACCAGCCTGCAAAGCTTCCATGAATGCTTTGGTCCCGGACTCAGTGTTAGTACCCAGGTTATTGATCAAATAGGCCTTGGTCATTCCAATTCTAGAATCCACAATAGCGAGGGTTCAGTCTTGCTTGTTTGGAATGAGATTAATGTGTAACTCTTTCCCAGAGTCTAGTTTCCTGAGATCTGTCAAACTGATCTTGTCCAGAGCATCTGATGAGTTTGAAATAAACTCCCCAGAAAGATCTCTTTATTTGAGTAGAAAGTATTTTTTTTAAAAATATATTTTATTGATCTTTTACAGAGAGGAAGGGAGAGAGATAGAGAGTTAGAAACATCGATGAGAGAGAAACATCGATCAGCTGCCTCCTGCACATCTCCCACTGGGGATGTGCCCGCAACCCAGGTACATGCCCTTGACCGGAATCGAACCTGGGACCCTTCAGTCCGCAGGCCGACGCTCTATCCACTGAGCCAAACCGGTTTCGGCATGAGTAGAAAGTATTGATGATCAGTGACATCAACTGGGCAATTCTGCCTGGAAGGCAAACATCTCCACTTCCTCCTCCTGCACGGGTCCACAAAGGCTCTGCAGCAACACAGCACGAGGATGAAGAATCAACTCAATGCATATCTTTTTAAAAACTGATTTTAGAGAAAGAGGAATGGGGTAGGAGAGAGAGAAACATTGATTTGTTGTGACACTTATTTATGCATTTATTGGTTGATTCTTGTATGTGCCCTGGTGGGGATCGAACCCATGGCCTTGGTGTGTCGGGACCACGCTCAAGCCATTGTGATCAGTCACTCTAGAAATGCAGTCAGAGCATAGGAAGGTGCTCTTTCCTTTTCATCTTTCCTTATGGCATTTTATCTTTCTTTAGACTTATGGACACAAGATTACAAGTACTAGATGTGTATGCAACAAGCATTCCTTCTTTGTTAAAAAGGAAAAAGAACACAAAAGAGCACTTACATATTCATCACATTTCACATGACATCAGACTTACTGGGAAGTTTTCAAAAAATGGGAATGCCTGATCCCACTCCAGGACTACTGAATCAGAATTTCTGAGTCAGAGCCTGGACATCTGACTTTTTAATAAACTGGAAATAATTTTGATGATATCTCTTTTTATTTTTTTTAAAATATATTTTATTGATTTCCGAGAGGAAGGGAGAAGGAGAGAGAGAGATAGAAATATCAATGATGAGAGAGAATCATTGATCGGCTGCCTCCTGCATGCCCCACACTAGGAATCGAGCCCACAACCCGGGCATGTGCTCTGACCAGAAATCAAACCTGTGACCTTTTAGTGTACAGTACAATGTTCCAACCAACTGAGCCACCCGGCCAGGTTGAGATATTGTACTTTTAAGGGTTCAAAGTTTATTTCTGCTTCCAGAAGTGTCTCACTGAAGCCTTGAGAGAATGAAAAAGAATGATGGCAGCTACAGGGCAAGATCATAGACCACATAAGGGGGTCTCTGCGCAGAGGAAGGTTAGAAGGTTCCTTTCTCTCTGCCAGATTAGCTAATCATGGGTTGCACCCCACTCTCAGAAATCCAGACTTCCGCAGAAAGAAGATGGATTAGGAAGTAATGGCATGTTGCCATGGCAGGGGGGATGGGGAGGTGGCTCTTCTATCTCCTGGCAACCGTTTGACAAGGAGCTGCATTAGACTTTGAATTACAGGCAAGAAAGCTACCACTCGGGGATCATTTGAAAGAGAACGTTAATCAAGCTTACCTTGGTGCCTCGAGGGACATCCAGATTTATTAACAGAAAATCAATACAATGTCAGGTGCCCCTAACGTATATTTCAATGGACTATTTCCTCAGTCTGACCAGTCATGAGTGCAGTGAAGTGTCCTCAGAAAGAACCTTCACTTTAGTTTTCTGAAAGCAGCATGCCCCATGCCAAGGAAGGATTAACCTTGTTTGCCAATGCTAGGGGCCAAACTAGAGGGTGATGGAATCCGGGATACTTTTGGAACAGACTTGCCAATAATCTTCTTTTTCTCTTTGACCACTATGTCTTCTAGCTATTTCCAAGCTACTTATGTATGTCTACTTCATCCCTTTTAATCGCTGTCTGGTGTTTTGTAAGATGATGTTCTATTCTTTATTTCACCATTTCCTCGTACATGGGCACTTAGGCTGTTTCCAGAGTTTTGTTTTAACACTGCTGTCTTCAATGGGTTACTGTGCCCACGTGCAGGTAGTTTCTCTGTGATGGAAACCTGAAAGAGGGTTACTGGGTTGAAGATATGAGCATTGAACATTCTTACACCAACTGCCAAATTGCCTTTCAAAAGACTATTATTTCACATTCTTACCAACAGCTCCCTGCGAGCATCCTGCGCCCTTCCTTCTGACGGCTTTGTGCATGCTGTTCCCTCTCACTGGGATGCGTGTCCCTTCCTCATCTTACAGAGCTCTGTCCAAGCTTTCCTTCTGGAGAGCCTCCCCTCACTATCATCATTTCCACTGCTCCATTCCACTAAGATCATGAGTGTCTGTCTATTCTTACCACTGCCTTGATCCAGATTCTGGTTTCTGACATTCCAGTCTCCACATTCTCATGACCTCCCCAGAAGCCCAATAGGATCGTGTCCCCTCCCCCTTGCACATCACCAACATGAAAAGCCCGGTAGGATCACGTCCCCTCCTCCTTGTGCATCACCAAGAAGAGCGGGTTTTGTCAGCGTGGCATGGCAGCCCGCCTTGATTGTGCCTGCGGAGCACATGCGGGTCATCAGCTCGGGCTCCTCTCCACGCTCCCCAGTATGCTTGGCAGTTCCCACACAGAGCGTAGAGCTAGAAAGATTTAGTTCTGAATCCCAGAATTTCAACTCTGTGACCCCAGGCAAGTTACTTATCATTTCTAAGATGCACTTTTCCCACATGTAAAATGGGTATAATAATATCTAGCTTCAAAATTCACCCAAAATACTGGAGATTATATCAGGTGAAGTATGGAAAAAATGACATTTTGCACAGTTTTTAACTGTTGGCATCTTTAGTAAGAATATGCATTACTTTTGCCAATATAAATATTCAAGGGATGAAAAAATAGTCTGGTAGAGTTGGCATAGTGTGGTAGTTATGAGCACAGACTCTGGAGCTAGACTACCTGGTTTAAATCCAGTTTCTGTGTGACTGTGGAAAAGTTACTTAACCTTTCTGTGCCTACTCTACTGATTTGTAAAATAAGGACAATCCTATTACTTACCCTGAAAGGTTGTTGCGACCATTCAATGAGTAACGTAAGTGAAGTATTTGGAATAGCGCCAGCACGTAAGAAGTGCTGCACAGGACTTTGTGGGTGTTAATAGTGGATGGTGAAGCAGTAAATGGATCATAACTCTCTGCTATCCTCTGCCTTCCCCACATCTTTGCTAGGGTTGCTGGGAGGACTGAACGAGGTGACACCTGGGTGACACCTGGCTCATGGCGAATCCCCCTTCCACTGCTTTCCTTGCCTTTCAGTCTCAGATAGAGGACTTTTCCTTTGGAGAGGCCCTCCTGACCCCAGGCTGCCTGACGCCCCTGCCTGGTCCTGCATTAGGACACTTTTCACATGTGGTGCCATTGTGTGTACTTCTCTGCTCTGTCTGCACCCGACTAAGGACTTTAAAGGTAGGGATTGTCTTAATTTACCCTTCCATTTCCATCACTTGACACAGTACCCGGCAAAGAGTAGGAGCTCAATATACGTTTGCTGTATTTTGCATGAAGCAATATGATCACCTTCAAGCAGTTTATAATGCCTAGGATGGAAAGATACACATATTTAAAAGGGTAATCCATTCGCACACGAAGAGACCTGCTTTGGGCAATATGATGACACAAGAGGCAGCATGGGGTGGGGACGCAGGCTCTGGGGAAGGGTCTGGAGACTTGGCTGGAGGGTCCACGCCGCTCCTGAGTGTCCTGTGTGACTCTGGGACAGTGGCCTAACCTCTCTGAGCTGAGGCCCCTTAGCCGTAAAAGATGGGGAAAATAACACCAGGCTACCTGAAGATGCTTGGCGAGAACATTGGTGATTAAGTGTCAGACTTGGGGTAGCTCAGCAAGTCTGGAGAAGCTCAGAGCAGGAAGAGCCGGTGCTGGCCTGTGTGGCTCCCCAAGGCTGCGGGGAAGAGGCAGTGCTGAAGCTGAGCTTTGAGGGGACGGGCAGAAATTCAGCCAATGGGGCAGAAATTCAGCCAATGGGGGAAGCTGGACTATTTCAGGCAGGATAATATCTTGAGAAGAAAAAGCTGAAAGGAAATGAAGAGACAGACGGAAAAGAATCAGATTTCTTTACTTTATTGCTCACAGTGAGGAATGACAAGAAAAGGCCCCTTGGCTGGTGAATGCTGGCATTTTATTTCATCAGCTCTGAAGGAAGGTGGGGAAACACGGGAGGCTACAGAAGCAAAGCTGCGGGGCGGAGGGGCCTGGAGAAAACGGTGACTCCAAATTGATTAATTCAGTGAAATTAATCTTTTAAAAATAGCACTCTATTGAGTTTAAGCAAATAAACCCAAACAGAAGGTGTGAGGATCGTTAAACTAATAACCAAATGTTCCTACTGCTTTGAAGTTTAATTTAGTTGTTTAAGTGAATTTTAATGTTCTAAATGCACAACTCTGTAAAAGGGTTTTCAAAAATAAAACTGACACTTAGTTGTTTCAGCTTTGAATGTGACATAAAAACAATATTTTTATCATAGCTTTTTAATTAACTGTATTTTCTAATTTTTTTTTCAATGTGGAATTACTGTAGGAATTTTTAAAGTTCTAAAATAAAAAAAAGCAAGTTAGAATAATCTCTGGTTTAAAAATTTTTTTTCAGCAAACTTGTGCGTAGCTAAAAAGGTTTTCATTATTGTTGTTAACCTCTGAATTTTTTGAGCTCATAATCTCCCTTCTCTGGCTCATTTGCCTTCTGCATAACAACGCCTAGGAGACTAGCATAGAAAGGAGTCGTGATAGCAACCGCTGGTCCTCTAGCATCTACTTAGGTCTGTGTTTGCACCTTGTCTGCATGTTGTGATGCTGTAGAAGCTAGGAACCATCTCTTCTGTTGGTGAACCTTTGGCCAGTGCCAACCACTGAGTTACAGACCCCGTTACTAATGGATGTTGCCCCCTAGTGGAAAATCAGGGGTCTGGACACATTTGGGAGGGCCAACTGGCACTGCAGTTTCAGACCGCTCTGTTTGTATGCAAGAGAGATGAACTCCCCGTTTCAGGCTGTTCTGTCAAACCTGGTGGTAGAATAATGGTCCCCCTAAAGATATCCATGTCCTAAAACCCAGAACCTGTGACCATGTTACTTACATGGCAAAGGGACTTTGCAGATGACATTGTGTTAAGGATATTGAGGTATCCTGGATCCTGGATCATTTGGGTGGGCCCACTGTCATCACAAGGATCCTTATGAAGACAGAGGCAAGAGAGTCAGACAAGAGAAGGTGATGTGAGAATGGAAGCAGAGAGAGGGCTGAAGATGCTAAGCTTCTGGCTTTGAAGACAGAGAAAGAGACCGCGAATGCAGCGGCTCCGAGAAGCTGGAAAAGGCCAGGGAACAGTCTCTAGAACAGCCGTGGGCAAACTACGGCCCGCAGGCCGGATCTGGCCCGTTTGAAATAAATAAAACTAAAAAAAAAAAAGACCGTACCCTTTTATGTAATGATGTTTACTTTGAATTTATATTAGTTCACACAAACACTCCATCCATGCTTTTGTTCCGGCCCTCCGGTCCAGTTTAAGAACCCATTGTGGCCCTCAAGTCAAAAAGTTTGCCCACCCCTGCTCTAGAATGTCCAGCTGGATCTCAGGCCAGGTGATGCTTTGACTTTTGGCCCAGGGAGAACCATCTTGGATTCCTGACCTCCAGGACTGTGAGATAATAGTCTGAGTTGCTTTAAGCCACCAGGCTATAGAGATTTGCTGTAGCAGGACAGGAAACTGAGATGCTGCTCTAGAGAACAGCAAAGGTACCCGTGGGCATGCTGCCCGAGAGACCAGAAACCCTGACCCAGGTGCTGTTGCTTTTGTGCTAATCATCCAGGAAGAATGTGACACAGAATCTCGAAGGTCATTTTACACCATGAAAATGCATTTAAAGAAGGAAATGTTACTGTCTCTGGGCCAACAGGGGTGAGGTTGGGGGGAGGGTCACTCGAGGTGGAGTCCTTGTAAAAAAGCAAATGATGACATTGTTAACTCACTGATGCGAAAGTACACTGACTCTCCTGGGGAGAGGGAACTGTTTTTTGAAAGAAACACCTTTCCCCCCTAGACAACAGATATGTCACACATGCACTGTAGAAAACCTGAAAAATATAGAGAAGCAGAGAATGAAAATCATCCATAACTCAGCCACTCGGAAAGCCAGTATTTTAACATCTTTTATTCTAGTAAGTTTTTACAATTCTTACGATTATAGGGTATAGGGAATCTTTTAAAATTTAATATTATATCATAAACATTACCTTCATCATTGTAAATCCTCTGAAAATGTGCTTTTAATGATGATACAATACTCAACCAGTTTTCATATTCTAAAATTTAGTTGCTGTTTCCATATTATTAAGCATTTAAGCTGTTTTGGGTTTCAGTAAAATGAATAACAGTATAGTGAACATTTTTATGTAAAAAAAATTTTTTTGTCTAGATTTTGGATTATTTCCTTAAGGTAGATATCCAAAGATGAAATAACTGGTTTAGAGGTTGTGAATAATTTCAAGGTGTATGAAACTTATTGAAAATTATTTTCTATTAGGTTTGTATTAATTCCCTCTTATTAATAGCTTATATTGGGTGGGAAATCTGCATATAGTAATCTAGCTTAGTAGCCTTCAAATCTATTTTATTGACTCACCCTAAAAAATACAGTTTGTATCATAATCCAACACACACACACACACACACACACGCGCGCGCGCGCATTGATAAAGCTCCCTCTTTCAACATACAATGCACGACTATGATGTTATGTATTTTATTCTCTTCTATTATTTCAAATTCAGGTTTTTTTTGTTTTTGTTTTTCTGACCTGTCACACAATAGGTTCATTTATTTTCAGGATAGCCTTTGGGAAATACCTCAGATATATTGCTGTGGAAAAGCATGGCTATAGAACAATATTTTACAGGACTATGGGCTTGGTAACAATTCAAGATATTAAATTCAGTTTTGATTCACAAGGTGATTTTGGGGCCTAGGAATAGGTCAGGACCCAGTTTGAAACACTGTTTTAGACCATGGGAGTGGACCCAGCTTCATGTAATTCGTATGTGCATCTGCACATAGGAACTACCTCTTCTGAAAATATCCCAAGCCTCAAGTTTGCTGCCTCTTCAAGAAACATGATTGTATGATGAAATGATTTGAGCACTAGATAAAAACAACATCTGCATGGAACAGCTGACCCACCTTTTAAAAACCTGAATTTAGCCCTGCCTCTACGCCTAAATGTCATCCCCATTAGTTCTGCATTTTGGATGTTTGTTAATTCACAAAATTCTCACAGTTATACACCTTGTGATTCCTATGCATTTAATAATGGAAGATGAAGTGGCAACAACAGATCCTTAAAATTTTGAATTCTGTGATATTTTGACGCAAGTTGCACCTTTGGTGTTATCAGCACCTTTATATATCTGTGAGCTCTTTCAGCGAGGCTTTATAAAAAGATTTCAGTTTCCCAGATCACATCTGGGGAAGGCAAATGAACAAGTAGTGAGATTTTAAAAATAGAGAAAGGGACATGAAAGGAAGAAACCATCTCTATATTTAGATAGATGTCAGATTAATTTTTTGGATTCCGGTCTAAGAAATTTTTCCTCATGTGTTGAATGCTACCACTGTTGTGATGAAATATATATTTTAAAAAAATCTATCATCAAATATATCAAAAGCATTTGTAGGCCAATCAGCTCTAAATTTTATGAGATATTTAAAGGTCAAACATTTCATCAAACATATTGCATTGTTGATTGCCGTCTCCTTTTTCAGCTGGCAAAGAAACAAAGAAGAAACACAATAATGATGACATAGTTGAATGTTGAAGATTGTGAAAAAGTGCTCAAAAATTATATGACCTTTAACTTATGATTTATTTTTTCATTCAAGGAACTCAAAGCACTTCACAGTCTTACTCATCAATTTTCACAGTTCTTTAGAGTAAGAAACAGACAAAATAATCTTATCTGCACTGTGTAGACAGAGATTTAGGGGGAGAGAAGGGTCTCTAGGGCCGGAGGACCTGTCCAGATTCAGAAGTCTGAACAAAAAGTTTACAGTTTTTATTCCAAATCACCACATGTGACCCTCCTTCCCATCATAAGTGGTTTGAGACCAAAATTTGATTGTTAAACACTTACATGGCAACACTTATATGCCAGGAGCTGTTCCAAGGACTTTCCAGATGTGAACTCAGTATTCATAACAAGCCTACAAAGTGGGTACAATTATTACTTTCATTTTATTGATGGGGAAACTGATATATAAATGACTTCTTCCCAAGGGCACAGCTAGTCTGTGGTGGAACCAAAGTGTTAGACGATGTTGGCCTCCATGGTCGTAACTGTAACACTCTGCTGCTTCCCCTGTGCTAGAAGGTGAGTCCTCAGCCTTTTCATTCGAAAGCCAACCTTTCCAAGGATCTTATGATGTCTGCTATTTTAGAGCATAATTTTTGATGTGATGACTTTGGTCAGAGAAGGACTTCAAAAGCCTGCGTGTATGTGTGTGTCTGTGTGTGTATGCATCACACACATCGATGAAGCAGGAGAGAAGTTTACCCACTATAACTCAGATGCCCCCCCAAAAGTAACCTTATATCCTTATATTCACAAACTGAGCCCATCCACTTGAAACCATCCCCCTTCTTTCCCATGCTGAGGAAGATACTTAAAATTGTTTATTAAATTTAACTTAGTCTCTTCCAGTTTAAAACTGTCATTTGTGGGTAAATAGTGGATTCAAATTCACATTCCATCTCAGGGCTGTCCCTCCCTGTCCCTCAGGCACCTGGGCTCAGATGTAGGGCCTTTGGGTTTCCCCTGGCCTTTGTCAGATGGCCCTCAGCCTATAGGGTCCCTGGCAAGCTCTATACATGATGCTGAGGAGAAATGGGTCCTGGATAGAATTGTGGATGTCACTGCTAAAGTTGAGGGTCCCTGCTACAGCCTTTATATATATTTTAAAAATATTTTTATTGATTTCAGAGAGGAAGGGAGAGGGATAGAGAGATGGAAACATCAATGATGAGAGAGAATCATTGATCAAGCTGCCTCTTGCATACCCCATACTAGGTATCAAGCCTACAACTCAGTCATGTACCCTGACTGGGAATCAAACCGTGACCTCCTGATTCCTAGGCCAATGCTCAACCACTGAGCCATACCAGCCAGACATTTATAAACAGGTCCTGTGCTCTGTGGCCTCCCTGTTGGATGCCCAGTCTTCTTCTGGTCTACCAGTGTTCTTAGCACTCCCTTATCCCCCACTGGTCCTTGTGGGTCTTCCTGGAGCCCTGGATGTGGCATGTAGGCTGGGGTCCACTTGAATGAAGCTGCCCCACCACTCCCTCCAGGCATCGAATGCAGGGCCAGTGCCCAGCAGTCTCCTCTGACGCAGAACCCAGTGTCTTCAAGTTTCTCAAAACATAAAGCGGGCTCCTTACACCCCTTCTGGAAGTTTCCACCCACAAGATAAGCCAGAACATTTGCATCAGACCTTTAGCCCTCTCTCCCTTTCCCCTTTCAAATGTTTTGCTCTTATCCAAGTTCTTCCCTTCTCTTTGCTTATTTAAAGGGAAAGTTTCAGAATTTAGGAAATACCTTTGTCGCTCAACAAAACCCAGCTTTCAAGATTATTATCTTCACCATGGACTTCAAATCAATTTGAAACTTAAAGCTGAGCTATGATGTCTTCGATCCCAGTGGTGTCACCTTCTCTCTGAAGCAAAGAACCACTGAGGAGCTGTTGAAGCAATAGGTGGGGAGTAAAGCAACATGATTTACTAAGATGATAAACAGCATTCCTGGATGCAGGTACCAATAGGAGGGAATAATGAGAACACAACTTAAAAATCTTAATTATAGACGACTTATTGGAGTACACGGATATTATGGTAAGTACACCTGAATGGGCTCCTTTTTTTTTTTTTTTTAAGAATTACACCCGGAACCACTGCCATGGCCCCGTTTTTGTCTTTTCTACCACAGTCTGTCCTTGATCTCCTCTAACAAAGATATTTTCTGTTCCTTCTCTATTTTAAATCCTTTAGTCTTCTATCACCTTTAGAATTAAGTTCAGTTTCTCCTGTGATCTGGGCTCAGCCTCAAGTTACAGTTTCCTGTGATTCCACCTCCCCTTGCTCCAGTGCATCCTGTGCCCCAGCTGCCAAACCGAATTCCCTGGAGGCCCTCTCAGCATTCTGCAGTCACAACAGCCCTTGCACATGCTGCCCACCTCCTTGAATGCCTGTGATCCTCATCCTTCACCCTAACCACTGGGCTTGTCCTTCAAGACTCAGATCAAGTGGCATCACCCCGGGGAGGTTGTCCTTATACCCCCGACATGCTTTCTGAGTTTGATGTGTCTCCTCTGAGCTACCGGAGGCTTTGCTATCCTACTGTTTATCAAGTTGTTTTAATTGTCTGTTTATATCTCTTTATCACCACACACACACACACACACACACACACACACACACACACACACACACGGGATCATGAACTCTGAAAGGCCATAACTTGTGTTTGCATCTCTGTATTCTCAGAATCTAATACAAGTGTCTGGAACGTATTAGATGCTAAAATTTGTTTCATTACTGAGGAAAGAAAGGAAGGGAGGAAGAGGGCATTTAGGGTACATCAAGGCTCAGGAGGAGCAAGCATCATGCCTGAAGCTATTTTACTTTTTTGGACGAACAGATTGGCTAGAACAGCAAATGCTGCCTCCTAAGGGCTTGGGATTTTGTCCCCTCACTTGACTGGCTCACAGTGCCTGGCACAGTGCTTGGCACTTCGCAAGGGCTCAGTACCAATTTGCTGATTGACTTGTCCAGCTTCCCACTTTGCCTCGGAGGACACAGGCAAGGAGGGTCCTCCTATTAGCCTGTGGCAGGAGGTCCCCAGCTTAGAGCCCCATGTAATTTTCTCTTTCCCTGGGGTGGCTGTGCTCCTGAGCAGTCACCCCATCATAATGGCCCCTTGAGGTGAAATGGGAATCCAACACCTGCCCCCCGCAATCCCTCCAACCTTTTCAGTAATTGGTATTTGATACCACCCTCCAGGGGTCCCCATGGCACACCAAGGTTTACCATCCCACTCCGCTCCTCTGCCTTCCAGGAATGCAGTGCATAACATCAGCAGAAGTCATAGAGAAACTTTCTTAAAAGTCTGGTAGAGGAAAAGGAACCATGTCCCCATTACACCTTACAGAAGCCATAACTTGGATCAAGACTTCTGCTCTTGGTGTCTCAACTGTTTTGTTTTGTTTTTCCAGGATAGCTTATAACAGAAACCATTATATATTTACAATGATTTTTAAGTTATTGTCTATAACTGTACTTAATTTCCTTGGATGTAACTAACATTTCCGGCTTCTCTGGCATGTAGGTAGGAAATGAAGTTACATTTGCTTTTGATGCCCAAACTGAAAGTGTTTGGGCCTCAGCCAGCTTTGCTGTGAGGTCTCACCAGCCTCTTACCGAGTATCTCCTATTTACTTCTAGAGGTCTTTAAAGAGTGCTCAGAAACGTGTCCATAGTCCCCACGCAGCATCACCGTGTTCTTTCTCTTCCAGCCGCACATCTGCCGCTCATGTCTGACTCCCCCACGCCGGTATCCATGCGCTGGAAACTTCTTAAAGGCACCTTCCTGTGTATTGCCATTGTGATGGTGCCCTGTTGCAAATTAAGCTCAGAGATGGTTTGGGGAGACTTCAGTAGACTCCACAATCTTGATGTAATAAAAGAAGCCTCATTAAAAAAATGTTTAATCCAAAAATAAAAAAGTCTCAGACCAACCTCTGCCACTCCTGCAGACCTTTATTACATCAGCAAGCAACAGGGGAAAAAGGGTCCAGAAAAACCTCTTCTGGAAGCGAGTCCAGCTCCCTGCCCTTTCAGCTTCTCACCTCGGCCAGCTGTCAGCACCAAATGTCTGCTTGAGGCAGTCACTGCTACATGCCAGAGGCTGCCTTCGATTGGGGGTGGGGCTGGCGCTGGCAACCAGAAAACCTCTGAAACAATGGCCGGATGTCGGGCCCTGGGAACACCCCTTCCTCGGTGCAGGACTCTTATTTCCTAATTATAAAAGGTGGGGAATGTCTCCATTTTATCCAGCCCACGCATTTTTCATACTATTTTTACAAATGAGAATGCATTTTTAACTAGAATCATGTTAATCAGCAAGTGGGTAATTTCATTATTGAAGAGCCATTTCTGGCATTCGCTATTCTAATTAGCAAGGCATCGATGGAAATACTAATATCAGAAGCACTTGACCAGGCTCTCTTGATGTAAGGCCAACTCTTCGACCCTATACAGTTCAGGGCGGCTTGGGGAGCATGCAAAGGAGGGAGGCGGGGGGACAGCAGGCCCTGTGCAGGAGTGGCCTCTCTCCCACCTGTCACACCTGGGCATTCAGTACTCGGTTGTACTGAAACTAGAATTTTTACTTTAAATCAGAAATTTTTATTCACCACCGCTCTCCTGGTGTATTTTCTAACAATGCCTAAGTAGAAAAGAGTAAGATCGCTTACCTCAGCCTTTCCCGTTTCCTCTGGGGGGGACTCTGTGAGGTGTCAGGGAGATGCTCTGATGAAGCCATTCGGAAGAGCAGAGCTCGACCTTCCTCCTGGGGCCCTGTGCTTTCTCTGGAGCCCCGATCTGGGCCAGAGCAGGGGTCCTAATCCTAGGAGACCTCTCATACCACAGGCCGGGACTTCTTTTCTATGCCAGGCCCCCACACGCCTCCCTCCCCACTGGCTGTGGCTGTTGAGGTCATTTTTTAGTGTGAACCCTCCCTAAGTCCTACACTGTGACTTTGAGACTTTGCGCTCAGTATCATGGCTATTTCAGCATCAACTGCAAATGCGGAGGGAATGACCTGGGATTCTTTCCCTGGAGCACCCCTGAAGATAGTAAAGGAGAAGTGTGTTGCCAGATGACCTTCTGAGGACCCCAAAAGGAATACAGAGAGAGGGAGCCCACATGGACAGGGCTGGCCTCAGAGGAGGGCAATAATATTTGCTGTGACCCTACTACAAGCCGGGGCATTGCAGACATTTTATTGCCTCCAGACCTGACTGGTGGGTATTATCATCCCCATTCTGCAAGTGTGGAAACGGAGTCTGATAGATTAAGCAGCTTGCTTTGCTCAAGGTGGGATTTGAGCCCAGGTGAGCTGCCTCTTTTACCAGAGCATCTTGCTGACCTCTCGCAGGGGTGAGTGAGGCTGAGGTCATTGTGCTAAGATGCCTGGCCTCCATCGGGGTGAAAACGCTGACTCTGGGGCCCAGTGGCCCCAATTTCACCTTGTCCTGACAGGAGCAGCTGGAAGGATGGGGCGGAGAGTGGGGAAGGCATGGGGGGCAGGAGAGCGGTCAGCAGATTTTGCCCCGCACCCTCTGCTCCTTTTGCTAATCAGTATGTGAAGCAGAGCCTCCCTGGGGAGCCCCTTTGGGCCTCACATTTTCAAAGAAATTCAGGCAAAAGGCAGGCAGGCATTCGTTCTGAGCCTCCTATCAGACCAGGAATAGAAAGGTGACAGTTCCCCTCTGAATGAGATGTTCTGGGAGCTCAAAAGACAAAATGGATTCCCAAGGTTTTTTTTCTTTCTCCCTTTGTCTGAGACAATTTCTCTTCCCACTGTGAAACCGCTGCTGAGTAACCTTTCCCGAACCTCACAGTTTGGTAAAGGAAATACGTTTCCTGCTGCCCAGAAACAGCCTCCCATTATCCAGCGATGGGTAGGGCGGAAGCCCGAGGCGGGAGGCGTAGTATCACAAGGCGGTGACACCAGCGAAGTGCCCACTTGTGTGTTTATACACCCGGTGCCGGAGGTGCACATCGGAAAACCAGGCTCCTTGTCTGCTCAGCAGATGACAGAGCCGAGTGCTGCACAGCCCAGGACGAGGCACCGACCCTCCTTATGCAAAACGAAGCATCAGAGGGCAGAAAGCCTGCATCATGATATTTTCATGGATGGATCTTCACCAGGTGAGCCTTCCAAAGTGCCCCCCATGTTCCTTCTCATATTTCTTTATAAAATAAAAAAAGCAAAAGCAACATACTTTGTAGGCATTGTGTGACTTTAAATTGGCAATTTAAAAATAAATCACATGGTGAGAAGGGATTATTTATGGTTGATGAGATTATAGGTTATTTAACATTTTGGTGTTTGTTATCTGGTTTTCAGTTTCTAAATTGAACATGAAACACTTTTCTATTTAAAAAAAGAAAACCAGAAGTGAATTCTTTTACAAACCAAAGGATAAGGTCAGTTCTCCCTCTCAAATCTCCACTGTGGAAGGGCAGCAGCAGGGAGAGCAGCAGGGAGAGGGCTCAAGCTGTGCCTTGGCCCACTGTTCGCTCTCATGCTTTTAAACGCCACTTCTCTGACTCCCAGTTTTTCTCTCTCATCGGTCCTCTTCCCTGAACTTGAGATTTGGGTTTACAGCTGCCCATTGGACAGCTCCACTGGGATGTCCAACAGAATCACAACTGAACTAACTATCCCTCTCAAACCCACTGCTCTTGCAAACCTCCTTCTCCAATAATGGCAGTTCCATATTTCAAAGTCATTCTTGACTTGTCAGTTTCTCTCACATCCTACAAACAATGTGTCTGTAAATCTGGCCGGCATGCATGTCATATCCTGCCACCTCATGAAATCAAACCTCTCCTCTTCACCTCCACCGCTGGTCCTCTGAGCCAAGCTCTCACTCAAATGCCTAGATTACTGGGACAGCCTCTATTTATTTATCTTTAAAATATTATTAAATTTCTTTGGTTGACATTGATTAATACAATTATATGGGTTTCAAGTGTACAATTCTAAGATATATCATTTGTATATTGCATTTTGTGTTTACCACCCAAATCAATGGGCAATTAATGCATCACTCGAAAACATCTTCTGGAGGAATAAACGAATGAGCAGGACTTCCTTCATGTCCTTATTTATAAAATGGGAGGACTGGACTTAGTTGATGCTGTATCTTAAAGTACATTTTGTCCATTTAACTGAAAAATGAATGCAGGCACTTGGTAAACAATTCAAATAAACTGAATGAAGTGTGTAGTGACCATAGGTTTCTCTTCTACACCAAATTCAGAGTCCTTGGTTTTCCTGTTCAGACATAGGCACCATACCAGGTTCTTATGCAAGTTTCCAGACATTCTGTGAATACAGGTATCGTGTCCTCCTTTGTCCACAAGTTGCTCGCTGCCTTTTCCCTAAAACAATGTAGCATGAAGATTGTTCCATACCAGCGTCCATAAGATTACCTCACACTTTCCTACAGCTGCGTGACCCTTCATCCCTTGACTTAGATGTTCCGTCTGTTCGGTTGGCTCCCTAGTGATAGTCAGTTGTGCTAGTCTTTGCCGTTACAAACTTCGAGTACACATCTTTGTATATGTGCACAGCTAGAGGATGAATTCTTAGAAGTATAATGCAGGGTCAAGGGATACGTACACATTTTACTCTCATATTGCCAATTACCCTTCCAAAGAGGTTGTACCTACTCTCACTGACAGTGTAGGGGTCTCTGCTTCTTCTGCCTTACTAAGACTTTATTATTAAACTTAAAATAAATTTATCAAGGTGATAGATGAAAAATGATACTGTCCTGTTTCGTATGAGTTTGACCATCTTTTATATGGCCACCAGGGGCCCAGTGCACAAATTCGTGCACCTTGAAAGGAACTGTGGGCAGCGAGGCTGTGGTGGGCACAGGGGCAGGTCTCAGTCCATCCTCTGGCCCCGCCTGGCCCCTCCTGCTGCGGCCCCCAGGCCCCCTGCCTGCCGGCAGCCCTGCTCCCAGGAGCAATTGGGGCTGGTGCCAGCAGTGGGTGCAAGAGTCGGCTGCTGGCTCCAATCACCCCTCAGGAGTTGGGGGGCTGGTGGTGGAGAAGCCCTGAGAGGTGATCAGGGCCGGGGCTGGGCGCTGGCAGCAGGGGTGAGCAGCGGGTGGGCAACTAATTTTCAGTAACCACCAGAGGCTTGCCCCGATGGCAGCGACTGGCACCCTGCCTTGGTCTGGCACCCCCGCTCACCTGCCCCACCATCCCACCGTGGCCGACACCCACCATGTTCCATGCACACCCCATGGTGGTCAGCGCACATCATAGTGACCGGTTCTTCAGTTGTTCGGTTGTTCTGCTGTTCGGTCTATTTGCATATTAGCGTTTTCTATATATAGATGCGCCATTTGTATTTCTATTTCAATGAATTTCCTGTTCATGGCTTTGCTATAAATTTATGATTTTTTCTATTGGTTCATTGACCTGTTTTAAAAATTGATTTAGGATATATATGTATGAAGTTAGTCTTCCGACATTTATTTTGCTGGCATTTTTCCAGTCAGTGGTCTTTCTGCTTTACTTTGCTCATGATATTTGTTGTCATGCCGAAAATTTTTAGTTTCATCAAGTCAAATACATCAGTGACTTCTTTTATGGCTTTTGGGCTTTGCATATTGCTTAGAAATGCATTCTTCATTCCTATAGTATAAAATGTTCTCATATCCTCTCATACTTTAGTCTAATACTTTTATAGCTTTTATCTTATTGTTAATACCTAGATACACCTGGAATTTATTAAGTGTAGGGATCAAATAAGCAATTCAGTTATTTTTTCTCCCATGCTGGCAACCCAGTTGTCCCAATACCATTTATTAAAGGATTTGTTGGTTCCTACTGGTTTAAAGTGCCATCTTTATCCAAGAAGAAATTTTCACAAGCATTTGTGTTTATTTCTGGCCTCTTTTCCATTGAATTGATGTGCCTATCTGTTCATGGCTCACTACCCACATAATTCCATTACTTATTGTGGTTTTGACAGTGCATTTTAATACCTGCTAGGATTTGTTTCCCCTCATTTCTTTTCCTTTTCAGAAAATTTCTGGTGATACTAGTATGTTTATTTTTTCCAGATGAACATTATTTTGATTGTTTCATTTTTTGGGGGTGTTGAGCTATATGAGTACTTTTTAAATTTTGGATATTAACCCCTTATTGAATGTATGTAGCTATTCTGACAGGTGTGAGGTGATGTCTCATGGTTTTAATTTGCAATTCTCTGATGATTAATAATGTTGAGCATCTTTTCACATGTCTTCCATAGGAACTTTAGAATCAACTTGTTACATTCCCCAAAAAACCCCTTTGACATTTTTATTGGGATAGCATTCTGTTTATAGATTAATTTGTGGAACACTGACATATTTATAATGCCTAATATCCTTTAAAATTAGTTCACACTGGTGCTTTTATTATAGAAACTAGAGGCCCAGTACACGAATTTGTGTATGGCCTGGCTGGTGATTGGGGCCAGTCGGGGCTGATTGGGGCTGGCCGGCCAGGGGAGAGACCATGGGAGGTTAGCTGTGGGAGCACTGACCACCAGGGGACAGCTCCTCTGTTGAGCATCTGCCCCCTAATGGTCAGTGAGCATCATAGCTACCAGCCAGTCATCTGGTCATCTGGTTGTCTGGTTGTAATGGTTGCTTAGGCTTTTATATATATAGACTAGAGGCCCGGTGCACGAAATTCATGCATGGGGGAAGGAGGTGGAGGGGAAGAGGTCCCTCAGCCCGACCTACACCCTCTCCAATTCGGGAGCCCTCAAGGGATGTGCTACTGACACCTTGGACCCACTCCCTGTGGTTCTCTGCTCTCTGTGGGGCCTGCCTGCTCCACACCACCGGGATTTGCAAGCAGGCCCTGCTGGGTGCTCCCTGCGGACTGCTTGTCTGCTCGTAGTTCACCACCATCACCACCCAGCAGGCCCTGCTAGGTGCTGCCTGTGGGCCCCACTTGCCTGCTTGCGGGTCACCACCTTGACCGCCCAGCAGGCCCTGCTGGGTGCTGCCTGTGGCCCTGATTGCCTGCTGCCCGGTCTCTGCAGCAACCGCCCAGTAGGCCCTGCTGGGTGCTGTCTGCAGGTCGTGCCACCACTGCCAAGCAGGCCCTGCTGGGTGCTGCCTGCGGGCCCTACTTGCCTGCCCCCGGGTCACTGCCTCAATCGCCCACCAGGCCCTGCTGGATGCTGCCTGTGGGCCCGATTGCCTGCTCATGGTCACCGCCACCACTGCCCAGCAGGCCCTGCTGGGTGCTGTCTGCAGGTCGTGCCACCACTGCCCATCAGGCCCTGCTGGGTGCTGCCTGCGGGCCCTACTTGCCTGCCCCCGGGTCACTGCCTCAATCGCCCACCAGGCCCTGCTGATGCTGCCTGTGGGCCCGATTGCCTGCTCATGGTCACCGCCTCCACTGCCCAGCAGGCCCTGCTGGGTGCTGCCTGCGGCCCCACTTGCCTGCTGGGCTCATGTTGCCAGGGTGATGCTGCCAACGTCCTGCCCAGCCTCTGTGGGTGCTGCCATCTTTGTTGCGGAGTGACAGTTAATTTGCATATTACTCATTTATTAGATAGGATAGATAATACAAGCTTATTGTAAAAAAGTTCTAACAATTCTGTAATGTATGAAGTAGAGCATGAAATCCTGTTTATCCTCCCATAATCCTTCCCCTAGAGGCAACCACAGTTAATAATTAGGTGTTCATTCTAGAAGGTGTTTTTTAATAAGAACATTTGTAATCATATATGCACATATACATTTTAACATGTGTATTTGTTATAGAGCCATATCTAACTTCATATCACATATACTATTTCTAGCCCGTTTTGCATCAATTATATATCATGGATATAGCATCAGGTACATGTTAATACCTGTATATCTGTCTTATCCTTTCAAAGGTCACACAGCAGCCCACTGAATGGGAGGACAAGGATACCATAATTAATTTACCCTCTCCCCCATTGATGAATATTTGCATTGTTTCGAATTTTTCCTAATTACAAATAATGCTGCAGTGGACTGCTCTGAGCATTACCTTTGCACTTTTGTGAAGATATTTCAACCAGATAAATTGCTAGAAATAGAACCACTGGGTCAACGTCTATAAGCCCTTTCATAACACTCCAATGGAAAAGTGTATAACATAGAAAAGACCTCTACCTCAAAGGGAACATACCCTTTCCTAGCACTGCCCTGGGTTCAGAATCCCTTTACAATGCATGCAGGTCCAGTAGCTGGTGAGGTGAGTGCAACTAACAGATCTGGGAGCACACAGAGTCCTTGTCTCACCGAAGGGGCTGGCTCTGAAGGCTGACCAAGGCTTTCAGCACAGCTTGGGCAGGGATGCTGGGGGAGAGCCTCAGAGATGCATGGCGGTAGTGAGAGGTGTTCCTGGGTGACTGACCTGTAACTTAGAATACAATTTTTCCATAAAAAGTTATAGTTAGTAGTAGTGGGAGGTGACATTGAAGGACTAATACAGCATTAGCGCATGAATGCAGGGACTTTGAAAAATACCAGTAAGTGAGCTTTGCTGTGTTGCTGGCTGGAGAATTGAACCACTGCAAACAATTGTTCCAATAAGACAAGGCTTTCTGAGTCTAGACAACGTTCTTAAAAATGAGGTTTTTAACCATTTAGGAATTGGAGGCTGTGCATAGAAGATGCATTTACCAGCCTCTGCTCCTTCTCTTTGATGATCCCAAGTTTCCCAGAGGCTCCTGTTGGTGCCAGAACAGGTCTGTCATTCCTACAACTTCCCATGTAGTTTAGTTACATCCTTTTAGTTGTCTTTAGTCAACTCTTTCTTTCTTTCCAAACCCTCATCACTTTTCTTAATCCCTTCACACAGCCCCAGCTCTCTCATCTCCTAGATGACCCAGATCATATCAATTCATCTCCTACCAGTATATGACCCCAAAATTAGGCCATTGAGCAAACACTGCTCTAATTTCCTATTTTCCACTTTACCCTTGATATATTCATCTGTCCAATATCAAAAGATGAATGCCCAGTTAAGGCCACCCTATGCTCCAGATACCTGCCCTGGGCCACTGCAATGCACAACCATAGAAATCCTCCTTCTTTACCTCCTCTTTCACCCCCGTCTCCATATTAACAACAACGCTCTCCTTCTTTAACTACCATTTACTCTCTCTCTCCTCTCAGTCAGTCTTCAAAGAGTTATTTACAGTTGTCTCCACTTCCTTGCCTTCCTTTCCCTCTCTATTGTACTGCAACCCATTTATTCTTTCCATATATATTTATTAAATACTATTAAAGGCCAGGCACTATGTTAGATCCTCAGACTACAATAGCAAGTAAAAAAAAAAATGTAAGGCCCCTCACACTTAAAGAGCTTATGGACTATTTAGAAAGACAAACAGATTATAACAAATGACATTTTAAAAGTACATAAGTGAAAGCAACATATGAGAGTCTCATGTACAGCAAGAAAGCTGATCTGCTATCCCTATTTGTTTTGTAAAAGCCACCATGTGGAACTACCACTATATTCCCTAGGACTGATTAAGGGTAGGAATTTCTCACCCTGGAGGAGGTCAATGGGAGAGACTTTTGAAGGTAGCCAAACCTTTGGCATCCTGCAGATCTATTTGTAAACCAGTCTATTGGGGTGCATGGTTAGGCCAGGAGTAGGGAGGGGGCACATAACAACCCCTCTAGCCCTCTGAGTCCAGTACAGAAATGAGTGGCTAGATTTCTCAGGTCTCCTAATGAGAATGTGCTAGTTTTGGGGGAGAATCTACTTGTTGAGCCCAACCCCAGAAAACAGGCTGGCATGGGTGTTGCATTTTGTCAAATGCATTTTTTTTACAAGTACGGAAGATGTAATGGGCTTAATATTGGAATTAGCCTGTGGGCGGAGTTGGAAGGAGGACTGGAGGCTGCAGCTGAAGAGTCAGAGGAAAAGTCACTAAAGGCCTGTCGCTGGGTTCAGATTGCCAATATCGCATAAGGATTTCTGCATCTGTGTTCACGTGAATATGCGACTTTAGTTTTCTTTTCTTTCTTTTTAAAGAATATACTTTTATTGATTTCAGATAGGAAGGGAGAGAGAGATAGAAACATCAAGGACGAGAGGGAATAATTTATTGGCTGCTTCCTGCATGCCCCCTACTGGGGATCGAGCCCGCAGCCCCAGCATGTGCCCTTGACTGGAATTGAACCTGGAACCCTTCAGTCCACAGGCCGACACTCTATCCATTGAACCAAACCGGCTTGGGCTAGTTTTCTTTTCTTATGATGTCTCTCTGCCTTTGTTATTAGGATAATACCAACCTCCTATAATGAATTGGAGAATGTTCCTTCATGGTCAGTTTTTTGGAAGATATGTAGGATGTGTTAATTTTTCTCTTAAGTATTGGATGGAATTATCCAGGTGATCTTTGAAAAGCCAATTTCAGATTCTCTCTCTTTTTAGCTTAAAATTCTGCTGTTGCTTCCTGTGCCATTTAGATTTAAGATCTAAACATCTCACCTGACTTACAAATCCCTACCTGTCTACTGTGCCAGGCTCATCTCTCGCCTGTCTACCACCTTCTCCCACTTTTGTGTGTCCCTCAGACATATTGAGCTTGCTCTCACCATACTCAATTCATCCCCACTTTTGGGCATTTTCATTGTCTGTTCCTTCAGCCTGAAATGTGCTTTCCGCAGGTCATTTCATCACTGGGGCCATCTTGTTTTTGGATTGCAGGCTGAATCTCACCTCCTCAGAGAGGTCTTTCTAAGGATAAGGCCAGACTGAAGGATCTATTTCTTCAGGCTCTAAAACACCAGCCTATTTGAATTCCCTGCATGACACTTAACCACACCTGCAGTTCTTCTTGTTTATTTGCTAACTATCTCTTCTCATCCTATATAATAAAAGCCCAGCAACCATAATGGCAGAATGACCAGAATGACTGCTCGACCAGTCACTATGAGGTGCACTGACCACCTCTTGGTCCCTCCCTCCAGCCTGCAGGCTCCGATCATCAATGGTGAACGGGGACCTGGGGTGGGTGGCAGAAGATGCAGGTGGCACCAGGCCAAGGCCCTCGCCCTGCCAATCACCCCCCACACAGAGGGTGACCTGCAGTGGGGGTGGGGCCAGAGAGCGGGTGGGAACGGTTGATCTCTCTCTTTTTTTTTAATTAATTAAATCTTTATTGTTCAGATTATTACATTTGTTCCTCTTTTTCCCCCCCATAACTCCCCTCTTCCCAGTTCCCGCCCCACCCTCCGCCCTCACTCCCCACCCACTGTCCTCATCCATAGGTGCACGATTGTGTTGATCTCCTGGACCCTCCCATCAGGCTCCCATCGCTGGATGGGGAATGGGGAACTGGGGTGGGTGGCAGCGGGGGGTGTGGCTGGCTGCCTGCAGCCGGGGAAGATGGCCCTGATCACAGGCTAGGCCTGGGGACTGTACCCACACATGATTTCATGCACCAGGCCTCTAGTTTGAATATAAGCTCCTTAAGTAAGAACAGGGACCTCATGTTTTTTTCTTGCCAGTGTCTCCCTACTACCAGTAACAGTGCTGACACATAGTAGGCAATCAATTGGTTGAACAAATGAACATCGATAACAGTAGTAGCTGCCCTTTGGGAGCAGCTACTGCTTTAAGTATTTACAAATTAAATATCATTTGATTTAATTCTCTATATGAACCCTAAAGGCAATTATTATTTCCTCCTATTAACTGAGAAGGAAATGAAACTTAGAGACACTAAATAATATGTTTGCAGCCACACAGCTGTTAGAGCCAGGGTACAGCCCAGGTTTGTCATACATCAGAGCCTGAGCTAATCTGTACCTGGATATACATCCTCTTTGGTTACAGGCAGGAAAAGCTGATCTACCAGATTAGAGGTAGTGACCTCAGGCTGACAGATGTGTGTGAAAGCCCAGGTGAGACCCCTTGTTCTGAGCAGTGACCTGGGTGGACCCTGGGATCTGCTGCAGAGGCCCCCGCACCCTGCACCGCCTCGCTGAGTAACGTGCTTGGCTCAGGCTGAGCTTTCACTTCCTCTTTTTGAAAATGGATTTCTCCCTTAAACACAGTTGGCTCCACCTTTTACATAATGCAAATCCTTACTCCTGTCTTTGTGAAACCAGTCAGAGTCCTTGTGGACCCAGGTGGCTGTGAGCTAAAGCGCTGGCAGTTTAGCAGTCCAGCCACAGAGCTGACAGTGAGGACGAATCACGTGAGAGCTTCCTCTGCTCCAAGCGCTGCAACAAGAACATCTCAGGGGCGATCTGATGTCATCCCATGACTGCCCCAGCAGGCAGCTCTGGTTACTGGCCCATTTTATGGATTAGAACTCTGAGGCTCAATGAGGTTAAATTACCCACCCCAAATCACATACCTAGTCTATGGCAGGGCTGGCACAGGATGTAAACTAGGTCTGTTTAGACTCCTGCTGCCTATGCATGCCTACCTTATTGAGTGCTGTGTCTGGCTGAGAATTATGCTTTCGGTGATGTTTGCTATTACTTTCGTACAACAGGGGTAAGATAATAATACTCATGATGCCTAGAAATGACTGATTTCCCTCTGGAGGTGACACCCCCCCCCCCCCATCCCCCAGGCAATGACTGACAAGTATGGGTGTAAAAGGCTAGTCCTTTGTCTCAGGCTAAATAACTCTGTGGTACCATTGGTGCCATGGAGCTCCCTTCAGGACCAGGCTGGGGTTCAAGTTCCACTGAACTGTTCTGGTCTGCTTCCCTTCTTCATCCTCTCCTGATAGCATTGCACCAAGAGCCCCACCTCAGGTCTTCTGTAGTACCTAGGACAAGCCCTGTGACTCCAGAACTACTTTTCGTATTTTGCAGGAGAACATGAGGCTGGCGGAGCTGTCCCCACTAAAGGTACTCCACGCGGCTTCTCGGGTGTGACATGATTCTGGGCTGCCTGCCCATGGAGGGATGTTTTTCCTCGGCTTCTATCTTTGAAACAACTGCTTCCCAAGGATAAGAGGCCTGATTTCCCCTTCGCATCCTCTACTCCTTCTGGCCTCACTCTTTTCTTCATTCTTTCCCTGACTTAGTTCTCATCATCATGGACCAAGGCTATCAAATACATGCAGTTAAGCTGGGGGCCGGATGTGGGCTGCCCAGCACTATTTCCTCCTGTCCCTTCCACTAACAGCACACCTTGCAAACCACGCCCCCCACTTCACAGTGTGGGGGCACATGCCCCAGGCTGGACCAGTGCACCATCCCTGCTGGTTTAGAGATGGATTCAGAAGTGAGCACATGATCAAGCAAGGCCAATCAGAAGCCGGCTTTGAGACTTTTTTTTTTTTTTAAACCAAGAGGAAAGACAGTCTCCTGCCCCCGAAATGCTGGAAGGAGTCTCATCAGACTGTCAATGGCCACTTTCCCTGCTACACGGAAAACAACCCTTCCGAGGTCAGGGAGAATAAGGAGCAACAGCACCCAGAGGTGGAGAGAGAGAAAACATGATATTGACGACTGCTACCGCCCTGATGGATTCTGTCCTTCCTGCGTACACAAGCCAGGGCTATTGATTCCTGTCTGTTGCACCTGAAAGGTTCTGATGGACACTGAGCACAGCTCCATGTCACTCCCAGGGCCAAGAATCCCAGGGGATGGCCATATTCTTCAAGGGCTAGCAGCAGCCCAGTCGTCAGGTGAGATTAGGTTGGACCAGAATCAGGCTCCCTGACTCCAGTTCCTGTTCTCTTTATTCCAATCTCGGGGGTTTTCCAGGGAGATAATTTCCAGGCCTCACACCTGACCAGGATATGGATCAGCTGGAAGGGAGCCGGATCTGGAGGGTCTACTCTAGTCAGAAGTCCCTCGGGCAGAGCCGTCTCATTGGGGCCTGGCAGCAGGGAACGGGCAGGAACTGAAGTAGGGGAAGAGGGCTGATACGAGTCAGGTCCCAGAGATAGCTTTGGCCTTTGCTCAACCCCATCAAGGCAGTGTGCTCACGGCCTCTCTGTCCTGTTCTGGTTTTCCCTGCAATGCTCATTCCTCCAGGGAATTTAGCAGTCTGCTCAGGGTGAGGATGGGCATTCTGATGGAAGAGTTTGTGCTGATGGGAGCCGGTCACAGTGCTGGCTCTGGGGGAAGTGAGGACATGCTGGCTCACATTGCCCTCTCGGTTCGTCTTCTCCTGCATCACGGGGCCTGTATCTCAGGTGCCCACCCTCCTCTCTGCATTCAAGTCTCTTCTCAGGAGCGGGTCAGATGGCAGTTAACTGCATCATAATGTGATTTCAAGATAGTGCCCGCTCTTCTCTAGGAGAATTTGGAAGCTAGATGTATATTCAGGTAAGAAAATAATGTTCCCCATTAAAAGAGATCAAAGCATAGTGGATGTCTTGGTGGGAATGTGTGTAAGTGTGCGTATGGTGGGGGAGGCATCCTTTCAGAACCTCCGGTTTTAAATGTAAGGATATCCCTGGCTAACTATGGGGTTCTTATCCCCTTCTGGAAGTTAAGTCCATGATATCACAGGTAGTTTTGGCACTTTGTCCTCACTGAGGTTGCTAATTCTAGTGGACTGAGTTTGCCTATTGCCTTGGTTTGAGTTACCTCAGAGGCAAATCCTGAGGTAAGAATTTGAGTACAAATCATTAATTTGGGAAGTAACCTCAAGAATGCTGGTAATGGGGTTGGAAAGTGAGACAGAGAAAAGATGAAAACAGATAGGAGTGTTTTATCAAGCCAGTCACCCCTGTGGGCAACTAGGACTCAGTCCCCTTGGAGAACTCTAAATGAATGAATAAATGAATGAACATACACATGAATGACAGTAATTGCCTCTTTGAATGGTTGAGGCAAATCAAGGAAAGGAACTGAGTCCCATGTCTGCATCAGCACAGAACAGGAAAGGACAAGGAGCCAAGAGAACATTTGTGGTACTTGAGATGCAAGTGAAATTAGGAATTCAATGGTGTAGGGTAGAGGTGACCGTGACAAGATATGGCAGAGGAGTTAGCCCAAGCTTGCAGAACACATTAAACTTCTCAACAGAACCTGGGGTGGGAGCTTAATCTTGAATGACAGAGAGGCCTCAGCTGAGACCCAGGTGGTAGATAAACAGGAGCAGCTGAGAGACCTCAGTCGTAGGCCTGGCTCCTTCCTCTCACATCCTGTCGTAGGCTGGATAATGGCCCATGTCCTAATCTCCAAGACTCTTATATAGCAAAAGAGACTTTGCTGATGTGATTAAATTAAGGGTTTGAGATGGGGAAACTATCCTGGAGTATTCAGTGAGCTTAAAGTTATAGCAAATGTATTTCTAAGAGGGAGGCACAAGGATCAGAGTCATAAAGAGAAGGTGATCTGACCATGAAAACAGAGATTGAAGTGATGTGTCCAGAAGCCAAGGAGTGCCAGCAACTTGGAGAAGCTGGAAGAGGCAAGGAATAGATTCTCCCCTGGAGCCTCTAGAACAGCGGTTCTCAACCTGTGGGTCGCGACCCCTTTGGGGGTCAAATGACTCTTTCACAGGGGTCGCCTAAATACATCCTGCATATCAGATATTTACATTACGATTCATAACAGTAGCAAAATTACAGTTATGAAGTAGCAACAAAAATAATTTTATGGTTGGGGGTCACCACAACATGAGGAACTGTATTAAAGGGTCATACCATTAGGAAGGTTGAGAACCACTGGTTTAGATTAAAAAGTCATAGAAGGGGTCTTCCTTGCTCATATTTTGTTTGTATATGGAACAATTTGAGCCTCTTTCAATGGTGTTGACATCATGAGATGAGAACTCAAGGTCGAACTCAGAAGGGACTTGAAAGTCAGAGTCAAGGTGATGAGCAACAGCTCTTGGTGATGAATAAGAACCAATTTTCAAGTTTATAAACAGCTACAAAGCCACTCAGTCTCAGGAGGTAGCACCACAAGAGGATGACTATTTTGGAGTTAAAGTAACATTAGGACTTTTTTTTTCACCAGATCTTAATGTGCATTTCTGCCCAATGAGTATTTGTAATTTTTAGTATCCACATGAGAAAAGGTAGAGAATATATCACAGAGAAGAGAGAACAAATATTTCAACCCTTATATGTGGGTTCATTGGAGAACTGGGTTCTAAAAGTCTACACAGTGCTGAGGAGGACATTGAGTATTTTTCTTAAAATATATTTTATTGATTTTTTACAGAGAGGAAGGGAGAGGGATAGAGAGTTGGAAACATCCATGAGAGAGAAACACCGATCAGCTGCCTCCTGTACACCGCCCACTGGGGATGTGACCACAACCAAGGCACATGCCCTTGACCGGAATCGAACCTGGGATCCTTGAGTCCGCAGGCCGACGGTCTAGCCACTGAGCCAATCTGGTCAGGGTGACATTGTGTATTTTTAACAGTGAATGTTGTTAATTCACTCCTCCTTTCATTTAAGCAACAAATATTTATTGAACATCTTCCTTATACCAGACACTGTTCTAGGCACTTGGGATACATCAATGAACTGAACAGGCAAAAACCCTTTTGTGTGGATGCACATTCTAAATCTAATTGATGGAGGGCGGCACTACGGACAGGTCACTTGGGTGCACCATGGCCCCTGGCAGACATGCTGATGGCTATAGAATTGGTGTTCCGCACCAGGGCTCATTCCTGGGAACTGAGTTACTTTTTCAGCTTGATCTTGGCAGCCATTCCTCCTTCCTACCTACCCAGCCACGTCTCTTTCCAGTGGATTGTCACCTGGCCAGGCAGAAAGGGCTGGAGTGTGTGGAGCCCAATTCTGAGGTTCTGTTGTGGCTCAGCCACCCCCAGCTGTGTGACCCTGGGAAAGTTGCTTTCACTCTGAACCTCAGTTTCCTCAGCTGCAAAATGGAGATGATAATAATTACTCTGTATTGCTGTTGTGAATATTAAAGAATGGAAAGTGCCTGGCCCAGAGTAGCTCTGATTCTATTAGCTGTTCTCACTGCTAGTTGTGGGCTGGGTGAGTCCTGGTATAACTAGTTACTTGGGATTTAAGTAGGCATGGAACATAACAGCAAGGAGGAATGTCAGAACTGAGAGACCAAGCCCATTTGTGGGTGGTAATGAGACAGCAGGCATTGAGTGATGCGCAAAACTGGAAAAGAGCAAGGTATTCATTCATTCATTCATTCATTCATTCATGCCCTCCTGTGTATATATATGCACTGGGTTGGGACCCAGAAAGGTGGAGAAGGGGGATGGGTGCAGTCAGGCAAAAGGGACAGGCATGTAATAATTACAAACAGTGCCATTTGTGCTCTGGCAGAGGCATGTGCTGTTGGCTTCTGGAAAAGGAGGGAAGCTCACCTGCTAGTCTGGGCATGGGGACGGTGTCAGAGAAGGTTGGACAGACCATGTCATCACTGAACTAAAGGCATTAGCCAGGCTTTCCAGGCAGGGGGAAAGCAAGGGTGAAGCAGAGGTGTGAGCATGCTTGGAGATTCAGGGGGGCCAGGATGTGAGCGTGGCTGGAGCTTAGGGCCCAAGGGGGGAGATGGTATAAAGGTGCAGAGGCCCTCAAAGGCCAGAGCATGGAGGACTTTGGATGTGAGGCTAATGAGCTTGTAACATAAACCTGAATTAATGAGGAGATATTGATGGATTTTTAGCTGGAGAAGGACATGACTCTTGTTTTAGAGCTGGTGACTGTGTGTTGGAAGCAGACTGAGATGTGAGGAGGCTCTTGCTAAGTGCTGGTGAGTATGAGGACGGCCTGACTTTTGGAAAATGGCAGGGGCTGGACCGGTGGTTCTCCCTTTGCCTGCATGTAAGATTCACTTGGACAAATTAAAAATAATTGATGTGCAGGCCTCTTTCCAGAATAATTAATTCAGAATGTCTTAGAAGGCCTTGACTAAAATGCGGTCAAGATGGAAGACCACTGGGTTAGAGAGACAGGAAAGAGGAAATAACAGAGTCCAAGAGGACACAGGGGAGAAGGGACCCAAGTGTCACCCAGACAGGGCTGGAAAGTCAAGGGGCTCCATTGGTCCCAGTCAGGAGTCTTCATCGCAAGCTTTGGTTTGGGAATTGCATTAGTGTGCTAGGGTTACCATAAGAAAGTACCACAGACTTGGTGGCTTAAACAAAAGGCATTTATATTCTCTCAATTCTGGAGGCTGGAAGTCCAGGATCGAGGTTTCAGCAGGGTTAGTTTCTTCTGAGACTTCTCTCCTTAGTTTGTAGATGTCACCTTTTCCCTGCATCTTTAAATAGTCTTTCCTTTGTGTGTCTGTGTCCTGCTCTTCTGCTCTCATAAGAACACCAGTCATGATGGATTAGGGCCCACTCCTGCTGTAAACAATAGCAGACAGAAGAGCACCATGGTTAGAGCTGGACCAGAGGAAGACATATTGGTCAGGAAACTACTGCAATAATATAGGTGAGAGATGGCAAGAGGGTCCACAATTAAATAATAGGAGCATGGTTGAAAAGGTGGAGTGATATAAGGAGTGCTAAAAAGGTGGAATCAACACAGGTTAGTCACCTGCTGCTTTTGAGGTTGAGGAGGAGTAAAGTTAAGGAGGGTAATTTTAGGATCAGGCTCAAGATAACTGTGAATAGTGCTGCAATTTGCCAGTGAAAGGAGGTTGAAGATGCACAGGTTGTCTGGGGGAAGATAATGAGGTTCTGCTTTTGGTCACATTGAGTTTTCCTGGCTTACTCAGGGGAAGATGTCCAGGGGCAGTTGGCTTCATGGGCCTGGGGTTCTGGGGAGGGCAGAGGGGGTAGGAGGAGAATCAGGGGAGAGTGGAAGCCATAAACTTTTGTTTATATGAGCAGAAGAAAATGAAAGTTTTTGAGCTTATTTAATTCCCTTATTTCATTCAGCTGCCTTTGTTCTTTATTCTCCTCAGTGCTCTCTTCCGCACCTCTGCTCTGCCATCCAGCGGGTGGGATGAGTGTCCTGCAGATGCAGTTCCCCTGGCAAACTGGTGGGTTCAGTCCAAATGCTTTAGCCAAGAAAGACCCATCCCTCACAATAGATATGTTTATTCTGGATAGAATTTTTGTAAATATGTGAATTGTAAATTAAAACACAGACACTGAAAACCATGCAAATCAAATGTATGGCTTAATAAGTTATTACAAAGCAAGTGCTACCCAAGTCTAGGCCTAGAACTTCCCAGCCACCCCAGAAGCCCCTTCAATAGGCCCCATCCAATCCCAATCCCACCCGCCTTCTTCCCCAAAGGTAGCTGTTATTTGGAGAAAACTGTGGAGATGTACATTCAGACAAAGCTTTAACTAATTTTATCACAGAACCTTCATAGCCACCATGGCCCTTTCCCGGGATGCCCTCCCACCCTTGCAAATCACTGTCAGTCCTCGTACGTGTAGCCTTCCCAGTGGCCCTTTCTGCGTGTTGTGCCCACTGTGTCTGTTGAGCATGAGGAATCCAAAGAGTAACATGCCTGCTCCCCCTCTGCACTGCATTCCTAGTTACTTATAGTTTGCTTATTTTATTTTCTCTTTTTGTTAATTTTGTGTCTACACTCCCCCTTCCTGACCATAGTGTCATTTCTTTCAAAGCAGAAACAAAACCAACTGCTTCTGCATTCCAGACCCTTCCACCCAGAGGGTGGTGCCTACACCAGCAGCACGGGTGTCACCTGGGAGCTTGCTAGAAATGCAGAAAACTGGGCCTCATCGCAGGCCTACTGAACTGAAACTTGCATTTTACCAAGATCCCCAGGTGGTTTTGAGCACATTCCGGTTGGGAAGCACGGTCCTCAAGCAGTCCTGTCTTGTGCTTGGTGCACATGTGCTCATTGGAAAGGGGAGGGGGTCTTCCCAAAGCATTCCTGGCCGTGGTGGCTGCAGCTGTAAAAAGCAGGCCTCACTGCCGTGGTGATGGTCTCCGCAGTGACCCTGCTGTCACCATCGCGCGCGTGTGGATACACTGCTGCCTGGTCTGAAACACTGTGGGGGTGCCGGCCCTTATCTGCCAGTGGGAGACGCCCAGTGCCCTCCCGAAGGAAATGACTGCTTGTGCCACTCAGAAACAGGGGTCAGGAGGGCGCAGAGGAGGAGCCAGGCTGGTGGACTACAGCAGCCAGAAGAAGAAAGGACTTCAGGATTGCACAGCGAGGGCTGCCTGGGCCAGGGCGCAGGTCTTTCTTACTGGGCCTGCCACCCCCTGTGCAGCCTGATGCAGTCCATCAAGGGGCTGGTTTGGGCATCAGGATTTGTAAAAGCATCTGGAAGGGTGACCAACTGTAATCAACTTTCCTGCCACCCAGGAAGTTTCCCAGGACTTGGGATGTTCCATGCTAGAGCCAGGAGCATCTCCATGAACCAGCACAACATGGTCACTCTGTCCCGGTGACTGTAATGTGCAAACTGAGCTGGGACACAGTGCTCAAGAGAGCACATGGCAAAGGCAGGCAACGCGGGACTATACCAGCCTTTAGAGTGTCAGTCCCTTAAAGGTGGAGCCAGCATTGAGCGATTCCTTTTGCATGTCTTATTATGATATCTTGCACTCACAGCCTCTAATGATGCTTATCACTAGTATGGTGTGGTGCACTGCTATAATTAGTGAGCTATAATAAATACATTATTAAAATCCATGCTTTATTGACATGCCCTTAATTTTTATCTAATATCCTTTTCTGTTCTAGGATCCCACCCATGATAAATGTATTTCCCTTATGATTTTAATAACATTTTCTTTTCCCTAGTTTACTTTATTGTAAGAATACATACCTATACATTTAGTGGCCATGTTTCCTGAGACTTCTCTTGGCTGTGACAGTTAAGGTTCCCTTTTATAACAATTATTATTTTTTTAAAAATATATTTTATTGATTTTTTACAGAGAGGAAGGGAGAGAGAGAGTTAGAAACATCGATGAGAGAGAAACATCGATCAGCTGTCTCCTGCACATCTCCCACTGGGGATGTGCCCGCAACCCAGGCACATGCTCTTGACCGGAATCGAACCTGGGACCTTTCAGTCCGCAGGCTGACGCTCTATCCACTGAGCCAAACCGGTTTCAGCAACAATTATTTTTAAATATTCATTATTGTGATCATGAAATAGAATCATAGATTGTATCTACACACATAGTTTAAACATCAGTATAAACACCTAATTATAATGGAGTAAAAGTAAAACAAAAATATTTAATATGTATTTGCTTTTATAAATGCTCAGTCCGAATTGCACCGAAAGTCTTAAAGAAATATAGTTGACCCTTGAACAACATAGATTTGGACAATGAGGGTCCACTTCCATGCAGAATTTTTCACTAAATATGGTAAATGTATTTCCCTTATGATTTTCTTATTAACATTTTCTTTTCCCTAGTTTACTTTATTGTAAGAATACATATCTATACAGGTAGTCCTCAGGGTTATGTTGGACTCAACGTATGTCATTTCGTGGTTACATCGCCATCTCCCATTTACAGTATTTATAAAAAAAAGTTCCATCATTTTGATGTACGTACATATGTGCTTTATGGGTGTTTTTTTTTAAAGGGGAGAATGATTTTTATTTTTTTAAAATATATTTTATTGATTTTTTTACAGAGAGGAAGGGAGAGGGATAGAGAGCTAGAAACATCAATGAGAGAGAAACATTGATCAGCTGCCTCCTGCACACTCCCTATTGGGGATGTGCCCGCAACCAAGGTTCATGCCCCCGACCGGAATCGAACCTGGGACCCGTGAGTCCGAAGGCCGATGCTCTATCCACTGAGCCAAACCGGTCAGGGTGCTTTATGTTTTTTATTATTTATTTACCACAAGGTCAGGAATTGTTATCTTTCTTTTACATTTTTTTTTACTATTTCATTTCATTACTCTGTGTATGTGCTCCATGTGAGTGACGTAGGTGCTTATGTAGATGGGTTCCGACTTATGGTGAAAATCATGTTACATCACACTGTAGGAATAGATCTCTGACATAACCTGAGGACCTACTATACTAATAAAAGGGTAATATGCTAATTGGACCGGATACGTCTTCCCAATGTCCTTCTGCATGTCCTTCCGGACAAAGCTGTGGCAGCTGCAAGGGCTGAGGGCAGGTGGCACAGCAGCCAGCAGTGGCAGCAACAGCAGGGTGATGGGGGCGGCGCCTTCCCCTGATCGCCGGTTGCCTCCTGCAGAGGGAGGCCAGACTGAAGCTTAGGCCCTCTCCCACTAAGCCATCAGTAGGACATCCCCTGAGGGCTCCTGGACTGTGAGAGGGGGCAGGCTTGTCTGAGGAACCCCTCCCCCCAGTGCACAAATTTTTGTGCACCGGGCCTCTAGTAAACTATAATATATATGACATATAAAGTATGTGTTGACTACATATGTAATCAGTAAGGCTTCTGATCAACAGTAGGTTATTAGTAGTTAAGTTTTGAGAAAGTAAAAAATTATATGTGGTTTTTCTACTACACAAGGGGTCAGTGCCTCTAACTATATCTGACTATATTTGTTCAAGGGTCAACTACAATCAGGTATTTGCATCCACAGTACTTAGAATTTAAAAGCAGTAGGACAAGACTGGAATATTATTGACACTTCTTAATTTTTGACATTTTGAAATAAGAGCTTGTGAAAAATAATGTAAACAAAGCCACTTTAAAATGGAGTTGGAGATGCCACCTCAGAGGAACTTCTTTGTACTTCTTAATCCTTTAACCTTTGGAAATTAAAACTGGGCAAATAACCTTGGACTGAGCCTCAAGCAGGCCTGTATTCCAAATTATTGTTTGCTGTGACTCCCGGACTGGAAATTAAAGATATTCTTTAGAATTAGCATCACCTTGTTTGCTTATCTACAGCTAAAGAAATTCCTTCCTTCTATTCCTGCAATCATTCCCTTCCCTTTCTCATCAATACCCCTTGTCCTTACCTCCTCATCAGAGCACTAGCCGGGTTTCTGCCTGAATCAGTGCTTTCAGAATAGCTATTCCTTTGGGTCTCAAACAAATGCTTGTTGCCTCTCCCTTTGGCCTTTTATTTTTAGGTACAAGCTCAATAAAAATCTTCACATACACACACGGAATGACAGGTCTGTGTCAGTTATACAGTTGATAGGTGCAGACGTGTTGGCTGCTGACTCAGCTGCCATGAGTGAAACTGCTTCAGTGTCCTGATTCCCCAAATGGTGAACAACTTAAAATATTTCCCAGACTCATATCGTAAAGTCGTGCACAGCTTAATAGAGGGGTACATTCTGAAAAATGCGTCATTAGGTGATTTCATCGTTGTGTGAACATCATAGAGTGCACTTAAACCTACATGGTATAGCCTGCTGCAGCCCTAGGCTATCTGGGATTTTGCTCTTGTGGACGAAAGCGGGGTTCCACAGAAAGTAACCTCACAGAGTGATCTGATCAGAAATTCCTAAAAGGGCAGGCCCTGGTGAGTGGTCACACCCCGGGCCTATAACTTCTGAAGTAAAAGGTTTATCTTTGCCTTAAGCAAGCCCTGTCCATTGTTCTGGTGCATCTAGGTTAACGTACCTTTGAAATAAGCATAACCACCTCGAGAGAGCACATAATCTTGTTGACTACCCTGAATCTAATCCCCAGTTGCTTTCTCCCATCTTCATAAAATCTTCCTTATATTCCCTCCTTAATTTCTAGTGCATAAAAGAAACTGCAAATTTGCCATTCTCAGCATCATTTGAGATCAGTGTATGTCATTAGTTTGGCTCAAATAAAAATTTATAACAATTCTTTACAGTGTTAGATGTTCCTACATTGACATTCTGTAGTGGAGGAAACATAATTTCCCCTAAACCGTATGTGTTCTTGGCTGAGACATCCCTGCAATAAGAACAGATTAACAGGAGAAAAAAACCCAAAAGTTTAATAACACATATACCTCCTGTACACCTGGGAGAGCTCTGGGAACACCGAGTAACTTGCCAAAATGAGTGAAATCACAATCTCCAGCAGAAGACAAAAGAAGATGTTGGGCGAGTCAGCTATGGAGAGTACCAGGAAAAGCACAGGAAACAAGGGTAAGATTGTTAAATAAGGGTAAGGTTGCAGGTGTATGCCATGGCCTTTTGCATTGAATTTCTAGAGGTAGGGCCATTCCCCTCTTGCTGGTACAGGATGATTTACCTTGGAGATTTACTTACACATGTAAACATCTTTTACACAGGGCAACTTGCACTTGGTTTTTTAGAGCTTCTCTGATGTCTGCTGTTTCTTAAAGTCAACCAGCCTGAAATAAACCTTAGGCCAAGTAGGCATATTTGGGGGTGACAAATTCTGTTCCCCTACATCTCCTAGGCTAAAAACCTGTACAGCATGTCACTGCACTGGATACTGTAGGCAATTGTAATACAATGATAAATATTTGTGTGATGCATTACAAGGGCTAAGATGGCTATGATGTCACTAGGTGATACGAAATTTTCGGCTGCACTATAATATTATGGGATCACTGGTATATAGGAAGTCCTTCATTGTTATGAGGCATAGGATTGTAGTTGCATTTACAGAAAATCCAGTAAAGAAATAAAATGGCGCCCTGACCGGTTTGGCTCAGTGTATAGAGCGTTGGCCTGTGGACTGAAGGGTCCTGGGTTCGATTCCAGTCAAGGGCATATACCTTGGTTGTGGGCACATCCCCAGTAGGGGGTGTGCAGGAGGCAGCTGATTGATGTTTCTCTCTCTTCGATGTTTCTAACTCTCTATCCCTCTCCCTTCCTCTCTGTAAAAAAATCAATAAAATATATTTTTTTAAAAAATGGAGTCACTATCAGTCAGGTGTAAGAACTTGAAAATACTTTGGGAGACTCAAAGAGAGAGGAACTCACCCAAATCTATAGGTATTACAGGCAAAGTCTGATGGCAAGTCCTTGCCTTGGCTTTTCTGGTTTTGAGAGACCTTTTAAAGTTCAACCTCATGATTCTTTATGAAAAAACAACAACAAAACAAAACAAAAACAGCTAAGCAGAGTTAAAAGAGCTATATAGTTAATTACTATTCTTGTGGCTCCTATGTAAACAACAGGCCAAGTTTATTGAAACAAGACTTGTTTTATAAGCAAAGTATTCTTAATTTGGCTATCTTTGGTAAAAATGAGAGCGATTTTAGAGGAAGATTGTGTGTCAGTAATACCCCTTTGTGGATATTAGATTCCAGTACTGTTCATTGTCTTTTGAGGTTTTGTTCCTACCTGTGAGCTGGATTGGATCCTGAATTCTTCCAGTTTCCTCCAGCATCTGGCTCTCATTCTGCAAATGAATGCTTCCAATTTCTCTGCCATCCTTTGACTTAAAATCATTGAGAATCAAAACCGCACTTTCCCAAAGCCATGCAAGCTACAGTGCGACACCTGATAACAACTTCAGAGAAGTCGCCACAACAGCTCATGTATGGACAATCTTTGTGCCGGTTGCAGAAAAATCACCAGTGACATTCAAACTGCAGACCAGTTGAACTATCAGACTGTCCCTGTCCGCCTTCACTCCATCTGAAGATGCTTTGAGCCAGACACCTAGAAGTCTACTGGCTGCCTTCAGCACTCAGAGACTGGGATTAAGTGTGCTTCAATTGTTAACCGTTGTTTTTCTTTTGTTTCCATAGAGATGCCTCTTATTAAACACCCGACTGCTTGTATCACAGACCATAGCCCTAACTGTGGGAGCCATCTGCAGCATCACCTCCTGAAAGAAGAGACAGCTGTTTACTGAACTGACCTGTACTCAAGACTGAGACTGCTTTCTGAAACTAGTGTGTAATAATAATGTCTTTATGGGTCCTTCTTAATGCTTTCACCTCAGTATTGGCACACATATTGAGCTGACTACACACTCATTTATGAAAAGCCTATATGTCTCTAGCCTATATCCCCCCTCCGAGGGACATAATGGACCCAAAGAAGGCATTGCCACCTTGGCATCGATGCACATTAAAACATTTTGTTTGATTTATGATGTTTTCTGAGAAACAAATCCTGGTCAAAAAGGAGAAAGTAAGGAGTAGAGTGAAGAAATAAAATGGAGTCACTATAGTTAAGATGCTAAATTACTAAAATTAAGTAGGTTGAGGAATGAGGAAATGATTCTATTTTTGTTTTAACTAGTCTGGGATTTTAAACTTTTAAATTTTCAGTCCTAGATACACACCTGGTGCCAATCTCCTAAGACCATCATTTGGACTGCCTAGATTTCAGTGATAACTTCTCTGAACCAATCTTAAGGCTAAGAATGCAGGACAGATTATTCTCAAGAATGTAGTTTTTACTATAAGAACCCTAATCTTTCTTCTTCAGAAGACTTCAGCTATGTTTCCAGTTTGAAAACCCTGAGACTCTTGTGAATTTTTATCATTCATTTCCAGCAAAGCCTCCGGACTCTTTTTTTGCATTTGTTCCACAACAGCACGCATTTAAGTGGTGCAAAACTATTTTGTGCTTATATGTAAAACAGAATTGAAGTTCTAATGTAATTAGAAGCACATTTTAAATGGTCCAAGTGTCCAGTCTGACGTATGAAAGCCATGTGGGGCACAAGCAATCAGTGTGCTGCGAATTCCTGTGCGTGGGGGGACCTGTAACCCTGTCCACCCTCAACTAAACGCCAGTGCCCCGCCCCTTCCTCCAATCATTTGTGGTAACCAATTAAAGCAACTGCAAATTTCCAAAATGCCCTCTAGGGGGCAGTACCGGTGTGGGCTGCGGTGCTAGAAGAGCTTAACAGGAGACTTGCCGTGGTCTCTTCCTTTGTAAAAAACGAAGATAGTTGAGTGAGGGAGACAATGCAGGTAAAACACTTAGCAAGATGCGTGGCACGCATTATGTCCTCCAAGAATGTAAGCTAATACTCTCTGCCGGCGAATCAGCAGAGATTGTTTGGGGAACATTGTGGCCTTGGCGTCCAGGTAGATGTGGGTGAGTGCAGATGGGATCAGGCAGGCAGCGCAATCACTGCCTCACACGTGAAACAGGCCGTGAATAATTAAACACTCGCCGTTCACAAAAAGGAGCTCCCAGGGAGAGCTGGAGTCAGAGAAATCTTTCTGGAGGAGACAAGGATTGAACCAGGGCATCTGGAACTTGAGAATATATATTTATCCCAGGAATAATAAATAACTCCTAGATTCTTACTTCTCAAAATTGTGGCCTTCAGACCACCGTGTCAGCAGCGCCAGGGGGTTTGCTAGAACTCTCAGCCTCCAACCCAGGTCTGCTGAGTTAGAATCTGCATTTTAACAAGAATCCTGGTGTTCATCTGCACACTCACACCTGGATGTGCTGGACTAGGGAACTAATTGAGAACCAGAGGAAAGAACAAAGATACTTGCTCCTTTGAGAGAACACAGACAGACCTTGGTGTGTGTGTGTGTGTGTGTGTGTTTGTGTGTGACAGAGAGACAGATGTAAATGAAGATTTTCATCCAGATTTCAGATCTCCTTAATCAGAATCTCAAAGCAACGAGGAGCCAGCATTTAAACAAAGGAACGAACAAACAAAGGCTTCCCAGATGACTTTAGAAAGGGGAGTGAGCTTAAAAAATACTGATGCCCAGGTCCCAGGTTAGACCAATTCCATCACGGACGCTGTGGGATCTCCAGCAGTGGGAGAGCCCTGGGCATTTTGGTTCTTAAACTCCCCAGATCGGTGGTCGGCAAACTGTGGCTTGTGAGCCACATGCGGCTTTTTGGCCCCTTGAATGTGGCTCTTCCACAAAATACCACGTGCGGGCGCACGTACAGTGTGATTGAAACTTCGTGGCCCATTCGCAGAAGTCGGTTTTCAGCCTGGGCGAGTGTATTTTGAAGAAGTACTGTTGATATTTGGCTCTGTTGACTAATGAGTTTGCCAACCACTGCCCCAAATGTTTGAGAGCCTCGAAAGGGGGAAACCTGGAGGGGAGAAGTCTGTGTGGGAGAGAGCAAGGAGGTGGTGTGTGTGTCTGCAAACGCCTGAAGGTTTGTCTACCTTCAAGGACAGAACAAAGATTGGGAGGTAGGTAGAATTTTTCTTTTTCTTTTTTTATCCAAGTAATCATAGCATTAAAAAAAATGTTCCTTCTTTCTTTCCTCCCTCCCACCTTCTTTTCCTAGAAGAAGGGGCCTATGAAATGACCTAGTCCAACTCTTTCAGTTTGTAGCCACGAAATTAGTGATCAAATAGGTAAAGTGAGTTGGCCAACATCAACTCAAATCTTCTCATTCCTACCCAGGAATCTCACATGAAATGAAATCCTCTTCCCTTTTCTAGTGACAGTTCCCACCGGTGACACCGCAAAGGCATTTAAATCCTATTGCGATTTCAATCGCAGGCAAAAGAAAGCTTATTCTACAAAAAAAAACCCCCACCAAAAACAAAACAAAACAAAAGAAAAAAGCAACTGAGTGCCTACCCCCCAAAGTAGGCAGGTTTTAAATAAGGAATTGGCATTTTATAGCTCATTGATTTTAAAGACGAAATCTAAAACAAATTTCTATTTAAAAATGAAATCTAATTTGGATGTTGATACTATTGAAATCAGGATAAATCTGACAAACGGCCTATCGGCCTCTGAACCTCTGGGGCTGACAGAGAGCGGGCTGGGCCCCGGCCTGGCGTGGACCGGGCCGCCCTTCGCTGCGGGGACCAGCCGCAGGGTGCACGGGTCTGAGCTCCGCGCGGTCAATGGTGGAGACGGCCGCCGCGCGGGACAGGCTTCGAATCCCGAAGGGCCGGCGAAACTCAGAGGGAACACAGCCAGCCGGGGGTGGGGGGGGGGGGGGGCTGGCTGGGACAAAGGCCCAAGGAGAGTCGCCGTGGGGAGCCTGGGGACCCAAACATTTCCTAGAGCCGAGTGATCCAAGGCTGCTCGGCCCCCTATGTTGGTGCTGAAAGGAGGGGCTGGGAGGGCAATCAAAGCCTCCAGGGAAGCCGGGCCGACGGCTCGGGAGCAGGTGAACCTGGTTTTCCCGGGATGGGCGGCGAGGACGGCAGCCCAGGCGGAACTCAGCCCCGCCCCTGCGCCCGTGCGGTTCCAGCGGGGAGAGATGCCAAATTAGGGCGCCGCCCGCCCTCCGGCCCGAGCGCGGCCGCGGGCTTCCCGGACGGCAGGGGAAACCGGGCCGGGGGTTCCCCTCCGGGCACGCGGCGCGAGCGGAGCAGGGCTCCCGTCACCCCCTCGCTAGGCCCGGCCGGTGCGCCCCCGTAGTTCCCGGGCGCGACTGGCCCGCCGAATCCTTCCGTCCACACGGTCTCGGCGCGCGGGTTCGGCTCCGGGGCCTCGGGGCGGGTCCCCGCCGCGGCACCTGCCCCAGGGGGCGGAGCGCGGCAGCCACTCCGCGGCCCCGGCCACGGGCGCGCGGCTCCCGGCACCCCCGCCCCTGCAGCCGGCGCACCTCCACACTCGCGGCGCCGCCTCCCTCCCTGCCGGCGCTGTCCGTCCGTCCGTCCCTCCGCCGGCTCACAGCCTCCGAGCCCCGCACTTTTGGCTAGAATCCCCGCCGCTCTCCTCGCCGCCGCTGGGATCCGCAGCCCCGCGCCATGGAGACGGCAGCGGGCAGCGAGCGCCGCAGCCCTCCGGGCCCCGTCGCCCCGCCACGGACCCGGGGCCACGCGCCCTTGGCCGCTGCCCCCGGCCCGCTGAGCCCCCCAGCGCGCGAGCCGCCGCAGCCCGAGGAGGGGCAGCAGCTGCGGATCAGCCAGAGCGGCCAGTTCAACGACGGGCTGGAGGACCGAGGTGAGCGCGCCGCCCGGTCCCCGGCCCCTGCCCCCGGCAGCTCCCCGCTCCCCGCTCCCGGGTTGGGTTGGGCGCCGAGCAGGGACCTCCCAGCGAAGGAGCGGGGAGCAGAGAACAGCAGCCCCACCTCCCCGGGCGGTGCCGCCTCGGAACCCGGGGACCGGCTGCCTCCAGGGGAAACCCTCAGGAGCCCGCGCCCTCCTCTCGGCCGGCCCCGGCCCCTGCCCCTCCGCGCCCCCTGGAAAAGTTTGCGGGAGGCGGTTTTTTGCTTTTGGAGCTGAGCGCCCCTGGGGACGGCAGTCCCCTCTCCGCTGGGAGGCACCTGCGCCCGGTGCGTCCTCCGCCCCAGCCCCTCCGACTTCGCGGGCTCCGGGATGACTTCCCTCTGCGGGGTGAGCCTGGAAGAGTCCCTTAGCGGCCGCCGGGCCGCCCGCCCCTGCCAAGGGGAGTCGGGAGGCCCCGACCTTCATTTACCGGGGACCCCGTTTACCGTGAGGAGTCCGGGGGTGAGGGCAGAGGCTGTGACACCTGGGTTTGGGCTACCAACCTCACCTGGATGAATGAATGCACCGAAACCCGGTGGTTCCCAGAGCGCCGTGCCCACCTCCTTCAAGATCGCTCCCAAGGCACTGGCCCCGGACCTCCCAAAGGCCCCTTTCCCGGGAGGCCAAACCCCACCTCCCCACGGACAGCCGAAACCCCTTCGAGTTGCCCGCATGAAACCGGGGAGACTCCCCTGTGCATTCCCGCGTCTCTCTCCTCCATCCCTCTTTCTCTCCCTCCCTCGTTTCTTTCCGCTCGAAGCCCTGTTCTTGGCCACGTCTGTATTTTTTCTGCTTGTCACCGAATCCAAGTCCAAATCGACCCGCTCAAATGGGTCCAGTGGTTCTGTGAAAACCCGCCAGTGGCCGAAGCGGGATTCCTGCCGCCAGGCCCTTCCCGGGGAGCCGGGCTCCTCGCCACTTCCCCCCGTTTTCTTGGACGCCTGATTTTTGTTGGCTGTGGCGGGTTTTTATATTTTTATCTTAGCAGGTTTCTGTCCTATTCTTAGTATCTCCTGTACATTTTTATTCCGGTTTAGTGTGCAGATGCACGATCTCTTCCCTGTTAGAAATGTTAAACCATAAGCCGGGGAAATAGAATGACATGGAAACGGCAGTTCCCTGAGCACAGGCTGAACAGGCCGGGAGCGCGGCGAGAACTGGAGCCGCTCAGGTTGCACAGAGCTCGGCACCCGTGTGGCAGTTTCTGGTGGGATTCTCACAGGACTGACTGTTATTTTCGAGTTGGTGATGGGTGACATCACAGGCACCGAGCACCCAACAGGACCTGTCAGTTTTGTTATAGGTGGTGTTGATTACCTTTCCCTCTGCAACGAACTTGGTAGTATTTACAAATTTGGTAGTGAAGAAAGACAAGTCTGAGCTGGGTTTATTTCTGTAGCATTGCAGGTCATCTGCAAGAGCTGGCTGGCCTAGTTCTCCCCACCCCATTAAATGATGGGAGGGCAGAAAGTGCTAGGGTGAGTTGATACTTAGCATCATTTTGTAGTCCACGCTCAACTGTAAAAAGCCCATCTGAATTTGTTCTTAAGGCTATTTTCCACGGGTCTACTGAATTTCATTTTCCATTATGTTATAGTGTGAAAGCATTCACTGTTCATAAACTGTTACTTTGTGAAAGCTTTGCATACCACACACAGCCTCTCTGTTAGGACGAACCCTGTCTCCCAAAGACCCAGTACTTCCTGGCATTGAAAGCTGATAGTGTGACATTCTTTTGTTTAACCTATTCCTGACAGCAAAGAGTTAAGGACGAATGAGTCATCTTTATTAAATAAAGAAGAAGGTTACCTGAGCAGGTTTATAATATTTTGTGTTTGTGTTATTTTTTTCTTATGGGGCCCCATCTTTCCAATATTGATTTTTGCATCCCTTGGGAATGGTTGTTGCTGCCTTCTTCCTGATGGTGAGAGGATCTGGGGAGAAAGGAGCCTTAGCAATTGCCTGCTGTGCATCTCTCCATCATGCCTGGCTTGCGTGCTTCCAGGCCCAAGTAAGGCATGTGAGGGTTGGGTACCCTGGATGTGTACCCATGTTTGGCTTTCTCTCTTGTCCTAGCTTTCTTCTGAGCTATCAGGACCCTGTTGCAGACTGCTTCTAACTCAGATCAAAGGCTTGCTTTATAATCTAGTGTTTTGGGAATTTGGAGGCATTTTTCCCTAGTGATGTGGGCTGGCTCCAGAAACCTAGCTAGCTCACAGTGTCAGTAACTGCAGTGCCATTTGGCTGAGTCTTGTAGTTCAGGGAGCAAGAGCTCTGTGGTCTGAGACCTTTAGGGACTAAATACACAAATTATAGGCCACATTTGTCATAGGTGTTTTCACTCTCTCCCTTTTAATATCCACTCTTCTCTCCACAAATGTTTTCCCATGGTTCTGCTCCAAGCCTTAGGGCCCAGCCTTGCCTCAGCATTTCCCACTACCTTCCCAGCCAATGAATTTCCCCTTTAGAGAATCCAAGCATGACCAAGTCTTTAGGAGAAAGCAATTGGAACGAATTCATACTAGCATGGAAGTACTGATAGCTTCAACCTCCCCACATACATTTGTATTCCCCTCCCCCCCTTAAATAATAATACAGTCCTTCATTAATACAACTTAATGCTTACTGTTGCCTGGCCCAGATTGCAAATATGTGAAATTGGAGTGAGATTAGAAATCTGAATGTGGAGGCCAACTACCTGAGGCCTGCCTTGGCTTTCTAGGCTGTGCTGCCTTTTTTCCTACTTTGGAAGCACAGCTTCCTGAAAACAGAAATTCTCATGACACCTCCGTGGCTTTCAAGTGTACATGCAGCCAACATGGGAGCAGAAATAGAGGCACCTGTGTGCAGGCCATTTATGAGTTGGGTCTTTGTAGGTAATTAAGCTCCATGTCCTTTTGAGGAGTAGAAAGTTTTCCATTCTTGGTATTGGCTATGTTTTTAGAGAGGAAAACTAGTAGGAAATAACCAAGGTTGGATAGAAATGGGTAAGTTCCTCCCTTCAGGGACAGTCTTCCCAGCACATTTACTGCAGTTATTTATTTATTTATTAAAATATATTTTATTGATTATTTACAGAGAGGAAGGGAGAGGGATAGAGAGAAACATCGATGAGAGAGAGAAACATCGATCAGCTGCCTCCTGCACACCCCCTCTTGGGGATGTGCCCGCAACCAAGGTACATGCCCTTGACCAGAATTGAACCTGGGACCCTTCTGTCCGCAGGCCAACGCTCTATCCACTGAGCCAAACCGGTTAGGGCTTACTGCAGTTTTTTAATTTAAAAAATCTCATGGGGGAGTTACACACAGGATCAGATCAGGGGAAGAACCACCGTCCTACTGTTAAGAAGATGTGCCTCCCCTTAGCAGGGCATTCTAGCCTATGTGGGCTGTGATCCCAAACCCCTTCATGGCCGTGCTGGCCCCCTGAGGGGTGCGGCATGTAGATTGGTCTACATGGTCAGTCATATTGTTGAGAACTGCTGACTTTGGAAGGAAAAATGCCATGTGGCAGGATAGAAAACGCCGATCATTGTGTTTCTCTTAGAACGTTAAATCTACTTGCTTTTACCCCCAGTAGATAAACCTCTTGAGATGGTTGCTGTCAAAATACCCAGCAAATTAACTGCTTGTTTGAGTCATTACTTAAATATTACAGCTTCCCTTCTGAAAATCAATTTTCCAAGATGAAAGGAAGATTTTTATATCATTTGGGAAAAGGGAAATAAATTATTGGGAGTGTGTGGGGCGTGCTCTTTCTAGGTTGTGGCTTTAACTGGACAAAGGGTGATTATATTTGAACATGAGAATAGGGTGTTTTTGGCAGCTGGAGAGGATGCAGACAAAGGGACAGAAAGAAGTAGACAAAGAGATTTTACTTTGAAATCCCTTGTTCCTAGGGTAGAATTTCGTAAGAGGTTTTTCTGTTTTCCATCCAAGTTCATTCATTTGTTAAGGAAGGTTTGGGGAGGTACTTACTGTGAGATGATGGAGATTGTGTTTAAACGTGCCTTTAGCAATCTTATTTATCTTTTGATCTGATGTAAGTCCACAGGTTTCAATTATTTCAAAATCTCTGAGCTGTAAACTGGGCTCACTGAGCAACCTCTCGATATTTCCTCTTGTTTTGTTCAGAACTTGTTCAGGGTGCTTGAGTCTTGGAAGTAAATGGAGCTGAGATGTTTTAACAGGGTCTTCGCTATAATTTTTAACAGGACATAGTTTTTTGTGTTATTTTTTTGACAACTGGTGGCTTAGTGTGGTACCCACTCACTAAGTCTAGTAAGATGATGCCCTTTACAGGATGCATACGTGTGACATGTCGCACACTGTACACTAGTTTACAAACAGCGCCTAAGCTTTGACTATCAATTTCTTAATCTTTTGGAGCTTGGTGACGAGGCTGCCCTGCCTGTGAGAGCTATGTGAGCAGCTGTCTAGCCAGAGATGGTGCCATAAGCTCCTTTTATGTCGAATGCTTGACCGAGAATTTGGTTTTCTTTGTAACCAAGATGTGCCATATATGATCTGTTTTCAAAGGAGAAGAAAAAAATGTAAATTGGGATCATACTGAAGGTGTTTCAGTCTCCCACTCCAGGCAGTTGATGCTTGGGCATCTCCTGGGAGCCACGACTTTCTGTTGTCAAGGACTGTCAATGTTGATAGCCTAAACAAAAAGCAAACCTTTCTTACACATGACCTATCTGGAAAGCTACCTCCAGCTATAGCAGATTTACTGCACTTTAATATTCTATGAATTTTTCGACATATGGTTGAGACAAAGGGATAGATACTATCAAGCAGAAAGAGGAGAGAAGAAAAGTGGCATATAATTTCGGTCTGGCGGCTCTGGGTGGTGGCGGTTAGAGAGAAATGGTCCTTCTCCTGTGAATCGTCATGGAGGGCGCAACGCGAGCATTGTATCCCATGACTTACTGCTTTGGGCAAAACCCAGCGCACCAGTTGGGGCTGTGCAGGTGGATCAATGCAGATCAATGCCCACAGCTGAGGAGCCTGAATGGCTCACTAAATGTGGGCTATTGGTATTGTTTTCCTACCGAAAGGGAGCTGTTAGAGGGAGCAGCACCTGTGTGAGCCAAGCTAGTTAACCCAAGGGCTGGGGGATGGCTGCTTCATCAGCAGGTTAGAGCGTGGTGGGGTCTGCAGGGCCCCGGTAAAGGAGACAGCTGCTGTTACTCTGCAGCCACGCAGGCCGGGCATTGCCAGAGCCTCTGGTCTTCTCAAGGGGTGCCGGAAAGCCCGACTTCCAGGCGAACTCTCCTAATTGTAGAACCACATCGCGGCCCCAGGGCCCTCAGTTTGGAGCTTGGTGAGGAGGCTGCCCTGCCTGTGAGAGCTATGTGAGCAGCTGTCTAGCCAGAGATGGTGTCATAGCTCCTTTGATGTTGAATGCTTGACTGAGAATTTGGTTTTCTTTGCAACCAAGACAAGGTAGTGTATAAGAAAGTGTAGCTCTGGCTGTGGGTTTCTTAATAAGGAAACGCCTAACTTCCGTTTCGCCTTCTTTCTGTCAGGCTTGCTAGAAAGCAGCACTCGGCTGAAACCTCACGAAGCCCAGAACTACAGGAAGAAGGCCTTGTGGGTCTCCTGGTTCTCCATCGTCGTGACGTTGGCCCTGGCCGTGGCTGCCTTCAGTGAGTAGCGGGAGCCATGCCCATCAGTGATGTGCCCGGGCTGCCTGTCTCATTCTCTGACTCCTGTGGGTGTGCTTTTGCTTTTAGTTGACTATTATTGATGAGGAAATTTTGGGGGGATGAGTGGATAGTCAGGGTGCTTATAAATTAGAAAAATGGCCTCTCTCCTCTGAGGAGGGAAGACGTGGTGAAGAAGAAGAAATGGAGGCTTGCTCTCTTCCGTTGTAGGTTTGTAGAAGTCGATCCCAGCTGCCAGTCGGACAGGGAACTAGTATTCTCCTGGTGGCTGCCTGCAGCTTTGGCTGATGTGACAAGTGTGTATCCTTGAGATTCTTATTTTGAGCTAATGCAATCCGATGAGTGCAAATTGCAGTACATCCTTTCCTTTCTCCCTAGTTATATCTGGGTAAGGTTTGGGATAAAATCATGGGCACATATTTTCATGAAAGAAAAATGAGAGGGCCCTCTTTCAAGCTTTCAGTGGCCACAGAAACAAAAACATTGATTACAGTCAAGAAACACGAAGATAACTGCACACTTTCCACCTCTGGATAGTCCTGTCTGGCAGGTTAGGAAGCCTCTGACATGCTTCTCAGCTGACGTTTGCAGCCTATGGAAATGGGCACGTGCTACTTATTCTTATTGATCGGGCAATGATTCCCAAGCGTAAGCTATGACATTCAGCTTCAGCTCAACCCTGGTAGAAGCCAGTGTTTTTTTAATGCTGGGTGGGTGGGGGGCGGTGGGGGGGGGATGTATTTTGTGATTTGTTCATTGCCTTATTAGAAAGATCTATATTCTGAGTGATAAGTAGACAAAGTGAATCATGTGACAACCCTCAGAGTAGGAGAGAAAAGGACTGTGCCCTCTGGAAGATAGGGCTCTGTGTTGTTTAAAATTCTATTTTGCACCGTTAGACCTGCTGCTGGAAGTTGGTGTTGGCTCCCTAGGGGGCATATTAGAATTTGACCAAATGCTCCCGGCAAAACTAGGCATATATTACTTGAAGCAATTTATATTAGAAACATTGTAGGTGCCATATCTTGGCTCTCAATAAAAGCCAAACATTTAGAAGCAGCAGGTAATGCATTTCAGGGTATAAACATTTAGCTGTGAGCCAGAAATCTAATCAAGAGGAATTATAATTCCTGAAAATAGCTGCTTCTTCCTCTCCTCCCTTTTTCCTGCTGAAACAAGAATAACAAGCCCGACTGAGGTCCCTAGAGGATAATTTGGTTGTGGTGGCTGTTGGCAGGCTCCATCAGACACCGTAATTTACATATGTAAGGAAAGAGGAATGGAATGAAGGGAGGTGGTTTGCAAACAGAATAACAGTCATTCAGATGTGTCCCTGTGCCTAATAGAGCTGTTACCATTTTATGGTGTGGGTGTTTGAATGGGGACCTGAATGTGAAGAAATATTGAGTAAGTCCTTCCTTTGGGAGAATAATACTACATTTGATGTACTTAATCTCAAAATAGGGAAAAATTGTGAGGAAATTTTGGTTTCACATGTTATGCCTGGTCAGTTGGGTTATCTTGAAAATTTTGTTCCATTTCCTTTAATTAGGAAAAGACTATTGCATAATACATATGGAATTAGAATGTTGCTTTGTAAAAGGATTTTTTTTTTTTAATATATTTTATTGATTTTTTACAGAGAGGAAGGGAGAGAGACAGAGAGCTAGAAACATCGATGAGAGGGAAACATCGATCAGCTGCCTCCTGCACATTCCCCACTGGGGATGTGCCCGCAACCAAGGTACATGCCCTTGACCGGAATCGAACCCGGGACCTTTCAGTCCGCAGGCCGACGCTCTATCCACTGAGCCAAACCGGTTTTGGCTATAAAAGGATTTTTTTCTTTTTAAAATGATTTTACCTCTTTGTTGCAGCAAGTATTGTTGACAAGAACATCCAGCCTAAGAAAAAGTCTTATAAAAGTTATTTGAGCCAATCTGAAAACAATTGCCAGGAAGCAAAATCTCAAGGGATTGAGAAAATGCCTTGAAGAATGGCAGTTTTATAGCTTATTTTATACTACAGGCCTGGTGCACAAATTCATGAACCAGTGGGGTCCCTCGGCCTGGCCTGTGTGATGGGGCCGAAACCAGCTCTCTGACATCCCCCGAGGGGTCCTGGATTGTGAGAGGGTGCAGGCCAGGCCGAGGGACCCCACTGGGGCACAATTGGGGTGGGGAGAGATGCGGGAGGTTGGCCAGCCAGGGAGGGACTGCAGGAAGGCTCCAGGGCATGTCCGGCCCGATTTGCTCAGTCCTGATTGGCCAGACCGCAGCAGCAAGCTAAACTACCAGTTGGACCAGAGCATCTGCCCCCCTGGTGGTCAGTGCACATCATAGCGAGTGGTTGAGCGGCCTTAGCATATCATTAGCATATTACGCTTTGATTGGTTGAACAGCTGACTGGACATCCAGACACTTAGTATATTAGGCTTTTATTATATAGGATATTAGAATCAAAGGAGGCAGGTAATGGTGATGGGGGGAGGTAGATGAAATTCACTGGTGGTAGATTAGGGAGGTGGGGGGATACAAAGTGGGGAAATATCTGAGATGAATAAAGAGTAACCCAAGAGGCACACACATTTGTGGGTACAGAGTAGTTAACATAACATAGAGGTGGTATGTGGGCAACAAGATAACAATGAGGGGTTCTATCCTCTCTGCTCTGGTGTTGTGGGTGCCCCTGGTGGGTCTGGAAAAAAGGGATTACTCTGACATTTCAAAGATATGTTATCTTATCTTAGATGCAAAAAAGACAATAGGCTCACTTAAGATAAAGACCGTCCTTTGTCAAGGAAGCTACAGACCTTGGACATTATTACTGCAGTGATTAGCTTTTATTCAGGAATTTTTATGTTCGGACCATCCTGTGTGGTTACTTTTGGTCTCTGAGTTTGTAAGCCCTGCATGTAGGCCTTCCCTGAGCTTATTAGGTTGAGTATGTGCCCCCCCTTTTTTTGTCCATCGTATTTAAGTCAAATACTCTAACTTCTTGCCTCTAAAATGTTGGCATTGGCAAATAATGTCGTGATCTTAGTTGTTTTCTGTCGTACATTTGTTAGCATCACCATTAGTTAGGTATTAATAGTAATAATAGGAGGAGAGCAAAGGGCGGCCAGACATTGGAAGCACGGTCACCTTGGCAGCCTCACCAGGCAGCTTAGAGTAAGGCAGCTCCCTTACTCCATCTATATGGCGTAGCTATATTTTGTGTGTGTTTCATATTTAAAACCCTCAGGGTGGTCTCTGGTTGTGTTGTTAGGGTTGTTGGTTTTATCCTTTAGTTTCCTAAATGTATGAATAATATCAAATATTTAAAATCCTTTCTAAAGCGTCTTTTACATGTTGACACACTTTTGTGCAATCCTTTTCATAGTTTCAAATGAAAAGAAAATCAGTAGGGATTAAACAATGTAAGTTGACTTTTGAAGTTACTATTTTTTTAAAAATATATTTTATTGATTTTTTACAGAGAGGAAGGGAGAGGGATAGAGAGTTAGAAACATTGATGAGAGAGAACCATTGATCAGCTGCCTCCTGCACACTCCCCACTGGGGATGTGCCTGCAACCAAGGTACATGCCCTTGACCAGAATCGAACCTGGGACCCTTGAGTCTGCAGGCCGATGCTCTATCCACTGAGCCAAACCGGTTAGGGCTGAAGTTATTTTTAAATTACAATCTAAACAAAAGTTTTATGTTTCAGAAATAGCAAGTGTGTTCTTTAAAAAGTGTCAGAAGGAGCCCCAGTCTTATTCTTCGAGGAGGTGGTTGACGGAGAGATGGGATGAAATGAAATGGTCAGGCTGACTCAGTTAATATTTTCAAAGAGAATTGCTACAGAATCCTGACATGCCCATGTTTGAGAGGGCACAGAAGTCTTTGGAGAGTGTGCCCATACGAGCCTGTGTTGGCAGGACTGGTAATCATGGTGAAGAGATCATGTTTATCACCACGACTTCTTGCCACTGCTGCGTCGTTTACCATCTCCCTGGGGGCTGGAAAAGCATGCAGTACTCAAGATTGTTAAATGAGTTAACTGAGATATATTTTAAAAACCTTTTTTTTTTTTTTGGTAGGTGGAAGGAAAATAATTTAGAAAAAATTTCTCAGGAATAAACTTGAAAGTTTTGTTTAGGTACTGTTACCAGACCCCAGTGTGTGAGTCCATTTGCCTGCGTGCATTGGTCAAAAGATGATGCCTGAGCAAGTTTACAGTGGAGGAAGGACTTTATTAGGATCGGGAGCATGTATTGAAGTAGTTGAGCACAGTAATCTGGAGTTAGGTGAGCTTGTGCTCTAAAAGACCTGGCTCCCGAATGGCCGGTAACTAACAGGTCATGTAGGGCAAAATCACAGGGCACCATGGATTGGGGGTCAGGGGACATGTTAGGAGCCGATTGGTGGAAAGTGAGGTAAGGGTAGTACATAATTTCTTCAGGTCTTGAGGACAGCTCTGGGATCAGCTTCCGTGCCCCTCTGTCTGGTTTGGTGGGGAGGTAGCTGAGGGGGTCCTTTCACCTTAGGGCTCAGGAGCTGGCAGAGGCTCAGACCTTGGAACCATAAAACTAACTTTGGTCAGTTTTGTCTCAAGGGTTAGTGATTTTCAAGGGGAAAGACTAAGGTCTGTGAAATGTGCAGGGGGAAGCAATGATTTTTAAAACTAAGGCTATAAATCATATCAAAATTATAAGTACCCGTGATTTTAACGCCAGGCCTCGGTCTGATTTATTTTATAAACCATTGAAATATTTCTGAGACAACTGGATCATCCTTATGGCCATTCTCTCGCCAGGGGTGGTGTCTTAGAGCTGTAACTGCTGGGATCAGTCAGAATTCCTGTCTTTATCGTCTCACCGGCCATTTCTCTGCAATCATAGATACTGATTTGTAGCTGAGCATCTTCTGAAGAAATGCTGTTGTCTCTTGCATGTTTGGGAATGAGGGTTATGGATGTATATAAGTTTGGGGATGCCTCATTTTTTCAGTCAGCTAGAAAGATTTCATTTTTTTTTTTTTTTTTCCTGCAGGCCAACACTTTATTACTGTGCCAAACTGGCTAGGGTGTGTTCAGAGTATTTAGAATTTATTCAAGCACAAGAGAGCATGCAGGGTTTTTGACTGATTCACACTGTTCAGGTGAGCCAGGTGGTAGAGGTGAAATCACGTCAGCCATAAAACCTCACAGTGACATCAATCACATAGTAGACTTGGGCAGGATAGCAGTGCAAGCAGTTCCTTAAAGCCTCACTTGTATCTGAAACTTATGAGGAATAAGATTTCATATTTTAACATAGTGTCTACATTGCAAATAAAGACTGTTTCCCTTCACTTTGTATAAGTTTCCAGGTAATCAGGTATGCTGTTCCTTCAAATTAGTAGCTTCTAAAAGACCTAATGATAAAACTAACTTTGGTCAGTATTACTGAGTTCTCTGTGCTAAATCAGTTATATATGTTGACATTCATGTGTCTGGTGTAGTTTGAAAAATTAGGTGAACTATCAAAGTTTGTGATTTGGAAGTATTTTGAAAGGAATATGTTCTTTGAAAGGAATGTAAACTATTTTTTATATTACTTGGTAATATCATGATTTTGGACCTGCTGGAGGCTAAGACCAGCAGGTCATCATAAATGTGAGAAGTTCCAGAAGGCTGATGTGTTTCTATATTCAGCAGGGTTGAAAATCTGCATATTATTATCTGTTACTGGCTGAACAGCCAAAGGCAGTTCCCCTAACCTGATAATCTTTTACTGTTTACCAAACTTTACCTTTGATATGTGTGTTTGCTTTGCTAAAAGGCAAAATGTGTGAATAAAAAGCGTGGGTTCGGACATTCAGAGAGCCCACTTCACTAGAGGGTGAGGCCTCCGCCTGGCTCCCCATGCCTTCCCAATTTATATTTCTTGTCTAGTGTATCCATTTATGCGTCAGTCCCTTCCCAGATTCCTGAACCCTTGCTGCGAAAAGACTGCGGCATGGACCTGTCCAAATGCTGATGGTAATACATATTGAATATTTCAGAGAGATCCCTATTTTGGTTTTAAAATTGCTTCTGTTTGTAATCGGTAGGCAGCACAGAAAATGACAATTCTGTTATGAACAAACCTTTTAAAAATCTGTTTTAATAATGAAGCTAGAAAGGGAACACAAGTTCTGTTTCAAAACTCAAAATTTTAATATCATTAATGTCTTTGTTAGAATGATTTAGGAAAATGCATTCCGGCTCATTTTGAGGTTTGAATGAATGTGTGGCAGAGGAAAATTTTTCCTTTACCCTTCAAGGTTCTTCTGGCTTGTCTAATAATCAAACTGACATAAGACAGATTAGCAGGAGAAAACAAATAAATAAATATTTAATAACATGTATACCTCCTGTATACATAGGAGAGACACAGCAAGCCCGAGTAACTTGGAAGCCATCACTTTTAATACCACCTTCAGCTAAAGACTAAAGATGTGGGGATGGGGGAGTCAGTTACAGGAGGTTACCAGGAAAAGCACAGTAAACAAGGGTGAGCTAGTGTTAGGAGATCACATCTTCCTGAGTCTCACGCTTACAATGCGCTGCTGTTTCTAGCGGGAGTGGAGGCGGGGTCTCTGCAGCGGCCTGCCTGTCCGCCTCCCTTCCCCTGCATTCTGCACACAGCATTTAATTAAAAGTGTGGCCAGGCTGCATTAGCACGGGGGTGTCCTTGTCACACTGCCAGAGCAGTGACGCGAGCTGGGCAGTGGGCCCCAGCTGGACTCATCTCCTGAGGCCTGGTGGGTCCTGGCCCCTCCCCGTGTGCCCCTGGGGTCTGCTAAGGCCCTGTGGGAAATTCTGAGGCCTTCTCTTATTGCTGTATCTCTTTCCAATTGTGTTGGTTAGCCAGTGGGACAAGAAGGGGTTTTCTGCGCTGCTGGTGTTCCAGCCTGTAATGACTGGGCCCCGTGGGAACTGCCTCTGGAAGGCGGATTTCTGGCGCAGCTGCTCTCTTCCAGGAGGTTATTTACTGGTGCCCTGTCCTGAGGGCTGCAAGGTAGGGATACTGAGATTTGAAAGTCACAGATGAAGCCAGAGGGAGGGGGGAGAGTCCTTTCCCCCCTTAAAGGAACCTGTTTCTCACTTTTCATTGTCTTCCTTGCCTATGGGCCAGTCCTTTCTTCCAGCTTGTGACTTGCTCATCCAATTGCTAGTGCCTGTTGGTAAAGGCCAGGCTGCTGTGCCAGGCATCGCAGAGGGCATCAGGAAGTGGAACAATCCATTTGCACCCTTGGAGAGCTCAGGTCTAGTGGGAAGGTGAACTCTAGAGATGTCAGAGCAAATGACAGGGCAGAGGGTAGGTAGATAACCTGATGGACCCTTCCCCCAGTTGGACACATAGGGGTGCATAAGAAAGGACATCATTGAATGGTTAGAGATAGGATAGTACAAGGTCACCAGTAGCCTCTGTCATCTCTGTCCCCCAAAGAATGAGCTGAAAATCAGAGCTATTAGATGAGTGCAGAAGCTAGAACTGCCCAGGGTGGGAGCACGGGGGTAGGGTGGTGGTGGTGGTGGTGGTGGTGGTGGTGGTGGTGGTGGTGGTGGTGGCGGCGGCTGCGGGGGGCTGGTGTCAGGTGTCAGTGGCTGGTGTCAGGTGTCAGTAGGAGGGGCCTGGGTTACGTTGTCCACACAGGGAAGGACTGTGGCTGCAGAAGTGTGCTCCGGCTGCACATAACAAAGCACCACAGACTGGAGGCTTAGACGACAGAAGTTAATTTCCAGGTTGGAGTCCAGATCAAGGTGTCAGCAGGACTGGTTTCATTCTGAGGCCTCTCTCCTTGGCTTGTAGATGGCCATCTGCTCTGCGTCTTCACATGGTCTTCCTTCTGTGTGTCTGTATCCTAATCTCTTCTTATAAGGGCACTAGTCCTACTGGATTAGGGCCCACCAATATGACCTCTTTTAAATTACTTCTTTAAACACTCCATCTCCACAAGCAGTCACATTCTGAGATCCTGGGGTTAGGCCTTCAACATATGCATTTTGTAGGGAACACAGTTCAGCCCATAGCAATGGCCTTGGCCAGTGCCAGGCAGGTGCAGGAGGCTAAGGTCTCAGAATGAGGTAAATTCACTAGAGGACTTTACCTTTCATGGGTAGGTGGACCAGAACGAACCCATCCACTGGACCAGGGGGAGGATGGGGAAGCTTGTCTGCCTCAGCATAGCTGTGTGGAGTGAGGGTAGGGGAGCCTTACACTAGAATTCACAACCATGAGACTGACTCTATATAAATTTGTGTTTGGAATTTTCATAGGTTGATTTCCTTGGAAGTAGACCCTGAGACTCTGAAATTTACTGCAAGAGGTTTATTGGGGGAAACTCTTGGGAATAATTCATGAAAGGAAGCAAGGGAAGCAGGACTGGGCAGAGGGATAGTTGAACTTCAGTGCTGTTGACTAGGAGGCTTGTCCTGTAGGAGGTGGAGGCTGGGGTAGTCCTTTAGAATTGTCCAATTGAATGATGCAACGGGGCTAAAGCCGTCATTCGTGTGGGCTGCCTCAGGGAGAGGAAGCTTCCCTCAGCAGAGAGCAGCTCTGGAAGAGGGGTGAACTGTGAGCCATCAGCACCCTCACTCCTGGCAGCTGGGGGAGTGAATGCCCAGGTCCGGGTGGAGGATGGAGGAGACACCATGGCATCCACTTTACGAGTTTACACTGGCCATGTGACCTAGGAATCCCCAACCTGAGATGTTAACGTGCATGTGATTTGAGGTTGGAAATACCCCTGGAGCAACTGAAAGAAACACATGCACAACCTCGCTGTAGCCCAGCAGGTGCCCCATGGGTGAAGCTCCCCCAGAGATGAGCTCACAATCCAACATGAGAGAGCTGCTGGGAACAGGGCCCACCAGAGCTGAGAGTCATCCAGTCAGAACTCAAATTCAATGTAAGAGAATCATCTAACAACATCTGTAAAATAAGTATGTTTAATATGAGTAATCAGAAAGAAATCAAACACATGAAAGGAAAAGACACTGAAAAGAGCAACTGTAAAATAACCAGATAAATATATTTTTGCTATTTTTTTTTGAGCTCTAAATACAGATGCAGTTTTTTAAAAGTTAAGAACTACAACAACCGCCCCATTCTCTCTCTCCCAACAACTTTAGCTCTCTTACTTGATCCTTGTATTTACTTGTATATGTAGAGACAACGGACTTTCTAATGCTATTTATTGGTATATATTTTTTAAGTTTAGGCATTATTTCTTGACTTTCCATCATGAAAGGAGATAATTTACTCTTCGAGTCTCCTCCCGGCCCCACAAACATGCTGACTTTCTGAATTTCCATCCTTGCCTAATAGTTATGCTTGGCATTAGCATGACTATATAAAACTTGCTCATTGAGCCATATGGTGAAGAATGATTACTTCTTCCCTGCACGATTTTTCATTTACTCTGGTTTTAATACCCGTTTTGTTTCTTCCTGTTAACTTTTCTCAGACTCTGTTTCTTACAAAACTCAAATTCAGCATTTCTATTTCAACCTCCACTTCTCTGTTGCATTTCAGATGCATGGTAATTCCATTAGCTTCTTCTTGAAGAAATCTCTCTTGGAGCCATTGATGTCTTCTAATTTGTTCTGGCTGCCCTTTCTACAATCCTGGGCTCGCTCTTCCCCACCTTTCTGGGCATTCCCTTCATTCCCTCTGAGGCCCCGATTTCTGAATTTCTGGATAGGAGGCTTTTCTCTTCTCTGGTTTATAGCCTTTGGGTGGTGGTGGTTGGGGGTGGGGGTGAGGGGGTGGGAAGAGGACACACATCTTTTTCTAGCTCCCTAGGAAAGTCCACATTGTAGGTGAAGCTTTCCAGCCTGCAATGTCTTTAATATAGTCTTGACGATTAATGGTGAGATAGTCATCAGAGAACCAAGATGGCGGCATAGGTTAACGCCGGAGTTTGCTGCCTTGAACAACTACTTCAAAAGGGAAACTAAAAAATGGAACGAACATCACCCAGAACCACAGGAACGCTGGCTGAGTGGAAGTCCTACAACTAGGAGGAAAGAGAAACGCATACGGACACTCAGAGGAGACGCAGTGCTGAAGTCAAATTCTGAGGTGTGGAGTGCGCGGAGTGGGCTGGCGGCGGAGGGCGCGGTTGGCGTTTTCAATCGGGAGGGAGTCGCAGACTCTGAGCTCCAGATACAGGCGAGTCTTTAGTGACCCAGACTCAAACGGGAGAAGCGGGACTGTCTGGCTTCGGTCAGAGCAAGTGCAGCTTTCTCTCCGAGGTTTGCAGTGGGTGCTGGGACTCAGAGAGGCAGAGCCCCTGGGGACAGGGCTGAGAGCCGCCATAACTGCTCTCTCCGGCCCACCCTGTTGATCCTGTGCGACCCGCCCCGCCCAAGCCCTGCACAGAGGCATTTGCCAGATAGCCTCAGGCAAAGGCTAGATTAGCACCTCCCTAGAGGACAGAAGTTCTCTCACTGCAGACACAGCTGATTCTCATAGCCACTTGGCCTGGAGGTCAAACCCTCCCTGGTATTAGCTACAACAATCAAGGTTTAACTATAAGACTGCGCACAAAGACCACTAGGGGGTGCACCAAGGAAGCATAACAAAATGCAGAGACAAAGAAACAGGACAAAATTGTCAATGGAAGATATAGAGTTCAGAACCACACTTTTAAGGTCTCTCAAGAACTGTTTAGAAGCCGCCGATAAACTTAATGAGATCTACAAGAAAACTAATGAGACCCTCGATGTTATATTGGGGAACCAACTAGAAATTAAGCATACACGGACTGAAATAACGAATATTATACAGACTCCCGACAGCAGACCAGAGGAGCGCAAGAATCAAGTCAATGATTTGAGATGCGAGGAAGCAAAAAACACCCAACCAGAAAAGCAAAATGAAAAAAGAATCCAAAAATGCGAGGATAGTGTAAGGAGCCTCTGGGACAGCTTCAAGCGTACCAACATCAGAATTATAGGGGTGCCAGAAGATGAGAGAGAGCAAGATATTGAAAACCTATTTGAAGAAATAATGACATAAAACTTCCCCCACCTGGTGAAAGAAATGGACTTACAGGTCCAAGAAGCGCGGAGAACCCCAAACAAAAGGAATCCAAAGAGGACCACACCAAGACACATCATCATTAAAATGCCAAGAGCAAAAGATAAAGAGAGAATCTTAAAAACAGCAAGAGAAAGAAACTCAGCTACCTACAAGGGAATACCCATACGACTGTCAGCTGATTTCTCAACAGAAACTTTGCAGGCCAGAAGGGAGTGGCAAGAAATATTCAAAGTGATGAATACCAAGAACCTACAACCAAGATTACTTTATCCAGCAAAGCTATCATTCAGAATTGAAGGTCAGATAAAGAGCTTCACAGATAAGGAAAAGCTAAAGGAGTTCATCACCACCAAACCAGGATTATATGAAATGCTGAAAGATATCCTTTAAGAAGAGGAAGAGGAAGAAAAAGGTAAAGATACAAATTATGAACAACAAATATGCATCTATCAACAAGTGAATCTAAGAATCAAGTGAATAAATAATCTGATGAACAGAATGAACTGGTGATTATAATAGAATCAGGGACATAGAAAGAGAATGGACTGACTATTCTTAGGGAGGGAAAGGGGTGTGGGAGATGCGGGAAGAGACTGGACAAAAATCATGCACCTATGGATGAGGACAGTGGGTGGGGAGTGAGGGCGGAGGGTGGGGCGGGAACTGGGAGGAGGGGAGTTATGGGGGGGAAAAAAGAGGAACAAATGTAATAATCTGAACAATAAAGATTTAATTAAACAAAATAATAAAAAAAATTAAAAAAAAATGGTGATATTGAAAATTCTCAGTAGGAAATAATGTTCCTTAAGAGTTTTGAGGGTTTTGCTCCATTGTATTCTTATTTCTAGTGTTCTATTAGAGCCCTAAACTATTCTAAATACAAATCCTTTGTACGAGACTTGCTGTGATGGGGTCTTTTTCATCTATATGTGCATGTCCCTGCTTTCTATACTTCTCTTTTCCCTTCTACTTCCTAGGGAATTTCCTTTATATATACAGGGGTGGGCAAAAGTAGGTTTACAGTTGTTCATGTGGAAAGACATGCCAGTTATGATTATTACAATAGCTTTATTAACTCAAAAGAATAGCACAGTGGCACAGTGTACTTAGGTGCAATCTCTTAAGTGCTCAAATTGCCGGCCTTCATTATTTACACATTCATGTAGTCTTTGAAAATCAGTAAACAAACCTGAATTTCAGTGACCTGCTTGGGTAGCCCCACTGCCTCCTAAGGTAATTGAGTTCAAACCTACTTTTGCCACCCATGTATTTACTTAAATCTCAATTTCCCTTATCTTTCTACCTTTCTGTTGAGCTTTTCATTTATATTGTCAAGTTTCTTTTTAATTGTCTGAATGTTCCTTTGAAAAATCATCCAACTCTTGTTTTATTGATCCTTTAAAATGACCTTTTCTTTGCTCTGGCCCTGATGTGGCTCATTTGGTTGGAGCATCATCCTGTACAGAAGGTGGCAGGTTCAATTCCCTTCAGGGCACACACCCAAGTTGTGGGTTCAGTCTCTAGTTGGGTGCATGCAGGAGGCAATTGATGTTTTGCTCTCACATCGATGTCTCTCTCTCTCTCCCACTTCTCTCCTTCCCTTCCCCCCTCCTTCCCTCCCTTTCTCTCTCTGAGATCAATCAATTTTTAAATTTTTTATTTTTATTTTATTTATTTATTTATAGATAGAGAGTAAGGGAGAGGGAGAGGGAGTGAGGGAAAGAGGGAGAGAAAAACATCAATTTATTGTTTTACTTGTTTATGCATTCACTGATTGCTTCTTGTATGTGCCCTGACCTGAGATTGAACCTGCAACCTTGGCGTATTGGAACGATACTCTAACCAACTAAGCCACCCAGCTAGGCCTAAAATGATAAATTCTTATATTTCTGAGGAAATATTAGCAACAGCTAAAAAATCATTTTTGTTTCTTGTGTTGTTTTCTTCCCAGTGCTTTTCCCCTTTTCTGTGGGCCTTGGGTTCATTGTTGATGTTAGGGAGGAATCCCGTGAGTGTTGGTTTTTGATAGGCTGCTCGTATTAAGAGTGGGTATAAAAAGTTGACTGGAGCGCTTAGCATGTGGGTGGCCTTTGCTTTAGGTTAGACCGTTTTGTTGGGTAGATTCCAGTTTCATACTCCAGATCCTTCCTCTTGAGCTGACCAGGCTGCCCAGGGGAGGACCTTCTGATCTTCTGCCCGAAGGATGAACACGTGGCTGCTTGAACTTTGGGAACTGAGTTGGGGAGAGGACTGGAATCCCAGCGTTCTGTTTGAAACTCTTACCTTGATTTGCCATTTTGTTTGGTTTTCCCAGCTTCAGCTGAGTCTGGAGCTCCTCAAACAAGAGATGTGGCACCTCCTCCAGAGAGTAAGCCTCTAATTTTCTGATAGGAGAGGTGGCCTTTTCGCTCTCACACGGCTGCTTTCTGGAGTCTGTTAAATCAATTGCCACTTGCCCATATGTTGTCTAGCTTCTAAAAATAGTTTTTGTTGCCTCTTCCATTTCCTTTTCCTAATGGGTTTAAAAAAATCTTCCCTCTATTTTAAGTTTAGTGATTTTTTTAGAGGCAGCAAAAGTAAACGTGAGGAACTATTCTCCCATATTTTTCTGAAACTATCAAACAGAACAATGTTACACAAAGTGTTGCTCCTCTTTCATATTGTGTATCTGAGACACATGGAAGATAGGAAAAGCTCCAGTGGAAGTTAATAAGAATTCCAAAAGCAAAGAAGGGATAAAGTGGAGGAGAGTCAGTGATTTTAGGTGTCTGGGACTGTTTTAGAATTGAGGGAAAAAAAGAATTAGGAAACCTACCTTATTTAGTAGAGAGCAGGAGGAGTGAAAAAAATGGCACACACACACACACACACAGCATAGAAAGTGAAAAATAAAACTTACAACAAAATCCAAGCATGTTACTACTGATATTTCTTTCTTTCTTTTTTTATTGCTTAAAGTATTACAAAGGGTATTACATATGTGTCCTCCCCCCTTCCCCCCCGCCCTTGACAGTCCCCTAGCCTCCCCTATCCCCCAGTGTCTTATGTCCATTGGTTATGCTTATATGCATGCATACAAGTCCTTTGGTTGATCTCTTACCCCTCTCCCTCCTGCCCCCCAACCCTCCCCGGCCTTCCCGCTGCAGTTTGACAATCTGTTTGAGACAGCTTGCCTCTGTATCTATTATTGTTCAAAAGTTTATAATGGTCTCTATTATCCATGAATGAGTGAGATCATGTGATGTTTTTCCTTCATTGACTGGCTTATTTCACTTAGCATAATGCTCTCCAGTTCCATCCATGACGTTGCAAATGGTAAGAGTTCCTTCCTTTTTACAGCAGCATAGTATTCCATCGTGTAGATGTACCACAGTTTTCTAATCCATTCATCTACAGATGGGCACTTAGGCTGTTTCCAGATCTTAGCTATGGTGAATTGTGCTGCTATGAACATAGGGGTGCATATATCCTTTCTGATTGGTGTTTCTGGTTTCTTGGGATATATTCCTAGAAGTGGGATCACAGGGTCAAATGGGAGTTCCATTTTCAGTTTTTTGAGGAAACTCCATACTGTCTTCCATAGTGGCTGCACCAGTTTGCACTCCCACCAGCAGTGCACGAGTGTTCCTTTTTCTCCACACCCTCTCCAGCACTTGTCGTTTGTTGATTTGTTGATGATAGCCAAACTACTGATATCTCTTGACTCACAAGTGGGAGTTACATCACAAAAAAACACATCGTAATTTGATAATATCCTAAGTGGAAAATGCATTTAATACACCTAACCTACTGAACACCAGAGCTTAGCCTAGCCTACCTTAAATGTGCACAGAACACTCACATTATCCCATAGTTTGGTAGTTATCTTGAGTTTGATCTCAAAGTAATTGCCTTCTTTTTTTCTCATTAGAAACAGGAGACGCAGATGGGCGTTTTGTGGGCATGATGGGATGGGAAAACACAAAACATCCAAAAATGCTGGCAGTATTGTAGAGTAGCAGTTGTTTACCCTTGTGATTGCATTGCTGAGTGGTAGCTGCGACTACCTGTCACTGCCCAGCATCATGAAAGAGTCACACTGCATATCACTAGCCCAGGAAAAGATAAAAATTCAAAGTACAGTTTTCACTGAATGTGTATCACTTTCGAACCATCATAAAGTAAAAAAGTCATTGCGTCTAACTGTTGTAAGTTTGGGACTGTCTGTAACTTAAAAAGTATAAGTGGATTAAATAGGTAAAAAATCAGAGTGGATTTTAAAAATCTAGCTGTGTGCTGTTAATAGGAGATCAATTTAAAACATAAGGTTACAGAATGGCTTAGATATAGGGATAGAAAGAGATAATATCTGGCAATATGAACAAAGAAAGTTAGTGTAGCTATCTTAATCAGAAAAAAGAGAATTAGAGACAAAAAGCATTATTAGGCATAAAGGGTGGTTACTATATAAACAAAATGTTCAATTCATCCAGAAGACAAAACAATTTGTGAATGTGTATGCACCAACCAAAGTTCCAAAGCATCCAACCAAAATTGATGAGATTATAGGTAGAAATTGACAAATCATAATCATAATAGTAGACTTCAATGCGCTTCTTTTACTAGTTGATAAATGAAAAAAGAAAAAATTAGTGAAGACATTGAAGATTTGACTTATGGAATTAGTGTTTTGCAACTATGTTTGACTGCTATTTGTAATAAAACATGTGGCCTAATATTGCTGAGCTTATGTGTGTAAATATATATATATACACACACATATATATGTTTAATATATATCATGTCATCATAGCTAAGCCACTTTTCATTATATGATGCAACATGATTGTTTTTGTCCTACTAAGAAATTTAAAAGCTGCTGCCATTGAACTGTATCATTCTGTTCATTGTGAGTAACATGATGTCAAGAGTTTTTAAAATAGGAAAAAAATGTGTAGTAGGATAATTTCTATTCTCTTTAATTTTAAAAAGTTCTGGTCACAACCTATCAAATTGATGCTATGCCTCACTAGTTGTTTGTAACTTTCAATTTAAAAAACCCTACCCAGTAGGTCAACATAGAACCATGCAGCCAACAAGTATGGTTTAGCGTCATGGAACAATTACGAAAGGTAACCACTTCTATGGTCACGAAGCAAGACTCATCAAATTACTAAGAATCTATACTTTACAGATAATGTTCTCTGTTCACAATGCATTTGAAAATGATTTGAAGTAAAATGCAGCTAAAATACCCTTACATGTCCCAGTGTATGTTTGGAAATGAAACAATACATTTGAGTATCTCAAGGGGGACAGTTACTAGTATATTAAATATTGAAACATATTTAGAACTTAAAAGAAAACGATAAACTGAAAATTGATGAGCAAAACTGTCTAAAACCAGAGGCTAAGAAACAGAAAAATAGTAAACCCAAGATAGGTGGAAGAAAGAAAACAATACATTTAAAAGTACAAATTCCTGAAAGAGAAAAAGACACAGTAGAATTCAATAACTAAAAGCTATTAAGACTAATCAAATAGGCTTACCTCTGATAAGACTGATCAAAAAAGAAAAGGAATGAATTAGAAGTAATCAGAAATTAATGGGGGGCATAATCAGTAATAAATTTTAGGAAATAAGACTATTATTAACAGTTAATGTATATACATGTGAAAGCTTAGGTTGAAATGTATAATTACCTAGAATAATAACCTGCCATGATTAATTTAAGGATAAAAATGACCCAGTGTGCCTGATTTAAATTTAAAAATGTTAATCTAGGCCAGTGGTTCTGACCCAGGTTTGATTCGCAGCCCTTCCCCCCTTTTATTTACCGGGAACATCTGGCAGCACTGGGACACATTTTTGGTTGTCACAACTAGGGATATGGGTGCTTACTAGCATCTGCTTGGCAGAGGCCAGGGATGCTGCTACACATCCTGTAGCGCATAGAACAGTCCCACACAACAAAGAATAATGCTGAGGGTGAGGACTCTGATCTCGGCCAGCATGGTTTTATAGGTGCTTTTGTGCATATTCAAGGATTCAGTAATCTCAATCATAAGTTCTGTGTCCTACACACAAAGGAGAGCTGCTCTTTGCAACTAGTACTACTTTGATGCACAGACCAGTGACAATAGAGAAGAATTTATAGATCAGTATCACTCATGAATATAGATGCAAATATCTTAAGATATTAAAAAACTGAATCTGTTTATGCAACAAGCAAAACAGTAAATAACCATGTTGTGTTTATTTTAGGAATGCAAGGAAGGTACAATTAGAATATTTATTAGGTAATTCGTCATGCTCATAGGTTAAAAGGAAAAAACCATAGCATCTTAATAGGTATACAAAAGCATTTGAGAAAATTCAAGGCAAGATAAAAACTTTTAGCAAACTAAGAAGGGAATTGTTCTGACCTGACAAAGGGTATCTAAAATGTCAATAATTATAAGTGGTAAATATTAGAAATAGTCCCTTTTAATCTGAAATGAAGATGAGAATGCCTGCTGTTATCACTTGTCCTCAATGGTATTCTTGATGTCCTTGTCAGTACAGTAAGACAAGAAAAAGAAATAAAACTATAGGGCATCCCCAGAAAATGTATACACACTTTAACAGCTGATAACTCACTTTATTTTCACTCCTTTTCAGGTTTAACTGACACTGATTTTGTAACCATTCAAAGTGTGTATACATTTTTTTTTTTGGACACCCTATATATGGATCAGAGAGGGAAAAGTAACAATCACTACTTATAAATATTACTAGAGGCCTGGTGCATGAAAATTCATGCACTGGAGGGGTCCCTCAGCCCAGCCTGCCCCCTCTCACAGTCCGGGAGCCCTCGGTGGCAACAGGCAACACCCCATCACACCTCTGCTGCTGCCACTGCCAGCAGCACAAGCCTTGGCCGGCCCTGGTTACCTGAGCCTTGGGAAGCCCTGGGTGGCTGGGGGGATGAGGGGACTGGGTGCCGCCATCTTTGAGGGCATGGCAGTCAGTTAGCATATTCCCTCCTTATTGGCTGTGGGTGCCACCATCTTTGAGGGCATGGCAGTCGATTAGCATATTCCCTCCTTATTGGCTGTGGGTGCAGCCATCTTTGCGATGGTGTGAGGGTCAACTAGCATATTCCCTCTTTACTAGATAGGATAGTCTACTCTATGTAGAAATGACAAGGGATTCTGCAGACCCTATTAGAAGAAATAAGAAATTTTAGCAAGGTTGCTGTTTGGATGGGTAGAAGTTTAAAAAAATCAGTTGTGTTCTTATACAAAGGCAATACAGAAGTATACATTTTAATTTTCATAACAATACCATTCCTTTTAAAAAAATTCTTTATTGTTTAAAGTATTCCATATGTCTCCCTTTGCCCCCATTGACCTTTCTCCAGTCACTCCCACCCCCCAGTACATGCCCTCACCCCCCTACTGTCTATGTCCATTGGTTAGGCTCATATGCATGCATAAACGTCCTTTGGTTGATTTCTTACCACCCCTGCCCACCCTCCCCTGCCTTCCCTCTGAGGTTTGACGGTTTGTTTGGTGTTTCTCTGTCTCTGTTTTTGTTTATCAGTTTATGTTGTTCATTATATTCCACAAATGAGTGAGATCATGTGATATTTATCTTCTTCTGACTGGCTTATTTTGCTTAGCATAATGCTCTCTAGTCCCATCCATGCTGTTGCCAATGGTAAGAATTCCTTCTTTTTTTTATAGCAGTGTAGTATTCCATTGTGTAGATATACCACAGTTTTCTAATCCACGCGTCTGCTGATGGGCACTTAGGCTATTTCCAAATCTTAGCTATTGCAAATTGTGCTGTTATGAACATTAGGATATATTCCTAGAAGTGGGATCACAGGGTCAAATGGGAGTTCCATTTTTAGTTTTTTGAGGAAACTCCATACTGTCTTCCATAGTGGCTGCACCAGTCTGCATTCCCACCAGCAGTGCACAAGTGTTCCTTTTTTTCCACATCCTCTCCAGTACTTGTCACTTGTTGATTTGCTGATGATAGCCAGTCTGACAGGTGTGAGATGGTACCTCATTGTCATTTTGATTTGCATCTCTCGGATGATTAGTGACTTTGAGCATGTTTTCATATGTCTCTTGGCCTTTCTTATGTCCTCTTTCAAAAAGTATCTATTTAGGTCCATTGCCCATTTTTTTTTACTGGGTTGTTTGTTTTCCTTTTGTTAAGTTGTATGAGTTCCCTGTAAATGTTGGAGGTTAAACCCTTACTGATAACATTGGCAGATATGTTCTCCCATGGAGTGGGCTTTCTCGTTGTTTTGTTGATGGTTTATTTGCTGTGCAGTAGCTTTTTATTTTGATGTAGCTCCATTTGTTTATTTTCTCTTTAGTTTCCAATGCCCTAGGAGTTGTGTCGGTAAAGAAATTGCTTCGTCATATGTCTGAGATTTTGCTGCCTGTGCATTCCTCTAGAATTTTTATGGTTTCCTGTCTTACATTTAAGTCCTTTATCCATTTTGAGTTTATTTTTGTGTATGGTGTAAGTTGTGGTCTAGTTTCATTTTTTTGCATGTATCTGTCCAATATTCCCAACACCATTTATGGAAGAGACTGTATTGACTCCACTGTATGTTCTTGCCTCCTTTGTCGAATATTAATTGAGCATAGTGGTTTGGGTCAATTTCTGGGTTCTCTATTCTATTCCATTGGTCTACATGTCTGTTTTTGTGCCAGTACCAGGCAGTTTTGAGAATAGTGGCTTTGAAATACAGCTTGATATCTGGTATTGAGATCCCTCCTACTTTGTTCTTCTTTCTCAGGATTGCTGCAGCTATTCGAGGTCTTTTTTATTCCAGATGAATTTTTGGAGAGTTTGTTCTAGGTCTGTGAAATATGCCGTTGGTATTTTAATGGGGAGTACATTGAATCTGTAGATTGCTTTGGGTAGTATGGACATTTTAATGATGTTGATTGTACCAATCCATGAACACGGGAGGTTCTCCCATCTGTTTATGTCTTCCTCTATCTCTTTTTTCAGTGTCCTGTAGTTTTCTGAGTACAGGTCTTTAACCTCATTGGTTAAGTTTATTCCTAGGCATTTTACTTTTTTTGATGCGATGGTAAATGGGATTGTTTTTTTAATCTCTTTCTGTAAGTTCACTATTCATGTATAAAAATGCCATAGATTTCTTGGCATTAATTTTGTATTCTGCTACATTGCCGAATTCATTTATTAAATCTAATAATTTTTCACATAAACAAGTTGAGAGATAAAAATCACATAGTCATATCAATTGATGCAGAAAAAGCATTTGACAAAATCCAACACCCTTTCTTGATAAAAAACCTCAGCAAAATGGGAATAGAAGGATCATACCTCAACATAATAAAAGCCTTATGTGACAAACCTATAGTCAACATCATACTCAATGGGCAAAAACTAAAACCATTTCACCTAAGAACAGAAACGAGACAGAGATGCCCATTTTCACCACTCCTGTTCAACATAGACCTGGAAGTGCTAGCCATAACAATTAGACAAGAAGAGCTAAAAGGTATCCAAATTGGAAAAGAAGACATAAAACTGTCATTATTCACAGATGACATGATACTGTACATAGAAAACCCTAAAGATTCCATCAAAAATTACCATTTCTTATAGTAACAAACTAAAAGGAATAAATCAGAACAGTTCCTTAATAGTAAAAGTTTTTTAAAAAAATTTGAATAAAGGGAGAAATCCTGTGTTCATGATTGGGAAGGCAATATAAAAAGATGTCAATTCTCCTTAGTTAACCTGAATACATGTAATTTTACTAAGAATTCCAGTAGTTTATTTTTTGTTTTTCTTTTCGACAGAGTTGGTAAGGCTCTAAAATTTATGTAGAGAGAATAGAGGGTTCAGAATGGTCAAGATTATTTTGAGGAACAGGGTGCACTCACTTGTCAAAACTAGAGCAATTGAAATTGTGATATTTTGGGGAACAAATAGACCAAGGAAGTTGCATAGGGAGTTCAGAAATAGCACCACACTTAAATGGAAAATTGATCTGTGAGAGAGTCAACATCACCAATCGGGGAGGAAATAGTGATACTGGATAAAGTGGCTGTCGGCAAGCAAAACGTGAAAATAAATCTCTACCTCCCACCACACACATCAATTAAGTGAATTAAGAAACGAAACCTGAAAAGCAAGAATTTAAAACTTTTATTTTATTTTTTTTTAATTAAATCTTTATTGTTCAGATTATTACATTTGTTCCTCTTTTTTCCCCCCATAACTCCCCTCCTCCCAGTTCCCGCCCCACCCTCCGCCCTCACTCCCCACCCACTGTCCTCATCCATAGGTGCACGATTTTTGTCCAGTCTCTTCCCGCATCTCCCACACCCTTTTCCCCCCCAAGAATAGTCAGTCCATTCCCTTTCTATGTCCCTGATTCTATTATAATCACCAGTTCATTCTGTTCATCAGATTATTTATTCACTTGATTCTTAGATTCACTTGTTGATAGATGCATATTTGTTGTTCATAATTTGTATCTTTACCTTTTTCTTCCTCTTCCTCTTCTTAAAGGATACCTTTCAGCATTTCATATAATCCTGGTTTGGTGGTGATGAACTCCTTTAGCTTTTCCTTATCTGTGAAGCTCTTTATCTGACCTTCAATTCTGAATGATAGCTTTGCTGGATAAAGTAATCTTGGTTGTAGGTTCTTGGCATTCATCACTTTGAATATTTCTTGCCACTCCCTTCTGGCCTGCAAAGTTTCTGTTGAGAAATCAGCTGACAGTCGTATGGGTATTCCCTTGTAGGTAGCTGAGTTTCTTTCTCTTGCTGTTTTTAAGATTCTCTCTTTATCTTTTGCTCTTGGCATTTTAATGATGATGTGTCTTGGTGTGGTCCTCTTTGGATTCCTTTTGTTTGGGGTTCTCCGAGCTTCTTGGACCTGTAAGTCCATTTCTTTCGCCAGGTGGGGGAAGTTTTCTGTCATTATTTCTTCAAATAGGTTTTCAATATCTTGGTCTCTCTCATCATCTGGCACCCCTATAATTCTGATGTTGGTACGCTTGAAGCTGTCCCAGAGGCTCCTTACACTATCCTCGCATTTTTGGATTCTTTTTTCATTTTGCTTTTCTGGTTGGGTGTTTTTTGCTTCCTCGCATTTCAAATCATTGACTTGATTCTTGCGCTCCTCTGGTCTGCTGTCGGGAGTCTGTATAATATTCGTTATTTCAGTCCGTGTATGCTTAATTTCTAGTTGGTTCCCCAATATAACATCGAGGGTCTCATTAGTTTTCTTGTAGATCTCATTAAGTTTATCGGCGGCTTCTAAACAGTTCTTGAGAGACCTTAAAAGTGTGGTTCTGAACTCTATATCTTCCATTGACAATTTTGTCCTGTTTCTTTGTCTCCGCATTTTGTTATGCTTCCTTGGCGCACCCCCTAGTGGTCTTTGTGCGCAGTCTTATAATTAAACCTTGATTGTTGTAGCTAATACCAGGGAGGGTTTGACCTCCAGGCCAAGTGGCTATGAGAATCAGCTGTGTCTGCAGTGAGAGAACTTCTGTCCTCTAGGGAGGTGCTAATATAGCCTTTGCCTGAGGCTATCTGGCAAATGCCTCTGTGCAGGGCTTGGGCGGGGCGGGTGGCACAGGATCAACAGGGCGGGCTGAGCGAGCAGTTATGGCAGCTCTCAGTCCTGTCCCCAGGGGCTCTGTCTCTCTGAGTCCCAGCACCTGCTGCAAAGCTCGGAGAGAAAGCTGCACTCGCTCTGACCGAAGCCAGACAGTTCCGCTTCTCCTGTTTGAGTCTGGGTCCCTAAAGACTTGTCTGTATCTGGAGCTCAGAGTCTGCGACTCCCTCCCGATTGAAAACGCCAACCGCGCCCTCCGCCGCCAGCCCGCTCCTCGCACTCCGCACCTCAGAATTTGACTTCAGCACTGCGCCTCCTCTGAGTGTCCGTATGCGTTTCTTTTTCCTCCTAGTTGTAGGACTTCCATTCAGCCAGCATTCCTGTGGTTCTGGGTGACGTCTGTTCCGTCTTTTAGTTTCACTTTTGAAGTAGTTGTTCAAAGCAGCAAACTCTGGCGTTAACCTATGCCGCCATCTTGGTTCTCCTCAAGAATTTAAAACTTTTAGATGGAAATATGAGACTATCTACAGGGTTAGGCAAAACTGGGTTCACAGTTGTTTGTATGGAAAATAATACAATAATTAATAAATAATAATATAAGAATAAACTATGTTTCATGTACTCACAACCATAAACCTACTTTTATCCCACCCTGTATATGACCTGGCAATAAACAGAGTTTTTAATTTATGACATAGAAAGCACAAACATCAATAAATTTAACTATAACAATAAAAACAATAAACTTAACATAAATAAAATGAACACTAATACATTTAACAAAAGCAGACTAAAAACTTTGTGCATAATAAAAACATATAAAACAAAAGATGAGTCTCTGGAAAAAGATATTTATAAAGCATGAAGCTTTTATGTTTGAGATAATATAGACAATTCATAGCACTTTTGTTTGTAACAGCAAAAAAACTGTGAGGGAGACAGATGTACATTAATAGATTTGATAAACAAACTGCATTGCCTTAATATTGCAGATCTATATTTAGTAGCAATTTTCAGTTTTATGAGACCAAATGTACCCTTTTTATAATCATATTTTAACATACCCATTTTACTATCTTAAAATTTTATCTGTACATAATATTTACAAAAATAGTATCATATCCTAGATGCAAAATAATGGAGAAATGGAAGGAAGATAATTTTGAAGAAAATAGTATATTTCTGAATATATAAATGCTTGGTGTGATGATATTAATAGATAAAACTAAGTAGTTAGTTGCTTACATCTGCATATAATGAATAAGTTGGGATCTAAGAGAGGTAAGAAAAGTCATACTATATTGACATTTTCCTTTTATGAGATTTTGAAATAAGGATTAAATAGGTATTGATATGCATATGTAGAATTACGAATGTGACAGCTATAAGAGATTGATACAAGTGTTTTTTATTGTGTTTTGAATGCCTTCAGTGGAGTAGCTATTTTTTTAATTGGTTTATAATTCTTCATAAAGGTCTGAATAAAATCAAGCATACTTTTCTTTTGATTTACATGGTGGGGGGGCGGGCAGGAAGCAGTGTACATTTAAAATTATGAAACACAGGTACATGTAGGCCCTGGCTGGGTAGCTCAGTTGGTTAGAGTGTTGTCCCTGTGTCAAGGTTGAGGGTTCAGTCTCTGGTCAGGGCACACACAAGAAGCAACCAATGAATGCTTAAGTAAGTGGAACAACAAATTGATGTTTCTCTCTCCCCCCTCCTTCCTCCTCTCTTCCTCTCTCTCTCTCAAATCAATAAACAAAATTAAAAAACCAGCCTGGCTGGTGTGGCTCAGCGGTTGAGCATTGACCTAAGAACCAAGAGGTCACAGTTTGATTTCAGTAGGGGGCATGCAGGAGGCAGCTGATTGATGATTCTGTCTCATTATTGATATTTCTAGCTCTCTCTACTTCTCCCTCTCTCTGAAATAAAGAAAAGCATACTTAAAATAGTACAGCATCTGCATTGTTCAAGTCCTGTAGACATTACATACTCTACTGTTTTCCCTATAGCCATCATTTAGTCTTAGTTCTACACATAAATGTATTTTTAATGCTCACTGCCAAATCTTATATTGATGTTTCATTTTAACTCTTTCTTCACTAATTCCTCAGGGAGAGTTCATGGGAACAAAAAATTCTCGAGCTCTCATATGTCTAAAGTTTTCTCCCCTAGCCCCGCTCCCCCGCCCCCAACCCTGTGGCCTTTATACTGAAAGTCATTTTGGCTGCATATAATATCTTTAGTTTACACTTCCCCCAAGCATCTTAAATATATTAGGTCTTATGGCATAAAGCATTGCTGTTGGTATTTGATGACAGTCTGCATTTCTTACCTTAAAGTGACTTGATTTTCTTCTTGGATGCTGAAATAATTAATTTTTTTTAATGTTCAAGGGTTTTGGTGATGGTTATTCTGGTCAGCTTTTCCCAGGTACAAGGTGTAGTTTCATATCTTTCTATTTCAGAACATTTTTCTTGAAGTATAGTTTTTAGTGTGCATTCTGTTCAGTTTCTTTGGTTTTATACTTTCTGGTATATGTGTGTTGGATGTTGCTTACCTGTCATCTTTACCTGTTAATTTTCCTCAGTTGCTTTTTATCTTTTATTTCTTCTAGAGTTTAAGGATTTTCCTCATTTTTTTAGTACTCTAAACATCTTTCTATGTATTTTTGTTGTTGTTGTTCTTGTGTTTCTTCTCGCTTTCTCTTCATTGTTGAAATGAACATTTCTTTTGGTTTTAAGTGTTTTCTAAATTCTATTTTTCTTTTTGGAATGTTTGGAATGTTAGAGTTTGCATCAGTTTTGTTTTTCTGGTATGTGCTCATCAGGTGGAGAAGGCGTATTTCTGGTTTTTAAAATTTGACTGTATAATATGTGAGGGCAGTCTTCTTCTGCCACTCATGTTTAGGTGAGATGAGTCTTACTGAAGAGCTTTTTGAGCATGATGGCTCTAGAGCTCCCCCCACCCCCACCCCCCTTGCCCTCCGGTATTAGGATAACACAGCCCCCTTCTTTGCTTCTTTGGGTTTGCCTCCTAGTCTTTGGTTTTGCTCCTATTTCCCCTTTTCCACTATGTCTGCGATGCCTTTTGTCCCAGTTGTCTCTGGCCTATTCAGTTTGGATTCTGCTTCTAGTGTCCATGTGGAGCTATGTGCTGGGAAGGAGCTTTGATTTGTGAGTTTAGGGTACACAGACAGCTTCAACACACCAGCTTTTCTGTTTTGTGGACTTGCCTTCCAATTGGAGCTTGCTCAGCTCTCACAGCGTTGGCCGCCTTTCTCAGCTTGACCTGCTGTCCATCCGAGTCACTCTCTGTTGATTTGGGCGTTCTTCTCTTCCCTCTGGTTTGGGCTGATCGCTGCTGATCATATGCAGGTCTTGAAGCTGCCAGGGTTCATACTTGATGTTTTGAGGCGATGCCTTTCACCTAGTTTGTTATCAGTGTTTGAGTGTTTGTTTTTTTCTGCCCTGGTTTCTCTGATGTTTTTATGGGGGGATTCAGGGAGACCTAAAAACTATTCACTACCATTTTTATCTTCCCAGAAAACCTTGGAGTTGATATTCCTTACCATTTTATGATACCTTTGTTTATCCAGGGAGATTTCTGGGATTCCTGTTAATTGCATTTAGAAACTAGAGTATTTTTAGGTGGTAAGTAGACTTTGCTCATTGAAGTACATTTTCAAAATGGAACTTCTTGCTGTTTTTTTTGGAAAAAGAGTAATGTGTCGCCATTTGTGAGAGTTTGGAACTAAATTTAGGTTATTCTTTGGTGCAGAAGAAGAGAGATGCAGTTGGAACTGAATAGATATTTGTCGCAGAGTAATCGATGTGCCAGGCTCCTGGCAGCAGGGGGTGAGGCTCCATATGACCCATAAAGAGAGCATTCTTGGGGAATGCTTTTTACATGACAGAAGATGGCTATTTTTTCCAAGCAGGGACAGATGTGATTTGTTTCTGGTAAAATAAGGCTCAGCTTTGGTTGTAAGTAAATCTCATTGCCTTAAAGTCATCAAGTCGCCATACTAGCGACACTAGTCCTGTGGCTCCCCAATGCTGCCAGTGCCACGGGGCAGCAGGAAGGGTCTTCCTTCAGGTGCCAACCGCTCGAAACTGCCAGCACTGAGATTCTTCACTCTCTTTGGGTCAGTTCTAACGGCCCTCCAGCCTTTGTTTGAATACATCCACTGTCGCAATTCCAGTAACTCAGCGAGACCCGGTTCATGTTAGCCAATTCTAATTTTAGAATTTTATTTTTTACAGTTTGCTGAAATTTGCCTCTATTTTTCCTCAAAACCCCTATGGCTTCTTAGTTTTTATTTTCTTAGCTAACATCTATCACGCCCATAAATGCTTTACATAGACGATTAGATTTGTCACAGCAGTACTCTGGGCTAGCGGCATCATCATACTTTGTAGATACGGATTTCAAGGCTCAGAAGTGTCATGAACTTTCCTGAGGTTCCATAGCGAATAAGAGAGAGAACTATATTCACATCCCGGGAACCTTGGCTGTAGAGCCCATGTCCTCAGTCGTGAGATGAATGTCCATTTTCCACAGGGCGGATGTTCAGTGTGAGCTCATCCTGTCACCTTGTCATCCCTTCTATTGACCGAGCATCTTACATTCTTCAGTGTTTCCTGTGCGCGATGGTCTTTGGAACCCACTGTATTGACCAGCCTTGTCTGGACTTACAGGGATCCTCTTTAAAGTGGTGTCCACAGGCACAGCGTGTCATTTCACCTACAGGGAATGGTTACCAGCAGTTACCGCTACAGATGCAGAATTCACATTAATACACAGCAATGTAAAGTTTGAATTCACGTTTAGAAGCTTCATCATGCCATAGGCTCTGGTTCAGCTTTTTGGTTACCTAAAATTGCTGGAGTTTGAAACAATTTTGACATTTATTTTATTTTGTATCTTGCTCTTCAGGTCAGGCTCATACCAGTACCTGTTGATGCTCAAGGTGCTTGGATGAAAGAGAAAGAGTTCCAGTGCTTGGAGGACAGGAAGAGTGTCAGGATCTCTAACAGAAATAAGGGATTAGAGGGGAAAAGATGGTTCTGGTGACAGTGGTGAGGGCGAGGCTCAGCGGGACGGGAGGTGGCTTCAGTTTGCTGACGTCGAATAGAGGCTCTGGCAGTACGAGGAGAAGGAAGCAGCTGGCTGGTTGGAGATGGGGGCCTGGAGTGAGGTAGGTGTAGACAGAGAGATGGACTTCGGGGGTGTTATGCTTTAGGGCCGTGGGGTGCGGAAGACAGACTAGGATCACGATGACAGAGGAGGTGCTATGGACTGAACTGTGTCCCCCCAAAGTCATATGTTGAAACCCTAACCCAGATGCTGTGTATCTGGAGGTAGGGCCTGTGGGAGGTAATTAGGGTTAGATGAAGTCATGAGCCCTTGGGATGGGATTAGTTTCCTTATAAAAAGAGGAAGAGAGCCCAGCCAGCATGGCTCAGTGGTTGAGCATCAACCTATGAACCAGGAGGTCACGGTTCTGTTCCTGGTCAGGGCACATTCTCGGGTTGCGAACTCAATCCCCAGTGTGGGGCATGCAGGAGGCAGCTGATCAATGATTCTCTCTCATCATTGATGTTCTATCTCTCTATCCCTCTCCTTTCCTCTCTGAAATCAATAAAAATATATTTTTAAAAAAGAGAAAGAGAGCTATTCTTATTCTTTCTCTCCCCTGCCCCCGACATGCACTGAGAAAAGGCCATATGAGGACACAGCAAGCTGGTGGCCTGCAACTCGGTGACAGGGCCTTCACCAGAGCCTGGCCATGCGGACACCTTGAACTTAGACTTTCAGTCTCCAGAACTGTGAGAAGTAAACTCTTGCTGTTTAAGCCACTTGGTCTGTGGTATTTTGTCATAACAGCCTGAGCTAACTAAGACATGAGGACAGAGGGCAGAGGACAGAATTTGAAGAATGTCTCCTTTTAGGGTGGGCAGACAACAAGGAACTAGCAGAAGACTCTGAGGTCAGGTGAGCTGGAGAGGGATGCATTAGTTTCCTGTGGCTGCTGAGGCAAATTACCACACACTGGGTGGCTTAAAAGAACAAAAGTTTATTCTCTCGTGGTTCTGGAGGCCAGAAGTCCAAAATCAGTATCACTGGACCAAAATAAATGATCAGCAGGCTCCCTCAGAGACTAGGGAAACTCTGTTCTTTGCCTCTGCTGGTGTTTGGTGGCTGCTGGCACTCCTTGGTGTGTGGCCACATCACTCCAGTCTTCAAGGCCAGCATTTTCAAATCTCTCTCTGCTCTGTCTTCTTATCACCTTATCCTCTGTATGTGTCAAATATCTGCTGCCTCTCTCTTATAAGGATGCTTAGGGCCCACCTGGATAATCCAGAACAATCTCCTGACCTAAGGTTCTTAATTTAATCACCTCTACAAAGACCCTCCCCTCCTTTTTTCCCCATATAAGATAACATTCACAGGTTGTCGTAATTAGGATGTGGGTATTTGGGGGGCAGGGGACTGTTTAAGCCTACCACAGGGAATAAGAATTGTATAAGGATACAGAAGTCAAATAAAGCCCTTCAGGAAGTAAGGTGTGCTGCCAGAGGTCAAGGTTGAGGAGATTGACCATAGGATGTACAGAAGGCCACTAGAAACCTCACAGAGAACATTGTCAGAGTGGAAGCCTGGAGGCAGGCTGCCAAGAGCTGGGAGTGGGCATTGGAGAGGGACTATCAGCACAATGTTGTCTATTGGAGAAACTTGGGGGCACCTCAGGGTTACATAAAAAGTGTGTGCACGCGTGTGTACGTGTGTGTGCATGCTTTGTTAGAGTTTTGAGGTCCCGTGAATAACAACCATTTTTTCTTCTTAAGTTCAGAGCCAGTTGGGAGGCAGGCAGAGAGAAGTAGAGCAAGTCAACCGTATTGTAATAAACCCAGATGCGAGAATGGGGCTTTCAGTGCAGCCACAAGGGCTTCTTTACGCTTGTTGCCTCACTAGGCAGACTTAGTGAATTGGTTGCTGCCTCTAGGGAGGCCGGGACTGCCTTGCTCCACTCCTGGAATGAAGGAGCCCATCAGGGGCTTCTCCCCAGGAGGCCAGCACAGGGGGATGAGGAGGGGCTTTGCTCTGCCTGTTATTAAAGCTCCCCAAGCATCTGAGTTGCTCCCCTGCTCTCCCCAAAGCCTCACCCTGGCTCTGGGCCCCCGACTGCCCATTGTATGGACCACTGTCCTAACCTCTCCCCTTTGGTTGGCAGCCCCCATCAGCCAGCACCTGCTTTCTTCTGTTTATGTCGCCAGCTCCTGGGACACTGCCTGCCTGAAGCAGGAAGTCAAGGTTTCTTGAATAAGTTAATGAGTGCGCTGTCTCAGAGTCATTATTCAGGGCTCCATCTTTATGTTAGTAGTGTATTTGGGTTCCATCAGTGTTTGCATTTTGCCAGTATTAGTCTTTACACTGGTGGGAACAGCCACAGTTTTGATTGTACAAGGTCTAGTGAGTTAGCCTGGAGAATAGCAGTGTAAAGAGAACCAAGGCCATAACGTTTTCAATTGTGCTGAGCTGAGGCCAGAAGAGGTTTGGGTTTCCAATGGTTTGCTCAAGGCTCGGAAGAGTTTATCAGTGTTTCCTGGGATGAATTAAATCCATCCTTCAACTTACTGGATTAGTGACTTTTTAAAAATTAATTGCTGATGTAGCTACTAGGTGTACCGGTTAATAATGCAGATTTTTTTCAATAGATGGAGTTACACATGTGTTGACATATATGCGATTTGATATGTATACTATTTTGTTGTATTGACAGCAAGCTTCAAAACTTCACATGTCAAATTTGCTGAAGGTGTTAGCATCATAGATATTTTTATGCTTAAAAATGTCGAATTTCAGGTGGGATCTCAATACCAGATATCAAGCTGTATTACAAAGCCACTGTCCTTAAAACTGCCTGGTACTGGCTCAAGAACAGACATATAGATCAATGGAATAGAATAGAGAGCCCAGAAATTGACCCGAACCAATATGCTCAATTAATATTTGACAAAGGAGGCAAGAACATACAATGGAGTCAAGATAGTCTCTTCCATAAATGGTGTTGGGAAAATTGGACAGATACATGCAAAAAAATGAAACTAGACCACCAACTTACACCATACACAAAAATAAACTCAAAATGGATAAAGGACTTAAATGTATGACGGGAAACCATAAAAATTCTAGAAGAATCCAAAGGCAACAAAATCTCAGACATATGCCGAAGCAATTTCTTCATCGATACAGCTCCTAGGGCATTGGAAACTAAAGAGAAAATAAACAAATGGGACTACATCAAAATAAAAAGCTTCTGCACAGCAAAAGAAACCATCAACAAAACAACGAGAAAACCCACTGTGTGGGAAAACATATTTGCCAATGTCATATCCGATAAGGGCCTAATCTCCAAAATTTATAGGGAACTCATACAACTTAACAAAAGGAAGATAAACAATCCAATCAAAAAATGGGCAAAGGACCTAAATAGACACTTTTCAAAAGAGGACATTCAGAAAGCCAAGAGACATATGAAAACATGCTCAAAGTCACTAATCATCTGAGAGATGCAAATCAAATGAAAAATGAGGTACCATCTCACACCTGTCAGACTGGCTATCATCAACAAATCAACAAACGACAAGTGCTGGAGAGGATGCGGAGAAAAAGTAACACTTGTGCACTGCTGGTGGGAATGCAGACTCGGGCAGCCACTGTGGAAGACAGTATGGAGTTTCCTCAAAAAGTTAAAAGTGAAACTCCCATTTGACCCAGTGATCCCACTTCTAGGAATATATCCCAAGAAACCAGAAACACCAATCAGAAAGGATATATGCACCCCTATGTTCATAGTAGCACAATTTGCAATAGCTAAGATTTGGAAACAGCTTACGTTCCCATCAGCAGATGAATGGATTAGAAAACTGTGGTACATCTACACAATGGAATACTACGCTGCTGTAAAAAAGAAGGAATTCTTACCATTTGCAACAGCATGGATGGAACTGGAGAACATTATGCTAAGTGAAATAAGCCAGTCAATGAAGGAAAAATACCACTTGATTTCACTCATTTCTGGATAATAAAGACCATTATAAACTTATGAACAAAAATAGATACAGAGGCAGAGCAGCCTCAAACAGATTGTCAAACTACAGCAGGAAGGCCGGGGAGGGTTGGGGGGCAGGAGGGAGGGTAAGAGATCAACCGAAGGACTTGTATGCATGCACATAAGCATAACCAATGGACATAAGACACTGGGGGGTAGGGGAGGCTAGGGGATTGTCAAGGGTGGGAAAAAAAGGAGACATATGTAATACTCTTTGTAATACTTTAAGCAATAAAACAATTAAAAAAATGTCGAATTTCATGCCCCCAAAAGAGCATTTGCAGGAAGTTTTAATTCATTATTTTGAAGAAAAGTGCTGCTGAATACTTTGGGAAGCTAATGGTGAACATACCCCATCTCAAGATACTTGTGAACACTGGTTTGAATGTTTTAAACGTGATGATTTCGATGTGAAAGACAAAGAACGTCCTGGTCAACCGAAAAAGTTTGAAGACCAACAATTACAAGCATTTTTGGATGAAGATGTATGTCAAACTCAAAAACAACTTGCAGAAAGATTAAACATTGCTCAGCAAACAATTTCCGATCATTTATAAGCAATGGGAAAGATTTTAAAGGAAGGAAAATGGGCGCCACATCAACTGAACGAAAGACAAATGGAAAACCGAAAAGTCATCAGTAAAATGTTGCTTCAGTGGCACGAAAAAGTCTTTTTTTGCATTGAATTATGACTGGCAATGAAAAGTGGATTTATTTTGAGAATCCCAAATGCACAAAATCATGGGTAGATCCAGGTCAACCATCAACATCGACTGCAAGGCCAAGGCCAGATCGCTTCAGAAAGAAGACGATGCTCTGCGTTTGGTGGGATCAGGAAGTGTGGTGTATTTTGAGCTTCTAAAACCAGGTGAAACCGTTAATACTGATCGCTACCGGCAACAAATAATCAATTTGAACCATGCTTTGATCTCGAAATGACCAGAATGGGCCAGAAGACACGGCAAAGTAATTTTGCTTCATGATGATGCACCATCACACACTTCAAAACCAGCTAAAGACACGTTAAAAAATCTTGCCTGGGAAGTATTAATCCACTCCCCCCTGTATTCACCAGACCTTGCTCCTTCAGATGACCACTTGTTCTGATCGATGCCACACGCACTTTCTGAGCAGCACTTCAAAACATACGAAGAAGTGGAAAATTGGGTCTCTGAATGGTTTGCCTCAAAACAAGAGAAGTTCTATTGGGACGGTATCCACAAATTACCTGAAAGATGGGGAAATGTGTAGCTAGCGATGGACATTACTTTGAATAAAGCACTTTTGATGTTTCTCTTGAGATTATCGTGTTTTCTTTGATTACAAAATCCGCCACTATTAACCGGTACACCTAGTAAAGTTTGATAAATCAGTGGCTCTTCAGTTTATGTAAAAGCAGATGGGCGGGGTGAACCTTTGGGCTATATATGCAGTTCTGTGGAGAAACCACATTTTGAGGGGGGTCTATACTTGCTGGGGCCTTTGAGTAAAGTCTACATGTAACTTTATGATACATTTGGCTGTTGAAAGTTAAGAAGAAAAGCTCAAGCTATTGGTTTTCCTAGCTGCATTTGACCCATTTAACACATACTTACAGGTACGAGGGGAAGATGCATGCAAGTAGTTGCCCGTCTCTCTTCGCCCAGCCCTGGAGCAGGTCTCCCGGAGAGCACCTGCGCCCCACGCTCCCCTGGGAGCCCGCCTCCTGGGAGCGCGCAGGCTGGAGGGGGTGTGACACTGCTCGCCATGGCGGTGTGAGCTGAGGACACTGGGTGTCTAGGGCAGCACTGTCCGATGGAAACAAACCAGAATTCAAAATTCAAGCCCCAAAGGTGAGCCTCATAGGCAATTACACATTTTCCAGGAGCTACATTAAAGTAAAAAGCAACAGGTACAATTAAGTTTAGTGATATTTTCATTTACTTGCAAAATATTATACTTGCACTTGGCAATAAAATATATAAGAATTTTGAATGAGATATGTACATTCTTTTTCATGTTACACCTTTGAAGCCGGTGTGTTTTACACGCACAGCACACTTCTGTTGGACTAGCCTCTTGTCATTCTTGGTACATGTCCCAGCAGTTGCCCTGATGGACCATGTATGGCTTCTCCTGGGGGAAGACACTCCGTTACCCAGTTTTTTGAGATATTTGAGTAGGACTTATACTCTGAAAATGGAGGGAAGTCTGTTTTTCCATTTCTGCTCAACATCCATTGTTTCCTTGGAAATAGATAAAGGGGCGCCTATGACGCTTCCGGCGGAGAAACAGCGGTAGCTGAGGGATGTGGGTGATGTGAGAGCAAAGCCATTCCTCCGCACCCTCTGAGTGATGTGGACCGAATCCTCCTTACCTGTTTGAGAATATTTTGAGGGTTATTATATTCACATACAGAAACACTGGGAGAATCTCACATTATATAAGAAGGAAATGTATAGGGATTAGAGATTTTCATATTCCTCCCTTGTCATTGGTGGATTGCTGACTTTCCCTGTGTGTGTTCCGTGGGCCCTCGTTTTGTTTTCCGGCTGCCAGTGTCTGAACCCCTTTCCTGTGTCTGGAGACACTCACTCTTTCTGTCTTGGTGGAGGGGGCGGGTTCTGGGAGGCTGGCAGAAACTTGTTCTCCCAGGATGCTTGTCGTCAGGGTGAGGCACATACCAAAGTCAAACCAATTAGACGTTCCCATTTGGAGCTTTGGGTCGGCAGCAGTGCCCTGCGAGGTCCCTCCAGCTTTGGAGATGGCAGCGGCATCCCAGCCAGGAGCCGGGTAGCTTGGTGCTGAGCGGCCGTGGTGGCACTGTCACCAGAGTGACCCGGCCATGCTCTCAGCCGCGTCCTCAGCACCCAGCCGCCCTCGGTTCCACCAGCTTCCAGTTGTCCGCACTCCCGCTCCCTTCCAGCAAGTTCCCTTCTCTGCTTGTTAATCAGGATTGGTTGGGTGGTGTTGGCAACCAAGAATGAGGCTGCTGGAGTTTGGGAAGTGACTAGATACTTCATTGTGTCATCCCATGGTAGTTTGCAGGTGGTTTGGTAATCCGTTATGAGGTTGATAAACGAAGTTCTGCTTTTACCAGTGATGCATTTTCTGATGGAAATAACACAGGGCACATGATGGTTGATCGTGGCCTGTGTGGTTTATAAAGAGTTGACCTCCGCTTGTGAGAGCTTCACTGTGCTGTCAGCTGGATCACGCCCTTTTCCGCGGAATGTCCTCTAAGAACGAGTATTGCCCCCTCTGCTGTTCGCACTGCATCCCGGCCCGCCGCGTCTGCCTGGCACTGGCAGCGTTGTATTCAGAGAATGAATCCACGTTGGCTGTGTTTTGTTAAATTTTTACATATTTTAAGATTATTTTTATTTATCAAAATGATACAGGCTCTTGATGTAAGTCAGATAGCGCCAAAGCTGATTTAAAAACAAACACCTGCTCTGCTTGGGCCCCTTCCCTGTTTCTGTCTCTCATGGCTACTTATGAGAGGCAGCCATTTCCGAGCGGCTCTTTGCTTTTCTGAAAACCCTGTGTTTCTAGAAGTCATCACTTTGGGGCATTTCTATATCTTCCCTGTTGGGAGATCATTCTTTCTGGGTCTCTCACATTCCTGCACACCTTGCAAGCAGAGGTATCACTCTCTTTCTTCAGATTATCTTTTTGAAAATATTTGTACAGTGACCAGCCTGGGAAGGTAGAGATAGCATTTTCTCCAGAGGAAAGAGCAGGCCTTCTTACTGTTCATGATGGAAGATTCAGTTTCTTGGGGTTCCTCTCCTGTAATGCAACCCACTATGTGTGTAGGTGTCACCTGGATTCTGTGCATGGCCAGGGGCGTGAGGGCTGGGGGCTGAGGGGGTGGGGGCCAGGTTGATACCTTGGCTACTGCTATTGTGAGTAACGAATTGTCCTTTGTCTCTGATCCAAAAGTCTCGTCTTCTGCCAGCACTCATGAAACCGGCAGCTAATTTGTTAGTTTGTAAGTCAGGTAAGATCTCAGACCCTTTGCACTTTATTTCTACCTCCCCAGTTTTACCAGGTTTTGGTTTAATCCATATCAGGTATATTTATAATTTTGATGAATATTAATTTGTCCTTTATTTTTATTAGATTATTATATGTATATGCATAACTAGTATACATATATTTGTAAAAATTATACAGTGATGAGCTGGGCAGCATGCTATGAGTATATCTCTTTTTCTGTACAACTTTTGTTGTTCCTAAACTCAATCATTGCTTTTAAAAACTTACAGTTAATGAGTTTTCTTTTCATGTCTGGTCAAGTTTTCCCTCACTTCCTAACAACTCTGTTATATGTATAAAAACAAACAAACAAAAAAAATCTCAGTGCTGGCCCATTAGCGCAGTTGGTTAGAGCATCGTCCATTGGTTAGAGCAGGGGTCCTCAAACGTTTTAAACAGGGGGCTAGTTCACTGTTCCTCAGACCGTTGGAGGGCCGGACTATAGTTTAAAAAAAACTATGAACAAATTCCTATGCACACTGCACATATTTTATTTTGAAGTAAAAAAACAAAATGGGAATAAATACAATATTTGTATTTGCTTGTGGCCCGCAGGCCGTAGTTTGAGGACCCATGGGTTAGAGCATCGTCCAGATATGCCAAGGTTGTGGGTTTGATCCCTAGTCAGGGCACATACAAGAAGCAAACAGTGAATAAGTGGAATATCAAATCAATATTCCTCTCTCTCTACCTTCCCCCCCTCTCTAAAATCGATAAAAAAACAAAAACCATCTTATGGATAAGCTTTCAGATGATCTATCAGTTCTTCCTTTTTACTGGAGATTTCTGTCTTGGAGCAACCGCAGTCCTGCTGCGATAGGTACTGATTGCTTTTGAGGCTGTACAGCTGCTTTCGCTGTGCCTGGTGGCAGGCGTCCCAGGCCCCACTCACAAACTCTTCTCCATTCCCCTGTCTGCTTTGCAGGCTGGGTTAGGTGCCTTTTCTCGTGCAGTCTGAGGGGCTGTGTAAAACGTCACGTGAATGATACATGAGTAGCGGGTCAGCCATTTATCTGTTGGGGCTGGGTTCAGGGGAAGTTTTTGCCTTCCTGATGAAAAGGCCAGGAGGACCCAGGTGATGCGCCGTTCCCGCTGTCAGCCATTTCTGTGTTCAGGACAGACAGGTGTACAGGATGGCGGAGTCTTTGGGTCCAGCCATAGCTAAAGCTACTCTTGCTCTAGGCCAGTGGTTCTCAACCTTCCTAATGCCGCGACCCTTTAATACAGTTCCTCATGTTGTGGTGACCCCCGATTTCATTGTTACAAATTGAACATAATTAAAGCATAGTGATTAATCACAAAAACAATATGTAATTATATATGTGTTTTCTGATGGTCTTAGGCGACCCCTGTGAAAAGGTCATTTGACCCCCAAAGGGGTTGCGACCCACAAGTTGAGAACCGCTGCTCTAGGCCTTTTAGTTTTGTGACAGGAGTCAGTACATTTCCTTTTGCTTAAGCCAATTTGGGTTGGATTTTCCATTTCTTTTAATGAAAAAGTCCAAATGATTGTAAAACCTATTTGCCATCCCTGGATACGTAATGGAGAGTATGATCATGTTCAAGAATCCGTAAGTGGTCATTTCAGAAAATGGGTTTAATGATGATGTGATTGATTTGTAGACAGAACCCTTCCCCTGTTTTGATTGTATTTCCCTGCCATGTTCCTTTTATAGTAATTTTGCAGTGATTGCATGAAGCATTCATGGAGGTGGGTGGAGGATGGGGGCTGTGGTCGGGGGTGGGAGGGTGGCTCCAGGTCAGTTTAACCTACTGCTGGACCTTACAGTAGCTTTTCTGGAAAATTCCTTACTTTATAAGTCATATTGGTGTAACATGATGCCAAATTATGCTTTATTCCTCATAACTAATTTTTTTTCTTAGTTTGATATTTCTAGCGTTCTGAGTTGTTGTTTTAGCAGAGAGCCCAATTGCTTTCCCCAAATTGCTCGCGGTAAAACTTCTAGTTACTGATTGGCTTGTTGATTGCTCCCTACTCGCAGGTCTTCCTGGATGAGAAGTTCACGTGTTATTCAGGATGTTTGGATGACTTGTGCAGAGGGAGAGAGCCCCGAGTGGTGGGTCTCTAGTGGAAGTCTAGGGCAATTAAATGAGAGTTTTGGAAACAGTTATATTTGCGGGTCAGCCATTTCTATGATGCGATGACTGGCTTCAAGACTCAGCTCAGCTGGGATCTGTAAACAGAATATCACGTTTGACCCCTGAGTGGGCACACAGTCAGCCAATTACTTTGTCAACTCAGCTCCTCAGGGAAGGGGTGGAGAAGTGGCTCCTGTTTTACTTTAGGTATGACGCCACCGAGGTGAGGACTGTGGGTTGGGAGTTAGGCTGGAGCGAGTGGACATTGTTGGAGGCCATGTTTTGTGTGGACCTTGTTCTTGGGAGCGAATTCATTCTGCTCTGTGTTTCTAGAACAGTGGGGACTTGGGGCGCTATCTTGCTCTTGCACCCTTTTGTACCTTGGGGTCCAGCTGATGGCTGGGCCCAAGGGTGCCCCGTGCTCAAAGCTTCCCTCTGCATTGTCCCTGACCTTGAGAGAACCTTCGGCTCCTTCAGGCCCTCATTGAGCTGTGGCTCATGCACATGGTCCAGTCAATTACTATACGCACCCTCGCTCAGGCTCCTACGGCACTGCTGCCCATGCTTTCAGTTGGCACTCGTTTCTTTTTGTCTTGTGGGTGGCAGCCCCTTCGTGGCAAGGTTTGTGATGGACAAATGTTTTCAGTTACTAGTCAACAGAAGTTGCTCAGTTTAACATTTGTTAAGAGAATGAATGAATGGGGGTGTGTGTGTGTGTCCATAATAAGGCAAAGACCAAGTGCTGCTTGTTCTCTCTGGGACCTTGAACAACTTACTGAACATTTCTATAGGCCTTGCTTTCCTGATTTGTAAAGCAAGATTATAGTTCTTCCCTCCAGCTGTGGCCAGTATTGGAGCCAATGCATACTACTGCTTGGGACTCAGTGGTTCTCAACCTTGGCTGCACATTCGAATCACCTGGGAATCTTTTTAAAATCCTGATTTCTGGGCCTCATCCTCCGGAAATTCTGTTTCTTTGTTACTAATGTTGTGGCCCCACCCCATAGCAAAGAAACAGAATTTCCGGAGGATGAGGCCCAGAAATCAGGATTTTAAAACGATTCCCAGGTGATTCGAATGTGCAGCCAAGGTTGAGAACCACTGGCTTAGGTGGTTACAGCACAAGTAAATGGCAACGATTATCATCAGTTAATGCTAATTAGTTGTCTGTTTTACTGCTTTGAATTTACCACGGGATTAACCTGAACCCTTCAGAAACCACTGGAACCTGAAGCATAGCGTTCAAAAGTGTTTTCTCCTGTGTTTCCCAGTGGTGAGGCTCTCAGTGCTGACACAGCTCATTTAGGGACTTGCTGAAGCAATCACTCCCGTGCCCTCATTGTCCTGTCCCTGGTCATAATTGTTTTCACAGCAAAATCTGATAAATGATCTCCCCCTCCCTCTCCGTGTCTACCAAACACTTGGTGTTAGGCCGGGGGCCGTGCTGGGCCGTGCTGGGGGCATGGGACCGAGTAGGGCCTGCCGCGGCTCAGCATGCCCAGCAATGAGCAGGACTTGTTGCACTTACTCAGGAGAGCAGCAGGGCCTTCAATAAGCAGACACTGAGGCTCTGGTGTCAAGAGGTTTAGCCTGTGTGGTAGCCCTTGTTGTGTACTGAATCGGAAAAGCTGTTCTGGTCCATCGCTTAACCAAGGAGTGTGGTTTTTCAATGAAGGAGTTGAGTGCAGTGAAAAGAGTAAAGGCCTGGAAGTTGGGAAACTTGAGGTCCCAGCTTTGGGCTTCGGGAAGGCGAGGCAGTTCCCGGAGCCTTGGCTTCCATGTTCTTTTGCAAGGTCTGAGGGGGAAGAGCTCTCGAGGCTCCTCGCGTTCTAACAGATGGTGGCTCTGAGGACTTGGGCCCGCGCCCTCATTCGTTTCTTTCCCTAGGCCTCTCATGAAGGGATGGGCACCCTTTGCCTCCGTTTACTGCGGACGATGCTGAGGCACAAACTGGTCAGCTGACTGAGACAGGACTTTGACCGCCCAAAGTGGGCAGAGCAGGACCTGGAGCATGTCCTTGGCCTCCACGGGCAGGAAGAGGAGCTTTCAGCTTTGTGAAGTGATAAAGGAAAGTGAGTAAAAATGGGTTCTGCAAGAGAATTAAGCTCTAAGGCCCTAAATAGAGTGTTGTGTGCAATGGATTAATTTCTGTGTGGTGCATGTAGAACAGCAGCAGCCATGCACCGTGAACGAGGGAGCTGAGAACACTCACCCGGTCGTTTCCTGTGGTCTGTGGTTCAGCAGGGGATCCTGACTGAGAAAGGATGCAGGCTCAGGGGCATCCTCGGGGCAATCGCCTGCAGATTGTGTACTTGTTTGCTCAGACATCTCTTAAAGGAGTATTTGATGACGTAAGGTGCTTCACCATCTGCGATCTGTGTCCACTCCCCCAACCACCGTCACTTTATAAAAGTTCCCTTTATATCGGGGTTCCCAATTTGCACATGTGGAAATATGCCTGCTGTGAGGGTGCTTTGGAAATATGAAGACTACACTGGCGCTAGATGGACATCAGACTCTTTTGTTCCCAGAAAGAAAGGTGCTTATTGGCGACTGGTCATCTGTCCATTCCACAAACCTGGATTGAGGTCTCCGCATGGCGGCCACCAGTGTCGTCACTGCGGGGAAGGCAGGCAGGGGTGACCGACCGGTAAACCCAGAGTGTGGGTACCGTGGGTGATGCTCTGCTAACGTCGGCATGATGCCTGTGCCCAGTTGTTGAAGCCGAATAGTAGGACTTCCAGATGGGCTCTTCTATTCCGGTTTGCGGGGAGGGGCTGCGGGGTTGGGTTGGGGCAGGAGAGAGAGGGAAGGAGAGGGAGGGGTAGAGAAAGAAAGAGAGAGAGGAAGAGGGAGAGGGAGGGAGAAAGAGGGGAAGGAAGAGGGAGAGGGAGGAGAATGTGTTCTGGGGCAGGAAGGCAGAGTTCCTCAAAAGCCTCATGTCTTTGGGGAATTGCATGTGGTTCGGTCAGTTTGGCAGGAGCACAGGGATGGGTTTTGTGTGGGAGGCGCCACCAGAAGCTAAGCTGGAGGAGGTTGGAGGGCAGGGGATGCTGGGCCGGCCTGCCTGGCATGGAGCTGAGGCTCTATCTAGTACGGAGCAGGGTCAGCAGAGGAGGTCAGATGAGAGTGTGGCATGACCTGAGCACATCAGACACTGCCCACTGACCCGGGAAGGTGGAGTAGGGAGCTCTGTGGCTGCTGTGCTGGGAAGTTGGACAGGAAGGAGGGGCTTCAGTGGAGTGTCCATGAGTCTGATGGAGAGAAGATGATGACTTAGGAAGTAATGGTAGCTGTCAAGTTACCCTAGACCAGCCGTGGGCAAACTACGGCCCGCGGGCTGGATCCAGCCCCTTTGAAATGAATAAAACTATTGAAAAAAGACCGTACCCTTTTATGTAATGATGTTTACTTTGAATTTATATTAGTTCACACAAACACTCCATCCATGCTTTTGTTCCGGCCCTTCGGTCCAGTTTAAGAACCCATTGTGGCCCTCGAGTCAAAAAGCTTGCCCACCGCTGGCCTAGACCCACCCAGGAATCCTAGGCAGTTATAAAGCTGGGTGAAGGCATACATTGCTGCTGATTTTCCCTCCCAGGTTACCAGATGTGCCCTGTTTAAAGGCCTTTTCCAGGCAGTCCACAGTGGTTGTCGTGGTAATAACGATGGAGCTGATCTTGAGTGTGCCAGGTGATCTTGAGTGTGCCAAGTGAGCACACTTCTTGAGTGTGCTCAACCTTCTGGCCCTTTAAATACAGTTCCTCATGTTGTGACCCAACCATAAAATTATTTTCGTTGCTACTTCGTAACTGTAATGTTGCTACTGTTATGAATCGTAATGTAAATATCTGATATGCAGGATGGTCTTAGGCGACCCCTGTGAAAGGGGCGTTCGACCGCCAAAGGGGTTGTGGCCCACAGGTTGAGAACCACTGTATCTAAGCCCTTTGCGTCTTTGTGTCATATAACAACTCTATGAAGAACCGGAGGCATGGAGAGGTTGGTCACGTGTCCTGGTCCTCTAGCCCACATGTGGTGGAGCTGGGTTTGATCCAGGCCCCCAGCACAGGACGGTGGCCTATCCTATCCTTCCTCTACACCAGTGGTTCCCAACGTGGGGCACACGCCCCACAGAGGGGCAGTTTGATTTTTAAGGGGGCAAGTCGAGAATGAGTTATTAACAGTGAGTTTTTTTCATTTCTTATGGTTCCAGGGGCCTCATCTACAGTATATAAATATATATTGTGACATATTTATGCATTTCAGTTCTCTATTATATGTTTTGAAACTTTGTTTGCTATTTTTTCATATCACTTCATATTTTTATTATTTTTTTTTAACAATTTCTTAGTGATTTCTTCCTCAGTACTTCAACAATCCTTTCGTTCTTTTATTTTTCTCATTCAGGGATGCCATGTTCTTTGGAAACTTGTTTAGACCAAGTTAATGGCCTTTTAAGCTTCCTCCACGTGAATAGTTCACTTTTTGAATAATAAGAATTATATGTCACGGGGGAGGGGGAGGGGCATCAGGATTTAGAGATGCTCAGGTGGGGCGTGGCCAAGAACAGGTTGGGAACCACTGCTCTACACACACTGACGAGAAGCCTTACCTGCCCCAAACCTTCTCCGCCTCTGAGCAGGACCTGGGAGGCCGACCCCACGCTTGAAATGACTGCAGATGGGTAACTGCCCGTCATTCCAGTTGTCAGAAGACTGATGGGAAGCTGGCACTGTAACGTGGTCCATAACGAGCCACCCGGAATGCAACACTGAGGGAGACTTACGTCCTGGTGACTTAGTTGATCAAAAAGTGAAAGATTGGTGGGAGGCGGCCGTTTGGCTAAATTTGGCCAGTGGCTTTTAATGCTAGTGTTTATAGGTTTCTTCTTTGTGTGTTAAATCCCTTCTTTGACTAGTCTTTTTGTTGAATCCTTTCAGCTGTCCCTTGAGGATAAACATCCATTTAAAATGAAAATTCCATGAAAAGGAAACAGTAATGAATTATTTAGAAGAGGATTACAAATTCTTTTAAGGTCACATTTCACATTTTCGCTTCAAAATGTTATGTAGGAAACTTATTTTTTATGCAACCGTTTATGTGGTTAAGAGACTTCTAAGCAGTCGGGGTTTTGCCCCAGCCCCTCCTTTTCAAGCCGTCAGGCCACCAGGCACAGAGCCAGGTAATCAGGTTATTTTCTGCGCCCGTTTTGTGGCTGGGTTGTTTCCTTTGCATTCTTGTAGGAATTGGTGTTTAAGGAGCAGTTTAAAATAGCTTTATCCTGGCAGGCATAGGGCGGATGGTTGGGGAGTGAAGTGGTTAGAGCAGATGATGGGAGTAGCTGGGCAGGGGGAAGCCAGGGTGAGCCCCTCTCCGCAGTGTCCTGCAGTTGTGGGGTGATGAGGACCAGTGTCCGGGAGTTAGGAAGTGTCTATTTCTAGGCAGGCACCACTACTAACTCTGTGACCTTGTTCAAGACACCAGATCCCTCTAAGCCTCTTTGGCCATTTATAGAATGGGGGGTGATGACCTTTGCCATTGGTCCTTTCCAATATTGGGGCATGAATCCGACAAAAGGCCTTAGAAAGCCCCTGGTGAGTCCCTGAGTCAGTCTGCCCTTCACCTTCCAACCCAGAGCACTTTGTCTCTCACTATCCCTTGGGCAAAATTGATTTCTAAATTCAATACAGGACCAGGCAAGTATGAAAATGAGTGACGTGGGCTGGGATGATGGCACTCACCTGTCACCTGCTTCAAATGCCAATCTTGTCCCAAGTGGAGAAGACCTCTTCTGATGTGTTTTTTTTAAATATATTTTTTATTGATTAAGATATTACATATGTGTCCTTGTCCCCACGTTACCCTCTACCCCCCCCATGCCCTCACCCCTCGCCCCCCCCCCCATTGTCCGTGTCCATTGGTTAGGCCTATATGCCTGCATGTAAGTCCTTTGGTTGATCTTTCCCCCTTACCCCCACCCTCCCCTACCCTCCCTCCAAAGCCCGACACTCCAATCAATGCCTCTCCTTCTCTGGATCAGTCCTTGTTCATCAGTTTATGTTGTTCATTATATTCCACAAATGAGTGAGATCATGTGGTATTTATCCACTCTCCAGTTCCATCCATGCTGTGGCAAATGGTAAGAGTTCCTTTTTCTTCTTCCTCTTCTTAAAGAATACCTTTCAGCATTTCATATAATGCTGGTTTTCTTGTACATAGATAGATCTTGGAAAGGATTTTTACTTAGTGAAAGACTGACATTTTAGCAGTTGAAGTAGCAGTTGTTCTCAAATACAGTAGCCTCATTAAAATACGGTTCATTTACTTGAGTCAGAGTAGAACAAAGCAGCTCAATAAAAATTCATTTTAAAGCAATTAAAAACCAATAACTTGTAAGGATTAATTTATTCAGCTGACATTTATTAATCACCTGCTTTATACTTGGAAAAATAACTTACCCAAAACAGCTACCATTGGATTGCCTAATGGTAGGGCTCGTGATTGCTTTGGGAACGTGCACCCTGTGTCCCTGCTGTGATCCCCATTTTACAGGTTCTGGGATGGGGAGGACCTGCTTGGGGGACAAGGCTTGTGAGTGGCAGAGGCTGGGTTTGAACGAGGTCCGAATGTGCCCAAGCTGCTGCTCCAACCTCAATGCCCTCCACCCTCTCTCCTGCTGGGTGACATGAAGGCAACGCTGAGTGAGATAGAGATGCCACTGTCCTTTCCCACAGGAGCTCCTACGGGAAGGACCTACATGCAAACATGCATCTTCCCCACGATGCACATTACTTGCAGAAAGGCAGAAACCTGTTCCTGACCCATTTGCAGCCAATGAAGCGCGAAAAGGCAGCCAGAGAGAAAACCAAGTTTGTGTGCTGACGAGCGTGGGCGTGAGAGTGAGGCAGGGTGTACCTTTTGCTACTGTTTTGTCCTTGAGCCCTAACTGACGCCTGCCTGCCCACACTCTAGAACAGTGAGATTCCCCGCCCCCCCCCCCCCCCCCCCCCGTCACATGCCCTTGGATGTGAACCCTCAGAGCCTCAGAGTCTCTCTGCAGCCTCTCTCCCGTGGTGTTTGCCAGTAGACCAGGGGCTGATGCGTTAAAGAGGATTTTAAGTGGTCCAGTGCAGTTCTGGAAATGTGCTCTCTGGAACTGTTTCAGCAGAACCAATTAGTGAGGATCAATTTGCTTTCCTGAGACCAGAAAGAAACCCTGGCAGAGAGGGTCAGGTGGAGGCAGCAGTGGCGTCACTGTTTTCTGCGTCTGGCTGCAGGAGGATTTCCTAGAAGGTGGAGGTGCTTTTTGTGGCCAGAGCTCTCTCCTTGCTGGGTAGCTGGACATGGAGAATAACAGAATGACCCCATTTGTGCATTTCCATGTACCTTGGATGTGGGAAGAGCTGCTGCCCATTTCATTATGGGTGGGTGACATGTGGATGTATTTAGTTAAAAAGATAAAGATTACTTAGGTATTTATTATAGAATAATATTACAGGTCATTTTGAGAAAAATCAGAAAATAATCTTCCAGTCTTCCATATCCCAGTCATTTTTAAAAAGTATATATTTATTCTTATTGATTTCAGAGAGGAATGGAGAGGGAGAGAGAGAGAGAAACAATTAATGATAAGAGAGAATCATTGATCGGTTGCCTCCTGCACGACCCACACTGGGGATCGAGTTCACAACCTGGGCATGTGTCCTGACCGGGAATTGAACCGTGACCTCCTGGTTTGTAGGTTGACACTCAAACACTGAGCCACCCCAGCTGTCATTTTAATGTTTTTGTCCATTCCTCCAGCTTTCCTAATCCATTTTAAGAAACATACTAGAGGCCCGGTGCACAGATTTGTGCACCAGTGGGGTCCCTTGGTGTGGCTTGCAGGGATCAGCCGAAACCAGCAGTCCAACACTGCCTGCTGCTCCCGCTCATCCTGGCCCCACTGCACCTGCTGGTAGCTGCTGCAGAGGCAGGAGAGGCTCGCACCACCACAGCTGTGCTCACCAGCCGTGAGCCCAGCGTCTGCTGCCCGTTGGACAGCCGAGCAGCACTCCTGCTGTGGGAGTGCACTGACCACCAGGGGCAGCTCCTGCGTTGAGCGTCTGCCCCCTTGTGGTCAGTGCACGCCATAGCAACCAGTTGACTGGTCTTTGGGTCTTTTGGTCGCTTAGGGTTTTATATATAGAGAGAGGTGTGTTCCTATTATAAGCACAGTTTTGGATTCTGCTGGTTTTGGGTGACTTTCAGAGATTGAAACTGTATCCCCTACCTCACCCACCCGGCGTAGTTTTTTCTTCTGCTTATAAAAACCATACATGGAAGCTGGTGGTTTCTTTGTTTCAGAAGGCTCCTGGCAGTTTTATTTTATTTCCTCTGTGCCTTTTCCTGCATAGATTTTGCAGTAAGTGTTTCATCTGTAGTGTTTCTCTTACGAGTGGGGTTTTGTTCTGAGGGAGGCACATGGCAGGGTCAGCTGCTGACACTTGAGAGATGCCTTTAAAAAAGCCCCATTGGCCGTCCAGCGGGGCCTCCAACTTGACCTGAGGGCCCTGGACATCTTCAGAGCTGTCCTCTGCGCCGGCAAAGCCACCGGGTCTGTAGAGGAAGACAGAGGGCGGGCACCAGAAGCTGGCCTGCTTTGCTTCTGGAGCATCCCAGTTACACTAATGGGATGAGGACTTCTGTGGTGTTTTACATCCTTCTTCTTGGCGGCTGTATCTGGTTAAAATGCCGCCTTCTTCAGAGAACCATAGATGAAAAACTGCTGACAGAAACAGATGTGGCAGACCCTCCTGGAGCACCCCCTCCCTTATGGTGTTTTATCAGTTGTTCCTACAAGATAACAGTGACGGTGAGGGGACAGTGCTCATTTAGCACTGCCTCATACAGCACTAAATCATTACAGTCTGTTCATCTCAAGTATTTTTTACACAGGGCAAAAGTAGATTTACAGTTGTAATTCAATGAATAATTAATAATAACACAATAGTAAACTATTTTGTGTACTCACAACTGTAAACCCACTTTTGCTCAGCCTGTATTTTAAAATATGTGTGATAGTGTATGATTCCATGTACTGAAATATGCAGAATAGGCAAATGTATAGAGTCAGAAGGTAGATTAATGGATGCCTAGGGCTGGGGTTCTTGGGGGAAAGGGAGCGGTGACTTCTTAAAGGTAAGAAGCTCCCCTTAGGGGTGATGAAAATGTTCCAAAATCAATGTGATACTGGTTGTACAACTCTGAATACATTAACAACTGCTGAATTGCACACTTTTAATCAGAGATTATATGATGTGTAAATTGTCTCGATATACCTGTCAGAAAAAAAAAGATACATGTATGTCCACTGCAGTGCTAAATAGTGCAGTTAACATAGAACCCATCTGAGGGGGCATGTTCCTTAAGGAGATCAGCAACAACAACAACAACAAACCCAAATCCCAATTCTTTTTTTTTTTTTTTTTTTTAAGAGAGAGAGGAAGGGAGAGGGAGAGGGAAAAAACCATCGATGAGTTGCCTCCCATACGCACCCTGACTATGGATCAAACCCGCAGCCTGGGTATGTGCCTTGACCTGGAGTGGAACTGGAGAGAGCTTTTGGTGCATGGGACAAGGCTCACCTGACTCAGCCAACCGGCCAGGGAGCCAGTTCTTTACATATAAGAAAAGTGGAGATTTGGGCATTGGGATGTGAGAGATTAATTTTTTTTTTTTTTTTTTTTTTTTTGAGCAAGGATGGAGGGCTACTCAGTGGAATTGGCTGGCTTGTGAGAGCCAGTTGTTAAAATTTCAGGATTTTTGTAAACAGGTTGTAATTCAGTTAATACATGATCCTCGGTTAGTGACATCAAGTTGGTAGCTTGAAATTGGTGATAGTGGGTATATTTACACCATGGAAATTGGAAAGTGCTGCAAGTCAGGTCTTTTGCCTCCAGAAGGGCCAGTTAAACATTTAGCATCTTGCCCCTGGCCCCACTCCATTGTACCCTGCATCCCAGAAGGCCCGCTTTCCTCCTGGTGATTGAAGTAGCAGCGGGGTTTGGGAGACTGGTCTTGACGGGGTGGGGGTTCAGGAGGGTCACGTGGGACTCCGCTAAGGTCTCACCCACTTTCCTTCTGTCAGAGGCATCTGACTGACATATTAGCAGGATTTGGGGGCCAGCCTGAGGGCTCTTCTCTTTCCTGGGAGCTGTGCACTGTGGAATGTCTGCTCGCTCATAAGCAGCGACTGCTTTTGCGTGGCCTTTTGCTTTTGAGAAAGACCAAACCGGAGACCAGATTTGTTAATGAGCCCTGTCCCCTCCCCTGCGGCTGCCTATTGTGAGTGCCACGTGTAATCAGCCAACTGCAACTCGTGAAGCTGAGAAACAGAATCTGCTCTCCTTCTCATTTATCTTCTTTAATCAATTCAACCTGATTTAGGCTTAGATATTTAAAAGCCATTTTTTTCCAGACAGGAGATATCTGAATTATTCATGTCCTTCCCATTATGAACTGTGCATGTCGGTCCCTTGAGAAATCAGTGCTACGTATCTCACTGCTGTTCACATGTTAGTTTGTCAACATCTCTCAGGGAGGTCAGCGATTAGACAGCAGCCACACTGGAAACAGGGGAATAAGAGGGCCAGGGAGAACCTCAGCTGATACCAGCGGCTAAATTTAAACCCGGATGCAATATCTTCATGCCTACGTGATTCAGATTTCTTTCATTGGTGTGTGATTTCTTACTAATAAGAAAAGTAGCGGATGATGTGTTTCATTGCATTTTACTAATACTCGGTCTGACATTTTTCTGTGTGAAATGATCCAAATGAATTTTCGACATGAAACTTTCCTGAGAATGAGCCTTTCCTCCAGCGGGAAGGAATTCCTGCTCAGGTGGCTCAGTTGCTGAGAGTATCGTCCCAGTGCACCAGGATTGTGGGTTCAATCCCTGGTCAGGGCATGTACAGGAATTGACCAATAGGTGAATGGATGGGTGGGACAACAAATTAATGTCTCTCTTTCTCTCTCCCTTTCTCTCTCTCTCTCTCTCTCCCAATAAATAAATAAGTAAAAAAAAAGTATCCCTGTATTTCTTTTTGATAATGCATATTATAAAATACAATTAGTATGTAGAAAGTAAAAGTTGATGCTTACTCCTGTCTTCAGGTCTGAGGAAGAGATACTTTTATATTAACTAGGAAGATACATGTGATATAATGTATTAAGTGAAAAAGGCAGGTAGAGAGTGGTATATGCAGAGTATAATGTGATTTAGGTACAGAAAGTATACATCCAATTACAGTAATAAGAATTTATACCCTTGACAGAAGTGGGTGTTTGTGTGTGCATATACTGTAGCATAAGAGAAATAGCAGCCTTTTCTTCCTAATGGATGTGAAGTACCTCATTGTGTATCTGTACCGTAATATAGTTAGCCGGCCCCCTATTTGTGGATACTTAGGGTATCACAGTTTTAGAATTCTAAACAGTTATGTAAAGAGACTGTACAATAAAGTTCTGTATAGTAATTTGTATTAGTGTCCTCTTGCTGCTATAACAAATAACCACAAGCTTACTGGCTTAAAAACCACACAAAGTTATTATCTTACAGTTCTGCAGGTCAGAAGTCCAAAATGAACCTCAGTGGGCTAAAATCAAGTTGTTGGCAGGGCCTTCTGGTGGCTCTGGGGTTAATCTGGTTCTTGCCTTTTCCTCTTTCTAGAGGCTGCCCACATTCTTGGCTTGTGGCCGCCATCCATCAACATCACTGCTACCTCTGCTTCCATTACCCCTTTCTCTGACTCTCCTACCTCCCGGTTTCCCTTAAAAGAACTCTTGTGATTACATCAGGCCCCATCTTATGACCTTTAATGTAATCACATTGGCAAAATCTCTTTTTGCCATTAAGATTAAGATACTCATAGATTCTGGAGATTAGGACATGGACATCTTTGGGGGACATTATTCTGTCTACCACACAATTAAAGACAAACTGCTAGCTTATAGTAAGCTTGCTTATTTTGCTAAACCTAATTCCATGCCTGAGTACTGGGCCCAAGGAATACAAAAATGAATGGTACAGTTGTTTTTTATTTTTATTTTTATTTTCAGGGAGTTATAACTTCGAAAGAATGCTGGGTGTTGGAGGGTCTGTGTCATTCACAGCGGCCGAGCCATGGGTACAAGGGAGAGGCAGCTAGAAGTGAAGGTGGAGGGTAATTGGAGGCAGACCAACACGTGCTGAGTGAGCTTGTGAAATGGGGCTTCATCTTGTGGACCAGGGCTCCCTGTCCTAGGTTAGTGCAAGGGCATCAGGCCTACCTTATTGCATCTAACCTTGCAAGTGAAATTTTAGACATTATGCATTTCCTGTGAAGAAGGTTCATGACATTCATCATATTTTCCATGGGGTTTGTGACTAAAAGTTCAGTGCCACAGCTGTGGTTGATAAGACCTTGAAGGACTTAAAATTGGGAAGTGACATGATTAAATGTGCACCTGGGGAAACTGGCCCCAGGTGGGATTTGGGGACACAATTGGAGGCAGAGACTTCCTCAGGCCCATGGTCGGCAAACTGCGGCTAGCGAGCCACATGTGGCTCTTTGGCCCCTTGAGTGTGGCTCTTCCACAAAATACCACAAAATACCACATGCCAGTGGGCACATACAGTGAGATTGAAACTTCGTGGCCCATGCGCAGAAGTCGGGATTTTGTGGAAGAGCCACACTCAAGGGGCCAAAGAGTCGCATGTGGCTCGCGAGCCATGGTTTGCCAAGCCACAGTTTGCCGACCACTGGCTTAGGCAACCCCCACAGTAATGGGACCAAGGGAAGATGAGTTTGGGGCGACAAGAGCAGTAGTACCGGCTTGCAGCCGATGAGGCTGGTAGAGCTGACAGGCCTTGAATGACTTTGATTGGGGAGGGTAATTTACCAGTGTTCAGGATGGATGAAGGCCCTATTAGAGGACTTCAGGAATATAGGATGATGATCAGATTTAGGGATCATTGTGGGTGGTCAGGAGATGAAAAATTCAGTTTTGTGTGTGTGGTGTGTGTGTGTGGTACATCCAAATGGAGGTCAGTAGTATACAATGTAGACATGGAGATTTCTAGAATACAGAGGTATAGACATTCATGAAACTATATTTCCATATTTTTATTTCTTTCTACCTGACACCGTCCACTCTGTTCATCTACTGTAGAGCTAAACCCTTATAATGAACAGGATCTAGGTTAGGAATTTTGTTTGAGACAAGTAAAATAATAACTTTTTTATACTTTTATAATTTACAGGGTACTTTTACACACCAAATCCTATTTTATTCTTACAGCAATCTTGTGAAGGGTGTTGGCAGATGAACTGTAACTGACATATGAGGATAATGATAATAAATAATATTTATAGATAACATGTATTTAGCATTTATCATGTCAAGTTAGGTTCTGAGCACTTCACATTTGTTAGTTTAATTCATCTTAATTCATCAATAGCCCTGTAAGATAGTTTTTTAAATTATCCCGTTGTACAGATGAGGCAGCCAAGGTCCAGAGAAGTTGAGTAACTTGCCCTAAGTCACAAAGCTAGTGAGCAGTCAAACAGTTGGTGTGGCTCTTAAAGCCTGAATGACGCCCATCAGTGGTGGGGCTCAGCCCATATTCATGCTCAGCAACCCGTTTCTATGCTCCTTTGACTGCCGCGCTGTCTCTCCAAGGAGGTGGGAGTTGAGTGGGCTGCATGGGCGAGGTCACAGCAGCATTTCTGTTTCATAGGCAGGGGCGGGGTGAAAAGCGCTCCAGGAGGAAGTGGGGGTTGGGGACTGTCAGCAAGGAGCAGGGAGCAGTGGCATCCTAGGGTCTGCAGGATGAGGGCAGGGAGTCTCATGTCAGCCATGGGCTGGGGAGTTAGTTCCAAGCTTTAATCAATCAACCAGAGAGGCCATTGTTCCAGATAGCCAGGCTGGGGGCAGAGATGCAGGACACAGGAGAGGGAGTGTGGCTCCTTGGGCCTCTGTGGCTGGATCCATAATAATGTGGGAAGAAAGAGTAGTAGCGATTGACCTAGACTTCCAAGGACCAGGTGTCGGGGAAGTTGGGTCTCCTCGCGGATAAAGCTGTTGGGCTGGCCTCAGAGTGGGTGTCTGTGCTCTGAGAATCAACTTAGTCAACTTAATCAACTTAGCGTCTTCAGCTCTGCTGAATCGGCTTTGCTAATGAGGAGGATGCTGAAACACAGGCAGGACTCAGTCTTTGGGAACCTGACACTCTGGGTCTGGGGCCAATCTTTGCATTATTTGCCATTAGCCTCTGTTGAGAGCAAGCAAACTGCTGGTGAGGGGCTGGGGATGCAATCCCATTCTTGGGACTGTAGACACGGCTTGACAGGAGATAGAAATCATTGCCAGAAGGTGGTCTTTGCAAACATCGTGGCTTGCAGAGGGCAGGCCTTTCACAGGGCAGGGCCTGAGTTCCTACATTCAAGTGCAGGCACATCATCTATTCTCAACCCTTTGGCAGTCGAACGACCCTTTCACAGGGGTTGCCTAAGACCATCCTGCATATCAGATATTTACATTATGATTCATAACAGTAGCAACATTACAGTTATGAAGTAGCAACGAAAATAATTTTATGGTTGGGGTCACAACATGAGGAACTGTATTTAAAGGGCCAGAAGGTTGAGAACCACTGTATTAGGGAGTAGGGATCGGCGCCTGAAAGAAATGAGCAGAACATCACAGGCGGATGTTTTGTTTATGGGAGCACTTATGTGGTGTTAGTTTCAAAGTCCTTTAAAATCGGGCACTTTAATGTCAAATAATTGGCTCTTTATGGAAGGTTTCCAGTTACAAATGGGGAGCAGGTGATCTCAGCTGAACTCAGTTAAAAGGCCTTTGGTTTTCTGAAATAGAAGCTCCTCGCTCCCTTGACACATCCCTCTCCTTTCTCCCAGCTCTTGCTCAGTTACAAGCCTCTCTTCCCTCCTGTGTCACTTGCTGCTGCTGCCCAGCCCTTGGATTCTCACAGCTCACCAGCCATTCAGTGAACTTTTTGGCCACCAGTCCTGTTTCATTGTTCTTTATAAGCGAGCCTGAATCTCGGTTTTCAGAGGCCCCTCCCACCGAGAGGTGCTTGTGGTGGGGAAGAGCAGTGTAAGGGCAAGAGCAGGCAAGTGGGGGTGGGGAGGCCCACATTTTGCCCAGCTGTGCCAGCCCCCACTCTGTCTCTGCCCTTGGAAGCACAGAAGGTTGGGCACTTCTAGCCATGGGGGTTGCCTGACTATAGTTTCAGACACTTCAAGGCCTCTCACATAACCTAAGAAGCATTGAACAGACTGTCAAACTACAGCAGGAAGGCAGGCGAGGGTTGGGGGGAGGCAGTAAGAGATCAACCAAAGGACTGGTATGTATGTATATAAGGACAACCAACAGACACTGGGGGTGGGGGTAGGGGAGGCCGGGGGGAAGTCAATGGGGGAAAAAGGAGACATATGTAGTACTATTTGTAGTACTTTACACAATAATAATTAAAAAAAAAGAGGTATTGTGAAATTCTCAACATCTTGAAGTAAAAGTTTAAACTCTTATTTTTAAAAAGTGCCCTTTATCCTACTAGGAAGTTGAGTTGTGAAATTAAACACTGGCAATATGTTCTGAACGGGCCCCAGAGGTGTGAATTGCTCTCATGAGAGAAGGGCCGTGTCTAAGAATCCTGTGTTCCAGTCACTGTGGCTGCATGAAAGCGTAGGGGCTTAAAAATAACCATCTTTATTATCTTTAGTATCATCATCAGGGATGGGGGAATGGCTCAGCTGGGTGGTTCTGGCCCAGGTTCCTTGGTGAGGCTGCATCAGAGAATGGCTGTGGTTTGGATCTTCTCAAAGGTGTCTTTGCTTGCACACCTGTGGCCTGGCTAGGGAACCCTTGGACAGCCAGGGCTGGAACCGATGGGACACCTTGGACATCGCTCTCTGCCCCTGTGTAGTCTGTCCATGTCATCTCCAGCTCAGTGGCTTCAGGATTGACGTCTTCCCTGTTGGCGCAGGCTCTGAAGCAATGTGTCTGGTGAGGGGACCAAAAAGAAGCTGATTTGTGTCCTATGACCTTGCTTCAGAAGTTGTGCCGGATCCCTTTCACATTCTCTTGATCGAAAGAAATTACAAAGGTCCACCCAGGTTCAAAGGAAGGGGACATAGATGCACCTTCAGTGGTGAGGGTCATTGTCACAGTATGAGATACAGATGTGGGACAGGAAAGACATCCAGGTGGCCAGCTTTGGAAAGTACAATCTGCCAACCCTGGGATGGGAATTTCGTTGGAAGCTGACTTGTTAAGGCCGATAAGGTTTGGAACCAGAGTGTTTGAGAATCTTTATTAGGAATCTGGTTTCTTACTCCCTTAGGGAGGCGATCAGTGGTGGAAGCAAAAAGAAAAAGACATGAGGCGGTGAGGGCTCTTGACCATTGCTTTCTCTTTCCCATGTGACTGGATGATTGACCCAGACCTCAAGAGGCTCCGTAGGCCATTGACCAAAGTACGAGGGACTTTTCCAAGGGAAAGAAGAGGCTCAGGGGTACAGAGCAGGAATCAAAAGGATTAATGTTGGCTTTGGGGAGGGTATTTTGGACCTAGTGGTGCCAGTGTACCCTTGAGGTGATCAAAAGGCTTTTCATTCCTCCCCACTCTTGTTCTTCAGAAGTGAGGGAGGATGCTGCTGTGGTTAGGAAGTGGTCAGGGGCGCCTGGGCATCCTGTTTGATTCACTCCTTGGTGGTGGCCTCTTTCATGTAGCACATGCTGGAAGCTGTGACCCAGTGTGGCTCTTGGTATGAGAGCTCCTTTAAGAAATGTGATTTAGTAACTGAAGTGGTAGATTTTGGCCTCCCAGGTATAAGGCAGATGCAAGGAAAATGGTGCAAACACATAACCCTCATTGTAGGTTATTTTAGGGAATCAGTCATATGTTTAAAATAAATTAACAATATACTTAGCATATGTAAGCCCACATTGTGGCATGAAGAGGAGAGAGGGCAACAGAAGGCCCATTTGTTGCAACCTCGGTGTTTAAACCTAGTGAAAGAGGAACCAGAAGTGATAGAAAAGACCAAAAAAAAAAAAAAAAAAAAAAAAGCAAGGACTGGCTAATTGGGCCTAGGGCACTTGAATTTGGGGTCTTAGTATTGGGAAGAATGTTAATGCCAATGAGCAAGAGATGGGGCTCCCCAGGCCCCACCCCCACATTCAGCTCTTTTTCTCCCAGCCCTTGACACAACCAGTCACTCAGTGAGAGGAAGCTGTGGCCAGTAATGAACACAGATGGGAACTGGGCCTGTGTTAGGAGAGGGTTGTGTGTGGCAGTGGCTTATGAGTGTGACAGGCTGTTCTTTTGGGTTCAGGTTTCTCTTTCCAGTTGCTACTTTGGGGCCATTTCCTTCTTTGGTTGTAGAATTTTGGTCTCAGATATAGACAGTGAGGCCAGCAGGTCTTGCTGCCTTTGGCAAGGTGGGGCCCATGGTCCAGATCTCCTAGCAGCTGGTCCAGAGCTTTGTCCGTTGGAATGGTCCATATCAATCCTGTTCTGTGTTCAAAGTATTTGTTAGAAGAAAACATTCGCAATGTCACTGGGTGCCTGGGGGTGCTGCAGGTGGATTCGACCATTGGATGGGCTTTGCTCCCATCTCAGGAGAGGTAATGATCGACTGTATGCTGTGTGATTCATTAAACAAACAACCCTGAACCTCGCTGAACAAGAACTCCTTCTCAAGAACTCACTTTGAGAAATTTCACAGAATGTTATCGTTGCTTAAAATGTATTTTGAACTTTTCTTCTGCAGATACATTTAGAAGCTGTTACATGTTTGAATTAGCTGAAATATAGGCTTGGTTGCTCTAAGAGACTCCAAACGGTCATGGCTTAAACATACAGCCTCGGGCATAGTCAGTCCTGGCTGCTGTTGCAGCTCCATAGTAGCAGACATGCTGGTTCCTTCCTTTTTTTGTTGTTTTGCTTTGTTAATTCTCACCCAAGAATATTTTTTACACGGATTTTTAGAGTGGAAAGGAGGGAAGGAGGAGGGGTAGAGAGAGAAAAACATCAATACAAAAGAGACACATCGATTGGTTGCCTCCTGCAGGTGCCCCAACTGGAGCCAGGAATTAAACCTGCAACGCAGGTACATGCCCTTGACCGGGAATTGAACTCTCAGTCCTTTGATGTGTGGGCCGATACTCTAACCACTTAGCACACTGGCCAGGGTTGGTTCCTTCCTTTTCGTTCTGCTTTCTCTTGACTTTTGATCTCATCCACATTGTTAGGAGAGGTTTCCGTGTTCCACATGCCAATCACTGTGAAGGGAAACGAGAAATGAGGGAGCTGAAAGCTTCCCCTTTCTCTGTAGGGGACATACCTGGAAGATGCAGTCGCACTGAGGTCTCACTGCCCAGACTTGCCCACATGGCTGTCCCCGCTGCAGGGAAGGCTGGCAATAAAGTCTGTCTCCTGGATGCCCTGCGTCCAACTGAAGCCTGGGCTCTATCACCCAGGAGGAGGAGGGCACCAGTGTTGGAGGGTAAGCAGCAGCCTCTGCCACAGCATTTGGTTTTGGTTATGCTCAGAAGGAGCTCTCCTTGGGTAAGGGTTTGACTAGGGGTCTCATTAGACGCCTTGAGCCACGGTGACCATGGTGAGTAAGCAGGTTCAGGCACTCGGCCATACTCCTGATGGGATAAAGGAGGGCCATCGTGAGAGATGAATGGATGGGTCTGGCATGGCTCAGACACTGGCTCTGAAAGGCACAGCATCACAGAGGGGCTTCCGTGAAGTATCAGGAGTGGATGCTTTGGCAGAAAAGAATAAAGTTTCCCAAGAGGAACACTCAGATATGCAAGTCCTGGTAGCAGTTTACCTTCACCAGACACTGTGCTAGACATCATTTGTCATGTGGGTTATCTTATTTAAACCACAGCAAACCCTTAGGTGGTGTGCAGATGCTATTAAAATCTGCCTTTCATAGATGAGGAACCGGAAATTGCCCAGATCATGAAATGAGGAAGTGGTGCCCCATGGCTGTGGAGTGACAGTCTCCCCTCTGGATACTGAACCCCCCATTGTGTCTCCCGCCTGTTCGTGAACAGGGAGAGCCAGACTTATCCCACCCCTAGGCAGGCAGGAGCACCGAGGTCTCCCTGCACAAGTTCCACTGACATGGCTGCGCTGAGGGTGGGGACCAGGGAAGGACTTTCAAGGCAGAGAAAGAGGCGTACATGAGGCGCAAACAAGATAGATTTTGAGGAAGTTCTAGTTTACTAAGTTTAGAGTAAATGGCCGGGTGAGGGCGAGCCGTGAGAAAGTAGGCTGGAGAGACTGGCAGCATCCTGTGATGCAGGATTTGGATGGTTTAGGGATTCAGTTTTTTTAAAAAACGTCTTACTATTTTCTGTTACTCTTTCTGGTAAATGTGAGGATGAGCTGATCGGATCCCAGAGGGAGCTATTTACTAATTTGTGTCAGTCAACACACATCATCAAGAAGGAGGCTCTTGTTAGTAGAGCATATGCACTCAGCTACTTTAAATGCAATTTTAAGTCCCAAAATAATGATAGTAGCAAGTGTTTGGTGAGTGCTTTCTGTGGCTCAGGCAGAACTTACACATATCATTTCATTTAATGCTCTCGATAGTGCGTTGAGACCGGTGGTGGTATCTCCGAGTTGTAGATGCAGAAACTGGGGCACAAAGAGGTTATGCGACTGGCCAGGCCACAGGGCCAGTGACCGGGGACTCAGACTTTGAACTCAGCTCTGTAACCACTTTGCTGTGCTCTTTGCATCGTGTGAGTTAAAGAGAAGGGAGGGAGTGGGTATGGTGTGTATTCACCTTGTAGTACACTGCTCAGAACTGTCATTAGCTCTTCCAGGGAGCCGTTCCTGCACACCCTGGTCCTCAAAGTGGCAGTAGGTGTGGCCAGACTCGATGGAGTGCAGGGTTCTCAAAGTGCAGACTCCAACCAGCAATATCAGCATCACTTGCTGTATTAGTTTGCAAGTGGCTTAAAACAACAGAAATGCATTCTCTTACATTACTGGAGGCCAGGAGTCTGAGCCGAATATTATGGCGCTAAACTCAGGGTATCAGCAGGGTTGGTTCCTCCTGGAAGCTCCTGTGGAGAATTTGTTCTTGCCTCTTGCAGCTTTGGGGGGCTGCCAGAATTCCTTGGCTTGTGGGCACACTGCTCCATTCTCTGCTCCTCACTGTGCCATTGCCATATCCTCTTCTGCCATTGACTCTTCCTCTGCTTCCCTCTCATAAGGACCCTCGAGGTTAAATGTATGGCCACCGGATAATCCAGAATAATTTCCCCATCTCCAGATCCTTGACTGAAACCATATGCAAAGTTCCTTTTGCCACATAAGGTAACATTTATGCTACTAGGCTCCAGGGATTAGGATTAGGACTTGGATATATTTTTTGGGAGGGGGGAGGAGGACATTATTCAGCCTACCACATTGGGGAACTTGTTAGAAGTGTAAATCTTAGTCCCCCCACCCCAGACTTATAGAATCAGAATCTCAAAGGCAGGCAAAGAATCTGTTTTAACAAGCCCTCTAGATGATTTTGATGGAGCTCACACAGCTCAGCTTGGAATTGGAAACTGCCCATTGAGTCAGGGCTGGGGAGAGGGTAGTCAAGCTGTGGGCATCTTGTGTTGCTCTGTGTTAATTTTTCCACAAGGATATAATGTGGTAACACGAACCAATGTGCGCTAGCACTGATGACAGCCTGTCTGCTGCTCACGAGGAAAGCTGGTCTGAGAAATCCAGACCTGGAATTTACAGAGGACGTGGGCATGAGGTCTCAATGAAAATGCCACAGTCCAGATAGAGGAGAATCGGGGAACAAAAATGGGGGAGATGACATTGTTTGGGTCCTTCAACAGGACCGTGCCTGCAGGGTTACTGAGAGTCAGCAGGTTGGCCAGGCTGGGTGCTCACCTGTCAGTGGTCTTGAGGGGATGTGGAGGTGGAAAGGCTTCCTTGGTAGCTTTTGGGGCATTTGACAAGAAGCAGGTGTGGTGAAAAGGGCAGGAATTAGATGTGGAGAGTCCTGGTTTTGCCTCCTACTAGCTCAGCAGCCTGAGCCTAATGTCTCAGCATCTCCCCCTCCTCACCTGTGGGATGGGAGGCGATTCCTGCTTTGCAGGGTGGAAACAAAATGTAGGTCGATGCTGGGGGATGTGTGCAGAACGTCCCACACCTGTGCCCAACATTGGGAAGATCAGTGCAGTCCTCCTGATGATGCTTCAAATTGAGGCTGGAGCAGGGACATCCAGGCAGACAGGGACCCATGGTGTGCATTTCCGAATACTGAACCATAGCTTCTCAGATGTCACTCTCCAGATCCATCTCCTTGTGTGAGAGAGGAATGATCGCAAGGCAGTGCTTGTCCAAATAGCCAACACCAGGCCTCCCACAAGGGTTTACTGCAGGGGTGGGCAAACTTTTTGACTCGAGGGCCACAATGGGTTCTTAAACTGGACTGGAGGGCCAGAACAAAAGCATGGATGGAGTGTTTGTGTGAACTAATATAAATTCAAAGTAAACATCATTACATAAAAGGGTACGGTCTTTTTTTTTTTTAGTTTTATTCATTTCAAACGGGCTGGATCCGGCCTGCGGGCCGTAGTTTGCCCACGGCTAGTTTACTGTCTGAATTTTTAGGAAGTAGCAAGAAGTAAACGGGAAATATTGAGCTTCTGGGACCTTTGCTGAATTCTGTCCTGCATGTTTGCCTCACTAGCCAGACCAAGAACCTTGGGGGCCTCCCAGCAGCCTTTGCACTATTGGGACTAACAAATTTTTAACTAACAGAAACCATTCCAAGCTATCTTAAGGCAAAATCATAGCTTACGCATAAGGCTTATTCCTGCGGGAAGGGGGCCTGGAGCTCAGGGCCAGGGGACTCGAGACCCTTCCAAGTCCTGGAGAGCCACGAGTTCCCCAGCCACTCTCTCCCTCCTTTGTGCCTCTCTCTGGGTCAGTTTAATCTTTCTTTCTCTGAAGCTGGATTTCCTTCACTACCAGGCTGCCTGCAAGAGAGGCTTCTTCACACAAAGAGATGGAACAGCCCTGCAGACCCAATTTGGGGTTTTCAGGCCAGAGAATCTGATTGGACTGCGATGGCTCTTGAGTTGAGCCATGCTGTCACCACCAGGCACCGTGGACAGTAGGCTTGGTGCACACTGGTTCCCAGAGAAAGGGAGCTTGCTGGGCAGACAGCCCCAAGTCTGCCAGGCATGGCACAGGGAAACTGTAATTTGGTTATAAGGTATACAGTGTTATGAAAGGTGCTATAAAGTGTTTGGAAGCTCCTCATTCACCCTCACTCTTTTGAAACTCATGATTGATACATCCTGGGAGTACCAGTGGGTTTCAGGTTAGTGATGTCAAGAGATTAACACAAGTCATGCCCTTTCTCCCTTCTTTTATTTTTTTTCCTAGGAGACAGATATAAATTCTAAAATGGCTCACTGTTAACATTTTAAGAGCTGTTTTTTTTTCTGTGTGCATACAGAAATTAAAATTCTATGAAAAATTATCTCATGAACAGAACATTATAGATAAAATCACAGTTGGTTTTGATCAACATTCCCATTCTGACCTTGCCTCCACTATTTAAAGATGTCCACTTTTATGAGTTCAGCACATACCCTTCTTGTCCTTTAAAAAAATTAAGTTGCCGAAACCGGTTTGGCTCAGTGGATAGAGCGTCGGCCTGCGGACTGAAGGGTCCCAGGTTCGATTCCGGTCAAGGGCATGTACCTGGGTTGCGGGCATATCCCCAGTAGGAGATGTGCAGGAGGCAGCTGATCGATGTTTCTCTCTCATCGATGTTTCTAACTCTCTATCTCTCTCCCTTCCTCTCTGTAAAAAATCAATAAAATATATTTTTAAAAAAAATTAAGTAAATTTATTGGGATACCATTGGTTCATAACATCATGTTTCAGGTATACAATTCTATATCATCTGTATACTCTATTGTGTGCTGATCACCCAAAGTCCAGTCTTCTTATATCATCATATATTTGATTCCCTTTACCCTCTTCATCCTCCCCTTACCTTTCCTTCCCCTCTAGTAACCACCATACTGTTGTCTGTGTCTATAAGTTTGTTCTGTTTGTTGCTTTCTGTTTTATATCCCACATATGAGTGAAGTCATATAGCTCTGTCCTTTTTTCTGTCTGACTTATTTCACTTAGCACGATACTCTCAAGATCCATTGATGTTGTTGCAAATGGCAATACTTCATCCTTTTTTTATGGCTGGATAGTATCCCATTGCATGAATGCACCACAGCTTCTTTATCTTACCATCTGTTGACTTTTCCTTATGTCTTTATGTAGGAAGAGACCCCATTCTACCCAGTTCAAACATTCATTTTTAAAAAGGAGAAACTATATGATTGCACATTAGTTCTAAGAGTGGATATTGAATGAATGAAAAGTAATAAGTCCATGAATACTTTCTTGAAATACTGTATAAAATGTTATTTCCAACTCTGGCGTCCATTAAAAAAACTTTTTAAATCAAACAATTCTCCAGAAATTATGCAGAGCTAGAGCCTTCTGGCTCCTAATCTTGGATTGGCAAACTGTTTTTTTAAGAATGTGTAGGAGTGTGCGCTATGTACACATTTGCTCAATGTCTGAATCAGTGGTTCTCAACCTTCCTAATGCCGCGACCCTTTAATACAATTCCTCATGTTGTGGTGACCCCCAATTTCATTGTTACAAATTGAACATAATTAAAGCATAGTGATTAATCACAAAAACAGTATGTAATTATATATGTGTTTTCCGATGGTCTTAGGAGACCCCTTTGAAAGTGTTGCGACCCACGGGTTGAGAACCGCTGGATTGGTCTTTATTCTATAGAATTTGAATGGATTGTATTGTGAAGGGCTCCCTGAGGTCATCATAAGCCTCTTGAAACTTAACAAGCGCTGCTGTGTCCCACCTGAGAAAGTAAGGAGCCATAAAGTTTAAGTCTTTGGGTCTGTTTGCCTGAGCTTCACCCAGACCTGCTATAAGGAGTGATGCTGTGCTGTGCTGAAGCCGTGGTTGGGGAACATGAATACGGTTGCATATTTCATTCGCCAGCTGAATGAAATAAATCCTGCAAATAAGTACTGGTGAAAATGGTGCATTTGTATGTGAAAGTACTTTTCCCAGGGTCTCCTCTTATTTCCAAATTATCAGGAAAAAACTGCTCTCTCTTTTTGGAAGTGACTGGGGCGATGATTTGTAGATCTTCAGCAGTACCACTGGGCGTGCATGGGACCACCCTGCTCAGCTGTTTAAAGCACGGAGCTATTGAGGGTCTGATTTGGATTTGTCTGCCAGACTGGTTTCTCTTGCTTTTCTCTGACATGGACTGATTTTCAAACGCTGGCCATGGGTTACCAGGTCAACACATTTGGAAGGTCGGGCAAATCAGTAGCACCACAAAGAGAGATGTCTTAAAGCATGCACTGCTGATTCGGGGATGACGAAAGTAGTTGTTTCTGTTTAAAGGCACAATTCCTTTCAAAATGATCTTTGAGATTTTGATTTACCCTTTTTTCTTATCCCTGCATCCAGTCTCTTAGCAGTCATCCAAAACGTGTCCCTGTTTCTCCAGTTCCTTGCCATCTCTGCCGCTCCAGGCCGCTGTCATCTGTGCCATCCCATGGCCGCCTACAGTCCTGCTACATCTTGTCCCCTCCCAGCTGGCTAAACCCCCCACCCCAATAGCAAGATCATCTTTTTGAGTTATAAACTAAATCTTTCCACTCTCTTACTTTAAAATCTTCCAATGGTTCTCCATTGTATGTAAACGAAAAGCTAAACTCTTCACCATGACCTCCACGTCCTGAGTGGCGTGACCTTTGTCCCCCCTCAGACCTCATAGGAACTCTTCACTCCCTCGTCTTCCTCCTCCCCCCCCCCCCCCACTATAGCCGCCTGGTCCTCCCAGGCACCCAGGTTCCTCAAATACCCCCTCTGCAGGTCTCCCCTTATCACCACCCCATATGACTTGATCAAATCACCTTGTTTGGTTTTCTTCTTAAACTTCAATGTGAAGGATTTCTCTTGTCTTTGTTGACTTTTTCACTACTTGTTTTCCTTTGCTTGGACGTAAACCCCCTGAGAACAATGGCAGGGACTCATTCTTTTTCCTAGGTCACCCTCAAAACTTAGAACAAATAGAAGGCACTTGGCACTATTTGAGGAGTGAGTAAGCTAACATGCCCGCAGGAGATGGTGCTTCCTGCGGGAGGAGTGGCCTGGTTCCCTCCCCCCTACCTGTTGTGGAGTGTTGGGTGGCGGCACTCCCAGAGCTGCCTCAGTCACTGTGCCTTAGTCTGGGAAGTCTTCCATCATAGGGCCTGTGCTCCGTATGGGGGTAACTTCAGGGACTTCGATTTGTCTTCCTGGACTCTCAGACTTCTCAGCCTGTTGGCCTCATTCTTTTGGGGAGTATTTTGAGTTTCTTTGCAAACCAGAGCTTCACAAAAACATAAATGATGTTTTATGTTATTTCCTGCCTTCAAATATGCATTTCACCCTCCCCCCCCCCCCCACTAGCATGACAATTGTTTTAATACTCAGCACAAGGCCAGGATATTTGTTCTGAAAACTCATTCAACATATATACATTTTAGTTTTATACATTGACTACCTTCCTGCATAGTGCTTGTGGGAGAAGATATTGTTTAAATTACCAGTAAGCTACACAAAAGTATTGCACGGTGTGTTTGCTCTCCAAATCAAAGAGAATCCTGAATTGAAAACTGGTTTTTGTGATCGCAGAGTGTTAAGGTGGAATCATGGGCACTGCTGAATTTTTTTTTTAAGCTGTTTTATTTCTGCAGGTTCTGTTGGCCTGTGAGGGTGGTTCTTTGTGTCCTCCTCATAGGCTTTCACCCGCACATCACAGACGCCTCCTGAAGTCCACAGGCGTCTGCAGGGGCATAGCTGTGACCAACCTGCCAGTGAATAAGAGTAACAGTAAAATATTGGATTCCCATTTCTACCTGTTACAGCTACCTGTTTCTAAAATAAACTTCTACTTAGAAATAAGCCTTTGAATCTTGATTCATATAATCTACACTTTCATTGCTTCAACATTATTTTAATTTTGTTCTTATTTCATGTGATATTTGAATATAAAATTGAGTTTTTAAAATGTAAGAGTAATTCAGGTTGTTAAAAGTATGTGATAGAAAAGGGAATAAAGTTAAAAATAAGTTTCTACATTTACTTTTTAAATGTTGATGATTTTAAATATATAATTCTAGGAATTTTATGCACATAATAAATTTTATACATAAATCATATATGACATAGAGTAGTTTTATTTACACAACAGTATGGTCAAACCATGCACATTACCCTATGCTTTCCTTTTTTCTCTCAATTATATATCATGGACATCTTTACATGCCAGAACATGCAGACCTACTGCATTCTGTATCACGGCTGCATAACGTCCTATAGAAGTATTTTATGTTCCTTCACCCATTTCAATACTGGTTGACATGCAGAAATATTTTAATATAATTTCAGTGTACCTGTAAGTTTAGTTCTTTTTATGGATGTTTAAATTGATTTTTAGAGAAAGAGAGGAAGGGGGGAGAGAGAGAGAGAAACATCAATGTGAGAGTGAAACATCAATTGCCTGCCTCTTGCATGACCCCTACCTGAGATCAAGCCTGCAACCCCAGCGTGGGAATCGAACCTGTGACCTTTCGGGGCATGGTCCGCAGAGCCACACCGCTCAGGGTACTTACAAGTTTTTAATCATTATAAATATCCATGTTTCTGTTTCAGTTATTATTTAAGATTGACATCTTTCCTCCAATAACGTAGCTAAACATGAGCCAATTGTTTTGCTTCTACATTTCACAGTTTCACTACTAGAGAGAATGCTTTAATGGGTGACACTGCACTATTGTTTGTAAACATTTAAGTACCATGAGGGCGTTTTGTCACTGGCATTGGCCCTGAGCACTGGGGCAGGAGAAGGCTGGATGGGGGTGTGAGTGTTTGTGTCCAAATAAGCATGAGGGTCCCTCAACTTTTGTTTATTAGTTGAGACTGAACATTTCAAGTGTTTATTTCCTTTTCTCTGAATTGTATGTCTATGTTTTGCACATTCATTTCTTTATGCTTTGATATTTTCATGAGTTTGAGAATTTTTTGTATTATAGATATCATACGTGGTTATATTTCATGTAAATATTTTTCAACCTTTTTGCCTATTATTTTGTTGCACATTTTTTTTTTTTACTTTGATAGATTCGAATGCATTAGAGTTTTCTTTTGATAAATCATAGGTCAGAGAATTGTCTCCAGAGTTCTGACCTTTAGTTCTTTTGTGTATTTCATTTTGTCCCACTACAAATAAATGGATACACGATGATTTCTTAGCAGTTGAAATGATTCTTCAGCACCATGGAACATTTTTGCCATGAACCATCAACTGTAGTAAAATACCCTGAGGAGGTGTTTACTTCTGGTTGAAGTGAATCATTTATGTCCTGTATTAGCAAAGGCTAAAAGGACATAAGAAATATTACAATGTAATACTGCTGGCAGGAAGCACGGTCTTAGCACCATGAATCATGCTACCTGTTTCAGAAAGAACTATTGTAACGGGAAGCAGCAACACTTTCACAGATTGACTAGTTATAAATTTGTGTGGTTGTGTTTTCATTTTCCATCTTTGAGCATGCAACTCAAAGAGAAATGTAAATACAATAATTTTTATTGTTGCCAGCTGGACAGTTCTTTTTTATATCCTTAACATATGTCTTCTCTGCTCATCAGCTAGGTTTTCTAAACACTCAAAACTGGTGGTAGGTGCTGTTGGCCATTTTCTTGATATCTGTGGGGTATAGAGAATATAAATTTCTCTATCATCTGTGCCAGAGAACTCGTCTACAACCACCACAATTAACATTGAACTAGACTGCCTATTGTACAATGTGGACAGATTGAGGGTCAAAATGGAATTCCCACTGCACGTGAGTGCTCAGGAATTGTTGAGGAGAATCCTCCTAGGTGATTTAGAGGTTGCTAGGGCATTCGGAGACCTTTAGACTCTCCTTTTGAGAGGTGAGGAATGTGGGGGAAATGAAAAGTTTTCCTGTTTAAGCTTCATAAAAAGGCCACAAATACTCCTTTTATTACTTTCTTTTGGGCACAAATGCTGCTTTATCAGTTCTCTTTTTAATGTTTAATAAATGTGGTTCAGAGGTTTCTGGATGATAGCAACATGAACTCAGTTTGAGCTGGAAGGGAATGTAAAGGATTTGGGGGCCTTCTTTTGTGAATGAGACATTGAGGCCTGGAGAGGTTGAATGACTTGTCAAGAACACAGAACTGATTAATGTCAGGTCTGGTTTCCAGACTCACCGAGCCTCTTCCTATTCCTTCTGGAGCTGGAACCTTGTACGACTGTGCTTTTGGTCATTGTTGACAGAACAATCTGAGAAAGTGAAAGAAAGGACCCAAGCTGGGAGAGGACTTGAGCTGATTTGCCCCCAGCAGCCCTACGAGTCTAGGATATCAGTTGTGAGATGAATTGTGTATGCATATGAATCATCCTGGGACCTCCTCGAACAGTTTTTATGTGGCTCCATCATGAATCCAACCACAGTGGGTTCTAATTCCTCGATTCCTATTGGCCCAAGCTTTTCATTGACTTGAAGGCAGGATAAGGGTTGAAGCTGAAAACAAGTGTCAACAACAACAAAAGCTGTACCATATGTTTTCACATTAAGACTCTGTTATGCATATTAATTTTCAGATAATAGAAGTGAATAAATATCTTAAACAAGGGGGTCATATTAGAAGCAAAGCTTATCTTGTTAAAACTGCACTTTTGAAATTAACAGAGTAAAATTGGCTTTCATTTTTGGTGTAGACAGTACTTTTAACACATGTGTAACCACCACTGTAAGTAGGATACAGAATAGTTTCATAAATAGTTCCCCAAAGTGTTCCTTTGTACTTATCCCCCACATATAATCCCTGGCAACCACCAATCTGTTTTTTTGGTCACTATTTTGTCTTTTTGAGGGTGTCATACAATAGAAGTGTACCATATGTAACCTTTTGAGACTGGGTTCTTTCAGCTTAATGCCTTTATCCAAATTATTGTGTGTGTCAATAGTTTGTTCCTATTCATTGTTGAGTGGTATACCATAGTAGGGATGTACTACGGTTTGCTTATGACCCACCTGTCAAAGAACTGGAACCAACTGGGTTGATTCCAGTTCTTGCGATTATGAATAAAGCTGCTATAAACATTGGATACAGGGTTTGTGTTAACCTAAGTTTTATTTTCTCTAGGGCAGATGTTGGCAAACTTTTCCTGTAAAGGACCTGATAGTACATACTTTGCAGGCCAACAGTCTGTTGCAACTCGACTCTGTTATAGCAGGAAGCAGCCAAAAATAATATATAAACAAATGAGCCTGGCTGAATTTTGCCTGAGGACTGTAGTTTGCTGAAGGGTAAATACTTAGGGACAAGATTGCTGGGTCATGTGGCAAGAGTGTGTTTAACTTTAGTGATTAAATGTTCTTTGAAGCACTGCTTTGTTTGTATCCCATACATTTTGATATGCTGTATTTTAATTTTTTCCCAGTTAAATATTTTGTAATTTCTTTTGAGGCATCCTCTTTAAGCCATATATTACTTAAAATTGTACTGCTTAAATCTAAATGTTTAAAGATTTTTCTTGTCATTTTTCCATTGATTTTTAACCTAATCCCCAGTGGTTAGAGGATATACTTTGTATTATTTCAATTATTTTATATTGTTAAGATTTTATTTATGATTCATGATATAATCTATTTTGGTGAATGTTCTGTGTGCATTTGAAACAATTATGTATTCATTCTACTGTTGTGGATTTGAGTATTCTATTAATGTCATTTAGTTCCTGTTGGATGCTAGTGTTCATTTCTACTTTCTTGCTGATTTTCTTACTAATTTCATTTATTATTAAGAGACTGGTATTGAAATCTCCAACTATACTTGTGGATTTATCTATTTTTCCTTTCAGTTCTTTTTTCATGTGTTTTGAATGCTGCTGTTAGGTGCATGTGCTTTTAGGATATTCTATTTTCTTAATGAATTGACCCCATTCACCATTATATAATGTCCCTCTTTATCCTTAGTTGTCTTTGCTCTGAAATCTACTGGTCTAATATTAATGTGTTTACTCCAGTTTGCCTTTCATTTATGTTTATGTGATATATCTCTTTGACCTATTATGTTTAACCCACCTATTGGTATAATCATATTTGAAGTGAGCTTTTTGTAGATAACACATAATTGGGTTATTTTAAAAATTCAACTCTGAAGATCTCTGTTCTTAATTGGTGTGTTCCAGTGGTTCTCAACCTTCTGGCCCTTTAATACAGTTCCTCATGTTGTGACCCCCAACCATAAAATTATTTTTGTTGCTACTTCATAACTGTAATATTGCTACTGTTATGAATCGTAATGTAAATATCTGCTATGCAGGATGGTCTTAGGAGACCCCTGTGAAAGCGTTGTTCGACCACCAAAGGGGTCTCGACCCACAGGTTGAGAACTGCTGGTTTAGACCATTAACATTTAATATAATTATTGATATACTTTACTCTAAGAATACCAGTATATTGTTTTATTTGTTCCCTCTGCTTTTTGTTCCTGTGTGTCTTCTTTCCTGCCCTTTTTGAGTTATTTGAACATTTCTAGTAGTCCATTTCAATTTAACTATTGTTTTCAACTGTATGTGTGTGTGTGTGTAAATTAGTTGTTCTTTTGTCAGATATATGTATTGTGCATGTTTTCTTCTTCAGTCTGCTGCTTGCCTTTCTTTTCTGTATAATCCTCACCCTAGAATATATTTATTGATTTTAGAGAGAGGAAGGAAATAAGAGAGAGAGAGAGACATCTATTGTTTGCCTCCCATACATGCCCAAAGATGGTTCAAACCCACAACCTAGGTATGTGCCCTGACTGGGAATCAAACTGCAGCCTTTTTTGGTGCATGGGATGACACTCCAACCAAATGAGCCACCCGGCCAGGGTTGATGTTTGCCTTTTTATTTTCTTGAACATATCTTTAAGCACAAGTTTTTAAGTTTAATTTCTCAATTTTTAAAATGATACTGCTTTCTGTGTTCTATTTAAGAAATCTTTGCCCACCCTTAGTTTGTAAAGATATTTTCTCATATATTCATCTAGAACAAGGATGGGAAACCTTTTTTCTACCAAAGGCCATTTGGATATTTATAACATCATTTGCAAGCCATACAAAATTAGCAACTTAAAAAACAGCCTGATATACTTGGTCAAACATTCAATTAACTTACCCCTAAAAGGCTTGGCAGGGCCAGACCAAATTATTTCACAGGCCTCATATGACCTGAGGGCCGATGTTCCCCATCCATTCTAGAAGTTTTATGGTAGCTTTTATGTTTATGCCTAAAATCTTTGCAAGTTAATTTTTGTGTATAATGTGTGGTAGCAGTTAAAGTCCATATTTTCTTTCAATTGAATATTCAGTATTCCAGCAAAATTTGTTAAGATGATTTTCTTTTTGCCCTTGAAATACCTTGGCACCTTTGTTGAGAATCAGATGATTGTATATGCGTGGCCTATTTCTGCACTTTATGTTCTATGCTATTGTTTACTTGAATGTCCTTATATCAATTTTGATTAATAGTGAGCATTTGCACTCAGGGACAATTTCCTTTTGTTTCTCGAGTTAAGTTTTCGCCTAGCATGGAAAATTCTGTTTAGACTATTCTTTGGTTTAATAAAGTGAAGCTGATTTCTCCCTGACACCCTTCCAGTCTTAAATGAGGCCTTTAAAACACACACACAAAAAACGGCAGTTTGAAAGCAGTGGGCATTGTATTCATCTAAGTTTTCTGTGGCCCCAAGCTGCATGTTAGGAGAAAATATGTTGGGATGGAGCTTGGCTGAACCTCGTTGCAGCCTTTTTTGAAGGACCTGAGCTGTGCTTTCTCTCCTGAGATTTGGTTAAATGTCTCAAACCAGGATTTACCTGCTCAGAGCTAGGGATGGGTCTGTCCCCATGGGTGGGGGTGCGCTCAGACTTGAAGCTTTTCCCCACTTCACATGGACCTGCCCAAATAACAGCTCTGGCAGTTCTCCTGGCCTCCACTGAGGCCCGAAGATACTTCAGTGCTGGTTAGAACCCTTCCCTGCCAATGCCATTGTGCTTGGCTTTTCTAGGGTATTATCTGTTTCCTCATCTTGCTTCTCTCTAATCCAGGGGTGGGGAACGTCTGGTTCGAGGGCCACATAAGGCCTGGAAATAATTTGGTCTGGCCCTGCCAAGGCATTAAGGGTGAATTAATTAAATGTTTGAGTTGATGATTTTTAATTTGATAATGTTGTATGGCTGGTGAATGATGTTATAAATATCCAGATGGCCCCTTGTAGAAGGAAGGTTCCCCATCCCTGGTCTACATTGATGGGTGTTGGTGAGAATTTTCAGTATGTTGCCCTATTGAAAAGAAACAGCATACTTCTTTTGTTTTAAAATTCACCCATTTTCTTTCTTTTTTTCTTCCCCTTTAATTTCCTTCATTTGTGAGGTGGTGTGGCATAGCCTTCTTTTTACTACCTTTGGGACTGTTTATAATTTTACCTTTTGATTTTGCATTCCTTGTCCCATTTTACTGCCTTGAGTTTTAGTACTGGTTACAGAGGTGATACTTTGAAAATCAGAGTTGTATTTGCTAGTCAGTAGAAGTAGCAGTGAAGAAAACCAGTCTTGGATAAACGACAACCTGGGAAAGCTAGTTCTTTTAAGGAAAAATTGAAATGCTAGCACTCTGTTTGTGAGTGAAGTAAGAAGATGATTTAATATTCGAAAGAAGTAACTTGCTGAATTTAATGATCTTACCGACCTGACAGCAGAGGAATGAGCCAAAGAGACATTAACGTCTTCCTTTCCTGGGAGACATATTCAGAAAGAAATAATTTCCATTTGGTTTCTAACAGTGGCTTGGAAAGCATCTGATATCCTGAGCCTTGGGAAGAGGGGGTGCCATCTTTTGCACTGCTGCTTGTTTCTGTGGCATTTCCTAGATCTTTACTCCTGATTTAGCAGACAGTTTGCTATAACTAGACAAAAGAGTCCTCCACGGACAAGATCACACACAAGCGCAGCACATTTAGACGGCAGCTTGTGCCGCTGACATTTTGCTGTGAGCCTTAGAAGCTTCTCTTACTGCAGAACCACCACTGGGGGTTTAGTAGCTCGCAGCGTCTGCCCTGGGAGCAAAGGGCCAACAGAAAATGGGAAAATGGAGTTGGAACCAGAAAGTGCAAATAAAAGAAACCATTGCAGTGTCTGAACACTGTGACGGTGGGCTGGTTTTCAGATGATCAGAGTCTCTGACCAGTCATGATGAGGAGGCATCTGGGGCCCCGTCCTGAGATTTTGCTGTCAGTTACCTCCTCCCCTGTCTTTTTTTTTTTTAGTTCTTTTCTCTTTTCATCTAAGCCTTCTCTTTGACTTATGAACTCTGAACTGTCTTCCTGTCCTCAGAAAAGTCTACTTCCATTTTACTGTTTTTATTTTATTTTTATTTTTTGATTAAGGTATTACATGTGTCCTTATCGCCCCATTGCCCCCGCCCCCCACTTATGCCCTCACCTGCCCCCCCCCCCGGTGTCTGTGTCCATTGGTTAGGCACCTGTGTCCACGTGGTTTAGTGCCCGCTTGGTTGTAGCAGCTCCAACATTGCTTCCTTCCCGTCCTTGGTGTTTTTCCAGTTGTGTGGGAAGACTGTGGGGCCAGGCTGCCAGATGCCCTTTCTCCTTGCTGTGAGCTTACTCTCCCTCCAGGCTGCTTTCTATGTCACCTTGCCCCTCTCCTGGCTCCCAGGACACATCATTGTGCTTTTCCCTCTGCCCTCTGTTCGATTGCCTCCTGACTCCCTACATGCTGGTGATTCAAGGGAGCAGGCCCTTGTGCTCTGCACTCTTCTCTCCCTGGGTGGCCCTGTTTGATACCACCCACCTCCCTAGATGGTGCCTGAATCCCTGTTTTCTCTCCTGAACTTATTTCCAGCAACAGTTAATAAAATTAACTGGTTGTAAACATCTCATCATCACCACGTGCAACATGGAACTCCCATTCAAGTCAGCGCACCCCGTGTTGAGGGTTTTGTTTGGCACCTGTCCTGGTTCTTCAGGCTTGGGAACGCTATGTGAGCCTTTGGTTCCCCCCCCCCCCCCTTTCCCTACTGTCCTACCTGTCCTCCCCCTTGTTAATATCTGCATATCATCAGTTGTTAATTCAGTTAATTTTTCCCTCTGCAGTTTCACCCACATTGGTCTGGAAATGCCTTCTCTCCTCCTTCCTTGTCCTCAATCAGGTCCTCTCATCTGCACATCGCTAGAGCCTCCCACGTGGTCTTTCTCCATCTCCCTTCCTTTAATCCTATACTCTCTCTGTCCAGATTGCCCATCTTGACTCACAGATGTCTCCAATCACCTTCCTCTTTTGTTTTCTTTTTAAAAAAATGTTCACCAGAGGATATGTTTTTTGTTGATTCTAAAGAGAGAGGAAGTGAGAGGGAGGAAGGGAGAGAGAAACAGCTATCGATTGCCTCAAGCACACACCCCAACTGGGGGGTTGAACCTGCAACCTGGGTATGTGCCCTGACCAGAATCGAACCCAGGACCCTTTGTTATCTGGGGGAGCATGCCTCATCTCCCTTGGTTGCTCGTGGGAGTGGGGTTCTTGGGATACCGCTGGAATAAGCATTTCTGGAGGCCCCCACCAGAGGATGAGGTATAGTAGAAAGCCCTATTTCTGAGCAATTACACCCCTGAGTTTCCAAAGTCCCATTTCCCTTAGTCCAGTCATAGAAGTGTAGCTGCAGCTTCAGTAGAGCTAAAACTAGAGCCAGTGTTCATAGTGTCCTTCCCATGTTGGAGCTGGGTCCAGTCCAGCATCAGACTCGTTGAGCTTGTGTTCCCCTCAGCATCTATCAGTCCATTGCATGTGGGATCTGCACAGGTGAATACAAGAGAGCCAAGAGAGTGCGCCCTGAACAACAAGTGCCCCAAGAGAGCAAACTCCTTTGTGTAGGGGATTATGTATTCCCAAATATTCACACTCTTGCAGTGGCCACGCCCATTCTGGCTGTCTGTCACCAGGTGTGATTGACAGGCAAGAGCCTTTGCCGTTCCTTAGTTGGTTCCCTCCCCCAGTGTTTTGGAGGGAACATGTCTATAATGTCTGGCCTTCCCTTTGCTCCTTTCCTGTATTAATAACTAGTTAATTAAAATGGTACCACCTTCAGTGCACAGGACAACGCTCTAACCAGGAACCACACCGGCCAGGATGGCCCCCTTTGTTTTCTTGCCTCTCCTCTTCACTCAGAAACCTTCAGTGGTGCATACTTTTTGCTTCAGCATTTCCACTTCTACTAGGATTCATCTTGCAAGTTAACATAGACGTGTATATGCAAAGACAGACACACAGCAGTGTTTGCTGTCAGTGTGTGTATCACATTGTCACCCCAAAGTGGGTAATAACCTCTGTGTTTATCAATAGAACATTGCTTAAATAAATTAAGGTGGAGCCCTATAATGAATAGAATGTGCTATGGCTATCATAATAATAAAAGGCCAAGAGGTGACATGACCGAAACGACCAAACAACCGGTCACCATGAGCTGCATGGAGCACCTCTCGGACCCTCTCCCATGGCCCACAGGCTCTGATCTCAGCAAGGCTGGCAGCCGGTGGGTGGGCAGGGTGGCCGGCAGGTGGGCACGATGAGGCGGGCCTGGCTGCAAGTGCAGTGGGTGGCTGGGCGGGGCCGCGCGATTGTGCGCACTGGGCCTCTAGTTAATAATAATGAGGCAGGTATCTATTTACTAATGGAACAAACTCAAAAGTACATTGGTAAGTTGAAGAAAAGACAAAGGAGCCAATAGTATATGTAGTATAGTTAATGTATTTCTGTTTGTGATTAAAAAAAATCAGGATGCATTTATATATACTACTAGAGACCCGGTGCCCGAAATTCCCCACCCCCCACCGCCCCCGGTCCCTCAGCCCGGCCTGTGACGATGCAAGCGTTCCACGCCCAGCCTGGCCAGAGGCCCTCTGTGGCCAGGCGCGGAACACTTACCTCGTCACTGGGGCGATGACGCAAGAGTTCCTCCCCTGCCCCCCAGCCTCTCCATGCTCGCTGCCCAGAGGCTTTCCACAGCCAGGGTGGGCCACCCTTCGCCACGGCAACAAAGCAAGCATTCCGCCAGGCCGCTCATGCTGCCTGCTCTCAGCGGCCGCCCCTCCACACCCCCCGGGACTGGGGGACTCTGGCAGGGCTGAGAGGACTGGGTGCCGCCATCTTGTGGCTATGGGCACTGCCATCTTTGTGACAGAGTGATGGTTAATTTGCATATTACCCTTTTAATAGATAGGATTGAATAATTATAAAATATTTGTGGAAGATTACTTAACACTGTTTTTGTACAGTTTGTTTATTTATTTATTTGGTTAATCCTCATTTGAGTGTATTTTTTCATTGATTTTCAGAGGGAGTGGAAGAGAGGGAGAAAGGGGGAGAGAGGAAGAGAAACATTGATGTGAGAGAAATACATCCATTTATTACCTTCCCCATGTGCCCTGACCAGGGCTGGGGATTGAACCTGCAACCTGGGAATGGAACTCATGACCCTTCAGTGCATGGGCCAACACTCTAACCACTGATCCATGCTGGTCAGGGCTGTATACTCTATTTTTTAGCCATGTGTTTGTACCACATGTTTCCTAAAGAAAACTTTATAATTAAATTAACACAACCTCGCAAGCACTTCTTAAGTAAGTCAGGGTTTCTGAACCAGCTTTCTATTAAAGTGCCCTTAGATTTGATGCAGTGGGTGTTTCCAGCCTCATTTTTATTCCTTTCCTGGGCACTGTCTTTGTTAGCTGGCCTGAGCCCAGTGAAGAAAGGTGACTCTTGGTCTGGCTTGGTACAAACTCAGCCCCAACAGAACGGGCCCTTAGTGCTGGACCAAGGCCTGGAAGCTGCTGCTGCACCCGCCCTCACTGCAGTTACTGGATTGCAGGTGTGTGGGGAGTTGCACTGGGAGAGCGGGCGGGGGTGGCCGGGTGGCCAGGGGGATGGAAGCAGACTTGCATAAGCAGGAGAGTTAGCAGCCTTATTATAGCCTCTGAGGTTTCGGAGATATTTTTTAATCCTTACCTGAGGATATTTTTCCATTGATTTTTAGAGAGAGTGGAGGAGAGAGGGAAAGACAGAGAGAAATATCAATGTGAGAGAAACACATTGATTGGTTCCCTCTTACATGAGCCCCGACCAGGGCTCTTGCCGGGAGGAGCCTGCAACTGAATGTGAGATGGATATGCCTTTGACCAGAATCGAACCCGCGATCCTTTGGTCTGCAGGCTGATGCTCTATCCACTGAGCCAAATCAGCTAGGGCGGTTTGGGGGATTTTAACAACCGGCACAACCATTCTGCCCTCTCCCCCTCTGAATATCAACCCAATGTCCTTTATGTCCTTAAGTAGCCTCTGCTTGCTGACCTGAGTGTTTGCCTAGGCCCATGAGGTCTTTTCACCTGGAACACCCTTTCCTAATCTTTGCTTTTCAAGATCCTGCCCACTCTTCCAGGCTGAGATCTTTCTCTCTCTCCTCACTCCTGGCTGCAGCCACCACCCTCTGTTCTCTGAAGCCCCGAGCTTCCACATTTCTCTCTCTACCTAAGACTACTGCATCTTTATCTCATTTTATCTCCCCTGCTAAAGACTTTAATGACTTACTGATAAGACCAGAGTCGTTAGTCCTTTTATCCCCGGTGCTGTGGGAGGATATTTCTAGGACTTTTGTAGTGATGAATGTTTGGTGTTTCTAAGTACCATAGTCCCCCTTATCCACTGAGCATTGAGTACAAGTCCCTGTCACCAGGAAATAAGGTCGTAGTATTTCCATTTCCGCAGATCAGCCCAGAAGGCTTAGCAAGGAATCAGACAGAAATTCTCTCAATTAGCGATGTAGATGGATGCTCATAATGTTTTCACTTAGTTGTTTTTAACTTATTTGCCATGTTTTTCAGCCAATCTCTTTGTCCTCCTCCCTCCCCTTCTCCAAGAAAAATGAAACACTGCCCGGACAGTGTGGCTCTGTGGCTGAGCGGCGACCTATGAACCGGGAGGTCACGGTTCCATTCCCCGGTCTGGGCACGTGGCCAGTTTTCGGGCTTGATCCCCAATAGGGGCTCTGCAGGAGGCAGCTGATCAGTGATTTTCTCTCATCATTGATGTTTCTATCTCTCCCTTCCTCTCTGAAATCAATAAAAAATATATATTTTTTTAAAGAAAATAATAATGAATCATTGACCACTTGAAGGCAGTTGTTATACTTCAGGTTCTGCTGGTTGGGATTCCGTAACATTTAGTCTTACTCCTCTCAATATGTTTCTCATATCTCCGTTACCTTCTCTAAACTTAGCAGCTAGAGTTAGAGGTTTAGGAACATTTGCCTCACTCCACCTTTTATTGCAGGGGTCAGCACCCATGGCCTACAGGCCAACCACTGCCTGTTTCAGTAAATAAAGCTTTACTGGGACACAGCCACACCCATTCATGTCCTAATTATCTCAAGCTGCTGTCACAGGCAAGAGTAGGGTTGAGCAGCTGTGACAAAGACCATGTGGCCCTCACATCCTAAAATGCCATCTAGCACTTTTTAGAAACGTTTGCAGGTCCCTGCTGTATTGTGTTAAATTGTCACCCCTCCCCCTCCTCCCACCCTTCCCCACACTCCCTAAGAATGGTTCTTCTGTCGTGTTCATGTCATATGTCCAACCATGCAGCCAATCCCCCCAGCTGGAGGAGTGCACAGTGCTTCCCTCACCTGGCTCTGGGTGCAGAGGACCAAGTCACAGCCCTTCGCAGTGTCAGTGGTGGTGGGGGTGGGGGATGTTGAACAGCTGTTGCTGTTGATGAAGGACCAGGCAAGGTGAAGGGTATTACATGCTTGACCTCCCATAATGTACATGTGCGAATGGTATCATCCGTATATTAACGAGGACAAGGAGGCACAGGGCAGTTTAGTAACCTGTCCCAGGTCTCATAACTGACAAGTGCCAAAGCCTGGAACTGAACCAAGTCTGTGTGACTCTGGAAAGCAGCCTCGGACCTCCTGGGCTCTGCTGCTGCCTCCCGGAGACCAGACCCAGCCTGAGGCTCCGCAGGCTGTGTTTCTGCCTCCTGTACTTATCTTCCAGGTGCCTCTGAGCTTCTACTGCCCATGCTTGGATCTCCTCCTTCTTTCACTAGAGTTAGAAAATCCTTCACAGCCTTTTCTTATCTTACCTTCTACTTTTATATCTTAACTGTATGTATTTTTTAGAGATGAATTTATCAATATTTTGTTTATTCCACTTCTATAAAAAACATAATTAAGTACATTAAAACATATGAAATATGATTTCTTCTTTTAAAAAAACCACAAAACCCTCAATGTGGTAATAATATTTTACCTTGAAAAATTTTTAGTATAAATTGTTTAGGACTTTTTATATGTTCCATTGGTCCAAAGTTTGAGAGTAACACATTTAAGTTCTGGCAAAAACAAACAAAAAGCCACTTATTAAAACTGCTCAACAAGACCTAAAGTGACAGTAGGAAATGCAGGCACTCTTTAAGACTCCTCTCTCACCCCTCTCTTCTGCAGGGATCTGATCTAGGGTGAGAGTTTGAAGAACCAGCTTTATGCAGAAGACTGCAAATCTGTACTTGCTTTTCCCTGTGAACTAAATCCTGGCCCTGCTCTTTCCCCAGGGCTTCAGTGCCGTCATTCTAATGTCTAATTGGACTTCTCTCAGATCTCAAACTCATGTTCTCCCCTAGCGTCAGTTCTTGCCAGTCATTAAGATCATGCTTCCCTTTATTCTCTTTTCTCACCTGCCATCCACCCATGTCTGCATCAACCTATGTGTCTGCCCCAGGGTGTCCCATTCCTGCCACTTCCACCCCAGGGAAGCTGGCCCAATACCTTTCACTCACACTATACCTGCTAGAAAGAGGTATAATGGCCTCTCTCTAGCACAGCGGTTCTCGACCTGTGGGTCGTGAACAATGAAAATACATCCTGCATATCAGATATTTACATGACGATTCATAACAGTAGCAAAATTACAGTTATGAAGTAGCAACGAAAATAATTTTATGGTTGGGGGTCACCACAACATGAGGAACTGTATTAAAGGGTCGTGGCATTAGGAAGGTTGAGAACCACTGCAGCAGTTTGTAGCGCGCCATTCCGGGAGTGACAGACAGCCTCTGGGCCGGACTGTGCCACAGAAGCCTTCTCGACACATCGGCGACGGCCTTGCAGTCCTCCCTTCTTTAATTTACTTATGCAGTTATGGGGATATAATTTCCAGAAGTGCTGCATCACTTATATCACGTATGCTTAGAAGCTCAGTGGTGCCTCATTGACTAACACATTAAAAACAAATGTCCAGCGAAACAGAGAGAGCCTGCCTTTGTATGACCTTCAGCTTTTCTTGCTGGCTGATTGTATTTTCTCCACCTTCCAGGCAGGAAGGCCATTCAGTAGTCCTTTATTCCCACTTCCATGCCATTTCTTCTTCCCAGAATCCCTTTCCCATCGTGCAAAGCCTGTTCCTCTGTGACTTCTTGGATTTCCAAGCTAATGTGGATTTTCTCCCTTTCATGCCTCCACATTACTCTGTGGCGACCTTTCTTATGGAACTTGGCGCCTCACCTGTGCCATGGTGACTGATGGCCTTGTCTTACGGCCAGCTCACTGCAGGGCCCTGCGCCCAAGCAGGAACTCTTCTGTGCTTAATGAATGATACAGGTGCCTATACAGGGTTGAATTAGTTGTTGAATTAGTCTAATGAAAGTATAGAGAAAAGTCATATGGTTGTCCATGGAATGACAGGCTTCTCATTCTAGTGTTTCTAATGTACTGCTGGTCAATGATGTTGAGCTCTTTAAAACATGCCTGTGGTAACATTTATTTTAAGTTAAAATAATGTGTCTTCAGCCAAAGTCCCAACACATAGCAATTCAGTGTGATCACACAAAGGACCGAGGAGTGGCTGCCATGGCGCGCTCCCTGTCGTGGCCACTCATTCAGTTCTTGGTGCTGAGCTCCTGGCCTTTCTGGGCTTCAGTTTTCTCATGTGTAAAGAGGATGTGGATAAAGATCCTTTGCAGGTGTAGCAGCAGTACCCGGGGGCGGCGGGGGGGGGGGGGGTTTGACCCCAGGGAAGATTGGCAATGTCTGGAGACATGTGGTGTCACACTCCCCCAGGAAGCTGCTAAGCTCCCTTATTGCACAGGGCAGCTCCCACGGCGGAGTACCTGGTCCAAAATGTCAGCAGTGCCGAGGCTGAGAAACTCAAGCAGACGATGGCTCAAGATTTTATTTTAATTAGTTCCATAGGTATTGTAAACCTGATATTTTAATTATAGTTTGATTTACTAGGAGACTTGTTGTTTTTCCAAGAGACGTTCTGAGATGCAGATTTGTTTTGATTTCCTTAGCGGTTAAGCAAATAATTAACACTATTATGAATGCTTAAGATGTGTACAACTTAAAATCATATCCGCCTTCACCACACTGGCCCAGTAGTTTGCAGGTTTTTATCTTATTATCAGACCATGTGAAGGACATTATAAGGTGGATGTTCAAGAGAAATGGAAGCCACATGCGTGTAAGCGGGTTGAACTTGGGTTTTAAATAACAGGGATTTAAAATGAAACCTTCTTTTCCCTCTTGGTCCCCTAAGTACCACATTTACAGGTGTTGTCAGGGCAGTCCCTGAAGGCTCTTGATGGCGGTGCCTGGGCTGTAAGAAGGGGGAATGCTTGCCATTCCTTGGGACCAGCGGATGTAGTTTGGGGAGTCTGTCTTGTTAAAGCACCAGAGCCAACCAAAGATATAAAGCTGTTGTGTTGACAGCAGGCTGGTTCAGTATACAAAGGTGGGGTGCTGCAGGTACAACACTGGGTCCTTTAGGAGGCTAACGACCCAGTCTGTGCCCCCTGCCTGTTGTAGGCATGGAGGGGGTGCTACCTTTCACATGGATGTGTGTGGAGCAAGTTGGGAAAACAAGGCCATTTACTCTTGCTTCTTTCCTGCCTCCATCTTTCTCTCCACAAGGGAGCTTTGGGTTGCTACCGGGGGTAAGAAGAGGAAGTGTAATTTAATTTATGAAGAATCACAGTTTTGGAATGACTCAAAACCATGCTTTAAAAACTTAGTATGAAGTTGGTATAATTGCAGTAATTAGCAAACATATAAAATAACTGAAGTATATTAGAGATGTGAAAGTATTTACTTACTAATGTACTAGAGGCCTGGTGCATGGAATTCGAGCATGGGTGTGTGTGTGTGTGTCCCTCAGCCCAGCCTGCACCCTCTCCAATATGGGACCCCTCAAGGGATGTCCGACTGCCTGTTTAGGCCTGATCCCACCCTAAACGGGCAGTTGAACATCTCTCTCACAATCCAGGACTGCTGGCTCCCTAATGATCACCTGCCTGCCTGATTGCCCCTAACTGCTTCTGCCTGCCAGCCTGATCACCCCCTAACCACTCCCCTGCCAGCCTAATCGACGCCTAACTGCTCCCCTGCCAGCCCGATTGCCCCTAACTTGCCCTCCCCTGCCGGCCTGGTCACCCCCAACTGCTCTCCCCTGCAGGTCTGGTCCCTCCCAACTGCTCTCCCCTGCCCAACTGCCCTCCCCTGCAGACCCAGTCCCTCCCAACTGCCCTCCCCTGCCGGCCATCTTGTGTCCACATGGGGGCGGCTATCTTGTGTGTTGGAGTGATGGTCAATTTACATATCACTCTTTTATTAGATAGGATTAGATGATTTGACAATTTCACTGATCTGTAATGCAGTGCTATTAACTGATGATGAGAGAGAACTCAGACTGTGATTCTGACGGAAATCCTACAGCGTAGGTGACATGTAGCCACAAGTGACAGAAAACTTGATTAAGACTTGGCTGAATGGGATCTTTATTATTCTCACTAGAGGCCCGGTGCACAAAAATTTGTGCACTCGGGGGGGAGGGTCCCTCAGCCCGGCCTGTGCCCTCTTGCAGTCTGGGACTCCTCAGGAGATAACGACCTGCTGGCTTAGGCCTGCTCCCCAGTGGAAGAGGGCAGGCCCAATCCCTAGGTGCAGCCCCTGGTCAGGCTCAGAGCAGGGCTGATTGGGGAGTTGGGGTGCCGCCCCCTGTCATGCACAGAGCAGGGCAGATCGGGAGGTTGCGATGCCACCCTCAGTCACGCTCAGGGTAGGGCCAATTGGGGGGTTGGGGCACCGCCCTTTGTCACACTCAAGGCAGGGTCGATGGGGAGGTTGCGGCGCTACCCCTGTCACACACAGAGCAGGGCCAATCAGGGGGTTGGGGCGCTGCCCCCTGTCACTCACAGAGCAGGGCCCATCAGGGGGGTTTGGGCTTCGTATCCTGTCATGCACAGAGCAGGGCCCATCAGGGGGTTGGGGAGCTCCCCCCGTCACTCACAGAGTAGGGCCGATAGGGGAGTTGGGGCACCGCCCCTTGTCACACACAGAGCAGGGCGGATCAGGGGGTTGGGGTGCCACACCCTGTCACATTCAGGACAGGGCCGATGGGGAGGTTATGGCTCTACCCCTTCACACACAGAGCAGGGCCCGTGGGGGGTGGTTGGGGCGCCGGACCCTGTCACACACAGAGCAGGGCCGGTCAGGGGGTTGGGGCACCGCACCCTGTCACACTCAGGGCAGGGCCGATGTGGAGGTTATGGCTCTACCCTGTCACACACAGAGCAGGGCCCGTGGGTGGGGGGTTGGGGCGCTGCACCCTGTCACGCACAGCAGGGCTGATCAGGGGGTTGGGGCACCGCACCCTGTCACACATAGAGCAGGGCCGATCAGGGGGTTGGGGCACTGCAGCCTCAGACACAGAGCTGCAGGGTGATCAGGGGGTTGGGGAGCTCCCCCCTATCAGGCACAGAGCAGGGCTGATCAGGGGGTTGGGGCGCCTTCCCCTGTCATGAACAGAGCAGGGCGGATAGGGAGGTTGTGGCCCTGCCCCCTGTCACACACACAGCCGCAGGGCGATCAGGGGGTTTGGGGACTGCCCCCTGTCATGCTGATCCTGGTGGCGGGAGGCCTCGCGGCTCTGCTGATCCCGGTGCTGGGAGGCATATTACCCTTTTACTATATAGGATAGAGGCCTGGTGCACGGGTGGGGGCCGGCTGGTTTGCCCTGAAGGGTGTCCTGGATCAGGGTGGGGGTCCTGCTGGGGTGCCTGGCCAGCCTGGATGAGGGGATGATGGCTGTTTGCAGCTGGTCACACACCCTTCAGGGTGGGGGTCCCCACTGGGTTGCCTGGCCAGTCTGGGTGAGGGGCTGAGGGCTGTTTTCAGGCTGGTGGGTGACTGAAGCTCCCAACCGCTCCTTTTTTTCTTTTTCTTTTTTTTATTCTGGGCCAGCTTTAGCTCTGAGGCTTGGCTCCAGCTCTTAGGCCTCGGCTGCTGAAAGCAGGTATCTGGTTTGTTTGGGTTCTATAATCGAAACACTGTTTAAACTCCAGCTCTGAGATCCTGGCTGGCTCAAAGCAGGTTTCTAGGGTTTTGTTTAGCTTCTATATGTAACAATGTTTCAAACTGCAAGCTCAGAGGCCGGCAGTGGCAGGCGGGGAACATTGGAGTCCTCCGTCACTGAAGCAAGCAAGCCTCATGTTCGCTTCAAGCTGCCTGGCTGCTGGCCGCCATCTTGACTGGCAGTTAATTTGCATATCGCCCTGATTAGCCAATGGGAAGGATAGCGGATGTACGGCTAATTACCATGTTTCTCTTTTATTAGATAGGATGTGGTGCCAGAGGAAGGCCGTCTCCAGCCTGTCAGGGCCTGGCCCTCCAGCTTTTGCTTCTCCATCCTTGGCTGTGTGAGAGTTTCACTGTCAGGCTCCTAGGCTAGTGGTTTCACTACCAGGACACATCCAGGATGCCTGGCAGCAAGCAGAGGGGGAGAGATCAGAGCTTGCTTGGCTCACATCTTATTGGCTGGCTCTGGTTCCTGTGGCCATCTCTAGTTGCAAAGGAGGCTGGGAATCAGGCAGCCTTAACTGGCATATTGCTGTCCTATCAGAACTGGTCATCTCAAGGCAAGGGATGGGGGAGAGTAGGTCCTGGGGTGGCACCAGTAGTGCTGGCCACTTGGTGCTTTTGCCCATCATCAGACAGGACTGTGCAGGGATTGCAAACTCCTTCCTTTGTTGGTTTAATAGAAATAGATCAGGAACGATACATTTTCCCTATATTTTCCTGCTGTGTGTCCCTTTCCCTGGCTACATTGTGATTGTCCTATATTAGGATTCCTTTTGTTGCCAGGTATAGGGTAAAACTGTCTTTTGCTGTGTGCAGTATCATGGTACAGGTGGCCCCCAATGTACAATAGTTCCACTTACAATTTTTTTGACTTTATGATGGTGCAAAAGCATTCAGTAGAAACTGTACTTCAAATTTTGAATTTTGATCTTTCCCCAGGCTCACAGTAGGCTGTACAATAAGCTCTTTGATGCTGGGAGCTCGTCAGGCACATGATCATGAGGGGAAATGACTGATACTCTGCAGTGTGTTCGCTGTTAGATGATGTTGCCCAGCTGCAGGCTAATGTGAGTGTTCTGAGCACGTTTAAGGTAGGCGAGGCTAAGCTGTGATGTTTGGTAGGTTAGGTGTATTAAAGACATTCTTGACTTATATTTTCAATTTACCACAGGTTTATTGGGACATGGCCCCGTTGTAAGTCAAGGAGCAGCTGTGGATTTGATTCCCTGCCAGGACTGAAATGCTCTCTTCCCACTTTGGGGCATCACTCTACCTACTAGGCCTCTGAATGTTGCTGCCGAGAGAGAGAGGCTGCAGAACAGGGTACTTTGCAATTTAGAGAGAAAGGCATGAGCCCCTTTCTACTGCCATGTTAAGTGCATGGTGAGATGGTCTGTGAGAGAAAGCTGACCCAGATGTCCAGATTACCTGTGTTTCTGGAATTTTCTACTCGTGGGTAGGGGGCAGTTCTGTGGAAGCTGGGATGTGGCCTCGCAGGCATTGGCTTAAGTGCTGTGTGCTCTGTGCTGTGTGCTCCGTGCTGTCTGTGAGGTGTGTGCTTCCAGGCCTGCCCTCACTTTTACAAAGTCTGTGTTCTTTATTGTTTGGTCAAGTACCAGAGGTGTACAAGCCACACAGCAAGAAGTTGACCAGCCATGTTCATTACTGACCCTTCTCAACTGCCTGGGAAAGTCAGAACCTCAGGGCCCGCCTTGTCCACCTCTAGCCCCGGATCCAAGGTCTGGTAACCCTCCCCGGGCCCGCTTTCTCTTCTCATCGGAGGTCCCTTTCCTTCTTGCAGAGGCTCCGGCTGCCTGTCATCCATTCCTTGTAAGCTCTTATTTACACTTGGGTGCCGATTTTCTTTTTCAAACCAAATTTTCTTAAGTGTTTGACACTTAGCTGAGTGAGGCTGTCAAAATGTTTTACTTCTGTCATTAGCATAGTCTCTTTCAGCTCAGTCCTGTATGTGTTTGTGGCGGTTTTTTGTTTAATCTGCTGAGCCACAGATTAATAGCCAGAATCCTCCTCTTCCCCTCACACGTCTCCATACAGAACACAGATATAAAGAATTGGTTTCAAAAGGCATCCTCGGTGTTTCACAGGGCTGAGGAGCACAGGCTGCCTGCCTCACAGACTGGAGGTGGTGTGTCTTCTGGCAGAGGGTTTCCATGGCGACGGCGTGAAAGCTAACTAAACCTGGGCAGGGGGGAGGGGGCCTGGCTGTCAGACCCTTGTTCGGTCCCTCAGAAGCGTCTGTTTCTTCCTTCGCCCTTGGGATTGGCATTTGACTCTCCAAGAGCACAGTGGAGGTGCCTGAGTGGAGAGATGGCTTTGTTGGCTGTGCCCTTATCGAGGGCATGTGCTCCTGCCTGTCTTTCACATCCCAGTGTCAGGCGTTTCCCTTTCTGCACCTCTTGTCCTCTGCATATTGCTATACTGGGGATGCAGGACTTAATAAAGGAAATTCTACATGAGACATCACTGATTTGAAAATGCTCAAAATAAAAGGAGTATTAGTTAGTGGGTTTTTAATTTAAAAATGTTGGGGGGGGGCAGGAAATGAGCTACTACTTTGAAATAAGCTGGTGTGTGGCACAGACATTAGAAATGAAAGTACTTTCCATTTCTTGGGTACCTATTGTGTCCTAGAAACTGTCATGTGTTGTTTCATTTGATAGTAATTCCCAAAGGTGTATAATTATTGCTCTCATTTTATTGGTGAGAAAATTGAGGATCAGGGAGGTTCGGTAACTTGCCTAAGATCACACAGCTACTAAGCAACAGAAGTTAACCCGGGAGTGTCAGTCAAGTACATTGTAGAGTCCTGTAGTATGTATGTAGTACATATGTTGCATGAATGAATTTAGTTGCTACTGACAAAGACCTGTGAACACTGATAGTGATGTATAATACAGCATATTCACTAATTAGAAAAGTAGATCATAGGTGTTTAGATGTAGCTGTAGTCATTAGTTTATACATCCATCTGGAATGCTCAGTCAACACCAATTAGTTTGTCCATCAAACACTTTCTTCACAAACAGCCTGCATTTACTTTGAGCCAGCCTTTTTCAAATAATAAATTCTAAGCTGGTATTCTCTTTATAAATGAGGCTGTACTCCTGTGTGAAACCCATGCAAATAACTCTACTTCATATCCTAATGGAATTTAATTGGTGAACTTGATAGAGTAATGCTGCAGTTTATTTAGAAAAGTAAGTATGCAAAAATAACCTAAAATTTGGGTAGAGATTGATGAAGAAGGAATGGCATAACCAGAATTACAATGAAGTTTGAAATTGAAGTCATTAAAATAAAACAGAAGACCCAAACAGAAAGACCAAAAACAGTCCCCAACTGTATCCATGAAAACTGGGCATATGATATGGCAGATCTGATAACCTACAAAAGTTGTTATAACATTAACATGTGCTTGTACACCAGAAACACAAGACATATGAAAGTTCAAAGTAAAAGCCATTACCTTTTCTTCCTGTAATCTCATTCCCAAGAAGAAACTATATATATAAAAGCCTAAGCGACCATTACGACTGAATGACCAGTCAACCAGTTGCTATGACGTGCACTGACCACAGGGGGCAGACACTCAATGCAGAAACTGCCCCCTGGTGGTCAGTGCGCTCCCACAGCCAACCTCCATGGCCGGCCAAACTCCCGCAGTCCCTCCCCCAGCCGGCTGGCCAACCTCCCATGGTCCCTCCTCCCCCGCCGGCCAACCTCCTGTGGTTGTTCCCCTGTTCCTCCTCCCTGGCCAGCAGGCCTTGATTGGCCCAGCCCCCATCTGTGCAAGATGGCCCCAATCAGCCCTGATCACTGGCCAGGCCTAGGGACCCCACCCGTGCACAAATTCATTAATAACTAGCACGGGCTTAATTAATATACATATTTTGAGGAATATTACAAATATACCTATGGATTTGCACATATTTTGGGAGAGTAAGAATGCTGGCTCTGATGTAAGACAGCCTGGTTTCAAATCCTGGATGTGTGACCTCGATGTTTTACTCAGCCTTTGTGTGGTTTAGTCACTCTCATCATTACAGTGACAATAATATCAGTAGTTACAGGGTTGTTGTGAAGATCAAATGAGATGATACATGTACAACAGATAATGCCTGGCACACATCATGAACATTTAATAAAAGTTAGCTTTTAGAAACGTAAGGTCATACTAATCATGTTTTGCAGTAACTGATTTAACATATTGTAGGCATCCACTGTGTATATTCATCCACATATATGTTTCATGACTTTTGATGGCTTTATATTGTTTCATCGTATCAGTTTATCAAAATTCCTAGTGATATTGTATTGGGGGTTCCCCAGGACCATCCTAAAGCTTTATGGTTTGCTAGAAGGATTCACAAGACTCAAAATCTATTATATTTGTAGTTTATTATAGCAAAAGGATTCAAATTAAAATCAGCAAAGAGAAAAGGCACAGGGTTCATGGGGTGAAGGCAAAAGAAACCAGGAAGCTACTAAATGGCCTTTCATTGGAATAACGCCGATGTGCTTAATTCTCCCAGCAATGAAGTGTGACAACACATGCGAAGTGTTGTCAAGCAGGAAAGCTTACCAAGCTTTGGTGGACATGCATTTTTAAAAATATATTTTTATTTATTTTTAGAGAGGAAGAGAGAGGGAGGGAGGGATAAACTTTGATCACATGCCTCCTGTACTCACCCTACTGGGGATGGAGCCCACAACTGGGGCATGTGCCATGACCAGAAATCAAACCTGCAACTTTAGGCACACGGGAAGACGCCCAAACAGCTGAGCCACACTGGTCAGGGCTGGTGGCCATGTTTCATTGGGAGTCGTTATGTAGGCAATCAATGCCTGTGTGACTGGCCTCAGCTAATTACTAATTACTCTCCATTCTTTCAGAGCAAAAACAGGTGGTACATGTCATATTGGTAACATATACTGTCTGATGAAACCTCTACTGCATGGCTCAAGGCCTCAGGCATCCAGAAATACTCTTATCAGAAAGGATACTCCAAGGGCTCAGAACTCAGTTTTTCTTGGGAGTGTGCAGGGTTTAATCAATCCAGGGCTGCTGAGTTAACCCTATACCACAAAGACATTTAGGAATATTCTAGTATTTGACCAGTATTGTGCATAAACATTGCTTCAAGAATTAGCTGTATACACATTGTCTTATGAAATTCAGTGAGAGTTTTTATAGTATAAATTCATAAAATTTAAATTGTTGAATGAAAGAGCCTATGGGATTAAACTTTTGACAATTTTTACAATAGTATCCCCAAGAAGGTTGCTCTTATATTCCCACCAAGAAAATAAGTGTTGCCTGGCTATTGTGGCTCAGTGGTTGAGTGTCAACCCATGAAACAGGAGGTCACGGTTTGATTCCCTGTCAGGGCACATGCTTGGGTTGCCGGCTCAATCCCCAGTGGGGGGTGTGCAGGAGGCAGCCAATCAGTGATTCTCTCTCATCATTGATGTTTCTCTCCTCCCCTCCCTTCCTCTCTGAAATCAGTAAAATTGTTAAAAAAAAAAAAAAAAAAGAAAATCAATGTTGACATTTCCCCACATCCTCTCCAATATTATATATTTTATACCTCTGTAATCTTTTCTAATCTGATAGTGACAGCATATTAATTTCATTTGCAATTCATTGTAATTAGAGAGACAGTACATTTTTATGTATACTGGCCATTTCTAAGTTGAACAAAGTGGCATTTCAAATACAAAGAATAGTGTGGAGACAGTTAAATTTTTTTGAAAAATAGTTTTATATTTCGTGCCATATACACTAAAATATATTTCAGATGAGTTACTTTTTCTGTAAAGGGAATGGTAGTACTTTAGATTTTGTGGGCCAGACTGTCTTTTCAGCATATCCCTCTGTTTTTCTCCCAAACAGCTCATGGGTAATAAAAAATAAGTAGCAAGATATAGTTTGCTAATCCCTTCTTTATTTAAATAATTTAAGAATAAGTCATCTAGTTCTTCTATGGCTTTTATCTGATCTTAGTATGAGAATGTTTTTATATTAAGTAAAACTCAAATATAGAGTTTTCTACTTGCAGTACAGTGTTCTATTATATTGCAGTTTAGGCTTATAACAAATAAAGGAAGTTAGCATACAGGAAAATCTACACTAATAAAAGACTAAGATGTTAATTGACCATACCTTCGCTATGCCCATCAGCCAATCAGAAGAGTATGCAAATTAACCCAACAAAGATGGCCGTTAAATTTGCATACTGTAGGTGGGGCAGGACAGCGCAATCCGCCGCCCGACCCGCCACCATCTGGGCCTGCAGTGTGCAACCTGGGGCGGTGGGGCGGGCAGCAGCATGATCTGCCCCCCGCCCCACCTCCAGCCGCCATCGGGCCTGCCGTGTGCGCCCCCAGCGCAATCCGCCACCCTGCCCCGCCGCCAACTGCCATCCGGGCCTGCCACGTGTGACCTGGGGTGGCGGGGCGGGGCGTCAGTGCAATCCGCTGCCCGCCCAGCCACCATCCGGGCCTGCCATTTATGACCCAGTGCGGGATCTGGGCCTGCCATCTGCTACCCAGGGAGCGGGCCTAAGCCGGCAGGTGGTTATCTCCCAAGGGGTCCCAGACTATGAGAGGGCACAGGTCAGACTGAGGGACATTCACCCCCCCCACCAGTACACAAATTTTTGTGCACCGGGCCTCTAGTATATAATAAAAAGAAAAGCCTGAAAATTAAATTAATTTTTATGAGGAATTAACTATCTATTCCTAAACATTAATAAATGCAATGCAGCCCAGCAGGTGTGGCTAGGTGGTTGAGCATCAACCTATGAACCAGGATGTCATGGTTCAATACCCTGTCAGGATGCTTGCCCGGGTTGCGAGTTCGATTCCCAATAGAGAGATGTGTAGGAGGTAGCTGATGGATGATTCTCTCTCATCATTGATGTTTTTTATCTCTCTCTCCCTCTCTCTTCCTCTCTGAAATCAATACAAATATATAAAGAAACAAACAATAGATAAATAAATACAATGCAAAAAGAAAGTGAAGAACTAGATATTTGTAAAATACATCTCTAAGAGATGAAATAAAAAAGTTGAACGATCTTAAAGACATAAATTTTCAAATGTGTCAGAAGAAATGTCCAATTTTATGAGAAAAACAGGCAAAGGACACAATCAGACTGTTTCAATAAAAGAAATATTGTTAGTAGTAAATATAACATATCTATGTCACTGGAAAGAAAAACAATGCATATATAAACATTAAACTATCATTTCTGGCTGAATTGGTAACAATTGAATAGAATGATAGAATTCCATGTTGGCAAAGGTGATGTCAAATGGGCACTGTAATCGCTGTTGTAGAGCATGCAAATGAAACATTTTTCAGAGGGTGGTTTCCAAGCATGTCTCAAGAGCCTTAATCATGTGCTCAGATCCTTAGATCTGAAAATAACTGCATAAATGCTAAAAGATTTAGACAGCATAGGCTCTGTCTTAATTAGCTTCGGCTGTTGTAACAAAATAACATTGACTAGGTGGCTTATCTACAACATACATTTATTTCTCATAGTTCTGGAGACTGGAAGTTTGAGATCAGGGTGCCGCGTGGGGTTCTGGTGAGGACCCTTTTTCTGGTTGTAGACAGCCAACTTCTCATTGTATCTTCATGTGGTGGAAAACAGAGACTGAGCAAGCTCTTGTGTTTCTTATAAGGGCACTAATTCCATTCATGGGTGCTCCACCCTCACGACCTAATTACCTCCCAAAGGCCCCTCTTCCTAATGTCTCATTGAGAGTTAGGATTTCAATATATACCCAATGGGGAACACAAACATTCAGTCCTGTTAAAAGTGTCTATGACAGCATTATTGATTACACCAAAACATTTAGAAACAACCTAACAGAAACAATAGAAGGATATTTGATTTACCTATAAGATATGGAATACTAAACACACATTGAAATTCATGTTCTTGCGCTGGCTGGTTTGGCTTAGTGGGTTGGAGTGTTGTCCTGTGCACTGGAAGGTTATGAGTTCGATTCTTGGTCAGGGCACATACCTGGGTTGTGGGGTTGATTCTCAGTTGGGGTGTGAATGGGAGGCAGCTGATTCATTCTCTCATATCAGTTTCTCTCTCTCTCTCTCTCTCTCTCTCAATTCCTTCCTTCCTTCCTCCGTCTCTCTCTCAAAACAAAATTCATCTTCCCAAAGAATGTTTTATTACTAGATGTGGTAGGCAGAATAATGGTTCCCTCATGATGTCCATGCCCTCACCCCTGGAACTTGTGAATATGTTAATTTACATGATAAAAGGTACTTTGTAGAATTAGATGTGATTAAGTTAAGGATATTAAGATGGAAGATTATCCTGGATTTTCTGGGTGGGTCTAATGGAATCACAAAACTCCCTTTCTTCTAAAAGAGAGGAGAGTCAAGGTCAGAGAAGGTGACTTAATGACAGGAGCAGAGGTCAGAGTGCTGTGGGACCAGGAGCCAAGGCAGCCTTTAGAAGCTGGGAAGTCAAGGAAACACATTCTGGGGTCATCAAATGGAATGCATCCCTGACAACAGGGATTTGATTTTTGCTCAGTGGTATTGATTCTGGCCTTTGGACCTCTAGAACTAGAAAACAATAAATTTGTGTTATTTTAAGCCACTAAATTTGTGGTAATTTATTATAACAATAGTAAACCAATACTCAGGAAGAAACTCAGATACTGTAAATAGGTTGGGGTGACAGGCTATTGTCACTGTGAGGTGATTGGTGGGGTGAGGCGCTCCCCCTGCAGCAGATGCTCTGTCATGCTGTAGACCCTGTCTGTCAAAAGTATCACTTTGCTAAATTAGAAAAACTTAGGCTTAATTTTATCCTGTGCCATAGTCCCCTTCGTATCACTATTTAAGAATGACATGTGAAATAGTGTTTTTCAATAGACAGTAATTTTAGCCATTCAGTACCTACTTAGGGTTTGAGCTAAACTTAGCATCATCAGCAAGGCCACATCTCCTGGAAAGGAAAAGTCAGAATCACTCTCCAGGTATCTCTGCTTCCAACCTCCCGATATCCCCAGCTGCTCATTTCCCTGTAGGGCTCCATGACTGGCTCCTCAGGCCTGCACGTGACTTGGGATCACAAATCCATCCTCTTCCCAACTGAAGGAAGATATGTGTGTGTGCAGCACAGTTCCATTAGGAGATGGCTCAATATAGTTCTAGGCAGAAAAAAAATTGGTGAGTGATTCTAGGTGGTGGGGCTAGGGGCTATTTCTGTTTTCCTTGACTGTACTCTTGGGTAGTCTACTCTTGGCAATGAATGTGTAATGATTTTTCCAAATATAAGTGCATTTAGAAAAAAAGAAAGTAGAGAAACTTCTATGTCCACTTGGTGCTTTTCCCTATGTAACTCTACACACTACCTGCTCATAGTTTTCAGGAATGAGTATCTCTCAGTGTTAGCAGAACACAGGTGTATATGCCTGTCTTTGTGTCCTGGCAGCAAATTATGCAGGGGGTGGAAAGCGGTGCCTGGGGGTTCTCGTTTCTGAGCATCCGTGGAAATGATACATAGACCAGGGGTTGTCTGCTCTCTTCAGTCAGTGGTTTCCTTCCTCTAATTAATGTCTTGCTGTTGAGGAAGAAACTCAAGCTGTGAAGTGAAATGTTTCTGTGTGTTCACTAGCAAGAGCTAGTCGTTATATTACCCTCAGTTGGATGATTTTTTTCCTTTTTGTTATGAAAGTGAGGCATGGAATGATGGAAAGAGCACTCCATTTAGAGTCAGTCCAGAATTCTTGCTATGGGCCTGCTGTAACACTTGCTTTAGCTCTACGGGCCCCATGTGCCTATCTATACCTCTTTTAATAAAACCGGGGAGTTTGGATGTTGTGAACTTTCTGGTCCTCTCCACATCTAACATTATACACTTCTTAGTTGAAGCTAGTCCTTGGCTGCTTATTTACATACTAGAGGCTGGGTGCATGAAAATTTGTGCACTCGGGGACATCCCTCAGCCTGGCCTGTGCCCTCTTGCAGTCTGGGACCTCTCGGGGGATGTTCACCTGCCAGCTTAGGCCCGCTCCCTGGGGAATCAGGTCTAAGCTGGCAGTCAGACATCCCTCTGGCAGCCCAGGAGCCCTCAGGGGATATCTACCTGCCAGCTTAGGCCCACTCCCTGGGGCAGGGAGTGGGCCTAAGCCATCAGTCGGACATCCTTTGCACTGCTGAGGAGGCGGGAGAGGCTCCCACAACCGCTGCTGCACTTGCAGCCGTCAACCTGGCTTGTGGCTGAGCGGAGCTCCCCCTGCGGGAGCTTACTGACCACCAGGGGCATTGAGCGTCTGCCCCTGGTGGTCAGTGCACATCATAGCGACCAGTCCTTCTGGGTCATTTCATTAGGGTCAATTTGCTTATCACCCTTTTTTTATATAGGATATCCTGGGTTGAGTGGCTGTCATCAGAATTTGAGGAGAACATTGTTATGTAGGAAAAAGGCAAACACAAAGCCAGTGTATATGAGAAGGTGAAGTTTCTGTCCCTTTATTGTTTCTTCTATTTCTTTTCCCCACCATCAGAAATCTTCAGAAGCGATAAGAAACAGGATGGGAGGGACGAGTGGGTGTGGTCTGCTGAAAACCCTGCTGCTGTTCTCAACCTGTGGGTCGCAGCCATCAGAAAACACATATAGCATATCAGATATTTACATGACAATTGATACAGTAGCAACATTACAGTTATGAAGTAGTAACTAAAATAATTTTATGGTTGGGGTTTACCACATGAGGAACTGTATTAAAGGATCGCGGCATTAGGAAGGTTGAGAACCACTGCCTTAGGGGGTTGTTGGTGCTTGGGTCAGAGGCCAGAGAACATTTATTGTGCATTGGTGTGTTTCAGATCCCACCTCTCTTCTTCCTTTCTGGTTTCTTCTTGTGGTGAGAAAAGGAGATTTGTCTAATGTTAAAGTCATCCAAGGGCAACCAGTGCCCCATTCGGCAAGTGGCTATTGTTTCTGAGGACTTGGGAAAATGACTAGATTTAACATAATAGGAATCAATATACCCTGTCATTTAAATGGACTTGCCTATGCTGCATTTGTAATTTTCTTCTCATAATACTTTCTGCTGGGAATTCACTTTTAAGTCGGCAGGATAAGTAGAAAGTGGTATCATTGTCCAGCACAGAATAACAGGCCACATGCTCGCAGCGTCTTTTGCACTCTGCAGTCGAATGCTTCAGTGCCACTCAGTTGGTGACGCAGGGACATAGCCTTTGCTGTCACTTAGCAAACAGATCTTGGCATGTTTCTTGACAGCAATTAGCATCTGACCCCTAAGGAAGAGAAGCCATTGATTCCCTGCTATGGGAGAGACAGGCGATACAGGGATGGAAAACAAACATATTTGCTATACCATGCAGGCTACGATGCTTTTTAAAAATAAATTTGTGTGTGTGTGTGTGTGTGTGTGTGTGTGTGTGTATGTGTGTATGTATGTATGTGTATATATATATATATATTTTAATTTATTTTTTTTGAGAGAGAGAGACAGGGAGAAGGAGAGAGAGAAATGTCTATCACTTGCCTCTCATATGCAGCCACTTAGGGACCAAACCCATAACCTGGGCATATACCCTGACCAGGAATCAAACTGGCAACCTTTTGGTGCACAGGACGATGCTCAACCAACTGAGCCACACCAGCCAGGGCCAGGCTATGGTTTTTATTGAGGTATAATTTACACATAAAATTTAACAGGTGTAAAATTTATAAAGTTATGCAACCACGATTTAGTTGTAAAACATCACCCCCCCCCAATAGTTTTCTGACGCCCATTTGCATTTGTTGCCAGCCCCAAGGAACCACAGATCTGCTTTCTGTTTCTATAGATTTGCCTTTCCTGCAAGTCTCATCCAAATGGACATGCAATATATAGTCTTTTGTGTTTCTCTTCTTTCATTTAGCATAATGTTTTTGAGTTTCATTTATATTGTAGTAGATACTGGTAGTTTATTTTAAAAAATTGAAATTTGATTGACATGTACTATTGTGTAGGTTGAAGGTGTACAACATGCTGATTTGATACATTTGTATATTGCAATGTGGTTACCATTATAGCATTAGCTAACACCTTTATTACAGCACGGTTTTTTCTTTTTGTGTGGTGTGAACAATGATGCTGTATCATTTACGCCTTTGAAGTCTTTAACACAGGCTTGTTGACTATAGTCCCTATGCGGTGCATGAGATCACCAGGACTGATTTATCCGCTGGTTCCACATTTGTAGCCTTAAAAGCATCTCCTCAGTCCCCCTTCTCCCATGCCTCTGGTAACTACCATTCTACTCTCTGTTTTATGAGTTCAGCTTTTTTATATTTTCATATTAGTGATATTGTCTTTCTTTGTCTGACTTATCTCATTTAGCATAAGGTCCATCCATATTGTTGCAAATGGCAGGATTTCCTTGTCATGGCTGAATAATATATATATATATATATTCTAGAGGCCCGATGCCCGAAAAGTCATGCAAGCGTAGGCCTTCCTTCCCCCAGCTGCCAGCACCGGCTTCCCTCTGGCACCTGGGACCCGGGCTGCTTTGCTCTGGCCACCACCACCAGGCACCCGGGACCTGGGCTTCGCTCAGGCCCCGGCTTCATATGGAAGGGCGTCCGGAATGATGCCCGGAAGGACATTCAGTCTAATTAGCATATTCCCCCTTTATTATTGTAAATATGTACCACATCTTTACCTATTACTCTGTAGGTTGTTTCCAGACCTTGTCTGTTGTGAATAATGCTGTAATAAACACTGAAGTGCAGATATCTTTTTGATATCCCATTTTTATTTCTTTAGATACATACACAGAAGTGGGGTTGCTGGATCATATGGTAGTTCTATCTTTAATTTTCCAGGAATCTCCATACTGTTTCACAAAGTGGCTGGACCAAGTTACATTTCCACCAACAGTGTACTAGCTAGGGTTCCCTCTTCTCCACACCCTCATCAGCACTTGTTATTTGTCTTCCTGGTGACAGCCATTTTAACTCATGTGAGTTATCTCATTGTGGTTTTGAATTGCATTTCCCCGCTGATCAGTAATGTTTGTAGTTTCTAGTGTTCTGCACTTCTTTTGTTAATTTTTATTTCCATCTTATTATTTTTAAACTTATGTGAATAGGATTGCTTTCTTAATATCATTTTCAGATTGTTCATGGCTAGTATATAATATATAGAAATACATTAGATACCCAGTTCATACCCAGAACTATGCTTGGTGCCCAGGATATGACAACAATAAGACAGTGGTCAAAAAGTGGCAATACTTCGGGGATGGGGCTTTTTAAAATTAATTAATTTTAAATCTTTATTGTTCAGATTATTACAGTTGTTCCTCTTTTTCCCCCCATAGCTCCCCTCCACCCGGTTCCCACCTCACCCCTTGCCCTTACCATCCCCCCACTGTCATCGTCCATACGTGTACGATTTTTGTCCAGTCTCTTCCTGCACCCCCCGCCACATTCCCTTCCCCCCGAGAATTGTCAGTCCATTTCCTTTCTATGCCCCTGATTCTATTCTATTCACCAGTTTATTCTGTTTGTCAGATTTTTTATTCACTTGATTTTAAGATTCACTTGTTGATAGATATGTATTTGTTGTCACTTTGTTGTTCATAATTTTTATCTTTACCTTTTTCTTCTTCTTCCTCTTCTTAAAGAATATCCTTCAGCATTTTATGTAATATTGGTTTGGTGGTGATGAACTCCTTTAGCTTTTTCTTGTCTGTGAAGCTCTTTATCTGACCTTCAATTCTAAATGATAACTTTGCTGGGTAGAGCAATCTTGGTCGTAGGTTCTTGCTATTCATCACTATGAATATTTCTTGCCACTCCCTTCTGGCCTGCATAGTTTCTGTTGAGAAATCAGCTGACAGTTGTATGGGTACTCCCTTGTAGGTAACTAACTGTTTTTCTCTTGCTGCTTTTAATATTCTCTCTTTGTCTTTTGACCTTGGCATTTTAATTATGATGTGTCTTGATGTGGTCCTCTTTGGATTCCTTTTGTTTGGGGTTCTCTGCGCTTTCTGGACTTGTAAGTCTATTTCTTTCACCAGGTAGGGGAAGTTTTCTGTCATTATTTCTTCAAATAGGTTTTTAATATCTTGCTCTCTCTCTTTTTCTGGCACCCCTGTAATTCAGATGTTGGTACACTTGAAGTTTTCCCACAGGCTCCTTGAACTATCTTCATATTTTTATATTCTTTTTTCCTTTTGCTTTTCTGGTTGGGTGTTTTTTGCTTCTTCGTGTTTTAGATCTTTGACTTGATTTTTGGGATCCTCTAGTCTGCTGTTGGATCTCTGTATATTATTCTTTATTTCAATCAGTGTATGCTTAATTTCTGATTGGTCCTTTTTCATATCCTTGAGAGTGTCACTATATTTCTTGGAGGTTTCTAGAAGATTCTTGAGTAGTCTTATAAGTGTGGTTTTGAACTCTATATCAAGTAGTTTGCTTTCCTCCATTTCTTTCATTTGTGGCCTGTTTCTTTGTCTCTGCATTTTGGCTGCTTCCCTGTGTTGATAGAGTGGCTTTGTGTGCTAGGTGTCCTATAGGGTCCAGTGGCTCAGCCTCCCTAATTATCTGAGGTGGACACTCTTGGTGCACCCCTTTGTGGGCTGTGCGCACAGTCTTGTAGTTAAGCCTTGATTGTAGTTGGTGTCACTGGGAGGAACTGACCTCCAGGTCAATTGGCTGTGAGGGCCAGTTGTGTCTACAATGGGAGAACTTCTGTGCTGGAGACACCCTTATGGGGCAGGACTTGCTTCAGTGGGGCTTTGGCACTCACTGAGTCTGCCCCCTGAATGTGTCTCTCATGGATGTGAAGAGTTGTAATCTGGATGGTCTCACTCTGACCACTGGGTAGACTGGCTCTTGGATCTCCAAGGAGGTGCAAAATCTGCCAGTGCCTGAGGCCACCCAGCAGGAGCTACAGAGAGATCTGCAGATTCCTCCTCTTTGTTTGGGGTTTGGAGATGCCTACATGAGGCGCAGCTGTGAAGTAATGCAGGCTGCTGACGAGCCTTAGGACTTCTTTTGGAAGCTCTCTGGTTCTCTGACCCAGCTACAGTTTGACAGGTTTTTAGGCGGAGAAAGGCCAGGCCATTAGTTTGAAAAAGCCTCTGCGCAAAGCTTGGGTGGGGTTGTAAATTGGGTTGGGCATGGTCTCAGTGAATCACTGGGCAGTGCAAACAGCAACGATCGTCTGATGGTCCTCCCCTTGGATAGGTCCCTGGGTCTCTGTGTCCCATGGCCCCATGTAGGAACAATGAATGCTGCATGCACCTCTGGGAGAAAGCCGCCTTCACGCTCCGGCCCGATGCCAGACAGTACAGTTTCTCTCCGTATGAGTCTGGGTCCCCAAATTCTCACCTGGAGCTGGAGTTCAGGGGAGTTGGGAGCTTGTATCTCCCTCCCAATTGAAAAAGACAACAGTGTACCCAGCTGCCAGCCCCTTTCCCACGCCTCCGTACCTCTGCACTTCCACACCTCTGCACCTCCTACTGGACTCAATGTGCTTTTCTCTTTCCTTCTAGTTGTAGAATTTCCACTCAGCCAGCCTTCCCTTGGTTCTGGATGATATTTGTTTTGTCTTTTAGTTGTATTTTTAATGTGGTTGTGCACGGCAGCAAGTTCAGGTGTTTACCTATGCCGCCATCTTGGTCTCATGTGGGGATGGGGCTTTTTAAAGAACCCCAAACCCATCTGCCCCTCTGGTGGCTTCAAGGCTGCTGGCTTTCAAGGCTCTTGTGGAACTGGAGAGAGGAAGATGGGAGTTGGTTGAGTTAAAATGTCTTGAGCCCACTTTGCTTACTGAGGTTTGACATTTTCATAAATAGATGTTCTGGTAATTGTTATAAGTCTTTGGTTCATTTCCAGAGTTCTGAAAAAGTTGGCTATTGACAATATTTTTGTTCCTTTTTCACATCGGTTCCCGCTACACTATTCTGAAAGTCCCTCCCAGACAGTTTTTAAGTATATCCCAGCATTTCCTCTCTGCTGGGCCCTTTCAGGTTTTCACTGTGCGTGTTGGCAGTTTCCCAGAAGCCAAGGATGTAGGGAATGCATATTAAGTCCTTGGCTAACTCATTTCCAGGATATCTCTGTTAAATTTCTGGCTAGTCATACAGTGGGCAGCATAACCCCAACCAGGACTGCAACCTCAGGCTAGGAGACATGGGCTTTTCCCATTACCCACTAGAGATGGGTTTTTCACCCTCTGGTCCAAATCAAGGCAGCCCCATCTGAGTGATGCTACCCGTTCTCACAGCCAACTCTGCTCTTGTATAACTCTCTCGTTCATTGAGCTGGATTGGGAACTTGTGGTAGCTCTAGGCAAGAATGTCACAGACTTCCACTGTACTTCCCCAAAGTTGAGCAGTGTTTTGTGAACATATGCATCTCAATTTATTCTATGCCTTTGGTATCTAGGGACTCGAATGATTGTTTTTGACAGTCTTATCTCATTATAGAGTTGTATTTTAGAGAAAAAATTTATTGATCTCTTCCCTCCATCATTGCCTGAAGTTATGCCTATGATTTTAAATGTCTGGAATATGTAGCGCATTTAAAAACAGCATAGTGGAGTATATGTGAGAATTTAGTGGAGGAAAAACAAGGTTTATAATGAACATGGGTCTGGCATTTCTAGTTATATACATTGTGATTGTTTAATACAGTGAACTCAGAATGAGTTTACTGCCCCAGGTGGATGGGGCCCTGCATAATGCTTATTCTACTGTCAGAGTATGCCTCTTGTTTAGAGAAACACAAAAATCTTTTTTGTGCTTCCATTTTGTGATAAATTGTAAAGATATGACATTGTTGATGGAAGTTATATAAGGAAGACTTAAATACTATTAAAAATTAGGCTTGCTTAATTTGTTTCATATATTAATGGTTGAATATTCAGGCCTGCTACACTGTAAGCTGTGATAGAATTTACAGAAGAAAATACACATTATAATCCAACTTAACAATGCTCTTTAATAATATAATAATACTAATATTTTAGTAATTTGTAGTTGATCATTAAAGACTGTTTAGGCTAAAATGCTGAGGATACTGTGAGGTGTAAAAATCTGTGCAGTTTTGCACAAATTAATTAGCACAAGTAATATCATTTATAAATTGCTAAGACCAGTTGTTATTTTTCAGTGCAATTTTCAGTTTTGAAAGAGATATCAAAGGTCATTTCTCAAGAAGCAAGATTATTTTTGAAGTTAAAATGTAGACTATATTCTAGCAAGCTGAATCCATCAATATGGGAATGGATTATATCCACTAACCTGGGATTTATCCAGGAATGAAAGGTTAGTTTAACATCTGAAAATCAATTAATATAAACAATAACGTATATGACACAAATGCCCACTCATCTGAATAGACACAGAAGAAGCATTTCACAATACTGTCCTTTCTGGATCAAAACACACAATACATTGGAAGTAGAAGGGAACTTCCTCAATCTGATAAAGAATGGCTATGAAAAACTACCTAATAGCATATGTAATGGTGAAAGACTACATGCTTTTCCCCTAAGATCGGATATCCACTCTTACTATTTCTATTCAACGCTATGTTGGAGGTTCTGGTCAGGACAATTAGGCAAGAAAAGTAAATAAAATGTATTCATATGTGAAAAAAAGAAGTAAAACTCGCTATTTGCAGGTGACATACTGGTATAGAAAATACTAAGAGTCTACTAAAAAGTGATTAGAACTAATAAATGAGTTCAGCAGGGTTGCAGAATGCAAGCAGGATAAATATACAAAATAAATTATATTTGTGTGCAATAGCAATGAAAAGTTTGAATGTGAAGCTAAGAAAACAATTCCACTTATAATAGCATCGAAGAGAATAAAATTCTTAGGAATAAATTTAACAAAAGAAGTGCAAAATGAATTTTAAAACTACAAATTATTGTTAAAAGAAAATAAAGACCCAAATAAGTGGAAATCCATCCTATGTTCATGGATCAGAACACTTAATATTGTTAAGATGGCATTACTTCCCAAATTGATTTATAGATTCAATGAAATTCCTTTTGAAATGCCAGCTTCCTATTTTGCAGAAATTTGCAAGCTTATCCTGCACACTTTATGGAAATGCAAAGAACCCAGAATTGACAAAACAGTCTTGAAAAGAAAGTTGGTGGACTAACACTTCTCAATTTCAAAACTTACTACAAAACTAGAGTGATCAAGTGTATCTATCCTTATGCCACTGTGGCATAAGGATAGATACACAGGTCAATGGACTGGAGTCGAGAGCCCAGAAATAGTCCCTTACATTTGTAGTCAGTTGATTTTTGCAAAGGTGCCAAGACAACTCAATGGACAAAGATGGTTTTGGAATAACTGGATATCCACCTAAGAAATGGTGGATTGATGTTGGACCCCCTTCCTCATACTATATGCAAAAATTACATCAAAATGGACCATAGACTTAAATGTAAGAGTTAGAACTATAAAACTCTTAGGAGAAAAAGTTAATCTTTGTGACCTTGGGTTAGGGAAAGCCTTCATAAGTATGACTACAAAAGCACATTTTCTTATTGGCTCGCTTTTTTTCTTATTGATTCAGGGAGGTCTTAAACACATTTTATATTTGAATTTAATATTTGAATTAAATTAATATTTAAATTACAGATGAGGAATGTGAATAGTGTGAATTCCCCTGAGATCACCCCTCCTGTTCCTATTCCTCTTTCCTCTGCCTCAGCTATTCCCTGTTTGGGGGGTGACGTTTCAGGCCCTTTATGTCCCTTTATACACACGCATGTACGTAGAGAACACATCTTATGTTATTGTGAGGGTTTCGTTTTTCAGTAATTGCTAAGGACACATTTCAAAATCCGAACTTGCTTTTTCATGAATAATGTTGTCTAGCTCATCATTCTTTGTTACGTCGCATAAATCTAGCTATTATGTTTACCTGCTGTATAATATTCTGTATGTGGCTGTAACAGAATTTATTTAACCATTCCCCATGGATGAACACCCCCCACCCCCATTCCTAGTTTTTCCTGTGTATGAACGGTGCTGTGGTTACTATCCTGGAGCATACCTCCTTGGGCACACTGATATTTTTCATGGAAGATTTAAAGCAGGGAGAGTTAGGGCAGATGTGTGTATCAGAAGCCACTCTGGAAGCAGAGGGAAGGAAAAGGGGTTAGGTTGGAACCAGTTAGTAGGCTATTGCAATAGTCCCAGTGAAAGAGAAAATGAATCTGAACCGATCAGGAGGTTTTGGAGAGAGAGGGGACTTGTGAGAGGGGTTGCAGAGTAGTTTTGATTCTCCACAGACTAACTTCTAGTGCAAAAGTTGAAACAAAGATTCTTTCTTGCCCTAACTGGTTTGGCTCAGTGGATAGAGCGTCGGCCTGCGGACCCAAGGGTCCCAGGTTTGATTCCGGTCAAGGGCATGTACCTGGGTTGCAGGCACATCCCCAATAGGGAGTGTGCAGGAGGCAGCTGATCGATGTTTCTTTCTCATCGATCTTTCTAACTCTCTGTCCCTCTCCCTTCCTCTCTGTAAAAAAATCAATAAAATATATATTAAATAAAAAAGATTCTTTTCATGGATTGAGCCCATACATAGATTTGCCAGGTATGAGTATAATAGTGCTAGCTCTAGCAAAGTCCCCTGCATTGCTTGTCCCCGGGAGAGGAGAGAGTTAGCCCAGGGAGGGTTATGGGTTACAGTTATCACCCTGTCAGCCAGGACTCAGCCTGTGCTGGGATCATGGGTATGTGTGTGCTTGGGTGTATGTGTGTGTATGCGTGTGTGCGTATGTGTGGTCCCAGTGACCCAGAATCCTGAGGAGTGTTACATGGCTTTCTTTTGTCAGGAAAGAGACAGCAATTCTACTAGTGGTTTTCAGAAGGTACTACAGTAGTAACCTTACTTTGCCCTGGATAGGGGGCCAGCAGACATCTTTTATGGGGCCTTTTTACTAGAACATCTCCCATTTTTATGGGGTATATTTCTTGATCACCTTAAATTACTTTGCTGAAATATCTCCTGATCTTCAAATGTGGCATTTGGGGCCAAATCCAGACTATTGCAATAAATGAAACTCCATCATCTTTTAAAATAACACGTCAGGCTGTTGAACTTGAACTGATTTAGGGGAGAGTCTGGTAACCAAAGGGAAAAGGCTTTATTAAAAGGTATAATCTGCCAAGGCCCCTTGACGGAGATTTTCTGGGTCTTCTCTTCCAGTAGAAGTGTTGAAACGACTCCATGTGGCACATGAGACTGGAAAAGAAAAGCAAGAGCCAAGAGTGACTCTGAGTTTGTAATTCAGGTGGCCAGAAGGATAAGGTTATTATGGTCCAAATGACCATATATGGAGGCCAGATAAATCTGTGTTGGAATACAGCTTTAAGTTTACATTACCCATAATTCATGGGGTTCTGCAGAGAAACAGAACCAGTAGTGCGTGTGCGTGCACGTACACACACACACACGAGATTTAGCATGATTCAAGGAGACTGGAGTCCCATGATCTGCCTAGGAGAGCCAGTGCTGTGTCTCAGTCTGAGTCTGAAGGCCTGGGAACCAGACGAGTCAGTGGTGCGAAGTCTGAGTCCAAGGGCAGGAGAAGCCCGTGTTCCAGCTCAGCAGTCAGGCAGAGAGGCAAATTCCCCCTTTCCCTGTCCTGTTCTATCCAGGCCCACAGTGGATTGGGTGATGCCCACCCACATTGGGGAGGGCTATCAGCTTTACTTAGCCCACTGATTCGAATGTTAACCTCTTCCAGCAGCATCCTCACACACACACCCAGAAATAATGTTAGCCAGATATCTGGTCAAGTTGATACATAAAATAATCACACCCCATAAGACAGATGAATCCAAAAGGGCTTATAGCTCAATCGATGGGTGAGGACTCCCAAGTGTGCAAGTGGGAGTTAAAGCTTTGAGAGAGAATGGGCTCCCCAGGGAGAAGGTGTGTCAGTTGAAGTGGAACATCCATCTTAGGGGTAGACAGAGGAAGAATGCAGTAGCCAGTGAGACAAACAGAAAATCAGGGAAGAATTGGGTTCTAGAAACCTGAAGGAAACAGTTTCAAGGAGGAAAAGATGAAATAATTGGCATGTCCAGCAAGATAAAGGTTAAATTAGTCCTTGTTCTTGGAGGTCAGGAGGTCTTCATTCACCCTTACAGACCAGTTTCTAAAGAGGAATAGAGACCCTCCCCCAAAGAGACTGCCTGTAGTGGCCTATAATACTTTTGTTTTGCGCCCATAAAAATGTTTTAATTTCTTTTGAAATCAGTAGAAAAATACAGAGCTCCTAGGTCAAATGAAATATCTTAAATATATAATATTTGAATACTCAGCTATAAAGTTATAAAATATAATATAATGTCATTGATATGTAATGGCTACATAATTATTTAATATGTAATTGCTGGAGGAAGGGGCAAAAGCACCCAGGGCCCTTGAAAATCATAGTGCAGTCCTGATTAGGACTTGCCTGGTCTACTCAGAATGGAGTGGACTCAGTCCTAAGATCTTCAAGTTCATAGAGCAAATTTAGTCCCTTATATGGATGCGGGACCTGGGGCCCTATAGTCTGTGCTTGACTGAAAACCACACACTGATGAGCTGTTAAGGTCATATTTAGGTCATCCAAACCACTGGCTGATACTTCTTGCCACATGCCATGCTCCCTGCCTGAAGAACCTTTCAAAGTAGTAACTTAGGTTAGTATAGTTTCTAAGTATATCTTACTTATTTTAATTATTCAATAGATGCTTATTGATGCTCCATTCTCCTGCCATTTGTAGGGAGGTCACCTGTGAGAGGTTGTAAGGTGTTGATTTCATTCTCTGATTATTCTGGATAAAAATTTATTCTGTCTTTAATAAGGAAAGTCTTAAAGGGAGTCAGGGGCTAGTGGGTGAGCCCATAAAACTCTTAAAGGGGCTAAGAACTGCGTTACAGATCTTTGTGTTTTTAAAATGAAAATGTATCTTGAGACATTTGGTATTAAGAAGGTTCTCAGGTATTAATGTATTCCCTTCCTTTCCGAACACTAGCCACATTTTTAGTCCTCTGCACACATGTCTTATGCCATTGTCTACTCATTACCCTGTTGGATCAGACACAAGCGAAGAATTGCACCAGTGAACAATCAAGTCAGATAAAGCCACATTCCCTTCATTACTTGCGAGGAACCTTTCCAATTCGCGATGCCATTTTGCTGTCTAGACCTCCTTTCACCTAGCCAGTATTGTAGTTGCACGCAATTGATTCAACAAATATCAACTGATTGTCTTTTATGTGGGGGACGTTTTTCTAGGGTCAGGGAATACAGACATGAGCTAAGCAGGCAAACCCTGCTCTCAAGGAGCTTGGCTTCCAATGGGAGCAACACTAGACTTGTTTAGACCCTGTTTTCTATGTTGAGGTTCTTAAAAGCTCTGGATGTGTGTCAACACCCCCACACATAATAGAAACCTCTTCACTGGATGTGAGTAGGACTAGGTGTTTTGATTACTTAAAACAATAGGGTAAAGCTGGGGATGTAGATGTCTTTATTGTTATATTTTAACATGTAGCCTCTTTCTTTGAAGATGTATTCAGTGCCTGGAATGCTGAATTGAACTTGTTATAAACCATGTCGAGAATGTGCTGCCTGTGATTTCCAGTTGCCTGGGATTACAGCAGAGCGTGCACATACATGTTTGTCAGCTCATCTGAGCCCAGGATCCTACATTTTTGTGTGTGTGTGTGATTTTTCCCCCCCTCCCAGTTTTTCACAATGATCTTGACCACACCTGGTGTGAAGTCAATTAATTTTCAACGGGAGCTTCAGTGAGCCTTCCCAAAGGATTTAATCTAATTCCTAGAAACTACTATTGCTTTTTGTTCTCATGAATATCAATATATCTACTATTTAGGCAGGAAAGCCTAGCAGTTAGAAGCACGGGCTGTGGAGCCAGACGGTTCAGGTTCTTATCTGAGCTCTGCAACTTTAGCTTAAAGCTGGGCCATGGCCTCAGTTTGTTTCATTAGCAAAAGAAGCCTGATGATCACACAGACCTCGAAGGATTGCTGTGAGAATTACATCAGTGAGTACAAATAAAGTCCTTAGATCAATGTCTGGTACATAGCGTGTGCTAGCTGGTAATGTTACTGTAAATATTTAGTATAGAGGCCCGGTGCATGACATTCATGCACTGGTGGGGGCGGTCCCCCAGCCCAGCCTGCGCCCTCTCCCAGTCCGGGACCTCTTGGGAGATGTCCGCCTGCTGGCTTAGCAATGCTGCAGATGCGGGAGAGGCTCCCGCCACCACTGCTGCACTTGCCAGCCGTGAACCCAACTTCTGGCTGAGTGGTGCTTCCCCTGTGGGCACGCACTGACCACCAGGGGGCAGCTCCTGCATTGAGCACCTGCCCCCTGGTGGTCAGTGCACATCATAGTGACCAGTCGTTCTGCCATTTGGTCCATTTGCATATAGGGTTTTATTATATAGGATTATGTAATTGTACTTACTATCAGATACAGCTAGTGTAAGCAGGTTTGGAACAGACAACACCATTTCTTAGCTGAATACTGGTAAAATAGAACTGAGACCTAGAGAGAGTGGTGTGATCTCAGTCAGTCAGGGAGCTCTGCAGAAGGACCAGGGTCTGCTACCCCAGCAAGTGGATAAGAGGTTACCGTCTGTGTGTAACTGATCCCTCACTTGAACATGCTGTAGTTCAGAACATACATCAGGATGCCTAGCTATAGGGTTCCCATCTTATTTTTTGTTCAGTGAAACCCATTCACTTGCTACTTCTCCTTGTCATTCTTCTCCTGAAAAAGAGAGACACAGACAGACAGACACTGGCCATCTTGAGTTCACACTGCACATTGTAGTTTAGAGTTTATTCTACAGGGTGCAGAGAACTGGCCAGCATGCTTTCTTTTGAATTTGGCAATTTGTGTGCTTGATGGAATCGTATTTACTTGCTGATCATCTAAACCAGCAGATGGAAATGAGCCTAAATCAATGAATACAGTGAGCAGGATTTCTGCTCATGGGTTTGCCTCCCCCATTTAGAGTTCTGGCGCACCCTGGCTCTCGGGAATGGAGAGTAGCTTTTTGTGCCACATATGTCTTTGTTTTTATCCCGCTGTGTGTGTGAGAGGGCATGGTGACAGGCAGCATATAAATAGCTTGCTTCCACTTTTATTTTTAGTGGTGATGACTTTTTTTTTTGAAATGGGATTTCTCATTTAATAAGTTATGGAATGTAATTACCACCTCCCAGAAATGAGATGCATCCTACTCATTTGAAACTCAGTTAAGTTCAGGTCCTGGTGATGAAATAGATAACCTTTAGGCTGCTCCCCCTCCCCCTCTCCCTCCCTCCCTTCCTCCCTTCATCTCTTCCATATTGGAATGATGAAGGTTTTAAGTGCTTCTGAAGGGACACGTTCTGTAGGTGGCACACGTTTCCTGCTGGTAGGTGGTGCGGGGAAGTCCTGCCATCTCAGCTCCCATTGTTCAGAGCCGGTAGCTGTAACTGGAATTTTCCCTGCATCTTCATTAAGTGGTTGCACACGGCCTTTAAACTCTCCACCTGGAAAACCTGCAGCCTTCATTAAACGACCCTTCTGCTCTCTCACATGTTGGTTCCTATGCTTCCCCAGGCAGTAGTGTTCCAGAAAGGCTGCATGTGGCCACGCGGCCTTCATCGGGGTTAATTGCTGCCGGGCGGCCAGCGTCTTCCTGGCTACACTTCTGCGTGAACAAAACAATCCCAGAGTCAGAGTCATCTTCAGTTTTTTATGAATCAAGCTTTGAGTCACTGGAAACTATTAACCCTGCCGTAGCCCACGTCCTGAGCTGCCTGAATGTGATTGATGGAGTGGAAGAACAGTGGCTAATAGTCATTTCGGGACTTGGCTTACCTGCACCCGCCCTCATTCCCTGCCTCCACCCTACGGCATGGCTCTGTTCTCACCACGATAGTCTGTGCACACAGGGCTTTTCATCAGAGTGTTTCTTAGACGATCTCCTCCCAGTCCAACCACAGACAGCACCGGGGGTGGGGGGGTGGAGTGGGGTGGCCTTTTGAGAGCATGGTGGTGACGGGCTTGCTCAGTTCCTGGGAGATGCTAATGGCGGAGGGAGAGGAACTGTCTGCTCAGGCTGCGGTTTTCAATGGTCAGTCTCAGGGGGCGGGTGCTGCTGTGCTAGCTTTCCTCGCTGCTGTCAGGCTCAGAGCTGCAGGAGGAGGTTCCTCATGCAATATTAAGTGGATGTGTTTAGATTCACAGCGGAACTTTCAGGGGAATTTGTGTGTTTCCTGCGAAGCTGAAAGTGCCTGTTCTCTGCTCCATATGTGCCAATTCTGCCCCCACCTGTAGAGGCCAGCTCAAGGGATCCACCTCTTATGGTGGGTCCTGTCTGTGCACATGGGTTTCTCCCTTCCCTGAGCTCATAGGAGCTGACGCTGAACCACACAACCCACATATCGGTCCTTGATTGTCCTGTCCTCCTAAAAGCTTCCTATCCTGTATCCCAATGAGACAGAAGCTCCTGGAGCTTGAGCTTTGGCAGAAAGCCAAGTAGAGCAATATGAGAAGAGGAGATTATTATAGCAGTGCCTTTCTCTCATTCCGGAGATATCTCTACCTATGCCTGTGCCTGTGCCTGTGCCTGTGCCTATGCCTATGCCTGAATGACTGTCTTATATGTGCACATTTATGGGCTGTGAGGGCTGCAGGAAAACATAAAATTATTGTTCCTCTAAAAGCTAAATGGGAAGGCGCAGCTTATGTAAGAGGTGGCATTTGACCACGGTGGGAGTCTTGAATGTCAGGCTGTGGAATTCGAGCTTTATTGGGTGGATATGAGGGAGCTGTGAACGGTGGTAACTGGGAGTGTGTGTTGCCAATCTGGCTTTAGGCAGACCTGGCTGGGAGCTGTGGGCAGGACCTGGGAGAAACCTGACCAGAGGTGTGTGGTTAGCAGTCACAGCAGCTCAGACGCCAGCGGCAGTGGTCTCACCGAGGTCGCCTCTGGGAGTGGGAGGAGAGTTGGGTGGGAGATTTCAGGGAGGGGCAGCAGGCAAGAACATAGAGTTAGAGACAGACTTGCTGGTTTGGCCACTGATTCTGTGACCTTGTGCAAGTTGCTTAACCTTTTTGTAGCTTCCCTAGGTCCTTGTTTGAAAATGGGGACCTCAACCTTAAGCTTCATAGGATTGAACTGGGTGTAGCTCATCCATAAGTTTTAGAAAAAAATAAGGATCAGGCATGGGACTGGAGAGTAGAAGGAAGCCTGAAAGATGATGGGAATTTCAAATCTAAGTGAATGATGAATAAGAGCAAGTATATTTATCTTTAAAGCTCAAATCGTGTAGGTGTTGTCATCAGTAGTGTGGCCATGCGTGCTCTATCTCCCTCAGGCTTCTTGAGGGTAGGGGTGCATCTTTTTCACATTTGCATCACCAGTGCACTGCACACAATAGGCACTCAATGAGTGTTGAGTGGGTCATCCTTTTTCGTGTGTTGACCTCTTCTTTGATCACCTTCCCATGTTCCCTGTTCAGTGGCCAGGCCTTCTGTATCTGTCTGTACATCAGAGCCCAACCAGGCCCCTGCTTCTGGATGTCTTGACCTTGTGCATGAACTATTAAAATAGCCTCATAATTACACTCTCTGCCTTCTGTCTTTGTTTTGTCCAATCTATCCTAGGGGTTGCTGAATGCAGAGTAAACTTTTATTTTTTTATAAAAGAACATTCATTGGTAAATCACCGAGGTAGAAGAAATGATTCCTAGAAGAAATGGGCTTAGGAAACAAGTTATAGAGGGAAAGGAAGAGGAAGGGCCCTTGGAGCTTGGAGCCAATGGTAACTTGCCTGGGACATGGAGGGGGAAAGGGAAGGGAAAGGCACGGGTATGCTCCCTGGAGAGAGAAAGCCCAGAGTAAACTACTAAAGCACATCTCACATCCCCTCTAATATGAAGTGGCCCCCATTCCCGACTAACTTATGCCTGTGCTCCTTAGTCCGCTAAGACCCTTCATGAGCCCCACACCTCAGTCCAACTGGTGCTCTTCCCTCAACTGGGAATGGCCGCCTCCTCTCCCAGTTTTTGCACAACCCACTTGCCACTCTTCCGTACCATCTCAGATGTCTCCTATTCCCTGCAGCCCTTCTTGATTCTGCCTTTATCCAACGACAAATCCTACGGCTCTTTGTATTCTTACCACAGGCAAACCTTACACGGTGATGCATTGCCTTACTCTGTGGTGTGTTTTGGGGACCAGGGTCCGGGTGTTTATGCTGTAGGTTCTCCAGGACCCCCTCTAGCAGATGTCCTTGGCCCAGAGTGGGCATTTAGTGAATGTTTGAGGGGAAGCCTCTCCGGAGAGGAGCTGGGGTGTGGTTGCCTTGGTGGCAGGCATGTGCTGGTGGCACCCCCTGTGCCCTGGGGTGGTTGTCTTTCCTCTCAGATGTGATGCTGTTCCGGTTTCATCTGACTTAGGAGCTGTAGGTGATGATTGTCTCTGTGTTTGGCTAGTTTAGCAGTGGGGACAGCCGCCTACGTGGCAGAGTCCCGTGTTTCCATCCCCTGTGTTCTGGTTCTCTGACTCACTTCTTTCTCTTGGAGTTGCCAGGGAATGTTTTTTTTTAAATTCCATTAACAACTTCACAGCTTCCCAGGCTGGTAGCCTGACTGATGGTTTTCTCAGAGCCATACATGTAGTAGGATTTTTGGAAAGACAACAACAGCCTTCATATTCACAGGATGAATTTTCTTGCATCAGGAGTGTTAGTTCTAGGACCCCAAGTGGACTTGGCTGTATTGCAGGCTGGGTATGAATCTATCTGACATCGAAGGGACTCACGTTCAGTTTCTCTCTGGGATTCTGGAACGTTTTACCTCCCTTCAGATGTGGTGGTTTACAGAGAGACTGTAACTGACAGGGTTATTTTTCTTGAAACACAATAGGGACCGCTATGGAGCAGCTTTCCTCCTACAAGTAAATTAGATATAAACACTCCGCAGTAATTGGATTTGAAGAGCATCCCTTCTTGTTACATGTTTGAGTACCTCTCCATCAGCGCTCAGGAGAGGGTCTCTGAGCGTTCCAGGATTTTGGCATCATACGGCTAAACAGGGTCTTTGTTGCCTGGGAAAGGAATTCCATCAGCCAGGAGCCCTGGGGGAGCATTTGGGCCTCTTTGGTTAAGGAACTGCCTTCTTAGTTGGCGTCCTAGTGTTTCAGCATTAGAAGTGAGGAGACAGGTACCTGATGCCCTTGCAGTGCCATATATCTGTGTGTTCGGGACTCTCTTGTGTCTGTCTGGTCTTTGACGTGGATAAATACACCTGGGCGTGTGGAATGGCTGGTGGATAAATAACACCTGGGCATGTGGAAAGGCTGGTGGATACATACACCTGGGCGTGTGGAAAGGCTGGTGGATACATACACCTGGGCGTGTGGAAAGGCTGGTGGATACATACACCTGGGCGTGTGGAAAGGCTGGTGGATACATACACCTGGGCGTGTGGAAAGGCTGGTGGATACATACACCTGGGCGTGTGGAAAGGCTGGTGGATACATACACCTGGGCGTGTGGAAAGGCTGGTGGATACATACACCTGGGCGTGTGGAAAGGCTGGTGGATACATACACCTGGGCGTGTGGAAAGGCTGGTGGATACATACACCTGGGCGTGTGGAAAGGCTGGTGGATACATACACCTGGGCGTGTGGAAAGGCTGGTGGATACATACACCTGGGCGTGTGGAAAGGCTGGTGGATACATACACCTGGGCGTGTGGAAAGGCTGGTGGATACATACACCTGGGCGTGTGGAAAGGGTGGTGGATAAATATACCTGGGCGTGTGGAAAGGCTGGTGGATACATACACCTGGGCGTGTGGAAAGGGTGGTGGATAAATATACCTGGATGTGTAGAAAGGCTGGTGGATACATACACCTGGGCGTGTGGAAAGGGTGGTGGATAAATATACCTGGGTGTGTGGGAAGGCTGGTGGATACATACACCTGGGCGTGTGGAAAGGGTGGTGGATAAATATACCTGGATGTGTAGAAAGGCTGGTGGATACATACACCTGGGCATGTGGAAAGGGTGGTGGATAAATATACCTGGGTGTGTGGAAAGGCTGGTGGATACATGCACCTGGATGTGTAGAAAGGCTGGTGGATACATACACCTGGGCGTGTGGAAAGGGTGGTGGATTAATATACCTGGGTGTGTGGTAAGGCTGGTGGATACATACACCTGGGCGTGTGGAAAGGGTGGTGGATAAATATACCTGGATGTGTAGAAAGGCTGGTGGATACATACACCTGGGCGTGTGGAAAGGGTGGTGGATAAATATACCTGGGTGTGTGGAAAGGCTGGTGGATACATGCACCTGGATGTGTAGAAAGGCTGGTGGATACATACACCTGGGCGTGTGGAAAGGGTGGTGGATAAATATACCTGGGCGTGTGGAAAGGCTGGTGGATACATGCACCTGGATGTGTAGAAAGGCTGGTGGATACACCTGGGCATGTGGAAAGGCTGGTGGATACATACACCTGGGCGTGTGGAAAGGGTGGTGGATAAATATACCTGGGTGTGTGGAAAGGCTGGTGGATACACCTGGGCATGTGGAAAGGGTGGTGGATACATACACCTGGGCGTGTGGAAAGGGTGGTGGATAAATATACCTGGGTGTGTGGAAAGGCTGGTGGATACACCTGGGCATGTGGAAAGGGTGGCATCGAGAACTGTGAGTTAAGTGTGGGCTTTTTTTTTTTTTTTTTTTTTTTTTTTTGACTTCAGAGGCCATAATTTTTTAGGACTCTGGGGCTATATATTAAATCAAAGATTGACTCTTATTTTAGACGCCTGTTAATCCATTTTCTCATTTTGCCCAGTCTCCCTGGCAAGGAAATGCCATTCTGTCTACTGGTTATAGGTGTGGAAAGGAGAAAAGGACCCTTCTAGATTTTTCTGCTGTATTAAATTAGCAAATATAAATGATGCTTGACTTAAGTTACTGCCACCTTGTGATGGCTCCAGGAGCTCCCCTGCTGCCAGGCACCAGTCACAGTGTGGCCCTGTGGGACAGGCCTGCGCTGTCTGCAGCTGGCGTGGGTTGAATTGTGTCCCTCCAAATTTATGTATTGAAGTCCTAGTTCCAGTAACTCTGAATGTGACCTTATTTGGAAGTAGTATAATGCAGATAAATTAAGATAAGGCCATGCTGGAATAGGGTAGTTCCCTAATCCAATATGACAGGTGTCCTTATTATAGTAAGGGAAAATTTGGACTTACCTCCCCCTCCTCCCCCAGCCAGAATGTTATGTGAAGATGAAGGCAGAGAAATGGGGTGAAGCTAAAGAAAGGCAAGGATTGCCAGTGAGCCACCAGAAACTGGGAGAAACAGGCATGGAACCCCGTTCCCTCTCAGAGCCCTCAGAAGGAACAAACCCTGCTAACACCTTAATCTTAAACTTCCAGCCTCCAGAACTGTGAGACAATAAACTTCTATTGTTTAAGCGCCTTCATGGTACTTGGTCAAGGTAGCCCTACTCAACTAACAGAAACCGGGCCCAAGATCAAGGGACCCTGGGGAAAAGGAGGTTGGCCTTTCTCCACCAAGTACCATCCAGAGATTTTAGTGGCATTTGTGTACCTTCACCCAACTGTACAGCTTGTTAAAATTGACCACCCAATTTTGAACACTGGAGATCCTTAGAGCCTGGTCTGCTCTTCATTGCAGACTTCACCAAGCTCTTACTTCAAAAAGTCTAAAGCCTGTACATAAAAATCCTCCCTGAGAGGAACATTTATGATAAGGCTTTTATCCTCAAACTAGAGACCCGGTGCATGAAAATTTGTGCACTTGGGGGGAGGAGGTGTGGAAGTCCCTCAGCCCAGCCTGCATGCTCTCGCAGTCTGGGACCCCTCAGGGGATGTCCACCTGCCGGCTTAGGCCTGCTCCCCGGGGAATCAGGCCTAAGCCGGCAGTCAGACATCCCTCTGGCAGCCCAGGAACCCATGGGGAGCGGGCCTAAGCTGTCAGTTGGACATCCTTAGCGCTACCTTAGCGCTGCTGAGGAGGTGGGAGAGGCTCCCGCCACCGCTGCTGCACTTGCAGCTGTCAGCCCGGCTTGTGGCTGAGTGGAGCTCCCCCTGTGGGAGCACACTGACCACCATGGGGCAGCTCCTGCATTGAGCGCCTTCCCCCTGGTGGTCAGTGCACATCACAGTGACCGGTTGTTCATGGTCATTCCACTGTTAAGGTCAATTTGCATATTACCCTCTTATTATATAGGATTTTGTGCTTATTTATGTTAAATGAAAAAGCAACTATTTCTTTCTTTCCATTACATTTTTATTAATTAAATATTCCAATTTTTACATTATGATGGTAAGAAATATTAATGATAATAATAACTAACATTTATTGAGCATTGAATATGCTGGGCACCATTCTATGCACTTTATTTTGTTAACTCATTTGATTCTCACCTCAAGCCCCCTAAGACAGTGGTTCTCAACCTTCCTAATGCCACGACCCTTTAATACAGTTCCTCATGTTGTGACCACAACCATAAAATCATTTTTGTTGCTACTTCATAACTGTAATTTTGCTCCTGTTATGAATTGTAAATATCTGATATGCAGGATGTATTTAGGCGACCCCTGTGAAAGGGTTGTTTGACCCCCAAAGGGGTCGCGACCCACAGGTTGAGAACCGCTGCCCTAAGAGACTATGGAGGAACAGAGAGATCAAGTAACTTGCCCAAAGCCACCTAGCTAGGGAGTGGAGATGATATTTTGAGGGTTTTATGGATTATTCAGTTTATAACCATTACCTTGAAATTGATTAGATCAAGAGAGTGAGGTTGCTGTCTCTTTCTACCCCTGTTTCTAGGGGCGTAGAAATTGAAACCAAATGTAGAATGCCTCTCCATGTGATGTGGTAATAATAGAATGAAAATGTCTATAGGCAGAGCATTTAGTTTGGGGGTCTGTCTCTTAAATTCCCAGTTAAAGAACATCAAGTGTCCATGATGTGTCTTGGGCATGAAGCATCTGTGGGGGAGTGGGCTGGTCACTGTGGGCAGTTGAGGTCCAGAGCTGGGCCCTGAACTCTGTTGCTTAGCATCTCTGTTATTCTTGGTGGAACTCAGCTTCTTTAGCTATAAATGGAAATATATTTCCCTACGTAGCATGCCAAGCTCATGGCCCCAGAACATTGCTGATACTTTCAGGTTGTAGCGAATTCGAACACACTTTCATGTGTGAATTCAATACAGGTTACCACCTATATGTCCTTCTCTCCTTAGCAAGAGCCTTGGGTCTTCACCTGGTGTCTTTGGACTATTTTCTACAGGCAATTTTAGAGCGTTCTTCTATAATGAAATGATCAATAAGTTCATGGTTGTCAGTGCTGTCTTCCAAATGGACTTAGAGGATTCTATCTTGTCTGAAACTCAGTTTCTAGAGAGGTGTTGTCCACTTGTGAGTTTCACTTGGTGGCAGTGGAGGGATCCTGAAGACCTCCTGGCAGCCCTACCGAGCACTTTCTGGGAGTTCCTTCTGTAATCTCAGGGAATGTTCCTTTGAGCACCTGGCTGGGCAGTGAGTCTGTGGTTATTGTTTGAGGCTGATGCCCTTCTCTGATCCATCCCTTCCTTGGCAGCATGATGTGCTTCTGCTTTTCATCTCAAGGGTTTGCATTGTTCCTCAGCTCTGCATCCAAAACTGTGATTTCATCCTAGAAAAGCAAGGAGAGTTCAGCAATGTGTTTGCTTTATCATTTACCCTTTATTTTTTAATCCTCACTTGAGGATATTTTCTCATTGATTTTTAGGGAGAGTGGAAGAGAGAGGGAAAGACAGAGAAATATTGATGTGAGAGCAGCACATCGATTGGTTGCCTCCTGCACGTGCCTTGACCAGGACCCGGGCTGGAGAGGAGCCTGCAACCGAGGTCTGTGCCCTTGACCAGAATCAAACTCAGGACCCTTAGGTCCGCAGGCCGACGCTCTATCCACTGAGGCAAGCCAGCTAGGGCTACCCTTTATTTCTCACAAGAAAGGCATTTCCTGTGCAGCAGTCTTGTCGGCCATTTATTCAGCTCCTACTGTGTGCCAGGGGCTGTTCTAGTCCCTAGGGATAGAGCTGTGAACAGAAATCCCTGTCCTTATGAAGTTCAAAAGAAATAGAATATACGTTAGATTGTGAGTAGCACCGTGGAGGAAAATGAAGCTGGAATGGGAATGGAGGACAGAAACAGCAGCTACATGCTAAATAATGTGGTCAGAAAAAGCCTCGCTGGGAAAGTCACAGAGATGCGGAGGATGTGAGGAACGGCATGCAGATAATCTGGGAAGAGGATTGCGTGCAGAGGGAAGAGCAAGGCAGTGGTCCTGTTAGGGGGGAGGCTTCTCAGGACAGCTGGGTGGACAGTGTGGCCAGGGTGAAGGAGGGGAGGAGGGTAAGTCACATGGGGTGTCGGAGAGTCTGAGCATTGGGCTGATAAAAGCCTGCTAGAGGTTTAGGAGCATAGACTGCAGGTAGGTAGTTCCCACTGATGTAGGGAGGCCCTTTTCCCAGAATTCCCTTGGCTTCAGCTCCTATTGGCTCTTGAATTCCATCTTGAGTGCAGACCAAGTGGCCTCCTTCTTCTCAGGGCCTGGGGCCTTCTGCGTGGGGTGAGAGACCTCAATAGCCATGGACTTGGTCTGACTGATTTTCCCTTCAGTCTGTGGGAGTCTCTTATCAGATATTTGTGCTCTAAAAGTTTTATCACCATATATGACAAATACGGAAATTTGGAAGGTAATGATGGAGAGAGCTAATTATTGGAAATATGCCCATGTGTGTTTGCTGTGTGCTCCGAATGCTTTACAGGTGTCAAATCCCTCAATACACAGTAACTCCATAGGCTAGAGATTACTTCCACTTTACAGGTTAGGGAACCAGGGCACCAAGAAATATATGGGTATCCGCCCAGTTTGAGATTAACTTCTTGTTGTCCCAAAGGCTGACATCCTTTACACAATAAATGAATATATATATATTTTCAAGCTGGTGAGCCCCTGAAGAAGGATTTTATTTTGTTCTTTTTCTTTTTCGTGCAAAAGGAAAACTTCATGGCACTGTGTAGTATGTTCCATCAACCTTTTAGCTGGACTTGGCATTGGGTTTTGGTTCTTAAACAGTTTCACAACCCTCCTAATTAAAATCCAGTGCATGGTGTTATGTCTCCTAACCTGATGGCCATGACTCATGGGGTTGAGATGCACTAATTAATTTTCAACTCTAACTCTCTTCACTTCTCTTTCTCTCACTATAAATGTCATTGAGGCCCAGACAGCAGCATTTAATGTACCGTGAAAACGTGTCTTCTCAATTTAAGAAAATCCCTCTATCACCAGGTAATTGGCCGTCTGCTTCAGTTATTAAAGCTTTCGAAGAAGCTGGGGGTTGTTATTTCTTTTGAGTATCTGGCTTAATAATTGATCTTTGATACCTAAGGTACATTTTTGTTTTTTGCTGTCATTTTATTTTAAAGACTGGATTTCTCAATTTGGTACCAAATGAAATCTTTCATGTCATGCGTAAGAGAAGAAATCATTATTGCCGAAACCGGTTTGGCCCAGTGGATAGAGCGTCGGCCTGTGGACTGAAAGGTCCTAGGTTCAATTCTGGTCAAGGGCATGTACCTGGGTTGCAGGCACATCCCCAGTAGGAGATGTGCAGGAGGCAGCTGATCGATGTTTCTCTCTCATCGATGTTTCTAACTATCTCTCTCCCTTCCTCTCTGAAAAAAATCAATAAAATATATTAAAAAAAAAGAGAGAGAAGAAATCATTACCATTAACCAAGGGCCAAGAATTAGTTTTTTAGCAAGAAATACTTGCTGAAGAAATTAGCAAGAAATATTCATGCAATGAGAAGTAAGTTGTTTACTATGTGACTGATATTTTACGTAATATCCCTTTTCGTCTTCACAGCTTTGTAAGATAGTATCTCACTTTTCAGATGAGAAACCTGAGGGTTAGAAACATTAAACAATCGTCTCTTCCTTATGGCAGATGTAGGGTCATGATGGTGCAGATTCAGGTGTGTCTGTCTCAATGCTGTGCGACCAGCTTGCCTACACTGCCCCAGAGCTTTTGCCCTCCCATTACTCCCTCATAAGGGGCAGTCAGTGGGGAAAGGGTTGGATGTGACTCAGGCGAGGACAGCGGGAACTTTCAGAACTGGAAAGAATCTTGAACTTTGTAAGTCCGTGGTTGTCCATCTTTTTTTTACACACCTCTCCCCAAAGTACTTAGCAGAAAAAAAATGTCAAATTTGCTTTAAGAATATGGAGGAATCATCTTGAAAAATGACCACAAATTATAGCTTCAGAGTCCTTTTATGGTGGTATGGTTCAAAATTCATTTATTTTGGTGAGAAAAATAGAGTTTGAAAAATAATTCCACATCCACCTCTATCTGTTGTGAGAAACTAGAAAATTTACCAGTAAACCTGGTATTGAAAACTCTTAGGGGAATACTGAGGCCCTTCTGTAGGAGAATCGCACCCTCTTGACTGGACTTGAGTGGCGCGGGAAGCCACAGGGAAGCGAGTCACAGGTAGTGGGGCTGCTGCAGAAAAGCAGGGAGGAGTGTGGTGGGTAGACCGTCCCTCCCACCCCAGGTGGCGGGATGCCAGTCCAGGCTCAGACTCCTCCCAAGTGCTGCTCCTTTCGCTGTCCAGTAGCAGTGATTGAACCTCCTCTTTCCTCTGGCCATTGTGTCTCTGCTTAAATGCTGGGTGGGGAAGAGAGCAGGCTCTCTCCACCTCTCTCCCTGAGAACATGGTCCGGTTCTACTTGGCTGAGCTGTAGAAAAATCTCAGCTTTGTATTCACGCGTGTGTGTCTGCAGGCACACATGTACACACAGGCCCAGTTATTTATACATCCACTTAGACTGTGAGGATTTACACAATCAGCATGGTCACGTCTAGGCGGTGTCGGATCACTGGGGTGAGACGAGAGGACGGTAATCGCAGCTGCATGCTAGAATTATTTGGGATGTGTACAGTCTTTTTCCAATTAACTGTACCATGGGGAACTGTTGTCTGATGACTTTTGCAATTCCTTATCAAGTTAATCTTCTCCAAATGGCTGCACGCAACATTAGACATGTAAATCCAACTCCGATGGTAAATGCTTCGCCATTCGCGTGTGTAGCAGGATGGGAATACAAATGGCAGGCGTGAGTGTCACCCGTTGCCGTTCTGGCTCCAGTGCAGTGTTCTGCCCCTCCCTCCGGGAGCGTAATCAGTTTGAAACGGGCAAATCCAGAACATGAACTGTGTGAGCAGAATCTATGTGTGGACTTTTCTAGATAAATCCTGTGATTAAGACTTTTAATGGAAGCCTGACAGAGTCCTGCATATCTCATTGGAAAACTTTCTTTTCCTGTTATGTTTAAATTATGAAATTAATATAACTGTAGTATCAAGAGTAGGAAAATTGGAGGGTTAAAAGAGTTATTCAGCCAGGATTTCCCCTTATTTAGGATAGAAGGAAGCATCCTGTGGGCAGGGAGGGTCACAGTGGCAGGTGGGGAAGGGCGGGGTGCCTCCAGGGCATGTGGGTGTGGCCCAGAGCCTGCAGGCCTGGGCTGGAGATGGCAGGGGGCGGGGGAGAGTGGTCAGACCTCCCTGCTCTCAGGTTCGGGCTCTGGGGCCCTGGCATTGCAGCTGGATGGTCACTTCTCCCTGGGCAGCTGCACCCCTGCTGGCTCTGGGCAGAGTCTCTCCAGCCCAAGGAGTGGCTTCTGACTGTTACGCTTTCGTGTGACTCACTGTCCAGTTTTGCCCCCATAGCCCTGCAAGGTAGCATTTCTTCACTTGTTTCACCCTGTCTAGGTGGCTTCTGTTCCCTGCTGGGACCTTGGTGGGTAGAGGGGACTCCCGAGGAAAGGAAAGGACCTTCCAGAGCAGAGATGATGTGACTCCCATAGAGAAAGAACACAGATTTTCGCTCCTGATGGGAGTTGGTTTAGAGTTTACAACGTGTGTGTGTGTGTGTGTGTGTGTGTGTGTGTGTGTGTGTGTATGACACATATGTCTACCTAAAATTCTTTTAAAAACGGCAGCCACCTTCATTAAGTTCAGGAATATCTCATGGTGCCTGTTTGGTGTCAGCCGCTTTGGCGCTGGGGTGAGGTGGAGGAGGGTTTTACAAAGAGGAAGAAGATAGTAGTGGCCCCCGGGAAGCATCCAGGCTGGAGAAGTCAGGACAAGCACACAAGTGTGGCCGGGATTGGACAGGGCACAGGTAACGGTATTTAAGAGACTTAGAAAGAGTTGGCTGTGCAGCATGAGCAGGGAGTATCTTTGTTTAGTGATACTTCAGTTTAGGAGATTTTAGAAGGTTGTTCCTCCCTCCCACCTTGAGCATTTATAGCAGGGGAAGGCAGGAAACCGTGTGCATCAGAAGAATGGACGTGGCCTGTTTGCAAGTACAAAGTGTGCCCTTTCAGTTGGGGACCTGAAATATTTGCAGACACATTAGTTTTTTGAGAAGGGCGTCTCCCCTGCTGGCCCTGAACCTCCGCTTTGTAAGAGGAGAGGCTAAGCCATCTTCTGCCTCTCTGGCTGGCTCCTGCTGGTTTGTGTGGGAGTCCTTTCTCTCTGAAAAAGAAAACCTTGGCCTCAGAGAGGCATTCAGCTGGTTGGTAAGAGGTCTTGCTGGGCCATTTGTTCCAGGTTAAAATTCTTACTGCCTCTTAATGGGTGGCCTTTTATATTAGGAGAGCTCGCTTTGCAAGCTAAAATTAGGCTCACCTGGGACCAAGCCTGTCTAACTGGGGATGCAGCTTTTGCAAAACATGACTACAAAAGGCCCTATTGGCATTTTTAGTTTTCTCATTTAGGGCTGAGTGAGAAATATAACAGTGACCTCCTCTTTGATGACTGAAACCACTTTGTAGAATTTCACAGGCAGGTCATAGAATCTCCTACCTAATATTTCCTGATTTTCTCCTGAAGAGCTCCAAGAGTTTTCAGAATCCTCATATTCCCTCTGTTCTTCTTTTGTGCCCCACCACCCCCATCCTCCCAAGCTGACTGTCAAGTGCCCTTTCCTCAGGGTCTTGTCCACCTGTGGATACTCTTGTGGCCCAGCCCCCTGATGACCCCTCCCTCAGTCACTAAGGCACTAAACCTCCTGTCATCAGGAAGGTCCGGGACAGAGGCGGGTCTGCTCTGGCACAGTCTGGGATGTCTGGGTTCTTGACTTCGTGCAGGAGAGATTTTACAGTAGGAGTCCAGGTGATTTTGAGAGTATGTTTACTAAAGCTGGGGGCGGTGAAACGAGGAAGGGCTTAAGATAGAAGAGCCAAGATCATAGCAACAGGAGTGAGCTTGGGCCAAGTTACCTTTGGAAGAGTTGAACCGAGGTGAGGCTGCCTTGGCCCTTTAAAAAGAAATCCCAGAGCAGAAGAAGTGAGCCAGCGGAGCTGTGTGGACTCAAGAAACAGTTACAGAGGCCAAAGGAGGGCCCTTGGAGACGGTTCAGGGGGTTAGCCTGGGACCAGCTGCCACTGCCCACTGCTCCCCTGGTTGTAAGTCTCCTGGGAACCTCGAGCTTAGAAGAAAGGAAGCAAAGACACAAGCCTGCGGACAAAAGCAGGGAGGTGAGGGTATACTCTGGAGAGCCTATCACCAGGTCTTTGGTCTTAAGGGCTTTTATATGTTTTTTAAAGGAAGACTTTTTTTTTCCTTTTTACAAATATTCCCTTTCCCCCCCCATTGACCTCTCCACCCCACGCCTCCCTCCCTGGCCTTCACCACCCTATTGTCTGTGTCCATGGGTTATGTATATATGCCTATAAATTCTTTGGTTAATCTCTCCCTATCCACCCCAACCTTCCCTTTGAGATTCGACAGTCTGTTCCATGCTTCTGTGTCTCTGGATCGACTTGTTCATCGGTTTATTTTGTTCATTAGAGTCCACATATGAGTGAGATCATGTGATACTAGCTTATTTTGCTTAGCAGAATACCCTCCCTCTACGCTATCTCAAAGGGAAAGAGGTTTTTCTTTTTACAGCTGCATAGTATTCCATGGTATAAATGCACCATAGCTTCATTTTTAGGGGACACTTTAGGGGGGGTCTCCAGAGGCTCTCAATAGAATATTCATCAGCTTTCCAGTGTGTCCTTTAATATGCTGATTCATTAAAATGAGCTTATAGAGTGGTCAGGATCATTCTCTGGCCAGTTTCACCTTCCCTGAATGTCACTGACGAGGGGCAGGGACAGAGGTGGGTCTGTCCCAGCATAGTCTGGAACGTAACCATTTGCTCCCAAGTGTCCCTGGTTAGGATAAGATCTTTCAATTTATTGGCTAGCTGTAATTACTCAGTTTAACTACCTGTTTCAGTTTCTCCGTTCCACTTGCCAAGGAATCTTCCTAGCTTCTTCCCAGCCTTCCTCCCTTCCAGCCCTCATCTTTCTGCTTCCATGGTTCCGTTTTTTTTAAAAAAAAAATTAAATTCTTTATTGTTTATAGTATTACATATGTCTCCTTTTCCCCCATTGACCTTTTCCCAGCCATTCCCACCCCCCAGCACATGCCCTCACCCCCCTGCTATCTGTGCCCATGAATTTTGCTTTTATGCATGCATACAAGTCCTTTGATTGATCTCTTAGGCCCACCCCTGCCTCCCCCCTCCTCCCCCGCTTTCCCTCTGAGGTTGGATGATCTGTTCCATGCTTCTCTGTCTCAATCTATTTTTGTTCATCAGTTTATATTGTTCATTCTATTCCACAAATGAGTGCGATCATGTGATATTTATCTTTCTCAGACTGTCTTATTTCGCTTAGCATAATGCTCTCCAGGTCCGTCCATGCTGTTGGGAATGGAAAGAGTTCCTTCTTTTTTTACAGCAGCATAGTATTCCATCGTGTAGCTATACCACTCTTTTGTTTTTTTGTGTTTTTATTTTTTTACTTAATCTTCCATATTTGCCCACCTCTTTTTTTCTTTTTTAAATGATATTTATTTCAAGTTCTGAGTGGCATTATACTACATACCTTTTTTTAGGTTATTGCTAGACACATTTTTTTTTTTAAATCTTTGACAAACACTTCAGTATATGTACTACAAAACGTGTATGAGTTCCATTCACTGAATGAACCCTACTTAGAAAAGCCATGTTCAGATGTCTTGTAGAAATCCATTTCATGGGGCTGTTATCCATACACTTCTGCACATGCATTTCAACGTTATTAAATTTATACTTTAAATTGACACCGCTAAAACTGCTTTTTTAAAAAACTCATTTTATTGTTGACAGTATTACAGATGTCTCTCATTTTCTCCCATTTTGCCCCCCTCCATCCAACCTGCCCCACCCAGGCCTTCCCTATGAGTTATGCATATATGCAAATGTGTTCTTTTGTTAATTTGTCCATGTTCCCTCCCACTCCAACCCCCCACTGAGATGTTATTCTGTTCCAGGCGTCCATACCTTCGACCTATTTTGTGTGTCAGTTTATTTTGTTCATTGGATTCCACATGTGAGACCATGTGATATGTGTCTTTCTCTGACTGGTTTATTTCACTCCTTGCCCACCTCTTAAGCACAGGCATTCCCCACAATCCTTCCTCACCTTCCTTTCCACGGAGAACCCTCCCTCCATATCCCAGGGCTCCCTTCTTTAGGAACAAGCGCCATAAGCCTGGTGCTCTCCTGGGGGTCAGTACTGCTTGGAGACCTCTCCCCCCAAAACAGGTATTGTTTTGACATAGGGTGTCCTCTCCCGCTCTCTTATGGAAATCCTGCCTGACTCAGAACAGAAGTAGGCTCTTCTGTGTTCTCTCCCAGACAAGCTGGACAGGATGGTGTGGAGTTGGAAAATCCTCAGAACACCGCCTGTGTGTGTCTCCCCCACCCAATCAAGAGCTGAGTGGTAGGGACTGTGTATTCACTTCTGTGCCTGCAGCCCTGCATGTGGGGCAGGTCCTCGGGAAAAGTGTGGGGAGTGGAAATAAGGCAGGCATCAGCACGTTACGCCTACTTGATATCTCTTAAGGTGTACATATGTGAAGAACCTTGAAGAAATAATAAAATTCATTTGAGCGACAAAAACACAGTATATGATGATGAAAAATACATTTATTTTTTAATATATACATGTTATGTAAAATTATTTATGTATCTAAGATGCACCTACACTGAATTTATCTGAAAAATAAAAAAGTCGATATTAAGAAAAAAATTTTAAATGGGAGATTATAAGAGAGGGTTTTGCGTGCCAGCAAAAGTTACTGGCGTGCCATGTTTGGCACGTGTGCCAGGGGTTGCCCACCCCTGGTTTAGATAGATTTGTTTCCAGACTGCTTAACCAGGATGCATTTTGTAGATAAAAAGTCACAGCCAGGAATCTTTGTAGTTATCCTAGCTATCTTTTTTTTTTTTTTTTTTGCTTAAAGTAATACAAAGGGTATTACATATGTGTACCATTTCTCCCCCCCCCCCCCCCCGCCCTAGACAGTCCCCTAGCCTCCCCTATCCCCCAGTGTCTTATGTCCATTGGTTATGCTTATATGCATGCATACAAGTCCTTTGGTTGATCTCTTACCCCCCTAACTCCTGTCCCCCAACCCTCCCCGGCCTTCCCGCTGCAGTTTGACAATCTGTTTGAGGCAGCTCTGCCTCTTTATCTATTACTCTTCAAAAGTTTATAATGGTCTCTATTATCCATGAATGAGTGAGATCATGTGGTATTTTTCCTTCATTGACTGGCTTATTTCACTTAGCATAATGCTCTCCAGTTCCATCCACGACGTTGCAAATGGTAAGAGTTCCTTCCTTTTTAGAGCAGCATAGTATTCCATCGTGTAGATGTACCACAGTTTTCTAATCCATTCATCTACTGATGGGCACTTAGGCTGTTTCCAGATCTTAGCTATGGTGAATTGTGCTGCTATGAACATAGGGGTGCATATATCCTTTCTGATTGGTGTTTCTGGTTTCTTGGGATATATTCCTAGAAGTGGGATCACAGGGTCAAATGGGAGTTCCATTTTCAGTTTTTTGAGGAAACTCCATACTGTCTTCCATAGTGGCTGCACCAGTCTGCATTCCCACCAGCAGTGCACAAGTGTTCCTTTTTCTCCACATCCTCTCCAGCACTTGTCGTTTGTTGATTTGTTGATGATAGCCAGTCTGACAGGTGTGAGATGGTACCTCATTGTTGTTTTGATTTGCATCTCTCGGATGATTAGTGACTTTGAACATGTTTTCATATGTCTCTTGGCTTTCTGAATGTCCTCTTTTGAAAGGTGTCTATTTAGGTCCTTTGCCCATTTTTTGATTGGATTGTTTATCTTCCTTTTGTTAAGTTGTATGAGTTCCCTATAAATTTTGGAGATTAGGCCCTTATCAGATATGACATTGGCAAATATGTTTTCCCACACAGTGGGTTTTCTCGTTGTTTTGTTGATGGTTTCTTTTGCTGTGCAGAAGCTTTTTATTTTGATGTAGTCCCATTTGTTCATTTTCTCTTTAGTTTCAAGTGCCCTAGGAGATGTATCAGTGAAGAAATTGCTTCGGCATATGACTGAGATTTTGTTGCCTTTGGATTCTTCTAGAATTTTTATGGTTTCCTGTCGTACATTTAAGTCCTTTATCCATTTTGAGTTTATTTTTGTGTATGTTGTAAGTTGGTGGTCTAGTTTCATTTTCTTGCATATATCTGTCCAATTTTCCCAGCACCATTTATTGAAGAGACTATCTTGGCTCCATTGTATGTTCTTGCCTCCTTTGTCAAATATTAATTGAGCATATTGGTTTGGGCCGATTTCTGGGCTCTCTATTCTATTCCATTGATCTATATGCCTATTCTTGTGCCAGTACCAGGCAGTTTTGAGAACAGTGGCTTTGTAATACATCTTGATATCTGGTATTGAGATCCCACCTACTTTGTTCTTTTTCAGGATTGCTACAGCTATTCGGGGTCTTTTTTTATTCCAGATGAATTTTTGGAGAGTTCGTTCTAGATCTATGAAGTATGTGCCATTGGTATTTTAATGGGAAGTGTGTTGAATTTATAGATTGCTTTGGGTAGTATGGACATTTTAATGATGTTGATTCTACCAATCCATGAACACGGTATGTTCTTCCATCTGTTTATGTCTTCCTCTATAACTTTTTTCAACGTCCTGTAGTTTTCTGAGTAGAGGTCTTTTACCTCTTTAGTTAAGTTTATTCCTAGGTAGCTTAATTTTTTTGGTGCGATGGTAAACGGGGTTGTTTTTATAATCTCTCTATCTGAAAGTTCACTATTGGTGTATAGAAATGCCTCAGATTTCTTGGGGTTAATTTTGTATCCTGCTACATTGCCAAATTCATGTATTAAGTCTAGTAGCTTTTTGATGGAGTCTCTAGGGTTTTGTATGTATAATATCATGTCGTCTGCAAATAAGGACAGTTTTACTTCCTCTTTTCCAATTTGGATGCCTTTTATTTCTTCTTGCCGAATTGCAATGGCTAACACTTCCAGTACTATGTTGAACAGGAGTGGTGAGAGGGGGCATCCCTGTCTTGTTCCTGTTTTTAGGGGAAATGGTGTTAGTTTTTGTCCATTGAGTATGATGTTGGCTGTGGGCCTGCCTGTCATATATGGCTTTTATTATGATGAGGTATGATCCTTCTACTCCTGCCTTACTGAGAGCTTTTATCAAAAATGGGTGTTGAATTTTGTCAAATGCTTTTTCTGCATCAATTGATATGACCATGTGGTTTTTTTCTTTCAATTTGTTTATGTGATGTATCAGGTTTATTGATTTGCGGATATTGTACCATCCTTGCATTCCTGGGATAAATCCTACTTGATCATGGTGTATGATCTTTCTGATGTACTGCTGGATCCGATTTGCTAAGATTTTGTTGAGGATTTTGGCATCTATGTTCATGAGGGATATTGGCCTGTAATTCTCTTTCATTGTGTTGTCTTTACCTGGTTTTGGTATTAGGGTGATGCTGGCTTCATAGAATGAGCTTGGAAGTGTTCCTTCCTCTTGAATTTTTTGTAGTAGTCTGAGGAGGATAGGTTTTAGTTCTTCCTTGAATGTTTGGTAAAACTCCCCTGTGAAGCCGTCTGGTCCTGGGCTTTTGTTTGATGGAAGCTTTTTGATGACTGCTTCAATTTCTTCGATAGTTATTGGCCTGTTGAGATTTTTAGATTCTTCCTGATTGAGTTTTGGAATGTTGTATTTTTCTAGGAATTTGTCCATTTCCTCCAGGTTGTCTAGTTTGTTGGAGTAGAGCTGTCCATAGTATTTTTTAACAATCGTTTGTATTTCTGTGGGGTCTGTTGTTATTTCGCCTCTATCGTTTCTGATTTTGTTTATTTGGGTCCTCTCTCTTTGCTTCTTGGTGAGTCTGGCTAGAAGTTTGTCAATCTTGTTTATCCTTTCAAAGAACCAGCTCTTGGTTTCATTGATTTTCTGTATTGTTTTTTTGGTCTCTATGTCATTTATTTCTGCTCTCATCTTTATTATCTCCTTCCTTCTGCTCACTCTGGGGTTTTCTTGTTGCTCTCTTTCTAATTCTTTGAGTTGTAGAGTTAGATGATTTACTACCATTTTTTCTTGTTTTTTGAGATAGGTCTGTAGAGCTATAAACTTCCCTCTCAGGACTGCTTTCATTGTGTCCCATAGGTTTTGGATTGTTGTGTTTTCATTGTCATTAGTTTCCAGGATGTTTTTAATTTCTTCTTTGATCTCATTGGTAACCCAATCAATATTTAATAGCATGCTATTCAGCTTCCAGGTGTTTGAGTATTTTGGGGTTTTTTTGTTGTAGTTTATTTCTAATAGTATGCCATCGTGGTCTGCGAAGATGCTTTTTATGATTTCAGTCTTCTTGAATTTGGGGATACTTTGCTTGTGACCCAATATATGGTCTATTTTTGAATATGACTTATGAGCACATGAGTAGAATGTATATTCCCTGGCTTTGGGGTGAAGTGTTCTGAAGATGTCAATTAAGTCCATCTGATCTAGTGAGTCATTTAGGATTGCTGTATCTTTGCTGATTGTTTGTCTAGAGGACTTATCCAATGCTGTCAGTAGTGTATTAAAGTCCCTACTATGATTGTATTGTTGTCGATCTCTCCTTTGATATCTTCCAGGAGTTTTTTTATGAATTTGGGTGCTCCTGCATTGGGTGCATATATGTTTACCAGGGTTATATCTTCTTGTTGTATTGATCCCTTTAGTATTATGAAGTGGCCTTCCTTATCTCTTGTTATGGCCTTCACTTTGAGGTCTATTTTGTCCGATATAAGCATTGCTACTCCAGCTTTCTTTTCCTTTCCGTTTGCCTGAAAGATATTTTTCCATCCTTTCACTTTCAGTCTGTGTGAGTCCCTTCTAATGAGGTGGGTTTCTTGTAGACAGCAGATGTATGGGTCATGTTTTTTTATCCATTCAGCCACTTGATGTCTTTTGGTTGGAGCATTTAGTCCGTTTATGTTTAAAGTTTTTATTGAAAGGTACTTGTTTGTAGCCATTTCTTTTTTTGTGTGGCTGTTTTCTTTCTGAGCTTTTGATTTCTTCTTTTTATACCAGTCCCTTTAGCATTCCTTGCATTGCTGGCTTGGTGGTGATAAACTCCCTTAGCCTTTTTTTGTCTGTGAAGCTTCTTATTTCCCCTTCAAGTTTGAATGATAGCCTTGCTGGATAGAGTATTCTTGGATTCAGTCCTTTGCTTTGCATCACTTTGTAAATTTCCGTCCATTCTTTTCTGGCCTGATGTGTTTCTGTTGAGAAATCATTTGATAATCTAATGGGAGATCCCTTGTATGTAACTTTCCTTCTCTCTCTTGCAGCCTGTAAGATTCTCTCTTTGTCCTGCACATTTGCCATGGTAATTATGATGTGTCTTGGTGTGGGTCTTTTCAGGTTCACCTTTTTTGGGACTCTCTGGGCTTGTGTGACTTTTTTCTTCCCCACCTCAGGGAAGTTTTCTGATATTATTTCTTCGAATAGGTTTTCTAATCTTTGTTCATCTTTCTGTTGTTTTGGCACCCCTATTATTCGTATGTTGTTTCGTTTCATGTTGTCCCAAAGCTCCCTTAGGCTCTCCTCCTGTCTTTTAATTTTGTTCTCCAATTGCAGTACATTTTGGGTGTGTTTTGCTTCCTTCTCTTCTAATTCAGTAATTCGGTCCTCCGCTTCTCCTAGTCTACTGTTGATACTTTCAATGGCTTTTTTTATTGCAGCTATGTCACTCTTCATTTCTTCTTGGGTCTTACTTAAGTTGTTGATTTTTTCATCTGTTTCTTCTAGCTTCTTCCATATGTTATTGATTTTTTTCATCTGTTTCTTCTTGCTTCTTGCATAGGTAGTTGACTTTTTCACCTGTTTCTTCTTGCTTCTTGTAGAAGTTGTTGATTTTTTCCTCCATCCGGTTTATGCACTCTAGGACCCTTATTCTGAATTCTTTTTCTGTCATGTTGCATGCCTCTGTATTACTTAGCTGCTTTTCTGGAGAGTCCTCCTTCTCTTTCCTTTGGGGGTTTCTTTGTCTACCCATGTTTGATCTCACTGACATATCTAGACGTTGAGTCGTTCAGTGGCTGCTCCCTGGGTGGCAGTGACTCCTTGGTCTGTGGTTGTTCTTCGGGCGGTTGCGGTAGCAGCTGCTCTTCAGTTGGCAGCAGCTCCTCTTGTGGGTGCTGTTCATGGCTGTGGTGGCTCTTCTGGCTGGTGGGGGGAGGCTTCACGTACAGCTGCTGTTCCTCAGCAGAGGGTGTGGTGCTCAGGAGGCTGCTGTTGCTTGGATCTGCTTCGTTGATTTAAAGGCACAAAATACAACACAACAAGGCACCACGTACCAGGCACTAAACAGAAATATATTCACGATATTAATAACCCCAAATAAAGGTGACCATCCGAATTAAGAGAATTAGCGGATAAGGAAGAAGGAAGAGAAAAAGATAAAAGAGAAAAAAGAAAAGAAAAGTAGGGACCAAAAAAAGGAGTGCAAAAATGAAATTGGGAAAAAGAAGGGGATAAAATAAAAGCGAGAAAAGAAAAGAAGAAAAAAGAAAAAAAAGAGCAGAAAGAGAGAATGAAGTGGAAGAGGGGAAGAGACTTTTTATATGAGGTGAATACTCCTAATCCAAACAAATTCCAGCAACAGCTCCCTGGTGATGGATGCAAACTAGAAACAACTAATAATATAACGATGAAAATACAATGGAGAACACTAATCCCAAAATAAAATAAAGAGAAAATAAAATGGCACTTTAAAATATGGTAAAATGGTAGCAGTAATAATACTGGTTAAAAATAAGAAGGTAGTAATTAAAAGGGTAAAATCAGGTGATGGAAAAAGCAGAAAAAAGAAAAGAAAAGAGAAAAAAAGAAAGAGGAAAGAAAGAAAAAAAAATTGGTTTCTTAGTTAAAAGGTGAAAAAAGAAAAGAAAAAATTTGCAGTAGTGAAGGTCCTTTGGTTCTTCTATTCTTCAGTCTGGCTCGCCTTTAGTCCTGCCAGGTATTCAGGAGAGTGTTGAGGTTCGCTGCGATACACTGTTCCTCTGTGTTGTAAACCACAGTCCTTATTTTAAAGCAGGCCGTATTTGTTTCCCAGACTGCCTTATTTTGTGTTTAGCAAAGAGTCAGTTTGTGGCTCAGCCTCTGGGTGGCAGTGTTCTGGGGTTGGCCTCTGAGGCTATATGGCTTCTCTATCGCATTTAAAACTGATTTGGAGAGGTCAACTATCCAGAGCTGGTTCCTTAATAGTTACCTGCTCTGTGTTGTTGCTGGGATTCTATCCCAGCTATCTTTATGATTACTTTCTTCCTCCTGACTCTCCCCTCAAACTGTGCTGAAGGAAATTCATGAGCCACGGAGGTCACGACTCTCCCCATTTCTCCCCTTCATCTGGCTTCCCATCTGCGTGCTTAGGACCCTTACATGTCCCCCTCCCCTCATTCTCCCTGCCCTTCTCCCCAGAGGCCTGCATGTCTGGGCTGGCCTTGTTGGCAAATTTCTTCCTCCTCCTCCTCCTCCTCCTCCTCCTCCTCCTCTTCCTCTGTCATGTGGTCTTCTAAATCACTGTTAGGCCCTGGGGCGCCTCAGAGCACATTTAGTCAAAGTCCCTCTTTCAGGGTGCAGCCCCATGCTGGGTGCTCTGCCTGGCTAGCTCACTGGCCTGGGTTTCAGCCTCACTGGAAGCCTGCGGGCAGTGGGCAGCCTGCACAACTGTGCAGGGCTTTGCAGGCGGTGAGCAGCCTGCACAGCTGTGCAGGGCCTTGCGGGCGGTGAGCAGCCTGCACAGCTGTGCAGGGCTTTGCAGGCGGTGGGCAGCCTGCACAGCTGTGCAGGGCTTTGCATCAAGCTGAGCCCAAATGCAGCCTGTTCCCGTCTCACAGCTGGAAAACCTGCAAGCACAACGGCTTCTGTTAATGAGTTTACCCTCCTGTTTGGGCTCCAGGTCATTGTTTCACCCAAGTGGGTGTTTTCTTGGTGCAAATGTGAAGAAGACCACAATACCTTGACAGATACTGAGTGATTTTGGAGAAGTGCCATTTGAACACTCCTCCCTAGATCTTCAGTGTAGGTTGTGCTCTGGCTGTCTTACCCTCTTTATGCCTGTCCCCCTATACACACAATATGTAGATCTTACGCTTATTAAGCTCGCCTCCTCTGTCTCTGTCTCCTACGTGACCAGGCTCTGCTGCTGCTTTACAGCCTGGCAATACGGGTTTTATTTCTCCTAATTGCTGCCTTGATTTACCAGTGTTTCATATGATTTACAGAATTTCACTCTCAGACCTTAGGAACATAATTAAAAACACAGACTGCCAGGCGCTAGTGGAGGCTCTGGCACACAGGCCTCATGACAGATGATGGCTGCCCGGTGAGCTCTGCACTCTGTGCTCTGGGTCCCTCTCCAAGTTCGCCCGAGGGTCCTTAGCTCCCTGGACTCCATGGCAGAGGCAGAGCTGCAACTGGCATCCGAAGCCTAATGACCAAATTCCAGCCAAAAGGCACTGGAGGTTTTGCAGAATGAAAGGATACAAGCCTTTAGACAGTGAGAGAAAGAAACTAAAACTCTGAAATTTCTGGCAACCAGAATCCTCTGGTTAATCCTCTGGTAACATTTTTAATTTTAATGTTTGAATTTAATTTATCTTCGTATTATTGTTAACTCTAGAACAGCACAGAATTCTCAGACTCTGTCTACATCCTGTGAGGAGCTGTGAATTGGCCTTTGGCTCTTTAGATCAGGGTTTCCCGGTCTCAGCACTGCGCACACTTCAAGCTGGATAATATGTTGTCGTCAGTGCTGTCCTGTGCATTGCAGGATGTTGAGCAGCATCCTTGGCATTACTCACATCTCGCCTCTCCCCCAGCGGTGAGAAGTTTACACGTTTCTGATACGCCTTGAATGTCACTTTGTTGACTGAGCCCCTTCTAGCCATCAGTTTTTTATTTGGCATGTATTTCACCGAATATGGAAAGATTCTCATTTGGGTTCTTCCAGTTGCTGGAATACACACAATGAGCATCTGTTCTGGGGAGAAGTGACTGGTTTTTTGCCTTCGTGTGCCTTTGCGGCCGTTTGGGTGGTATAATAGGGATGCCGTGCTGGGAAGCCTGAAATCTGTTTCCTCTGGCCATGCAAACAAGCCCATTAGGTTCTCTCATCTGCACACGCACAGCTTGCTCAGGAGCTAGGCAGGGCACGAAAGGCCCCTTGGTGGTCAACCCACCGGCTTTGTCTGTGGGGCCTGGATGTCTGGGGCATATTGAATCCTTGCAGATTCAGCACTGTGTTGTACTTCTGAGTAAATGAATATTTATAAAGGGATGTATACAAATAGCATCTAAATGTCATATGAAATCTCCTCCAGTGCATTCATCATTTTTTTTCATTTTCTAATTTGAGAAATATTGGCTCTTTGCAGGGCTGTACAGACTTCCTTGCACAGGTCATGAAGAATGATTTATGTCAGATCATTAAGCACTTAAGAGCCTATAACAGTGTGCAGTCTCTGAGCTCTGAGCCTGGGCTGGGAGGACAGCATTTGCACTAGAAAGGCAGGTGACTTGGGGGCAGGAGAGGAGGATTCTGGCCCTGGCCTTTAGATGTTGCTTCCCTCTCTGGACCCCAGTGATTTTTCTGTTAAATAAAGATGCTGGACTAGATCGATCATCTCTAAGGACTCTTCCAGCTTTAAGTGAAAATACATGGTTTTAATTAAAGTGAAAATGAGCTTGGCATTTTCAAATATAATTAAATTGAGTTGGAGAGATGTCTTCCAAGGGGAGGGATAGTGGTAGGATATGAAACATTATATTTATCCCACCAGTGAGACTTTGTGGACTGGGAACCAAACCTGTCTTTGAATCTGCCTTATTTGTGGTCTCCACTCTGAAGCACTCTTCTTTGGGAGATACATGTCCATGTGTCTGGAGGCTGAGGGTTGGGGCAACTCTGTCTTCCTCTCAGTGAATTTGGATGCCTGGGTGCTAGGTCAAGCTGGCTCTGCTATGTGGTTTTGGGCAAGCCACTTCCTGTCTCAGGGCTCAGTTCTGACTTTAATGTGAAGAACTGAACTTTGGTCTTGTTCAGAAAGGGCTAACATAGCAGGGGTGCCTCTGCACGTGGGAACCGGCTAGTAAACTGTTTTCTATGCTGATATTACATTTTCTCTGAATGATAAGACTGGCTCACTGAGCCTAGCTGCCCTGCAAACAGTGTTTATCCTGAACATCTGCTTGCCTCCTGGGAGGCTGGAATTTCGGTACATGCTAGACTCAGGGTATAGTAGCCCCCCTTTATCCACAGGGGATATGTCCCAAGACCCCCCCAATAGATGCCTGTGTTAGAGAAGAAAATTTTTCCTCCTAGGTTCTCTTGACTGGTCTAATAAATCAAAATGAGACAAATTAACAAGCAAAAATAACCAAATTTAATTACATGTATGTGTATGGAACCACCCCTCTTCTTCCCCCACACAGGAGAAGTTCAGAGGCAGAAAGGTAAAATGAGGTATCTATGACATCTATGACATCTTGAAGTAAGGAATGAGGTTGGGGGGGGCAGGTAACTCACAGAATGATAAGAAGAGCAGATATTCAGCAATTAGATGTTTGCCATGCCATATGTCAAAAATGATCTCTGGCAATAACTCTTATTATAGGCAAGGACCCTAAGTAAATTCTTTTAGGCACTTAAGAGGGGGCGGGCAGAAGTTTCTCCTGACCCTGCAGGGTCTCCATTGTCTTCAGTTGAAAATAACCCACACTCCAAAGTAGCACATCCTGGGGAAGCCTGTTCTGAACTCCTTCTGTCCCACCTTCGAAACTTCTGAGAAGTTTCACATTCAGGAAGTTGGGTTGGTAGACTGTGGCATCTCCTTGAGCCAACCAGCCTCTTAGTTCTGAGAACAGGTCAGTTAGGTCACACAGGGGTATCGAATGTGGGCTCCGGAAGTTAAGCCTCTGGTGTAAGCAACCAGATATTTAATAAGAGGCATTTGTATGGAAAGAAAATAGAAACAATGGTCATTGATTGAAGCCGGCTATGGTCCCACGGTCTAAGTTCTGAAAGCAGCCGAGGAAGATTTCTAGATGGCTCGCTTGAAGTGTCTTCAGATGGAGCGAGGACAGGCATGACAGTCTGATTGGTTTTCCTGGCTCACAGTTTGAATATCTGGTGATGTTTCCACAGAGCAGGCGTGAAGATTGGGCATACCTGAGCTCCTGTGGTGATTTCCCTGAAGTTTAGATCAAGTTGTCCAGCTTCAGTATTGCAAGACTCAGGAAATAGGGCAGTTTTAGTTCTTACTGATTCCAAGTTAGGAGGGTGGGAGAAAAATCGGAAACATTAGATTGGAGAATCATAGCCAGACATTGCAAGAAACTAGAATTCATTTCAGTTTACAGATAGGGGCAAAACTCAAAACATAATAACATATTAGAACCCAATATCCACAAAGGTGTGTTACAGAAACATAATTTTTCTGTATAAAATCACTCCCAGTTTTAGGAAAAAATAACCAAATTAAGAGTAAATTGTTTGCAAAATAAGTCTAGTTTCAATAAATTGGTCTGTTATTTACATATGTGCAGCAGGAATAGTAATTAACCATCTAGGTTCTGATAAATCTGCTTTGCTGGAACTGTGCATAAGGACTCTCAGATTGAACTTTTCAGGATCTCTTGAGGCAGGACAGAGTGAAATGGCCTGAGATTCCATCATACCCCTCAAAATGACATGCGATTTAAAACTTATGAATTGTTTATTTCTGGAATTTTCTATTTAGTATTTTTAGATCGAGGTGGACTGCAAGTAATTGAACACAGAAAGTGAAAACAAGGGGGATGAAACCCCTGGGGGCTGAGTCTCCAGTGCGGTAGACGCTCTGTGTGTGGTCACCACTTGCTGGGGAGGAGTTCAGCATGGCCCTCCTGACTTCCCCGCTAGGACTCCTGGAAGCTGGTGCCTGCTTTCCTTGGCATTATGCTCCGTGCTCCTTTTCCCTTGTTGGCTTTGTATCCTTTTGCTGCAACAAATCTTACCCTGGGATATAACTAACTACTAGTATATGCTACTCCTGTGAGCTCTTCTGGTGAATCACCAAACTGGGTTTGGTCTTGAGGACACATGGCATAGGAACTCTAAAACTCTCTGAAAACCTGTAAAGTAGAATTCTTTGTTTTGTTTGTTTGTTTTATTCTGAGTAAAAATTATTTCACTACCTTAGGCTTTGCGTCCCCTCCCGCCCCCCCCCTCCCCCGCCTTAGCTTGATAGTAAGAAGGTCATGGTGGAGGCAAGTGGGGGTGAGCTGGCAGAAATATTCCTGTTCTTTGGTCAAACTATAGCCTATTAGTTGGCTATTAGATGTGTGCTTTTGATTGTAAGAAAATAAATACAAGGGAGAAAGCATCAGTGCAAAGTGAGACAGTTACTAGTGTGAACCAAAGATCCTCCCCATGAATTTAACACCAACAGGAGTCCCCAATGTGGGATATGGTAAGGGGGAGACTTCATTCAGTGAAAACAGCTCAATTGTGAAACAGCTCTGCTGAAACAGCTGCATTGTGCGAGGCAGCTCAGATGTAACAGTTCTGGCTGGAATTATAGCTCCAGCCTTTAGCCCCAGCCCCAGCTGGGGAAGTACAGTATTTGGTAGAAACTGAAAGTATGCTCTGTTGAAGCTGCTATGAAGCTGGCTTATATTGAGAAGTGTGCCCACTCCTGGTCCCTGAGTGGTCCTTTCCTTTGCAAACGAGGATTTCAAAACCTAAGGTTTGGTCCAAATAACACTATTCTGATTGGTGAGAATGGAGCCACTCCGATTGGTCAGTAAAAATGCAAATGAGACTATAGCTGCACAGCTCTCATGGAATAGAGAAAGTCTCAGTTCTGTTGATTAAGTTTCAGTCCTAGGAGCTCTCTTAATAAGAGTCTACTCAGATGGCAGGAGCACAGTTCAGGAGACTTGGCAGCCCGGCCTGTGGCTTTTCCGTGAAATGCAGACTGCTTAGGGACCTCTGTAAATAATGACTGCTAGACTCTGGTTAGGAATTTGAGCCCAGTTAATCAAGAGGAGTCCTTTTTTGGCAGCTATGTTCTTCTTGGGGTAAATTCTAGGCAATTCCATTTCAGTCATTATCCTACTGGCTGTGTTTTCTCCCATATTGGTGTGTCTTACTATGTTGTTGCATTGGATATAATTGGATTTTTAAGACAGGCTATTTATAATTTTAGAGGATCTTGTTGTTTGAAGAAGTCCTTGTACGAATTGGTTCCTAATTTATCTTTGAAGTGACGCCAACATGAGTGGGGAGTATTGTGTCTTGGCATCGAGTGTTCTGACAGAAAGATGTGTACATGTTGTAGCAATGTAGGGCTTTATTTACTAGCAGTAGAAATCCCTCATGTTAATTTAAGCAAAATAAATGAGAACATGCTACAAAATGCCATTGGCTGGATCCATGGCCTCGAGTGATGTGGTCAGAATTTTGTTTCTCTCCCTCATCCCTGTCTCCTTCCTTCTTTCTTCTCCTTTCTCGGTGTCAACTTTATTCTCAGGCCAGCTCTCCAGTATGTGGTGGCCTTCAATTGTCCCTGAATGCAGGGTCAGCTCAGCATCAACTACCCCTGCTGTGAAGGGACAGAACCTCCCAAAATAAAAGATTCTTTTACCAGAAGAAGGAAGAAAGCAGAATGAGTAAAAACAACATTCTAGTATATGTGTGTATGTGGGTCCCAGGAAAAGGTATCCACAAAGTTGAGTGTTGTGAATTCTATTGATTGTTGCTAGTTGATGGATGTCTTGAGGACCATCTTCGAGTATGGAAACAGAATATGGCCTATTTTCCTGATGGGTAGTAATTGTATTAGAGGCTTGATCTGGGCCAGAAATGTATTGCAACTAGAATACTAGTCCTATCCACAAAGGATAGTAAACAGTGTTAAGTCCTCCTCCTTATGAATGTGGATGGGGTTGTCTTCATTTATATGTGTTTTCAAATGTTTTTAATTTAATCCTTGCAGTTAAATTTTGACAGAACTCAAATTCTGTTCTGTCAAGTACAGGTGAGAAGGAAGTTGCTCTGATTAAAATGAGGTCGGAGTGGGATGGGAGGCCCTGTGTGATCCCTGAAGGCTTAACAGCATGTAAGGAGTTCATTTTGAAAAACATGAGGTAGACAGGTCAGCCATGGCAGAGTTGGAAATGTTTAATTCACTGTATTCACTGTCCTGATACCCAGTTATGAGTTATTTATCAACTGAGTGGATATAAAACGGATCCTATCCGTTAAGAATTATTGTCATAAGTTCAAGAAAAACCTTGACTTCTTTTCTTTTGTTCTGGGGCATCAACACTGATTCATCTTTCATTCATAGCTCAATATCACTGAGAGATTGTTCCAATTAATGTAAAATGGCCCCAAACACAGCTTTCCATCTATAAAATCCGATCAGGGCTAAGTTGAGGCTATTTGTATCTGGAAACCAGCTTCACGGTGGGTCCTTGGCTTAGTACATTGTGGAATGCCTATAATTCCACGTTGGAGGGTTGTACCTGCATATTTGTTCTTGTGTCTGGTCACCAAGCTTCTCGTGTGAAGTTGTGTTGATTATATGCTGGATCTGCTGGTCTGTTTTGTTTGTTTGTTTGTTTGTTTGTTTTTGTTTGTTTGTTTGTTTGTTTGTTTTTGTTTGTTTGTTTGTTTGTTTGTTTGTTTTTTGCTATTGCATTCTCCTCACTGTAGAATGCTCACAGGTTGTGTGTATAGCTAATGCATTTGTTAACGTAGAAACCAGACTTAAGATCTCTTTCCTTTATTCTTGTTTCTACCTTTTATAGGCTATAATGACTCATGCTCAGGGTTAATGAAAGCTGACAATACGTTATTAAAACATAATAGACGCGGGGCACCCCAAAATACGTCAGTTAACATAAGCTTTCAAATAAAATGAGTCGCATTTGTTGAGTAAATTACCTTGTTCTATTGTAAACCTTATTAGGATCTAGTTTTATTATTTTAAGAGGTAAGAATGCTAATGCTATTAGCATTCTTGCACCTTAAAATAATAAAACTAGATAATAATAAAACTTTTACCTTTAAAAGTCAGGAGACCTGACTTTTTTAGCCACTGCCCACTATGTTCTCTGACCTTTGTGTCTACCCGGAATGTCCAGGACAAGAGCAACACTGAGAATATTTGCATTTGTTCCTCTTTTTGATTCTCCATTAGCATCATCCCCAACTAGGAGGAAACATTTCGTTGCAGACGGAGAAAGGTGCTATCTTGGGGACTTTAATTCTGGGAAATTTCTGAGTCTTTATTTTAATGTTATTTTTGTCTTTACTGAAAAATAGTGGATCTATTTCATTTTCCTCTCGAGAGTAACCCCAGGTAGTTTAAATTGCCAGCAACTTAAATCTTCATTTACATTAGCTCTTTTTGTTGAAATCCAGTTTAAGTCTCTGATGGAAAGCAGTTATATAGTAACTGATTCACAGGGGCCATATCAAAAGTGGTTAGGCTCTTCTTGCTTTGGTGGTGGCATGAACCTCCGTCTCCACCTTGGAAATACATGCAGGCACACACACAGTGAGACAGCCAAAGCTTACAAAAGGACACACAGTGAAATGGAGCATCCTTTCAACCTCATTACCCACTTCCCTGAAATTTTATCTGCACATGCATGCATTTATTTATGTATACATACACATATGTTTTAATAATCACTCTCTGAATTACCTTGCTCTATCCACTCACTGCATTTTGCAGCATTACAAATCTTTTTCAAGAGCTTAATGATATCTCATAGTATAAATTATTAAATCACTCCCTTATAAAAGGATGCCTAAGTGATTAATGATTTGCTGTTATACATCTGTAATAAACACTCCTGTATGTATTATTTCTGCACCTGTGCCAGTACAAGGAAAGAATACGTTTCTCAAAGTAGAACTGCTGGGTTCACTGAATGTCTAATTTGCATTTTGTGAAACATTTTCGAAGTTTCCTTTCAAAGAAATTTCCTCACTGACATTGAATGAGAGGATTTATATTCCCACACCCTCACCAACACTCAGCATTTAAAAAAAGCTTTTACTTTTGGCATTCTAATAGGTGAAATAGAACTGATGTTTTCTTTTAGTCAGTTTTGCTGTCTTATGTTTATTGGTTGTTGTAGATTTTTTTCTGAAATTGCTTGTTTCTGTCCTTTCCTCATTTGTCTTTTTGATTTTTTTTAAACACTGATTTGAAAGTAATCTTTTTAAAAACTAAGGTATAATAGACATACAGAAGAGTCCACAGGTCAAAATTTTGCTGTTTGGTGAATTGCCATGAAATGAACACACCTGTGTAACCACCACTCACTCTCACTCACCTTTATACCCAAGAAGGCCTTCTCCTGCCCCCTTCTGGTCACTACTCCGTGCCCCAGGGGTAACCATCACCTGTATTTTACCCTATATATTGCTTTGTCTGTTTTTGAATGTTATACAAACAGAACCATAAATAGATTATCTGTCCAATGAATGCTTTTGTGTTTCCCTTCCTTTCCTCTTATCATTTATTTGTTGTGATTCATACATATAGTTGCAAGTAGCTATAATTCATTTATTGTCACTGTTGTATAGTGTTCCATTGGTGAATATACTGCCTATTTATCCATTCTACTATTGAACATTGTATCATTTCCAATTTTGATAGCTGTGAACATATTTTCATATATGTATTGGTCATTTGTGTATCGCCTTTCATGAGGAGCTTGCTAGGTCTTGATCATATGCCTGCTGAGTTGGTTTTCTCTGCCTTACTGATTTGTAAGACTTCTTTGTGTACTCTGGATATAGTCTGCTGGTGACTATAACTATTGTAGTGATGTAGTTCAGGCTCCCTTTGGTGTGATGTAGTTTAAAAGAACTTGCTGTTTTAATGGGGTGTTGTGATGTAGTTTAATATTTCCTTTTCTTATGAATGCATTTATGTCTTATTTAAGAAATCTTTTCCTTCCGCCAAGATGAAGAAAATATTCTCATACATGATATCATGATATTTCAGTTATCTCCGGTGTTATCTTGTACTTAGCACATGTATGTATACAATTGTTTTTGTGTAAGGTGTGAGGTAGGGTCAATGGCTCAGGACCTTTTATTAAAACTATCTTTCTCCCCTCCCCACACCCCCACATGTACTTCAGGAGTATCTTTCTTATAAACCAAGTGACAATATATGCATGGATCTTCTTTTGTTCTGTGGTATTTTTTTTGTTTAACCTTGTGCCAACATTATTGTTTTAATTACTGTAGCTTTGAAATAAATATTGATATCTGGGAGTGACTATTTTCCAGGTGTGTTGTTGTTCGGTTTTGTCTTGGATTGACTCTTCACTTTCCACTTAAACTTTAGAACCATCTTATCAATTCTCTCACAAAAAATTGAATTTTTTAAAAATAATTTTTTAATTATAGCTGACATACAACATTGTATTAGTTTTAAGGTACAATATCGTGATTACACATATAACTTATGAAGTGATCCCCTCGATAACTCTAGAACCCATCTGACACCCTACATAGCTATTACAATATTTGTGACTATATTCCCTATGCTGTACTTTCCATCCCTGTGACTATTTTGTACCTACCAATTTGTACTTCTCAATCCCTTCCCATCCCCCCAACTATTCTCCCATCTGGCAACCATCAAAATGTTCTCTGTATCTATGAGTTTGTTTCTGTTTTGTTTGTTCATTTATTTTGTTTTTTTTGATTCCACATATAAGTGAAATCATCCGGCATTTGTTTTCTCTGTCTGACTTATTTCAGCACAATACCTTTTAGGCCCATCCATGTTGGCAGATGGCAAGATTTCATTCTTTTTTATGGCTGAGTCATATTCCATTTATATACGTAGCACTTCTTTATCCATTTGCCTATTGATGGGTCCTTAGGTTGCTTCCTATCTTGACTATTGTAAATAATGCTGCAATGAACATATATCAGATGTACATGTCTTTTCAATTTAGTGTTTTGGTTTTCTTTGGATAAATACACAGAAATGGAGTTGCTAGGTGCTTCTTTGTCTCTCTTTATAGCCTTTGATTTAATGTCTGTTTGTCTGGTATAAGTATTGCTACCCAGATTTTGTTGTTGTTTCCATTTTCATTAAATACCCTTTTTCATCCCTTTACTTCCAGTCTGTATGTGTCTTTTGATCTGAAGTGAGTCTCCTACATAGACAGCATGTATAAGAGTCTTGTTTTCTTACCTATTCAGTCACCCTGTATCTTTTGATTGGAGCATTTAATCCATTTGCTTTTAAAGTAATTGTTTGTAGATATGTTATTGCCAGTTTATTATTCAATTTTTTATCCTTTTTTTTCTTCTCAAAGAAGTAACTTTAACGTTTCTTATAATACTGGTTTGGTGGTGATGAACTCCTTTAGCTTTTCTTGTCTGGAAAGCTCCTTATCTTTTCTTCAATTCTAAATACTATTTTTGCTGGATAAATATTGATTGGATTTTGATTGCCAATGTTCAGTCTTCTAATTCATTAACATGGTATGTCCCTCCATATGTTTAATTATCTTTAATGTTTCCCAATAGTATTTTATTATTTTTCTAGGTAGAGATTTTACACATTTTTCATTAGTTTATTCTTATTCTTAGTATTTTATTTTTTATGCTGTTGAAAATAGTGTCTTTTTAAAACTGTGTTTTCTTACTGTTTGTAGCTAAAATAGAAATAACTGATATTTGTGTATTGACTTAGTATCTGGTGGCCTAATGCATCCTGAATTCACTTACTGATTCTTTCTGGTTCCCTGGCTCTGTCTGCCAGTTAGTTAGCCAGGACCTCACTGTTCTCATGACTGGGGCTTTGTGGAGAGCAGGGGCCTGAGGAAGCAGCATGCAGCTTGAGTTCGAGCAGCTTTTCTCACGGGGCTTTACATCCATCCTGGCAGTCCACCTTGGGAGCGTCTCCCACCTGTGAGCCAGAGAAGACTGCCCGTCTAACACTGCAGCCTCTGTTTCTCTCACTGGAAAAGCCATTGGGTTTCCAGCTGCCTGGTCCTTACACCAGTGGCTGTCTTACACCAGCAGCTATTCCTTTGGGTTCACCTCCCTTGCTCCCTGGTGTGTGGAATGTGGGGAAAGGGCTCGGAAGTGGATGCTGCAGCTCATCCCCCAACTTGGTATTGCGTATAGGGGGTCATTGTTTGGGCTTTTGATGATGGTACCACCGTATTCAGAATAAGATGTGATTGGGGAATGTTGTCAGCTCTCAGTACCTTCCTTTAGTGTAATGTAAACTTTAATGTATGTGGTAGGTATTCTTTACAACTTGGGGATTGAAGCTGGCTTTTTCCTAGTTTCTTTGACCATTCTGCTCTTTCTCTGGTTTTCTGTGTTCCTCCTTACTTTGGTGGTTTTTATAGAGGAGAGCTGTAGAGAGGGGAGGGAGCAAAAGGCCTTTATTCTGCTATATTTAACTTTTATTCCCTCAGTGATAATGTTAATGGTCTTCTAATGACTTTGGTCAGCTCAAATGAGTAAATATTTATTCAGCACCACTATTTTAAGCCAAGTCTTTGAGGTCTTATTCAATGTACTCCTCTTCCCCACAATATGTTCTGTTTTTCAAAAAAAGTTCCTGGCAGCTCTTTAAACCCAAGAGGTCTAATGTGTGGTGTGGTGTCCGCAGGGTCAAAGGACCATCTTAGTGACTGGCATGGATGATCCATGCTGTTGCCAGCTCTCGTTGCCCATGGTACTAGCTTTTGATTTTTGCATGAATTAATCATTATATAATGGTAGATAAGAACCAGACATTATTACTAGGGTTTATTGATTCCTGAAGTACGTATTGCTCAACAAGCATTTGTTGAGTGAGTGCCACCTGTGTGCTGGAGCTTTCATAGGCCCTGGAGATAGAGAACTGAATATAATATACCCCTGACTTCAAGTTTTCATATGCTGCCTGGAGGAGACACAGGGTCTTTGTGTGATAAAGTGAGGGCAATAGGAGCAGAAGGCTTTGGGTACCAGAGGAGAGACACTGAGCCAAGTTAGAAATAATGGACTGGGAATGAGCATTCAGGTTTCGAATTCCCAGCAACCAGAACAGCAATTAGAACAGAAGGCTGGAGAAGACAAACGGTGAAGGTCCTGCTTTATAAATTTTTCCACTGACTCTGTCTTCTACTCAATGAACACTTTATTTACAAGACAAAAGTAGCAGTGTTCTGAAATTAAGGGATAGTTAGGGCTTTGGGAGGCATATTTCATCAAAACGTTAGGCAAGTAATTGCTGCATCCCCAGCTCATTGTGTGCCATGAAGATGCTTCATAAATGTTTGTTTATTGAATGGAAGAATGATTGGTGAGCTCAGGCCCCCCTGTTGGTCTGGGCAGGGCGGGTTGCAGGAAAGGGTTGAGTGTCTGAGGCTGTCCCACTAACTTGGGTGAAAATGTGGCTGGGCCTCCACCCACAGGCAATAGACTACTTTCTTGAGAGTGGTGCTGACATCGTGGGAAACCACAGCACAGGCAGGAATAAAATTACACTTAAGGGAGAATATGCGATCGACGGGCAAGAACGATTCTCCTACCATTAGTTCTGGCGAGTGAGGTCTTTGGAATAAATGTAGCACCAAGTGAGGGTGGATTGTGTACTCCATTGAAGGTAGTTCATAAACATTCATAAAAGTTGGGTAAGCATGGCTTTGAGCAGCTCTTCTTTCTCTCTCGTCCCAGTCTGTAGAAGAAGCAGTGTGAAAGCGTGCTGTGCGCTTGAAGAAACCCCCGCATGCAAACCTAGGCTCTTGGCTTTTTGTCTGTGAGCGAGTGCCTTCTGTTTGTGTGACCGCAGAGAACCTGTCTGCACTGGGTCTCTCCTTGTCAAGTAGCAGTTGTCCAACTCACATTCTGTAACACGGATTCCCGCTCTGGAATGGGGGTCGGTGAGTTCCATGAAGCAGAGCCATCGTGGGTTGTGGTGGGGACAGTGAGGGCCCTGGTCCCAGGTGGACACTCTCCTTGGGTTGTTCTTATTCTGATTTTTCCCCTCGTGTACAATTCTCTGCTGCTCATGGCTTTCTGGGTTCAGGGCTGTTCTTGCTCTTCCCATAGTGCTTGGTCGTTGTCAGTCAGATGCTCCAAGTTCTCCTTAAAAGAATGGTGGTTATTGAGGCTGCTTTCATCGTTATGCCCACAGAGTGCCGGCGCTACTCCATCTGCTCAGGGAACGGCTGCCTGGAGCACAGCTGGGCCTCTTGGTGATGAACCTTGGTCCTTTCTGCTTCTCCCTGAGCTCCCTGTTCACTGCGAGTTAGAGCTAAGGTACTATTTCAGTCAGTCAATCTGAATGCTTTCATGTGTTCAGGCTCTGATCTAGGCATTTGGGGACCATCAGGGAACAAAGCAGTTCAAATGAGTAAATATTTATTCAGCAAAGCTTCCAGCCCTTATAGAGCTTATAGAGCAGATGGTACACAATAGTCATAGGTAAGTGAATCAAATAGTGTGGTAGAAGATGGCATGTGCTCTGGATAAAGAAAAGGTAGAGCAAAGTGGCAAGGAGCTAAGATTTGGAGCGGGGACAGGTTGCAATATTAAATAAGGTGGACAGCATAGGCCTATGAGGTGATCTGTGACCAGAGCCCCAAAGGAGATGAGGGAGTGGCCAGGCACATCCTTGGTGAGAATGCATCAAGCAGAGGTGTGAGTTAGACCCGGGCCTGGCAGGGGCACGCAGCCTGTGGGGAGGTCCGTGAGGAGCCACTGGGGCAGGAGTGGAGTGAGCGGGCAGGGGAGGAGGTCAGCGCTTGGCACCTTATCCATTATAATAACTTTGCCTTCACCCCGAGTGCAACAGGTAGAAGCGCTTTGGCTGCATGTCAAGAATTCTGAGGCAGAGGTACAGGTAGGGGGACAGGAGGACATATGGGGGTCCAGGCAAGACATTTTGGTAGTTGCTTCCTGGTACAACCTGAATGCAAGTGCATCTTTTATTGCAAAATGGCCCAGGTCACTATCAAGTGACACTCCCCGCCCCCCCCCTCCCCCCCGAAGACCCTCAAGGGCAATATCTTACAACCTCTTCAAGCCCACTCTTGCTGTGGATTGCACAGATTATTCTGGGGGAGGGACTGTGGCCACTGTTTGTATGTGACCACCTACCTCCTGGTCATGTGAAAGAAAGAGAGACTCGTGATCATCCCTGAGGTCTTGGCAGGGGTGTGCCTGCCTGTAGACTCACAGAGTTCAGGTTAGGTGGGCAGTGTCCATAGCCTGCTGGAGCTAATGAATGGTTCTTGAGTTCTAGAGAAGACAAAGAGCTCTCAAAGAATGGCCTACGCTTTGGGTACTATATATTTTTTTAAATATATTTTCATTGATTTCAGAGAGGAAGGGAGAGGGAGAGAGAAATAGAAACATCAATGATGAGAGAGAATCATTGATTGACTGCCTCCTGCACACCTCCTACTGGGGATTGAGACCACAACCTAGGTATGTGCCCTAACCCTGAATGGAACCATGACCTCCTGGTTCATAGGTCAATGCTCAACCATTGAGCCACAGCAGGCAGGCAATAATTTGCTGAGAGCCAGACCTTATAGTAGAAAATACTGGAGGCCACTGTTCATGCGGCACAGTGAGTATTTGCCAGGCATTTGCTGGGAATTGCTTTCCCTTAAGCCAGTGGTTCTCAACATTCTGGCCCTTTAAATACAGTTCCTCATGTTGTAACCCAACCATAAAATTATTTTCGTTGCTACTTCATAACTGTAATGTTGCTCCTGTTATGAATCGTAGTGTAAATATCTGATATGCAGGATGGTCTTAGGCGACCCCTGTGAAAGGGTCGTTCAACCGCCAAAGGGGTCGTGATCCACAGGTTGAGAACCGCTGCCTTAAGCTGCTCATGAGCTACATCTAAAGTCTCATACCCAGCCTACTGGGGCAGATACCCAGGGGGGCCAGGTAGGTGGGAGAGGCCAGCTGGATCTAATGCTGAGGGACAGGCAGGTGCCCAAGATCGCATGCCCCATCTGAACACAGCGCTGGCACCTCAGGGAGAAAGGGCCAGTGTGCCTTGGCAGATATGTTTTTCCTGGGAAGCCAAAAATCTAGGTATGTTTTTCTTTTCTTTTTTTTTCCTTTTTAAATTTGTGAGGGCTCCTGATTTTAAAATGTTGGTAGCCAATCCTGATATTTGAATAAGACTGTGTAGGTTAAACAAAACCTTCCAGATCTTTGCAGATTTTGGTTTGTGCTGATGAACTACAGAGTGAAGTCATGGTGCTGCAGCCCGGGGAGTTTTGTTGATTTGTTTTTCAAACTGCTTGGTCCTCATTTCCTTCAGTGATGACTGAGTTCAACATCCCATCACAGGTTTCTGGAGTGTGTTATAATCCCATTAGAGTGGGAGGGCATTAGGAAGCTATTGGAGGTTTCCTGCTGAAGTGAGTTTGGACATAATCAATGAACTTGTTCCCTCTTAGCTGCACCTCTTCTGCCTGGGTAGTAGCATGATGATGAAGGTGGCGATGGAAAGATGCGTTCTCAAGTTGGATTAGGGCCATGGCTGTGGGTGTGGTTGCCAGGCTTCTGTGTGACTGGGATGGTCTAATTAAAGTGGGATTGATTTATTAGCAGAGCTTCACTGGTCAGATAATTTAGCAAGTTGGAAGTGTTATGGGGCCTGGGGTGTTGATAAAGAGTGCTAAGGCTCAAGATAATTATTGCCTGACTTGGGAGAGGATGACAGCTGGGCCCTTATTGTTGCTACGACAAACTAGCCTGGGACGGGAATGGCACTCTTTGTTTAATGTTCCTTGTTGAGGGGCTCTGGGCATTGACCCTCAGTTGCCTTGCTGGCACTCTCTCCTCCCTGGGCATTTCCAAGGCACTTGTCTGGACCTCCACAACCCTCTGTACAGCCCGCTGATTATTCAGCTGCGTGATTTGCATTTGGCTTTGCCCTAACAATGGGTTGCCTGGGTCCCTCCACTTTCCAGCTGTCTTTTTGTTTGAATTTGAGTTTCCAGCTGACATGCTTTCTGGCCTGAATGCAGCCTAGTTAAAGAAGGCCTGGTCTTTAGCCAGATCGTGTAAATATTTATTCAAGACTTCTGTTGCATGTGTGCTTCTGGAAATGTAGCCGTGATTACCCGCTTGACACATCAATGAAAGTAGAGTGCAGGACAAGCAAAATCTTGGGAGGCAGGTTGTCCCTTAGACAGGGAGTGAATTTTTGCTTGTGTTCCACATCCTGGCTTGCCTGACCCTCCACCGTGCTCTGGTGAACTGTTTGGGGAATTAGCAACCCACTCATGTAGATGGATTTCAGATCTTGGGTGTCGTAAAGACATGTAAGGTAGTTAGACACGTTCATGAGCTCACAGTGCACTGACCCAGGTGTGCATCACAAACCTGATTTCTGCTATTTTTTTTTAGATCTTTGGTTATATTGTTATGAGTTGGGTAATGTCCCCCCAAATAAAATGGATATTTTTCTGATTGAAGGGCTATCTACAATGGTTATAGAAAATGTGGAAAATATAAAAAGGTTGAAAGAAAAGAAATCCACTCACATATTTCTACCCACCAAAGATTAACCACTGTTGCCCTAACCGGTTTGGCTCAGTGGATAGAGCGTCAGCCTGCGGACTGAAGGGTCCCAGGTTTGATTCCAGTCAAGGGCATGTACCTTGGGCATGTACCTTGGTTGCGGGCACATCCCCAGTGGGGGGTGTGCAGGAGGCAGCTGGTTGATGTTTCTCTCTCATCGATGTTTCTGGCTCTCTGTCCCTCTCCCTTCCTCTCTGTAAAAAAATCAATAAAATACACATTTTTTTTAAAAAAAAGATTAACCACTGTTATATGTTGAGGGATTTTTTTTCAAGTTGTTTTCAATGCATTTTTTTTAAACGTAGTTGTACTGTGGAACTATTTATATCACATATAATCTTGTATCTTGCTCTTTTTTAAAAAATATATTTTATTGATCGTTTACAGAGAGGAAGGGAGAGGGATAGAGAGTTAGAAACATCGATGAGAGAGAAACATTGATCAGCTGCCTCCTGTACACCCCCCACTGGGGATGTACCCAAAACCAAGGTACATGCCCTTGACCGGAATCGAACCTGGCACCCTTCAGTCCGCAGGCCGACGCTCTATCTACTGAGCCAAACCAGTTAGGGTGCTCTCTTCCTTTTTTAAAATGTGTTTTTTTATTGATTTTAGAGAGAGAGGGAGAGGAAGAAGGGAGAATAAGAGAAACATCAATGTGAGAGAGTAACATCGATTAACCAGTTACTTCTTGTATGCACCCTGACCAGGGATTGAGCCAACAACCTGGGCATGTGCCCTGACCGGGAATTGAACCAGCGACCTTTTTTGGTGCATGGGACGACGCTCAACCACCTGAGCCACACCGGCCAGGACTGTATCTTGCTCTTTTGTACCTAATTTTTTGCTCAAACTATAAGGAAATCTATTATCGGATTCGTGCACTGGTGGGAGGCATGGCCTGCAGGGATTGACCTGCTGTGGGAGCACTGCTCATCCCCTTCAGCTGAGTGGCTGTGGACCCACCCTCTGAATGGCTGCTCCCTGGTCTAGCATCTTCCATGGAGCTGAGCACTCACCTCTCCAGGAAACCTGGTTGGGGTCAGGCCCAGGGACAGTAGCACTGAGAGGCAGCAGAGTAGGCCTCAGTCCCGCAGAGTAGGCCTCAGTCCCGCAGCAGCCACCAACCGAACTGCCTTCCAGCCTCCGGGGTCAGCTCTTGGAGCCCAGCAGCAGTGCTGTGTGGCCTGCAGGCATTTGGAGGAGGTGACAGGGAGCTAGGAGGAGGGGGAGCCTGGGGCCAGGAGGCAACGATTGCAGCCCAGGTTCCTGCCTGACAGCCTGGGGTTCGCAGCTGGAGAAGCCGCTCATCCCCGTCAGCCGAGTGGCGCTCCCACTGTGGGAGTGCACTGACCACCAAGGGGCAGCTCTTGTGTTGAGCGTCTTCACCCTGGTGATCAGTACGTGCCATAGCGACTGGTTTACAGGTCGTCCTGGTCATTCTGCTGTTTGGTCGCTAGGTTTTTATTATATAGGATAACTTTCCTCTCCTCCCTCTTGCTGAATAGCTTCAAACAGGCCAGGCACTTTGCCTCAGGGCCTTTGCATGGACTCTTCCCATTGGAAGGTTCTTCCTCTAAGTGACTGCATGGCTCATTCCCTCACCTCCTTTAAGTCTTCGTTTGAATGTCACCTTCTCTGTAAAGCCTGTCCTGACCTCTCCATTCAGTCCGCACCTATATTAGCCAGACCCATCATGTCCCAGTACTGATGGCACCAAATATAACACCTGTTTATCATCAATAGCATTATTCTAACTAATACGCTAATATAAGCATTAAAGAACACTACTTTTTGTAAACATTTTAAAAATAGCTACATGTAGCCTATTTTTCCTTTTTATTGAATGTATTGGGGTGACACTGATTAACAAAATTATACAGGTTTCAGGTGCACAGTTTTTTAAACAAGCCATACTTTAACCATTACCCTACTGCTGGACATTTAGATTGTGTTTTGTGATTATAAATTACATAAACCTGCTATGAACCTTTTGTGTTTAAAGAATTTTTCCATTTCTTAGACATTAAAAGAGATTCTTGGACATGGGATTACTGTGTCAATGTTTATTGTATTAAGACATTTGGCTACAAGTGATACAAACTCAACTCAAACTGGCTTAAGCAAATTAAGACAAATTATTGGCTGATGTATTTGAAAAAATGCAGGGGATGAACTTCAGGTCGGGCTGATTCCGGAGGCTCAGCCCATGTCATCAGTGGTCTGGTTTGTGTCTCATATCTTTAATATCTGCTTTCCTCTGTGTTGGCTTTATTCTCAGGCAGCCTCTTCCCATTGAGGGCAAAATTGCTACCTGAAGCTCTGTTTTTATCCTACCAACTGTAGCTACACTTTCCTTTAAAAAGACACCTGTTCCCAATATTTTCAGCAAAAACTCAGGACTGATTCTCATGGGCTCAGGTTGAATTGTGCCACCTTTGAATCACTCACTTTGGCCATAGGACAAGGATACACTAGAGCAGCGGTTCTCAACCTGTGGGTCTCCAAACTGTGGGTCGCGACCCCTTTGGAGGTCGAACGACCCTTTCACAGGGGTCGCCTAAGACCATTGGAAAACACATATATAATTACATATTGTTTTTGTGATTAATCACTATGCTTTAATTATGTTCAATTTGTAACAGTGAAAATACATCCTGCATATCAGATATTTACATTACGATTCATAACACTAGCAAAATTACAGTTATGAAGTAGCAACGAAAATAATTTTATGGTTGGGGGTCACCACAACATGAGAAACGGTATGAAAGGGTCGCGGCATTAGGAAGGTTGAGAACCACTGCGCTAGAGTGTGGAGAATGATGTCATTCACCAAAGCACACAGTCTGAGGTGGGGGAGGTGCTATTTCCCAGACACTCAGGGTGCTCTGACCCAAATGGGGAACAGGCATTGGGCAGGTCCCAATCTACAGATCTTTATTTTACTTATGAACAGTTTATGGACTTTGTGTTTTAGTGAGTAAGAGAGAGAGCTCAGAAGCAAGAGGAGCCCAAATACATCCTAAGCACACACTTTCGGGTACATAGGATCAGCCTGATCAGACGGCAGTCAACCTCTACTCTCACCACTGGGTGGTAAGAGGCAGGAGACCCGGCCTGGGCTCCCTGGGAATGAGGCTCCAATGGCCTGTAATTGCAAGCCTCGGAGGCTGGTGATGGCCACCGGCTCCCTAAGTGCATGTTTAAGTTATGAGCAACGAGGGCAAGTTCTAAATGTGAGGAGCAATATACAGATCTTGTAACATAGAAACCCACGCCTGAAACCTTTATGTTCATGTTGACCAATGCCGCCCCAATACATTTAATAATAATAGTAAAAGATATGAAAATAAAAAAATGTGAGGAGCAGAAACGTTCTTGCAAGTTTCCCCAGGGGATTCTGCCAGCAGCACCGCCCAGATGACTACGGAGGCTGCTGACAGTCGGCACTCATTGCAGAGCAGCTGTGGTGTTTGTTAAGCAGGCCCCGCACTGAGTGCTGACAGCCTCCGTGACTTCATTATCCTCAGCCCTCTGGCCCCTGCCTCCACCCGGGGCAGTTTTCATAGGAGAGCTCCACTCACGGCTGCCCAGTTGCCTGTCTCTCCGCAGACCTTGCCAGCTTGCAGCATAATTGTCTGTTGGCCACTGTTAAATGCCAGCCTGCCCTACAGGCACTGCTGGACTTGTGTCGGACCCCGGAGCCGTGGTGGCTTTCAGCTGCCCTTGGCCAAGTACCTGTGGGGCTCCAGGGGCACCTACCTGGTCATCTCTGCCTTGGTGTGTCCTTCTGCCCGGCTGGGCCTGCTGTTCTCTAAGTGGAACCCATGCTTAGCGGGAGGGAAGTGGGAAGCGTCCTGATGAAAACCTCACAGTTTGCTCTCTTGCTGTGGGAGAGGGGCTGTCTGAACCATCCCTTTCTTTTGAGTCCATCCTTACCCCAGAATGGGGATGTGTCACGTCCAGCTGCAGGCCGGGGAAAACAACCCATGACATTCCACGCTTCAGAAAGTCCTAGAAGGCACCGACCTCTTCCATTCGGTCCTGTGGTGGTGACCATTGGCTGCTGTTTCATTGTGGGGACTGGGGAGGTGCTCACAGAGGGAGGCTGCCTGAGCCAGGGCCATGGGCGTGCCCTTGTGCACCCAGGGTTCTTCATGCCATTTTCTCCCTTTCCACCTCACCCGGGACACTTGGTGAAGCCAATTTATAAACAAATGATTCATGATCATCCTTCCTTTCTCTGCGGGACTGGGGTTAACCTGGAGCCCTCTTGCTCTCATTTGCTTTGGTGCACGGGGTAGAGTGGTGTGAGCATTCCATTGGGCAGGCGGAACTCTCACACAGACATGACCCTCCAGCATACTTCCTGCATGGTTGAAAACATGCTCATTGCCTCTGGCTACGTCAGGGAAAGAGACTCCACCATTCAATGACCAGCTCATTTGTTGGAGTCCAGAGTCTCTGAAATCCGGGTCCTTGTTTTCTCTGTATAACCGAGTGGGTGTGCACCTCCGAAGTCTCCAGCCCGCTGTAGACATGTGTGGTGTCACCAGATAACTCAGTTCAACTTTTAGAGTGATGGTGCACTGCCAGGAGCGCAGGTGAGGGAGTGCTCTTCTGGCTGTGCCCTCCAGGCGATGGGGCCCAGGCAAGCAGCACAGGTGGAGTCAGAGCAGGAGCTCCACGGGCGGCTCTTCCTCATCCATTGTGTACGTCCAGCATCTGTGGAAGATGCTAGATGTTCAAAAGGTTCCCACTGCTGATAAACAAGTAACTGAGAAAAGAAAGCACAGACCTTAGATGTTCTAAAACAGGTTGTAAAGGAAAAACCAGATACTCATTTTGACTTGTTTCTATAAGAGTCAGTTAACAGTTTAATGAACAGTTACTGAGCTCCTGCTGCCGGGGGGCTCAGGGCGACCCCCTGAGGGATCTGCTGCCTGTTGTGCACATGCCCACGTGGCCTGTAGATTGAGCTCTTCGGGAAGGTCTGGTGCCCCTGGCACTGCACCCTTCTGTTGCCTGTGGGAGTTACTGTTGGTCACTGCACGCACCTGCCTCTGCCCTTCTCTCTATGCCAGCACGCGCATCAGCAGGGACAACTGGAGTAGCCCCTGTCAGAAACAGAGGGTCAGGAATGTAATGGGTGGCACTCCACAGCCCGAGGACTGGGCGGTGGCCAAGTCTCAGAAAGGGCTTGGGAACTGTATCCGTGCTTCTCTCTCTGCTCTTCAGTCCTGATGGCAAACCACGGCCAACCCCAGTTCCAGTGATTGCAAGTTTCAATTCCTGCAGCATCACTTAACCAAGTAGACTCTCTCCGTCTCAATTCCTGACTCACAGACAATGAAATAAGCTTGCTTCACATTGGGTCAGACGACCCCTTGTGCTTGGGGCAGGGGTACGAAGGAGAGCAGGGCTGTCTAGAACTCATTTTTGGCCGATGGGTGGACGAGAGAGTGAGTCCCGAGAAGGGACACGTGGTGAGCTGAGTGGGAGCCTTGACCTCTGTCTCCTATGCCCACACCTCTCTCACTCCCCGGTGAGCACTTACAACGCCTGGGCCGGGACAGTCCCCTCCACAGCTCTGCTGACCCACTGGGTAGAGTTTCATTTTCATTGGAGGGTGGACTTATGCTTGTTAAATATTGAGAACTGCCTTTATTAAGTTAAATTGAGACCAGTCTTTAAAGCTGAACATTGGTTGGGCAGAGAACAGATCACAGAATTCGGCAAAAGTGCTACCTAATTGACTTACCCCCCAAAAGATTGACTTTTGAATGCGGATAAATGCTTTAATTATAATTGTTACATCTACATTTGTAGACATCTGTCACTTAAGATCATTTGTTACCGTTTTCCCAAGCAGTTTTGTTGAGGTCTACACTAGATTTAAACTCTGATGGGCAAGGGCACATGCATGGAGAAACCACCAGTTACTTTATTAGGGGAACAGTTTGGGTGATTGCACTTTTACTTTGAAAGTTTAATATAGTCCCCAGCTCTCTATCCCAGTTGCCAAATTCTCCAAGTCTCGGTGGTCGTTTGACTGACAACTGCTTACGCATTTTCACTCTGAAACTGGCCCCTTGGCGCTCAGAGCACACTGGAGGGACGCCATTGCAGGCGGAGTCTGGAGTCTCTCCTCACTCTTTGCACTTTTTAGTTCTCAGAGTTTACAGCCACAGTTAACTTTTAACTTTATTCTCTTGGAACTTTTCCATTGATGTTTAAAAGGGCAGATCAAATGTGTTAATAGACTCATGAATGAGAGAACATATCCATGAGGTCTTGAAATATTCTGAATAATATTTTCTTTCTTTTTAGCTGTCTCCGTTATGAGGTACAGCGCCTCTGCTTTTGGGTTTGCAGTAAGTAACCTGAAATGTACTTTTATGAAGTTGTGCACGTTTTTCCTGAGCCCACGGGTCTCACCTGGGCTCTCAAGGAGAGGGTGGTTAGCAGGTGAGAGCTTCACATGACAAGCACACCGTCTATGGAGATCTCTTCTAGGTGGATTAGCATTCAGCAGAAGTGAACTGCAAGGAAGCTGCATAACCCTCCAGAACAGAGGGGACCGCATTTCCCACAGCTGGTTGCAAGGGTGTTTTAGGGTGTTAGCCCTTTCCCCCCAAGGCTGTCAGGTGGACAATGGGACACGCGGGAGCGAAGGCTTTGCTGTGCAGGCAGAGGTGTGGGCGTCAGGGGCTGCTGCTGCTAGGATCAGTCCGCCTGCAGCCGGACCCGGGCAGCCTGACCTGGGGAGCCTGACCCCCGCCTGCTTCCTCATGGGAGCTGCAGAGAGAAAACGGTCTCAGGTGTTTCACGGGCTGGGCATGCCGAGCACTGGGTGGAGCTGCCCCACGTCCCCTCCGGGTGCTTGTAACTTTCCAGGTGAGAGGGGTGCTGAGGCACAGTGACTCCAGGAGAGCCCTTGTAAACACCCCTCCGGCGCAGCTGTGGGTTCCCTGGGCCGCAGGGTAGGTGTTCCTGCCCACAAACCCACTTCTTCCTTTTGTTGTGAAAACTTAAGGTTTTGGGGGTTGCAGACCTTTTCAGAATCTTTAGAAGGAGTGCACTGTCTGTCCAGAAATACACGCACACCACATACATGCACACACAACACACAACACACATACACGCACAACACATTCTCACACACAGCACGCAACACACATACACACGCACAACACATTCTCACACACAACACACAACACACACACACACGTGCACACACATATTCTCACTGTTGTTCTTACAGTGCTCTCTTCCCCTTCCTTCACCTCCCTCTCTCCTCCCTCACACATTCACTCATTCATTCAAACAAAAGCACTGAATTGTATATACAATTTCAAAGTGTTTGCAGACAGCACAGGGCCCTTGGGTGACCACCCTCCCCCTGGCCCCCATGTAGAACAATCCCATTGAAAGCCAGAAACAGATTCCTCACCCTGAATATTGTACTTGGGGTAAACAGGGAAATGCTGAGATGCTCTTGCTTGCTGTGGGGAAACCAGTTTCAGGGTTCAAACCCGTGTGCTCCCCCATATCTGCAGAGTGCTGGCAGCCAGGCTGGGGCCAGACCACCACGCCATGGAGCGTGTTTCCCAGGCCCGGGGCGCAGTGCGGAATCTGAGGAGGAGGAGCTGGCGTGTGGGGTGCCCAGGCCCACTGTTGGCTCTGAGGTCACTTGCTCAGATGTTCTGAGTCACAGAATCGTTGCTTTGTGTCTTCAGCCCTGTCCTGTTAACTCAGGAAAAGCACTAATGCCATGTCTCCTTCTCCTAGTTTGATGCTGTCCTCGATGTCCTGTCATCGGCAATCGTTCTGTGGCGCTACAGCAACGCGGCCGCCGTGCACTCTGCCCACAGGGAGTACCTGTAAGTGCACTTCGCCTTCCTCCGGGCTGCAGCACAGCTTACCCTGCAGCTTTGGCCCCGGTGACAAGAATAAGGTCCCGATTTGCCTTTGAGAATGGCTGGCTGGTGTGATGTCAGCCATATGATGGGCCCCTCTGCAGTGGTCAGCGCGATGGGTGTCCCTTTATAATACTCTCTGCTTTTGAGTTTGGAGTGAACATTTGTGTGCTCATTTGTCTGTCTATCCATCCATCCATCGATTCCTTATTCTGCCTATCCCTCCATCCGCGTTCTCTTGTGTTATTGGATTCTTTGCTCCCTTGAATTGTCACGCTTTTGTCTTCTTTTCTGAGTACAGTGAGTTCCCCAGGGTGATTTCCAGAAGATGTCTTGAGGGCATTATAACTTATTCTACTTGTCTGCCTAATGTCTTACCAGAGGATATTGCTTGCCTCAGTCTCCGTGTCCTGTGGGGGATAGTGCTGACTTTGGGGGATTTGTGTTTGTGGCCATAGAACGTGTGTCTTTCCCAGCTTCCATTTCTTTATCCCATTTGGAATCTTCAGGGCAACAACAGCACGGGTTCCAGAGTGAGCTTTCTTGGCTTTGAATCTCAGCTCCCCCACGTGTTACCTCTGTGACTGTGGGAAACTACTAGCTGCCCTGTGCCTCGTTTCCTCGTCCAGAAAAGCAGCAAAACAATACCTTCTTCATTAGGGTTATTGTGACAACTATATGAGTGAGATATAATCATCATAGTATGGCACACGCACACACATGCATGAACACACATGCAATCACACACATGTACGTACATACACACATGCGCACACACACACACACTCACACGCTTTGGAAAAGTGCTTGGCATGTAGTTCAGTAAACCTTAGCTGCCACGATTATTAATTATTAAGGGTTCTCCCCTGAGCCTGAGCCCCCCTGGTCATTAGGGCAAGGGTTTTACCCCACCTCGGCAGGTTTTGAGCAGCTAAGTACAGTGGGGCCTTGACTTACAAGTGTCCTGACTAACGAGTTTTTTGAGATACCAGCTGTCTCTCAGCGGATTTTTTGCATTGAGTTGATAGAGTAATTTGAGTTAACGAGCTCCTTAACAAGCTTCTTAACGAGCTCGGTCTCGAAACGAATTAAACTCGTAAGTCAAGGCCCCACTATACACAGGAATGAGGGCCCCTGGCTGTGGTTTGTGACAGTTCCCTAGCCTAAAGGTACCCTTGGTAGGGATGCTCTGTCAGACTCAAACATGCAAAGGTCGGGGTCCAGATGGTGGGTGCCAGCAGACTTGAAAGTAATCATCTCACATCCCATGTGCCAAATGGAAAGCTTTGGAGAGATGACACCATGACTGATTCGCTAATGAGGATGAATTTTAGTTTAGTTCATTGTTGGCTTTAGGTGGAGCACAAAACGTCTTTTAAGTGTTAAATGCTTAATGTGTTTTAGCTTTTTCAACAAATATAATTAAAAATGGTCAAATTTGTGACATCACATGACATTGCTTAGGGTAAGGATAATTTTGAAAAAGGTGAGTCCATCTGTGGTTGAAAAAATTTAAGGAAATAATGGCAGTAAACTGATTTTGTAAAATTTGAAATGTTGTTACCTTAATGACCACAGTTGAACTAATGCTGCTCTAGCCCGAGGAGCAGCTGTGTCCTCCCAGCTGTTGCTGGCTGTCACTGAGGGAGACCGTGGGAGCACGCTGGAGAGTGCAGAAGCCTGGAGATATGCCCAGATTGCAAGAGCTAGTCCCTGTCCTGTCAGAACATATTTCTTTGTTCTGTGGTTGCACCGTCCAAGACTGTAGCCACTAGTGGCCGTTCTAGCACTTATTTGTGTCTCATACTGAGGGGTGTTGCAAGTATAAACTATATACCACATTCCAAAGATGTAGGAAAAAAAAGAATGTCAACATTTTATTAATAATTTTTAAAATATGGATTATATTTTGATATAGTTTCTCATCTAACTTGCTTATTTTTAATCTGATTTTATTTATGCTAAAATCAGTTTCTTACCTATTAGTCATAAAGCTGCACATTGTTGTGGCTTTTCTATGGTGTTGGGATCTTGGTGACTATTTGCCAGGTGGCCTGGAGTTTTTCCAAGATTAAGATTGATAACAAGAAATGTCTTTGGTTTCACTGTTTTTAATGATCCCAAAACTGGTACTATTTTTTTTAAGAGGAAGGAACCATCAGGAAGTATTGTTTTATTTTTTTAAAGTATGTTTTTATTGATTTCAGAAAGGGGAAGGCAGAGGGAGAGATAGAAACATCAATGATGAGAGAGAATCACTGATTGGGTGCCTCCTGCACGCCCCCCTCCCCCTCCCATGGGGGACTGAGCCCAAACCCGGGCATGTGCTCTGACCAGGAATCCAATCTTGACCTCTCAGTTCACAGGTCGATGTTAAACCAGTGAGCCACATAGCCAGGCCAAAGCAGATAGGTGTACCTATATTAATACTCCAAAGGCAAAAACTCACAGAGGAGTTGTCTTGATAATTTCCAGATAGTGGTTCATGTGAGGATGCCAGTGAATTCATTCAGAGATTCTTAATCTAGGGATTGAAACGACACTCACAACCCTCTTTTGTTGGCTTAGTTTAAAGTTTTAATCTCTGGCTCATTCCTTGTAAATTAAAAATTCATGAAATCACTGTCAGCTGAGAAACTGATGTATCCATAGAAATGAGCATGAATGAATCATGAGAGGCAGAGCTAGGAAAGCTATTGGATTTCAGTTACTTGCTGGAGAATAATATTTGAGAGAATGGGGAAATACCCAACTGGTCCTTAGTTAATTCTTCTAATTTTTCCTACATTGACTCTAAGGTTCAGAGTGAATATCAGGCTTGGCATTGCCAGTGCAGGGAGAATAGGCCGCACCCTAGCCTTGCCACCTGCACATTGTGTGGGGCGGGGTGTTCGGTGCTCAGAGGAGAGAGTGTGCCTTCAGCACCACTGAGTGGAGCCCACCCAACAGCTTTGTTCCGTTTTATACTCTGTTACTGTGGGAAAACACAACGTTAAATTTAGCATCTGAAGCAAAGGGTACATACAGTTCAGTAGTGTTAATATATTCACACTGTTGTGAATAGATCTCCAGAACCTTTCCATCTTGTAAAACTAAAACCCTGCACTCATTACACAACTCCCTGTTACCCTTTCCCCATCCCTTGGCAACCACCATTCCACTCTGTTCCTAGGGCTTTGACTACTCTATGCACCTCATATAGAGGAATTGTGCAGTATTTGTCTGTTAGTGACTGGCCTGGTTCACTTAGCATAATGCCCTCAAGGTTCACCCACATTGTAGCATGTGTCAGATTTCCTTTCCTTTTTAAGGCTATATAATATTCCACTATAGTTATGTATGTATATACCACATTTTGTCTATCCATTCATCTGTTTATAGACATTTGGGTTGTCTCCACTTCAGCTACTGTGAATAATATTGCTACGAACAAGGGTGTTCCAGTATTTCTTCATGACCCCACTTTCAATCCTTTCGGATATAGACCCAGAAGTGGGATTGCTGGGTCAAATGATAGTACTACTTTTCATTTTTTTGAGGAACCTCCGTACTATTTTCTATAGAAGTTACTCAATTTTTTAATCCTACCAATGTTATTTATTTTAAAAAGCTCCCAATTTGATTGGTCACCTTCTTGTGGGGAATATGTGTGTGGAGAGGGCAGACCAGGTTTACCCAGGGTCAGGGTTTTCAACAGGTGAGTGAACTAGAGAGGGGAGAGGGAGGCAAGTGTATTTGTAAGGGAGGGATCCAAGAACATGCCAGACTATTCAAGCTGAATACGGAGGCTGGGAGGACAACGCAAGGTTAGTGAATAGTCACCATGGATTAGAAATCTTGTTGATCTTGAATGATTTGAGAGGGGGATGCTGAAAACCAGGACTTCATAGGTGGCTCATTTGCTTGCGTGGCTTTAGGGTGGGAGTGGGTGGCTGAAGTGGGGTGAGGACAGAGGGTCAGGGACATGTGTAAGGCCAGGCGTTGGCTGGATGCTCCACGTGGGACTGAGGGGATGTTTGCAGAATTTAGGGAGGAGACAAAGGGCATGAGGTAGGTGCTGATATCCTCAGTGAATGAAGGAGAGGGTCAGGGGGGTGGGGGCAACAACAGGAGGAGGAGTGGGTGGTTTAGTCTGCGGGTACCTGGGAGTGTTGAGGGAGAAAGCCAGAGAAACTGGTTTGGAATTCACCAGGAGGAAGACGGGAAGAGTCGGAAAAGAGTATGAGGGTGGGGAGACTGGGAGGAGCATGAAAGTGTTTGGGCACCACACAAGGGGACACAGGCTGGGAGCATGGTTATAAGGCGGGAGTGGTGGCGGTTGTCCCGGTGACGGGATTGCTGGAGGGCACTCAGAAGAATGAAGTACTATGTGTGCACTTGTATTGTGATCTCCAAGGTTCATTCAGTGAGGAAAGCATGGGGCAAAATGGTGTTTAGGGTATTATTTGTTTTAGTAAAAGAGATTTCCAGCACTTGTGTAGACAGAAAAGCATCTCTGTAGGGACACAAAGGAGACTGGCAGCAGGATCGCCTCTGGGAGGAGGTCTAGGGACGGACAATGGAGGCAGGCGCTGCCTTTATAGCTTCCAGACCAGAGCTGACCAGTAGAGCTCTCTGGGGAGATGGGTCTGTCCTCTGTACTGTCCATTGGGGTAATCATTAGCCACAGGCGGCCTCTGAGTACTTGACATGGGGCTGGAGTGTCTAAAGAACTGGATTTTAAACTTTATTTAATTTTAATTAAATAAAAAGATCACATGTGGTCGGTGGCTACCATATTGGACAATGACCCTTAGAGACCTTGATCATTTTTAATCTATTTAAAAAAACAGATAAAGTTATTAATAAATCAAAGCCCAGGGAATTTGGAAATGCGAGAAAGATATTGAAGGAGAGAAGGCATGACCGGAGGGGGAGGATGTGGGAGAAATCAGTGTAGGAGGAACTTGGCAAGGCTCACTGACGCAGGGAATTTCACACTGGTCTTAGGCATCTTCAGCCCTGGGTACCATGTCAGGCCACAGGAAATACAGCCTCCTGCTGCCGTCAGCTGTGGAGGGCCATCTGGGTGCTTGCCACAGAAGGTACAGATTGACGCCCATCGGGGCCTCTGACATTTTACATATGATTGCAGCACAGGTGGGAGGCCCCAGGCGGGCTCTCCAGTCCCAGCTGTCTCTCTCGCAGGCCATCCGCTCACTGACACAGAGAGGTGGAGGCGGGGCAGCTGCTCACCTTTGCATGCTTCTAATTCTGCAGCACTGAGCGAAGACAGCCTGGGAGGGTCTTGTTCCTAATGGACCTCCACATGGCGTGATGCTCAGCAGCACGGCTGACAGCTCTGGAGGGGAGATTCTTAGAGAGGCATGAATCCTCTGTGTGTCTTCTCGCGTGAAGTAAACGGGCGCACTGGTTCTCACCCAGGCCAGTATTTGCTCCATTTTCTCTTCCAATTTGCTGAGCCAAATGTTTGGCCTGAAAACGACCCGTCGACAGGGCGGCTTGATAGTCTTTTAATCACTGGTTTCAGCAGCAACCCTGCTGTGTTTGGAAACAGCTCCAGAACTGGACAAAGGAAAGGAACTGATGCCGTGAAGAAATGATGGATTGGGGATTTGCTTTTGGTACTGAACTAAGGAGACTGCAAAGGCAATGAGTTATACCAAGAGCATATTAAAATAGTACCACGTCTCCCCTCTTCTCCTGGGATATTGGATGTGGCCCTAAATTGGGGGCTCTGGGAAAGAGAATTGCATTTCCTCCACACTTGTTAGTGCTGTCAGCTTGACAACGCTCGGGAGTGTATTTTAGCTCAAGAGCAGCCCCTGAATGAGAATAAATAACTACAGAGAGGACTCGATGACTGAGGAGAGCTGGTGTGGGAGGCAGAGCCTCCACCGCAGGATGGGAGCTCGTGGTCCTTGGAGAGTTTGCGTTGAGTCTTGCCTGGAGGCAGAGGCAGTTGCCCTTCCCTGTTGTGAAAAGGACATATGAAACCTTCAAGACCCTGACAGGCAGGAAGTGATAGAGGAAGGAGTGTTGACTTCCTTCATCCCTGTTATGAGGTGAATTGTGTCCCCCAAAAAGATATGTTGAAGTTCTAACCCAAGGGTCCTCAAACTACGGCCCGCGGGCCACATGCAAATACAAATATTGTATTTGTTCCCATTTTGTTTGTTTACTTCAAAATAAGATATGTGCAGTGTGCATAGGAATTTGTTTATAGTTTTTTTTTAAACTATAGTCCGGCCCTCCAGCGGTCTGAGGGACAGTGAACTGGCCCCCTGTTTAAAAAGTCTGAGGACCCCTGTTCTAACCCATAGTGTTGTCTCCATCACAAGACCTCGTCTGGGTAGCCATGTGGTGTCCTCCCTTTTCTCCTGTGGGTAGACCCATAAGGAATCCTGGGCTTGGAGCAGCAGGCTTAGGTGAATGCATTTCGTGACACCAGGCTTAGGGAGCCCGACAGATCAGTCTGTGCAGCAGACGCTGTCTGGGTCTAGAAGGAACCATCTTTGAGATGAGGGCACTGGCTGAGATCCCTTCTTCCAGGGGCAGCACATTTTGAAGGGACCCATCCTGCTTGCCTTCATTAACCACCTTTTTTTGTGTTTCCCTAGTTGACTAACCCCTTTTCTGTTTTATGAGCTGCTCCTCTAGTGATGTTCATACTATCGCCATCAGCAGATGGAGGAAGCTTCCTGTGTTTGTTTGTTTGTTTTTTAAAATTCTATATTGTCTAGTTCCTGTAGGTTCTGAACATACAGCTGTGGATTTCACAGTTCGGCAGGAGCCATGGCCCCGGGGCCGAGGGGTTTTGAGTTTGTGCTCTGGTCTCTGATAGGTTTTGATGCAACTCTTAAGACAGCTCATCACTGATTTCTTACCATGCTTTGGGCTCCGTGCTGGGTACTGTTCATCTCATTTAATCTTCAGAACAGTCCTGAGATACAGGAGTCACTGTTCCAGTTTTATAGGAGAGGATATGGAGGCTTAGAGGGAGAGAGACTTGCCCAGAGGCGTAGAACTGGAATTTATGCTGGTGATTTGCCCCCAGCCCTGCTGGACCCCAAAGCCTGGTGTTGCCTTCATTTCCAGGCAGTGCCGGGTAGTCCTGCTGAGGTGGGAGAGCCCCGGGGATTCATGTGAACCAATGACAGTTGTGACTGTGGACTCAGAGTGAGGAGGATTTAGGAGGGAACAGCTGGGAACAGCCCCAGCCCTTAGCCAACCCCCAGAGGCGATGTCAGCCTCACAGCCAGATGGAGCGGCCTGGTGAATGGATCTCCTCTCATTTTCCCCGTAGCTCAGAAAGCAGGCATTTTTCCAACCTGAGAGGCAGAAAAATCATGTTTTAGGTCTGTTTCTGCTACACATAATGTAACTACCCTCCACTTTCATTTCCTCATCTGTGAGGTTTAAATTAAACCTACTGTTTTACTTACCTTGGAGGCAATTCAGGAAAGGATTAAAAGAGAACATGTTTTGAAGAGTTGAAAAGTGTGTGTGTGTGTATATGCATATGTACATATATATGTACATACTACATATAAATATATACATACATATGTTCATAGTTATATATAGAAGTAAATATATAATATATTTACAGGTGTAAAAATGATACATACTGCAAAATACAATTAAATTGTATTTAAATTCTTGTGTTTTTTAATTTTTAAATTAGATTTTTTATTGAGTGAGATGAGAGAGAGAGAGAGAGAGAGAGAGAGAGAGAGAGAGAGAGAGATTGGTTACCTCCCATACACGTCCCTACTGGGGATTGAACCTGCAACCTAGGTCTGTGCTCTGACTGGGAATCGAACTTGCCATTGTCCCATATGGGATGATGTTCCAACTAACCAAGCCACCCGGCTAGGGCAGTTTTTTTGTTTTTTTAATAAATATATTTTATTGAATTTTTACAGAGAGGAAGGGAGAGGGATAGAGAGTTAGAAACATCGATGAGAGAGAAACATCGATCAGCTGCCTCCTGCATGCTCCCCACTGGGCATGTGCCCGCAACCCAGGTACATGCCCTTGGCCGGAATCGAACCTGGGACCCTTGAGTCCGCAGGCCGACGCTCTATCCACTGAGCCAAACCAGTCAGGGCTAGGGCAGTTTTTTAAAATTTTTATTGTATTGTAGTAAGAACACATAACATGAGACCCACCTTAACAGATTTTGACGTGTCGGCAGGGCTGTTTCTGTGGGCACAATGTTGTACAGCAGCTCTTTCGAGCCTGTCCATCTTGAATGACTGAAAACTCATGCCCATTGTGGAGCAGCTTCCTATTTTCCCTCCCCCTTTACCTTAAATGCTTAAATACCAGCCACGAGCATGGAAAATCTCTGAGAGGACTTGGTATATGTGCACAAAGGTTGCTCCAAGCTTTAAATGTCAGGGTTACCCACCCCTGCCCCAGCCCCATAGCTTTCTTAGGGCAACTGTGAGAATAGGCAAAGTTACTGTGCTACTCTCTGTGCTAATGTGTTTGTTGCTGCAGAGGGATCATTTATCAGTGGTTCTCAACCTGTGGGTCGCGACCCTTTGGGGGTCGAACGACCCTTTCACAGGGGTCGCCTAAGACCATCGGAAAACACATATATAATTACATATTGTTTTTGTGATTAATCACTATGCTTTAATTATGTTCAATTTGTAACAATGAAAATACATCCTGCATATCAGATATTTATATTACGATTCATAACAGTAGCAAAACTACAGTTATGAAGTAGCAACGAAAATAATTTTATGGTTGGGGGTCACCACAACATGAGGAACTGTATGAAAGGGTCGCGGCATTAGGAAGGTTGAGAACCACTGCTTTAGTTGAATGATATGCATACACCCACCAAAAATTTCTTCTTGGCATTTTTAGCCAAGAAATCTCTTGCTTGTTTTGTGCATGTGTTTTCAGTGAGAAAACCTGTGTGCCAATGTTGTCAGTGGTGTGGAAGTCCCCTAAACAAACCATACACTGACCTTCCCTGCTTTTCATTCAGAATTCAAATTCTCTCCTCTGCCAAGGTGAACCTGAGGCAGAGATCACAGGAAAACAGGTTATCAAAGGTGCAATTCTCCTAGGACACGATGCCATATGTTGGAGTCTGACATTGAGAACTCTCCCAAAATAGTAGCCATGTGAAGGGTGTGTTGACAAGTCCCGCCCGAGAGAACAGATGGGACTTTGGAAGATGTCATATTTAGGCCCCTATATCTCAATATTCCTGTCACCTCTGTTTTGAGCAGGCTTCTCTGCTGGCTCCCTCCCAAGAAGACCCACCTGACAAATATCCACTCTTCCTCGGGGTCCGCTTGGCTGTTGGAGTTGACAGCTCAGGGGAGGTGGCCATGGAGAGACTTCTTCCCTGCCTTTTCCAAGCATAGTAAGGTTAATGGGTCTGTAAATCTTGAGGGACTTCCACGAACCTGAGTTTCCTTCTTATTGTGAATTCTCGATAACCCGCATTTCTGGATGGTGAGTTTCCAGTCGGGTACATGTTCTGCCAACTTAGTGTGCACTTTGTTTCATGTGTGAGAAGGTAAATTTTGTTCTGGAAAAGTCCAGTTTTACTGACCAGACTTCTATCAGGAGATGCAGTTTCTAACACAATCTGATGGATATTTGTTGACTCAACAGTGAGTCACTGAGCATCCACTGTGTGCCAGGTACTCTTCCAGGCACTGGAAAACAAGGCAGAAGCCGACTCCAGGCTCGTGCATCTGAAGGGAGGTTGACAATAATGTAATTGCAGAGAGAAGTAAGAGCCATGAAGGAAAGCAGCCAGGGCAGCGTGACGGGGAGGAGGGGTCCTCCGCAGCTGGGGGTCCAGGTCCCAGCACTGATACTCCGATGGGAGGAAGGAGCCTGGTGAAAGCATTCCTGGGCAGAGGGATTGGTGCAAAGGCCCACGTCAGCTTCATGTGTCTGAAGGTCAGAAAAATAGGTGCCCACGGCTGGACCCAGTTAGTGAGGGGCAAAGGGTGAGCTGAAGCTGAGAGGCTGTGGGACTCTTGGGAGGAATTTTGATTATAAGAGCAGTAGGAAGCCGTAGGCAAGTTATTAAGAGGGGTGTGTGGGGGGTGGGGGCGTGATCTGATTATATAATTAACGTCGGAGAGCTCAGGTGGTTCATCATGAGGGAATTTTGCTATTCTTGTAAATGTATGAGGACCTATGTGTCTTTAAAAATGAAAACTGTTTTATTGATCTCATTGATTATAATTGTGGTGCATATTTGTAGAACAAATAACGTTTAGATTAATAGAAATTTTAAAGTGAAAGTGTTCTCTCATTCGTACTTGCTGTCATCCTTTCCTACCCTCCCGTGCAGATAATCATTTGAATAGTCTGGCGTATGTGCTTCCAGAATATTTTCTGTGTAAATAAAACATAATACACACCCACATGCTTTATGCACACACATGACTAGGTGCCAATGAAAATCGGATCTTCCTGTACATATTGTTCTGGATCCTGCTTCGTTCTCCTAACACAACACCAAGGTCACTTTAAATCTCCTGTCGGTATCTAATCCGTTCACTTCAGGGGCCCCGTGGAGTCCTGTTATTGGCTCTGTGAGAATTCACATCACAGTCCCTGTTAGGAAGCCTGCGTTGCTCCAGCTCTGCTCTTTCAGGCTGTGCTGCCATTCACAGCGTGTGCACAAGTCTCTGTGCACCGATCGCTGTGTGCTCCTCAGGCCGGTGTGGGAAATACTGGGTGCTTTTTTCTTTAAAAAGAGACAACTGAACTGTGATTTTAAAGACCATTCGCGCATCCTAGCCCCGTTTGTAGTCTGAATGAGGGTGAAAGCTGGTTTGTGGGCCAGAGGGTGCCTGCACTGAGACCTGCTGCCCCGAGCGTGGTGGGGCTGTTGTGCCCCACTCATCCGTCATCTGGGTTGTTCATGAGGTGGCCGTTGTGATGGGAAAGGCTGCCGGCCACAAAGGCAGGGGGGGATGAGGAACACAGGCAGGGATGGTAAGCTCACTTAGTTGATATGCGCAGCGAGCCGGCAATATTCCCCCGGCGCCCGTCACTGCGGGCACAGCTGCAGGTCGGCATGAGGTTGCTTTCCTGAATATCATGAGTAACTAAAGCCGGGGACAGGCTTACAGACAATAGACTACACAAAGCTGGGTCTGCCCTTCCGTCATTAACTACGATTCTGCGTTCCCAGAGACCGTAGTTGGCAGCGGTGGCAAACCCATTCAGGCTCCAATACACGTTTCCTTATTATCACAGCTGTAAGTTGCAAGTATCACACCCTATTAAGAGCCCAAGAGCTGAGGGAGGAAATGGGCTGATGGTCTTGGGAGAAAGAGATGACTTTCTGCGTGTGTGTTATACCCAGTGCCCGGGACAGTCCGGGAGGGCAGGCCTGAGTGGGAGGAATCGCACGGTGCGAGGTGCTGGCTGTCTGTTGTTTGGGCACGAGGCCCATCCACCCACCTCTCTGTGGTTGGCACCGTCCGCTGCCTCCTTCTGCCCATTCATCCCCCGGGCAGTGGAAGCCTGCAGGAGAAACTCTGTGAGGACAGGTTTAGGATATTAGCCAAAGTGCATATTTTAGTGGCCTTCTCAAAGCGGGATGTTAAATGGCAATGCCGAACAAACATAAAACCCCCTCGCTCTCTTCTCCATCAAAACTGGACTGTGATATGAGCTGGTCCATGTGGCTGGAATGGAGGCCAGAAAGAATCAGGGCCTAGCTGCAGAAACGGAGGCATGTCTGTAACCCAGTTTCTCTGTGGACGCTAGACTGTCTGATACTTGATTGGCCTGTTTCAGAGGAAGGGTGTGTGTGTACTGGGAGAAAACGCATTTGCACATTAGCTGCTTTCCAGAAAGCGTTACTTTGATTTATTCTCCGCCCAACTCCAGAGGGGCACTGAGGTTATTAGATTTAGAGCCCAAGAAGGCATATGTTATTGAGCTAAAGAAAAGGCCTTAAACTAGTAATACGGGTTATTTTCTTACAGAATAAAAACAATTCGGGTAGACTTATTAACAAAGACATTTTCTTTTTTTTAATTTCACTGGGGCCCATTCCTGTTGGGAAGTCCGTCTTTTTTCTCCCAAGGGCCTCATAGAGCGCATGCAAGGCGTCCGCGGTGACAGGTGGTCCGTTTCCTGGGCATCTGAAGGAATAGCATTTGCAGAATGAATTTAAAGGGGGGGGGAGAGGTGCTGCCCTCCTCCAGCGCCCTGCATGTCCCTTACTTTCGTGTGAGGCCAGCCTTCCTTTTGGTTTGGGATTCGTATGGGGACAAGCGGGTTCCTCACCTGTGTGATGGTGATTTTCCTGAGAGGCCTGGCCTGGCCACTAGCCTGGCAGTGGCCTTGGAGCCCAGCGCCATCTCTCCCAGTGCAGGCCTTCCCTCCTGCACGTCTCCTGTAACCCTCACTGTGGGCCACAGCCCTGCTTGGATATTGTAACTTATCTTTATGATTTTTGAAAATCAATTGCAAAAAAACCCAATTTTTTTTTTTTTTTTACTTTTTATAATTGCAAAATCTCAAAGTATAAAATTAAAAATCACCCCTCATCCCACCACCAGAGGAAGTGACTGACATTCTCTCCATTTCCTTTACGCATATGCACGGGCTTATGGGGTTTTTACAAAACTGTGTGTGTTTGGTTGTACATCCTACTTCCTCCTCCACTTAACTTCCCACAGTGAGCATTTCTTCCTCATTAAAAAATTCTTGATTTTTTAAATCTGCTTTTTGATGAATTGATTCCATTGCTTGTTTTCACTGCTGTGTGTAAAGTGTCATTAGCGTATGTAGGATGGAGCGAACCTGCATAGAGAGTTTACTAATGACATAAAGGCTCCCCTCGGGCAGGCAATCTGTCTGGTATAGTCGCAGAGTGGATTTTAATTCAGCTCCTCCCTGGGATAACTATTTTATTTAAAATATTTACAGATTTTGGGTGGTTTTATATAGTTGTGTTGTCCTGCTAAATGCATCCAAAGTGTCCCCTCCCTTTTCTCTCATTAAGCAGGAAAACCGCCTTCCTTCCACCCTGCTGGCTTTGGGAAAGGCAGTGTCCAGTGTGGAGTGAGAGTTACCGTGTTTCTGACTATTGCAGGCTGAGCAAACCTCACTTGGAAATCCCGCCAGCCGGAAGCGGCCATGCCTGGGGCATCAGGCTGAGTCCTCCAGCTCATTCTGTGTCCCCTGCAGAGCCCCATTCCTCCAACCTAAAGGAGAAGTTTGTTGTGTCTAAATGCCTGCAGCAGTCCTGCTGCAGGTGCTCCTTCCCGTTGCCTCCTCACCCCACTTATCTTAGCTTCACTCCCCTTAAAGGCGCATCCCCCTTAGCTTTTCGGGTCTCCACACACCCCTTCCCCTGTCTGGGAGATAATTAGGGGAGCTGCCCCATGAGGTCTGGCCAGGTGCCAGGGGCAGGCTCTGCGGCAGTTTGCAAGTGGTGCCCATCTCGCTCTTAGGTGGTGGCAGTGCTGCCGAGCCTGCACCCCCTGTCCCCTGAGGACTTGTTAAAGCACAGGCTCCTGGGCCCATCCCAGAAACCACCGGAATCACGTGACTCACTGAGACTGGACTTAAGGACCCACCCCCTTCTTCACATTTTCCTGATTAATGGAGCCTTTATTCCTTTGAACCGGAGAAAAACCACTTATCCACACTGATCCTACTCCTGGAAGCAGCCACAAAATGACTAGAGTAATTCATCTCAAGATGAATTAAATATGAGCTCCTTTGCCTAAGGCAGAGGAAGGTGGCAGGATGGAGATGAAGCAGTAGGTGCCTGAGAAGTTGGGGGGTTTAGGGTGAGGCAAAGAAGTGCCCTAATAATTTTCTCTGTAATGGGTTTTGAAAGGCACCAGTGATAGCTTTATTTCTAAGTGAGATGTTGCTCGTCCACATTTCCAATCATCTCTTGAGCCTTAAAAAAAATTGGACACCACACGCCTCAGTTCCTTTTTGTTGAATGAAGTTTTTGGCATGTGACCTTTTAACAAGCCCATGAATAATTCTCTTCATTGACTGGCTGGTGATGTTTTTATTCTGAGATGTCCTAGCAGTTCAGTGATGGCTCACACACTCCAACCCCCACCTACACCCACAGACTGGCTATTAAATTAGTGAGGGGTGCAAATTGCATGTCTCTTACACAAAGCATGTTATTGGTTAATAAAATTACTGAGTACACATATGCCAGTCTTTATCCACAGACCCTGATTCTCTAATTTGGCGGAACCACCACTGGCATTAGTGGTGCAGGTGGATGTCTGGTTGTAATTACCCAGGGCCTCATCACATACGCTCTGTCAGGAGCCCTCTCATTCTTTTCCATCCGTCAGGAAGCCCACGGCCTGGTCATTAGGAAGGGAATGGGCATTGCAAGGGCTGCTCATGGCATTTTTTTTTCCTACATCTATGGGATTCAACCTTTCTTTTCCCTTTGTTTTAAAAAAGCAGTTGCAGGTTACTTTAATTCACAGTCATTGGGCAGACACATTAGAGCAAACTGGGGTACTTGCAACAGTAGGGCAAACTGTAGTAGGTCTCAGATAAGCCAGTAGAATAAGTATGGTGGGAATTATAAACAAATTTCCTCTTCATTATTCCCATAGTTATTCGCCCCATGTGGCTAGCAGCCTGTTCCTACGAGGTTGATTCTGTTGTTGGTGAAATAAAGGCCACGGCTGGTAAAGTCTCTGTTAGACATGAGGCCTCCAACATGGCACAAGTGGATTATTTGCAAATGTGCCTCGTAATTTCTGGTCGTGGGACTTTGGGGCCAAATGACACGATCCATGCAGCCACGAAGCCCTAGCATGCTGCCACTTTAGACACTGCTCATTTGTGAGACTGACCTGCTCAGATGAATCTATGTCCTCCTGTAGGAACTGGCTTCCCTGAGTAAAGGCACGCAAATTCCAGCGCTTTTCATCCCCCTGATCAAATGAGCCGACATTTTGTTCTGGCTTGTTTTCTCTTCAGGGGAATGTGTCTGGTTTTGTGTAGCCCAGCTCTGGCCTCGGTAGGAAGCAAACCTGGCCGCTGGCCTCAGTAATGTGCTTGGACAAGCAGAGGGCATGGAAGTGCGGGGTCTGGTGCTCAGACCGCAGGGTGCTCTGAATCACCAGTGGAGCTCCTGCAGGCCCCAGAGTCTGTGCCCACTCCCTCTAGGTGTTTCCCACAGAACCCGAGTAGGGCTACAGCATGTCAGGTATACCAGATGCCCCAGATCATGCTTTAGAGAAACAGAGACACAGCATGAGATGAGAAGCTGGGTGGTGAGTGGCCCAAGCATGGGCTTCTGGTGACACAAGTGGGCTGGGTCCATAGCCCAGCTTGGCAGCCTTAAACACACTTCTTTTTTTTTTAAATTAAATGCACTGGGGTGATATTGGTCAATATGAACATACTAGAGGCCCAGTGCATGAAAATTCGTGCACTTGAGGGGATTCCCTCAGCCTGGCCTGCCCCCTCTCACAGTCCGGGAGCCCTCAGGGGATGTCCTACTGATGGCTGGCCTCCCTCTGTGGGAGGCGACCAGGCTGATCAGGGGAAGGTGCCGCCCCCATCACCCCACTGCTGCTGCCACTGCTGGCTACGGCAGCTGCAAGGCCTGAGCTCCAGGCCTCGAAGCCGCCAGGACGCAAAGGCTGCCTGAGCCCAAGGCTGCCTGAGCCCCAGGCCTCACAGCCACTGTGGCTTTGTCCAGATGGATGTCCGGAAGACATCTGCCCTAGTTAGCATATTACCCTTTTATTAGTATAGATAGGCTTCAGGTGTGGATTTCTGTTACAAGATCTGTATACTGCACCGTGTTTGAACACAATTCTTAAACCCTGTGAACCATGGTTTCCTCAACTGCTCAAGGCAGTGGAAAAATCTGTCTCCTGGGATGGTGTTGGACAAAGCAGGGTGTTCGGCAGGCACAGCTGCTACTCGCTGGTCAAAAGGAGCAGCTCTGTCAACTGATGTGTCTACAATGTTGTGATTGTTGGTGTGCTCTTCTCATGTGAGGTTTCTGTTCCCCCTTGTGCAGCGTTTTGGTGGCCTTTCTGTGAATCCATCACTGCTCTTTCAGAGCTGTTTCCCGTCCATCAGGCCAACACGTGTCACTCAGTTTGGCCCTCTTGCTCTGTGGGTTGTCCTAGTTGATGAACACGGGAACCTGATGCCTATTCTCTGGGAACCACCAAGAGGAAGGCACATGCTGAAGTGACTTGGAGCATTGATGTGGTTGACACTTTGGGCCGGATCTTTCTTTGTTGTGGGGGAGGGTCCCATGCCTTGGAGGATGCTTACCCGCATCCCTGGTCTCTACCCACTAGATGCCAGCAGCACTTTCCAAAGTTGTGACAATAGAAACAATCTCCAGACATTGCCCAATGTCCCCTTGTCCACTGAGCAGAGGGAAGAATCACCCCAACCAAGAACCACTGATGCAGAGTCACATCTGCACCTTAGAACAGAAGTTCCTAAGCCTCTTGCTTCCTAAGACACCTGGAGAGCTTTGTGAAAACAAAAGAAACCAAAACTCACAGGTACGCTTACCTGTGCGGCTGCAGACTGTAGGGGCAGAAGCGTCAAGGGGCAGCCCATCCTCCTAGTTCTTCGAGCCTCACAGGTGGTTCTGATGAGCAGCCAGTTTGGGGACCAAGAGGTGTACCATGAGGTCACTTTGCCAGGGGCTCTGGGTGGACTTGCATGACAGGCTCATTTACAGAGGAGCTTTCTCTCTGCCCTCACGGGGCACAGGGTTAGTAATGGGACGGTGAGGTTGCAGGTGCGGAGGGAGTTTGGACCTTTAATGAGTGAGTTGTAGGCCCTCTCTCACAGGACCATGGGAGTGTGGTCCCAGACAGAGAGAGGAGTTTTGTGTGTTGGGGTCAATTCATTGTCCAAATAGCTCACTTAAAAAAAATAGCTTTGTGCCAGCTACCATGCTAATGAGCTCTGTTTGTGAATTAGCGCACAGCAGACGTGCCATTCCGTAGATGAATCCGCCTCAGAGAGAGGTGAGGTAGCTGTCCAAGGTCCCACACTGCTGTACGCTGGAGCCCATGCCTTGAGCACGGCTCCCTACCACCTCTCTTCACAGCAAGAGTGAGACTTTCACTGTGGTTGCCAGTAATCAGGGCATTATCCTAGACTTCACAGAAACTGGTATGATCATTCCTAATTAGAGGAGTCTGCATCCTTAAATAACCAACAGACAGATCAGTCATCGGTTTGATTCTGTATTTGGGGAGTGTGTGGATGGATCAAATACAGGGGGACAGGTTGTCTTATTAAAATGCCCCCCCCCTTGCTTCTCTAAGGCGGTAGTACATACAGTTAGATAAATTATAGCAAGGTTGTCTTCCTCTGTCATCCCCCTCACCTTTATATTGGCATGGAAGTGTGGTTTCCAGGTGAGTATGTCAAGAGATGGATCGGTGATGTGAACTGTCTTTGCCTCTACTTTGTGCCCGTAAACACCTGTCCCGCTTGCCATGTGGTACGTAGTTGTCCACACCCGCCTCCCTCCCTGCCGTGGCCTCTCCCCCTGCAGACGTGTCTGTGATTTAAAGGATGTTCTCATTGCTCTCCTTTTTCCCTTCTAATTGAGCTTCTCCGGTGACTGAGCATGCGGGTCCTCCCTCCACGGGACAGTGCAGCCGTGGGGAGGACTGTCCTGTGCTCCTCTGGCCTCAGGAAGCCCATGTCTCTTTCTGCTCCAAGCTTGTTGCTGCCTCCAGGTCCACACGGAGATGGAGATACAGCTGTGTGCTCTGTGCCTGTTGAGGAAGGCACGGCCTTTGCACCGACTTCCCGGGCCTCCTCTATGGACTGGACCGGATTTTAAAGGCTGCCCCCCAATGGAGGGCAAAGCCACAGGTTTCAGAGACAAATATGTAATCATTTGAAGGAGGGAAGTCTCTCTTTCTTTGTTTCTCTAATCCCATTTATTTGGCGGGGTTTATTCATAGTCTTGCTTTTAAACCTGTGAGTTTCTGAAGGGTAATAGGGAATTATAGGCTCCTACAACAGTCCTGCCTGCTTTTGGTTGGACATTTGAGCCTCAGAGAATGGCCCAATTCTGGGAGCTCTGGACAGATTTAATCTCCTGTGGGAGCTCCTGTCCTGGGTCTGCATTTGGTTTGTTCACGTGGATGTCTGTGGTCAGACTGAGTTTATCTCCAAGTATCTTGTTTTCTCTTTCTTTTGACAACACACTGTGACTGTTCCTCCTTTTGGTTCTCCTGGAAGGCCCCCGCCCCTGCCTGGGACTGGGCAGTGATCCAGGAGTAATCCCAAGAAGCAGGAGCGAGGGAAAGAGGAGAGTTAGACATGAGGGAGGAAAGGCCCATACAGGTAACATACTGTGGTCACTTCTGTAGTCGGGCTCCATTCTGCCCTGCCTCTGCGCGTGCGCCACCCCACCCCCTGGGCACTGAGCTGGGACTCGATCAGAGAGCACAGGGCCATCCACTGGGCAGCAGCTGCGATCGGAGCCAGCCTTGGGCATGTGGTGTGACTCGAAAGGCATCTGGGACACCTTGCCCCTGCAGTTGTTCAGGTGACCCCAGGGGTTAAGAAATGTCCCACCTGTGCCGATGCAGAGATGCCCTTGTAGCTATTCAGACTCCAGCAAGTTACATGTACGTTTCCTAATTTCTCCCTTCCGACAATGGGCTGGATGTAACGATGCGCCAGCGCTGGCGTTTCTCTCTTATGATGTGGGATTGACGACTGTGGGAACACAGCAAAGGTCCGTTTATAAGCAGATCTGTATTTTGCAGGGAAGCCTTCGCATTTTGCAAGTCTAATAAGAACTATCACTGTAATTTAAAGTTCTAGAATTTTTAGGAACTAGTTCTTGCAGATGAAGGCATTTAGGGTTAATCATTAATGTGCATTTCCCAAGTTATAGTACCACGTGGCTACACTGTATTAATACTCTGTAAATAATTTAAAGCCATTATTCTGTTTAGAGAGCTAGTTGCCTAACTCAGTGGATGAATAACATTTTTCTTTTAAAATACTCTCTTTCTGTTGTCTCTGTTTTTTATCTCTTCTTCTGGGAAATGTCACTCTTTAAAATAGTAGTGTGTGTAGGTCACAGAGAAGTTACAGAAATAAGTAAAATTCAGCCAAAAACATGGTGAATCTTTCTTGCCCTCTGACAGTTTTGTAAATGAAAGGAAGCCCATGATTTGTACATTGCACAGTGAGAAATCCTATATCATTCCTAACTTGCAGTAGGTAAACAATGCCTACTATTCAGTCCTTACATTTTGGTTATGTAAATAAATCTGTGCTGTCAACCTGTTGATCTGAAATAAAAATGTTTAATGAGCCAGAAATCCCACTGCTACATTTAGACTAGAATTTTAGCATATCAGGGCCTTGGTGATTAGGTCAAATTTGCTAATTTTAAGCATGAGGAAACTGAGGCCTAGAGAGGTCATACGAGTTCCCTGTTCTTCCCAAGTTAATGACAAGGATAGATCTAGAATCCAGGACTCCTGGTCCCACTCCAACTCCAGCAAAATTTTTGTGTTAAAATTCACACAATACCCAGATAAAGAAACTTCTAGCTCGTCTCTGGTTCAAGGCTCAGATTTGGATTTGACTTATCTACTGCTTGGCTTTATAACCCCGAGCAGGTCACAGACTTTTCTGAGGCCTTCCCTAGCTCCCTCCCTTTCCCAGAATTCCCATCTCTCAGCCCTCCTACCTTGCCAGGTGGCAGCACTGATGAGAAGTCCCTGTGCAGTCCAGGAAAGGTGTCTGCAAGCCACAAACCCTTACCCACAGGCCACGGGGTGTTTGCCCCAGAGAATCCACACCCTGGGACTTGGCCCTGAGACTCTGCCTCAGGTGGGGCATGACTAAAGGATGGCCTCTACCAAAAGTTCCAGTTATGGAAGAAGATGCAACAAGATTAAATCAGAGGTGTTCTCTTTAGAACTTTACATATACTCAGTATCCTGTTAGTGACCTGCAGCATTTTAGCCATCATCTTATTTATGTTCATGATGATTTTGAAAGGGAAGTAGTATTTCATCCTTCCCATTTTACTTATCAGTGAACTGAGTCTTGGAAAAGGAGACAAGAACAGTTGAGTGTGGATGGAAGCTGACCATATTGCTCTAGCAACAGTGCTGCACCCACCAAAGGGCACACCCCACACACGGTGCTCCCTCCCCGGGCGGGACCCACAGTAGATGCTCAGTTAAAACCTGATTAATTTGTGCCCTCCAGTGTGAGACTTGGCAGAGACCAACGTTTGATACCTTACGGGGATATGATAGAAGGAAATGTCAAGAGTGATGTAGCTGGAGAAGGCATTTTTAGAAAGTTTCATTCTGTTATAAAAGTATAACTTGCAGAAAAGCAGAAGGAAAGAAGTTCATCTTCTCACCATTGTTAGTTTTGTATATTTCCTGCCAAAAATGTCTCCCTGGGTTTGGATTTGTTTTTACACCTTTTTAATCTGTGTACACCATTTTATATCCTGCTTCTTCACTTAATACTTTCTTTCTGACACTTTAATGTCATCGATGAAAGCAATTTTAAATGGCACCCAGTAGTCTACTGAATTGATGCATCACAGTTACTTAAACACTCCTTTTGTGGCACATTTAACTTCCCCACTTTTAAGTATAATTAATACTGCCATGAACATTCTTCTGCAAAAAGCTTTTTCTTTGGGGATAGATTCCCAGAAGTGGATCAAAGAGAATGAACAATTTAAGCCAATTACTTTAAATACTGTAATCAAACAGGTTAGAGACACTGGAGGATAGGTTACCAAGGAAATGATGGAGAGTTTCTGTAGTGATGAGAAGAAAGGAAAGAGTCAATTAAGCAAGTCATGCCGACAAGCATGTCCTGAAGGTGCATGGTTTTTCGTTTCCCACGGAGGCAGTGGGTTGGTGCCTGATGCCTCCAACACGGGTGGGAGTTCCAGAGATCACAGGAGGATCTGTTCTTGTATATCTTTTTGGTTCAATAAGAATGTTTATTCCAGGAGTGGTTTCCTGTACGTATCCTTGACATTGGGATTGCCTGATTTTCTGGATGGACTAAAACTGGGCCATTCCTCTTTTCCATAGTAACGCTGCCATCAGACAAGTGTTCCACAGTGGTCCTCAAACAGGCAGCCCCCCGTTCCAGTTCTAGGTGCTACTTTTGTGAGACAGTCTTTGGCTGCCACTGCCATAGGTATTTCTCTTCTAAGAACCTTGTATCTGTCAGCTTTGCTGCTATAACAACCATCCCCAAAATCTCTAAGACTTATAGCACAAACATTAATTTCTCAGTCGTTTTCCTCTTAAGCTGAGGTTTGGCAGAGTCTCTGTGCTGCATGAGTTCTTATTCCAGGTCTTGGGCTAAAGGAATAGCTCCTCTCTGAGGATCATGGTTCCTGTGGCAGTAGGACTGAGATGAGGCCAAGCCAACCAGGCAGAGCTCTGCTCAGGTGTGTGTGGTGTCTGTCATCTCCACTCACATTCTGTTGTGCAGGAGTACATCACACCTCTAAGCCTGATGGTGGGCAGAATGTATCCTCCTCTACACCAAGGTGCTGAAAAGTACCTGGCCAGGATCAGACTGTGGTTGAGATCAAATTGTGGTGCACAGTGATGCATCTACCACAGGTCCCCTGGGAGTACACCTCCCGTTTTCTTCTGACATCCCTTGTCCTCGCACACAGGACCTGGCCCAGTGCACGGACTGCTTAGACCCCGTGTGAGAGGCTCCAGACACAAAGGGTTTGCTAACCTCATTGGTGGCTGGTGATCCTGGCACTCTGCATCATAGTTGCAGGTGGAGTTTTCTGAAGATGACACAGCAATACCGTCCTCCCGTGTGCTCTCTTCCAATCTCATCCTGTCACTTCGCCATCAAGAGGTGGCATCTTTTCCCATCTCCTTTCATCTTAGTCCTGTGAATCACTTATAACCAACAGAATGCTCTGGAAGGGCACTGGGGCTCCCAAGGCCTGAAGCTTGACCCTGTCCTGGAAAGCTTGCTCTGGGGGAAGCCAGCCAGCCATGGAGGAAGCTCAGCTACCCCAAGGGACATTGGCCAACCACTCTGCCCCGGTCCCAGTGAGCTTGGCCAGCCAGCTGTCCCTGCTGTGGGATGAGTCATCTCTCTGGGTTCAGTCCTTGTTATCACTCACCTTGGATTCAAAGTCCCGGGGAAGAATATCCCATCAGCCCAAGTGTGGGTCGGTGCCTTGTTTCAGGGCAGGGTGCAGTGACTGCCTTTCCTCTCTTTGAGGAGAGTGAGGCCTGAAAGGTGAATCGAGGCTCATTTATAATAATAACGTAATATGCTAATTAGACCATATGTCCTTCCAACGACCTTCCGGACGAAGCTGAGGCTGCGAGGGAAGCCCGGAAAGCCCAGGTCCCGGGTGCCAGAGGGAAGCCAGTGCCAGCAGCCAGGGGAAGGAAGGCCTACTCTTGCACGACTTTTGTGCATCAGGCCTCTAGTTACTAATGAAAGGTGGAGAGGTTGCAGGTCAGGCCCAGATGGTCATGACAGATATTGCCCGAGTCAGCTGTTGAAATACAAATCTAGTTATCTTACTGCACCATTGTCAACGCTGTCAGGGGCTCTGCATGGTTCTCCTAAGAAAGTTTTACAACTTAGCACATGGGGCGCTTCAGGGTTGGCCCTTGCCCACCTTTCTCCCCAGCTTCCTGGAACCTTTACTCCAGCCTTACAAAGGCACTTGTGATTTCTTTTTTTTTTTTTATTTCTTTTTATTTATTTTTTTATTTATTTATTTTTTTATTTATTTATTTTTTTATTTATTTATTTATTTTTAATTTTTAATTTTTAATTTTTTATTTTTTTTAATTAAATCTTTATTGTTCAGATTATTACATTTGTTCCTCTTTTTTTCCCCCCCATAACTCCCCTCCTCCCAGTTCCCGCCCCACCCTCCGCCCTCACTCCCCACCCACTGTCCTCATCCATAGGTGCACGATTTTTGTCCAGTCTCTTCCCGCATCTCCCACACCCCTTTCCCCCCCAGGAATAGTCAGTCCATTCCCTTTCTATGTCCCTGATTCTATTATAATCACCAGTTCATTCTGTTCATCAGATTATTTATTCACTTGATTCTTAGATTCACTTGTTGATAGATGCATATTTGTTGTTCATAATTTGTATCTTTACCTTTTTCTTCCTCTTCCTCTTCTTAAAGGATACCTTTCAGCATTTCATATAATCCTGGTTTGGTGGTGATGAACTCCTTTAGCTTTTGCTTATCTGTGAAGCTCTTTATCTGACCTTCAATTCTGAATGATAGCTTTGCTGGATAAAGTAATCTTGGTTGTAGGTTCTTGGTATTCATCACTTTGAATATTTCTTGCCACTCCCTTCTGGCCTGCAAAGTTTCTGTTGAGAAATCAGCTGACAGTCGTATGGGTATTCCCTTGTAGGTAACTGAGTTTCTTTCTCTTGCTGTTTTTAAGATTCTCTCTTTGTCTTTTGCTCTTGGCATTTTAATTATGATGTGTCTTGGTGTGGTCCTCTTTGGATTCCTTTTGTTTGGGGTTCTCCGCGCTTCTTGGACCTGTAAGTCCATTTCTTTCACCAGGTGGGGGAAGTTTTCTGTCATTATTTCTTCAAATAGGTTTTCAATATCTTGCTCTCTCTCATCTTCTGGCACCCCTATAATTCTGATGTTGGTACGCTTGAAGCTGTCCCAGAGGCTCCTTACACTATCCTCGCATTTTTGGATTCTTTTTTCATTTTGCTTTTCCGGTTGGGTGTTTTTTGCTTCCTCGCATTTCAAATCATTGACTTGATTCTTGCGCTCCTCTGGTCTGCTGTCAGGAGTCTGTATAATATTCGTTATTTCAGTCTGTGTATGCTTAATTTCTAGTTGGTTTCCCAATATAAGATCGAGGGTCTCATTAGTTTTCTTGTAGATCTCATTAAGTTTATCAGCGGCTTCTAAACAGTTCTTGAGAGACCTTAAAAGTGTGGTTCTGAACTCTATATCTTCCATTGACAATTTTGTCCTGTTTCTTTGTCTCCGCATTTTGTTATGCTTCCTTGGTGCACCCCCTAGTGGTCTTTGTTCACAGTCTTATAGTTAAATCTTGATTGTTGTAGCTAATTCCAGGGAGGGTTTGACCTCCAGGCCAAGTGGCTATGAGAATCAGCTGTGTCAGCAGTGAGAGAACTTCTGTCCTCTAGGGAGGTGCTAATCTGGCGTTTGCCTGAGGCTATCCGGCAAATGCCTCAGTGCAGGGCTTGGGCGGGGCGGGTCGCACAGGATCAACAGGGTGGGCTGGAGAGAGCAGTTATGGCGGCTCTCAGTCCTGTCCCCAGGGGCTCTGCCTCTCTGAGTCCCAGCACCCGCTGCAAAGCTCAGAGAGAAAGCTGCACTCGCTCTGACCGAAGCCAGACAGTCCCGCTTCTCCCGTTTGAGTCTGGGTCCCTAAAGACTCGCCCGGATCTGGAGCTCAGAGTCTGCGACTCCCTCCCGATTGAAAACGCCAACCGCGCCCTCGCCGCCAGCCCGCTCCGCGCACTCCGCACCTCAGAATTTGACTTCAGCACTGTGCCTCCTCTGAGTGTCCGTATGCGTTTCTCTTTCCTCCTAGTTGTAGGACTTCCACTCAGCCGGCGTTCGTGTGGTTCTGGGTGATGTCCCTTCCGTTTTTTGGTTTCACTTTTGAAGTAGTTGTTCAAAGCAGCAAACTCCGGCGTTAACCTATGCCGCCATCTTGGTTCTCCGGCACTTGTGATTTCTTACAATGACCTTGTCCACTGCCAAGGCTTTAAGTACACTCTGTGTGCCAGTGACTCCCAATGTATGTCCCCATTTGAACTTCTCTGTGAAGCTAAACTGTCTAACCACGTTCTCAACAACTCCTATCTAGCAGACATCTATGACATAGCAGATTTATTGGTATCTGGTAGGCCCTCAGTAAATCTCCCTCAATGTCCACATTGATCTAGTGTTTCTTTAACAGGTAGTACATGCACATTGTTTTAAAAAATACAAAAAGCATAACACAGTATGGAGGGAAAAGTGAGTCTCTGTTCCCCAAGTGTCTTCTGTAGAGGCTGATATCACTCTTTTTGGGTATCTGCCTGAATATATTCTACACATAGACAAGCAGTTATACATCCAGTAGATATTTAAGAAAAAAATAAAAATTGACGCACAGATAATGGACCTGGCATTGAAAATACTTTAAATAACCAGTTTGCTAAAATTAAGATTTCTGAGTGTTCTTATTCTCCTGAGAAACAGATGTTTACCCTGAAACTCTTTCTAAAATCTTTTCAGGACCCACTAGTCCACTTCTTACTTCACTAGGTTGAAAGTAGTAAGTGAAAGCAAACCTGCCTGGGATCTTACAGGAATGGAGAAAGCATCCCTCTGTCCCCTCCCCTGCCCCCCACACTTCTGCCCTACGCTAGCGTCCTTTCTTTCTGGGACCATTGCCAGAACAGCCAGAGTGATCCTGTCATTTCTCTGCTCAGTCCTTCGTTGGTTTCCCATCCTGTTCAGAATGAAAGCTCAAGTATGTAGTGTGACCTTAAGGCCCTGCATGGCCACTGTGTGCCAGCCACACTGGCCACATCCCTGATCACTGACTATGTGGAGTTCCCTACTGCGAGGCAGCCTTGGCATCCTGTTCCTTTATCACGTGCTGTTCTCCAGGTAGCGCTCAGCCCACCCTCCCATCGCTTAGGTCTTTGGACAAATGTCCCCACATTAGCAGTGTGATTACTGTACATAAAATTACACTCTCGTTATTCTCCTCCTTTATTCTGCTTTATGTTTCTGTGCATAATGGGATTATTTGTTCACATGCTTGCTGTCCGTGTCTCCTGTGAGCTCCACGGAACAGGCAGCTGCTCCATTTCGGATTCACTGCTGAGTCCCTGCACCACCACACGAAAGGTGGCAGTGGTATTTTTTGACTGACAGTAGAGCTCAGGGTATGAGTCTCAGCATGCATTACCCTTGCTGAGTATCCTGGAAGTGGGTAGGGTTTGGGACACTTGAGATGGGGTGTCCCTGTGTGTTTGTCTCCTGCCATCTTTCTACATCCCAGAAACGACACTGTGAAACCTTGTAGGCGTGGGGTGATTTTTTCTAATGTACATTAAAATACATCACTATTAAGTACAACACGCTGGTCCATGTTCCATCTAAGATCCATTGTGCCTATTATGGGTGTCGCACCCACCATCTTGAGGGGACTTCTGTGAGGCCCTCGCATTGCTGGTCACTTCACATACCAAATACTCCACGAACAGCACCTCCACTGACGCGAGCCCCACAGTGCTGTGTCTTTACACATGTTTCCTTGGCCTGGGATGCTCTTCACAGCCTTCTAGCGTCTCTGCTTGATGATTCCTGTCCATTCTTCCAGACCCTGCTTCAGCATCACAATGCAGAGCCCTTCTTCTTCCAACCTGTCCTAGGTGGGTCTTCATCACCCTGATCCCTTTCTTCATTTTGTTCCTGTTCATTGATTTCACATTGGTAAGTAAGGACTGTCCTGTGATGAGTTTCAGGTTTCCCACCCTACACTTGTGCTCTGGGAGACTGGGAGTAGATTTTGTTTGCTTTAGTCTCGGGGCTTGGCAATATCAATGACTGAAGTTCAAATCCCTTTCTAAAATAGTTACCCTAGTGGAGCAGTAGCTATGGCTAGGATTGATTGGCATGAGATGAGAACAAGAGTGAGACTTGCATGTAAACCTAGGGAGTTGGAGGTTAACTGGAGAGAGGGAAAGGATGCATTGATTGATGGAAGGTACCAAAGGCGTGATGCCTTCTGCAAGGTTTCCTAGAGCAAACCCTGCTGGCTTACATTAATTTACCTGGTTGTGATGAGTAGCTTCAGGGCTTCTCTCCCCTTCTCTTCCCCCGCCCCCTCCCCTTCCCTCCCCTTCCCTCCCCTCTTCTCTTCTCTCCTCTCTTTTCCTCTCTCCTCCCTCCCTTCCTCCTCACACACTTTGGTAAGTCTACTTTCAGCCCAACCTTTGAAGTGGCACTGTCTGATATGATAGTCACTAAATTGTAATTAATTACAAGCAATTAATATTTTATTTCTTCAGTTGCACTAGGCATGCTTGAAGTGCTCAATAGCCATACATTGCTAGTAGCTACCATATTGGCCAATGTATAATAGAACACTTTCATCATCACAGAAGTTCTATGGGACTGTACTGCTCCAGAATTGAATTCTTTAATAAATCCCCTATGTTGGACTTTTGTCCCTCAAGTTGAAGGCAGGAAAAAAGTCCTATCTAAATGAGATGTCACTTGGGTGGGTTTAGTCACTTTGTGTGTCATTACAGATATAAGCAAAGGGCCATTTGTTAAGTAAGGAGAGGATTTTAGTGGTTACATGTTGAGGAGATGGACAGTCTCCCCATGGAGAGTGTGTGGCCCAGAGAGCTTTGGCCTGAATGACCATCCCTGGTCCAAGCCACCCTCTCTCATTACAGCCTGTTCATAGTGCAGCAGGTGGATGGGGTTGGAGATAGAGGGTATTGATGGGAACATGGGTGGAGAGGGGAGATGGGGCCTAGAGCCTAGGAAAGTCAAGAGAGGAGGTAAGATGTATAAGGATGGAAAGATGAAGGGAGGGAATTCCTGCAATAGGAAAGGAGGTATATGTTGATAGCAATGGAGTGAGGAAGGCCGAGAGCCTTGAAAAAGATGGGGAACTTTTTGGCATGGCCATTGTAGAGAAAGAGAAATGGCTCATAAGCATTCTTTGCTCACTTTCTCCTTCCCTTTACTCCACATCCAAACCAATTGTGTTTGTTGCTTTAACAAGAGGCCTGGTGCATGACATTTGTGCACGGAGGGGGGGGAGGCTGTCCCTTAGCCCAGCCTGTGCCCTCTCATAGTCCAGGACCCCTTGGGGGATGTCCAACTGCCGGCTTAGGCCCGCTCCCCGAAGCCCATAGTTGTATATCCCCCGAGGGGTCCTTAGCACTGCAGTGGAGGTGGGAGGGGTTCCCGTCACTGCAGCTGTGCTTACCAGCTGTGAGCCCAGCTTCTGGTTGAGCAGTGCTCCCCCTCTGGGAGTGCACTGACCACCAGGGGGCAGCTCCTGCATTGAGCATCTGCCCCCTGGTGGTCAGTGCATGTCATAGCAACTGGTTGTTCCTCAGTTTGGTTGATTTGCATATTAGCCTTTATTATATAGGATTATTATATAGGACTAGAGGCCTGTTGCACGAAAAGATTCGTCCAATAGGCTTTCCCTTCCCCTGGCTGCCGGCACCGGTTTTCCACCGGCACCGGTTTTCCTCCGGCACCCGGGACCCAGGCCTTTGCTCCAGCCGGAGCCACCTTCAAGCCTTCGCTGCCCCGCCCGGCCGCCCCTGGTCGGGTCGCACACGGGACGCCCTGGTGGGCCAGCCTATTGCTGCTGCCCCGCCCGGCCGCCCCGGGTCGGGTTGCACACTGGATGCCCGGATGGTGGCCAGGCGGGCCAGCCGATCGCTGTTGCACCGCCCGGCCACCCCGGGTTGGGTCGCACATGGGATGCCCGCCGCCCTGGGTTGCAGATAGCAGGCCCGGATGGCGGCAGGGCAGGCGGGATGGCGCTATTCCAACCTGCCTGCAGTATGCAAATTAGCCACCATCTTTGTTGGCGGTTAATTTGCATATTGCGCTGATTAGCCAATGGGAGGCATAGTGAAGGTATGGTAAATTACCATGTTTGTCTATTATTAGATAGGATGGCAGAGTACATGGAGTGAAGCAAGACCTAACTGGGATAAAACAGCATTAGAAATTGTGCATCTGTGTATACTCACCATTTATCTTTTATTTTTCATTATGTTACACTTGACGGTGTCTGGGTTACAAGTGCTTTGAAGACTAGGGTGAAAGACGATAAATAAAACATTTACACTTTAGGCTGTAGAATATATTGGTTAATTGCCAGGCTACTGTGTTTTAGATCTTGTGTGATTTAGGGGATGATTAGAAGCAGCTTCTCTTTGGGAAATAAGTCAGGCTTTACTGTTGTGAACCACAGGCCTTTAAACCCAAACTTTCAACCTTACATCATTTTGGAGAGAATATCTGTCAGTAGATTTTTCCCTTATAATTTCAGAGGCAAAAATTAATGCTTACTTGCAGGGTTATCCGGAGGTTTGTAATGCTGTACACTATTAGCAATTCACAGTCTTTGCAGAGGTGCCAATGGCTTTAACCACTTCTGTGGACTTTACCAGTCGTTCAGCCATTAAATGTGTCAGTGGCAACACTATCCAGACTCAGACTTGAGTGTCCATCAGGATCACCTGAAGGGCTTAGTAAAACACAGTAAAACATGGGTCACTGGGTCACTGCTGGAGTTTCTGACTCGGGGGGTTGGCATAGATTCCAGAATTTGCTCTTCTAATGAGTTCCCAGGTGACGCTGATGCGGCTGACCGGGGGCCTCCACTTTGGCGGCCCTTGGTCCTGTGGAAATTTAAATTCAGCTTCAGTCTGGGTTGACTGGGGGATTCTGTTGAATGACAGTCATTTATTTACCTCGTTCTGACTTCAGTTTTCCTCCGCTGGGGTTTGGGCAGGAGGGAGAAGGAGGAAGGGTTTATTCCGCTGACGGGCTCCTCCAGGTGAAGGCCAGGTGTGCTGATGGAGTGTCACCTCGCCGCTCCCCCAACCCCCAACCCCCTGAGCCAGGAAGCAGCAGTGTTTGCTCCTCACCCAAGTCTCTGCTGCAGCCTGGAGACTGAGCAGTCCAGGCCGCTGGGGGTGTGAGGATGTGACATGCACGCCCAGAGCCTCTCATTGGCCAGTGGTGAACCGGGCATGGCCACTGGGAGGGAGTCAGGAGACCCAGCTTCTCCCTCTGTGGACATCATACTCCTTGGGTGACCTTGGACAGCTTGCTAGTCCTTGACTCCCCGACTTGACTACTTGTGTGGAAACATACCTCCCCCTCCCAGCCTATGAAACAGCAGAAAAACAAAAACCCCACCTGGGGAGGGGCCTCTGAAGCATTAACCAGTGCCGTGCGGAACTTGGGTGCCTGGGGAGAAAGCTGCTGTGTAAACACAATATATTATTAATAAAACGTCAAAAAATAGCATCACGCCCTCTGCTAATAATAGCTGCTTCAGGCTGCGGAGCTGCCCGCACTCCGGCTCCCAGCCGTGGGGAGGGAGGGTGGCTGTGGGTTTTGAATTTGCACCACATTTAAAAGAAGATGAAAATAGGTTTTAAAAACATTTCTTGGCATATTCATGGGTATATTCATGAGGAAACTATAATAGCAGTTTTGTGTAATTCAACGTTAATAAACCAAATCATCATTTTCTTTTGATATTCATTGCACTTCAGAGTTGTTTGACAATGTGGGCTGTTCCAGAGGCATATCGGCTGACTTAAGAGTGTCCCCCCCACCCCCGTCAGCGTTGGTAAGCCGTAAGTGGGGGGAGCTGTACAAACCACTAGTGATGACTTCATCAGCGAACGGTTCCCTCAGCTCTATGGATGCACATGGCACTGCTACGTGCTGCTGTAGACACCGATCTAAAGACAGCGTTCTCGCCCTTAAGGGATTTGTAATGTAGTTTTGATTAAAAATATATAAGCAAAATATTACATAAGGAGGCCATTGTACTCTTAATACTTGTCTCCTTCAGTCATGTAAACAAAATCCCAAGCTGCTTTGCATGTTATGGAGCTGCCTGAGTGACCCGGAGGGAGAGATTCCTGTGGCATCGCTGGGCCCTGTCGGCAGGAAGCTCAGACCTTTGTTCCTCTCCCCCCACTTCCCCACCCCAGGGGTGTGCGATGGATGCTTCTTAGGGGTGTTGTGACAGACTGTAGAAGGTCTAGCACCCCAATGGTGGCTGCCCTCCCCCGTCCTGGGGAGAAAGCTGCTCTGCATACAGAGACACTGCAGGTCTCCAGGGGCCATTAGGGCCTGTCCTTCCTCACCAGCAGGCATGGCTGCTCCCTCCCTGCCTTCTGCCCAGAGCGTTGTGGCTTTTTCACCCACATGGAAGCCCCCTAAGGACAGGGCCTCACCTGGCTCCCAGCAGGGACCCTCGGCCCCGATGGAGAGGGGACTTGCCTGGGGAGCTTTTAAACAAATCTCACCCCCTCCCTCCCCGAGATTCTGATAAAATTAGGGAGGGGAGAGGGGGGTGGACGCGGGTGTGGTCTCTGGGCAACTGTCAGGAAAAGCCCTTGGTGAGTGCAGGGTGCCCTCGGGGTTGAGAAGCACTGAGTTGGTGGTTGGATTTATCGGAGAGGGTGGATCAAAGTCTCTTCTAGTCACTCGGGAGTTTTTTGAATGGAGTGAAAAATCCCACATCACAAACCTTATCCTGGAAGCTTATGCTGACTATAGGCACCTTTCCTGTAATGGGACCTCTCAGGGTCCCCTTTGTTTGCAGGTAGAAATGGTCACCTTGGGTGTTGGGTACAGCTGGCCCATAGCCGTCTTCCCCAGGGGCACAGCTGGGACTCAGGGGCCAGTGCCTGGAGGGCAGTGATCCACCACCCCCTGGGGATCCCTGGCCTTGCCCCAGTATCTCATCACTAAAGGGTCTCCGGCAGGCACACCTCATCCCTGTACTGCTCCCCTCTCGGCTGCGGCCCCCTTCGCCGCTCCTTCTGGGGATATAAGGCACCCATGGCGGATCTCCATTTGGTTTATAGGGCCAGCCTGTCCAAGACCCCCACTCAGCCCATTCATTACCTTTTCTACATCTCGGTGCTCTTTTGTGGTTCGCCCCGGCCAGCAATGATGCCTTCTTTCTATCTGTGTTGTTGGAAGAATGAAACCTACAGCTGGCGTGTGGATGAGAAGCCTGCCGAGTAGACTCTGAGCAGCGTGCTGACCTGCTTGTTTCTGATGTCTAGGCTTAGGGAACATATTTATTAGAACTCTATTTGTTAGAATTCTAAATAGGTGCCACTTCAATGTTATGCGGGAAACTTCGGGCCATTTCTCAGTCCAGAGAAGGAAATCCAAGATGGATAATGAGAGATGGTTTTATTTACTGGTGAAGGAAGAAGGCTGAGGAGGCTGCCAGATGGGAGGCATCAGGGTGGGACAGGAATGATCTAGAGTTAACCTTGGTCATTCTCGAATTTTTTAATCTCTCCTCTGTCTCTTCATTTTCATTTGGCATTTTGACCCTTGTTACTATCATTTCCTCATACTTACTTCCATATTCTATCTTTCTTTCTCCTGTGAGTTGTTGTGTCTGGGAGCCAGAGACAGCTCCTAGGTCCTGAGCCCCATAGACTTCCCTGCTGCTCCCACACCCCACCCTTGGCCTCATCCCTAACTTCCTCACCTGTGCTGGGTGTCTTAGCGGACCTCATCCTAACTTATTTCCCCTCATTTCTTCCCCAAGAATTGCTCCATCTCACCATAAATACTCTGTAATTCAAAGGTGTCTTATCACCAGAGGGAGACACCTAGGGTGGGCTTTTGTTTTCCTATGTTTAATCCAGTATTCGTGGTTTACTTTTTTATGCTCTGTGCATTATCTGATTTCGTCTTCAGGTAGAAAATATTCCCATTTGGCAGGTGAGAAAATAGAGGTTTAAAGAAGTTAAGTAGCTTGATCAAGATCAAGCAAATGTTAAATGGTAGAGCTTGGGGTATCTCATGCTAGAGCCTCCACTCTTTGCTAATGAACTCTGCACCCTCTGGCCGGAGGAGGCATGAACTGGGTTGCCAAGAGGGTGTGGGGGGTGGGTGGTTTGGAACTCATGGCCTTGGAGATTCTTCCATGCCAGCATTCATGGGAAGCTGTGAGATGATGTAGGATGTCGGAGTCTCTTCCCCATGGGGTTGATTTTGGTGATAAAATTCTGAATCATTTTCTTAGAAATGATTCACTATCAATTCTGAGACAGTGGGTGGTTATAGTGGGAATATGGCAAATAACGGCTGGTCCCAGTGCCTCGGGTTGTGTCATTGTCCCTGTCATTGTGTAAATCGGCAGGTGGAGTCCTTCCAGTTACGTGTCTCAATGTTTTGTTTCTTTGCAGAGCCTGTGTCATCCTGGGGGTGATATTCCTTCTGTCATCCTTATGTATAGTGATCAAAGCCATCCATGACCTCTCCATTAAGCTGCTCCCAGAAGTGGTAAGGTCCTTCTTCTTTCTTCACACTCCCTCCTGTGTCCCCCTCTTCACAGGTTTACTGGGAAAGTTGGGCAGGTGGAGAGAGTATGCTCCACATGTTGGGAGTCCTGAGGAGCTCTTTGCAGAATGTGAATTACTTGGGGCAGAGAAGCACTGGGCAAGATGAAAAGACTTAAAATAGTTGAGCCTGTACTGGGTTCTGTGTCCCTCGCCTTAGATTTCTGACTATTTTTAAAATGAGATGTCTTTTATGTAAAGAGAAATGGGCTGACTTTATAGCAGAGTGAGCCAGTCTGTGTTGTTGATATCTATTATTCTCTGTCCATTTAACGACTGTTGTAATAAGAATTATCTTTTCCTTTGCAACTTGATGCATGAGCCTGTTTAGGTTTTCTGGCACAACTGGCATCGGAATGCAGAAATTGGAGACACAATTTCATACTGAAGTGTGTCTGACTGCTTTGTTCTCGGGGTGAGATGTGTCACCTGCACTCTGATTCTTTTTCCCCCCTCTCCTTATAAATGCTGAGAAAAGAAATATTTTTACGAAAGAAAAGAAATACTTTTACAGTATTTATATAAGGCAGTTGATTTATGAACCAGGAAATGGAGATGCTGCCATTGCCATGGTTCCCTATTCAGGGTAGGGCAAGAGCAGGTTTACACTTGTTGGTATGGACAATAATCCAATAATTAATAAATAATAATAACACAAGAATACACTCTGTGTTTCATGTCCTGACAACTGTAAACTTACTTTTGCCTCACCCTGGACAAGGTAGATAGTGATTTAAATGCAAAAGAAAGGTCTCTCAGGTGATTTGATTTGCGCTCAGCTAAATGAACCCTGCTAATATAAGGCCTAAATTATTAGCCCTTTAAGTTTACTTTTAGAAAAATATATGTTAATCCCTTCTGAGGCAATGTATCACGTGCGTGTGTGCGCATGTGTTTATGGGGAAGGTGAAAGCGAAGCAGAACATGGTACTGCATTTCACGGAGCTATTAAAGCAACTGCGTGAGGTTGTCCTGCCCCCACGCTGAGGCAGAGCCATGCCTTTAGAAACTCATCAGGATCTTACCCTTATTTATCATCACAGACGGAAACACTTGTTCTCTGATTTCTCAGTGACAGGAAGGGAAGATGGGTACCGGGGTAGGAATGTGTTTAGTGTTTTTTAGCAGAGCTAGCTCAGCAAGTATTACTGTTTATAATCGTCTGTGCTCTTCATCTCACTATCGTTGTCTTGCCCTGATCTTCCTGGTGGCCTAGGATCCTGGACTTTTTCATCTTTTCCCTCCAACAGACTTGTGATCCTGTGTTCTGTTCTGTCAGAATCAGACGCTTATGTGAAGTGTAGACGTGAAAGTATTAGTGTGATTAATTAAGACGTTCTAGACCCTGTAAAATATTTGCATTTTACAGGGTCTAGAAATCTGACTCCACTCAGTAATGCTTATTGGTGGGGAGCTCCAGCCCCCGGCTAGTTGACACACTTCTTTAGGCGTAAACATGTGTTTCCAGCAGGACAGCTTGGTATGCAATGGAGAGCTGTGCTCGCAGACCAACCCTTGCAGGGCCCTGCTTGCTTTTCCTCTTGATAGATGAACCATTTTTAACTGGGAACAGTCTCATATCTTATGGTGCAAATACTCCAACTTGAATTCCACGTTGAGGTCTAAATTCCCAGGCGGGGGTCAGAGAGGGTGAATAACTCTACAATTTTGCCCAAGCCTGGACCTGTCCTTGGGGAACTCAGCCCACTGCATCGTTATCAGTCTTAGCGTGGGACTTAAAAATTACACCCATTCATTGTTGCCCCTTAACAACTCTGAAGTGAGGGGTTTGTTTAATAGTTGGTGTGGTTTTTTTTAGTATATATTTTTATTGATTTCAGAGAGGAAGGGAGAGAGAAAGAGAGATAGAAACATCAATGATGAGAATCATTGAGCAGTTGCCTCCTGCACGCCCGCTACTGGGAATCAAGCCCGCAATCCGGGCATGTGCCTTTGACTGGAATCGAACCCAGGACCCTTCAGTCCACAGGCCAACGCTCTAGCCACTGAGCAAAACCAGCTAGGGCTGTTGTGTTGTTTTTTAAAAGCCATTGGAGTAATAGAAAGGTATCAAAGGCGCCTTCAAGCTGTGTGAGCTCCCTTCTCCAGAGGGGAGGCCTTCGTATCAGCTGAGTGGCACGTGAGGCCAGGTAAATGCTGCAGGCTTATAGCTGATGATAGTTCAGTATTGGTCTTTGGGTTCCCTGTGTCTGCTCTAGAAATTTTGTGGAAGCCAGCAGGCTATAGCCAGACCCCCAACCCCCAATCCCTGCCGACATTCAAAATGAGTGTTTTTACACAGTGCCTCATCCCAAATGAGGAGTCACAAACTCAGATGCCCCCCAGAGCCAGTCTCAAAAACTAGAGAATTGCCTAGGTCCGTGGCACCTAGAAAGCGTGCTCCCGGATTAAGGATCTGCCCTCTGGTGGAGATGCCCTGTGAGGTTGTGGGCCTGGGGTGGTCAAATCTTCCAAGTTTTTAAGAGAAAGTGGAAACCTTGTGTTTAATGTGAAATAAATTGGCAACTGATTTAAAAACTTGAAGTTCTGGCTGGGAGTGGGTGGACAATTTCACATGGGCCCAATAACGCATGGCTTTTGGCTGCTCATGGTGTGGTGGTTGAAAACAGGGAGACTGGTGGTTAGCGCCTACATATTATGACTTTAGGTCAGAGTTACAGCTTCGCTCTTCGCCCTTCCCTTCCCTTCCCTTCCCTTCCCTTCCCTTCCCTTCCCTTCCCTTCCCTTCCCTTCCCTTCCCTTCCCTTCCCTTCCCTTCCCTTCCCTTCTTTTCCCTTCCCTTCCCTACAGAATTGCTTTCTTTACATGTCATTTCTGTCAGGTTGTTACTGTGGGTTTGCCAGAAGCAGCATTTTTCCTACCTTAGGCCTGTTCCCCTGGCAACTTGCTTTCTTTTCTTTAAAAAAAAAAATACTATATTTTTATTGGTTTTAGAGCAAGAGGAAGGGAGAAGGAGAGAGACTTAGAAACATCGATAAGAGAGCAATGTTGATCAGCTGCCTCCTGCACGCCCTCTACTGGGGATTGAGCCCACAGTCCAGGCATTTGCTGGGCCAGTGTGGCTCAGTGGTTGGGTGTCGACCTCTGAACCAGGTGGTCATGCATGGTTCGATTCCCAGTCAGGGCACATGCCCGGGTTGTGGGCTCAATCCCCAGAGTGGGGTGTGCAGGAGGCAGCTGAACAATGATTCTCTCTCATCATTGATGTTTCTATTTCCCTCTCCCTCTCCCTTCCTCTCTGAAATCAATAAAAATATATTAAAAATATAATAAAATAATTGTCCTAAGATGACAGTGCTAACTCTAGTGGCTGCTGCCCTAAACATTCTGATTTTTTGTATTTCTAAATTTCTGATCAGAGTTACTCCCATTTATGGCCTGAGGTCATTTCAGATTGGGCCCCTTTTGAGGTAGGAGGTATTGAACAGAAGGAAATTCGGGGAATGGTGGGTGGGCAGGAAAGCAGTTCTGGGGCCGGGTGAGCAGTTTCACAGCCTGTCAGCCCAGGTCTCCGGGGCAAGTGCCTGGTCCACGCGGGTGCATTTCTGAGGTTCCCTCAGTACCTGGAGCGTTGCACCTGTGGGGTGAGGACACGGAGCTAAAGTTAGGGACACATCTCAACTCTGTGACTTCCTAACTGGAGAAACCTGGGCAGGTTGCTCCACCTTTTTCGGCCTCACTTTCTTTGTCCATAAAATGGAAATAACAGCACCTTTTTTTGTAGGATTGTTAAGCAAACAAAATAAGAAGATGTAAGTAACGTGCTTATTAGCACATAACTACTGGGTAAGTGTTGGCTGATATTACTGGACTAGAGAAGTTGGTGGACCTTTTGGTGCCTTTAGTTTTGGAAGCTTAGACTGGACTGAGCAGTCCAGGAAATGACCTCAGTGACACTGTACTCAGCTCAGAGTCAGTCGGTAATGCTGTAAGCTCCTCCTTGAGCAATAACCTCTAAATCCTGGATGCGCCATCAGCAACAGAGAGATTCGTCTTCCAGTATGACACGCTCTCAAGCATAACTCGAAGTTTAATTTGGGACCTGCGTTGACAAGTACTTTAAACACACACACACACACACACACAAAACAATCACACACAGTCAAGGTCCTCCACATCCCCCCAGCCAGCCTCTCCCAGCACCGTGCAACGAAAGGTGGAAACCCGGTCAGACTATCAGTGGTGTTCCACCCTTGTTACTGCAAACAGAATAATCCTAGTACTTAAGCAAGACTGACCTCTTTATTCATCTTTGAGACAAGGACCTACCGGCTTCCAAGTAGAAGAGAGCTGAGCACTGAGGGAAGTTGATTATTATTGGCTGAGAGCGTTCAAGGCAGAGAGAGCCCAGAAATAGGTCTGTACATATCTGGCCAACCGGTTTTCAACTAAGGTGCCAGGGCAGTTCAGTGGAGGAGAGTGAAATCTCTACAAGGAATGGCGCCGGAGCAGCCGGACCTGGATAGCCATATGGACAAGGTGGACATCCACCCTTATATCCGAATTAACTCAAAATGGGCCATAAAGCTCAATGGAAAACCTAAAACTCTAAAATTTCTAAAAGAAAAGAAAGGAGAAAGTCTTTGTAACCTTGGGTTAAGCAAAGGTTTGTTGAATCCAGTACCAAATGTATGAAGCATAAGATCAAAACATCAAGAATTGGACTTCATCAAAATGAAAAAGCTTTGTTCCTCCCAGACGCCATTATGAAAATAACAGGACAGCGTAGACAACACCCATGGAGCAGACAAAGGACTTGTATCCACAGTGTAGAAAGAACAGCTTAATAAGAAGACAAACAACCTAATAAGAAGATTGGCAAAAGATTAGTACAGACAGTTCACAAGACAAGAGATAAATGAATGGCCAGTAAGCACCCAAGAAAATGCTCAACATTATCCTCTGGGCATCACAAATTAAAACAACTATAAGCTACCACTACCTACCCACTGGAGTGCCCGAATTAAGAAAAGCAAATGTGTGGAGCATCGGCAGCCCTCATGTACTGATGGTGAGAGTGAGACGGTTCATCCACATTGGAGAACAGTTCAGAGGTTCATTAAAAAGTTAAACATCCACTTATCAGATGATCTAGCCATTCCACCCTCAGGGGTTTACCCAAGAGAAACTAAAATATATGTCTGCACAGACTCTTCCACAAATGGTTATTGCATTTTTCTTTCTAACGTCAAAAAACTGAAAACAACCCCAATGTATATCAGTAAGTGATGGATACACAAATTATGGTATATCCACATAATGGGATACTACTCAGCATTAACCCGTACAACAACATGGAATAACCTCAAAATAATAAAGGCGGGCACCAGGAGCAAGGCAAAAAGGAACATGTACATAGCATTTCACCTGTATATGTGAAATGTATATAACATTTCAGCTGCAAACTAATCTATAGTAACAGAAGGCAGGTGGTGGTTGCCTGGGGATGATGGGGTGTGTGTGTGGGGGGGTGCTTATTAAATAGCCACAAGGAAACTTTAGGGGGTGATGGAAATATTCTCTTGCTTTTGGTGATGGTTTCTTGGACATAAAACCATGTCAACATTGATCAGCCTGTACATTTTCAATATATGCTGTTCAAGTACATCCAGAGGCTGAGCTTGGCCCCTAATGACCTCACGTTGCTAGGCCAAGAGGAATCCTGCTCAGATCTGTGTAAAATAAATATTTCAAGTTGCCATGAAGAAAGGCCTTGTGTTCCTGACTGTAACCCATACATCCGGTACCTGGGATGTTGACAGCACCGCTAAAAGTCGCACTATAAATAGGTAGCCATATGAAGACAAGGTGTGTGATGAGAGGGAAGGGTAAGCAGCAGGCTAAGCATGGCAGCTGTGGCCGCAGGTCCCAGTGAGGGGCGCTGTGCTGGAGTGTGCTGGCCTCAGGCATTGCCAGAAGCACTCACAGGGTACACTTGCCGTGGCTCAGGCTCCCAGAGGGTTCACGGTTCTAAACCTGAATGCGTGGTCGCCGGTCCGTTCGGTCTCTGGCACACAGTGGGTTTGCTTGCCAGTTCAGGTGTTACCTAGGAAATGCTGGCTGGTTCTCTTCTCCTCGCTGTGTTAGCATTGAACTCTCCTCAGAAGGCGACGTGTCTCTGCACCGTCCTTCACGCTGTGGTCTTCAGTCTCTCAGGCCCCTGTGTGTGTTTCCACCTCAAGAAGGCCCTTCGGCTTGTCTTGTTAGACCACAGTTTTCCTGAAGCATATAGGGTGTTCGACTCACTGCCATTTCACAGAGGAAAGAAATCCTCAGATAAAGAAATAGAACAATTTCCCCCAGAAACAGACACACAGAGATACACACATATACAAAGACACACAGAGGCGCACAGACAGATACACACAGACATACACACACAAACACATATAGACACACATACAGACAGACACACACATACATAGATACACACCAACACGCATGTAGACACATATAGACACACACACGTATAGACACACACTCAGACATACACACAGAAACATATACAGACACACACAGACATACAGAGACCCAAGCACACACATTTACATAGACACACACACACTCACATACATGAACAGAGCCAGGTGTTTTGACAGGGCTCTTCTCTCCTGTGGATTGCCTCCTGGAGTACCACAGAGTATGAGTCCTGAAAGTCAGCTTTCAAGAAAAGCTAATACAACACGCTCAGTTTCCTGATTGAGGAAATATGGCCGAGACTCAGTCTAACAGAAGATTCTGAATAAACTTCAAGTCTAGAATTTTCCAACTACTGTATGGGAGTGACCCCCCACTTCCCTCCCCATCCATTTTCCCAGTGGCCTTGAAGACTCCCACATGACAAATACTATGAAAACCCGCCTTGGGAGGCTGCTGGGTTATGGCAACAAAAACGGAGAAGAGAAAGGAAGAGAGGGAGGGAGGGAAGGAGGGAGAGAAAGGTGCCCACTCCTCTTCATCCCCCAGTCTAATTGAGGGGCATCTGTGTATTTAAGGACACTAGTGTTTATTAACGATGTGTGTTGCTAAGGCAAGATTGCGTACTTTGCTATTCAGATGCTTTTGTGCTTGACCTTGGGAAATGTATTTAATCTCTTGGCACTTGTCTTTCCATTTGGAATGTGAGAATTCCGCACTTCTAATTTGGTATCTCTCTTTCTCTGAGGCTTTAAGAGCACTGTCCTAGCTTTGGAAGGTGTTGAACATTTTAAAGTAAATCTTTTTTCATTCACTTCCCTAAGTGCAATATGGACAATGCAGTCCTCATAGCATTTCCCTGTTTCTCTGTTCATTGTTCAGCTAATGAAGGGAATGGCACTGAATGCCTTTTATTTCCCGGGCTTGGACTAAGGCGCCCCTGTGTGTATGGTGCTCACAGTCCCTCCCCGCAGGAAGCCTCGGGGATTCTGTTCCCCCAGTGACGGCTCCCCTCTGCCTCACCTACACTCCGCCTGCCGTCCCAGCAGCAGAGCTGTCACTATGGAACAGTCAGGATATGAGTATTTGGTGACAAAGCCACACGTGCTACTGAATTGTTAGGGGAAATTTGGAATTTTTGGGGAAGTAGTTTTGGGGCACTGGGTAAGGATTCTTGGTCCTTGAATAATCCTGGTACAGTGGGCTCTCTGGTCACCCAGCCCCATGGACTCAGTGAAGAGGCAGAACTGAAAACCAGGCTGCCGGCACCTGCGAAGGCAGCCCTTTGGGAGGGACCCTGGGCCTTCCTCTTCATGCTTGGTGGTGGTGGTGGGGGGGGGGCTGTTGCAACGAGAGGGAGCATGAGAGGCAGCTGTCAGAGGAGCCGCTGAGTAGAAGCTCTCACTGGGCGGGCGGTGGTCTTCTACGCTCCCCGCCACCCGCGGACTGGTGAGAGCAGCGTGGGGAAAGTTAGTGCTGCCCTCGGGTTCTGCTGCGGTCCTGTTGTACCTGACCCCGCACCACTCCATCTGGAGTTCCCCAGACATCACGCAGCCCCAATATAGGTGCCCGTCCTCCATGCTCCCGAGACACCCCGCGCTCTAACCACAAGACAGTGTCATTTTCTTCCTACTTGTCTCCCTGAATAGACTAAACTCTCTAAGGACTAAGATTCACTGTCTTTCCAGCCCTAAATAGAACCTGGCATGTAGTAGGGACTTAACACATGTATGTTGGTAAATGTATATTGAATGAATCAATTCATGTATACGTGAGGCCCTTGGCTATCCCAGGCAGCCGGCCAGAATCCTACTTAGAAAGGGGCTAAAACCAAGAGGAGCTTATTTTTCAAGGAACCTTAAGCAGTCTGTGCTGTGGACACTTTCACACCCCTGCGGGAGAATCAAGCTAGCAGAGAGGCTGTGGGAGAGGCCCATCCGAGACCACTCCCCGCAGTCATAGCCTTGCGTTCTGTTCTGAGCGCAGTGCTAGTGATGCATGGGAGCAGGTGAGATCCAGGTGAGGCAGCTTGACCATCACCCCTGGTTTTGTATGAGACCTATTTGTATCCATAAAATATACAATGATGTGTGTTCTTACGTGAATGGGTATTGTACATATCACACCACAACTTTTTAACTCAACATGTTGTTTTAAAATGTTTTTATTGATTTCAGAGAGAAAGGGAGAGGGAGAGAGAGATAGAAACATCAATGAGGAGAGAGAATCATTGATTGGCTTCCTCCTGCATACCCCCCACTGAGGATCAAGCCTCCAGTCCAGGCATATGCCCTGACCAGAATCGAACCCAGGACCTTTCAGTCTGTAGGTCAACGCTCTACCCACTGAGCCAAATTGGATAGGGCACAACATGTTTTTAAGATCTAGAATATGTATGGTGTTAACACCTATCATATACATTCAGGTATTGTAGCCACTCCCCTGTGGAACATTTGAGTAGTTTCTAGTTGTTGATTATTACAAATGTTGGAATGAACATAGTTGTACTATCATGGTAATGTGTAGTGTGTGCAGATGGGGTTTCTCTGGGTAAACATGTAGGAGAGGAATTTTGGGATAGTAGATCCTGCCAAATTGCCCTTTAGTGTGGCTGTGCCAATTTACGTTCTCAGAATGTCACCATGCTTCATGATGTCTTCAGATCTTTTCCTGTATAATAAAAGCCTAATATGCTGAGTGTTCGACTGTTTGACCAGTTGCTATGATGTGCACTGACCACCAGGGGGCAGACGCTCCAACTGGTAGGTTAGCTTGCTGCTGGGGTCTGGTCCATTGGAACTGGTCAAGATGGGCCAGACATGCCCTGGAGCCCTCCCTTGATCCCTCCCCAGGCCTGATCGTGCACCTGTGGGGTCCCTTGGCCTGGCCTGCCCCCCTCTCTAATCCGTGCACTGAGCCTCTAGTTTATTATAGTTTTCCAGTCTCTTGGCTGAAAAATGATACTTATTGTTAGTTTTTTTTCCCCTTGATTATTGGTGAAGTTGATTATACTTCTTTATGTTTATTGTCTGTGTGTTTTTTACAAACTGCTTCTTTATACATTCTTCACCCATTTTTCTGTTGTCTTCTTACTGGTTTTTAGGAGTTATTTATAGGTTCTGAGCACCAGTCTTGTTGTATACAAGTTGCAAATAATTTCTCTTGATAGCTTGTTTTTCTTTAAAAAAAATATTTTATTGATTTTTCACAGAGAGGAAGGGAGAGGGATAGAGAGTTAGGAACATTGATGAGAGTGAAACATTGATCAGTGCCTCCTGCACACCCCCTACTGGGGATGTGCCTGCAACCAAGGTACATGCCCTTGGCCAGAATCGAACCTGGGACCTTTCAGTCCACAGGCCGACGCTCTATCCACTGAGCCAAACCGGTTAGGGCCTTGTTTTTCTTTTTAATATTGCGTATTTTTTGTTATTAGACACCCCTCACCCCCACCTCCACCTTTCATTTTGCTGTAACCAAATTTATCAATCCCTTCTTTTATGGGTTTGTGGTGGTTTTGTTTTATTGGAGAAGTTGGGGGTTCAGGATGTGATAAAGATCTATGCCAATATCTTCTTATTTTTTAAATACATATAAAAATAGACTTTAAAATTGGATCTTTAATTTGTCTAGAATTTTTATGTGTGTATGGTATGAGGTAGGGATCCAGTTTTGTTGATTATTTTTCTTATATGAACATAGGACTTTCCTGACTCCATGTCAAAAACCACCTCCATCAGATGCCAAATCCCCATGGGTGCGTGGCCATCTCTGGACCTGAGCCAGTCATGTTCCATGCTGTGGGCCTGTGGGTTCTCTTCCAGTGTTATACTTTAACATTTCTATAATTGCAGTAAGTCTTAATGCTTGGTCCCTCTTTTCTGGGATCTTCAAAATGGTTTTGACTAATGTTACATTTGTAGTACTCAATATGAATTTCCAGCTTAGTTTGCAAATTTAATGAAACATTCTGTTGTAGTATTGAGTGAGGTTGCATTCAATGTATTAATTTTGAGTAAATTGGCTCCTTTTAGCTATTGAATCCTCATTTCTATTTCATCTCTCTCCATTCATGTTTTCTTTTATGTCCTGTAGTGACATTTTGTAATCTTCTTTGTAAGGATCTTACACGTTTTTATTAGGGTTATTCCCTTATAGTTTGTGCAGTTTGTTGCTATTTTAAGGGTTAATGTTTGTTTCATTTTCTAAATATTTATTGCATAAAAAATCTAATGGTATTTGAATACTTTTGGTTTTGCTAACCTGTAACCTTAATGACTTTTCTAAAATTATTTTTGGTTATCACATTGTGTTGGGTATATTATATAATGATGGTTTGGCTCTTCTTACAATTCTCATATTTCTTTTTTCCTTGTCTTACTTATTATCCAAGATCTTTAAAACAATATTTAATAGTTTGGTGCTGATTTTGGAGTCAAGAAATGACTATTTGACTTCTTTTTTACTTAGAATTTTTTTTTAAAAAAATCACAAATAGCTGTTGAATCTTGAGTATTTTTTCTGTTTATACTGAGATGTTTCTTTTTCTTTAAGATGTTCATGTTTTGAGTCAATATTCTAATATTGAGGCATCCTTACATTCTTGGGATAAACCTTATTTGTCCAGAAAGTCCTATTTTTTTTATCCATTGTTATGTTTCCACTTACAATTTCATTTAGGTCAGTGGTCGCCAACCGGTGGTTTGCAGACCACTGGTGGCCCATGAGGTCTGAAAGGTTGGTGACCGCTGATTTAGGGTTTTTGCATCTGTGCTCGTGAGTGACATTGGTCTGAAGCCCCGTCCTTGTGTACCACATGCAGGATGGGGCAAAAGTAGGTTTACAGTTGTGAGTACAAAAAAGAGAGTTTATTCTTATATTATTATTTTTTAATTATTGTATTATTTTTCATATGTAAACCTACTTTTGCTCCACCCTGTATGAGTTATGTGGCTTTTAAAAAAAGTGTTTTAAAAATTGATTTTTTAGAGAGAGAGGAAGGAAGAGGGAAACAGAGAAACATTGATGTGAGAACAAAACATCGACCAGCTGCCTCTCGCTCTCTCTCCACCAGGGATTGAGCCCGCAGTCTGGGCACGTGCCCCAACCAGGAATCATATCAGTAACCCTTTGGTGCACGGGATGGTGCCCAAGCAGCTGAGCCACACTGGCCAGAACTCTTTTTCTTCTTATTCAAGACATATATTTCTTGACTGGGGTAAAATGCATATAACATAAAAGTCTCCATTTTCTCATTTGGAATATGCATGATCTGACTCATCTATGATGTAGCTTTCTTTTTTCTCTTTCTGTGCTCTGGTTATAATGCAGGAATTATTTGCCCCTTTAGGTCTTAGTAGAACTTACCTGCAAAATTGAGCCAGTGAACTCTGCAGCCAAGACTTCCTGGGTAAAGTAGCTGAGAGACGTGGACAAGTTACTGCACTTCTTTGACTACAGTTTTCTCATCTGTAAAGTTAACATTAGTGCCTGTGTCATGGAATTGTAAGGGTCCGCTCAGTCAGTGCATGGAACAAGCATTTAAAAGGTGCCCAGCCCTTGGTGCTACAATAGGTGTTTGTTGCTTCTATTATTGTTGGTATTATTGTTGAGTTGTTCCCCCTGCCACCTTAAATATTGTTATAGTTTATGTTTTTAGAACAATTTTCAAACTTTGTTTTTCTAGAAAATTGCTTATTTGATCTAGGCCAGTGGTCGGCAAACTGCGGCTCGGCAAACTGCAGCTCGCGAGGCACATGCGGCTCTTTGGCCCCTTCAGTGTGGCTCTTCCACAAAATACCAGCTTTTCCACAAAATACCGACTTCTGCGCATGGGCCACGAAGTGTCAATCGCACTGTACGTGCACGCCCGCACGTGGTATTTTGTGGAAGAGCCACACTGAAGGGGACAAAGAGCAGCATGTGGCTCGCGAGCCGCAGTTTGCCGAACATGGGTCTGGGCTTTTAAGTCTATTGCAACAAAGTTGCTCCAGATAGTTTGAAATGACTTTTTATCATCTCTAATCCACCTGTACTTATGGGCTCTGTTGTGTTGCCCATGTCCATCTGTGGCCTTGCTTTGTGTATCTTTAGCTAGATTGCAGGAAGTTTCTTGCATTTCTTTTTTTAAAACCTGCATTTTACTTTGCAGATCAAGTCTGTCGATTTGCTTTCTGGCTTTTTGGTGTGTTTTTTCGGGTCATCCGTACGCGGGGCCATGCTAACCTCCTCTGTATCCTTCCGATTTTAGTATATGTGCTGCGAAGCGAGCTCTGCTCTCTGGTTTAGTAAGTTCTTACCTTTAGTGGCGCCTTCATTTTGTTCACATGCAGTTTTTTGGGTGGGTAAGTGCGTTTATGTTTGCTTACTTTTCCTTTTTGTTTTTTGCTGTTGGTCTTTTTTTCCTGTTTTGTTTTGTTTCCTATGAGAGACAAAATGGTCACTTACGTAAGAAGTTGGCCAAGTTAGTCTGCACAGAAGTGTGTTCTGCGTGGCAATGTTCCACATTGTACCTTCAAGGTGTGAGGTGGCTTTCAGGTTCTGGACTAACCTACCCTTGGCCAGGTAGGGACCTCTGATGGAGCCCAGTTGTTTATAAGTGTGAGAAAGGTCCCTTAGTGACTGAACCACCAGTGAGTGCTCCTAGGGCAGTGATGGCGAACCTATGACACGCGTGTCAGAGGTGACACTCGAACTCATTTTTTTGGTTGACTCCCCTGGGTCAGCCCCACAGTCACATAGCCAGTTCCTTGCCTACATGTCTGACACTCCTCTCCTGCTGGTTTGCTTTCTGACTAATACACTCAGCAATCACTGCCCTGAAACATTTTCTTTACCTTGAGTTTGTTTTTACCCAAGTTGTACCTGCATATAATCAAGCAGCCAATTACTCTGCAAGACTCATTATAAAAAAATAACCCCCTCTCCAGGGGCGACTGTTTATAGCTCCTTCCAGCTTCCATCTCTAAGTAACATGCATGTGTTGTTACTTCTTGCTTTCTCGGTTATTGGCATGATGTCTTGACTTCCTATTCTGTTTAGCCCTTTAATCATTTCCTTGCCTAATTACCTCCCAATACATTTACATGGTTATTTTGATTAGATCAGTATTCAACATTGTTATTATTAAGATTATAAATGTTATTCATAGCTGAGCCCAGGAGTCTTGTTTGCTTTATTTTTTCCTTTCTTGCATTACATTGTGTATTTTCTCATGCTAATAAAGGAATATATAATATAAATTACACACACACACACGCACACACACACGTGCACACTCCGGGTCCGCTCTACAGCTGTCATTTTAGGATCCCAGGCCTTGTAATCCTGGGGATTCAGTTCCCTTTCTCTTAGGTTGTATCTCATTGGACCCCATGTTGGTGCCTTTCCTAGGCTACTCCATCCTCCAGTAGCTTCCTCAGAACAGATACAAGGAAGACAAACATTTTGAGACTTTGAATGTCTGGAAATGTTGTTATTCTATCTTCAGACTTTACTTGGTAACTTGCCTGGGTGGAAATGAGTTTACTCTTAGAGTTTTGAAGCCATTAATTCATTGTCTTCTAATTTCTAATATTGCTTTTGAGAACTTTAATGGTATTCATGTCCTTTAATCCTGGAAGATTTTCTTAAGTTATTTTATTATTTGTTTTGCTATTGTTTTTTCTGTTCTTATATTTTTAGGCTTTATATTATTAAATGTTGCACTGGTCTTCTAATTTATTTCTCCTATATTTTGTTTTTAATTTTTTAACAATTACTAAATAGAGATATTTTTAAAAAATTTTTAAATTTTATGATTTTTTTATTGATTGCTAGAGAGAGAAAGAAAGAGGGAGAGAGCGCGAGAGAAAGAGAGAGAGAAATATTAATGTGAGAATGATACACGGACTGACTGCTTTCTGCACGTCCCTCACCAAGAAATCATGCCAATGTGTCCTGACTGGGAATCAAACCAGTAACCCCTCGGTGCCCAGAATGATGCCCAACCAGCTGAGTCATACTGGCCAGAGCGCCTATATTTTAATTTTTGTTCGTCTGAGAGATTCCCTCAACCTTATCTTCTGATGCTTTTAAAGTTGTTAACTTCTGTTAGTATGTTTTTAAATTCTAAAAACTATTTTTCCTGCTACATTCTTTTTATAGTATCCTTTCCTCATATGACAGTATAGCATCTCCTATTTCTAATGATGTTAATGATCGGTTTTAAAAGTTTTCATCTCTCTGCCTACTATTGTTGGCAAGTGACATTTTCTACCTGTTTAGGTCTCTGTCTTTCATATTAGATGGCTTCCAAGTCTGGTGATCATTGACTGCCTGCGTATATTTAAGAATATATTTATGATTGTGTGTGAGCGAGACTTTTCAATTGTGATCTTAATTCTATGGCAGGGACTTTTTTAAGTTGGTGTTTGGGTTCAGGCATGGAATTTAGGGAAACTTTAATTGGAAAGAAATTGTCTTTATTTTTATTTCGCCTCAATCTGACTGTTAACATTTTCTTCCATTCTAAGATTAGGCAATCAGTCACAGTTGTAATATTAGAGTGCGTGTGACTTTTTCACCAACAAAATACAAATCAGGTATTTTTTTTTTATTTAAGGTTGATTTGGCAGATATCTCAACATATCTTTTGTGCTTATCACAGCTTAAAACTACTGTACTTATTAGATCTGCCATGGATTTTGTTATTTAATACATTAACTTAGAAGCACTTCTGTGACTAAAGCAGTTTATCTGTCTTATTAAATGAATGCAAGTATAATTGGTTTTCTTTATACGTCTGTACATTTTACTTTATGCACTTAAATCATGTTCTCTGTTCCCCTGGGCTAGTCACTTTTGAGGGTAGAAGGCAACTCCCTTAACCCACCCACCCCCCCCTTTCCAGGCAGTCACCCTGCTTCAGCTCAGCCTGGGGAGACCCTGTGTTTTGCTCTCTGCAGTAAGCGCTTCCCTGCCTGCAGGGAATAGGCCATCACACCGCCCAATGGAGAAGGGACCTGGGCTCCTGAGGACATTGTCAGTGGACCCTCCTGCTGTTAGTCTCACCTCTGCCCCCCCCCCCTCCCCGTTCCAGGGTGCTGAGTGGAATGGATCCTGAGCCCTTGGGGTTTGGGCATCTTGCTCTCATCCTCCCCTTTGCCCTAGGATGCCGTTCCCCCTGCCCCTTTAAGGAGCTACCACACCTCTGTCTGCTTTTCCAGCTCACACAAATCCAGGGCGGTTGTCCTTCTCCTGTTTTCTTTGTCCTTGTGGGTTCGTGCCTTTATAAAAACTCCTGTGCTGCCATTAGTGGCCTCACTAGGCTGACTATGTGGGTTCACCCCATGCTTTTCCATCGCAATTCCTTCTGATCTTTAAGGAATTTTCTAATAGAGGAAGCAATGTCTTCCATTGTGAATTGCTCTTTTTATTTCGCCAAAATTGAAATTCAGAACCATCAGGAGCATAGAGGGAGACTGTCCTGCATTTTTTCTGTGTGAAGGGCAGTAGATCATAGGCCTGGCAGATGGAAGCTTGAGTACCTTCTACACCACAAGTGGTGGGACCTGATCCTAGAGGTTACTTTGCTAGCTGTTTGGGGCCAATGCCTTTTGTCCTGAGGGTTTGACTGAGGGCTTGCTATGCTTGGTCCTGGTTTGCGGGACCCTGAGGTGTCACTGCCTGTAAATGCCCACCAGGGAGGAAGGTGTGCGAGGCCGGCCACAATGGCTCAGCTCTGATCCCTGGCAGTGTCCAGGCATCAGAGTGCTTGTCCCCCAGCGGGCCCTGCTTTCCTGAACTGCATTAGCAAAGGGCAATCGGCTGATGCCTTGGTTAACAGAAACGAAGCTGCATCTTAGAGCAGGAGCCAAGCCCGTCACATGCCCTCCCTTTCCCCGGGCAGGCAGAGTGCCTCCACCGACACTGCCCTCTCCTTGCCTGTGGCACCCCGTGGTTCTGCCAACTTCAGCTTCACAGTATCCATGGAGCTGGGCATCTGCGCCCTTTGCAGGTGGGCCAGTCCAGCCGGAAATTACCAGGGGCCAAGGGCTCTCGGTCTGTAGGCCACACCAATGACCCGATGCCACAGCTGCAAACCCTTAGCTCTTGACCCTCCCCATATCAGAATGTTTTGATATGTTAATTTTAAAATTGTGAAGTCATTTAATGTGCATCCATGGCAATTTGTCAATGTAATTTAATAACCAGGGGAAATTGAGAGCTTGTGCTTGGCGTAATTTTCTCCACAACTGCCAGCTTTTCTCATCTGCCTGGGGCATGGGGCTGGGGGAAAAAAAGATCTGAGGATTAGAGTGACTTTTCATTTCACCTGGGGCCATAAATCGATAGGCATTGAGTATTCAGCCAGCACCAGCGTTTCCCTGGGTAATTCTATAGCAGGGCCGTGTCAGACGGTTTGAAATTTGTCCTCATTAGGACGACTTTTTTGCAGGCGTAAGCAAGTGCGCGTCCCCACCCCCCACGTACAGTCACACAGCTGGTGAAAGGGGACGCGTTGGTCTTTGGGGGACTGGGGGAGTTGGATTTTCACACAGGGCCTGTGTCTGGTGTGGTGACCACAGCTCAGTGTGACCTGGAATTGCATCTCCTGGTGTCACTATGATAACGGATAAACTTAAAGTGGGACGTGACAAGTGGTGGAAAAATAATTCATCCCTATGAAAGGTGTTCCTGTGAGCAGCTCCATGAATAAAAGCCTTTGAGGTGGGGCTGTATGCAACGATGGGGGGCTGTATGGAACGATGGGGGGCTGTATGGAACGATGGGGGCTGTATGGAACGATGGGGGGCTGTATGGAACGATGGGAGCTGTATGGAACAATGGGGGGCTGTATGGAACAATGGGGGGCTGTATGGAACAATGGGGGGCTGTATGGGACAATGGGGGGCTGTATGGAACGATGGGGGCTGTATGGAATGATGGGGGGCTGTATGGAACGATGGGAGGGGGTGTGGCAGACAGGGTGGAGAGCTCTGTCAGTGTTAGAAACTGCGGCTGGCTGCTCAGCTTATGTGAGGATGTGAATCACTCAGAAGGTGAATTTGATTTACAGCTGTTAACCCGCACCCCCACCGCTCTTCTGGCGGGAGTGATGGTGGATGTATAAGTCTGTCTGGCTGCTATGACAAAATATTATAGATTGGGGGGCTTAGCCAACAGACATTTATTTATTTCTCCTTGCTCTCTCTTTGTGGGTTATAAAAGCTGTTCAGGTCTGTATATCTCCATAGTAAGTATGATGGCAGCATTAGGATATAATGAGAAACAACACATAAACATAATCGGGTGTCCCACTGAGGTCACTGGGCATCCTTATAACCAAGGTTGTGCGCTCTGTTATCTATCAGTTTGCCTCCATTTTGTTGGGTTCTTTTTCTAGAGTGTTCTCCTGTTCTTCCATTTGGGACATGTTTATTTCCTCATTTTGGCTGATTCCTTGTTTGTTTCTGTATGAGGTAGAGCTGCTACGTCTTTCGGTCTTGGCAGGGTGGCCTGTGTCATAGGTGACCTGTGGGGCCCAGTGCACAGCCTCCCTGGTCACCTGTGGAGTGTCAGGGGTGTCCCTTGTGTGGGTTGTAGTTGAGCCTTGATTGCTGTTGGCACATCAGTGGGTGGAGCTGACCCTCAGACTGACTGGCTGTGAGGATTGGCTGGCCCCCCAGCATCGGATTCACCCCAGCAGGGTTCGGTGCCTGCCGAGACCCCCTTTGGGGTGTGCCCCGGGTGTGCTAATTGGGTGGTGCCCTATTGTGTTGGTTCGGGGGCCTCTTGGGAAGGGTTCCAGTGCAGGCCAAGGCCAGCTGCTGCCTGGGGCTGCCTGGTAGGAGCTACAAAGCAATCAGTGGCTGGTAGCTGCCTGTGCTGGGCCTGGGGGCTGCTCGGCAGGAGGCATGGGGCACCCTGAGGCCTGCTGCACCTGCCGCCTGCCCAGGGGCAATATGTGAAGTGGGGTCTCAGGTAGTCCCCAGGGTGGGGTGAGTAGTGCTCACCAGGTTAGGGCAGATTCAAATTTGGCACCATTGCTGAGCCTGGGCCACCCAGCAAAAGGTACAGGCACCTTGAGGCCAGCTTGGGGCCTGTGGACCTTGGAGAGTTTTTAAGGTCAACTGTCTGCTGCTGAAAGAGCCTGGGAGGAGTGTGAGTTGGGAGGGGCTGGGTCTCGGGTAGTCACCCCATGTTCACCAGGTTAATGTAGATTACAGTTGACTGTGTGTGGGGAGGGTTCAATATGGGGCAATGTGGTTGTCCCTCCAGCCTTTGCCCTGAAGCCACATAATTCAGTTTCTCCCTGTATGTCTCTGGCATTCACACCCCCCACCCCCACCCCCCAGCCCTTTGCTGAAGCCCAGCGTGGGTGCCTATGAGCAAGTGAGTCTGTGTGCGGGCCCTTTAAGAGGACACCTGAGTTTCCAGCAGCCTTCTGTCTCACCTGGATGGATGGATCCCTGCTGATTTCACAGCCAGATGTTATGGGGGCTCCTCTTCCCAGCACTGGTGCTTTGGGCTGGGGAGCCAGGTGTGGGACTGGGATGGCTCGCTCTGTAGCTGAGATATCCCTCCTCATTCTCAACCACAACACGTGGGTGTGGGGCCAGCTCATTTCTTGTTTCTGCCCCTCCTACCAGTCTCCATGTGGCTTCTTTATATCCTCAGTTATAGGACTTCCGTTCAGCCAGTCTTCAGATGGTTCTCCACGTTGATTATTCTATAATTCAGTTGTAATTTTTATGTGGTCATGGGAGGAGGCAAGCACAGTGGTTACCTACTCTGTGTCTTGATCAGGATTAAAACATTTATTTTTCATAGTTCTGGAGGCTGAGGATTCTGAGGCCGAGGTGCTAGTGGGTTTGGTGTCGGGGGAGAGCCCTCTTCCTGGCTTGTGGTTGACGACCTTGCTGTGCTTCACAATGCCCAGAGAGATCCTCTCTCTTGTGTCTGTTCTTGTCAGGGCACTAATCCTGTTCACAAGGGCCCCATCATCATGACTTAATCACCCCTAAAGATCCCCATTTCTAAATGTCATCACACTGGGGGTTGGAGCTTCAGCATATGATTGTGGGGGCTACAAGCATGTAGTCCATAGCCCGGGGAGTGGTGGAGTTTGGTTTTAGCCAGCAGGTTGACAGGGTGTGAAAGTTGCATTGGGATATCCTGACAGCCAAGGTTTTGATCAGTGATTGGACTGAATGTTTTAGAGGCTGCTGGTAGATGCTGATGGGAGAGGTTGTTGTAGCAGCTTCTCTGCCTGAGGTCATTTCACCCTGATATTTTGACCTGAAGGTGCAGCTTTCATGATAGCTGATGGTCTCCTATGAGGGGAGATGATTAGGCCCCTCCAGCTTCCTTCCTGTTTTTTGCATCTCCCCTGAGAACCTAAATAAAAAAGCCTGGTGTCCAGGAGGCACTGATTAGAGAAAGCCTCTCACAGGGAGGCTGTGGCACTGAGCACTGAGACTCAAGGACAGTGCAGAGCACCCTACTGAGACCTGCAGCAACACAGGTGCGTCTCAAAAGCATTATGTTGATAAAAGACAACCAGGCAAAGCTGTCTGGTACTGTATGAATCCATTGACATAAAATTTGAGAAAAGACTAAATTAATCCCCTTAATTGAAGTCAGAAAGTGGTTGCAGGGGGTGGAAAAGGGACATGAAGGAACTCTCTATGGCATCGGTTCTCAACCTGTGGGTCGCGACCCCTTTGGCAGTCGAACGATCCTTTCACAGGGGTCGCCTAAGACCATCCTGCATATCAGATATTTACATTATGATTCATAACAGTAGCAACATTACAGTTATGAAGTAGCAACAAAAATAATTTTATGGTTGGGTCACAACATGAGGAACTGTATTTAAAGGGCCACAAGGTTGAGAACCATTGTTCTATGGTAACTGAAATGCTCTCCCTTTTGTTTTAGGAGTGGTTAAATGGGTGTTACCATTGACAGAATTCATCTAATCGAATGTCTAAAAAACCTGTACATTTTATCATATGTTAACTATACCTCCATTAAAAAGCATGCAATGATTAAAAAAAGACATCCTAATCCCTAGGTTCCTTTTGATCACTAGTGTTAGTCCATCGTGATGGATTCAGCCCTGTGATTGCTGAATTCCAGGTCCCATGTCTGTGTTTACTGTTTTCTTTTTAACCATTTGTCAGATTACAATCTCCATCTGCTCCTGGCCTGCATTGTCTACCACACTTTCTGGCCACCTACTGCTTTATCCTAGTTCCGAGGGAGTAACTTGTTTCTAACTCAGCACTGTCCAATAAGCCTTTCTGTGAAGATGGGAATATTCTAAATCTGCACTCCCCAGTAAGACATCTGTTAGCCATATCTGGCTATTGAACACTTGAAATGTGGCCAGTCAAATCAGGAACCAAGTTTTCAATGCTATTAATTTTACATTTAAAGAGCCATACATGTGTTTGAATGTGAAAAGTGCTATCTTTTAAGAAAAAATAAAGATCAGGGATTGGGAAGGATTGCAGTCAGGGACCACTTCACTGAGGTGAAACTTGGCAGGGATATGACAGGGGTGAGGAGGTGGGAGGGAACAGCATGAGCAGAGGCCCTGAGTAGGAGTGTGCCCATCACGTTGAGGAACAGGGGAAGCCCAGTGGCTGGAGAGAAGCGGGGGATGGTAAAGGTGAGGCAGGGGGGTCAGCTTCGTCCAGTTGGGTGGTTGCTGAGAGGAGCTGGCAAAGATCATCACTTATTGGTGTAGGTCAGGCCATAAGGAACGCGCCTGCCAGGTCTCCAGTCTTTGTGGGGGGCAGCGCAGGCTGCCTCCTCCTGCAGAAAAGCTGACCGAGGCCCAGCTCTGGCGGGCCGAGGTCTCCTGAGCCGGCGGACAATGACTACCTGTCAGCTCACGGACGCTTCCCCAGTTAGGCTTTATAACTCTCCCCTCATTGCCTTTGGACCCTAGAATGAGCCGTGTGGCATTCACCACGCTCCAGCCTAGAGAGTTAGAGGAGTTGACAGTGTCAGGCTGCCAAGGTGGAGGTGAGTGATGGCTGGGAGCCCTGAGCTCTGCTGCCTCTGGGGGAGCCACGTGCCCTCAGTTTCCCCACTGGCATCATTGATTAGATTGTCTGTAAGCATTGCTCCAATTATAACGTGCTGTAATTTTAAGACAACCTCATGTTTCTACGAAAGGTGTGCTCTCCCTTGCCTGGTCATGGGCCAGGTGTGGGGCTGGTGGTGGTGCCGGCAAGCCTGGGCGAGGGTGGGCGTGTGGATCTCTTGGTAAGGCGGGATTAGCCTTGGCACAGAGCAAAGAGTTTAGGGTGGAAAGCTGTTTGTAGCGCAGGGGTCTGCCAGGCTCTTGGAATTCCTATGTAAGGAATTCCTTGTTCCATTGGGTTAAGGTGCTGCTTTTCATGTTTTGGGACAAATGAAGTTGGGAAAGTACAGATTAAGGCATTACTAGGTCTTAGAAAAGACACGTACTGGATTGTCTGGAAGGTGAGGCCAGGCTGAGGTGGCTTCTCCTAAGATGTCCTGAAGTGTGGGTTGGGGGCCATGGGCAGGAGGACAGGCATGGAGAGGCCTTCACGTCCTACAGCCTAGCCGGTGGGACCCAAGGGAGATGCTCAGACCCACCTCTGTCAGGTATCTTGGAGCGTGACTGTGGCTGGGAGGTCTGTCAACTTGGGACCCTCTGGCTTTTGCAGAATTGCAGCCTTGCCCTCACCAATGTCCTACTTCCTCCAACGTGCCAGGGGCACCTGGTGATCCAGAGCACCCTCTTGGTGGGGTTTCTCCCCAACCGAGGAACATTCCCGCACCCCGTTTGATCATTAGAAACCCATCCTGTCGTCCTCTCCTCTTGGTTGTAACCTTAGGCCACTGACGTTCACTGTGGGCCAGATGACGAATGGACAAACATTTCTGTATCTTCCGTAAAGCTGCTTGTGAAAGTCTGGTGGTTGCGATTGCCATCCCTCTGCAGGTGGCAGTGCCTGTCACAGACATTCCTATTGCCGTGGGAGACACTGAGGGGTGAGAGGGTCTCTGTTGCTGCGCCACCGGAGAGGGCAGGAAGGAAGCAGGTGCAAGGACGCGTCACGGGCCCGGGAGGACACGGCCAGCGGAGGCGGGTGTGCGCCTGTCAGGTCTTAGGGCGTGAGCTGTCAGGAAATGCTCAGCAGAGGAGGAAACACTTGAGATAAGTCTATAAAAAGGAGTGTTTACCCAGTGGAAATAAATCAGCAGAAAATGTATGTGACTTGAAGTCAGCCCAGCAGTGTCTAAGTTCCACCACTGACCACTCTCAGCCTCTGGTTTTATCTTGATAATGATTGTGCTTTTATCTGTTCTTTGCTTCGTATCATGATAATGGACATTATATGTAGAATTATAATGTGCATAAGCTGAACTGTGTAAATGTCTGTAATGGTCACCTACGGGGTCCCTGAGATAAGTTGCTTTTAAAAAATTAGTTTTATTGAGTCCCTACTACATTGGTAGGGACTGGGACTCAGTCTGTTGGCACATCATCCTACACACCGAAAGGTTGCAGGTTCGATTCTCAGTCAGGGTGCGTATAGGAGGCAACCTATCAATGTTTCTCTCTCATCTCTCTCTCTCTCCTTCCCTCCCTCTCTACCTCTCTCTCTCTCTTCCTCCCTTTCTCCTTCTTCTTGCCTCTTTCTCCTCAACTCCTTCCCCTTCTCTCCCCACAACTCCCTCCCTCTATTCCCTTTTTCTAAGATCAATAAAAACATGTCTTTAGGGTGAGGATAAAAAATTAGTTTTATTGAGATGTAATAATGTACATACAGTAAAATGCCCCATATAATTTGATGGGTTTGGTAGATGTGTATAGTCACAGAACTGCTACCACAATGATGATATAGACTATTTCAGTCCCTCCAAAAGGCTTCATCCTGCACTTCTGCAGTCCTCAGTTACCTCCCCTCCCAGCCACTGCTCTGCTTCCTGTCAGCATGGTTTTCCTTTTCTGGACTCTGATATAAATGAAATCATAATGTATTTAGTCTCTTGTGCATGCTTTCTTTTACTTAGCATAATGCTCTTGAAGTACAGCCGTAGTTTTGCTGAATGCATTAGTAGTTCATTCTTTTTCATTGCCAAGTAGTATTCCATTGTATGGCTATATCCTATAGTTCGTTTATCCATTTACCAGTTGTAAATGCATAAACTATTAGGTCGTTTCCAGTTTTCTGACACCATGAAAACCACGGTTAAGAACATTGATGTGCAGGTTTTTGTGTGGACATAGGCTTTTTTTATTTTTATTTTGGGTAAATATCAGTGAGGTGAGTAGCTGGGTCCTATGGTAAGTTAATATTTAACTTGACAAGGAATGGCCAGTCAGTTTTACAAAGTGGCTGTTCCATTTTACATTCCTACCAGCAGTACATGAGAGTTCCCGTTGCTCACATCCTCACTATGATTGCTATTATTTCTTTTTAATTTTACTGATTCTAATTGGTATGTAGTAGTATCTCATGGTGGTTTTGATTTACATTTTTCTGTTGGCAAAGGATGTTGGCTATCTTTTCATGTGCTTATTTGTTAACCATGTATCTTTTTTGGTAAATTATTTGTTCAAATCTTTTGTGGCTCAGTGGTTGGAGTGTCGGCCTGTGGAGCGAAGGGTCTCAGGTTCGATTCTGGTTAAGGGCACCTACCTGGGTTGCACATTTGATCCCCAGTGCTGTCAGGATGCGTGAGGGAGGCAACCAATCCATGTGTCTCTCTCACATTGATATTTCTCTCTCTCTCTTTCTCTCTTCCTTCCGCTGCTTTCTCTAAAAAATCAATGGAAAAAACATCCTCGGGTGAAGATTAACAAAACTAACAACAACAACAAAAAATTGAGTCATTTGTTTGTTTGCTTATTGAGTTACAGAAATTCTTAATATCATCTGGGTATAAGACTTTTAAAAATATGTATATTTTTATTGATTTCAAAGAGGAAGGGAGAGGGAGAGAGAGATAGAAACAGAGAATCATTGATTGGCTGCCTCCTGCATGCCCCCTACTGGGAATCTAGCCTGAAAACCCTGGCACGTGCCCTTGACCGGAATCGAACCTGGGACCCTTCAGTCTGTAGGCCAATGCTCTATCCACTGAGCAAAACCAGCCAGGGCTGGGTATAAGACTTTTAACAAATGTGTTTGCAAATGTTTTTTCCCAGTCTGTGGTTGCCCTTTATTTTCTTAATAGTATCTTTCCAGGAGAAAAGGTTTTTGTTTCTTTTCTTCAATATTTGTATTGATTTTTAGAAAAAGAGGAAGTGAGTGGGATATATAGAGAGAAAAACATCCATGTGAGAGTGAAACATCGATCAGCTGCCTCCTGTGCACCTCCCCACCAGGGACTGAGCCCACAACCTGGGCATATGCCCCTACTGGGAACTGAACCAGCAACCTTCTGTACATAGGATGACACCCAATCACCTGAGCCACACCAGCCAGGGCTTTTTTAAAAGATTAAGCATTTTTATTTCTCTTTTTTTTTTATTGATTTGAGAGAGAGAGAAACATCGACTTATTATTCCACTTATTGATGCATTCGCTGTTTAATTCTTACATGTGCCCTGACTGTGAATCAAACCCACAACCTTGGCATGTTGCGATGACGCTCTAACCAACTGAGCTACCCACTCAGGCCTCAAGAGCAAGCCTTTTTAATAATACTCGTGGTTGGGTAGGTGAAAAATGACATCTTGGTATAGTTTTGGTCTTTGTTTCTTTTATTAAGAAGTTTCAACATCTTTGATAGGTTTAAAACTCATTTTTATTTTCTGATTGTCCTTTGCCCATTTTCTATTTTTGGTCTCTTTTTTTGGTCTTTTTCCTACAGATTTCTAGGAGCTCTTTAGCTATTAGGGAGATTAACCCTTGGTGATAATATTTTTCTATTTGGATTGTATGTAACCTGTCTCCTGAATACGTTTCATTTTCCTCTCAAATATATCATGAGATGGCTTTGAGATGGTTACAAAAGGCCTTCACTTCCGTAAGGTCATGGAGAAGCTCACGGCATAAACACCATCTACGGAGCATTTACCTTCAATGCACATTTACCCTTAGCTTTGGAGTCCCTAGCCCGTTTTCTTGCACTATTTTGCCCTGATCTTCTATCCATTCAGTAAGATTCAAATCTGAGCAATCACAGGGCCAGTGCTGGTAACAGTGGAAAGGAAACCTAACAAGGCAGTGGCTGTCTCTCTGTTTTCAGAGTCCGTGTGTCATGAGAGATGTTTACAAGGCCACGAATGAGGTGTCCTGGTAGGTTTACAGCTGGGCACACATCCAGGGCCTGACACCAGCTGAGTGACCCGGGGCACCTGCATCTCTACCATCCAAGGCTGGCTCAACGGGGCTGTGAGAGGAAGTGAAGCAGGTGTGGCCGCACCTGAAAGAGGCCAATGGTGGCTCCCCACCCTCGGGTTGCAGTTTCTCATCCTTAGCCACGTGTGCTCTGGTTCCCTGACTCTCAGAGAGGATCCTCTTTATCATATTCAGGGACTCTGTCAGCTTGAGCTGCCACACCAAATGCCAGAGGCTGGGTGGCTTAAACAACAGGAATGTGTTTCTCACGTCTCAGTGAGGTGGCCACCTCTCACTGTGGCCTTGCCTGGCCTTTCCTCAATGGGAGTGGGAGTGGCTGAGAGAGAGGTCACTTCCTCTTCTCAGGAGGCCGCTAATCCCATCACGAGGGCCTCACCCTCATGCCTCCATCTAACCCTGATACTTCCCAAAGGCTTCATCTCATTGGGGGGCTAGAGCCTCAGCATCGGCATTTTGGGGGACACTACAGTCCATGGCAGCTGTCTTGAGCAGGCTGATGCCTGCATCTCTGTGACACTCTGCTCGTGCTGAGAGTCGATGGGTGGTGATGTGGAGAGAGGAGAGCCAGGTGGGCTCTGGTGGGGCGGGCTCAGAGGACTTGAGGACTTGAACGCTGGTTCTGAGGGAGGACTTCGGCAGCTCTGGGCCAGCCCAGGTCCTCTGGGGTCCCTCCGGACTCATGTGTTTCAGAGGCAGATCAGGGCAGCAATAGTGAGCCAACAAGCCTGGGTGAGGCCTTGAGATGGCACAGCCTGTTCTCTCAGACTTCGGGAAGGTGACCCTGGGCACAGAGTGTGGGTAACAAAAATAATCCACAGACGGGGCACCCCTGGGTTCGCATGTTGGCTTATACACAGCATTTCCTCCGCATTAGGCCCTGCTTAGCACTTTGCAACGTCCTTATGCAGTAGTGTGTCAGGCTCAGGCAGAGAAGAGGCACCTCTCTGAGGAACCACACCGGATGTGGCTGCAGGGGTGGGACCTTACGGGGGGTTGGGGGGCTGAAGAAGGGCCCCTGCTGGCTGCCGCCCCGGAATCTGGGCCTGAAGGCGGCAGGACTGCCTGGAAGCAAGGAAACGTGGGAATGAGGGGAGCAGAGCAATGGCAACCTGGTTCCCTGAAGGTGGACTAGAGCCCCATCTGACCGCATGGTCTCCACTTTGACGCCATGGGTGGCTAAGGGCACAGAGACGCTGGAGGGGCCCAGCAGGGGCAGGGCGTGCTGGGCTGGCCGCCACCCTCCCTCGAGTCTAAGCCGAGCCAGTGGGTCAGCAGCACATGCGTGGCTGCAGCAGCACCTGGTGCCCTCCACCTGCCCCCAGGGACTAGGGGCCCACACTTCACTTCTGCCTTCCACACAAATGTCTCTGGGGCCAAGTGGGACTCAGAGCCGCGGAGGATGGGAATTCTGGGAAACGTAGTTCCTGCTGATGGCTGGGGACACAGTGCATAGCCACCAGGGGTGGGAGGTCTGCTCTTTGCTCCATCTGATAATGGAGGGGAGAGGGGAGGCTCAGGGTGTGCCCAGTCACACAGATGTTCAGGGGGCTCGGGCTCCAGTGCCTTTAGCTGTGCCCGGTGCTTCTGCTCTGTGATGCCAGTAACCCGCCCCCTGTTCCTCCAGGAACCCACCTCAGAGCCCTGGGCCATGAGAGCTTCTTGAAGATGAAGCTTCTGGGGAAGGATGGGTCCCACACGCCTTCTCTCTTGATCAGCCACTCCGGTCCCAGCCGCAGCCTCTGCCCTTTCTGTACGTTCCCCTGGCCTGCTTTGTCCTCCCTAGTGAGTCCCCTGTGTTCCTCCTGTAGGAATGTCACCTACTTAGTCCGGGGCTGACTGTCAGCACCTAGTGGCTGTTTGGTGGAAGAAGTTAGTGCCTGGCTCATGTGTTGGGCCGTTGATGACAATTGCTACCTGTTGCACATCAGCTCTTGCCAGGGCTGTGGGTATCACACTGCCATTTACGGGAAAGAGAATTGGGACTTGAGAGCTTGGGTTTGTTTCCGTAGCGAGTGATGGGTTGTAGACTTGAACAGGGGCCCCCTGGCTCACCACTGCCCTTGGTCACTGATCTGCAGACAGCACAGCTTCCTGCGTTAGCAGACCCAGGAGAGGACGGCCGGGGCCACGGGGCCTCTCTGAGCTGCTTCGGGGCGGGGATCAACCCAGTGTGCCCTGGGTCCAGATGGGGTGAACATAGACTGTACCCACTTCTGGACATTGAGGAATGAGGGCTTTGCAAACTGAGTGAGTGAATGGAGCAGAGTCAGGACTCAGCCTGTGAATTTGGGCCTCAGAGTGCTTAGTGGAATGCCTCGGTCTCCCAACTTACGCTCCCTGAAGCACATGGCCACCTGGGCCTGCGGATTTGAGACTCCCTCACAATGCCCACACTGCTTCCTGTGGCTGCGCCATGGTCTCCCCGAGTCTGCCCAGTGCCTGCACAAAGGGAGTTTGATTTGGGTTCCTCCCGCATGGCCCCGCTCTGTTACCTCGTGCACAACAGGGACGTGGGACCTGCCAGGAGGCCAGGCTTGGCACAGTCCTTACTGATAATGTGAGGAGGCGCAACTTCAGAAAGGCGACTATTTAAAAAACTTTACAATTTGAAATAATTTTAGATTTATAGAAGTTACTAGACATTGCAGAGTTCCCGTACACCCTCCACCCAGCCTCCCCTAAGGTTTAACCTCTCACTAGACAGCCAGGGTACCTTCACCCAACCAGGAGACTGCCACACTGTGAACAAGACCCCGGACTGTCTGGTGCCCCTGCTTTTCCACTTAATGAGCTTTTCCTTCCCAGGATCCAGCCCAGGACACCAGGTGGCCTTGGTCCTCATGTCACCTTGGCCTCCAATCTGTGACAGTTCCTCGGTGCTGCCTTGTCTTTCATGTCCTGGACATGTGTCAGAAGTAGTACTGTACTCAGATATTTTGTAGACTGTCCCTGGACATGGGTTTGTTTAATGTTTTTTCACAATTAAGCTGAGGTTCTGGACTTTTTAGGTAGAACACAAAGAGATGTTCTCTCTACATCATATCAGAAGGCACGTGGTGTCAGCATAATTTATGAATGGTCATTTTACTTTTGATCACTTGCTGGGCTCTCCACTGTTAAAGTTGCTGTCTTTCCCTTTCCATACCCTATTGGTTAGATACCATTCGTGAGTCCAGCCCACACTCAGGGGAAGGGGAAGTTAACTTGTGCCTCCCAGAGGAAGGAGTTGCAAAAGACTGTGGACGTATGTTAAAGCCAGCCACCGCTACCCTGGCCAGTGTGGCTCACTTAGTTGAACGTTGTCCTGTGCACCGAAGGGTCGCTGGTTCGATTCCCAGTTGGGGCACATACCCAGGTTTTGGGCTTGATCCCCTCTCGGGATGTGTGCAAGAGGCAGCCGATCCATATTTCTCTCTCATTTCTCTCTCTCTCCCCCCCCCCTCTTTCGTCAATAAAAACATATTTTTAAAAAACCCACCAACCACCATTGACCAGGATTGGGGGATGCTTTGGCACCATGCGGATATCCTGTTTCCAGTGAGGTGATTTTTTCCAATGACTTTGTTCAGTTTTGAACTCAGGGAAGCAGGCTGTCATCCCTCTTCCCAACTTTCTGTCACCAGGTTAGTGAATTTGAATAATAAAATGCTTAAGAAATCCAATTTCCTTGCATATATGTGATGCTCTATTAGATTTCTGCTGGCAGTTGCATTTTAATATCGGAGAATCTGGAGGCTGTGTCTCCTGGGAGGGAGCACGGAGCCTGAAGCCAGAGCCTCAGGCCTGAGGTCATGCGACGGGGTGCTTTCTTTTGCATGTGACTCACTCGCTTGCTTGCGAAGGCAAGGTAACAGCTTATAGGAAGTGCTAAGATTGCGTCAGTAGCAGACTGTATTTTTAGATGCCCCTTTTTCACACCTTGAAGGCTGTAGTTGAACTTCTAATCGTCTCCTGTGAATTTAAGGGAGGAATATGGTTATAAGTTGCTGCACTGATACTTGGCCCTGTGGCTAATTTCATTGGTTCTGTGCTGAAGTGTTCTTAGGCCACTGGTGTACTTTCATGCTCCAAAATTCTTAACCACTGCTTTTTAAATTCTCTATCAAAAACTCTACACAGAAGGCACTGTTTTTAATATTCTAACCAGTTCTGTTACTAATCAATGATTGCCACTCATTTCGGCAGAATAGTGCAAAGGGGAATCTCCTATAGGAAAAGAAGCACCTGATGGTTCTAAGGAAATATAAGTCCGGGGCATCTGGTTTTAATCACCTTTCCAGCTCCCAGGGACACAGGTAACGAAGGTATGAAAACAAGCAACGTAGCCGCCTCCTGGTGGCAGCACACACAACTGACTACTTGTCCTGGGAACCAAGCTGATCCCTGTGGTTCTCAACCTGTGGGTCGCGACCCCTTTGGTGGCCGAACGACCCTTTCACAGGGGTCGCCTAAGACCATCCTGCATATCAGATATTTACATTACGGTTCATAACAGTAGCAACATTACAGTTATGAAGTAGCAACGAAAATAATGTTATGGTTGGGTCACAACATGAGGAACTGTGTTTAACGGGCCAGAAGCTTGAGAACCACTGCTAAGGCAAGTGGTTTGCAGATGGTTTGCTCTAGTGGGTGAAATGCTGAAATCTGGACCTTTCTCTTCTAGGATGACTTCCTGTTCAGCGTCTCCATTTTGAGTGGGATCCTCTGCAGCACGCTGGCCGTGCTGAAGTTCATGCTGGGGAAGGTGCTGACCAGCAGAGCGCTCATAACCGACGGTGAGTGGGGCCAGCGCCTGACCTCCCAGGCCGGGGCGCAGGGCGGGTCGCCTTTAGTTGCTTGTCTTGCAGAAAAGGTCACCAATTGGGAATCAGGTCTCACTAGCCTCATCTCCTCAGGTGGTTTAATGATTCTCAGGGCTCCTTATTGGGGCAGATAGCTGTGCCCTGGGACTGTAATAAATTCTTCAGGAATCACCTCCGCCCTGACCCTCCCAACAGGGTGGATGGGGGCTCCCTAGCATCTTATCACGAAGCACAAAGGGCTTCCCAGAGTCTTGGGCTTTATGTGCATTGCTCCAAACTAGACGTGAAGGTCTCTTCTGCAATCTAGACAGGTTTTCTTTGTGGATTCTCATGCTCATTCCCCCTCCAGCCATAAGATGCTCACCTAGCTAGGAGTTCAAGGTGCAGGAACCAGGGCTTTGCTGGGGAAGTGATCCACTGAGAACCCAGACCAGGTGGAGGGTCCCTGTGCCCCTAGAGGCCAGGGGGCGCTTCCTGCATTGCCTTTGGGATGACAGAGAAGGGTGTGTGAAACCAGGTAAATGCATTTCAGTTTGTGAACTAGTGCTGGTGTATAAACAAGAAACTTTACAAACTAACCACCTGGCCATGTTCTTTTTCTCCATTCTTGAGCATGTGTAGTTGCCAGGAGGTCATGAATACAGAAGCCTCTGTACTCTGAGGTGAGAGGTCAAAGGGTAAAAGCTTGTGGGGTTGGTGTGTGTGTCTGCACAAAATGGAGAAGAAATCACTGAATTTCTTTCTTTAAGAAAAGAACCACTCACACACACACCTACCCCAACTCCGAGGTGCTCTCCTCTGTGGAATACAGAGCAGGCGGGTGTGCGTGGGTGGCTGTTGGTGCTGTGCGGGGGGTGAATGGCAGTGCAGAGGGCCCTTCTCCCCCAAATGACAAAGCCTGGTACACTGTGTGAACTTCAACTCCTTGTCCCGTGCTGATGCCCTACTGTGTATGGAGGTGGGCCTTTGCACAGTTTGGCTGGTGGGTAGGAAGTCAAAGTGGTATTTCCAGCTTTGCAATGACAGCTGCCCTGGGAGCATCTGTGTGTGTGTGTGTGTGTGTGTGTGTGTGTGTGTGTGTGTGGTTCCTTTGAACAGACCCAAGGAAATTGGGGCTTACATGATCCGATGTGCTGACTGCAAGACCAGGGGACCCTGGATGCCAGTCAGGTGACCACAGCCACTGGCAGCATCAGAATTGCCTATGGTGTTGCTTAGATGCACATTCCCGGGCCTGAGGTGGGTCCTGTCCATGTGATGAGCACAGGTTTGTGCTGCCTTCACACCAGCCTGGGGGCCAGGACACACTCCACACTAGGGAAGGTGGACCTGGCAGGGTCCCCTCTGCCATTTTGACCAGCAGGGCCTGCTGTCTGCATCTGCCCTTGCAAGATGCCACCTGCCTCCTTGTGCTACGGAGGCCACATGCCCATAGCAAACCCAAACTTTTTAAGTAGTAAGAGCTGTTTAAAATAGTGAAAAGACCGGCGCCGGGGAGTGAGGCCTCTGAGTCCCTGCTCTGCTCTCAGGCAGCGTGCAGGCCCCTCTGTGTGGGCCAGGCGGCCAGCCCGGCTCCTGGAGCTCCCCATGGGCCCCGAGGGTGCCCCACGAAGGGCAGGCCCAAGGAAGCCAGGGCTCAGCTGGCAGCAGGTCCTGGGTCTGTGCTGTTAGAGCTGATACTGCAGTAGCACCGACCGGCAGGCTCTGCAGAGTTCTTTTGAGCCTAGTGCTGGGCTGGCACCACGTTAGCTGGGAAGCTGCTCCTGATGCAGAACCAGAGTTTCCTCTCTCGGGGTCTGTCCTGTTGCTAGGAAGAGTCCCGCCTGGTCCCCAAAGCGGGGCTGCACTTAGTTAAATCAAGACCCTCTGGTGTACAGAGCTGTGGCGCAGTCCCTGAGAAGCGTGCAGCCTTCTGAGAAGACCTCTACAGAGGTCTCTGCCGCCCACCCCACAGCTGGGCCTGTGGGCAGCTTGCATCCGGCTGGCCCTAGGAAAGGTGCTCGTTCCTCTCCAGGCAGCCCAGCTTGGGAGAGAAGTGCTCATCCCTGTGATTGTGTGGTCTGGAGTTTCAGAATCGGGGCAGGAACATGCCTCCGTTGGCCATGGAGTCCTCCTCTCCCCGGGGCTGACAGTGCAGGGGGGCTTGGGCTGAGAGCTCAGGGCTGTGTGCTGTGAATGGACGTTCGGTGTGGGGGTCTGGCCACCTTCAAGGTTCCTTCCCGTTGCTGTGGGGGACACTCCGTCCGGGCCCTTTAGAGTAGAGGCCTGGCTGCACCTTGGTTTCTCCAGCGTGTGTTGTATGCCTCATTCTCATGTGTTTTTGCTTGGAACGTGGGTGCCGGGATGGGGAGGGCAGGCCAGGGGTGAGCACTAAGGAATAGCTCCTCTCCCAGCCGCCTTGGGCCCTAAGATCACGAAGCCCCTGTGGTTTGCAGGGTCTCAGCATCTTCTCTGTCCAGACACACAAGTGCTCTCCAGGAGACTGAGGGTGGACCAGCCGTCAGACCCTCCCACCCATGACCGTGGGCTTGACCGTCTCGGACGGGTGCTCTGCATCACGTGTGATAGCAATTCCAGACAGTGTCTGTTTAGGCTTCACTCCCCTTTGAACTCACCACATTTCATAGGGTGCACAGAGAAGACCCCAATGACAAGTATGATTTTTCTAATGAAATAACTTCTGACCAGAATTTTCAGAATATTTCCATCATATTCTTGAACAGAGAGGTGTCATTACAAAGTAGACGTTTAAGTGAAAATTGTTCCCTAAACTGGAAGGCAGGGAAGAGCGCTCCCCAGGCAGAGGGCATGGGGGCGGGGCTTGGGACACCTAGGGGGCTGCGTGAGGAGGGGGCACAGGGTGAGGGCTGGGACAGTGGGGAAGGGCGGGTCCTGCTGGACTGTAAGTCAAGTGTAGGATCCTGTGTGTTTTGCTAAATATTTAAACAGATGAGGAGACACGCTTAATGTTTTCTAAACAGTCCTCTGCCATCAGATGGGGAACAGAGCGGGGCAGTGAGTGCCAAGCAGGGGAGGTCTGGGGAGCTGAGGGTGGTGGCCTGGGGGCTTGGGCAGCAGTGAGGGCAGGGGCTGAGGATGTAGGGGGTTTGAGGAAGTGTTGACAATGCATGTCAAATGGACAGGGCTCGGGGATGAATGGGCCATGGGGGTTGATGACAGAGTGAGAGAAAGACAGACATACAGACAGAACTCTGGTGAAGGGCAGAGCCTGTTACCCATGAGGGACCTGGGGCGGTGGGTGGTGTGTGGTGGGAGTGTCAGCAAAATATGCAGTGGTAATTGCAGCCTCCTGCTAATTGTATTTCACTCATTTGTTGAGGAGCAGAGCTAGGGAACCATCTGTAATCATCTCCTCTTTGGGAGGTGGGAGAGGGTGGGGTCTGGGAGCCGTGCCTCTCATTAATGTTGGGGTTTCTGAGGGGCTGGCTCTGGGGGCCTCCACCTGTGCCCACTGCCCTGGGAATGTCCTCTGTGGTGTGGCCTTCTCTCTCCACAAAGTGCTTCTGTGCAGGCGGGAGGGCGGGCCTCGTCTGTCACCTGGTGAGTGGCTGGTTCCCACGCTGGAGCTGTATGTGAGCTGGGTCCGGCTGGCTGCACCGGATCCTGTATGCTGGGCTGTGTCCTCACCACAGCAGGTCTTCAGAGAAAGCGGACACCAGGGTGTGGTACCCGCAGACTTCCCACCCTGTGCTGTGCAGCGCAACGAATCTTGTCAATTAGACTGTGTTCCTTTAGTTATTTAGGCAACATGCAATTGCTGCAATCAGCACGACGCTGGAGGCAGCTTTGTGTTGTTGAAGGTAAAAGGACTGGACAGTAAGTTAATGGGAAAGTCTGGCGGGAGGAGGAGGGGTTCTGAGGTGGGGCAGGAGCCCGGCTCCGGTGCTGCCGCTGGAAACCCGGGTTGAGGGCCCTGGGCTGACTCCCCTCGCTCCTTCTCATCTCTGAATACCAAGCGTCTGCCATGGTGTTCAGCACATGAAACCTCGTCATCAGAATTCCTGCATGACGCTGATGTACTTCATTAAACGGAGTCTTACCTATCATTAAGGCCGGACTGGTGGAGCCCCTACTCAGCTTCTTAAAGGGATAGCAGCCTTTATTCTTGACAACAGCCCGGGTTTTAACTGAGGAAGCAGAAAAGTGAGTGGCCTGGTGGGCGGGGACAGTGCCCAGTGAGAGTGACCAGCAGTGGGAAGGTGGGCGGTTTGGGGGTGGGGCTGCGAGCTCAGGTTCCTTGTGTGGAGTGACTGCAGCTGGAGTTCCTGAGGCTGCTGCAGGCAGACACGGGACCCTCCCGGTCCCTGCGCCCACCCCAGCGTGCCCTGCAGCCCTGTGTGAGGTGAGGTTGAACTGAGCCAGACTGTCATAGCCCAGGTGAGCAGAGCTGAGGAGGCAGGGCTCCTCCTGGAAGGTGGCTGTGAGCCAGGTGAACAGTGAATCCATCAGCTGTGAACTGTGGGCAGCACCCGGGGGTGGGAGCACGAATGGGGTGGGGCCCTGTGTCAGAAACAGGGGTCTGGGCTGTGCTTGGCTGGCAGAGCCGTGCCTTGGTGGAGCTGAGTGGACATCTAGTGGCCGTCTGGGGGAACCTCACGCTCTGTCTGCTTTCTGAGCTCCACTGGGCTTCTCCGAGGACGCCACAGGCCAACCTGTGCCCATGGCCCATAGATGGAGAGGGGCTGAAGGTTCCAGGCAGCGGCCATCTCCTCCTTGCCTCCCTTCTCTCTAGCCAACCCAAAGCAAAACCTCCACTCCCCTCTGCAGAGGTCAGCTGCAGCCCAGGTCACCTGTGACAGAGCACGGGCTCTGCTGATGCCTCTGGTGGCCTGTGGAGAGAAGATATGGGCCACAGAGACTTTTTCTTTTTTTTTAAAGAACAGGATGATTCAAAGGACAACCAGAGGCTGTCCACTTCCTGTGGTCACTCTGGCTGCTGTGAGGGGAATGGATTGTGGGTTAAGGGAGATGTGGGCAGGAGGGGAAGCAGGGAAGGTGGTGAGGAGGCAGGGGTGCCGGCGAGGGCCAAGGGGGGCTTGGGCAAGGTTTGGGCGGTGGGGCTGCTGAGAGGTAGAGAGATGGAGAATGAGTTTAGGGGTAACAGTTGGCAAGGATTACTTGATGGATTAGATTTGGGGGGTGATTAGATTTGGGGAGTGACAGAAGTCAAGGGTGGGCTCCTAGATGTTTGGTCTTGGCAGCTAGGTGAACGGTGGCATCATATACAGGGAGGATGAGGTGTTTTGAGCGGAAATTGAGGTTTTTGCTTTGAACATGTTCAGTTTGAAATGCTTATACGAGTCTGCAGCTGAGGGGACGGGTCAGGCCAAAGAGAGAAAGTTGGGAGACATGGACGTGTGAGATTGGAGGTGACAACCTCAGGGGAAATGTAGACAGAGGAGCCCCGGGCACTGGCAGCGTGCTCAGATGGGGAAGAGGACCTGGCGTAGGAGACTGAGAAGGAAGCGCTGGAGGGGAAAGGGGAAAGCCAGCAGAGTCATGGGGGCCGGAGGAAAGTGTTCCGGAGGATGAGGCCAACCAGTTCACCACGCACATGGCAGCTCAGTTGTCTCTGAGCTCAGGGAGGGCGTCGGGGAGGAGAGCATCTGAGGGGCAGGGGATGAAGAGAGAAGAGGAGGTGCCGTTGGGCAGACAACTCTGCAAGTTTTGTAAAGGGGCTTGTGGTGCAGGTGGCGTGGGGTCAGGGAGGAGTTTGAGGTGGGTGATGGGAAGCTAAGATTTATCCCAGTAGGAATGTTTCAGAGGAGGGAGAAGAATTTCAAGAACAAAGTCCCTTGGTGAGCATGTAACTGGATGTGGGGCAGCTGTCATGGTGGGTGTGACTTGGTGTTGGGAAGATGAGGTATTGTTGTCCGGACATTTGTGCTCTAAGAAGTGCAGGGCCGAGTCACCAGCTGAGCATTGAAGTGAGAAGATGACAGATTTGAGGGAAGAGAAGAGGGTTGCAACGGCCAATGAGATGTCATTGCAGGGCCATCTCATCTTGTTCATCAGCCAGATTCATCTTGTTACCGTTGTCGAAGTCTCCACCTTGGACCTGAGAAGGCGTCTTACCCAGGCTTCGCTCAAGGCTTCTCTACGCCCACATCTTCCTCTCCCCTTGCTCTTCATTTAGCCTCTCCCCCAGCTGTACAGCCCCCAGTGAGTGCGACCTGGGTTAACAATTTTGAGTCGGCAAAAGCAACATAGGTGGAGTTGCCCCAGGAATGAGACAGGGCCTGTAGTTGGAGAGGTTGCTGAGCCTGCACAGACCAGCTGCCAGGGGCTCACCAGGCAGCATGGACCCAGAGCTTCTCCAGGCCATTACACTGAGGCAGACTAGGAGCCAGCCCTGTGGCTCACACCACAGCACGACCTCAGGAGCCCCTCTAAGCAATCCCCTTCCCATGGGGCCTTAGAAACTCACAGGTAACATGGAAGTGTGACACCTAGGTTGTGGGGACCCACTGAGGTGCGATATATGTGAAAGGAGGTGATGAACATCCGTCAGCTCCGTTCCGTTTGGACTGCCGTTTCTGCAACCAGGCGCCTAATTCTTGACTTTGCATTTCCTTCGCAGAGAGTGAAAATCCTCAGGTGACTTAGACTCTGGAAGGAAAGGGCGTGGGCTAGCCCTGCTCCTCTCAATCTGTATTCCTCGGTCAATTTATTTAACCTCACTCTGCTTAACTTTAGTTCGCTCATCAGCAAAGTAGGGTAACAGTCAGACTGATAAGATCCCCATTGGAAGGGTGTGTGTGTGGGGGGGCGGATAAAGACACATTTGTAATACCTTAATCAATAACAATTTAAAAAGATCCCCACTGGGTACTGGGCCCAGGAGACATTCACAAATTTGAGTCACCAAATACTTGAATGTCTCCTGTGTGCCAGGCACTGCACTGACCTCATGGGGTCTGGATATTCTCGTGTGTGGAAGGCAGACGGACGGTAACCACATCCAGGCTCTGGGCATGAGTGCCTGGCAGGGATGGAGACTGACAGTGGGGGGTGATGGCTCTGTCTAGCAAGGTCTCTGGTGGCATTTGAACAGACTCGACAGGCCACCCAGGGGTCTCAGCTGGCAGCTGTCACCTGCGAGAGTGCTTCTGGGCAACATTCCCTGCAGCGCCGGCTTGGGTGTGGAGCTGGCTGATGTTTGGGTAGTTTCTTGGTGGCTAAGGAAGTTTGCTCGGCAGTGCCCTCAGCCTCGCTCTGCTTCTTTCCCAGGGTTTAACTCCCTCGTGGGAGGCGTGATGGGCTTCTCTATTCTTCTGAGCGCGGAGGTATTCAAGCATAACTCAGCGGTCTGGTACCTGGATGGCAGCACAGGTGTGCTCATCGGCCTTATCATATTTGCCTATGGGGTCAAGTAAGTGCCTGTTTTCCTATTTGCTTTCCTGGCATCCAAGAGTGTTCCTTTTTCCACCCCTGATGGTCATACCTTGTACCTGAGACCCCCCTGAGCCTACGTGGGGTCAGGTGACTGGAAAAGCTCACGTCGGAATCAGAGAGTCTTGTGGCTGGCACTGAAGTGGGGCAAGGACTTTGACAAGAGGTATAGGCTTTAAGTCACAAACGGGCACCAGCGCTGGGCTGAGGACTCCTCATGACCTCGCTGTGAAAACCAGTAGGCACCTGAGTGAGATGGGGCTACTGGAGTCTCAAGCGTTCATCTTGAGGGGCCTGTACATGGACTTACTCACGGACTCATTTCTCTGGGCTTCAGTGCAAGGTCAGCCGCTTGAAAAGTGCCAGGGACATCCAGGGAAAATCTGAACAGACTAGCTCCAGGGTAAGGGCTGGAGGGAAAGGGGCCAGGGCAGTTCTCTCCAGGGATGGAAGTGCAGGCAGACAAGATTGCTTTGCTGAGCCCTACTGCACTCAGCCATCAGTCACAGTTGGGTGTCAAATCCCAGCTCTCCATCACGTTGGCTAACGCCATTTGCCGCACCCTGGTATTTCTCTGAGACCCCACCCCACTCAACTCGAATTTCCGAGTGCTTCCAATGGATCTTCCACACAAGTGGCCTGCTGTGGCTCACACTATGGACTTACCTAAAATCCCTCAAAGTTCCACAAACCCCAAACAAGCAGCAGCTAGCCTTGGCATGCCTGGCACAAGAGGGGATATATCTCAACTTGCACTGTAATTCCCATCAGGGGGCCCCAAGCCTGACAAAACTGGCCAGTGTTGACTTGGAACTAACTTCAACTAAATGGCCATGAGCCCAGCACACGTGGTGCCTGTGTCAGCACACATTGTGGTGCCACCAAAGGGTCCCAAGACTGAAGCTAGTGGCAACCAGCCTTGATTCAAAGCACAGCCTCTTCCAAGTGCCTCTAAGCCCAGCACAAGTGGCAACAAACCACAAAGACTTTGTAGCTCTGACCAGGTGGCCTCAAGTGTGCACTGGAGCCCCTCCTAAGAAGCTCCAGAACCAACACACCTGGGGCCAGCTTTAGACTCTATCAGGGCACCACCAACTAGCTCCACAAATGACTCATCTGCAGGGTGGAAGCAGCTGGCAACAAAGCCCCACTTAAAGGACTCCCACTATGTGATTAGCCTCCACACACTAGCTTGTCTGCTTTAGTCATGTAGCCTGAAGGTCAGTCCCATCCACCTGATGTGCCAACAGGGCTCAACTACACTGGAGGGCATACACAACCCACAGAAGGGACACTCCTGTAGCACCTGGCTCAGGTGATCAGGGAGACTGTGCCACTGGACCCCACAAGACACTATATAAGGCCATTCTACCAAGACCGGGAGATAGCAGATCTACTTAACACATAGAAGCAAACACAGGCAACCAAAATGAGGAGACAAAGAAACACACCCCAAATAAAAGAACAGGAGGAAACTCTAGAAAAAGAACTAAACAAAATGGAAACTCTAGATGCAGAGTTTAAAACACAGGACTGAATTATTGATCTGGAAGACAAAGTAATGGGAAACACCCGATTGGAACTGCAATAAGAAAGAATATTTAAAATGAGGATAGTTAAAGGATAATATAAAGAATAACAACATTTGTATCACGGTGGTACCAGCAGGAGAAGAGGGAGAACAAGGGATTAAAAACCTACTTGAAAGAAATAATGACTGAAAACTTCCTAATCTGGCAAAGGAAATAGACAAGTCCAGGAAGCACAGAGAGTCCCAAACAAGATGAACCCAAAGAGGCCCTCACCAAGACATATCATAATTAAAATGCCTAAGGTTAAAGGCAAAGAAAGAATCTTAAAAACAGCAAGAGAAAATCATTCCATTACCTTTAAGGGAGCTCCCATAAGACTGTCAGCTGATTTCTCAACAGAAACTTGGCACAAAATATTAAAAGTCATGAAAAGCAAGGACTGACCACAAAGGTTACTCTATATCATTATAATCAAAGTAGACAAGAAAAAGCTAAAGGAGTTCATCACCACTAAACAAGTGTTATAAGAGATGTTAAAGGGACAGAATGGCTATCGTCAGTAATCAAACAAGTGTTAGCAAGGATGTGAAGACAAAGAGAAGCCTTGTGCACTGTTGGTGGGATTATAAATTGGTACAGCTACTGTGGATAATAGTATGGAGGTTCCTCAAAAAATTAAAAATAGAACTACCATGTGACCCATAAATCCCACTTCTGGGTATTCATCCAAAGAAATTGGAAACATTAATTAGAAAAGACATATGCAGCATTATTTACAATAGCCAAGATACTGAAGCAACCTAGGTGCCCATGGATAGATGAGTGGATAAGGAAGGTGTGGTACATATATACAAAGGAATATTACTCCGCCATAAAAAGAATTAAATCTTGCTATTTGCCACAACATGGATGAACCTAGAGGGCATTATGCTAAGTGGGATAAGTCAGACAAAGACAAATACCATATGATTTCACTTATATTTGGAATCTAAAAACAAAATATAGGAAAAAACAAAACAAATAAACTTTCAACTTTACACTTTAAACAATCAGGTAAATTACAAAATAAAAGTGTACACGTCTACTTTTATAAATTAAATATTCTCTTAATTAGGGAAAATCTATTAGTGGTTGAGGGTAGTTGGGGAGGGAAAAGGGAATAACGCTGGTAGGTTTCTTTTTGGGGTGAGGAAAATGTTCTAGAATTAGGTGGTGGTGATGATTAGACAATGTAAGTAAATACCAAACACCACCAAGTCATATACTTTCAAAAGCTGAATTTTATGGTATGTGAATTAGTTTTTTTTTTTAATTGCCTCTCCCATCTGCTTCCCCAAGCGCTCAAACCCCGGGCTATGGGAGTGTGCTGGGTGACCTGTGTGTGTCCTCTGCAGACTCCTCATCGACATGGTGCCCAGGGTGAGGCAGACGCGCCACTACGAGATGTTTGAGTGAAGGGCCCGAGTGCCAGTCTGCATCTGCATGAAGACATCAGGACGAGAGGGTCCCACACGGCGGACGGTGCCAGTATTTAGCTGAACATCCACTTCCTTATTTGGAGAGTTTGTGTTCACGGGAACAGGCGTGCCCAGCAGGTTGGTCTGCACTGCTCCCCTCGCCCACCTCCCCCGTCACCCCATCAGGACGCCGTGCACAGGAGGGGACACTGGTTTTCCCATGCCCATTGGGAGCTGGCTGTTTCTGTTTTCTGGAGTAAAAAGGTTCCTGTGGGTTGGGTAAGGTCTCTGTTGGCAGGAAGTTCTGAAACAGAGCCACTGACCACACCCGCCTCCTCTGGGCATGGAGCAGCTCGGGCCCTTGGAGCTCATCTCTCCGGCAGAACTGAAGGGAAGACCGTGTGTACCCTTCTGTCCCTCACTCTTCACATGCCCAGAACCGTCAGTGTCACACTTCCTAATTCCTATCACTGTATTTCATTAGTTTCATACTGTTTTACTAATCCTGAATCTAAACAGATTGGTTCAAAAGGAGATCGTTCTATTTTTAAAGTATTTAGTGATGTACGTGTGAGCTTTGCATGGACGAACTAAGCACATGACCCTTTCTTGTACATCAGAACCTGCACACACATGTAAAAACAGGACCCGTTTTTGACAGATGTGAAACCACCGTTTATTTGTAATAAATAATTACACAATCTACCCACATGTGCAGGTATCTGTGTTGTGTCAGGTGGCTGTGGTACTCTGGCCTGTGAGAGGCGGCTGTCAGGACGAGCTGTCTGCAGCTTGGGTAACGTTAGGTATCAGTTCTGGGAGAATGGTCCCCACACCCATCCGTACTGCAGCACTTGCTGTTTGCCCAGGCGACTGTCCGGCCAATAGAGACCGCGCCCTGTTCTGTGTGGCCGGGAGGTGACCTTTGAGAGTGTCTCCGTCACAGGCAGGCTTGCTGTATGGCTGAAGGACGACATGGAAGGGCCGCTTGTTCCGGGTGGAGTGTGAGTGGAGGCCCTGAGGATTGTGGGTTGCGTCTGTGGGGAGGCCACCCATCACTCCGGCGAGGAATGGCCACACACTGATGTGGTGGTGCCCGAGGCCTTCGAGCTGACCTTGCCTGGGACTGAGGGATGGCTGTTCCAGACCCCAACTCCCCCTCCCACACCCCACTCCCACTGCTCTGCTCCAGGCTGATGAAGGGGAGGTGGTTTGGTCTGGGGACCCCTGACCTTGGTGCTGCCTGGCGCTGTCGGCCAGCTTCCTCCACAACGCGTGGCAGAGGTCTCTGCAGGACACGAACACGGACCTGGTAAAGGGCCGCCTGCTCAAGCAGGTCGGGGAATGGGAGGTTCAGTGGTGTCTTTCCTGAGGTTTCCTGTGTATTTAATACAGCATGGAAGCTCCGAGGGAAGCAGGGGGTAGCCCCCCCCCCAAACGTGCATGCTCACCTTCTTCTCGGACCTTTCTGGGACTGGTGTACAGGAATCATGCCGTACCTGCAACTCCGTATCCAGGAACTGTGTGCTGTCCCTGCTCTGGGCAGAGCGTGAGAGGCTGTGCTGAGGCTGGGCCATGCCTTCCCCCAGCACCACCTGCAGCAGCCCCTGGTGTGCCCACACACTTGATCTTGTTTCCAGAGCAGGTGCCTAACCCAGTGCTCATGAGGGAAATGCATCAGGTCTAACAGGCCCTCACCTTTTTAGGACTATTTCACGAGCACATCCTTAATGATGTTCAAGCATCTGATGTAGTACAGTTATCTCAAAAAAAGGCCCCGTCTAGGCAGTGCTCTGAGATGAGTATGGGTGGATGTGAGGCAGGGAAAGAACACACCACAGTGAAACCATCCTCCACTCCTTAACCGTCACGGTCTCTCAGCCTTTCCGGCGGTGTCTGCAAACGGTGAGACGCGGGCAGTGGACGCCAGCGCTGGGGTGCAGCTGGCGTCCTGCAGGTGACCCTGCACCCACCCAGTCCCCCAAAGATCACTCCTACCTGTCACACAAGAAAAGTTTATTGAAAAATAAAGTTCTCCCTAGTTTTGTCTACAACAGTGGAAAACAAAGCAGTGCTCTATGCAGGTACAGTACGTTGGGATGTGTGGGCAGCGACACCTCGTTGGCAGAACCCTGCACTAAACCCCAGTGAACCAGGCGCTGTTTGAAGACACAGATGTGAACAGTCATTAGCTTAGAGACATCAAGTTGTGACAGCAACTACAGTAGAAGGGACATCACCATCTCCTTTGGCACCAACTGTTCCACTGTTATCCTATTAACACCTGGGCAGGACAGTGAGCAAAATGCTTCCCAACTTTGCTCCGTCTCCCCTTGGGCAGAAGTGGCAGACTACCCAGGTTCCCATGCTGCTGTCCCAGCCAGGCATTCAGGCCTCCAGCCTGGCTGACGTTCTCTGCGTGCCCCAAGCCCCCAGACACACCTGACGTCCTATGAGCACTCGCTGGCCGTGGTCCCTCTGCCAGGCCTCACCAGCTGCAGGCGACTGGGGGAGTTCATCTCAAGGCTCCACAAATCAGGGATAGAGGAATGATGCTTGGGAGAAGGTGAATCCCAGTCTTACACCCACAGAAGTCTAGGGCTGCCGATTCAGGTGAAGAGAAAACAGGAACTCGGACACAGGGCTCCAGCAAACTCCTCCACACTCCACAGTGCATCTGTCCAGAGGAGGACCAAGACAGGCGAGGAGACGCAGCTCCAATTGGGGAGCAAGAGGCTAGAACCCCAATAAAAAGTGAACTGATATTTAGGTGATGGGAAAAAAAATCAGTGAACCACCAGCAGCTCTGGGAGTGGTTCTGAAGATACTCTCCCCGCCCCACCCCTGGCTCCACCGGGATGGTGGTATAGTCTTGGGGTCCCCCGGGCTAGCCGGTGGCCCCGGGGCCAGTGCAAACACCTGACAGCGAACCCGCCCAGGAGTCTGGCCCCTGTGGACTGGACTGTGGAGGAGCCGCCCTGGCCGGCAGGGGATAGCAGGGTCAATCGGTCGCTCCTTTCCCCTTGAAAACAGAAAGCCTCTCTTACTGCGTTTCAGAGCAATAGTTAACTTTAAGGGGTAAAGTCGATGGGAAAATTCACCTTAATTTCTAGCTCAAAAAGCTCCCCAAGGAAAAACTCTGGAACAGTCCAGGAGACACCACTGGGGTGAGGCCCAGCATGGAGCCAAAGGTCACCCTTGCCACCTCCCGTGTGCAAATTCCGCAGCCTCGTTTCATCTGGGGCTGAAGCCAGGCAAGTTTTCCAGTCAGTCAGTGCATTCAGGGATCCAGCAACGTTCCAGCCACAGGGTGGGCGCAGGACTTGGACGCGCTCACCCATAAATCCCACAAAAGTCCTGTAGGTACGACTTTTGAACCAACTGATAAGGGGTGAGTGCAGCTCTTCTCAAATTTTGTAAAATGCTAATAACATTTAACACTTACTAGGGCCTACTATGTGCCAGACACTGCTAAACACTGAATCCTCACAAAACCCCTAAGTGCTAAGAGAGCTACGTAATTTTTTTCCCCGCATCTGAGACTACAGCTAGTTTGGCCGTTTGCTATAAAAACTTGGCTTTCCACTTCTGGTTGAAGCCAACAGGGAGGAGAGGGACTGGCCCTCCGCTTTAGGACATCCCATCTTCCTTCCTCAGGAAGCTGAGTCTCTGTGCCCTTCAGCTCTTCACACGGAAGCGCTGTGGGCCCATGGGGATGGGTGGAAGAGGAATGAAGCAGTGTGGAAACTAAAGTGTTTTTAAATAAATAAAACAGTCCAGGCTTCGGATAGCAACATGTATAACAGAGCCTGTCGTTAGCAAAATAGACTTTTAAAAAACCAAGGAGTTTGGGGGCAGGGGAGGGGGTGGTCATGCCCTGATGACACACACAATCCAGGTAAGCCACCATGGAGAGTGGGTGGCCTGCCTTGGTCTGGTCCACAAACACCACCCGCCTGTGAACAGCACAGTTTCAGTCGACCTTTCACATTCACGCGTGCGCTACCGGCGATGCAGGGGCCCTCCTCCCAGACGAAACCCCGTGCTCACTAAGGAAACAAAAGGGTGTGCATATTCTTCCCCCTTCGTGATGTCCAGCAGTTCAAGTGTCTGGGGGCCAGTGCTACTCAGGAGCTCAGCGGGCCCTGCTTCTTTGCAGTGCAACCCCTCAGCCAGGGCTGGCACCTGCCCTGCCACACCTCACCACATGCCTGGTGGCGGGGAGCCCAGGCCTAGGGGCAGGCAGCAGTCCCTGGCCCAGACGTGACCAAGTGTCCCGGGACGGTGTGGGCTCGTCTGGAGGGAGCCAGCACTTCTCGGGGTTCTCACTGCTTCAGGGGGGTGACTGTGCATATACGTGCTGGCCTAGGGTACTGGAAGGGCGTTTCCGGTGCCCAGCTGAGCGTCCACAATGACACAAGGACAGGTCCTATCTCCAAGCTGGAGGAGTCTGCACCAGATTCCAAAACCCACCCCAAAGAAAAGTGAAAAGGCACCTCAGAGAAACAATAAATATCAAACAGATTTGCAACATTCCCAAACATACAGCAAACACAAAAAAGGCAAACTATACACAGTGACAAAAACCCAATGTAAGCAAAGACGCAAAAAACCTCTCCCTTTGTTCAAGTGCAAGTCCAATTACATACGCGGAGTAAATGAGGTGTCCACTGACATTAAAAGCAGTGCTTCCTCTTAGGAGCTTCTACTCCTGAAAGTCTTTACATGTCAAAGGAAGGCTTTCTCTCTTTTAATAAATTAGGTAAATGTTTCCCCTCAAGTTTATTTTTTTAGGAATTTAAGATCACAGTGGGGGGAAAACACCAGATTTCACTTAGGAAGAAATGTACAAAAACGTACAGGCCAGGTAAGGTGTGCTCATAGCCAGGGAGACGGGTCCGGGCGTAGGCCCCCGTGTGGAAGTGTCTCCAGCCACAGGTTGGCTTAGGACTCTATTAGGAAAAATCGCCCACACTCTGGGTGCCCTCCACCCAAGGCAGGCAAGAATCAAGTCCCTACTGGGTGTGGACCACTGCTGACCTGACTTGGGCCAAGTTAGGGGGGTGAGGGGTGGCGGCCAGTACCTGTCCAGCGTCACTACCTCTATTGATACAGCCTTCAACAACTGGGGTGTAAGTCATTGTGCCCCAGGAGCAGCAGACCCCTCTCTCTCCCCGTGGAACTGCCTCGCCGCAGCCAACACTGGGCTGGCAGAAGCTGAGGCACCTAATGGGGAAGGTGCCCTGCTGGGCACCTGAGCTGAGGCTCCCGACACAGGAGTGGGAAGGTGGGGAGTCCCCGAGCTTGGGCAGCCAACAAGCATTCATTCCTAGAAGCTTCTGGAACACAAGGCAGGCACCGAATCTTTCCACAGAATGTAGCTTCCTAGTTTCCACACTCTCTGAGTCCCTGTGCTGGTTTAATAAACAGCTATCCGCAAAATGGGTTGCTGAGCTTGGCAAACAGGTCTCGGCCCGCAGGCGCCCCCTGCTGGTCGGATGCCTGCACTGACAGCCTCACCATTGGGAGCTCCCAGAAGGGCCCAGGAGAGGGCAGCACGGGCTCAGGAATTGTAGGCCTGGGCGCTCAATCCAATTCCCACAATTTAGGGTGCGGCCAAGAGGATCATTCACAGAGAAAAGCAATTCCTAACAGCAAGGAAGGCAGCTGTTGCCCCTCCTACCGCAGGTAACTGCCCTTGCAAAGCTTAAAAGAACACCCACCCACACTCACTCACATCCTATTACAAGGTTTCCTTTCTTGTGTCCTTGCTGCTGGGCCCTGGCCTCCCCATCAGCACTCTCCCTTGCACATGCGTTCAGGGGTCACCTCAAGGTGTGTGTGTGGGGCGGGGGGTGGGGAGGCCCTGGCTGCCCTCCTACCCCCTCCGTTCTCTAGGATTGGAGCTGGGACTCAGACACACTGAGAGTCGAAGTGAAAAAGGCCAGCTGAGCATTTGGTGCTATTTATGCCGAGGGAAGAACTGAGAAGCGGGCAGAATCTAACTCCCCACACCTAAAGGTGCCGCACTCCCTCTGTCCCCCTGAAACAGTCCTTCCTTTAGTCTCACTCTCAAAGGCCCACCGGCCATTCATCTTGCCAGCTCTTTGCCAGCAGAGGCGGGGCGGCTGCCCGAGGACATGCAGGGTGCTGGGAGGCCAGGGCCACCACCAAGGGCTGGGTGGACTCCAACTACTCATAACAGGGAGACTCTAAGAGGGAGGAGAGGGCTCACTCTTACCCCGTGGGGATGCCAGGGCTTCCTAGGAAACGTACACCCAAAGCACTGGAACTGCCTGGTGGGGGCGGGGAACCCAGCAAAGCAGAGCGCAGGGCCTGGAAGGGGGGGTTCCAGTGAGTCTGACCAGGCCAAGCTACCAACGGGCTCATCCCTCAGAATACCCCCACCCCTACCCCCACAGGTGATCGGCCAGGACAGCGACTCATTTTCACACTGCCCTGCCGCTGCTCCCCCGGTCAACATCAAGTTCGCCCAGAGCCCCATTCCCTGGGCTATGGAGGTTCCAGGCATTCAAAGGAATGTAATGCAAGCCCAAGGTTTGGATCCCAGCTCCAGTGGTGACACCAGGCCACAGGGGCCAGTTCACTTGTCCACTCCCAGCTCAAAGACAATGCTTGTAAGGGGTAAACATCATGACTAAGTCCAAGGGTAGTAGCTCTTTACGTCCCGGTCCTGCCTTTCGGGATTTACCACCAACCACCAGATGTCAATTTCCCAATCATGTACTTCGTTCCCTGGCTGGGTTGTCCCCCCACATCTGGGGGTGCCTGTTCTGTAGCTGCCACCAAGCACACACACAAGATCTTCTTTTTGCCACCACCTGCTTTGAGGAGCTAGGTCCCCACAGGGCACCCCGCCTCTCCCTCCTGCACCCACCTGAAGGGGACAGAACACTATTACAGTGGAGGTGATGGTAAACAGTGGGAAATCAAAAAAACAAGACCTGTGATCAGTTCCTCTCTGCCCTCCCCTGGCACCCTCCCCCTCCCAAATAAATAAGTTAATGGATTTAGGAATGTTCCCAAAGTTCTTGCCAACCAGCTCAGTTACCCCCTGGTTTTGTTTTGTTTTAAATGAATCTTGAGATTCACGCTCTGCCCTGGAGCAAGTGCACTGAGGGATTCTCCCTGCAGTTGCTCCTCAAAAAATAAAGTTGTGCGGGGAAGAGCAGCCAGGCTCCTGGCCTGACGCCTGCCCGCCTTTGGTTTTGGTGAAAATGCCGCTGTGAGGCGCTGACCACAGCAGGAGTGATACCACATCGAAACCTTCCACCAAAAAGTTCAGGCTCTGACGAGAGTCCCTGAATGACACCTGCCCCCCTGGCTCTGCCAGGAGAGGGCTGGAGCCGCTGTCTTCCCAGCACAGTGTGTGCAGGGCCAGCTGGTGGCCCCTAGAGACAGTCTTTGCAGAGAGCCACCTGGCCCTTGATGAAGTCCCGACAGGGGCAGATCCTCCGGTGCCTGGGATGGGCGCCTGCACAGCTGAACAGCAGAAGGTCACCTTGAAACACACAGTGCTTGCTCTTGGGGTCAAAGGAGGGCACCAGGATGTCCTTGGCCAGCTCTGAGCTTTGGCAGATCACCTCGTACCTGGAGAGGAAAAGCACAAGGTTGGAGGTGCATGGACTGTCCTCGTCACTGGCTCCTCAGCCCACCTCCTGAAGTGGGGAGCATGGTTGCTTCTCCTGCTTTAAAGAGAGAGCGACCAGTACCCTCTGACCCAGCAAGTCTCCACCTTCTGACCCAGCAAGTCCCCACCCTCTGATCCAGCAAGACTCCACTCCAGGGATGGGGCTAGAGAGAGGTGTGTGCCTGGATGTGTGTGGGGACATGCATTCAAAGCTGCTTGTGAAGACTGTATGTAAGCGTGAAAGTAAATAACCCAAACACCACGTGGGGAATGGGGAAATCAACTTGGTGCATGTGCTTTGGGAGTTCTAGGCAGCCCCCGAAACAGGATGAGGTACAAATGCAAGTGGCAGTGCAGAGCTGTCCTGCAGGAGGCAGGTCGCAGAGCAGGAGGCACAGCGTGACCCAGCTCCACCTGTGTGTTTGTGCGTGCGCACATGTGAGTGGGTGAGGGTATGGGTGTGTAAGAACGTGTGTGAGTGTGTGTGTGATGTATGTGTATGTGCATGTGAGTGGTTGAGAGCATGAGTGTGTAAGAACGTGTGTGGTATATGTGTGTGTGCCTGTAGTGGGTGGGAGTATAAGTGTGGAAGAACTGTGAGTGTGTGTGGTGTGTGCATATGCGTGCATGTGAGTGGCTGAGAGCATGGGTGAGAACGTGTGTGTGGTGTGCGTGTGCAAGTGAGTGGGTGAGAGTATGAGTGTGTATAAGGTACGTGTGTGGTGCATGTGTGTATGTGTAAGAGAATGTGAGTGTGTAATGTGTATATGTGAGACTGTGTGTGTGTCTAAAAGCTGAGAAGGCTATACATTAAAACCGTAACAATGGTTACTTCTAAGGAGTAAGACTGGGGCAAAGTCGTGTAAAATTTAAATACAGCATGTCCCAAAAAACTGCATGTACATTTTAAGAGCTGATAACTCTTTTGAAAATGAAATGATTTTAATAAACACTACCTCTATAATTATTCAAAGTGTGTGTACCTTTTTGGACACCCCAATTTTTACAGCTATGTTGAATGTTTTTATTGACGGCTCACAAAGATTCCAGCTGCATGGCCTTGGCCTCTGCAGCAGGAATCACCTCCCTGGTGCCCTGCTCATCAGAGGGAGGTGCTGCTCTGGGGCGTGGCTCACTGGACCTCTGCAGCCATGGCAACAGCAGTGCCCTCCCCTTCCCCCCAGGTAAGTGCTAGGCCTCAGGACTGCAGGGAGGAGTCTAAATCCTGACCCCAGCCTGTGCTCCTGCTCCTCTGCCATCTCCTACAGCCGGCTTGTCTGTGGGCTGCAGACCCAGTGACTCTGACTCTCCAGCTGGGACACTGCCTGGACCCAACACTGCCGGCCTCTGTCCCAGAGAGGGGCCATGCCTTCTCCTCCTGCTCCTTGGGCACCAGGTGTCCAGCCTGGTGCCTGCCTACCCCGTGGGGACAGTTCAGAGAAGAAGGTCCAGGAGGCCAGGCAGACCTGTGACCCTGGAGCCATGACTGAGCCTCTGTGAACTGGGGTAGATAGTTCTTAACCACGGGAGGTGCGGGAATGACAGCAGCACCCCAGAGCACTGGGCAATGGCTAGCGCTGGGGGAGGTCTCAGGAAGTGGGAGCTGCTGTCACAAACATCATCGCCATCCTGGTCCTCTGCCTGGCAGACACTGGGTGGGCTAGGCCGCCGGCCTCCCTGCCACAGTGTGAACAGACACACAGGACAACTGTCTCAGTTTTCCGACATTCACAGAAGTCTCGATTCCTGCGGACAGGGGAGGGTCCAGCTGGGGACCCCAAGTTTTCCTGCTGTCCCCCTCCCCCCAGGCCCCATTCCTCCAGCCCCCTCCTGTCTTCCTCCAGCCAACTAACACCCTCCCTGGCCCCGCCCTTGCCAACACTAATCAGGCGATTTCCAGGGCATCTGGGGGATGCTGGTGGCTCTTGGGGCTGCCAGCCTGGGGCTCGGTGCTGGGGAGGGCAGCGCTCCCTCATATCTCGCCCCTGCAGTCACCAGTGGGCTCTGCGACTTCCCTAAATGCCCCATCACCTCTGGTCTTGGCACACCAGCCAGGAGGTGGAGGCGTGCAGAGGGTTAAGGTTGTGGAGCAGGAAGGCGAAGGCAGGAAGTGGGGCTTTATGGCTTTCCTAAAGGAAAAGAGATTCAGGGTTTCCAGGCCTACGCAGGCTATCCCAGCTGGCCAACCCACCGCGGGGGGTCTCCGAGCTCACATGTGCACCCAAGTTTCCATATGGAATGCGGCCTGGGAAACAGTGCACTCCAGCTCTTTGTTTAGGAGGATGATAGCACCTGCTTATCTTGAGTCATCTGCCTGGTACCCTGCTAAGCAGGAGCATGGAAATGTCTGCAACTCACCTCAGACCCCATGGCAGGGGCTGTCACTGTCAGTGGCCACAAAGAACCCTCCAGCTCCTGCCTGGTCACCTGGACTCAGACCCCAGGCTGTCTCCTGGTGTGAGTGAGCGCATCTCACCGGGGTGGTCGTGGGAGCAGCCTGCCTGCCCAGGGATGGTGTCGGAGACCACAGTCTTCCCACGGTCCAGGGTGTGGCACAGCTCTGGCCACCTCTGGATGCCACCCACCTGCTGGCCCCAGGGAGCGCTCCCTCCTTCAGCAGCAGGGCCCTGCCCCACAACCCTGGCCGCACAGGAAGGCCATGCCATCATTCCTGCTTAACTGGTGAGCGAATTCACCAGAGAGGTGGGGTGACTTTCCTAATCCTTGGAGTGTACCCAGAGCCCAGATGGCCTCCACGGCCCGCAATCCCCTCTCCACTGGGGACCCCTTCCTTTCCAGGGCATGCACGCCACTGTTCCAGCCTCTGTATTCCTGTGATGTCTGTCACCGGACACACACACCCATTCACACCCATTCTTGCTCACACGCCCTCACACCTGCGCGGGGACCCTGGTGTGGTCTAGTTTCCCTTCTGCAGGACGCTGCCTCTCCAGCTTCTCTTACAGGGCAGAGTTAGGGCTCCTGAGGCCCAATGCCTCGGTTTACATTTTATGGCTCTGGAAGAATCAGAGGGCAAAGGCCCGCCTCCTCATGGGCCCCCGACTTCCTGAGAGGACAGAGCTGCTCATCCCCCTGACACACAGGGTGAGGGGCCAGAGCTGGCCTAGCCCTCCCATCGTCCCTGTCCTGGAGTCCCCCCCCCCCCCCCCCCCGCACCACCCTGCTACTTCCAAGTGCCCCAAGCTCCCCTTGACCATTCTGAGTCAGGGCCACTCCCTCTTCTCAGGCACCAAAGCTTAGTTAAAATCCTCCCAAACTCAATAATATTTTATGAGATACAACTTGAAAAGGCAGCCAAATCACAAACAAGGTCTCATGTGAACACACGTTCCTACTTATGGAGCGAGGCCCTCCCCACAGGGCCCCCCGGCCTGGACTTGGTTCATCCCAGGGTGTCTACCCATTTTGGTCAGAACTGCGCACGCTCTGTGCACAGGAGCTGGTCGTTGCCCCTGCAGCACACACACCGTGCCCTGCCCGCACCGGAGCTCAAGACCAGCTGCCGACTCCCGATTGAAGGTGACAGCATGGGACGCTCCAAAGGGCTCAATTCATGTCACAATCCAGGCCCACAAGGTGGAGCAGGAAAGGCAGTGCTGGCGTGTGGAGCCCCTCACTGCTAACTGGCCATGGACATGGGTGGGCCGGGGCGCCTCGTGCTGAGGAGGCACTAACAGCTGGCAGACAGCTGGGGTTTTACAACACTGTCAGCATTTACAAAGCAGGCACAACGCATTTAGTAGGGCCCTTACATTCAGAGAATTAACTGCAGGCAGCTTTATTGCAATGTTAGCATTCCCTGCAGGTTCCCAAGAAGAAACCCACATGGCTACAATGGGAGTCGTTAGGCACTCCCTGGCATGGGGCCTGGCTCTCTTGGCTCCTCCTGGTGACCTGGGGCCTGCTCTCCCCACCCAGAGCTCTGGCTGCACATCATCTCACCATCACCCAGGACGTCCCCATTTTACAGATGAGAAAATCGAGGAGACAGAGGAGACTAGTCCATTGGCTCCCCTTCCTGTCTCCTCACTGGACCTAGGCCTGTGCCCGGGGGAAAGGCATGCTGTGTGGGGCCTCGATCACGGGACCCGGGCAGCAGCATCCCTGTTTCGTGGGGACAGGTTGGGGGCATTGAGACAATTCTGGGTGGACAGTCCCTAGTCTGCCCCCAGCAAGTCCAGACTCTGACGCATAGACACTGGGGGTTCTCAGAAAGCCACTCTGCTGCCGGAGCTGTTCCTAAGACAAGCCGGGGGGAAGCCCCTGCTGAACCCCAGAATCCGGGATGTGTGCGTGGAAATGGAAGCTCCTAGGACCATTGCAGGCTTTCCACAAATCCCAGAGCACCGCTCCCTCTCCCAGATTTCACCACAGCAGCACTGCACTGACTGGCCCCCCTGGCCTTTAGGTTGATGGGGAGCCAGGGCAGCCTCAGAACCTGGTCTCGGCAGGAAGAGAGCGTCTCCCATGTCCCTCCTCGGCAGGGCTCCCCTGCAGCTGAGACGCCAGAGCCACGTGCTCTTCTGAAATGGGTTTATACTTGGGAATAACGACCAGGCCAGCTCAGACAACTGTGCACGGGTGACCATGGGGGCCGACCTCGTTCTCCGACAGGCACGAAGCCAGAGCGGGGCCAGGCACGCCTCTCTCCAGAGGACACTGTGTTCCTTAAACACCCTTTGAGACAGGGACAGACCACTGCTCTACGGAGGGGGCCATGAGTCAGAGGTCAAAGAAACCTGGAAATTTGGGAACTGCAACTGCCAAACTCAAAATGCCAATGCAGAGGGAAGTGAGTGGCGTCAGTAAAAACAATGCAAGCACGAGGGCAAAAGCTCATGCAATCCAGACGGCCCCTCCGGGGCGCAGGCTGGCCCAGGTTCCCGGTGCCCACCACACCCACCTCCTGCCGAGGGACCTGGCAGGGTCAGACCTGCTCATACCAGAGGAGCTGGACAAACATGCAAACAGGGACAGGCTGCAAGAGGGGAAGGTGGCGTGGACTTTGCTGTAGGCAGTTCTTGCCAGCTCCTTGCCCATGTCTCTCCTTCCTTCCTCACTCTAGGGCACAAGGCTCACCCGCCACCTGCATGTCTCCAACTGCCGTGGTTCTGTGCCCACCTCCACTCCTATGGTTCTGGGGTATGACGGTAGCAAAGTGAACACCTCCCACAATCTTCAAGCCCAGCCATGACATTACTTATGCAAATAAAATGCCCTCATTCGAATTCTAAATATATCAGCGTGCCAGGTGACCTCATCCACCTAACAATAAAAATGCGGCTAACTTTCTCTGGGGGGATCGCGCTGCAACCTGCTCACCTCCCCACATCTTTCCCCACAGCCCACGAGCCTGGAAATGGAACCTCATCCTGCTCTGGGCCGCCCCGCCCCGCCCTGCCCCGCTCCAGCACTCACTTCAGCAGGTCCTTGTCCTTGTTCAGGTGCTGGAAGAAAGATGGCTCACAGATGAGCTGGTTCTCCTGGCACACCTGCTTGCAGGACTGCCCGGGCTCAGCGAGCTTCACCTGCAGGGCACTGAGGGGCGGCCACATCACCTGCCCGTGGCAGAAGTCCTGGAATGACAACAAAGCCATCAGCCAAGGGATCAGAGCTGCAACTTGCAATCCCCAGCCTGCCAAGCAGCCCACAGGGGAGGCGGCCGCTGCCAGGGAACAGGGAAGGGGAGCCTTGGTTGGGCTCAGGGCTTGTTGGCTGAAAACAGTTACAATGCCGTCCTGATTCAACAGCTAGAAAAACTGAGGACGTGTGAGAGGACATGAGGTAACCTGCAGCCCATCAGGGAGGCACCCTGGCACAGGTGTGGGAGCTCAGAATGGGGCAGGGCCTGTCGTTTCCGGGATCTAGAGGGAGTAGAGGAAACCAGCAGGTCTAGGGAAGACCCGGGCGGGCTGGGCTAATGCAAACTACTTTGCTTATATACCTTCAGGAGACATCTGATAACTTTGACAGCCTTTAAGTATTAAGATAAGTAGATTTTAAATCCAACGTACACCAAAGCCTACTGTGTGAGTACACAGGATAGGCAAACAACCAGAGAAATCTGGGTCAGACCAGCCGTCTACACCCCTAGAAGCCCCGTGAGAATTTCTCTGCCTCCTGGATTCAGGGCAGCTCAACCCTGGATTAGGCTGGGGAACTCCAAGTCCTCCAAGGCTGGAGGCTCCAATACTGGCTTTAGAGCTTTTTTTTTTTTTTTTATGTTTTTATTAATTTCAGCAAGGAAGGGAGAGGGAGAGAAACATCCATGATGAGAATCATGGATCAGCTGCCTCCTGCACACCCCCTGCTGGGGATCAAGCCAGCAACCCGGGCATGTGCCCTGACTGAGAATCAAACTGTGACCTCCTGGTCGATGCTCAACCACTGAGCCATGCTGGCCAGGCATAGAGCTTTTCTTAAAAACAAACAAACAAACAAAACCCCCACAGAATGTCTTTCCTTATATGACACCTACAGGCAGTTAGAAACTTTGCTTATTCATTTTTAGCCTCTTGTGGTATGGGAAGCAGTCCCAGGAGTAAAATAAATGAGGAGAAAGACTCTGCCGTGTTAGATTAGGAGGTGATGTGGCCAAGGAAGGCACTTCAAGTTAGGAGGCTGGATCTGACGCTGTCCCTGGGGTGCTCTGGGCACGCTACCCAGTCTGGTCTGGGCTCCATCACTCATCTGTGGAAAGTGATGCTGACTTAGCGATGGATGGAGCTGAGCGGAAGGCTGGCAAACAGCAGGTGGACCACAAGTGCTCACCCCTCTTCCTGTCCCCCGTAGAGGGGATGCCTGTGCATCTGAGAAGCGGGGGCTACATGGCACCATGAAGTCTGCACAAAGCAAGTGCCCTCAAAGCTCCGCTGCAGGGTGGCTCTGTCCCATCTGCTCACTTCTCAGTAGACCACTGCAGCCGACCGCCTCCACGTCCCTTCAGTGGAGAGCTCAGCGCAAGTACACATGCACACGGGCCCCAGGCATGCTTACTCAGGGCTCCCTGGGGCTGGCCTGGCATCCTCTCAGAAGTCTGTTTTGGGAGACAATAGTAAAAATAGCAGCAGTACCTTCTTAAGCCTTAAAACTGAAGCGAGGAAGGTGTTCCCAGTAAGCACAGGACCAGGTAAGGCAGAAGGAGCGTGGGGATCTGGGCTGCAGTTACAGTCCCAGCTGGGGGACTTCACTGGCATCCCTTGAGCTCTCTGCCTGCTATCACATCTAAAATGGAGAATACCACTTGTCCTTCAGTCCTTATGTAATTCCTGTGAGCTAAAGTGAGGCGGCTTTAAGAGGCGCCTAGAAATGTTAAGGGTAATATTCTAAGGTCGACCATTACTTGCTGCCACAGTCCAGAGGTAAGAGGTCGAGTTGCCTGGAGTATGTATGACAATTTCTCCACGAGAGCCATCCCTTTGCCCAGCACCCCTTCACAAGCTTCTTCTCACCCCTGGATCAAGGCCCCGGGTGCTCATGGGAGGCTGGAGGTCTTGTTTCAGTCAACCAACCTCAGCCTAGGCTACCATGACAATGCCAACCGGTCTCTTCGCTGTAAGCATTCGTCCACTCACTCATGCATTCATTCATTCATTCACTCACTCATTCATTCGACAAAATACTGGCTAGGAAGCAGGAAAGCATAAGGGTTCAGAACTCAAACTGCCTGGGCTTGAATCTAGCTCCTCCACTTACTAGCAGAATGATCTTGGCTAGTTACATAATCTTGTCTCAGTTTTTGCTGTAAAATGAAGAAAACACCAATTTTCTAGAGCTGTAGAGGGGATTACATTAAATATAATGCGTAAAGTGCTCAGAAAGGTACCTGAGATAAACAGCACCATCTGCAGTTGGCTCTACTGTCACTATGTGCAAGGCACTCTCCTAGGCACTTGGGGGTGACTCAGTGGAAAACTAAAAAGGAACCCAAACCCCTGCCTTCATATAGCTTATTGTCAATGAGGGAGACAGAAAAACAGAGGAATGAATTATAAATAATATGTTAAAAGATAATAAGTGCTCTCAAAAGAATGAAGTGAGGAAAAGGGATGGAGATGTGGGGGATGAGAGGGTCCAGATAAGGCATTATGGAGAAGGTGACATTTTAATTAATTAATTCGCTAATTAATTAATTAGTTTATTTAGAGGAAGGAGGAGTGGGAGGGAGGGAGAGGTAGAGGGAGAGAAAGAGATTTGTTGTTCCACATATTGATGCATTCATTGATTGATTCTTGCATGAGCTCTGAAGGGAGACCAAACCTACAACTTTGGTGTATCAGGACCACACTCAAACCAGTTGAGCTACCCAGCCAGGGCCAAGAAGGTGACACTTAAGAAAAGACAGGAGGAAGTAAAAGAGGGAGCCACACAAGTATCTGTGAAAAACATTCCAGACAGACGGAAACCAAGACCAGAGGCTCTGGTGATGGAGTGCCAAGCAGGTTCCAAAAGGAGCAGAGAATTCCGTAGGGTTGAGCAGAGTGTGTGTTGGGGGCCAGAAGTAGGAGACAGGGTCTGGGGGGAGGGGATTCCAGGGATCAGCACACACAGAGCTTTGGGGTCCACGTAAAGCTTTGTCTCATCCTCAGAATGAGATGGAGCCACTGTGGAGTTCTGGGAGGGGAGTGGGCAGGACAGAAAGAAGCTGGGGAAAACCCTCACAGGGGAGTGAGGAAGTGGGAGCCCATTGCATCATAGGCAGGTAAACTATCAAAGGAAACAGTTTGTGGCGGGGGTGGGCAGTCGCAGAAGTCAACACAGCAAGGACTGGCAAAAACCAGGTCAATCCAAGATGGAGGAAAAATTGATCAGAGACCGACCCCAAAGCTCATTATACCTTCATTATAATGAAAACTGACTTCATTATAATGAAAAGGCCAGGACACTTCAGAAAGGACCATATTTGAGTAGGAACAAGGTCCCCCTGCCCCAACCAGAGGCGGAGGCAGAATCTGGCACCAAGTTCAGAAACAACCCAGCCTTGGAGACACATACATACATCCCAAGCACTGACTGGCCCGGAGCAACTCACTCTCGAGTCCGCCGTGGCCACTGGGACGTGCACCTGCGCTTCTTTAGCAGGCGCCTTCCGTCCCAGATGCCCACACAGGAATGCACAACCAGGGGAGCAGTGGGTGCAGTCAGCTCCGGGCTCACCCTCATCCTGTCTCCAGGGACCCCGCTCTGGCCTCTCTCTCTCAACCTAAAGAAAACCTGCTTTCCTCCTCACTCGGACTGGCTCTTGGATTCTCTCCCGGGAAATCAAGAACCTACAGGTGGTGGAGTCCTTAGGGGTCCCATTTCAGATTCCCACCAACTGCCTCCCCCCCCCCCCCCCCCCCCCGCATGACAGCAGAGTGGCAGGATCTGCTGTGCTGAGATCAGAGAGCAGGAGCACAGCAAAGGCAGAGGCAAGCAGCTATGGCGCTATGGGACTGTGCAGCAGGGAGACCATGGCTTCAGACCAGACTGGCTTCTTTGTTCGGCAAACCTCCATCACTCATGCCTCACATGCTGGCTTTGAAGGCTTTCTCATCATCCACTCAAAACTTTACAAATGACTGTTCAAATCTTCCCTAGGTGCAAGAAATAGGAACATGAATGAAGCACGGGCTCTGGCTCAAAGGCTCCGTGCACAGTAAGAGAGGCCAACATGAACAAAATTAAAGAACAGTACAAAACAGACGTCCAAACAGGAATGTACCAGTCACTCAGAGGAGAAAAAGAATTAACTCTGCGGGGAGGGGGAAGGGTGATGGTGGTAGCTATCAGAGAAGGCTTCCAGAAAATAGGGGATTTTAGATGGGTTTTGTAGGCTGAATAGGAGTTAGTGGCTTATCACTAACAGGGTGCTTTGCGGATAACTGGTGCTCATTAAAGGGCTGTTGAACTGAATTTAATGGTTTGGCCTCTTGGAGCTTCGACAGAAGTAGAACAATATTGTAACCAAGAGAGGCTTTATACACACAGAATGAAACATAAATAGTAATTTCCAATCTGGTTAATGAGCCCACTCAGAACACAGAACAATTATTTCAACCAGTCACCAAATTTCCCTAAATTTGCTTGACTATTCTGGAAATTTCCTGCAGTAATTGTAATGAGAAGGGTTTATTAACACAAATTTATAGAAAAAGCAATGTTCTGAACAAATGAACACAACTTATTGCAAGAAAGTTAAGGGTGCTGCTCCTTTTGTAACAAAGGCTAAGTGACAGCAATGGTGACAATGTTATTCAAAAAAATACCAAGAGAGCTAGAGAAGAGGGGGTGGGCTCCTCCCCAGAGAGAAGCCCTCGATGGAGGGGCAGTCCCTCCCTTGGGTGTAGAGGATGGGATCCTTTCCACAAGCTACCCAGTCCAACCAAACCCTTAACAGGGTTACTACATCCATGACATGTCAGGTGCAAACGGATTGTCTGGAACCAAAAAGATAGGTTCAGATATAGATCTGGAAGCAGGATTAAGAGTAAGATCAGGAATTTGTGGGGAAAAAAAGGGGGGAGTGGGGACAAGTTCTAGGTCATGAAATTGGGGTTCAGGCCAAGTTCGGCCAGTTATTTGAAGGGTAAGGGACACATTTACTATTTATGTCACAGCTGGAAATCCAGGAACAGAAGACATGCTCAATAAATACTGACTGACTGACCAGATTTAACATATCTCGGTTGCCTGTTGGCACCCACCATTCTCAGCTTGTGCTGTCCTCAAAAGGAGTGAAGTCCGTCCACGGGTGCCCTGGGGCTGATTCTCAGTGATGGGAGAGTGTGTTCCCCTCCTGGGCAACAGAGAAGGTGGCTGGGAACTAAGCTGTGGTGACTGATCTCCAAGAATGATCTCCACACATGTAAATCAATGCCAACAAGCTCTCTCTGGAAAGAGTCAGACTCATACCTCTCACATTCCATCTCCTTCGACTACTAGGAGTTGGTCCAGGAGAAAGGAAAATGTACGTCCACATGCACGTGAATGTTCACAGCAGCTAGATGGTGGGGACAGCCCAAACGTCCACCAACTGGTGAATAAACAAATTGCAGTACATCCATACAATGGAATACTAGTCTGCAATGAAGAAGGAATGAGGCACGGATCCATGCTAATGTGCATGAACCTAACATTATGCTGAGGAAAAGAAGCCAGAAGTCTCCAGCAAAGGCACATCTACAGAGACAGAACAGATCAGCACTTCCTGGGGCTTGGGTCAGAGAGCAAGGACCGACTGCAAATAGGTCCAAATGAGCTTTTCGGGGTGATGAAGCTATCAGACTAGACTGTCAAAGTAATGGCACAACTATCAATTTATTAAAAAAAACAACAACAACACTGAATTGTATCCTTACAAGGAGTGAATTTTAAGGTTTGACAACTATACCTCAATGAAGCTGTTTGAAAAGCACACCTTGGTTAGTTTCTGGGCTCCTGCAGTGGTGAGTAGCTAAGGCCTTCAGAGGATTTATTCAGGCACTGTCTTAGCCCTAAACATGTATTTATTAATCTATTGATTCCTCCACCAGCCCTAAGGGGTAGGAAGTATTACCCCCACTGCACCGAAGAGAAACAGCAGTGAGGTTAGGAAACTTCCCTGCTTAATCATTACGTGCTTTGGGATCAGCAATGGCTGGGCAAACAGAAAACATTCCCCACACTAGTGATAGATAACCTCTTTGCTTTTCAATTCCTTTTCTTCTTGCCCTGCAGCCTGTCACCTCCACGTTCCTGCCACTATCCAGATTCACCACCAGCTGTGTCCTTACTCCCCAGGGGTTCAAGATGGACTCCAATGAGCCCATTTCCCGGAACTAAAGCTGATTCCACAGTGGCTCCTGGAGTTAACTCGTTTTTTCTTCCCTATCTCCAAAATGCTTTTCACGTGAATTACACAGCGCTTTGCAAAAGAACATGAGCACAATCACCCTCCATATTTACAGGGTCTATCCCGCAAGTAGGAGATAGTGTTGAAGAGCATACGTATGGTTTTCAGAAACCAATCTGAACATTCCTTTACAAGAACCCGCTAACTCTCTGGCCCGAGGCAGATACCTAAGTCTCTCCCAGGAAATGCACACTGAGAGCCTCAGGTGAGGGAAGACAGTGCTCTGGGTCTCAGATCACCAGGGATTGTGGCCTGTCCACCGACCCCCGCTGCTGGAGTCAGGACCTCAGTTAGAGAGACGATTTAAAAGCGCTTGCAATCCAAATCGGCATTTTTAGTACAGCGCAGGGGAGGCAAGGACGTTGCAGGGGAAAGCAGGCGGTTTCCCCGGAGGAGCCAGGATTCTTTCCGTTGGGGGCTCCTGCGGGCTTGGCGGGCGTGGAGGCAGGTTCCCGCTGCCAGCAGCTCCACCACACGCTGCAGCCGGGCTCTCGCAATTGCTGCCAATCGGCTCCCTCTGCTCCCGCTGCCGGGGATCTGATGGGCACTTTGAAAGGGCTCTGGGATGAAAGCTTCCTTGTTCCCCGCAGATCACAGGAGGACTTGCAGGCAGAGATCAGCCTAATTAGAGAGCTGTGGCCCCTGGGGAAGCATGAGGGGCTACCACCTCTTCAGAGCTTGAGGTTTCTTGTTCAAACCACACACACCGCTCTGAGTTCCACTGCTCTTTGAATATGGCCCTCTAGCTGCAAACACAAGGAACCCCAAAGCTCCGGCTGGGGCCAGAGGCGGTCGTTCCAGGCAGAGGACCCATCTGCCAGCCAGTGGGGCTCTGGCTTCACCTTCCCCGCGGAGCTGGGAACTTACGGCATCAATGAAACCCTCAGAGGCCCGGGGTAAACTCAGAACAGCCCCTTTACTGCTTTGTGCCGCACCGGGAGATGCTTAATAAGAAACACCTGGAAGATGCTTAGAGTGATTTTCCAAAACCCCAGTCTGACAGCATCACGGCCCTCACCTGGCCGTAAAGCCTTTACTTCCTGTTGTCCCAAGATCAAATCTGAAATCTCTGGCTGAGCCTCACCGTCGTTGTATGATCTGCCTCCTCCTCCAGCCTCATCCTTCATACCATCTCTCCCTTCGGCCACAACTAAACTTCCAATAATTCACCTCCATTTCTCTTCGTTTTTTTCCTCCATCCTCCCCATAGCCCCAGTCTGCCTCCAGGACTCATCTTTTGCAAATGCCTTGGGAGAGAATCTCTGAGCCAAGCACCACAAAACATCCTGGTCACATCACTATCACAGGGCGTAACCTACACCAGAGGCGTTTCCTGTGGCTCTGACTGGCTTCTCTATGACAACTGAAGCTACCCGAGGACAGGGGCTAGTTCTTGGACATCTTTTCTTCCCCCACTCCCAGCACATGGCCGGGAGTCCACAGCACAGGGCTGGGGGTTCACAGCACACAGCTGACATCTTTGCAGAGTGGATGAATGAACAGCACCAGGCAAGAAAGAACTCTGGGTGTCTGTGAGTCACAGAGCTCTGCAGAGAAGTCCCACCCAGGAGGTGGAGTGAAAGGGCAGTTTCACCAGCATGTCTAAGTGACCTGTTTTCCAATCACAGGTCCTTCCTGGTACACATGAAAAACAAAACAAACCAAACTCAGCCTCTCACTCATTCATTCCTTCAATGGGGAGTTATAGTGCACCTACTGTGTGCCAGGCAGAGGCCCAGGCACATGGCATTGAGAGGTGAGCAAGCCGGCATGGCCCCTGCATCAGGCAGCATTTAGTAAGGTTTGGGGAGTGTGGCCTTTGTGTCCAAACGGGAGCCGAGTAATAGATTTACAGAGAACAGGCCACATAAGGACTTTTAAGGACTAGCTGGGATTCAAGAGTCTTAGGAAAGAAAGAAATAAAAGCCTTCGAATAAACTTGATAAAGAGTCTTTTCGCTTGTGGTGGTGAGTAGCCCTTTTCCCTGAGAGGAAGTGGAGACAGGAGAGGAGGTGGGGTTCAGGAGCGGGGATCCTGGTAGACCCTCAGGAAGCCTCCCCTGCCATTGGTAAGAGCCGTCTTAAAACTCACTGCCTGGGGAGGTCACAGAGCCCCGCCCCAGGTCAGGAAGGACCCGAGCTCCCTGAGTTGAGAACATGGGCAGCGCAGCTCTGGGCCACCTGCTGTGGCCAGCCCCGCAATGCCTGGGTGCAGCCTGAGCTCCCACCGGCCCAGCATCCGCCTTGAGTCCAGGGTTGTGAGCCTGTGAATGTGCGTGTCCAGAGGATGGGGCTACTCCTGCCACCTCCCAGGATTACGTGAGAATTAAATGAGATGGTGACCGTGGCATACACGGCATAGAGTCTGTAGGCAAATGGCTGTGAGGGTTAGGATGATTATCCTGTCATTCTTAATTTAGGTGTCATACAAAAACTGAAGGATAATAATTCAAATGCTTAGGTCTCGTGGTGAAGTCTGATGGGTAATACTGTATAACATATTATAATAATAAAACACTTATGTAAGAATACAGTATTACACATGCTATAATGTATGAGCAATCAGCATATTAGTTTGCATTTATTGAGCACTGTGCCAGCCCTGCTCTAAGCACTTCCCATGTACTAGCTCACATTTAATGCCCACATCAGCCCTAGCCATTCTATTACTATTCTTATTTCAAAGGGGAGGAAACTAAGGCAGAAGCTGAGTAACACACCTAAGTCATAGGACCAGAAAGTGGTGGTGCTGGGATTGGGGCCCAGGTGGCTGGCTGCAGAGTGTACCATCCCGTGGGTCCCCCCAAAAATCAGAAGCCCAGACTGCCGCCCTGCAGCCTCCACCCCCAGCTCTGCCTGTCCGGCAGCAGCACAGGCCTGTCCACAGTTCACCACTCCGTCAACCCAAATCGTTCCTCTGAAGCTTACATTGGGCCCGTGATCTTTGCCTCTTACATTTTCAATGTACCGTTTCCATTTGAGGCTGCACAATCCTCACCCCCTATTGTGTAAAGGCTTCTTGATCACCCCAAGGCCTCTGCTTTGCCCTTGAAGAGGAGCCCCTATTTCTGGACTCTGGTCAAGCAGTTCATACTTCGCTACCCACAGGGGTGCTCAGTCTGTCTATTTCTAGCTCTGTGTTGCTTTTGAAGCCTAAGGAATTAAAATGTTACAAATGATAGCAGTGACAAGCTTGGCCTTTACTTCCATGAGCACGGACCACAGCTTCCACACTCTGATGGGGTCATGGGACTTACGAACCCTCCCCCACCCCACCCCCTGGTGTGCAAATGAAGTCCTGCTTTTATCTGCTTTATATAACTTAGGTTTCATTTCAAGTTTCACTTGAAAAGGGGTCCTGTTTTAAAACATGTTTGAAAACCATCTTGATGTTTGAGAAGTCCTAACGTATTTAGAATGACAGGAAATTTATTAAAGGAATGCTTAGAAACCACAGGCTCCCATCCTGACCTTACTTAGGGCGAGGAATGACCACAAGCAAGACCAGGGAGTTGTCTCAATGTCCCCTCCCCACCAAGTCTTTGTGACGCCTCTCAGAGTGTGGGCAGGTGCAGGTCTGATGGTCAAGCAGGTTTTCATCTTGACCATCCAGTTTCTTCCCTCAGTTCTCATTTGGCCTCCACTGTCATAAAGAACATTCTTCCCCCAATGACAGACTGACTCCCCGGGTGACCATGACAGGCTGCTTCAGAATTCCAAAAAACCATTATCCAGCCTCTGGAGTCTTTCAAATCAGGAAAAGGACCCCAGAAACATGGTGCACCCTTAACCGTTCGTGAGAGGCCTCCTGGGTAACAGGAAGCAAGACACGGAGACATAGGGACTTCCGGAGAGCCTCACCTGCTTCTCAATGAAGGCGTTGATTCTCTGCAGCACCCCCTCACACGTGAACTCATACGGCATGTACGGCTCGATCTGCGGACACAGAACATGGTATCACAAAAGAGGGAGACACAGGAACAGGCAACACCCAGTCCTCCTCGGACTCACACTCAGTGCCGATGCCTGTGTCAGCCTTGTGAGGGGCTATGGCTATGAACTTGGAAGTCAAGAGTCCTGGGTTCACACACTCACTGCTCCTTACTAACTGTGGGACCCTGAGCCACTTACCTTACATCTCTGAGCCTCAGGGTTTCATGCGTGAAACAGTGATGAGAAAAACCTATCTCTTCGAAGCTGTGGTGAAGATTATATCGGGGGAGAGGAGAGTAAGCATTAGTTCAGTGCCCAGCACTAAGTAGGCATTCAGCAAATGGTGGGGATATTCCCTTCTAGAAGGTAAGCCCCTGGGGCAGCATCCGTGGCTGCTCTCAGTGCCGAGCAGTGTGGCACCTGTGTGCACTCAACATGCACTCAAACATCTGCTGAATGAATGCATGCCCACTGCTCTGAGAAAGGCCTGCGATGAGTGGTTTAAGGCCCCACCACAGTGACAAAAGCATTGTTCTACTTTTGTAGGTGAGACTGACATGTGGTAAAAAACCAGAGTGTACATAGTGCCACAAAGAGTTCATGTAGAGGGTCCTGGGAGGCTGGAAGGCTGAAGCCGACTTATACTCAGGCTGGGCTTTTAAGGTCAGCTAAGATTCCAGCAGGCCAAGGTGTGGAAGATATCCTCAGCATAGCGAGTGATGTGAGATTAGACACTGAAGGTGGGTAGATCTACACAGCAGGCGGGTAGAGCTCAGGATCATGGAGTCTGGAGACAAGGTTGGGAAGAGGTTCACTGGATTTCCACGAAAGCCTTGGGATCTCTAGGCTAAGGATCCAGGCTGTGAGGGTAGCCAGAGACACAGAGGGGCTTTGGGGGTGGGGGAGGCAGTCTGATCAATCATGTGACACCTGTGGGAAGGGACAACATGTGAGTTTGGTCTCTGCTGCTCAGTGCCTGTGCCGACATTGTGAAGCCTGGGCTTCGGGGGCAGCCAGCTAGGATCAGCAACCAAAAAGGAAATTCCACTTGGCAGAAAACCATCAGCAATACAGTGTGTGACAGCTTCAGAGAGCCCCACAGCACTGTCAACAATGGAATAGAGGGCACCTTCACCATTGCCTTCTTAAGTCTAAGTCTATACTTGCCTATCTTGAGTCTAGGGGGTAGAGGAATTGGACAAAACATCTACGAGTTGAGGCCAGCTGAAAATGGGACAACTGACCAAGAAGACAGCCTTCTGTGAGCACACAAGCAGTTGGTCTCAAGGCATCTTCTTCCTTTTGTGCGTGTGCTGATTTACACACTACTTTTGAAATCTTCAACCATGATTGTTAATTTCATGACATATCTTCAAACACACAACTAGATGGTGCGTCACACAAGACAAGTTGTATCTCACCATCCCTGCCCACATCCATCCAGACATAACTGAAAGAGGCTCAGCGTAAGTATTATAACATCAGGGCATGATTATTCTACAAGAACAGACGTCATTCTGTGCCAAGATAATGCATTTCCAAAGAGTTCAAAACACTTTGAAAAACTGACTTCCCGTGTATCTTCTCATCTCAAGCTTTTGCGCTTGCTGTGTCCTTTCAAATCCAGATGTACGTAGCCCTTCATACCAAATGTAAACCTTTCTTTTCTTATTTACTCAACCAATGGATAATTCCAGAAACATTCTATAAATGGAAGTTAATTAATTCAAAGGGCTCAATGCAATACAGAAAAATGGCTCTTCCTGTGTCCTCCTAGCAACCAAACTCAGATAACCAAAGGGAGGCTGACTCATTCATTGCTTTGTGGTCCAATTCACTGTTTTAAAAGATTCATAGCCAAATAATTTTACTATAAAGGAAAAGCAAAAAAAAAAATGGTATCTGTAAGCCATCTCTGCCACCCTGAGTTGCACTGGCCACCCTGCTGTGGACGGGAGCAGGGCTTCTGCATGGGAAGCTCTCCAGAAACCTGGTTTCCGGGCTGAAAAACACTAGCAAGCCTCCCACGTAGAAGCTGCTAGGCAGGTTGGAGTGTGTGTGTGTGTGTGTGTGTGTGTGTGTGTGTGAGAGAGAGAGAGAGAGAGAGAGAGAGAGAGAGAGAGAGAGAGCTTTCTGCACAACAGTCCTTTGGAACACAAGTCAAGGCCTCTTTGAGGAGTGGAATGAAAGGGAATGCTGGTATCACATCCAGTCACGGACAAACCCAAGCAGGGCCATCGTGGAGAAGCGGGAGAAGTGCTTGGTCATCCTGTTTGGTGGAAATAGGGCTGTTACTCATATGGCCACAGGAAGGGTGCCTGCTGGCCACACTGTGTGGTTCCTGCTGGCTCTGGGAACTTCCCATTATCTCCCCTCCTTCTCCTCCATTTTCTCTCTGGGTTTCAACCTGGATAATTTCTATTAAGAAATCTTCAAGTTCATTGATATTTTCCTGTGCTGTGTACTGTCCAATGATAAGCCCACTGAAAGAGTTCTTCATTTCTGAACCTGTTTTCAGTACCAGCATTTTCTCATTTGGCTTTTAAAAAGTTTCCAGCTCTCTCCTGAAATTTCCCCTCTCTTCACTTATGCTGTCCACCTTTTTCACCAAGTCTTTTAATATACTGATCTTAGCATTTTAAAGGGGCTATATGATAATTCCAACTCGTGGGCTATCTCTAGGTCTGATTTTATTCATGTTTCCTCTCTTAATGATGGGTCATGTTTTCTTGCTTTTTTTATTGTTGTGTAATTTTAAATCTTGTAGTTATAGATGAGAAGGCTTGGCACCAGATTTTTGATCCATTTCTAACAAGTGGAAGCATTTCAAAGATAACAGTTTTGGTATTAATCTCATTCCCTACTTCATCTCTCTTTCCTACCTTATCTTTCCCTTTATTGTACTTCATTAAATGATTTTTGTTTTAAATCTTAACAAACTAGTCTAAAAAAACCTAGTGATCAATCCAGGTTTTACTACTTACTAATTGTGTGATCTTGAGTAAATTACTTAATTTCCTTAAATCTTAATCTTCTCAAATGAAGAAGGACTGAATGGGATGAAGCTCATAAAGGTATACAGAAAGACTCTACATGTGTAAAAAGAGGTTCTCTCTGTATCAGCTACTATTATACTTACTTGTTTTCCATTAAGTGGCCTACATAGGTTGGAATAAGATGAAAAAGGCAGATCAGGGTTCTACAATGTGGAGCACTGAAGTTTCATGGAGTGAACAGGGCCAGCATCACGTAGGAGTGAGCAGATGGAATTCAGTGCCCACACCTAGTGCCTTATGTAGCAGACATTCATTCCCCTTCGACTTTTGTTTGACAAAAGGAGGACTCCATGATCCACGATTTTCTGCCTCTATATTAGCTTTTAAATTACTCCTCTGAAAGGAGATGGGCACTTAACTAAGTATGTGGGTTGTATGAAGTCCCCAAAAATATATGATGAAGTCCTATCTTCCAGGACCTGTGAATGTGATCTTTTTTTGGAAACAGGATCTTTGTAGATGTAATCGAGTTAAGATGATGTCATCCTGGATTTGATGGGCCTTAATCTGTATGACTGATGTCCTTTTAAGAAGTAGAAACACACACACACACACACACACACACACACGGAGACTGCCATGTGATGACTAAGATAGAGGTTCAAGTGCAGCAGCTGAAGTCAAGGAACACCTGAGCCACCAGAAGGTGGAAGACACAAGGAAGGGTCCTCTACTAGGGGCTCTGAAGGGATCATGGACATGCCAACATCTAGCCTCTAAAATCGTAAGGAAATACATTTCTGTGGTTTAAGCCACTGAGTTTGTGGTTCTTTGTATGGCAGTCCCAGGAAGTGAATTTACTAAGTTACCGGGAGACTCAAGAAAGAAGGAAGCCCTTCCATCCCCATGGGCATGCCTTTCTGCTGAGGCGTTTGATATGCTGCACTTTCCAGAAATCTCTCTCCACTTGCACTCCTCAATTGTTTGCATGCTGTTATGGGCACTGAACATAATCTGCAAACATCTATTCCTCCCTCTCTCCATCCATCAGGTGTGCTGGGTTTTGAGACTATAAAAGTGAGACATATATAGTCACTGCTTTCATGTTTCTTAGAGTCTAGTGGAAATCCAGACTATCAATGACAAAGATAAGGGCAGTATATTATTATATATGTAATACTAATATTGACTTAATAATACTAACTAACCGCATACCAGGTGGTAGACTCTGCACTTAAGCTCTTTATATTCACTAAATCTTCACAACTGTTCTCTAAAGTACATAATATTAGCCTACAACAAAGATGAGGAAACTGAGACTCGAAGGTCTCAGTTAACTGCCTGAGGGGGTGCTGCTGTACGTGGTAGAGCTGGAACCTGCACCCCAGCTGTCTGATTACAGTCTTTCTCAGCCACGCCCATAAAGCTTCTCTTAAAAAACTACAATAGGAAAACGTGCTCTGAAAGGATGGGTGCAGGGGAAGGGTACACCCAACAGAGTCCACGACATTGCTGGGGGTGGGAGAGAGAGTAACTTAACCCTTTCCTACATGGTGGAAGCTTCCTACAGGCAGGCAGCCAGCCTCAACCATGTTCATGGAAGTGGGCATCCCCTAGAGTGTCTCAGAGGGCGCTGAGTGTGCAGCAGGGACTTAATAAATGTCTGCTGAATTGATCAAGAGAGTCCAGAGGTGTTAGTTACTTATACGAAATTCTAGAAAATGTTTAGGTAGAAAAGCCAAATAAATAGATGCTATATCAAAACATGTCCCAGTATTTCCTTAAATATTCCTTATCCTCACTGTTTTTGTAGAAGAGCAAGGCTATCTTTTCGGGTCTTTGTGAGAGCTACATAATTAGGTCACTAAGCAAGTCCTATAATTTGAGCTCCTATTTCTGTGTCTGGGATCCAGGAGTCCTGTCACAGGGTTTGTAGAACCACACACATGTGGACACCAGCTCTGTTTCCACTTCACAGAAACCCATGAGGTCCCCAGGCCACGTCCTACGGCTTGGCTATTTTCTGATTCCAGAGTTAAGCTGCCACGGAAATGTTCTCACTGGTCAAAGGGCCTGTGATACTTCCCACACTTTTCAGTTCACATTACAAATGTGGGGGATGGGGGGGGGGAATGAAATAAAAGAAACAACCTTCTGACTTAGAATTGCTTTCACTGCGTCCTCCACTTCCTTCTGATTGTCAAGGTCAACAGTCCAGACGTGGGGCCGGCCGATGAAAACTTCAGCATATGGATGCTGAGATGTCAGCTAAAAAAGAAAAGACAAAACCTCAGTCTCACGCACTTTTAAAAAAAACCTTCTGTGCTAGATGAGGTGTTAGGCTTTTTATGGTACCAAATTGCACTTGCACAAGTAACAAGATACTTGTTCTGCCCTTCCTTGGCCATCAGAACCTCCTAAGTAAACTATTAGTAGGTAACAATAAACCATTGAGCTAGTGGGATATTTCTTGGGCCCACCCAAAACATCTGGATGCGTAGGCAAGGCATTAACAGGTACAGATAAGGAAGCTGAGTCAGCGTCATCCTAACAGGTTCATGTGGGATGTTTTAAAAGACAGATGCCCAGGGCTGTCCTGGACCCTTTGAGATGGGATCCAGGACTTTGGAGGGGCTCCTGTTGGCCCTGGGATGGGTGGCATGTTGGCCATGGCCTTGCCAGAGGCGGTGAGGTCTGGGAGGCAGACCCGGCAATGGCTCCGCATCTCGAATCCCACTCGGAAAGAAGAGCTGGCATGTCATAACCAGGAGGCATGGAGGATGTCACAGTGACTTCAACCCCCAATATCGCACCAAGAAATAATGAAGGTTTACTACCTTCCATCATATCGCAGCCCTGAAATCACCCAGATCAATCCTGTCTGAGTTAAAAGACACTGGTTAGGATAGACAGACAAGCACAGGAAAATTACAACAAGGCCTTAAAGTCACAGGAGAGGAGTGATGGTGACAGAACTAATGCTGCCAGAAAATCAGGGGATTTGGGATGGTTTCAGGAGTAATCATTAGCACAATGAAGACTCTATTTTTATGAAGACAATATGGACTCAGAAAAGCAAGGTAAGGTTTGCTCCAAAGAGGGCTTTGTTTTGAGAAGAAAGGGTGTCCAGAGAAACCCGGTATGAACGCTGGTGATTCTCAGATCTTAAAAGAGCCCATTCTTCGAGACAGCTAAACTCACCCCTCTAATGAGTTTTCAGCTTTATTCTTGTTTCCCTTTAAGGTTATGGTGTGAAGGGGGCATTCTTGGCATTTGTGGGAGCATTTTCAGTTCTCACGAAGCCTGGGGGTGCCATCCGTAATGGGTGGGTGAGACCAGGATGCCAGGCACCTGGTGATGTGCACGACAGCTGTGCGCAGGGCAGAGCGTCCACTCCCTGCACAGCTCTCACCTGCCTGGTGGGCTCTCCTGTGGGTTCACAGCCCTGACTCTTTGGCGCAGCTGTAATATACACCAAATTTGCTTGGCACACAACCGCCATGTAAATCAGGGATGCTTGTACGCTGCTTTATTTGGAATGCCACCAATAAGCCGTACTGTTTCAGAAAAAAACGGCGGCACAAAGTCAACTTCACTCGGAGGATCTGAACCTCCAGTATGCCATTCCCAAATCAGTCTGCATTTGCAGCCACCCCATTAATGTCAACTGTGTATGGATGTGGCTATATATATAGGAACTTTTTATTTAGCTCCTCTTTCACGCCAGTTATAAGCAAAGAGCTGATGAGATTTGGCTGCGTGTTTTATTTCTCTTAGATAGAAACTTATTCCCGGAGAGAGGAGTGAATGTCACGTGTCTTCTGTGTAGTTCTTGGGCACACATTAGTATTTCTTGACTACATGCACACTGAGATACATATTACCTTCTTGTAAATTATTTTGCTTTCATTTCTTTCTTATATTAGAGTTAGAGAATCCTTTTTAGAAATTGTATACGCAGGCAAGGCATATTATTTACATATTTCACTTCAGGAGGAGAAAAGTGGACGTTCTATTCATTGGGTAATAAAAGGAGGCACTGGGCCTGTTGGGGGCAAGGCCCCTTGCGTGGAGGCCACGCTGGCTCTCTGGTTCTGACCCCCATATGCTCAGAGGATGGGATTGAACCGGTGCCTCTCATGGCTCGTGTCACCGTTCTTTGAATCCTACCACACAGATGGTGTGCATGAACTACTCAGGTGGCCAAGTCAGAGTCTCAGCCCCAGGCCCTCCCTGCTGCCCGAGGTGCAGGTACACCAGACTTCACTCGCCTCCTCTGCGGAGTCGCGCCCCTCGCTAGCTTGCTCAGTTCTCCTCCCCGCAACACCGACACTCTTCTTCTGCTCAGACTCCTGGTGAGGAATAGAACCCACAGAATGCCACAGGCTGGGAGCTACGGAAATAGCATTTGCTTCCCTCAGCACATACTGTAGGTTTAGTACATGTGGATGAAGCCAGGCACCGTGCTCATCGCTTGACATGCATCAGTTCTCAGGTTTCCCGTGTATCCAGGAGGATTGTGAGGCCTAAAGGTGGTTACAACTGCAGCTACAAAGTGGCTGAGCAAATTCAAATCTAGACCCTTCAACAACTTATTGGCTTTACACCGAAAGGAAAGTGATGATATTAAAAGATGCTATATTAAAAGACCAAACAAAACCCAACGTAAACACCAGTCTTTCCATCGCTCTCTTAAAACTTGCCAACCTAAAAAAAATCCCTGACTGAGCTTTTATCTGTATTAGACCTTTTCTGACAACGAGCAAAATGTCACAGCATATTCATTTTGTGGCCCAGAACGAGCTACACAGCTGATCCTTACACTGGAAGCAGGGTGAGGTCAGGCTGCCACGTGTGCCACCAGTTAGCCACTCACATCAGCAGTCTCTCCCTGCCCTTTGCAGGCCCCTGCTTATTTACAAGGCTGTTCTAAGTACTTGGAAAATACAAAATGCAGAGCCATTATAACCTTATGCATTTATGTTTATCGAGGGTTACTTAATTTTAGGAGTAAGGCATTTTGTGATTCATTATTCCCCCTCTGAATGTTATGTTCCTTCTTGTTAATTTATTGAGAACCGTCTGATCTGAGTTACTTCCTTGTATATCAATCAGTAAATTTACTGGAGTACAGTTTGTAAAAGTAATGAAAATGTTATTAAATGTGAGACATTACTTCAGAGCGGCTATTAAATCTCCAAGGAGGACATAAGTTCCCTTTATGGGGGGAAAAAAACACACCAAAAAACCCACAAAAAATAAAGACTCCTCCCCCCGAAGCTAGAGAATTTCTAATGGTTTACAAAATGTCATAAAAATGATCGAGAATCTACTAATATGTTTCCTAATATAAAGATAAAAATCCAATTTATACTACATTTAAAGTATACTGAGAACCAACCACATTATTTCCGGCATTATGGAACTTTTTCTCCTCAGCGCACATGTGGTTTTAAAAATTGGTCCAATGCAAAAAATAAAGACAGTTTTCTTGTTCTCTAAAAACAGAAGAATCTAGACATTTTCTTCGAATGAAGGCAAAGAAGAGACATGCAATTTATGTGAATCAATTGTTGCTTAACTTGAAACTAGCATTGGCACAAAAGATAGCTATGTAATTATACACACTTCGGTTAAAAATTTTCTACAGGGGGGAGGGGGAGGTAATTTCTAGGGATTTTTGCTCCTTAGAAATCTGTAGAATTATTGATACCTGTTTCCCAATTAAAAGCGTCTTTTCTTAGGGAAATTCTGTGGCTTTTGTGAGCTAAAGGGACAGAGTGGGGTGGCCCGCCAGTCCATGAGGTCAAGGTCACTGGCTCCTCTCAAGACTGTGTGATAGTGCTGGCTCCAGTCTGCTCTCTGGGCTGAGAGTCTCCAGCAGAGGAGGAGCTGGACAGAATATGGAAACTGCCCTTCTGCATAACGTAAAGTGACCTTGGGTTTCCTTCCAACATGCTAGCATTCATGTCCCTGAGGCTTGAACCCCACTCTTCTTCTTCCCCTTTAAAGCACAGCTCCTCCCCACCCTCCTCAGTTAACCCAGCACACCCTCCACCTGGCACAGCTCCAAGGTAGCTTCCTGCCTTCACTGACTTAACTATACTAGTATTTTAATACATTTCCATTGATTATGCAGCGACTGGTACCATGGACCCTGTAGGGCACCACACACACCTGCCAACTGACCTTCTGCATCCCGGGCCTCCCTGAGAGCCAGGACCAATGGAGTCACCTGTGTGAGGTCACCTGAGAGCCAGGACAATGGAGTCACTGGTGTGAGGTCACCTGAGAGCCAGGACAATGGAGTCACTGGTGTGAGGTCACCTGAGAGCCAGGACCAATGGAGTCACCTGTGTGAGGTCACCTGAGAGCCAGGACAATGGAGTCACTGGTGTGAGGTCACCTGAGAGCCAGGACCAATGGAGTCACCTGTGTGAGGTCACCTGAGAGCCAGGACAATGGAGTCACTGGTGTGAGGTCACCTGCTAAGCGACCGCTGAAAGATCCCACAGAGCCACTGTAACCAGTCTCATCTCTGAAGGGCCAGGAGGAACTAAATGACTGGGGGCAGCTCCAAGGCCTGTTTCCTTTTAAGTAATAAAGAATGAAACCCTCCATGATCTCAACAAAAAGCAAATTACTAAATGGTGACACCTGATAGAAAATAATGAACATACTTTTCTCAATAACTTCATACTGCTAATCTGGTCTCTGGAATCCTATGTAATAAAAGCCTAATATGCTAAGTGTCTGGTCGACTGGTCAGCCATTCAACCAATCAAAGCATAATATGCTAATGGTATGCTAAGGCTGCTCAATCACTCGCTATGACATGCACGGACCACCAGGGGGCAGATGCTCCAACCAGTAGGTTAGCTTGCTGCTGGGGTCCAGCCAATCGATTGGGACTGAGCAAGATGGGCTGGACATGCCTTGGAGCCCTCCCACAGTCCCTCCCCAGCTGGCCAACCTCCCGCGCCTCTCCCCAGCCCTGATCGTGCACCGGTGGGGTCCCTCGGCCTGGACTGAGCCCTCTTGAAATCCGGGGCATCTCGGGGGATGTTGGAGAGCCAGTTTCAGCTCAATCCCACAAGGGGAGCACAGCTCAGCCAGAAGCCAGGCTCACGGCTGGCAAGCGCAGCAGCAGTGGCGGGAGCCTCTCCCACCTCCACAGCAGCTCTAAGGATATCCGGAAGGGGGGCCTAAGCTGTCAGTTGGACATCCCCCAAGGGCTCCTGGACTGCAAGAGGGCACAGACTGGGCTGAGGAACCACCCACCCCCCCATGAATTTTGTGCACTGGGCCTCTAGTATTACGTAATTCACTGGGAAATAGTTAGACTGTATTTAATTGTCCTACATTTGTTTTTGTTTGTTTTTCAGGAAAATGTACTCACTTGTAACAAAGTGGCATCAAAATCTTTAGAATTATCACTAATGAAAAGGTGCCAGTTGTCAACACAGTCTAAGATCAATCATTTCTCAAAGGCTTGTCTATAAAAACCGCAGTAAGGAAAGAGATGGGTTTCCATGCTTTTGATGCATTAAAAAGAAATCATCATGAGGGAAAAGAAAATCACCATTAGAGCACCACAGTAATAGTTGCTACAGGCAAGATCCACTGATACATGGTAGAAATAAATGGGCAAGCCCTGGCTGGGTGGCTCAGTTGGTTGGAGCATCGTCCAGTACACCAAAAGGTTGGGGTTTGGTTCACAGTCAGAGTACATACTGGGGTCAATCCCTGGTCAGGGTACATATGGTAGGCAACCTCTCAATGTTTCTCACATCAATGTTTCTCTCTCTCTCTCTCTCTCCCTTCCTTCCTCTAAAATCAATAAAAAAACATATCCTCAGGTGAGGATCATAAAAAATTTAGATAAATTTAAATAAATAGGAGAACCAGGATATTTGTGCAGTTTCAGAGTATTTCCCCAATTTAAAGACAAACAGCAACTTTATAGTTACTACTACTTTATATAGTTACTCCCTTAACCAAGTGATCAAGGTTAACGTCACTTGGGATAAGATGCACCCCTTATCTGATACACTGGAAAGGACACAATCACTTCTGTGGTATTACTGCAAATATGTGTAACCCTCACACTAATCATGAGAATACATCAGCCAAATCCAAATTGAGGGACAGTGTACAAAAACCTGACTCGTACTCCTCCAAAATGACAAGGTCATGGATGGCAAAGAAAGACTGAAGCACTGTCACAGATTGGAGGAGCTAAGGAGAAACGACAGTTAAAATGCAATGTGAGGTCCTGGACTGGATCCTGGAACATAGGAAGGATATTACTGGAAAATCTGGTGAAGTCCATATAAAAGTTTGTGGTTTAGATAATACTATGGTCCCAAGGTTAATTTCTTAGTTTTGATCATTTTACAATGGTTTTGTAATGTGTTACCATTAGAGGAAACTGAATGAGGATATAACCCAAACTCTGCAATTTTTGTAACTTTTCATTAAAACTAAAATTATTTCAAAATAAGAAAAAAGTAAATTCCAACAATTCCACTTGTAGGTCTACACCCCAAAGAAGTACAAGCAAGGACTCCAGCAAATACTTGTATGCCAGTATTCAGAGCAGTGTTGTTCACAACAGACAAAAAGTAAAAAACCCAAGAATGGGAAAATAAAGTGTGGTATATCCATACAATGGAACATTATTCAGTCTTAAAAGGAAATGATTCCATCCTAGCCGGTTTGGCTCAGTGGTCAAAATGTTGGCCCATGAACTGAAAGGCTGTGGGTTCAATTCTGGTCAAGGGCAAGTACCTCGGTTGTAGGCTTGAACCCCGGCCCCAAACAGTGAGTGCAGGTGGCAACCAATTGATGTTTCTCTCCCCCTCCTTTCCACTCTCTAAAAATCAATGGAAAAAATATCCTTGGGTGAGGATTAACAACAACAACAAAAAAGTGGTTCGGATACATGCTTCAACATGAATAAACCTGGAAAACATGCTAAGTGACATGTACCAGTCACAAAAGGACAAATACTGTACAATTCTACTTACATTCGGTATCTAGAATATGTAAGTTTATAGAGGCAGAGGGAATAGAGTTTACCTGAGGCTGTGCAGAGGGGAGAATAGGAAGCTACTGCTTAATTGGCACAGAGGTTCTGTTCGGGACAGTAAGTTCTGGAAACAATGACTGGTGATAGTTGGACAACACCGTGAATGTACTTAATGCCAGGGAATTGTACACTTAAAAATCTTAAAATGGTCAGTTTTACATTATGAATATTCTATCACAAAAATGTTTTTAAAACTTACAAATAATTATACACCTGGGCAGGAATAGAACTTCTGAGATTTCCTTCATCTGAATTAAAACACAGGGATCATTTTTTAGCTCTTGTTTTCTACCCCAAATGCCAAAGGTTTAAAGAAGTCAGTCACATGCCAAAGCAGAGGCTCCTAAATCCAGATGTTCTCACTGCTGGGAGCATCTTTTCAACCCTTTCCAAAGACTCTGCGTTCCCACAGCACCTGGCACACAGGTGTGCGGGAGTGTTGCTGAGGAATGACCTCCCAAAAAGAAATGACCTCCCAAAAAAAACCACTCCCCAGAACGAAGAACTCAAATGTATTATACTAGCAGAAGGAAAAAGGGCGCGCGCGCGCGCACACACACACACACACACACACACAGGGAGGCCTTGCCCCAGGTTATCCGGGCCACAGGTTCATCTTTTTGAGGATAATCTACAGATCTTGTTGCTCTTCCTCCATCTCCTTTGGCCATTTCAGCAATGATATCAAGGGTCAGAGGAAAGAATTCTCAAAATAATCAACTCTGTGAATTGGTAAGATTGCTGATCAGTAAAGAATAACCATGGAAAATGCATTTTAAGTGGTATTGGGGGTTGGGAGAATCGACCCAGAAATGTTCAGAAGTGGCAGCATTGCACACTGAATGCTTTAGCAGTGCTGTGATATGCTGCTATGTCAGGGGAGCGCTGCCCAGCAGGTTATCCTAGGCCTAGGAGAAGGCCCTAAAGGACAAGGGCACAGCAGTGATGCCAATACTCAGGCCTCCTCCTCTCCAGCATCCCACATGGCCGCTTACGAACTACATCAGAATAACAGAAAATCAATCCCATGGTTTCTTGCATGCACCTGTTTAGAACCAGTTGCATAAACACCCAGCTTAGTCACTCACATACTCCACAAGACTTCTGTTTATTGCCCCAAATAAACTCTGACTGCCTCCAATGGTGATTCATCACTCACTGTGGATTTTCAGGAGGATCTCTGAAGGCACTTCCAATAAAGCAAGGGTGGGGAACCTTTTCTCAGCCAAGGGCCATTTGGATTTCTATAACATCATTCTCAGGCCATACAAAATTATCGACTTAAAAATTAGCCTGCTATATTTGGTCAAACATTTAATTAACTCACCCCTGATGCCTTGGCAGGGCCAGACCAAATGATTTCGCAGTCCTTGTCTGGCCCGCAGATCAGTCGTTCCCCACCCCTGTGAATAAAGCTTCTTCGAACAGCTGGGGCAATGGCAGGACTGCTTCTCAGGGTGGCGCCTGCTGACGGTGGGCTAACACACCAGATACATCACTTTGGTTACCCAGATGCATCCTGTTTCTCAAGGTTGATGGTTTTTCAAGGACCTGCAGCCCACTTTTTAGTCCTCACAGCTCACCATGGACAGTAGGTCTGTCAAAACACCTGTTAACCAGCCGACTTCCTTATTTCATAACAAACCATTCAGAAAATCAGAGTTCAGCTCATTCAGCTGGAGATGTCTGAATTAAGATAGAATAGAGCTGGGGTGGAATGAAACAAATCCCACTTTGTGGAGGGGCAGAAATGGATTCAAATCTTGGCTGTACCACCACCTAGCTATGGGATGCCATCATGTGCTTCATCTGAGCCCCTCACTCCGTCCTTCCACCCAACTATGTTCCATGAAGTTGGTAGCACCTACCATCCAAGGCTGTGAGCTTACATGGGCTCTTAGTACTGAACACATAGCTATTATCACGTTATTGACAGTAGAAGGATTTTAAGAGATGCTTACCTCTCTCAAAGTTGGCTTGCCAATGAAAAAGTCTGTGTTTTTGCTGCTTTTGGGTGGGTTGAACTTGGGATTCAGAAAAGCACATCCATTTGCGATGGCCTCCAGGGGAGCTGGGCCCTCATAGGGGAACCCAAGGCCCACAAACAACTGTAAGACAGAAAAGCACACTGCACGTAAACACAGCAATCAGAACTGGTGTCCCTGCCCCACGGGGGTGATTCTGTGCTCCAGTCCTGTGTGGGAGGCCCAGAAAGCCTGGAAGACTCCTAGGCCTTGGGAGACGGGGCGAAGGGAGGTCAGTTGACAGCAGTACCAGGCACCTTCTGGGCTCCTGAGCTGTGTGGGTCCTCATATTTTCCTTTGCTAAAAAAGTACGGAAGCATTGGGACAGGCAGTAGAGGGGGTAGGAAAGTGGAGGCATTAAAAGAATAAAAACAAACAAACAAAAACAAGACCCAACAATCATCGTTCTGTAACTCACCAGGAGGCATGATTGGAAAAACACTTGCTGACTAAACAGAAGGTTTCTTCACTGAGCCGAAGGAACAACAGGCCCTTTCAGGGCCGCTGGGCAGGGGGACAGCAAGGTCACTTGGTAGTTTGATTACAGTTCAAATGGAGCTGCTTTAAAATGATGGCAAGTCAGTAAACACAGGTTTTCATAATGGGGTTTTCACGTCGGGACACCAACATCTTGGTTTTTATTTTCTCATGTGGAGAGGGTGCCAAGCTGCAAACTGGGCAAGGCTGCTTCCATAGCCAGCAAGCACACTGCGTGCTTCCCCGCAGCAGACCATAGATGGCAGCAGAAACACACCTTCTGGGTCCACCCAGCAACCTCAGCTGAGAGCAGGGTGACAAAGGGGACCTGCAGGTCTGGGGCACTGACTACCAGGTGCAGAAATGAAACATCGCACAGAAACGCCTCCTGCGCTTCATTGCCATAGGCTATGTCCCAGGGCCGCAGAGCTGCAGTGACTGCCAGGTGGGTCCACGTCTGGGCCTGGCGACCTGTGTGCTCTCCCTGCCCACATCAGGAGCCAGGTCTGTAGTCACTGTCTCCAGAGGCACAGCAAGGGACAAAGGACAATGGGCCCCAGGGCATCGTCTCCTTCTGCCATCACACTGAGGACACCTCTGCTGCCAGGACGGAGAGGGAAGGGGGGATGCTGCAGAGCCGACAGGGCAGGAGGCTGGCTTCTCCTTTCCCAGCCATCCTTCCCTGGCAGCTGCTTTAGCTGAACGGTTATTTAGAACGGTTCTGCCTAGAGAGCCCTGAGCTCAGGCTGCCGGGCTCCCTGGGAGACACAGGATGTATGTGGTGGGCACGCGACTCCAGGGCAGAACACTGAGCATGGCCCACACTCCCCACACTGGAGAGTCATGTAGCCCCACAGGGATTTTTCCATGGCTAGAAACGAAAATCTCTGCTTCTCAGGAAAGATCCCCCATCCTATAATTATTATGTTCTTTTGCATCGAACAGTGCACACTTAACCGTTTCGCTGTTTGGAGGAATAACCTCTCATTTCCTGCAAACCTTGAGAGGACTGGCTACACTGTCAGAAACATCCATGGGGCTGGGGGTTGTTAAAGAGAAAGGAGGTTTTGAGAAGCCAGTAGAGCTCCCCTGCTGGCTGGGTCATAGCTCTCAGGCAGAACCACTGGAGACCTGGGTGGGGAGGGAACATGGACGCAGGAGCCTGCGAGCTGCAGGATATCAGGTGCACCTCCATGCCACTAGAGGCTCCTTTTCTGGATCTTATTCTTATTCTGTCACTAGCGGGAGTGAGATTTATCGGAGAGGATTTCTGTGTATAGGGTGTGGCCAGAGCATGTGCCTCAGAAAGAGGCATGCCTAATAGCAGCAGGAGAAATGGAAGAAAATGGGCAAGTTGTACTGTAGGGCTAAGATACCTCAACTCCGTTAAATATGACGAACCCAGGGTTACCATCCTTGAGGCTTTGATTTCTGTGGCCTGCCCTCCCCACCTGATTTGGGGGAGGAAGTACCAGCTGTCTAGGGGGAAGACGACCTCTACCCAGCAGAGAGCTCCAGATGCCATGGAGAAGAAAGGTGCTAGAAGATGAAGTTTCCATGCAGGTGGGTTTACTCTCAGCCCTGGAACTCAGCGTTTCCTGACCCTGAGACTCAGTCCTGCCACAGAGGGCCGACACCTTCATCAACTCCAAACTGCAAACAACTGAGGAGGAAATGTGGGAAGCATAATACTTGTCTATTTAAATAGAAAATCCTGGAAAAATTTAATAGCTCCTTCAGACCAACCAATCTGAACCCATTAATTAAAAGGATTTGAGGCTCTTGCTTAATGGGCTTGAGTGTGACCCAGGTTTAATTATATGTGAATGACAATTTGCACCATCCCTTCCGCCCTGCTGGCACTGGAATACCACAGTGCACACGAAGCAAACACTCCGGGCTAACTCTCCAAAGCCACACCATTTTAGGATGAAGCTTAAGCAAATACCACACAGTTTCTTGGCAATGTTTTCTCATGGCACTAGTTAGAAATGCAGGAAACGCATTATTTGGAAATGCAAAACAAGTTTTTGTTCTGTCAATAAGCAACATTTTCCTTGCTTCCTGTGCACTCATTTCCTGCGACAGAGGTATTAAGGTCAAACAGCATACTTCAGGTCTGAATGACGACAGGGTAGGGCAGGGAGTTCATCATCACGGGGCTGTTCTGTAAACTCCTGCGGGTGTACGGCAGTGGTTCCCAACCTTCTGGCCCTTTAAATACAGTTCCTCAAGTTGTCACCCAACCATAAAATTATTTTCGTTGCTACTTCGTAACTGTAATGTTGCTACTGTTATGAATCGTAATGTAAATATCTGATATGCAGGATGGTCTTAAGCGACCCCTGTGAAAGGGTTGTTTGACCGCCAAAGGGGTCTCAACCCACAGGTTGAGAACCGCTGGTGTACGGCTTTGTCACACATACACTGGTACCCTAACCACGCTGAATTACCTTCACCTGGACCCCCTCTTTCCCTGGCATTCTTCCCTCTTTCAGATTTCCTCAGCACGGGGGCAAGAGACACACTACAAGAATGCACCCAAGTGCAGAGGCTTCACGGTTCAGGAGGAAACTGGGTATTTTATGTGCCCTTCATCTGGCCGACAGAAGCCCGGAATCTAACGAGGATATTCCAGATGACAGAACAGCTCCAGGGCTGCAACTCTGGCTCCATCAGTGAGCATTTCCAAACAGAGGGATTACATGCTCTAAAGTTAAACTTCCCAACTAACATTAAGAGGGAACAGATGATGCGCCGTATGTCTTATTCATGGCATAAGACTAGGGCACTCCTGTGCATCCACAGAGTTTCAGGGAAGCCACTCAGATGCTCGCTCTGTGTGAAAGGAGACACGGAACTGTTTCCACCTCCTCAGGGGAGTCCTTCACAAAGAATCCCTCCATCCTGGACCATGGTCGTTTCCCAGAAAGACCCCATGGGCTCGGTCAGCTTCCAGTCACTTTTGACAAGGAATATCCAAGGTAATACAAAATAAGAAACATACAATCAACATACACTTTTCAGATTAGTTTTAATTAGGCAAGTTGGTAGGTGGCTCAGGAGGAATATGTACAGGGTGAATTAATGGGTTCAGATTGGTTGGTCTGAGCAGTGAATGATCCTCAGCTTATCCATTAAATTAATTACTGGCACAAAGTGATCAGGACAACGCGGTGGTTAGCAGCACAGGCTCTGGGACCCGGGAGACCAGGGTTCACGTCTTAACTCCATCATATCCCAGGTTCTGTAACTGTGGGAAATGGTTACATGCCTCTTCCCATGGATTCTAAAGGCCCATCTTCATCATCTATTCTCTCTAGCTAGGGGTCGTTGGTCAAGGTAACACCAGCTCTCTAAACTTGTCTTTGCATGTGTTAAGTGGGGAAAATAGTACTATATTTCATGGGGCTTCTGTGAGGATTAAATGAGATATTTCAAGGGAAGGATATATTCTAAAGCCTGGCACTTAGTAAGTGCTTACTAAACAGTAGTCCAAGTTCAAATCCAGGTTCAACTTCATGCAGCGGCATATCCACGACCTTTTACTGCTTAGCTGGAGTTAAGGTGTGTAGGAGTTTTGGTTGTGGGCTTTTATAAAATATTCAGCACCTACATGTGTATTAATGAGTTTTCACTGTTTTATAAAGCACCTGGACTAAAAAAAGGGGAGGGACATCCATAGGAAGAGAGAAGACATGGTTTAGTGACTGCTCCATGGAAAGGCCAGTCCCGTGAGTCACATGCTATCGCTAAGCCTTGTGTATTCTTCATATAATGATGGGGAATCAAGATATTTTTGGTATCCCTTTTATATCTTTAAAATGAATTCATACAATGGCTAGGTATCGAGACAATTTCAGGTAGCCTGTGGGGGTCCCTTCTCTGGCCATGTGTCTTCCCTTTGGCACCCAATGCTGAGGAGAGACAATAGCAGCCAAATTCTCACCCATATGGGTTTGGCTACACCCTTTCATGGCTACTCCAAGCCCCTGACCAACACTACCGGAAAATTCTCTTGCAAAGAGCTGGAGGGGCCAGGAGACAAAGACAAGCGTGTTTTAGGGCCCAAAGATGCTGCTAAACCCAAGACTATTTCCTGGAGACCAGCTTACTGAGTCGACTCCCAAAGTCTGCCGAGTTACCTAACTGGCCTTTCAGAAACAAAGCGAAACACAAGCATCAGAACTCAAACTCCCTGCGCTCCAGGCATCTGGAAGGTCCAGTACAGAATCAAATGGAATCGGTTTGCATTGTAGATAGAGATGGTGGAGTAAGAGGCTATCTGGATTAATTTAAAACTGAGATGCTGACCATCTCCACCTTGCCAGCATGACAGGTTTCCCCTCAAAAGGCAGCTCAGGTATCACTCCTCAGAGGAACAGCCTCTGACCAGCCCGCCTCACCCGAATCCCACACCAGACGGACCCCTCAGCTCCCCACAGCGAGGCGCCCAACAGCTGTGTCGCCAGCACATGAGGATGGGTTCCAGTGGTACCCAGATCACAGGAGTCTTGAGACAAAGAGATGACTCCCGGAACAGCTTAGCACAGGTAAGGGTTAGAGAAAATGGCTGTTATTGTGTAAAACCCTGCCGTCGTGGGCACCGTGATGGAATGAATATGCTGAGTGCGTGGAAAGTGACTGAGATGGACTCTGTCCTCCACAGCAGCCTCACCCCGTGTTTCGTCGGCTTCCCCAGTCACAGGGCAACACTTCACACAACTGAACGGCTGACCCTGCTCACAGCGCCACAGGAAGGTTTATTGTGGTATCACTATTTTATATTATTTCTACTCCTACCTGTGTACTTTTTCACCTTTTATAGTTCCCTGTGTGTCTCCTCCCCAACACCTGTATATTTGTTGTGGGCAAAACAGCCTTAGTCATCTCTGTATCAAAAGGGCCTAAAGTAATTCCTGGAACATATCCAGTTCTTAGTATTCGTTTGGCAGAGAAATGAGCAAAGGAATACATACTAACAGGTTAGCTTTTTCCAGCAATCAAGTGTGTCTGCGAGGAGATGCTGGATGTCTCATGTGTATTTGGATGTGGGGATATGCTTTTGTTCTGGAAGTCAGAGAGGTCACTGAATCATATCTCTACACACTCTTCATTCTACACACATATGTGGGAGGGGAGAGAGAGAGGAATATATGTGTGCAACTTTTTTCCATCGAGTTAGAGCAAGAATAACTTAGGTGCTGGTCACTAGGATGAAAACTGCTTGCTTGAGGGCGAGTGTGTCCGCATCTGAAATAGAACTGGAGGGCGGACGGCTCCATTAGTAAGTAAGCTCATGGGTGCTTTCCCAGGGCCAAGAGGGGCAGGTCAGGGCATCAGAAGGAAAGTGCCCCTTGCTGGGGAGATCCTGGAGACCCAGGTGAGTGATTCATGAGAAAAGCAAGAAGTCACTCCCAGAGGGCATGACCACAAGATCCCAGATGGCAAACAGATTTCATGTTGACTTCTTCCTTCATTCTTAATGATCTGAAGGCCCTCTACAAGCCAGGCACTATTCTAGGCATGAGAACTACCTGCAAACAGAACAAGCAAAGCCCTCTGCCACATGAGCCACAGGGGTTGGGTTCCTCAGCGGTGGCTGTCTCAGCCCTGGGTTTCTGAGAAAGGCATATGAAGATGCGTTCCAATGGTACCAGCTCAGAGGACTCCAAGCTTGAGGAAAGAGCCATGGTTGATTGGTGGCCAGGGGGAGTGTCAGACAGGAGGATAGGATGGGAGAGGGACAGCATCTTCCAACCCTGCCCAAGCTTCTAGGTGAGCCCTGAAGGTAAGCTGTCAGATGACATGGTGAGGACATGGAAACTGTGACCCACTGGGGTTAGAGGGGAATGAGCAGAGATTTGGAGGGAGAGGAGGTACAGCAACAGCGTGAGTAGCAGTGGCTTCTGCCTGGTTTCCCATAGCCAGAATTTGTTCTCAAACTTTTGCTGTAAAAAGAGAGGTACTTGAGCTTGGATGGACCTGGAGAATATTATGCTAAGTGAAATAAGCCAGGCAGAGAACAATTGATACCATATGATCTCACTTACATGTGGAATCTAATGAACAAAATAAACTGACCAACAAAATAAAAACAGAGGAACGTACAGATGGAACAAACTGACAGAAGTCAGAGGGGAGAATGTGGGATGGACAGAATGAAAGGAGGTGAAGGGATTAGCCAAAGAACATATAAGCATAACCCACAGACACAGACAACCGTGTGGTTTAGGGTCAGAGGGAGGGAAGGGTGAGTTTTGGGTGGAGGTGGGCATGGGGGGGGGGAGACATCTATAATAATGTCAATAAAAATAAAATATAATTTTAAAAAAAGAAAAAAAGAAAAGAAAGGAAGATACGTGTTCTGGCTCCCTCTAAATGCTCTTCCATCTAGTGTAGGACGGGAAACACCCATTCTGCAAGGAGCTTCCATGGGGAGACCAGGGGGAGTGGGCACGAAGAGGTTAAAATTAGGAAGGAAAGGAAGAAATCACATGAAAAGAGATGGGGACTTAAACCAAAGTGAAAATGTGTGGATTTTCTGGCTTAACCTGCACTCCTGGAGTCCGCAGGATCCATGACTTGTCTGCTCCTCTGATAAACAATGACTCCCTCCAAATGTATATGCCTATTAGAAGTCCAGGACTTCCCAGCTCTCTCAGCCTGATGTCGGTGCCACTGAATTCCTCCTGTCTTTGCGGGCGCCCTGCAGCTGGCGCCTGCTAATGACACCTGGCCCTAATGGCAGGCCAGGACCAAATTCCGCTGAGCAGACAGTTTCCTGAGCTTGGTGCAGATTCGAAGATGGCTCATAAAGAAAAAGAATGAGTCAGAAGCTGGGTAAGCATCAATCATTTCGGTCTGTCTCTAAACCTCGAGGAGCGCCAGGCTCGCTCCTCTCTCCTGCAAAGGAGCCTAAAAGCCACTCATCCCGCATGCATTTGCTCCTCTGCATCTCCAGTCTCGCTTCCATGCGGGTTGTAATAAATTGCCTTTAAATTGCTCAGAGACACACAGAAAGGAGTACGAGGCAGAGAGGGTTATATATGCAAAGCCTGACTGATCTTCAGTGTCATTATTTCAGAGCTCAAGGTTCATTCATTTCAGTGCCTGCTGCTGTGTTCTGGAGTAAGGGGTTGGGGAGGGGGGTCTTGGCAGTACACTGCCTCATTTCCATCATATTTTACCACTGTTTTAGCCATAATTCTACTCGAAATACTTTAGTATATTCTAGATAGCTGAACAGGCAGTACAAAATGGGACCAGTGACATCCTCTGAAGAAACAATTTTTCAAGGATAAATATACACCCTCGCACTCAACATTGAAGCCGCAACCCTTTGTTGGCAGGCAATCGCTGGTGGCCCGGGACTTCCAGGCCTCAGCCCTTCCCTTCCCTGCATAGAGGGGGCCTCCGCCCCAGCCTGTTTCTCATTTCCGAACAGGTAAAGGGAGGGTAGGTAATAAGAGCTCCTTTGAAATTTGCAGGGCAGAGTAAGACATTCACGAGGGAGGCTGGGCTAAGGGACGTGTATGAGACGGCAACGCCACACTGCTGAAAACCAGTGCTGCCAAAGGTCATTTGAAAGGAGCCTGAGCTTTTCCCACGATCTACGTGGGGAAAAGTAAAATGAGGCAAATGGCAAAACAGCATTGCCAGCAAAGGACCCACATATTCTAATGATTCTAAGACACCGCCCGGGACAGAAGGTGAACGGGAAGCACACAGTGCGAGCTGGGGAAACAGTGCCTTCCCGGCTGCCAGGCTTCGGACTAAGGTGACCTGATAAGGAAAGAAAGTCCCCATTAAGACAACCACACCTTCAGCCAAGGACATACATGACTTATCACGCTAGTTTAGTCATGCAGGGCATTGCACAATGGCTTGGAGGGAGAGATGGTCAGACGCATTTACATACGCAGAAACAGGCAGCTCTTTGTCTGGACAGCATCCATTAAATGTCCGAGTGCTTATTCCTGAGGATGGTGTGTCCAAGGCCATCAGAGCTTTAATTTACAATAAAAAAGTCACCCTTTACAGCCACCTTCCAGAGACCTCAGGGACTGTGGGCAAGCCCAGCTCTCTGGTCTGCTTCCTCCTGTTGAGAATAAAGTTAACAATAGTACCTGCCCTGCCTACCTCTGGGGGCAGTTGTGAGGATTACACAGGACAGCACATGTGAAAATACTTTCCAAAATCAAAGTATCCCACAGTGAGTATAAAAAGCTATTATTAGGCCACAGAGGTTCATCCACTCAGTCTCCCTCCCCTATCCTGAGGATGAAAATACATTCCGTCAGGGACAGAGCCAAAAAATTCACTATGAGAATGAGCTGCTCATCCTTTAGGAAACACTGAGCAAGGGTCTGCTTGTTTCCCTCGCCCTGCACCCCTTGCACAGTGCCTGGCCCACAGAACTGCTCAGTCAGTATCTGTAATATTCACACAAAAAAGCTTAACAATAAACATGAGAGCTTACCTAATACACTACCAACCCTTCGAAACCAAACTCTGGTCTATTCGTAAGTCCCTTGATTTCATTTGGTACCGCATGGCAGAGTTACAGACACTGGGAGAGAACTCCCACATTGTTAAAACAACATATTCATCATCTATCCAGGGCTCCCGGCTCCCTGCACCATGTGGTCTGAACCCTGTCTCTGTCCCTGACAACCAGCCAGCCCCTTTGCCCCTTATCAGAGTTCATCTTCTACTACTTCCCAACACTAGTTAGACTAGCCGGGTTGGATTCCACTCTCACCTGAATGTGTTATCTCCACTCCAGCACCTGGCTCTCACTGCTGTCTGTTCCCAGGCCAGGAGCACCCACACCCCTCCGTTTCTCATCTCTTACATCTCTCAGGACGCCTTCCCCACCCCTTGAGCCTGAAGGGGTATTTCCCTTGTCTGAACTCCTTCAGCGTGCAGCCCAAGTGAGGACATGAGAGCAAAAGCTGGCTGGGAGGCCAATTCCGTGAACAGTGGTGATGGGGAGGTGGGGCAGTGAAGCAGCCAGGCTTGTTGTGAAAGCCACTGCCCCGTCTGAAAGTCTGGCCCCCGACCCTGGCCCCTCACGGGATACCTGGTCCAGAGCAGGTCCTCAGTGAGCAAGTTTTACACTGTGGCAACCTCCTTCCACAATTCACTGACTTTTCACTGCCCAGAAATAACCTAAAGAACTACTGCAGCTTTGAAAAGAAAGCATGAGAGAGATTCTGATCCCATTTTCAACGCCAGCAGAAACAAACCTGAAAACATCGCTGATGTATTTTTACCAAACCACCAAAAACTCACCTTGGTTTCTCGAAGAAGAAACTGTAGGTCCCGCCCACTGAGGATACCGTGGTTTTTCACATAACTGGGAATATTCTTCGTGCTGGAGCCATAAACGGTAGCATGCACTTCCATGTATGTGTGAATAATGTCCAGGTAGATCTTCTTATTCTGTAGAGGGGACACAAGAGAAAGGCGTTCCTCATGTCTTTCCATCCTTATAGCACCTGTCTCAAAGCTGGGGCCACAGGCATGGGAGTTCCTAACACAAACACTGCAGAAACATTGCAGTCCAACTCCTAAAATTTCTTTCAAAAGTAATCTGACTGGATTTTGAGGGTAAAAATGGTCATATGACAAACTGTACAATTTTGCAAGAAGCAAGTATTATACAGCGACCTATTATTGAATACCAATGCTAGCTCAAGGCCAAATGTTTGGGGGTATCATCCTTGCTTGGTAAATTACCAAGAGACCCAACACTTTGCTTCTGGCTGGTCTGCCTATGGCGAGGAGATTGGGGAAGTCAAGGTTGGACTTGAATATTTATTTATCCGGAGACACTAAGCTGTCCCCGAGGAGCACAAACAATCCCCAGCTCCTGCCAATATTTCTAGTGATGATTAACTCATCTTGTCGGAACAGGATCCCACCTAATTTGCATCATGAGGAGAGAGTTTCCCAGAATCCATGGTGATTGACTTGGCAGCTGGAGAGAGAAGACTATCCAGGTAGGCAAAAGTGAAAAGCAGACTAAATGTAAACCCTGATGAGCCCTAAACATCTGAGAGTAGTTTTACTTTTATTAGCAGCAAAACAAAACCTCTTTCCTGGACTGAATTTTGAGGCCCATTGTCAGAATCAAAACCACCTGCAAAGCAGAAGCAAGCACACTTCCCTCCTCCGCACGTTTCTGTGGACTAAGTTGCATACGCTGGGGTTGTGGGCTGCTTTTTTTTTTTTTTTTAATTTGAAAGATTCGGCTCTGTAATGCTTTCCAGTTGTATGAGAGTGGGACACAGTTTCCGTGTCTGAGCCTGTCCTCAGACACTCCAGGAAAATGCAGTCATTGCCAGTTTTGTGACTTAGGATGGCGGGGAACATAGGTGTGTGAATCGGAGCTTAGCACGCAGAGCGCAGAGGACGGGCGAACACTTCTCCGCCGGCCCCGGAGGTTGGGTCCTCATTCCAAGGACATGGGGAGCGCCTCAGGAGTGGGGTGCAGGGTCTGCCCTCTGCCATTCACTGTCCTGGTGACAATTATTACAAAGGACTCTCAACTTTGGGGGTACATGTTTCAAATCACTATTAAAGTCTTCATGACCGAAAAGCACAGGTCATGTTCTCCAGGCGGACTGTTCGGAGTCAGCCAAGCCCATCTCTGCACCCTAACGTGTGAACACAACGAACGCTTTGCTGAAAGCTTAATTTCATGTGCGTTTGGTGTGGCCGGGAGATGGTAAATCCATTACTTCAGAGATGTATGCCCTTGAATTAGTGCAGAAGTGATGGCAAACAGTTTATAAATAGTGACTTCCCATCCAGAGCTTGAGCCAAATTTAGGGTCACCACTCTGGTGTAATGTAAGTTCATTTGAGGGGTCCTCTGACATAGTTCTTGGGCTAGTTGTACCCTCACAAACCCCTACTCAGGGACTCCATCTCCACCCTCACCCCTGCCACTGCTGACTGGCCCAGGCTGCAGCCGCCCCGGGGGGGGGGGGGGGGCGGGCATTCCTCGCTGGACAGCAGCCGGGACAGTGTGTCCAGCTCAGGAAGAGGAGCTGAGCCAACGGCCCTCTCTCGGGAGCTGAATCCTGTTCACAGAGAGATTACCGCCAGATGGCCCTGGGCTTTCGAGCAAGAAGGTCATTTAGTGTTGGAGTCAGGGCAACTATAGACCAGAGGTTAAGTTCAGATTCAGTAATAGGCCAGCTGCCAGTTTTGGGGGGAAGAGCTGAGAGAACAGAGGAAAGAGAGAGAGAGAGAGTGACTGAGACTTAGATATCACCCAGCAACAGTGATAAAGAGAGGCAGGGGAGGGCTGGGCAGAGGAGGAGGGGGAAGGAGGAGGAAGAAGAGGAAGAGGAAAACAGAAAGGAGGAAGATGGGCGATGAAGAGAGAGAGGAGAGAGGAAAGAAAGCAGAGACAGGAGAGAGAAAACCAGGGCGCAGAGCTGCTCCTGGGTCCCGTCCCATCCACAGTGGCTCCCTGCCCTCAATTCCCCAGGTCTTTCTGGACCTTTACAGTGACAGCAGCTGCCCAAACCTCCCCACCTCACACTACTGGGTCGATTCCTATCATCCAGAAGGAGGCCTGCCAGGCCATTTTACTGAGAGGGATCGGGGTAGGGGGAGGGGCAGGGGCAGGCATCTTTCCTTCAAGCAAAAGGAGACATTTCCACATGAAAACCAGCTGCTAACTAGTGAAGGTGAAGCAAAGGCCCTGAACCAGGTCGGCAGTGAGTGACAAGGAGCACGTGAGTGATCCCCCAGCTCCTGTCCTGGGTTCGAGAAACACTCGCTGCAGACAGACTGAAGACTAGGATTCTAAGATGAGAGAACAACAAAACACACCTGGGAAGGGAGGGAAGGGAATGCTAGGACACCAGGTATGCCAGCAACCCCAGGGCTCCTTGAAGTGCAACAAGGGGACAAGTTCAGGCAAATACAAGAAGCAATGCAGGAGCTAATAAAGTTTACGAGCTTATTAACACTAAGGCATGTAATTTCATGATCAAGGAAGTCACATAGGTTATCAGAAGGAAGAAGATGTTTCAAACATAACTCTAATCTTTGAAATCGACTGGTCACTGGGTGATCCCACCAGATCTCCTGTTGCCACCTGTCAGAGTTCTGTAGAAACTGGCAAGCGTGAACCATGTTATGGATTCCAGGTAAAGGTGATGTGGGAGCCATCCACACTGAGCAATCCCCTCCATGAGCGCCCCCCCCCCCCCCAATGTTCACATTCACTGGAGGCTAAAGGAACCTAAAAAGGAATCTCCAGCTCAGAATGACTGCCTGAACTTCAGGTCCCCAAACCCAGCTGCCTCCGGAACCGGAGTGAGCTGCAGACACTTCCAACCCCACAGGTGGGAAAGGGACTCTATCACAGCCACTGTCCCACGGCGGCATCACTGCCCCACCATGCTCCCGGTCTCAGACGGACATCACTCTCCCAGGCAGCTACCCGCACGGCACGAGCATCACTTGTCATTCCACACATCAAATCAGCCACCAAGCACTGCTGATGCTGACGCCATAATATCAAGGTTGTCTCCTTCTCTTTAGTTCTTGATCCTCGCTCACCTGGACTGTGTCAAAATTTATACAACCAGCATCTTAACACATCTCAGGGCTCAAGGTGGCACAACTCGTCCATGGTTCCTACAAGTAAGCAACAGCATTGGGACTGACTGCAAAAGTATTTGTATGGCTAAATGCCAAGCAATTCTATTCAATGTAGTGTATATGGACAATATTTTTACATATAGACATTACAAAACCAGGAATGGGGATGACAGATCCCAACATTGGATAGTAATTACTGAGAAGGGAGGGAGGGAGAGTTTGGGGAGGTATATGGAGCTTTAATGGTATTTGTAATATATCACACTCCTCTGTTAAAGAAAAATACTACAAAAATATGAACATCTGCAAATCTGGGTGGTGGGTATTTTTGCTATAGTTAATACATTTCACAATAAGAGAGAACAATAAAAAATATATGCAATCAAGAACAGAAAGTAATATGCATCACGTCAAAGCCTGCACCTTTGCCACCACATGGCAGGCTCAGCTCCTGCCACGGAGACGTTCGAGGGTCCCCTCGCGTCTCTCTTTAAGGGATACTGCTATCTTTTGTGTTTAAGAAATGGGTGCTCAGGTTTCTTATTAAGCATGGCTCTGCCTGCCCTTCCCATGGGAAGGCCAAAAGTGGAAAGTGCAGGTCCAGGGGGAGGGCAGCACACCCCTCCCCTCCCTTATGGAAGCAGGTGTCCTGTTGATCTAAGACTAGAAAGCCTTCCCGCCCTGATGTAAAAGACCAAGGTCAAGGAAGATTACCTACAAATTTGCTGAGACACGGGGGCTTGGCACTGCGTATGACAGCTCAGCACGCCACCCCCGTCTCGGGCCGTGAGAAATGGCTCCAGAAGGTCCCAGCTCAGCAGCTAGCAGCCCCATCATGCTCTCAGTCTCTGGTTCAATTTAAATTCCCATCAAAAACAACCGACCGAACAGATTAAAATTTGAGTCCACCTAGCTGCGAGGGAAAGAGAGCAGGGTTTGCAGGGAATCTCAGCTGCTGGGATACAGCTGCAGGCAGGGCCGTCTGCGGAGCTGGTAGTGAGATTTTTCAGAGCCTGAACAGAGAGCTTCTGGAAAAATGATTCCATCCAACACAACAAGCATGCGATTCTGCAGTAGCGGGAAGGGAAAGGGCAGAACCGGAGGACCGGGAGCCCTTCGCTCTTGCTGGGGAGTTAGGGGTGCAGGAATGATTTTTGGCACATGGCAGTATTCTGAGCTTTTGGTTGCAGTGGATACTACGCAGTTTTCTCCCCAGCAACCACCGTGCTCCCCACTGCAGACACACATCCTGGACCCACATTTCCCCTCCTCCACATGGCACCTTGTGACCTGTCATTTAAAAACGGTACTAAGTCTGCAGCCCTGCCCAGAGTTGGCTGGTCCGTGGAGAGCACCTGGTGTGTGCTAAGCCAGTGGGCAGCCTCTCCAGGAAGAGCTGGATAGGTGTGGAAGAGCAATCCTTCCGCAGGGACAAAGCAGTGAGCTCCAAACCCGGCTGCTGAATGAACCCGCTGGGTCCTGCTGCGTGGGGCAGGCTACAGTCAAAGAAAACGAACGTCCTTACACCAGCAGTTCTCAACCTGTGGGTCGCGACCCCTTTGGTGGTCGAATGACCCTTTCTCAGGGGTCGCCTAAGACCATCCTGCATGTCAGGTATTTACATTACGATTCATAACCATAGCAACATTACAGTTATGAAGTAGCAACGAAAATAATTTTATGGTTGGTCACAACATGAGGAACTGTATTTAAAGGGCCAGCAGGTTGAGAACCACTGCCTTACACAGACAAGGCCAAAGGTGAGGGAGCTCGCGTCCTGGCAGGCCTTGGTCCACAGTTCCAGTCCTCAATCCCGCTGCGCTCCTGCTCTCCCCTCAGAGGCAGCTCACCCCACTCAGGCCCCTACTAGTAAAACTGGGTTTTGTCATTTTGGCAGGAGAGTCCTGACACTTGTGATCGAATTCTTTAGTCTAATCCTTTATTCTGACCATCGTAAACTTTAAATCATTTTTAAAGTAGTAGCTTCCACATTCCCCCCCCCCCCCCCCCCACACACACATACATACAGAAGCTGGTCTACCCCTGGTTTTACAAACATATGAGGATGAATCATGTTTGAAGAAACACAAGGCCATCGAGTATGCCTTGCCCCAACCTAGCCACGGAAGCTCTTTACGATCTTCTGCTGTGATGTACTAGTAACTATTTGAAAGGTGGGATTTGGCCTGTCCACTCCAGTGAGTGAAGATCTTGTAAATCTTTCTCTACAACCAGCCTCCTTCATTCACTCTGGGCGTCTGTCCTGGCCTGTTCTGCTTGAACAGCTGTCATATCTCTGAGCAGAGCTCCTTGTCTGAATGGTAGCACAATGTCTGAACCGTCTCATTCCTGACTGCCTGCTCTTCGTTCTCCTTCTCACATGGTGTCACACAAGCCGGGCTGCCCTCCACTGCAGGTTGGGAAGAAGCTACTCCATGGGATGGGGAAATGGGGTCCCCATTCCTAAAGAGCACCCCAGGAGTACAGGGGCTCTAGATCTTTCTGAGGTGAACCAGCGCCAATGAGAAGCAAGAAACAGAAAGGAGCAGGGAATAAGAGTGCCCTCTTTTCTCTCTGCTACAGCCCAGGTGTGCTAAGGGAGGGTCCTCTCGCAACCTGCCAGGGGGTCCAGAGGACCCAGTGCCCACGCTGTGTCCATGGGGCTCCTGAGAGCAGGCCCAGCATGGTCACACACTCTTCCACATTATCTTGCACTTCTCCTGGTCCCTTCCCTTTTCCTTCAGCCTTACTGCCTGGCCTTGCATCTCCTGCCCTAATAACTAGTCATGTTGACTCTCTGCCTCGGGGCCTGCTTCCTAAAGGCCCTGCTTCCTAAAGGCCCTGGGCTAAGACACTGATTCTGGGTTCTCACCCCTTCACCCCACCCTCCTCAGTGCCACTAGTTCCCCAAACTGAAGATTCAGGTCCCCCCTAGGAAGTTTTCAAAGGCTCCTCATGGCACTGAAAGACCATGGACGCAGCTGTGCACATCCTGCATGACCCGGGCTTCTCCAGCTTTACTTCCTACGACAGGTGACCCCTGAACAATGCAGAGGTTAGGGGTGCCCACCCCTGCGCAGGAAAAATCTGCGTATCACTTTTGACTCCCCAGAAGCTTAGCTGCCCCTAGGTATCTGTGGGGGACTGGTTCCAAGACCCACGCAGACACCAAAACCCAAGGATGCCTAAGTTCCCTGTAAAATGGTGCGGGACAATGCACAGTCAGCCCTCTGCACCCATGACTCCCAACTATGGATCAAAAATAGTACAGGTGTCCTCGCTAGTGTGGCTCAGTTGGTTGGAGAGTTGTCCCATGCACCGAAAGGCTGCCGGTTTGATTCCCGGTCAGGGCACAGGCCTAGGTTGCGGGTTTGATCCTGCGTGGGGGTGTGTACGGGAAGCAATGGATCGATGTTTCTCCACACACTGATGTTTCTCTTTCTCCCCTTCTCTCTAAAATCAGTAAAATACATCCTTGGGTGAGGATTAAAAAAAAAATTACAGGTATCTATTGAATAAAGTTCACATGTAAGTGGACACCCGCAGTTCAAACCTGTGTTGTTCAAGGGTCAACTCTATTCCCTCGTCTCCTCTACCTCCACTTATTCCCCACTCCCACACCTCTCCTGCACTATCCAGCCACTGTCTCCGCCATGTATGCCCTTCTTTCTTCCTTCTTTTATAAGTTGGCATTCCCCGGCTTGGCCAGGTGAAGTTAGCTGCTAATGTCCTCTGCTGTGTGCATGCCTCAAGCTACAAAATCAAAAGAGCCAACTGGTCTTTAAGCTATAGTCAGTCAAATAATCTCCTTATGAGACAGCAGAGGGACCTGGGCCTGGGAATGGAAAAACTCCAAGTGGCCAGGAAACCAGTGAAGACCAGGTGGCCAGAAAGAAAGCCAGATAAGCTGGCTGCAAGAAGTCACCACCCTTCCACTCGCTACTCAAAACACTGAGGTGGCTGATTTTATCTCCCTGCTAACTGCCTGCTTCCTTGCAGATGTTGAAAACTACTGACCCCCACATGTAGTTATCAAGGTTTGATGGCTATCGGACCCTCCTGAGCTAGTGGCAGTGAGCACACCGCCATCTTGCCCACACAGAGGTGAGAAGTAGTTACCAGGCAACACAGCTGGAAAAGGAAGTCACCTGACTCTGAAATGGAAAATTCCGCAAGCCCGCCTTTTAAAAACAGCCTGCCTTTAGACGCAAGCCCACTTTGTCCCCAGCTTGTAAAACAGCCAAGCAAAGTAGGCCCTGGAGCCAGTTCAGAGGCCCTTCCTTTCCTCGGTGCTGCCTCCCTTGTACTCGAACACAAGCTTAATAAAATCTGTCTGGATATTTCTCTGGGGTTTCCTCTTGACTTCTATCTTGGGAAACCCAAGAACCTCAATGCTGGTAATACTTTCTTTGCTTCTGCACTTTTCTATAAGTCTATTCCTGGTTCCTAACCATTTCCAGTTTGGTGCCAACTGACTGGAATTGATATTTGCTCAAGTAAACTCCTAATTAATATTATAATATTATATTATATTCATCGTTGATTCAACTTCCTTTTAACATCGTCACCAAGTCATAGGTTCTCTCTTAGGAGTGGAGAGGTTTCAGGAAGGAAGGGAGGGAGGGGAAAAGGGAGTAAAAAGGGAACCATCCTCATCTGTCTGCTCCTGGAGGCTGCATACACTTCAGAAAGGATGGGAAAGTCTTCTATTCCGAGATGAGAAATACAGTTCTAAATGCAAATCTGTGAACTTCAGCAGTGACGCAGGAACCATTTACATTATGGAATAATTTCAAGTCTTTGCAGTCCTTGGCTCTTTTATTTCCAAGCAACCTCCCAAGGTAAAGGTGTGTGTGTGGGAGGGGTGGGGGAGGGTCTTTGTTGTGTCCCATTGAGGCTCCTAGGGATTTAGAAGACTCCAAGAAGCTAACATCCTCGAAACCTGTCCACTTCTAACCCCTCCTCCCCAAACACTTCTCTCTCCAGGGCTCAATAACTGCAGTGGGAACAATATGAGAACCTCACTCTTTTGTCTCCTATGGGTCCACGGGCAATAAATATAAGGGAATCTGCTTCCTTTTGCTGGACTGAGCTCCACAATTAATAATGACAACTCGTCTGTGGCAGTGGGTGGACAGGCTGCGTAAGTGTGGTATGAATGAGTGGTTCTAGAACCTACCCACCTTTGAGCTTTAGGAGGAGAACAAAAAATGGATGGGAAGCAAGTGAAAGGGAATAATATGCACAAGCCTTATCTCACCTTATCTGGTTAGGTGAGAATCATGGCCTCTGGCCTAAAGAAGGAAACTGGGAGACTTCTGAGACTAAGTGGGTAATGCAGAAAGAGCAATCAGCACTATTTTGTAACTTGATGGATTTATAAATCAGGAATAATATAACTTCTTAGTTATATTAGACACCTTTTATACATGCTGGGCTAGAATTGGGAAAAAAAAAATATGTAAAAGATGCTTTCCTATATACTTCCTTCAAAATATACGGTAGTAACGTTGTCCCCAAACCATAAAATGGGACAAGTTAGAAATGAGTCCCCGACCAACTTACACAAGTGCCCACGCTCCCTCCAGATCTCCCCTGTGAACTGGCTGGTAAGTGAGTGCATCTCTGTCTCCCCAGCACTTCCAGGTTCTGCTTTTCTCTGCCTTAGCAGCAGAACTTTCTGCTATTTAACGAATGCCTCTGAAAGGACCCTGGGGACCCGTCAGCCAGTCTGTGAAGACAAGATGCCATTTGACATGACCTCTTTTCTGCTTTGAGAAGAACAGAAGGTCTTCAACTTGTAAAGCTGGCTTCTCTGCCCCACCCTGCCCACCCCCAATGCAAATGCAGCCAGTTATGGAGAAAGATGCCGCTTCCTCTGCTCTGACCGCCGCGGGCCTGCAGCGACAAAGCCCGTCAGCTCTGCTATTGCGCTCAGAAGACAGACTGAGGATTGACAAGAGGCCACTGCAGCCCAAATGTGCCAACAGCCCCTTCGGGGACTTTGATACCAGGCCCATCTGGGTAGTAATCACAGAAAACAGACTATTCAGTGACAAACAGAAAGGTGTCACAATGGAAGGTTAGAGAACCTACAAGCTGCCTTGGCAAAACTGAAGTTACTTTTTTTATACAGTCCCTGGGGTCAGTGAATTGTGGATTGAATGGACGTGACCTGTGAGTCTGTCTCATCCATACCTGAAAAAGTGGAGGTGATATCCCGATGGGCTTTGGCCAGTGCCTGCCAATCAGATGCCATCTAAAGGCAAAGGTCACTCCTCAGGGCCATCCTGTGGGTCTTCAGGGGAGGACTGGGAGTGCTGAGGCTGGGCCCGCCTCAGCAGAGCATCATGGTCATACGGTGGAGGGCAGAATGGGCATGAACATGGGCATCTCCCACCAATTAACGTGAGGCACCAGAGGAAGCAAGCAAACAAGGGGTACCCAGTACCCTCCAAAGTGAGCAGCCAGCCCCTCCCACCCCTCCAGAAGGGAGGAGGAAGGCCATCCTCGGGGTGCTGCTGGCTGGCTTCCCTTATCCACCTAACCAGTAAGAAGGGCCTCCAGGATCACTTGGGGAGCTTCACCTGCCTCCCTGCCAATTGCTGGGGCATGCGGATTGGCTCCAGCCTCAAGACTTGAAATACCTATGGCTGGAGACTGGGGTGGGAAAATGCCCTGTGGAAGGAGCCGGAAGCAGGGCCTGTTCCCAAGTAGGCAGAGCTCTCAGAGATCCTCAAAGGAATGGGTGCTTGTTTCCTTGGTGCAGGTGTGGGCTGCACAAGGCCCAACTGGGTCCTGGTGGGAGGACCACCAGAGTGTGGCTGAGGAGACCAGCCTGCAGAGGGAGCCAGGCCGCCAGCCTGAGGTGGCACTGCCTGTGATAAGGGAACAAACCACTGCAGGTGAGTGGTCCATGGAGGAGGGGGACCTAAGACCCACAGCAGTCCCGCCAGAGGACAGGCTCGGTGTCGGCCACCCACCTGGGAAGCACTAATCCTAGATGATGCCAATTCTGTTCCTACAAGAGCCTTCCCACCTCCTGGCCCACCCTCTTCCCTGTGTCTGTGGAAGGACTATAAACAGCTGGTCTGAGGGATGGGAAGACATCAGCGAGGGGAGATGACGATCTGCAGGCTGGGGGCCCACCTCCACTCCAGGCTCTGCAGGCAAGCAGCACTTAGAAGTGGATGGGGGAGCTGACCTTGAAATTATGTTGTTTCCACTATTAAATGGAATTGTAGTTCCATGAAACTGGAGTGGACACTTTAACTATTGCAGTTGGATTGCTCTTGGAACAAAAAGTCACAGAAGGGTTTTCCATTATTTGTGAGTTACAGGACCTGCCCGAACTTGTATCAAGTGGCAGGAAAGAATAACTACAGTTCAAGGAAGAAAAAGTTGTTTCTTGCTTGATTTCAATGGAGTCTCACTCTTTCAATTTCATGGTTACATATACAAGGTGACTTTAGGTGGAACATGGATAAATTGTTTAAAATTTAATAGCTATAAAACTATTTATTGTGGTTTAGAAAAACACATCCATGTGCATAGCTAAAGTAATTATGTTAAAGACAAGTCCATTAAAATTATTAAGACATTAATAGTCCAGGTGGGATACTAACCAAACACCCTGACTTTCCTTTGGAAACTGCTACCTAAGAGCAGGAGAGGACAGCCTCGTTCTACAGGCGAGGCAGGGCCACCTTTTGCCGTTCCACCAAGCACACTGGTGGCAAGACCATGGCCAGGGGACTCGAAGTCACTCCTTTTACCATTCAGCAGGAAACAGAAAGGCAAGCAGCACAAGCACACGCTTTTGAGCAGCAAAAATGCAGATAGCTGGAGGGGAGAGCGTGGTCCAAGCCAAAGAAAAGAAGGGAGTAAACATTTCCACTTCAGTGTTGTCTCACTTTGCAAAAGCTCAGGGATGGAAAGCAACCTCATGTACAAGGCCTTCACCCTGCAGCTGTCACCCGCAAACTCCTCGTCCTCACACACTAGGCCTTCACTCTGCAGCTGTCACCCGCAAACTCCTCGTCCTCTCACACCAGGCCTTCACCCTGCAGCTGTCACCTGCAAACTCCTCATCCTCTCACACCCGGCCTTCACCCCGCAGTAGCTGTCACCTGAAAACTCCTCGTCCTCTCACACCCGGCCTTCACCTGGCAGCAGAAGTCACCTGCAAACTCCTCGTCCTCACACACCAGGCCTTCACCCTGCAGCTGTCACCCGCAAACTCCTCGTCCTCTCACACCAGGCCTTCACCCGGCAGCTGTCACCCGCAAACTCCTCGTCCTCTCACACCAGGCCTTCACCCAGCAGCTGTCACCTGCAAACTCCTCATCCTCACACACCAGGCCTTCACCCTGCAGCGGTCACCTGCAAACTCCTGGGCGGCCACCATGCAGGAAGCTCCTCTCCCCTGTGAATTTCTCAGGTTGTCTGAAGAAGTCTTTTTCTTCCTTAGGTGAGGCAGAGCAAGGATATTCAGAGAGAAGCGTTTGGGAGGCAGAAGGCTTGGGTACAAGCCTTAGCCCTCTCGGAACTGCCTAGATAAGGCTGGGCAACCTACTTCATCTTTTGCAATGTCAGGTTCCTCAGCTGTAAAATGAGGGGCTTGTTGGTTTGAAGGTCCTTGAGCCCCCAAGTCCATGATTTTTTACATATGACTCAATGCAGCTTTCTCTCTGCTTTCCCAAGCGGGAGACAAATTAGTCTACAAAGGAAAGCAGGCACAGGCTGCTGCTGACTACTCCGGCCCCTTTCCCACCAGCTCACCCGTCCCTGGTTGGTAACTTCAAGCTGCCCCCTCTTCAGAGAGCTGCCTCCGTGAGGGCAATGACTGACTATTAGGGTTTAGAACCAGAAGACCCTGGTCTCCAGATGGGGCCAACTCTGGAACTATGCACCCTTCAGTTCCCCAAGGAGGTGAGCTGAGGCCTGTCTCCCACCAAAAGCAGAGAGTACCTGGAGCATTTGACCCCCAAATGGGATTGTTAACACCCCCTCCTTTAGGTCAAAGATGACTTTCAGTAATAACCATAAAATGAAATGAATAATAATGGTCAGAAAAGAAATGCAGAGTTTTCTGAACTTTGCATTTATCATGACAATAACAAAAAAATTACCATGTGAAAACAAAAAATAGATTAACACCTTTTAATGACTTTAATGTATTTTTCTATAAAGAAAATCTATGCTGGTCTCTCTCAGTAATAAATAACATCACATTGCCTGATTTTGATTGTTAACTTTTCTACATCTGCCATTGACTCTATCAGGAGCAATGCACTTCATGTATTCATGTTAACAGTGTCCATTTATCTTTATCATCACTTACAGAGGAAGACTTTTTACTAATTTCCAGAAGTTTCTTTCATATGAAACAAGATATACAAGAAGACATAAAGTGACCTGCAGACTGCACATCCTACTGAGTTATCACCGCATTCCAGGATAAAAAGTAATTGCTTTCCTGCCACTTCTAACTCTTCCACATGTAATTACCTTGCAGCGAGGGGGAGAGGGGAGGGGAAGATAGTACCTGTCTCTAAAATCACACCTGGCAGCCCTGAAGGGCATTATCTGACATGCGACTGTGAAAATCTGGGAGGTGGGGTAAAGGAGAAAGCCCGATTTTGCTGGGAAACATGCAGGGAAAACTGAACAGGAGCCAAAGCTCACATTTACAGGTAGGTGCTAGTCTGCTCCCTTCATTCCAGAGAAGCAGCCAGGGGCCCAACCTTCCTGCTGGCCCCTCCCCCTGCTGACCCCTCCCTCCTGCTGGAATAGGAAGGGAAGCCTGAGTTCCAGGAACCCACACCAGCACAGTAGTCAACAAGGCACTGAACAGGCAAGTGCTTCTTCCTGAACCCTGTAGAAGTAGGGGAGTGGGGGGAGAGAAGGTGCGACTGGTTCCATTAATTTGATTCTGAATTATACAAAACACAAGACCAGGTCAAACTGTGCTGTGGAGAAACACGCCAACAAGCAGTCTGGGACTGAAAACAGTTTCATTTAGTGCCTCACTTCCTACAAGAGAATTAATGGAATAAACCTACCATAGCATTTGAAGGTGTTCTTCTCTTTAGAACCCTAATTAATAATAAAAAGCATCACTTTGGGGACACCAGGACAGCCACAGAGATTCAGGTAGGCCACAATTGTGCCCCCGGTGGCATCCCAAGTCCTGACGGCAGGGTCCTCACAGGAAGATGACAGAACCCAAGTAAGATGTCACTTTGTGCTGGAGCTCTTGATGTTGGAAGCTCATGCGCAGGGTCAACAGCACTGCCTCAGAAAGATGGCCCTTGTGCTTGGTGGCTCCAACCAGCAGTTGGCATTCAGCGCAAACACCGTCTCCCGGAATGGACGGCAGAGGTGGTCACCTGTCACCAGCCTGCTTCTTCAATCACAGTAAAAGAGGGGAGGGCTGGTCTCAGCCTGTGAAAGCATTTCCGCGGGCAGGCCAGCCCCATGCCGATCTGAAGTCATAAGGCCTTTTCTGGGGACCCGGCCACATGTATGTACAGTTCGGGGTGAAGAATGAGGCAATCTGGGTTTTTATTTTATCTGAAACTAACTGCGGGGACCTCAGGCAGTTCCCAAGCTCCTGTGTTCTTACCCGTAAAATAAGGGACTATTAAACCTGTCCTATTATCACAGGCACGACCACAGAAACAATGAGACTCTGTAAGTGAAGGGAAGGGGTGCTATTCCCACACTGTCTGACACACAGATGTACACCCTGTACCTCCACTGTACCTCCGGGTGCCACTCGGAACGTGGTTGTGGCAGAAGCAGGGTATGCCACTGACCTGGGGCGCAGTGTCTCACGTAGTGGACCCCTCACTCACCAAGGGGCCTCTGTCCTCAACACTGGGCCTGTGACGAGAGGATCCCACCCCGGGCGGGGTGGGGGTGGAAGGGCCTGGCCCCGGTTGCCTCCGCCTTCCACATGGCTGCTTCACATTTCTAGTTTTCAGCCCTAGAGCATAAGGGCTGCACTTGTTAAACTTCCTCTCCAAGGCAGCCAGCCTAGTGCCGTATGCATTAATACCTACAACTTCACGATGACGGATGTGTCAGTTTGTCATAATGTGAATAATCTCTCCCCTAAGAATAGCAAGTATCAACACATCTTTGTGGGAGAGGCTGGGCCCCAACGTGATAAACCAGGCCATTCAAAGCGTAAGGCTCTCTCTCAGGCTCCTTTCTTCCCTGTTCCTATCAAACTAAGAACAACCTTGGAGATTCCAGGCGTCATCTCCCTGCGCTGTCTGAGGAAGCCACAGCGCACAGGCTGAGCCTGACTCCTGCACCGCAGTGCAAGCTCTCTTCAGAAGACTCTAACTGCTGGTTTTAAGTGAAGGATTGATTTTAGGACGGAAGCTAAAAATACCCTTCCCCTCTCCTTGAAATAAATCGTAGGCCTCTGGAAATTTCTTCACTTCGTTCCTGACTTTTTGAAAACATCAAGATAGCAAAATAAAAGTGATCAGCCTAATTAGCACACATTTGAATCTGAAATGCTGCAAATGAGTATAATTGGAAAGGGGAAGCAGCTAGAGTGTCTAATTTAGAAGCAGGAGTTTGGAAACCGTGAAAATACACTGGGAGAGTAAAGCTGAGGTCGCACACGTGTCCATTATTTTGGAAAATAATATGTCACACTTTCAGTGGTTCTCAACCTTCCTAATGCCGCGACCCTTTAACATAATTTTTCATGTTGTGACCCAACCATAAAATTATTTTCGTTGCTACTTCCTAACTGTAATTTTGCTACTGTTGTGAATCGTAATGTAAATATCTGATATGCAGGATGTATTTCCATTGTTCGCAACCCACAGGTTGAGAACCGCTATCCTTCTATCTCCCACTCAATCAACACCTCTCTCCAGCACCCTGCCCATTTCTCGGGTGCTGTGCAAGTTCTGATGCTCTGCCCCAAACCAACGCTCATTATACCCTCCCCAGGGAGATCCCGGGAAAGGGTGAAGGACCTGGGGTCAGGTCATTTGGGTTTGGGCTGGGCTCTGCCACTTGCTGGCTGTGTGTCCTTGGGCAAGTGGTTCACCCACTGCATCTGGATCCCTTAGGTAATAACCACCTCCTCTTCCAGAGAGGCCCAAAAGACCCCTGAGAGGATGCGGGTAAGTGACTTAAGTAGAGAGCTGTGCACACTTAGGAGTCTGCTCGGGACTTCTTGTGCTCTGGACGAGTCAAGCCTTTCTTCTCTATCCCATGCCCCGTCAGCTAACTATGGTCTCCATTTTTGTTCAAGAGACTCTCCCACTAACGAATGCTGCCTGCCCTGTACCATGGCAGGCAGGCCCCTCTGAAGCACTCTGCACCTCTCTCTTCACTTTCCTCAGGTAGACCACGGATAGCTTACTCCCCTCCCGCCCCAGCCAATGGACCCTAATCCCCTCCTCTGTACTGTCTCCACCTTCTTAACCCTTTGAGTGCCAACCAATATTCTAGGAACTATGCTAACATTGCCAAGGCATTTTTGCTGATTTTACAGCAGTTTAGGGAAAAAATTATGAATCACAAGTAAATGAAGTTACATATTCAAACACTTAAGGAAACCTTCACTACATTGACATATTTAGCAATATCATCATCACTAATAAAAGCAGATTTAGAACTGGACGCCATTTCGAAGCTTTGATAGCGCTCCTGGCACTTTTGGCGAAAGACAGGAGGAGCGCAATCATGCTCCCCGGCACTCTAGGAGTTAAACCCTGCCTGAAGGTGTGCTGTATCTCCTTCCCCTCCTTGATGCCAAGCTTTGGTATGGGGGCAAGGACCTAGTCACATATAATTCCCATCATGAGTCCACGCCATCAAGAGATGCTCCATAAACAAACACCTGCTAAATGAAACAGATATCCTAGAGGCAAAGGTCTCTGGGCTCTGAAATAAAGAGAAAGAGCAGCAAAGATGGGAGAGTTGGTGTAACTGATACTGAAGAAGGGATTTTTCTCCAGGAAAAGAAACCGTGTGGAGGGGTGGGAAGAGGCCCACATCACCGGAGACCTGGGCCTGAATCGTTTAATGTTTTAAACTATGAACTCTGCCTACCTTAGCAAAAATCAGTGACCATGATCTCACTCGCTTTTTCTGAAGGGGGACTGAGAATATACATCATGTGACTTAAATTTGTCCTGAGTGGCAGGCAGAGGACTCCTTGCAGAGACATTCATGGAAAGAGGCAGATTAAAGCCACTCAAGAAGCCTGTATCTGAGATGGTTACAGTGCCCTGTCATGTAATTCAAAATAAAATCTCATTTCTGAAAGCAAGAGAAACATACATGTTGAAATAATGAAAATAATTTCTTTCTGTATTTTCTGATTTTGAAAAGTAGTTGAAATATATCTTTTGTTTCTGGTGTTTGGTTTGTTGGAGAGCACCATGGTTTTGCTGGATCCTCACATACTGCAACTATTGAAGTGGGCCGCAAAGGGGGTACACAGAAAGGTCCCCTGGGGTATAAGGAAAAAAATGGAAATGTGTGCTTATAAAACATTTTCAATGTTTTCATAATGTACATAACATTCTGATGTTACTGTACATTTTATCGATAAATTAATATCCACAGATTGGCAGGGCAAGCTCAACATTTTTTCACTAACATGGTTGCAACGATCAACCACAAACTGAAGACCAAGTGGCATTCCATCCCTGAACAGAAGAAGTTGCAGACAGCCCTAATAGGTTTGGCTCAGTGGATAGAGGATTGGCCTGTAGACTGAAGGGTCCCAGGTTCGATTCTGGTCAAGGGCATGTACCTTGGTTGTGGGCACATCCCCAGTAGGGGGTGTGCAGGAGGCAGCTGATCGATGTTTCTTTCTCATCGATGATTCTAACTATCCCTCTCCCTTCCTCTCTGTAAAAAATCAAATATATATATATATATATATATATATATATATATATATATATATATATAAAGAAGTTGCAGACAACCACCTTTCCACAGCAAAATGAAGTCTGCGCGTCACACTCTGCTGGCCTCTGTGTTTCCTAGAAGGGCTGGGGAAAGAGACATTGCAGTAGGAGAATGACAGTACCCTGTCAACTCCAGCAGCATAGAAAAGGGAGAATGAGCCTCCTCATTAAAAAGGTTCAAAAGAGGAGGCATGTGGTCTTCTGCGGCCTTGACAGGATTTCTGAGCTTGGGGCATAGCTCCTCTTCAAGAGCGTCAGTCACCCGACAAATGCCCTCTTGGACAAAAACACAAGTATTCCAAATGCATTGCAGGAGCGGCTTGCCATATTCCACATCAGTTCTGACTTCAAATCCATTCAGGTCACCTTCACACACCATTATCTCAGCTCTCCACCAAGCCGTTAGAGACCATATGTGCATGACTGCGGGCCGCCGGGTCTCCAAGAAAAACCTAATCACCGGGAAACCCATCTAGCCGGTGGGTCTCACAGCTCAGGTGGTAAAGCAGATGGAGGTAGAGCAGAGGCTGAGGCTTAACTCTGAGAAAAAAATTTTTTTTAAGTGAGAAAGCTCTCCTTTTAAAAAGGAGCAAGTCTGGAAGAGGCAGAGGGTACTAGCTCAGTGCAGGTGTGATCCAGGTCCGTTTTCCTTAGATGGCTTTTCACATGTTCCTAAACCTAGCATTTCTGAAACTTAAATCGGCTACATTTATAAGGCCAATAAAAATAACTGCAATGGACTGAAAAACATCAAATACATTTAAATTAAGTGAGTTCATAAAGACATTTAATTAGAATATCACCATTTGCAAGCACTAACGAACTCATGGATCGAGGCGATGATTCCTAAGGGCCGAGAACATCAAGGAAAGTGAGATAACCACACTTCTGTGCCTCCGGATGTTAATAGCCAGCCACACCTGTGAAGTAGCCTTGCAAAAAACCAAACGTGAGTTTGATGAGGCTGTAATGTTGTATCTACCAATTTCAGGAAACAGAGCGGGGAGAGAACGACGGTAAGCCACACCACGGGGTGTGATTAGTCAGAGTCAGTCTATGGGATTATAACTGGCTTTCTTCAAAAATAAACTTCCATTAAGAGAGACTTAAGGAACATACATGATCACAATGTGTGGATTTTATTTGCATCCTGATGGATTAAAATGAAGAAAAAAAGAAATAATCTAAGAAATCTGAACAATGACTGTATTCATTTAGTAAGTTATTATTAGATGATAATGTACTGTGGTTACTCTTTGAGTTTTTATATTTTAGAAGCACCCACTGAAATATTTAGGGGTGAAATCATATGACGTCTTGGGTTTGCTCTAAAATAACCTGGGGGGGGGGGGGGGGGCTGGATAAGATGAACCATGACTGGCCCTGAGTTGATAATTGGTGAAGCTGGGTGATGGGCCGGCATATGAGGGCTCATTATACTGTTCTTTCATTAGAAATTTTTCATGATAAAATTTAAGGGAAAAAATGTCACTATTGTTTATTCTCAGAAAAGCTTTTTAACGCTCAGAAGTGGGAAGAAGCACTCATTTGCTGTCCTGACTTTTTGGGGAAGAAGTGCCAAGTCTGAGCTTTAGACAGCTCTCATTTTTGTCTCTGCTTCACTTTTGTGCATCCTTCTAAAATCCAAGGCTGTGGTCCCATGAAGTCAAGCTGATGTTTTCAAGTATCTCCTAATTTCTCATCACTAGGATTGCTGTGATCACAGTGTAATGCTGCAAAGTGTCCTGATTACCCCACCATCACCGAACCAGCCATCTTCCCTTGCGTATTTCCGTTCAGTCTTCCACTCATAGGAATAGTTTTCCTCTGGCTTTGGAGCTCTTGGATACACGTTTGAATACTCAGCCCTCTGTGGTTAAAGAGGGCTGTTTTCTCCCCATATTCCTGCCCCTTCTTGTTCCCCTTCACCGAACAACCCTGTGTTCCTCCGGCCCGGGTCACGGGAATGAATGACCTCCTCCCTCTCCCTCCAGCACGAGGTGGCAGGAGGCCAGAGCTCGCTGGCGCTTCGCTCTCGGCTGAACATTGAGCAGAGATGGCACAGCCATGTCAGTGGGTGCAGTGCTCCTGTGTGCCCAGCTCTCAGCTCGGCACAATGACTCTATGCAGCATTCTAGTCAATTCTCAACTACCGCCTTCGAGGAAGGGCTGCCGTGTCCATCTCACACAGGGACGGACAAACGGAGGCTCAAGAGATCGAGAAACTTGCCTAAGCTCACCTGATAAGCTGCATGGCAGAATCAGAGACGGAACACAGCTCTTCAGCACTGCTCCATGACAGCTAGTTTGTGTGCCAGCTTCGTAAAGAGAATGCAACACACACACACACACACACACACACACACACACACGCACACGCACACACATGGTGTCCCAGAAACGTATACACACTTTGGATAATTATTCATTCCAATGGGTTGAATCAGAAAAGAAAGAAACATCAATTGAGCTATCAGCTGTTAAGTGTATATACATTTTGGAGTGACACCCTGTATATATTTATCTAACTGCCATATTCTTACAGTGATAACATTTTTTTGTTGCTCTTTATTTTTATCTTCACCCCAATTTTTGCTTATTCTGAGATGTCCCACACAAGCTTATTCCTGGGTATATAACACTATCCTCCCTACCCTTTCATGTAATACAAAGATTATCTTAGTACATATCCCCTCTGTGGTGGAGATAGCTGGTGGCTACCCCCTCTTCTTGCTTATGAACAGAACCTCACTTTTATTTGGGGCAGAAATAGTCCCAGATCACACCTCCCAGTCTCCTTGGTAACTGAGGTAGGTGAGTACAAATTACAAGAGAGTCCTTTAAAGACAGCTGCCTCAGCAGAGGAGCATACCCTTTCTATCCTTCCCTTCTTCCTCTTACATCCTCCATGGATTGAGGGCCTAATGGCAGGAGCTCCAGCAGCCATCCTGGATCAAGAGGTGACTTTGAGGATGGGCACCATTACTAAGGTGACTGAGTAGAAAGACAGAAACAGCCGGGGTTCCAGATGATAGGCTACTACAGCAGCCGTGAGTTGTCTGTCTTTCTTGAGTGAGAGAGAACTCTTAATTTATTGAGAAACTCATTTTTCAGAGTGTATGTGTGTAATCAAATATTCACATTTGAGTGCAATTTCTGAATTAATACACCCACCCACTGCAACACTCTGACTTGGGGAACTTTAACGCCAGCATTTTATCTATAAAGGCGCTCATCTGAATGGCATTTCTCCTAACACCTCTCACGTCATCCCCCTCGTCCGCATGTCCCATCAGTTCAAACACCTCAGACTTTGCCTCTGGCAGCTGCTCAGACCTGACACTGACCTGAGATTCTGTAGTCCAGCCACAGCTCTTTTATTTTCCATCCAATTTTTGCTCTGACACCCTTTTGAGGATTTCTGCCAACATACCAAAATTTGCCCAGTGCTCACAGTGAGATGATTCTGGTGATAACAAGGTGCTATTTACACCTCCTCTTACCTTCCACGAGACTTTGTGCTGCTTAGCATAGCTTCTGCTTAGCTCTTCCTTATTTTCTCTATTAGGACCAATGTGACCTCATTTTCCATGCCCTGAGTAAAAAATGCTAGATTTACCTTCCTTTTAACAAGCATTTAGCAAAGTCAAACTTTCTGTATTTCTTCCTCCTCCTGCAAATGCTGGATATTCTTTCTCCTTCAGTGGGTTTATTGCCTTTCTACAGTGTCATACTGTCACGGACTTTTCATTTTCATGTTGTCATGCCCTACATGTGTTGAATGTATTTATAAACACCCAACATTAAATGTGTCTTTTACAAAAATGAAACGTGTATGTCTGGAACCTGATCTTTGGCTTCCCTTGCTACCTCAGACTCTGTGACATTAGAAATAACGCTGCTCTCCACCATTTGTGAGACGTGCACCTACATGTAATGAAACACAGCCCTCCACCAGCAGCTTGGCGCCTCCCAAACTAGGAGCCGGAGTGACAGGCTTTCAATGGCACTAGAAGGATTAAGTGATTAATGACATCCCAGCCCCCCTTTCATTAAGCTTACTGGTTAATAATACAGGTTTTTTTTTCAATAGATGGAGTTACACATAGGTTGATATATATGCGATTTGATAGGTGTACTATTTTCTTGTATTGACAGCAAGCTTCAAAACTTCATATGTCAAATTTGCTGAAGGTGTGAACATCATAGATATTTTTATGCTTAACAATGTCATATTTCATGCCAAAAAAAAAGCATTTGCAGGAAGTTTTAATTCATTACTTTATTTTGAAGAAAAGTGCTGCTGAAAATTATACTTTGGGAAGCTTATGGTGAACATGCTCCATCTCAAGATACTGTGAATGCTGGTTTGAACACTTTAAAAGTGATAATTTTGATGTGAAAGACAAAGAACATCCAGGTCAACTGAAAAAGTTTGAAGACCAACAATTACAAGCATTATTGGATGAAGATGCATGTCAAACTCAAAAACAACTTGCAGAAAGATTAAAACATTGCTCTGCAAACAATTTCCAATCATTTACAAGCAATGGGAAAGATTTTAAAGGAAGGAAAATGGGTGCCACATCAACTAAACGACAGACAAATGGAAAACCGAAAAGTCATCACTAAAATGTTGTTTCAACAGCACGAAAAAAAGTCTTTTTTGCATCGAATTATGACTGGCAATGAAAAGTGGATTTATTTTGAGAATTCCAAACGCACAAAATCATGGGTTGATCCAGATCAACCATCAACATCGACTGCAAGGCCAAATCACTTCGGAAAGAAAACAATGCTCTGCGTTTGGTGGGATCAGGAAGGTGGGGTGTGTTATGAGCTTCTAAAACGAGGTGAAACCATTAATACTGATCACTAATGACAACAAATAATCAATGGAACCACGCTTTGATTGTAAAACGACCAGAATGGACCAGAAGACATGGCAAAGTAATTTTGCTTCATGATAACGCACCATCACACACTTTAAAACCAGTTAAAAGATCGTGCCTGGGAAGTATTAACCCACCTGCCGTATTCACCAGACCTTGCTCCTTCAGATTATCAATTGTTCCGATCTAGGCACATGCACTTTCTGAGCAGCACTCCAAAACATACAAAGAAGTGGAAAATTGGGTCTCTGAATGGTTTGCCTCTATACAAGAAAAGTTCTATTGGGATGGTATCCACAAATTACCTGAAAGATGGGGGAAACGTGTAGCTAGCGATGGACATTACTTTGAATAAAGCACTTTTGATGTTCTTCTTGAAATTATCGTGTTTTGTTTGATTACAAAATCCGCCATTATTAACCGGTACACCTGGTATTCTTCATTCTCTTTGAATTTAAAATATATTACGGTATATACATGCTCTCTTGACAAAAATGCTGACCTGAAATCTTTAAAGTTTATTTGGTATCTGCTTGGTTTTTTTTCTGGCCAGTTTCTGGGATTCAGCTTCTCCAGCCCACACTGCTGTGTAATGCCTGACATGATTGGAGAAAGGTGAGAAATGAGAGAGACTAAGAGGAAGTACAGCCAGTTCTGCTAAAATGCATGCTTCCCCAGCGCCAATAAGCTCACACAGGCTGGGTAAGTAGGGACTGATGTCAACAGAGCATGTAAGGTGCCTTGGTACACATGCTATTTTCTCCCAGCACGTCATATTCTGTGGAATCATTAACAGCAGCTTAATACAACACACTCAGCTGCGTGTCATAAGCCACAGAGGGCCGTGCTGCTCATCATGCTGCTCCCTGCTGGCTCCTGTGGCCATGGCTGTCTGGGAAGGGCTCCTGCATCTGCTTCCATCCCTGACCCTGTGTCCTCCAAGCAAAAGTAGCCTCAACTCATCCTCAATCCCATCACCTCCCAATTATGCTAATTTGATTTTTTAAAAGGTAAAGTTGTAAATTTACTTTAGTATTTACTTTTTAGGCTTTAAATGTGTCTTTTTAAACTCTGCTACCATTTTTATTAAGATAGTTATTTTTTTTTTTTATGACAGGATCAAAATTTTTCAGATTCGCAGGGGTCTAGCCCAATCCTACTGTTCTCCTAAGTCCTGCCATTTTTAGTCTGCAATTTTGTAGTTTATTTTGCAGTTTATTTCTCAGGACCATAGATTACCATGATATAGCGGAAGTACTTGTACATTGAACTTCAAAAAGGTAATGGGGGCACCTAAATAAATTTGAGGCATTTAAAATAAATGAGTACTTATAAAAATCAAATAGTTATGAACCGCCCTGGCCAGTATTGTTCTGTGGTTAGAGTGTCAGCCCATGGACCCAACGGTCCTAGGTTCGATTCCTGGTCAAGGGCATGTGCCTGGGTTGTGGGTTTGATCCCCACCCTCCATCAGGGCATGTGCTGGAGGCGACCAGTCGATGTGTCACTCTCACATAGATGTTTCTCTCTTTCCCCCTCCCTCTCTCTCTTCCAATCTCTCTGAAAAAGCAATGGAAAAAATATCCTCAGGTGAGGATTAACAACAACAACAAAATGGTTACGAACCATCTGCATTTTTCTTTTTTTTAATATATATCTATTTTTTATCTCAGAGAGAAGGGAGAGGAAGAGAGAGATTGAAACATCAATGATGACAGAGAATCACTGATCAGCTGCAGATTGAGCCTGCAACCCAGGCATGTGCCCTTGGCCGGAATTGAACCTGGGACCCTTCAGTCTGCAGGCCAACAATCTATCTGCAGAGCCAAACCAGCTGGGGACCATCTGCATTTTTAAAAGGTGAGAATTGATTTTACAAATGTTTTATGGTTTGGAAGAACTAGGAGCTTGGTTCTTACACACCAGAGGACTGGCCAGGGTTAAGTAGGTGAAGAGAGAACCCCTGGAACACTGACCCAGTTACATTCGACACACTCACTGTACAGGCAGGCCACACACGCTCACAGGGACAGAGGGGCCAGGAGCAGTGGCCACCAAAGGGACAGCTACAAAGGCAGGAAACTCAGTAGAACTGACATCTGGGTCAGGGGTTCACAATTTTTTTTCTTAAAGGACCAGATAAATATTTTAAGCTTTGTGAATCATGAAGTCTTGGTTCCAGCTACTGGACTTGCCATCATGGGAAAGCAGCCGTGTTAGTAGCAAACAAATGGGCTTCCAATAAAGCTTTAGGAGGCACTGGATGTGAATTTCATGTAATTTCACGTCACAAATTCTTCCTTCTTTTAATGTGTTCTCATCCACTTAAAAACACAAAAACCATGCTTAGCTCAGGGGTTATAGGATAACAGGTGGTGAGCCTGTAGGCTGGAGTTTGCTGACCCCTCACTTAGAGCTTTGAGACGTGTTAAGGATTCAATTAACCCCTGTATTACAGGTAACAATTACATACCAACGGGCCAAAGTGGACAGCAGCAATTCGGAGAACAGCCAGCAGGAGCAAGACCCTTTCAAAAGCAAATCTCTTCATGAAGTACAGCTCGGTAGCTAGGTGAGTAACAAGGTCCTTGACTAACGTTTCCTCTTGGTGAGTGATTTAAATTGAGGCACTTCATTTTATAAGAAAAACAGAAAGTTCGCTAAATTATGTACTATTATCTAAATAAAATCTAAATAAACAAGTAGAAAATTGATGCTGTATTAACATGTGCCCAGGCCCACAGGGCGAGTATGGAGTTGAGACTAAGTCCTGAGCCCATGGCCTAATCCCTTCACCCAGGAACGTAGCTCCGAGCTGCCAAGCACTCCGCTTTCTCTTTCACTGGACGACGTGGAGTTCTTTTAGAGGGCACGGAATCAGGAGCATGTTCCTCTGCCCCCTCACCTACTGTACACATTTCATTCTCTAACATATTGCTTGCCCCTCCTGTGGCCAGGCTGGCTGGGTGCCGCCCTTAGGGAGCCCCTAGTGCCACACACAGCACCTGCTGGTAAGAGTCCCAGCCCTGGCAGAGGCAGGTCCACCCACCACTTTCTCTGGGTGTCCTGCTGTTTCTCTGCATGAGATGTAATTATGGGAACTGCATATCCAGCTGGCAAAGGGGAGCCCTCAAAAGTTACAGATGTTTCCTCGGAGGGACAAGAATCCACTTACACTGAGACTTTTGTTCCTGTTCGGAGTCGTGACTTATTGGCTTTTGGGTCGCTGCCAAACAATGCTTCCTTCTGATTTTATTCCTAAAAAAACAAACCTGGAAGGAAACACTTGACCCTGGAGACGAGTAACACTAGCCAGTCATCACAAGAAGATACAGTATCCAGAAGACATGCATGCATTTCTGTAAGGCCCTAAGCAAAAAAACAAACAAAAAACAAACAAACAGGGAAAAAACCCAGCAGTTTCTGAACTGGATCATCAGACCATTGTTAACACAACACAGCAAAAGCCTGAAAACACGGGGAAGACATTGAGAGAAGCGTGAGGAGAACAGGACCAAGAAGAGCAGGGTGAGAAGCAGAGCAAAGGACAGAAGGGAGAAGAGGAGGGAAGGACAGAAGGGAGAAGAGGAGGGAAAGCCAGAAGTGAGGAGGAAGCGAGGCAGGAGGCTCACAGTCAGGTGCACACAAGATACAGTGAGGACCTGGAGGGGGGAGGACTCAAAATTATCCAGTGTGGTCACCCCAGAGAGCGAGTGCCTCACAGCAGCCATAGCATAACCCTGCTCCTGTTTACGGAGAGGTTCCTACATGCCAGGCTCTGTACCAAGTGTTGTCATTTATAACTAGAAGCCCAGTGCACGGATTCTTGCACTGGTGGGGTCCCTTGGCCTGGCCTGTGCCCTCTCGCAATCCAGAACCCCTTGGGGGATGTAGGACTGCTGGTTTCAGCCCCGATCCCGGCAGGCCAGGCCGAGGGACCCAATGGGTGCACAAATCCGTGCACAGAGCCTCTAGTATGCATATAAGATCTTTGGTTACTTTCTTCCCGCCTCCCCCTACCCCCCTTCCTTCTGAAATTCATCAGTCTGCTCCATGTTTCCATGCCTGTGCACTGAGCATCTGCTCCCTGGTGGTCAGTGCACATCATAGCTACCAGTCGAACGGTCAAATGGTTGCTTAAGCTTTTATATATAGAGATAATTATCTCAGGGAATCCAGATAACCCTGGGACTTGTGTACTGTTACTCTCCCCATTTTGCAGTAGGGAACACTGAGGCTCACATCAGTTAAGTGTCAGGTAAAAGAGCACCCAGTGAGCAAGTGGCAGACCCTGGAAATGAATCCTGGTCTGTCTCTACAGCCCACGCTCTTGACGGCTATTCCTGCCTTGAGAGCTCCACAGACACCTCTACAGCAGAGTGCCCTATTCAATCTGACTGTAGTGAAGGTAAATAAGAGAGAGACAGAGCAGAGACCAGTTATGAAATACTAGCGACCCAGTGCACGATACGTACACACAGAAAGGAAATTAATTGGAAGGTGGCTGGCGGGGTGGGATTGGGCGAGACGGGCCAGACATGCCCTGGAGCCAACCTCCCACAGTCCCTCCCAGCCAGCTGCACCTGGGGCGGCACCATGGCTTGAAGGGCGTCTGTGGAGTGAGTGGGGCCCCTCTGGCAGGTGGGGTCCTGCGGCCTGGTGGAATCATGTGGCCCCATGAGGAACAGGGCTCCCTCCTCTCTGGTTCTGGGGTGCGTCACCTGAGAACTGCCACTGCCAAGTCACCACAGCTCGGCAGCTTGTGTTGAGCATCTGCCCCCTGGAAGTCAGTGCTCATCATAGCTACCAGTCGGACAGTTGCTTAGCCTTTTATATATATACTAGAGGCCTGTTGCATGAAAAGATTCGTGCAATAGGCCTTCCCTTCCCCTGGCTGCTGGCACCGGTTTTCCTCGGGCACCTGGGACCCAGGCCTTCGCTCCGGCCAGAGCCACCTTCAGTCTTCACTGCTCTGGCTGGAGCCGCCTTCAAGCCTTCACTGCTCCAGCCGGAGTCGCCTTCAAGCCTTCACTCCGCTGCTTCGCACCTACGTATGCAAATTAACTGCCATCTGTGTTGGCGGTTAATTTGCATATCTCGCTGATTAGCCAATGGGAAGCATAGCGAAGGTACAGTCAATTACCATGTTTGTCTATTATTTGATAGGACTAGAGGCCTGGTGCATGACATTCATGCACTGAGGAAGAGGGCTCCCTCAGCTGGCCTGTGCCCTCTTGAGGGGTCCTTAGTGCTGCCGTGAGCCTGGCTTCTGGCTGAGTGGCGCTCCCCCTATGGGAGCACACTGACCACCAGGGACAGCTCCTGCATTGAGCATCTGCCCCCTGGTGGTCAGTGTATGTCATAGTGACAGGTTGTTCTGCCGTTCAGTTGATTTGCATATTAGCCTTTTATTATAGAGGATACTAGAGGCCCGGTGCACAAAATTCATGCATGGGGGCAGGGCGGGGGTCCCTCAGCCTGGCCTGCACCCTCTCACAATCCAGGACCCCTTGGGGGATGTCCGACTGCCAGTTTCGACTCGATACCGCTGTGGGATTGGGCCGAAACCGGCAGTTGGACACCTCTTTCGCAATCCAGGACCACCGGCTCCTAACCGCTTGCCTGCCTGCCTGATTGCCCTTAACCGCCTCTGCCTTGGCCTCCACCACAGCAGCTTCATCCAGAAGGACGTCCGAAAGGTCATTCGGCTGTCCGGTCTAATTATCATATTACACTTTTATTATTATAGATAGATGAGAACAAGTTCTGCTTCCCAGACACCAGGCCCTGAGCTCACAAGCCAGCCTCAGTCACAGGCTCCCCCTCAGCCACAGGGTCCTCCTTCCCTTCTCCAGCTGCAGGACCTGGTGCTGCACGGGCCACTAGAGCAGGACAGGAAGTCCTTCCCCTGTGATGCCCTCTGTCACGCCCACTGACAATGCTCTAGTGCCAGCTGCAAAGAACAAATATTTTGGAAAGGGTGCATCTGGAGTGGAGCAGCAGTGAGACCGTAGGGGCATGCTGGCTCAGTTTCAGGCCAAGGCCAGGGAGCCCATGTGTCTGAGGCTTCTTGTGGGGTGGGAGTGGAGAGCTGGAAGAAGGCCGTGGTTTGCGCTGGGTGTCGTAGATGCCACATGAACTATGTTGGGGACTGTGTTAGAGTTAACCTCGTGGTACCTGCTTGGACATATCTGGTAGCCAGGCCAGTACAAGCAGTGGCCAGTTCTCTGTAAAAGAGAAGTTAGCAGTTCTGCTCCAGAAAACAGGACTGGGGAAACAGGTGGGGCAAGGAGGACCAAATCGTGAAAAAAGTTACTAGTCTGGATGGTGGGAGCCTTCTAAATGACCAGTCACATCCGCTGGGAAGGCAGGGTCCCGGGACAAGGCTTTTTACTTGGTGTCTACAATACCAACTACGCCGTACTCTACCATCCAGGTGCTGCCCACATCCTTTCCCTTCCACCTCACTGCACGAATCCCACTGTTCTCCAGGACACAGGGAATCCTGATTGATAAGCCAAGCACCCTGTCCCTGGATGAGGATGAGGGACAGTTTCTTTTGGTCCCTACGCTCAACCACAAGCCCCTCCTGACCGTGCTGTGCTGTGCTTTGGGGTCACTGAGAAGGAGGGACTATCTGGTGCAAATGGTGGGGGGTTTGTCCTTGAGAGCAGCTACACCTCTGCTTCTCTTTTGAGTTGTTATTCACACGACCACTGGCTTAAAATTGTCCAAATGCCCATTCATTCCACGCAAACCATCGCTGATTTAATAAATATAAAAAGACACTGTCTGATTTAGAAAAAATTCTCTACACCAACTGTAGCAAAGATTCATTTTTTTTTTTTCTAATGGAAAGAGGGAAGGGAGGGGAGAGGAGGAAGGAGAAGAGAGGAAGAGAAGAGAACAGGAGAGTAGGGAGGGAAACAAAGAAGGAAAAACAAAAAGGGAAGGAAGGGAGGGAGGAAAAGGAAGGTCTAGTTTCAGCCATGCAATTTCACTAGTTCTTCATAGGAGATTGTGCGTCTCCACGCAGAATCCTACATCATGGATAAAGTCAGCCTCTTGGGATTCGAGGGGATGAAAAGAAGACAGAGGAAGGCGCTGTCACAGAGAGTCATTCCCGGGGAGGCAGTCCAGTGTAGTGGCCACAGTGTATGCTCCCCCCCCCCCCGCCCCCCAACCACCACCCTCCACGGTATATGCTTTCAATTCAAGTCCTGACTCAGCCATCAGCTGAGGGATCTTACCCTTTGCCTCAGTCACATCACTTGACAATGGAGTTAACAGTATTGACTCAGTAGCGTTTCAAGAACTAGGCCCGGCACGTAGGAAGTAATCAAATATTAGTACTCATTATCATCACCACCTCCCCAAGGACCTCAATCTAATCAAAAATAGAATCATGGAAGGGAAAAGTACAGGCAAGCCAGCTGCCAACATCCCAACTGAGTAGGGAAGCAGGGATGAGCCAGCACTCCCTGGAGCTCTGCTGTCCCTGGGGGTGGGACCAACATTCTTGGGGCTGGGGGTGGGGTGGGATGGGGTGGGGGTGGTGGCCCGAGGTATTCTGAATACAGATGGACTCAGTACTTAGGGCTGCACAGCCAGATCACATGAGCATATGCGGCTTACATGGTTTTTACTTAGGAATGAATTTATATATAGATGTTAAAATACGATTTTAGAAGTACAGATTATAACATTTTTAACATACTTTCTCAATTGGTTTATCAGTGTTTCTCAATATCATAAAACCTGTTCTTATAATAAAACGAGGGGTTCTGCTTCCCACAAATACTCTACATTGTAAAATACACTCCTAGTCTGTATCTTTGATAGAAAACTCCATCAGCAAGTTGTGCCCTTGCAGGGTCTGGTTCAAGGTCGCAGTGACATGGCTCTGCACTGAGGTGGAAGGTTCCACAGGGTAAATCCCATCTTTTCAGGTTGTGGACGAAAGGGGCCACACGCTGACCTGACAAGCTAGGGAAGGCCTGCGTGGCAGTCTAGCAGACTCAGAGACCTAAAATAACCACAAAGGATGGTCTGAAATTAAACTTTAACTAAAAGCAGTTATGGTGGGCAGTTATGTTCTAAGCCAGTATCTTCACTGACAAGATCAACTTTGATCCTTACTGAGCCCATTAGCCTTTTTGCCTCTAAGATAACATTCCCTTGAAATGTCTGGGTAACTTGTAACTTCCCTTTTTCTGGAGCCCCTGGGGCACAACCAAATGTTCTGGGCACCAGGACAGATACTACAAATTCCTTCATTATCATGTTAATTAATCCTGCACCCACCTAAGTATGTGTCCATCATTTTACTTTTTATCCTATCACAGAGGTTCCCCCCCCCCCCCCCCCCCGCTTCGCCTAATCCCACCTCCTTAAATCTGTCACCAATGAATTTCATGTATAAATAAGGATGTAACCCCTCCATTCTCCGGAGCACTATCTCAATTCGTTGAGGTTCTGCTTCCCGGCATATGTCAACAGTTTGGCTCAAATAAACTCACAAAAATTCTTTACAGGTTTCAATGGTTTTTTTACGTTAACAAGTTTCTACCAAGAATTACACCTCAAGGATTCCAGCTGGCATGGGAAGCCACCTGGCGCCAACTCCACTCCCACCTCAGGTACCTGCTCTCCATGGTAGTGTAGATAGCACCAGAAAACGGTCAAAATTCCTTCAACCCTCCCAACACGCTCAGTTGATTTATTTGAAGGCTATTCCCAGGTTTATGCATTGCTCCTCCACCTTTATTGTAAAACAATACTTCTATTTTGCTTTTCTCTCAAAGAAATAGCCAGAAAGCCCCACTTCTATTTCCTCCTACTGCGTGATTTGGCTTTCTTTGTTGGGTTTCTAAATAAGGGTTGATGTAAGAACCAGAGGAACTCATTTAAAGTCACCCTTTTAGGTGTCTGAATCTCTCCTGCCGCACTAATGGGGAACAGACCTCCTTCCAGCAGGGAGCTGCCACAGCCTCAGGGATCAGCAATCCTGAACCAAAGAGACATCCAAATGGCCCTGCCCCCAAGAAGCCTTCCTCTACCCTCGGCAATATGGCCTCTGAGTCTCCTGGGACTACACATCTTGGGCTGGGCGGAAATGCCCTGGGCGGTGTGTGCCAGGGTTCCCTGCAGTCCTCAGTACCCGGCCTGAGCAGTGCCGGGTGCCCTCCCAGCCCCACCACCGCTGCCGGGCATGACTGATAGGCCCCTTCAGCTTGTGAGTGTGCTTTTGGAACAACGTGAACTACGCCTAGAATCTCCATCCAGAACAGCTTCCCTATAAGCTATGCTTTAACAATGTTCTATTGGGGAGAAAAGTGTCAATCAATACAGTATCTCAGTTGTTCTTATACATCTGTGCCTAGTCACAGTCAGAAAGCCATGCCTTTCAGACCATTACAAACTTCGAGGCTGTAAGTCTCCCTCTCTTCAAGAATGAACATTTTCTTCTTCACTTGATGGAAACAGTCTTTCCAGGCTTTTATACCTCCTTTCATCGGGCTCCTCCCCAAGCTGTTCACCCTCTGGGGACCCCAGACCCTTAGGTCACTCACTCCCTGGGCGGCTGCCTCCTTCTCTATAGAACAGGCTTTCCCATGCCTGGGCTTGCTCAGTGGCTTTTGTCTACAGACAGCCCTCATTCTGTTCTGCTCCAGACTCCCTTTTCCCATCCCCAAACACCATTGTTCCCCTCTCCATTGCCAAACTGTTAGAGTTGGAGTAATAGTAAAAAGCCTTAAGGCAAATTACAACCACAACAGCTGTGTTTACTAAGAGCCACAAATGAACTCATCCCAGGCAATTGGAGTGGCAGGCAGTGACTCAGAACCTTCTGGAAGTACCCCGCCCTCAGGATGTTCTCAGGCTGCCTCAGCCTTGGGCTCTCCAGGCCAGCCCTGGCTTTCGGAGGAGACCCCCAGCAGAGCACAAGGGATCTCTTTTCAGGCACAATACTTTAACATGTTTTCTTCTCGCAGCTGCAGTAATTTGCACTCAGCTGTTTATGCCTCTGGGAGGACTGCCAGTCACTACAGAGTAGACAACCCAGAGCAGACAACCCCTGCTAGTTCTCCTGAGAGGCACCCGGAAAAGGAGAGACTCTCCAACCTCAAGCTCCTCAAGGCCTCTGCAACCACCAGCGAAAAGATCTGCAATTCCACCACTCATTAGTCAAACCTTGAGACCATTAGTGACCTCTCTAAAGTGTCAACGTCCCAGCTGACTACATGACATCAAGAAGGCTGTGGCTCAGCCCAGCAGTGGGCTTAGTTGGCTGGAGCATAGACTGAACACTAAAAGGTTGCCTGGTCGGGGAGCGTATAGGAAGCAACTAATGGATGTTTCTCTCTGACATCCATGTTTCTCTCTCTTTCCTCTCTCTCCCTTCCTCTCTAAAAAAGAAAAAAAAAACACCAATAAAGTGAAATAAAATGAAAATAAGTCTACCGATCATCCCTACCTTAGGGTGGATCAATTTTTTCCCTAGGTGGAAGGGCTTTGTAACCTCTCAAATTCCTACACATTCTTATTTAAATGTTGGATTAAAAGGTAAGCATTCCTGAGAGACTTCACTGGAACCTCTATCAGCTGACTGCACCCTCCCAGGCATTAATATAGGCTACTTGGTATTTTCCATGGAAATAAGAGGGCGGGTCCTTGGGGGGTGGCCATGGAGCTGGTGAGTTGCACTGGGAAGCAAAGGCCTGGGGCACAGGGGACAGCTAAGGGCATCCGTGTCTACTACTGCATGGGCAGTTGCTGGCTACATGGAAGCCATGCACTATGGCTGGAAAGGTGCATGTGGAAAGGAGCCGGTTAAAGTTTTTCTAATCTAGGAAAATTGGTGACTCCCTAGTACAATGTTTCCCAAACTTCCTGCTTAAAAGAATCACCTGAAGCCTGTGATTTTTTTAACATTCAACTCCCAGACCCTTCCCTGGAGAGGCTGTTTCATGAGGCTGAGGAGGCTCCCTGGCAGCTGCAAGTTTAACAAGCTCCCGGTTGGAATTATGATCAGGCACATTTGTTTACCACTGACCTATATTCTAAGAACCAACGTAAGCTTTCCGCCTTCCCCTGGAACATGGGCTGGAAATCATTGCAGCAAAACACCCCATAAATTAGTGCTGCTCCGAGGGCTGGGCCAGGTTCCTGCTCGGACCCATAACAGTGTGTGTAAGGAGAGGTCCTGCTCCCAGGTGGGAGGAAGGCTGAAGACTTTATTCATTAAACAAGAGCAATAAGCCAACAGGCCCACAGTCCCAGACAGTCAACTGCCACACATTCTTCCCATCCACCCTAACTGCCAAGCCAAAGAAGAAAACCTAGTTCCAACCACAAGCAAACTTGGCAGAAGCCCTGGCAGCCCGAATCAGGGCTGGGCTGTCATCGGAAAGTGCTCCTGGGAGAGGTGCTGACCAAAGAGAACACTCCGAGTCTCACAGTCAGGCTGCAAGCGCTGGGGTTCCTGCTGGACTGCAGGCTGAAAAGGGGGGCTTGTTCTTCCTTTCTGAGCACCCTGATGTCCCAGAACCTGACAGGTTTCCAAACAGGTCATGCAAAGGATGGTTTGGCCCAGATGAAACATGGAATTCATGAGAAGATTAGACAAAAATGGCAGCTTTTTCCTGGGCTCCCAAGTGCAAGGTCGCAAACTCAGATAACTCCGGGGCGGGGGGGGGGGGGGGGGCGCACAGATGGGTCCTGGAGAGGGTTAGAGAAGGCCCCCAAAGGACTGCCATCTTTGGGACCCTAACCCCACTGTGGGGCAGCCGCGGCTCCGACAGCCAGTCTTTGGCATGTGAGTTCCCTTTGCCACGCCATCTACATTATCAAGAGCAGCCAGGAACTCCAGCTTTCCCAAAGAACCTTCCCAAACGGCACATTTTCCAATTTAACAAATACTGTGCCACCTCATCAAAATGTTTGTGAGTTAGATTTGGTCTGTGGGGCCCGAGGCTGTATCTGCTGCTTTAGGCATAAGGCCAGGCCCTGTGACAGAACAGTCAACATGTTTGCTTGCTACCACCGGCCCGTGGATAAGCTTTTCCTTTGGTGTGTTCCTCCTGCCCCTCTCCCTCCTGGCTCTTTCCATCGCATTCCGCAAGTGCAGACTCTCTGGGCTGCCAGGACAGTTCAGGCAGTCCAACGTCCCCCTGGCACCAGCGAATCCTCTCCCAAAGCCCTGCCAATGTCCCTTCAGCCAACAGCAATGGGAGGTTAATGGCTTCCCAGGCGGCTCACCTGATCTTTGGATGGTTGAGTTACGTTTCCTGCTATCCCTTGAAAGCTCAGCGAGTTCCCTAGCAGCCTATTTTCTGTCATTTTGAGGGTCACCCAGGACAAATCGGATTCCTTTTTTGTTTACCACCCCTTCGGAAACATCATCCACTCACCTGTAGCCTCAGAAAAGCTTTTCTTCCCTTGCCAGATATGCCAGCTTCAGCAATCAGGCTCCATAAAGCATGGCTCTGAGTTACCCCACATTCTACTTCTAATTTGCCTGGATAATGTAAATAACAACAAACTAACATAGCCATCAACGAATACCAGGCAATGTTCTAATAGCTTTATATTTATTAACTCACATGATCTCCAAAAAAACCTTAAAAGTAGGTTTTCTTTATTACCACCCATTTTACAGATGAGAGGACAGAGGCACAGGGAACCCAAGGTACTTGCCTGTGATCAATCACACAGCTAGTCATGGTAGAGCCAGGATGGACCCGGCCAGTCTGACTCTACAGTCTCCCACAGTGCAGAGAAAGGAAGGGCTCCCACAAGCTCAGAGCACCAGGGAATGAGCACGCCGGGTAGGTGCTCTCAGATGGATGGGAACTACCAGCCCTCATTCTCCATGTTATGCCTCAACTGAAAGTCTATTATCAATTTTTGGCAGTTCCCCAAACTGTTGGCTCACATGAGCTTACTGTGAACAAACCCCTTAAATCTCTTTTACACACATGGATGCTAAGCCACAGCAACCCTCTCCTCTCCTCGAGCAGCTGGTTTTATGGACTCTGCCTGGCCCGGTCTAGTTACCATCCCTCTGTCCTATTTCCGATGGCCCATAAAGCTGTCCTACAGGCTGTCTTCTCTGTGCCCTTGCTCTTGAAAGAATCAGAGAAGGCCAAGAAGGCGTTTAGATTATAAAATCACGGAACACTGGAGAGTGAAACAAAAGAACATCCAGTCCTCTGCCTTGTTTTACAGATGAGGAAAGCGAGACCAAGGCCAAATCAATTCCAAAGATAAGCTACCAGGGAGGGTGTGGCTGGAATTAGAATCTGGGTGACGGTCTCCCACCCACAGCTCCGCCAACTGCACCAGACCATCTCGATCAGTGTTTCCAACTGAAACGAAGACACAGCAAGTCCTCCCTTAATGTCCACATCGGTTCTTGGAAAGTGGGACTCTAAGGAAAATAATATATAGCAAAACCAACTTTACCATAGGCTAATTATATAAATAAGAGTTAAGTTTCTACGGCATATTTCTGGTCATAAAAATCACCAAACTTCTGAATGAATACTCAAACCACTTCTAATATCTGTACATATAAAAAGCCAGAGACCATAACGCCATAACAACTAGTCGCTATGACACCCACTGTGGCCAGCAAACCGGCCCAATAAGGTACATAAGTCTCCTTTTTTCCCCATTGACCCAAGAGCTCTCTCTGTGGTTCGCTGAGGCTGATCCCTAGCCAGCATTGCAGCTTTACTTATTCCTCTGCCCAAACCTGCTCTTTTCCCATTCTCTCCAGTTACTGTTCTCAAAAGTATCCTTTAATAAGTACTGCCCACTACTGGGCTCTCCCACTCCAATCAAGGCCAGGTCCAGCCAGACAAATGCCCCCCTTAACCCCTCCGCCCCACCAGGATAGGCCCCCAGCCCCTGCCTCCAGCTGCCCCAGCCCCTGATCACCCCCCCCACCCCAATAGGGGTGGGGCTGGCCGCCCAAACTCCTGCAGCCCCTCCCCCCAGCAGACCCTGCCCCCTATGGGCCCCCAGCACCCTGATAGGCCTTCAGCCCCTTCCCACAGTCAGCCCCACCCCCAATGGGCCCCCACCACCCTGATTGGCCCGCAGCCCCTCCCCCTGGCCAGTCCTGGCCCTGATTTCCCCACCTCCTCAAAAGGGGGTGGGGCCAGCATGCCACCCTCCTGCAGCTCCTCCCCCAACCTGGTCCCACCCCAGATCAGCCCCCCCACCCTGATCAGGGGCAGGGTCAGCCGGCCAACCACTCATGGCCCCTCCCCCCAGGCCACTGGCCCCCTATCAGCACCCCCCACCCCATTTGGGGGTGGGGCTGGCCGGCACACTGCACACAGCCCCTCCCCATGACCGACCACGCCCCCAATCGGCCCCCCAACCCCAATGAGGGGCGGGGCCCACCAGCAGCTCCTCTGCCCAGCTGGCACAGCCCTGATCGCCTGATCAGGGCAGGCCAGCCAGCCAACCTCCCACCATCTCCTCCTCCTGACAGGCCTAGCCCCAACCCGCCCTGATTGGGGCTGGGCCGGCTGGACCCCACCCGTGCATGAATTCGTGCACTGGGCCTCTAGTTAAACAATGAAATGAATGTGAGTTAAACATACATTTAAGAAGGATAAATAAAACAAGATCATTCTTTTCTAATCCATAGTTCAGGGTCATGGGTGGCCAGAGCCTCTCTGGGCAGCTCAAGACGTAAGGTGGAAACCCCTCTCCTACCTCCCCCACTCCCCAACAGGACACCCTTCCATCACAGGGCACTCACACACTCACACTCTCACACTCATTCCGGTGGGATGACATGGACACACCAGTTCACCTGACATGCAGTGCACATCTTTGGGGTGTGGGAGGCAACTGAAGAACCCATGGGAGAGCATTCAAACCCCACACAGATAGTGGCTCTGAGAATTATTTTTCTTTTATCAAGATCATGGCGAAAGGATGTTGAATGAAACAGCGTTATTCAAAGACCTGCCGTACGACAAGGAGAACGTGTTCTTTCTTCTATGGACAAGTAAACATCAATAGGTTTAAGATGACTGAAGAAAACTTGCTGAAACAGTGAATAGTCCACTAGGCTGATGAGACAGAAAAAAAGGCTGCCCAAAGGTTCTCTTAAGCTCAGTGTTCATTCCTGTACATATTTGCTCATCAAACACTGACTTGTGCCGCCGCCACAGAAGGTTAGATTATAGTCAGCATGCAACCAACACTATTTTTGGAAAATCCTTAAGTCCTCTGGACTGTAGCCCTTGGAATCTTCAAAGCCAATGATTCATTTCTGATGTTTCTCTTTGCATTTGGTTTCTCTTCTCTGTCTCCCCACCCAAAAATTTTACACTTGAATCTGGGGAAAAGCTCTGCCATGTGACTGCCCTTGAGCATGTGCCAGGAACTGAGCCAGATGAAAGCCATGCACAGGTGCCAGGGCTGGTGTGGCTGCCCTGGAGGGGTTACCTCTCCACAGGCACCTCTGACTCCTCCCCGGGCAAAAGCAATGTGCTTCTGCCGCTGGCAAGCATGATCTCAGGATCATGGCAAGGTCTTTTCTTTCTTTCTTTTATTTTCTGTTAATCCTCACCCAAAGATACTTTTCCATTGCTGTTTTAGAGAGAGTGGAAGGGAAGGGAGAGTCAGAGAGAAACACCAATGTGAGAGAGACACACTGATTGGTCGCCTCCCACATGTGCCCCGACCAGGGCCAGGGGTTGAGCCTGCAACTGAAGTATGTGCCCTTGACCGGAATGGAACCCAGGACCCTTCAGTCCGAGGGCTGACACTCTATCCACTGAGCCAAACTGGCTGGCACGACAAGGTCTTTTCTGATTGGCTTTTCCTCCAAGGGGAATAAACTGGGGGAGAGATAGGGATCAGATGAGCTTCTGAATGCTCCTCTGGCTGGAACCAGAGCCATCAGCTGTAATCACATTAGCTTTCCCAGCAAATTCAACAAAACAGACTCCAATTTCATTTTTTCAGAATGTATGCCAATTTCACTTATGGAGGGTTTAAATTTATCTGGTTGATCTCTCCATTATCTGGGAAGAAAAGTCTGGCCAAGCAGATTAAAGAATAAGCACGACAACTAGGTTCTTTTCAAGGATTCCGGTACATTCTTTAATTACAAAGGTGTTTGGGGGGTTATTAAAACAATATAAAACTAAGATCAGTTAATTCCTATGAGGAAATAAAATGGCACTTCTCCAAACTACTCCCCTTCCTAATTTTGCATTAATTTAAACTAAGCCCAAGTCGACCAAATTAGTGAGATAATTACATAGTTTTTAGAATGGAATTCTTTTTCAGACTCAGAGGTTACCTAGTCTGGAGACTTTCAAGATTTACTTTTGGTTGTTTAAAGCAGTTGAACTCTTTTTCTAGTGAACTCAGACTAGACATCCGAATCTATACCAGAGATAACTCAGAGCTACTGTGGCTGGTGGGACCCATACTGGGTGGCCCCCCGACTTCCCACAGCAGCTGGGCCCTGGCCAGGACTCCAGGGAACATAGGTAAATAATGATCTCAGGCAGGGGCTAGCAAACTTTCTGTAAAGGGATAGATGTCAAATATTTTAGATTTTGTGGGAACACATGAGGTCTGCCACATACTCTTGTTTTAGATTCTGGTGGTAGTTTTCTATGACTTTCAAAATGGGAAAGCCATTTTTAGCATGTAGGCTCAGGCCAAATTTGGCCCCTAAAATCCTGTCTTGCCAACTTTAATGTATGTTCACAGCACTGTTGAGGTTTAACTGGCACATAATAAACTGCCCATATTTAAAACTGACAATTCTGTAAGTGTGCATACATGGACATGCCTAAAGCCATCACCACAATCAGACAGTGGACACACCCACCTCGCTCTCACCCACCCCAGGCAACCACCGCCTGCTTTCTGTCATTCTGCATTGGTGTGAATTTTCTAGAGTTTTACATACCCAGAATCATACTCTTTTTTTATGTTCTGCTCTTACACTCAGCATAATTATTTTGAGATCTGCTGTGTTATTGTGCAATAATTCATTCCTTTTTACCAATCCTTCATGCATACAAGTGAGGACACAGACCCCAGAGGTGCCCGCCCAGAAATCACGCAGCGGGCAGCAGAGCTGGCGCAGAGCCCGGCTGCCTCCTGCGCAGGGTTTTCTCGCTGCTAGTGTCGCCATGGGCTCTGAAAACCTCTAGCAGCGGTTCTCAACCTGTGGGTCGCGACCATCGAAAAACACATAGAGCATATCAGATATTTACATTACGATTCATAACAGTAGCAAAATTACAGTTATGAAGTAGCAACGAAAATAATTTTATGGTTGGGGGTCACCACAACACGAGGAACTGTATTAAAGGGTCGCGGCATTAGGAAGGTTGAGAACCACTCTGCAGAATCTGCACAGGAATGGCTCCAATCCTTTTCCTTCAAACCCTCTCTTCTATGTTCCAGGGACCAGCGAGCACAGGGCAATGCCCAAAGCAAAACACATTCCAAGTCATGACCCAGGATCGCCAGGTAAATCGCGTTTAATGAAATCAAAAGGAGACTAGCACCTATTACGTTGGGTAAAGCAAAATCAGTGATTTCTTCCCTCAAAGAGCTTACAGTCTAGCAAGTAAGCAGAGACCGACAGAAAAAGGTAAATATGGGATCACAAAAGGATTAAAATTACATGAAAGGAAGAGGATGCTGTGATAGGGATGAGGAGGGGTGGTAATTGGTTGAGGGCACGTGTGTGAAACAGGGTGGCCCTAGGAAACTAGGGCTGGGGCAGAGAAGGGCATCCTTAATTTATCCAAGAAAAGGTGACCCCAAAGCATGCATAACTGACTTATTGTTTCCGTTTTCTAGGAAAATCCAAAAAACTGCCAGAAGCACCCAAGAGGAAGCTGCACTTGGTTTCAAAATGGAAATGATACAATGTGAAGGCCAAGTCCACAGAGGCCTGAAAACTATTTTCTTTGAACAGGTGCAGAGGGGAGAAGCCACTTGCACTTTTTTAAGAGCCCACATCTCCCCAAACCAGTACCGCAATCCATTCATTTCAAAATCGAGCTGAGAAATGGGAACACTCAATGTGTCCTTATTTTTGTTGTTGTTAATTCTCACCCGAGGATATTTGTTCCGAGAGAGTGGAAGAGAGGAAGGGGAAGAGAGAAACATCGATGTGAGAGGGACACATCGATTGGTTGCCTCCCACATGCCCCCCCAACCAGGGGCAGGGATGAACCTGCAACCCAGGTATGTGCCCTTGACTGGGAATCAAACCCATGACCCTGAGGTATATGGGACAAACTCTAGCCACTGAGCACACCAGGCAGGGCCCAACATGTACTTTTTAACACAAGTTGGGCTGAATGTCAGTTGAGTGATGCTCTATTAACATGGCAAATTTTGATACAAAGATGTACAAATTCATGGGAAGACTACAGATAACCTGCAGAGAGACTATCAATAACCATTTATAGTCTAGCCTGATTTTATTTTACTTTGAGAGGATTAAATGTGGAATAACATACGTAGGAAGAAAATCTTATTTACCAGCCCGCGTTTCAGCATCTCAGCACCACTGATATTTTGTGCCACATATTCCCTGTTGTGGGCAGTCCTGTGCCCTGTTAGATGTTTAGCAGCATCCCAGACCTTAGCCCACTAGGTGCCAGTAGTACCTGCCCCAACAGTCAGACCTGCCACATGTCCCTTGGGGTGAAACTGCCCCTAGTGGAGAACCTCAGTACTACAGGAAGACAGAATTCTAGCCATTATAGCAAAGAGAGTTACTATCTGGAATTAAATCTGCTTCCATGGAAAAGGGCCGATTTCATCGTCTCTTCTGCACAGTTAGCATTTTAGAACTGAAGGCGGGTCATAGTGCTTTACCTTTTCTGAACACGGGCCAGAAAACCCACAGCAGGGAGTCCAGACCCTGTCCATCACATGTGCTGCCTTCAGTGGGCTGACTTCTAACTTCCTCAATGAGCAAGACATGAAAATGTGAGACCAAAGTTCCTGACCATTCAGAAAGCAATTACCTTTTATGTTTAGAAAGAGGCAGGTTTTGAACTCTTGGGAGTCTGTTCCCTCCTACACAAACACACACTCAAAGGTAATTATGATATTCGCATAACGCCCATAGAAAAGATCTGCACGTCATGTCGATAGGTCATACTGCATTCGGTTCCTTTCCTGTCTTACCTTCCCCAGATGTGCTCTGGAAACCATCCAGGAGCACCAAGGGCCCTCTGGGGCCCAACAGCCCAGCACTTTTGGAAAACCTGGCTCAGCCTGTGGCCAAGAATGTTGTTTTGTTCAAGATCTCCCTGAGCAAACGGCCCGCAGTCAGTCCTGGCAGGCATTTTCCTTTCCCGGTTAACGGAAAGCTGACCAATGTGTATACTGACTACAGCCGAATGGATGCAAAGGCCGCACTCCCCAGGCAAAGGGAGCGCCTGTCTTTCCATATCATCTCACAAAAGGCAGAGGCGAAGACTTGGCAAAGGTCTCTGTGCAATGCTTTGCTCCGGAAAGAAACCCAGCTTCTGTGGGAACTGGCTTTCGGAAGCAAGTACAGGATGTGAAAGAGGCTGTAATGTGTCACTCCAACACGCAGGGAGTGAAGGGCTGTGCTGGGCAGACGGTGTGGAGGAGCTGGGACAGCCTGTACCAGACACTCAAACTCAGAGCAACCAAATCCCTGCACATCTTGTTTACTTCTAAGCAGATTAGAGGCACTGGGCACTGGGCTTGATTACTCCCTGGATCAAAGTGAAGTGAAATTAACCAACAAGTCTTTTCAAGCAGTGAGAGAAAGAGAGGCGGACACTGACTGACTCACCTTCCAGAAGTTGTCCACTTTGCCGTACACGAGGGACTGGTTCTGCCTCTTGATCTCGTTGATGTGGTGGACATCGCTGGAGTTCAGGTGCTGCTCCACCACAAAGCCCAGGAAGCTATTGTCTGGGGTGTGAGCTGATGTGGAAAGGAAGGAGCAGGGCGGTTAGGATTTAATCAGCAAGGAGCAATGGCCGTTACAAACTTAACACAAGCCATCTCGCCACAACTGAATGTGTTCCTCGTACCCGGTTCTTTCTTCCCGGGGAGGGGCGAGGGGCTGCTGCCCCCACACATCCCCAGCAGAACAGTCACCGAGAGGAATTCTCTTCAAGATGGATTAACCTGAGCCAAAGCCTGCTTTTTTTTTTCCAGTGGAAAATGCATTTGTCTAAAAAGCATTCAGCTGTGTGCTCTCCTCTTTCCTGTTTCCTCAGAACAAGGCTACTTTACTCCTGACAGAAATGCCCTCCTCTGGGCTTTACCACTAGTAACCAGAACTCTGTAGGGAACAGGGCTGAATCAGTGGTTCTCAGTAGGGTTGGGGGTGCTGTTGGGGAGCCCTACACACCCTATTCAGACTCCAGCTGTGGTCAGCGTCCAGGTGGCTAAGAAGAGGCTTGGGGACAAAACCAAACACCATCATCCCAACCCTCTAAGAATTACTAGTGAAAGGTGTCATTAAGGGGCTGTAAGAACTGATGAACGGAATGGAGAAAGAATAAAAGGTGGAGCCCACTGGGATGTGAACCACCTTGAACAGCCAACCACTCAAAGACAGTGTCTAGTCTACAACAGGACAGACTATGGAAGAGAAGAGGTGTTTTCCTCTGCATCTATCATAATTCAAGTTCTAAAACTTCACCAGTTTTAACACCTGACAAGGAGAAATGCAGCCCTTACCCCTTGTCAGACATTTGTCTCTTATGCCTACAATTTTAAAAGAATTTCCCCAGAAGACAACAATCAGAAAACAATTCTCTCTGGATAAAAAGACCCTCCTCTCCTGGACATCCATTCTGTCCAGAGGAACATTGGCCCCAGGCTGTTGAATGAAGCCACTGCTCTGTCCCATGCTGACTTGCACAGAGCAGCTATAAGTAACTTAAGCGGATCGATCCTCGGCATTCAGTAAAATCCACCCAGCACATATGCAACACGACCTCTTTCACTGGTGGGTGGTCGACAAACGGAGGAAGTGGGTTCCTTTGTCTGGCTCGTTTTCTCAGGACTCAGGAGCCCTTTTCCAGGCAGGGAGCCAGCTCGGCAGCCCTGAGGGAGGCAGGGTGGGCACAGGGAAGGCCTGGGGATCTGAGGCTTAGGGCCCTCTCTCCAAAGCCTGGAGTGAAGATGAAGGAGGGAGGGAGCTCGGGCCCTCTCTCTAACACTCAGAGTGAAGATGAAGGAAGGCGCCCTGGCGGGAAGCCTGAACTGTGGGGATGAAGGGGCTGCACACATACTGCGTTATCACCATCCAGTCTCCCAGGCTTTTGCCTAATGGGGGTGACAGAACGAGGAGATAATGGGGTTGTGACTGGGGAGGTGCGGTGGTCTTGCCAATCTGTTATTTCATTTCTGTGTTTTTGAACAAGTGCCCAGAGGCGATGGCATTGGCTGCAGTTGGCTGGAAAGTAAATTACTGAATAAATTCTACTGCCAACAAGAGGCCATCATTGCTGGCGTCTTTTTTGAGGAGCTGGAGGGGAGGGGACTGAAGGCGCCCAGGGGAGGAAGCGAGCCCACTGCACTCAGAAGGCAGCTTCAAATGTTTCTCTGTAACCCTTTGGTTAATTGTAAAAAATCTGAAATAGGATCTTGACACCTTTGAGGTTGTGATTTTTATCTTCAGGAAATTTATGTGGTGACCAAAGTTTCATCCTTTGATATCTGTCTCTGTAGTTCAGTGATCTAGTCCCTGTGTGGGCACTTTCTGAAAAAAATGAAACAATCTAGCATTGAAAACAATGGTTTTCAAATAGGTTTTATTTCATGTTAAAATACACTCAGGTGTAGTCAAAAATAAAATGATCATCAAACCCAAAAAAGAAAAAAAACAACTCATACGTTTTTATATTTTTGAGTCAAAGACCTCTCTAGGGCAGCAGTTGCCAACCTTTTGGACCTCAGAGACCACCAGTGGTCCGCAGACCACCAGCTGGCAACCGCTGCCCTAGGGCACAGTCTGAATAGTGAGAGGGATGGCAGGCCTTTGTTGCACTGTGACCATAATTTGGTGCTACATCAACTCTGACACTGTATAAAGAATGAATTACAAAGACCACTTCTCCTCTAAGTTTTCATCCCAACACTTTATTTCACCTCCTTTCTCTTGTCTGGAGATGTGAACTTGAGGATCAACCACCAGCAAGTGCACCACCACATGTGATGAGAATGGTCCGACCCTCCGTGTTTCTTCCCAGGTACCATGGACCCTGCCACAGAACCCTGGGAGTCTGCAACAGGGCTGCACCCGCCCAACAGGCGATTTGGAAATAACAGCAGGGCAGGCCTAGGTTACTTCCAAGGAGCTGGCCGGCAGCTGGGTACTGCATGGTGATGAATCAAAAGCCCAAGTACAGGCTGATGCTACCTGAAATGACCTTTTTGTGGAGATTCACGCTTTGCCTTTTTGCTCTGCCCTAAGATGGGAACACAGACTTTAGCTGTGTTGGGCGAGTTTCTAAGAGAAGGTATTTAGATATTTCAAGGGAAATCAAAGAAATCCCATCACAAATGGGACACAGGAAATCACTCTGTCCCAGGAGATAAACAAATGTGCTTTTTAAAAATATGTGTTTCTATTGATTTTAAAGAGGAAAGGGAAGGGATATATAGAGAGAAACATGAATGACGAGAGAGAATCATTGATTGGCTGCCTCCTGAACACCCCCTTCTGGAGATCAAAACTGTAACCCGGGCATGTGCCCTGACCAGGAATCGAACCAGTGACCTCTTGGTTATGGGTCCCTATTCAAGCACTGAGCTACACTGGCTGGGTAACAAATGGTTTTCAAAAGAAGGCTGATATTGGAGTTCTGACTACGTGCTGAGTTCATGAAAACCTGATAACATGTTTGTACAGATGGGAGGACAGGGAGAATTACTTAAACTACCCATGTCTACACACCACAATGTGGGATTCAGAGCCAGACCAGCTGGTTCCAGAGCCCAAGCTCCATAAAGCACTTCTAATATATAGCCTCGTAGTCTAAATAATGTATTTTCTGGGCTCTGTGAATTATAGTAGTAAACATGCTATGGAGGAAAATAATATTAAAAGGTAGACGGAAATACACACGAAAGACTCAGGGAAAAATATATCAAAGATGTATCAGTTTCTTCAGCAATTTATGCCATCTGTAGGTAGGACCCAGCTGGGTTTTTTACATCTATAAATTAGAGGGACTTGCTAAACATTAACAACGGTCTTTAAATAATTTAGGACATTTTTTTTTATTAAGAAAAGCATTATTTTAAGCACTTTAGGAATGCCTATTTACAAACGATTATAAACCAGTTTGATGAGTTTCCTGAGCAAATTATGGTGATGACTTCTCTTAAAAACTGTTAGTTTAGCTTCAATAATTCATTCAGTGGCAAACATTTTAAAGCACTATTTCTACAACCAGGTTATATTCTAGGTATTGATGGATTCCAACCAAAAGATGATTTTCTGCCCTCACAGAACTTACTACTACTGAATAAGTGAGGTGTACACTATATGTACACCATGCAGTAACAATGTCCTCTTCTTCAAACGTAATTCAAAAATTTTATTAAGTCAAATGGATCTTTCTTTCAGTGGCATAAATCTTCAAGGTCTGTTTTTCCACCAAGACCTCCAAATCTCTAAGAAGTGTAAATACTCGCTTTAACAGGTGTCAGCTGGTCTTTGCTTACAGCTGGCTCCACAGTGTTGGAACCCGCTGCCTCCAGGTCACCAAGAGCAGAGACCCCAGAGTCAGCCTGGGCCCCTCCCTCAGCCAATCAGCAAGTCCTGAGGATTAGCTTCTCAGAACTCTCTCAATTCCTCCCCTCCTCTCTCCACCATTCTTAGCTCTGGCCTCATCAATTCTTACTAAGGTTTTTGCAATAGATACGTTTTCTTTTTCCCGAAATAGAAAGGTGTTTTTTTCTTTATTATAATAGAAATATACCCTCAGTGTAAAACTTTTTTTCAGAGAACAGAGAAAGATAATAAGGAAAATAAAGATGTCATCCATCATCTTACCACCTAGACATAACCACTGTTAATGGGCTTTTCCCCCTAGACTAAGGGATCTTTTTTTGTCCTCAAATCAAAATTGGATCCTATTATACCTACTCTTTTGGGAACTTTCTTCACTTACACAATGTGCCACAGGTGCCTTTCTGGGTTAATAACCACAGCTCATCGCTGCTTGCTAAAGCAGTACTTCAGTGGGTGACTTATCTCATCAGCCATGATGCCACGTGTTGGGCTGCCAGCATTACTCGGTAGAACTAACCAGCCTTCCCCCAGGCCATTCGAATCTTTTTCATTCAGACAGAATCCTGACCCCTCGGCTGCCCCCACTCTCCCTGCCTCAGAGAATAGGGCAGATAATCCAGAGGGCTCCACCTGACCTGAGCTTAGTTGAAAGATGGGTTTATGATCCAAGTCCCACCAGTCATAGTTGCTCTAGGACCAGTCAGAGCTATGTTTGAAGTCACTGTCCTCCTGCTACATTCACAGAGATGGCAGGCTGGGCAAGAGCTATAGATGCCATCTGTGTGCCTATGTGAGGACAGCTGCCTGAGAATAATGCCAATCCAGAGAAATGGAGCCAAGAGATGGAGAGAATAAAGACATCTTCCAAGCCCCAACTTAAGCTGTCTAAAGCCACTTTCAACAATTCCCAGTGGGAAGAGCCAACAAATCCTTGTGATCAAGTCTAGATGACATAAATCCTGCTTGATACACCCTACCACAGACGTTTAAGATGATTCCAATTCTTGACGATCTACATGTCTCCCCACCTGAATATAAGCTCAATGAAGGGAGCTTCATTCATGCCTTTCAGCTCACTGGTATAGACAACGTACATCATAGAGATCACTGAACCCCTGTAAACTCTGTCGTGAATGTATAAGTAGTCTCCGAATCTCCAGTCTTGACCCTTTCCCTCTGCTCCCTCACTCTAATCCATCCTCTGTGGTGCCTGACCAGGTGGTCTTTGAAAGGAACACGTGAAGATAGCAGGTTCCTGCTGAAAGACGCCGCCCCCTTCAGGATGAAGCAGGGGGCACACCTATCATTCAGCTTCATTGCAGGTCACCCTTCCACCAACACTGCTCTTCCACAAGACCTTCTGGGGGTTCCCAAAGCCATGCTTTCCCGTCTTATCTTATGCTGACATCTGTCTGGCACATCTATCACTTCCTCCTCCCTTTAAGTCCCGGCACCCATCACCTTCCAGTTGAGGGATTCCCCCTTCCTCTCAGATCATGAAGAGTTAGAGCCCCACCACACACCACCATCTGCCCTGACAGACTGCAGGCTCTCTGAGGACTGAGGCATGTTTAAGTGTCTGTGAATTCCCAGAGTCCAGTAGAAATACAGCAAATATGTTTTGAGTGCATGATTAAGCCAATGAGGAATGCTTAATTAGCTGATGAGATTGATTTGTAGGTAGATCTATATTACAAGGCAGCAGTGGCTATGCCTAAACTACTTCTACCATCACGCCCTTTACACAAAGGCCCCAAAACCAAAGCCTGTTTTTTAAGGCAGCTCATCACTCTATCCCAGAACCTAGCTCAGGTCTGGTATAAGCGATCAATAAATATTTATTGAACTGATAAATCAACAAAAAGTTGATGTTGGGAAGAAGGGACAAATTAGTAATATAAACTTTTAAAATCCTAACAACACAGTGTTTTTAAAATACATTTTTATTGATTTCAGAGAGGAAGGGAGAGGGAGAGAGAGATAGAAACATCAATGATGAGAGAGAATCACTGATTGGCAGCCTCTGCCATGCCCCCCCCCCCACTGGGGATGGAGCCTGCAACCTGGGCATGTGCCCTGACTGGAATAGAACCATGACCTCCTGGTTCATAGGTCGATGCTTAACCACTGAACAACACAGGCTAGGCACATCACAGGTTTTTAAATATCTTCACTCATTTAACATCAGAACATTTATTGAGCACGTACTATGAACCAGGCAACAACTTAGAAGCTGATGATATACCAGTGAACTGACAAGCATAAATGAAGCTCCCTTCATTGAGCTTATATTCAGGTGGGGAGACAGGTAGTAAGTAAATAGTGTTATAGATAAAAAAAGAAATAAACACAATTGGTTTGGTGATCAATACTGAACTCTAGCTAATGGTATCATGCTAAAACATCTAAGGATTAAGTGTTCTTTTATGCATAATAAAGGTGAACTGATAGATGGAGAGAACTGATGGATATTCATGGATTGATATGTCATAGAATAAAGCAAACTTTTAATTGTAGAGTCTAGGTGGTGGGTTTCTACTGTACATTTCTCTCACCTTTTTCATATATTTGAAAAATGTTGTTAAAACAAAGGAAGACTATTGTCTGCCATCATATTCACATTGTTGATTCTAATTTCTATGATAATGAAACTGGCATGATATAAAAAACTTTATTGAAAAATAAAGATACATCACACAAGAAGTAATCTGGTCTTTAAAACTGTATACAGACAGAATCCCAGCAACAACACAGAGCAGGTAACTATTAAGGAACCAGCTCTGGATAGTTGACCTCTCCAAATCACTTTTAAGTGCGATAGAGATGCCATATAGCCTCAGAGGCCAACCCCAGAACACTGCCACCCAGAGGCTGAGCCACAAACTGACTCTTTGCTAAACACAAAATAAGGCATCTGGGAAACATATACGGCCTGCTTTAAAATAAGGACTGTGGTTTACAACACAGAGGAACAGTGTATTGCAGGGAAACTCAACACTCTCCTGAATACCTGGCAGGACTAAAGGCGAGCCAGACTGAAGAACAGAAGAACCGAAGGACCTTCACTACTGCAATTTTTTTTTTCTTTTTTCACCTTTTAACTAAGAAGCCAATCTTTTCTTCCTTTTTTTTTCTTTCTTTCTTCTTCTTTTTCCATCACCTGATTTTACCCTTTTAATTACTACCTTCTTATTTTTAACCAGTATTATTACTGCTACCATTTTACCAAAGTGCCATTTTATTTTCTTTTTATTTTATTTTGGGATTAGTGTTCTCCATTCTATTTTCATCGTTATATTATTGGTTGTTTCTAGTTTGCATCCATCTCCAGGGAGCTGTTGCTGGAATTTGTTGGGATTAGCGGCGGTTCTATAGGAGTATTCTCCTCATATAAAAACTCTCTTCCCCTCTTCCACTTCATTCTCTCTTTTTGCTCTTTTTTTTCTTTTCTTTTCTCGCTTTTATTTCCCCCCTCCTTTTTCCCAATTTCATTTTTGCACTCCTTTTTTTGGTCCCTACTTTTCTTTTCTTTTTTCTCTTTTATCTTCCTTCTTCCTTATCCCCCAATTCTCTTAATTCGGGCGGTCACCTTTATTTGGGGTTATTAATATCGTGAATATATTTGTGTTTAGTGCCTGGTACATGGTGCCTTGTTGTGTTGTATTTTGTGCCTTTAAATCAATGCAGCAGATCCAAGCCACAGCAGCCTCCTGAGCACCACACCCTCTGCTGAGGAACAGCAGCTGTACGTGAAACCTCCCCCCACCAGCCAGAAGAGCCACCACAGCTGTGAACAGCACCCACCAGAGGAGCTGCTGCCAACTGAAGAGCAACCACAGACCAAGGAGTCACTGCCACCCAGGGATCAGCCACTGAACGACTCAACATCTAGATATGTCAGTGAGATCAAATATGGGTAGACAAAGAAACCCCCAAAGGAAAGAGAAGGAGGACTCTCCAGAAAAGCAGCTAAGTAATACAGAGGCATGCAACATGACAGAAAAAGAATTCAGAATAAGGGTCCTAGAGTGCATAAACCGGATGGAGGAAAAAATCGACAACCTCTGCAAGAAGCAAGAAGAAACAGATGAAAAAATCGATAACATATGGAAGAAGCTAGAAGAAACAGATGAAAAAATCAACAACTTAAGTAAGACCCAAGAAGAAATGAAGAGTGATACAGCTGCAGTGAAAAACACCATTGAAAGTATCAACAGTAGACTAGGAGAAGCGGAGGACCAAATTAGTGAATTAGAAGACAAGGAAGCAAAACACACCCAAAATGTACTGCAATTGGAGAAAAAAATTAAAAGACAGGAGGAGAGCCTAAGGGAGCTTTGGGACAACATGAAACGAAACAACATACGAATAATAGGGGTACCAGAACAGCAGAAAGATGAACAAGGATTAGAAAACCTATTCGAAGAAATAATATCAGAAAACTTCCCTGAGATGGGGAAGAAAAAAGTCACACAAGCCCAGAGAGTCCCAAACAAGGTGAACCCGAAAAGACCCACACCAAGACACATCATAATTACCATGGCAAATGTTCAGGACAAAGAGAGAATCTTACAGGCTGTAAGAGAGAGACGGAAAGTGACATACAAGGGATCTCCCATTAGATTATCAAATGATTTCTCAACAGAAACACATCAGGCCAGAAAAGAATGGACGGAAATTTACAAAGTGATGCAAAGCAAAGGACTGAATCCAAGAATACTCTATCCAGCAAGGCTATCATTCAAACTTGAAGGGGAAATAAGAAGCTTCACAGACAAAAAAAGGCTAAGGGAGTTTATCACCACCAAGCCAGCAATGCAAGGAATGCTAAAGGGACTGGTATAAAAAGAAGAAATAAAAAGCTCAGAAAGAAAACAGCCACACCAAAAAAGAAATGGCTACAAACAAGTACCTTTCAATAATAACTTTAAACGTAAACGGACTAAATGCTCCAAACAAAAGACACCGAGTGGCTGAATGGATAAAAAAACATGACCCATACATCTGCTGTCTACAAGAAACCCACCTCATTAGAAGGGACTCACACAGACTGAAAGTGTAAGGATGGAAAAATATCTTTCAGGCAAATGGAAAGGAAAAGAAAGCTGGGGTAGCAATACTTATATCGGACACAATAGACCTCAAAGTGAAGGCCATAACAAGAGATAAGGAAGGCCACTTCATAATACTAAAGGGATCAATACAACAAGAAGATATAACCCTGGTAAACATATATGCACCCAATGCAGGAGCACCCAAATTCATAAAAAAAACTCCTGGAAGATATCAAAGGAGAGATCAACAACAATACAATCATAGTAGGGGACTTTAATACACCACTGACAGCACTGGATAAGCCCTCTAGACAAACAATCAGCAAAGATACAGCAATCCTAAATGACTCACTAGATCAGATGGACTTAATAGACATCTTCAGAACACTTCACCCCAAAGCCATGGAATATACATTCTACTCAAATGCTCATAAGACATATTCAAAAATAGACCATATATTGGGTCACAAGCAAAGTATCCCCAAATTCAAGAAGATTGAAATCATAAAAAGCATCTTCGCAGACCACGATGGCATAATATTAGAAATAAACTACAACAAAAACAACCCAAAATACTCAAACACCTGGAAGCTGAATAGCATGCTATTAAATATTGATTGGGTTACCAATGAGATCAAAGAAGAAATTAAAAACATCCTGGAAACTAATGACAATGAAAACACAACAATCCAAAACCTATGGGACACAATGAAAGCAGTCCTGAGAGGGAAGTTTATAGCTCTACAGGCCTATCTCAAAAAACAAGAAAAAATGGTAGTAAATCAGCTAACGCTACAACTCAAAGGATTAGAAAGAGAGCAACAAGAAAACCCCAGAGTGAGCAGAAGGAAGGAGATAATAAAGATTAGAGCAGAAATAAATGACATAGAGACCAAAAAAACAATACAGAAAATCAGTGAAACCAAGAGCTGGTTCTTTGAAAGGATAAACAAGATTGACAAACCTCTAGCCAGACTCACCAAGAAGCAAAGAGAGAGGACCCAAATAAACAAAATCAGAAACGATAGAGGCGAAATAACAACAGACCCCACAGAAATACAAATGATTGTTAAAAAATACTATGGACAGCTCTACTCCAACAAACTAGACCACCTGGAGGAAATGGACAAATTCCTAGAAAAATACAACATTCCAAAACTCAATCAGGAAGAATCTAAAAATCTCAACAGGCCAATAACTATGGAAGAAATTGAAGCAGTCATCAAAAAGCTTCCATCAAACAAAAGCCCAGGACCAGACGGCTTCACAGGGGAGTTTTACCAAACATTCAAGGAAGAACTAAAACCTATCCTCCTCAGACTACTACAAAAAATCCAAGAGGAAAGAACACTTCCAAGCTCATTCTATGAAGCCAGCATCACCCTAATACCAAAACCAGGTAAAGACAACACAATGAAAGAGAATTACAGGCCAATATCCCTCATGAACATAGATGCCAAAATCCTCAACAAAATCTTAGCAAATCGGATCCAGCAGTACATCAGAAAGATCATACACCATGACAAAGTAGGATTTATCCCAGGGATGCAAGGATGGTACAATATCCGCAAATCAATAAATGTGATACATCACATAAACAAATTGAAAGAAAAAAACCACATAGTCATATCAATTGATGCAGAAAAAGAATTTGACAAAATTCAACACCCATTTTTGATAAAAACTCTCAGTAAGGCGGGAGTAGAAGGATCATACCTCAACATAATAAAAGCCATATATGACAGGCCCACAGGCAGCATCATACTCAATGGACAAAAACTAACACCATTTCCCCTAAGAACAGGAACAAGACAGGGATGCCCCCTCTCACCACTCCTGTTCAACATAGTACTGGAAGTGTTAGCCATTGCAATTCGGCAAGAAGAAGAAATAAAAGGCATCCAAATTGGAAAAGAGGAAGTAAAACTGTCTTTATTTGCAGACGACATGATATTATACATACAAAACCCTAGAGACTCCATCAAAAAGCTACTAGACTTAATACATGAATTTGGCAATGTAGCAGGATACAAAATTAACCCCAAGAAATCTGAGGCATTTCTATACACCAATAGTGAACTTTCAGAAAGAGAGATTATAAAAACAACCCCGTTTACCATCGCACCAAAAAAATTAAGCTACCTAGGAATAAACTTAACTAAAGAGGTAAAAGATCTCTACTCAGAAAACTACAGGACGTTGAAAAAAGATATAGAGGAAGACATAAACAGATGGAAGAACATACCGTGTTCATGGATTGGTAGAATCAACATCATTAAAATGTCCATACTACCCAAAGCAATCTATAAATTCAATGCACTTCCCATTAAAATACCAACGGCATACTTCATAGATCTAGAACGAACTCTCCAAAAATTCATTTGGAATAAAAAAAGACCCCGAATAGCTGCAGCAATCCTGAAAAAGAACAAAGTAGGTGGGATCTCAATACCAGATATCAAGATGTATTACAAAGCCACTGTTCTCAAAACTGCCTGGTACTGGCACAAGAATAGGCATATAGATCAATGGAATAGAATAGAGAGCCCAGAAATCGGCCCGAACCAATATGCTCAATTAATATTTGACAAAGGAGGCAAGAACATACAATGGAGCCAAGATAGTCTCTTCAATAAATGGTGTTGGGAAAATTGGACGGATATATGCAAGAAAATGAAACTAGACCACCAACTTACACCATACACAAAAATAAACTCAAAATGGATAAAGGACTTAAATGTACGACAGGAAACCATAAAAATTCTAGAAGAATCCAAAGGCAACAAAATCTCAGACATATGCCGAAGCAATTTCTTCACTGATATAGCTCCTAGGGCACTTGAAACTAAAGAGAAAATGAACAAATGGGACTACATCAAAATAAAAAGCTTCTGCACAGCAAAAGAAACCATCAACAAAACAACGAGAAAACCCACTGTGTGGGAAAACATATTTGCCAATGTCATATCTGATAAGGGCCTAATCTCCAAAATTTATAGGGAACTCATACAACTTAACAAAAGGAAGATAAACAATCCAATAAAAAAATGGGCAAAGGACCTAAATAGACACCTTTCAAAAGAGGACATTCAGAAAGCCAAGAGACATATGAAAACATGCTCAAAGTCACTAATCATCCGAGAGATGCAAATCAAAACAACAATGAGGTACCATCTCACACCTGTCAGACTGGCTATCATCAACAAATCAACAAACGACAAGTGCTGGAGAGGATGTGGAGAAAAAGGAACACTTGTGCACTGCTGGTGGGAATGCAGACTGGTGCAGCCACTATGGAAGACAGTATGGAGTTTCCTCAAAAAACTGAAAATGGAACTCCCATTTGACCCTGTGATCCCACTTCTAGGAATATATCCCAAGAAACCAGAAACACCAATCAGAAAGGATATATGCACCTCTATGTTCATAGCAGCACAATTCACCATAGCTAAGATCTGGAAACAGTTTAGTGCCCATCAGTAGATGAATGGATTAGAAAACTGTGGTACATCTACACGATGGAATACTATGCTGCTCTAAAAAGGAAGGAACTCTTGCCATTTGCAACAGCATGGATGGAACTGGAGAGCATTATGCTAAGTGAAATAAGCCAGTCAATGAAGGAAAAATACCACATGATCTCACTCATTCATGGATAATAGAGACCATTATAAATTTTTGAACAATAATAGATACAGAGGCAGAGCTGCCTCAAACAGATTGTCAAACTGCAGCGGGAAGGCCGGGGAGGGTTGGGGGGCAGGAGGTAGGAGGGTAAGAGATCAACCAAAGGACTTGTATGCATGCACTGGGGGATAGGGGAGGCTAGGGGACTGTCTAGGGCCGGGGGGGGGGAGGGAATGGACACATATGTAATACCCTTTGTAATACTTTAAGCAATAAAATAAAAAAATAAAAATAAAACTGTATACAGACAGTGAGTGATGTTTGCTTTGAATTTTACCAAAACTAAATTTTTGGAAATGGTAGTGATACCAGGCTCTTTGAGAGACAGAAGGCTGGGGCATGGGCTGTGGAAACTATTATAAATAGCTGAGTTAAAAAGACAAGTGCCTGAACTGTTGGCAGAAGCACACTAGAGTAAAATTTTCAAGTGTCAAAAAACAATTTATGAGCAATGGACTCCTGTGAGAAGATCGCACGTGAAGAGACTTTGGCTGTAGAAGAAACTGCAAGCTGATCCTATTATTCACTGGTCTGCACAGCAGTGGGAGCCCTCCCGGCCCAAATTAAAGGCCAAAAGGGCAGTTTAAATCACAAACAGCCCTTTGCTTGTCACGGCCTAAAAAGAAAACCGTACATGGAAGCAACTGACCCTTAGCTGAAGCTAACAGATCTGCCCCTGCCGTGAAAGGGAAGGCTCGTTTCTAAAACACTTGCTTTTTGCCCAGCCAGCATGGCTCAGTGGTTGAGCACTGACCTATGAACCATGAGGTGGAGATTCAATTCCTGGTCAGGGCACAAACTTGGGTTGCGGGCTCGATCCCTGATGTGGGGCGTGCAGGAGGCAGCCGATCAATAATTCTCTCTCATCCTTGATGTTTCTTTCTCTCTCTCTCCCTCCCTCTTCCTCTCTGCAATCAATAAACTATATTTAAAAAATAAATAAAACTCTTGCTTTATCAGGCAAAAAATAAATAAAACTCTTTGTCAACAAGCCTCTACTTCAATCTGATCCTGCATATACATGTGGCTGGAAGTTCAAGTCCTTGGAGAAAGAAGAGTTAGAATGTCAATGACAATCAATATGATCTGAACAACTCTTTAAACCTAACCACGTGCATGAGTTCTGTGGGGAGACAGAGAGAGCAACATGAACCTAGGTGCCTCACGAAGGTTCTGGAATATGAAATCTGTGCGACACTTCTTACCCTTCCCTATCTTCTTGCATGGACTAAAAACAGAATAGGCCTTAGCATTCAATTTAATTTAATTTAATTCAATCAATAAATATTTTCTGAATGCCTGCCATGTGCCAGGCATTCTTCAGCATGTTGGAATTTTAGAATGAAGAAAACAGACAAAACCTTTACTAACACATGCCTCAGATTATAGGGGAAAATAATAAACAAAAGTAAGCGCGACATAAATGCTGGCTGGTGAAATAATTATGGAGGAAAATAAAGCATTTACAATGGGGGAGTGAGTCAGAGTTAATCTCACTGAAGTGTCATTTGAATTAAAGACCTGTAGAAGGAGATAGGGAAGTCTAAGGAACAACTAAGAATGTTCTGGAAGACAGAACAATCAATGCAAAGGTCCTAGAGTAGGAGTGTGCCCGGGCTATCCAATAAACAGCAAGGCTAGAAAGTGGTGAGCAAAACGACACACAGTGAGAGATGAGGCCAGGCAGGTCGTGGGCTAGACCACACCAGGCCTTGAGGCCACTGGCATGACTTGTCTTTCCCTATGGCAGATCCCGTGGCACTGTGAGCACAGGGGTGTCATGATCTGACTTAAATTTTAATTCACTTCATTTTGTAGTTGGGTGTAATTGTTCTTTACTCATTAATTCCACAGATATTTATCACCAATGAGGTTACCACTTCAGGCACTGAATCATGCTCAAAGGCTCACAGACTGGGCTCTGGGCTGGAACACAGCTGCTATGAGAGCCTCAGAGAGGACAGCCCGGCTCAAGAGGGAAATCTTTCCTGGGGACGTGTGCCTCCCGAAGGATGAGCAGGCGAAGGGGAGTGAAGGAGACAGGCTTCCAGACAAGGGAGCAGCATATCTAACAGTCTGGCTGGCAGAGAGAACTTGGCACCTAAGAGCCAGGAGAAGGCAAGACAACACCTGAGCTGGGCAGGAGCTGGATGGTGCCGGAATCCTGACAAGGAGGTTCGGATCTAGGACCTGGTGTCCTCTTTAAAGACTCCGTGGTGTGTTCACTGGAGCAAAGAGAAGATGAGGCCAGACAAGTATGTCTCAATCTTTCTACCATGAGCATCGGGGAAGAATGACCTGGGCTGGGAAGTGCTGTGTTCAAATCCAGCTCTGCACTTACAATTCTGGGCAGATTACTTTAAACTTCTGGGGCTTAACTTGAATAACAGGGACTAAATGAGATTATGTATGTCAAGTATAGGCACAAAGCTGGTGGCCAGTAATGAATGACTTGGCCCCTCTCTCTCACCAAATCCTAATCCCAATTTGATGAACTGGCACAATTAGTTCTTCATCTGCAGCCTTTTAACAAAAAGGCCATGCACCCTTTCCCAACACTTCACCTAGAATCTCAAAGGTGAGAGAGTACCAGGAGTGCTAAAGGGGCATAAGTTGGAGAACTGGAAGGCTTTATTTTGCAGTCACCATGAAGGTCAAGAGTGAGGCATTCGCTCCCCTGCACTGCTTTCCTTTCCATGAATTTTGCCCAGGGAATGGGTTTTTGTCAGCTGTCTTAGTTTCTTCCCTCCTCCTCTGCATAACCTTCTGCTCTACCCTACACATCCCCCTTTCCATGAAATGGGATGACCAACCATCTGGTTTGCGTGGGACAGAGGATGTTCCCATGATGCAGCCATTCACCTTGAAAACTGGGATGAGTTGGTCATCCTTACTGTGAACCAACACTTTCACGCCGCCCCCCCGCCCCCCCACAGAAATGTGACAGAACAAACAGGATGTGCTTTGCCTCGATGTTGAGGTCCGCTCTGCCCCATTCAACAAAGCTGTGATGTCTAAAGTGGAGGTATGATAAAGCCTTATTTTGATCATATGCCTCCTGCCCCATAAGGAAGAAACCTGGAGAGCAGACACCTCAGCATCCCACATAGCCCAGCACACCGTGCATGGTCAGTACATACACTGAACAAGTGGTAAGAGCAACAACCCCAAAATATTCCAGTCCAAGTCTTCAATTCACTCCCACAATGAACAGCAAATGAATTAGGCTTGGTCACTTCTTAAGCCCTTGTTAAGGAACAACCTTGGGGAGATAGGGAAAGAAGGATGTTAAAAAAAGATGGACTGGAGATGAAGTGGAAAGACTAAATTAACAACTCCCAGGTCTCCAATCTCTTCACTCAACTTCATTACATCTCCGACTTTCCTGCTTCAAATTACCTCACAAACCGAAAAAAGCTGAATAGTCCCCAGCCTCGACTGTAACTACAGATTGCGAGCACCCAAAAGGCAAATTCTTTAGAGTCTTCATATTGTGAGTGACAGCTGAAATGTTGCAGGTACTCAAAAAATTAGTCCACTAAATAAACAGAAACCTACAGAGGCAGACACTACTAGAAATAAGAAAATGTTCTGTGATAGTGATATGAATAGTGAGGCTGTTAAGAAGACAGACTACTAAACATTATTCAAAGTTTTCCACTGTAGGATGTAAATATAGGCCTGAAATGAAACTTGCCTGAAACTAGGAATAAGGAGTTTAATCATCTCTGCTATTGCTACTTCCAGCCAGTCTCCAGAGGAAGAAGGAAAAACTTCATTAGGTGACTGTTTCACCACTGATGATGCTTTACGCAAGCCAGATGTGGCTGTGAGAGAGGGTGTCTGCAGGTAGATCATTAGAACTACCTGAATAGCGGACAACTCAAGCTAAAAGTCATCACCATGGGGTTTTATTTCTCTCCTCTAAACTGTATAGACAAATGCCTTCTCCATGGGCAGATTGCTTTCTTTCTGAAGTATAACATATCTTGCTTGGGACTGAGAAAACATAAAAGAGATTGTCTTTGGGAGTTAAGAGAAAGCAGCACACATAGCAGACTAAAGGCCACCGGCTAAAGTGATGCCTACATGTTTGGTCAAGACAAGTCCCTGGAAAGCTCAGGAAAAGCAACAATTAATTCTCAAAAGCATCTCCAAATAAATACAGATTAGGAGCTAGCGACTTGAACTATAAAACAGACCTAGAAATGATGGTTTTAAAAAATTATATAAGTGGAAGACAAGGAGATGCAAAATTTTAGTGTGTGTGTGTGTGTGTGTGTGTGTGTTAAACCAACGTAAAAGGTAATGCTTGCACTGGTATACGGGACACATTTTTGGTGGGGAGGGGCTTTCTCTGTTTCTGTAATAGAGTTATGTGTCTTTTTAAATTTCATTGGAAGATGGAGAAAGACATTTAAATAGACCCTTAAAAAAATTCCGCTCTCAGGGTGATTCGAAGGAGGCAGGAGTGGTGAGGAATCTGGGCGGCACCTTCCAGACCAGCAGGCCTCTGGGAGGCTCGGCCAGGACCTGGGGAGGCAGGTACGTGAGGGAAACAGGGGCAGGGGCCTGAAACACACGGGCAATACATGAGCATATTTGTACATCAATTATGTAATGATTACTATCAGCCCATAAGCTAAGCACCAGGAAACCTGCACTTCAGACCACTAGCACAGCCACATTTTCTCCAAAGGGCGAGGCAATCAAAGATTTTGTGGGAAAGACAGGGCTGGACTGGACTGGACCCCACCCCTTTGTCATGGGGGAGGGAAGAGCCCCTCTCCCAAAGATGCACCCAAGTTCTCCGAGGGCAGTTTTGGGAAGTAGGGTGCAGGCTTGCTGTTTGCTGCTGCAAATTCTTCAACTAACACATTGCAACATGATAAAACATCTCAAGCTGCTTCACTGCCCTCTTTCCTCCATTGAAGATAGCCTCATCCATGGGGAATTTTCCCACCAATTGTTACTTGATGGATTTAGCAGCCAGTGAGGATCTCGCCTCGCTCCATTATCTCATTAGCTGCTACACAATGCTGAGTTTCTAATTCCTGGGTCCTTTTGCATTTATTAGCTGTGATTTCTCCATGATTAACAACTTTCTCTCATCAACTATTTGACTGTCTTCAAATACAATTTGTCTTAGAAAATCAGGATCAAAGTGGAATTCTTTTCCCGTATTGTTCAGGGTAATGAAGATGTATCCTAGCAACGTGCAAAGGTGACCGATTGATTTTGTGGGTTTTTCTCATTTGAAGTATCATGGGCTCCTGGATCATTTGTCATTGGTCTGATTTCAATCCACTGCAGTGATTATTCATTTTGATATTCTGACTACCCTATCTCCGGCTCCTGTGTCCTCTGACCCCACCCCCGGTTGGCCTCAGCTCCCAGGATGTCCCCTCTTGCACTTTTCCTGCCTTAGTCCGGGAACCAACTACGTATCTAAGCAGGGGTTCCTTTTAGTGGGAAAGTGTTTAGGGAATACTAGTCTGAGTGCTAGTGAGTCATCCTTACTTTTGATCCTTTCAAAGTACAGAGCTGGGAAACATGGTCTTTTTAAAGAGAAAAATTTCATACTACTATTGATATTTCTTATTCAGGTTAGATATTATACACTCTTTACTTAAATTCTTTAAATAATTCCCCTTTCTTATATTCTGAAAATTTTGGCTCCTACAGTATACCCAGAATATTTTCAAAGAACAATATAAATGTTTCCCACTATAAATGTACAGTCCAAAGACTGTTTTGAAGTCACTTGAAATGAGTATTTTCTCTGCATGAGAGATTGACAGCACCTGATATATCACTAGGTTTGTTTTGTTTCAGTTATTAGTGAATACTTCCCTCTTTGATTTTTCTTTTTAGGTTATATAAAAACAGTAATGGTTCTAAAGTGGAAATAAGGTACATTAAGAGACATCTACTTTACACACCCCCCTCCAGTGATAGTCATTTGTATTAGCTTATTTATTACTCCTTTATTTCTTTTGAAAATACAAGCAAATTTATATACACTACTGTACTCACACATTTTCCTCCACACCCTTCTTATATACAAGGGAGAGCTCTGCACACAGCCCTGCACTTGGGTTTTTATCACTTAACTAGAGGCCCGATGCACGGAATTTGTGTAAGGGCCTTGGCTGTGGCGAGGACCTCTGCTGCAGCCCCCGCCCGCTGCTGCTGCCACCATGGCTGGGGGCCTCTACCACCACTGCCACGGCCCCTGCCCACCGCGGCTTTGTCCAGAAGGAAGGACATCTGGAAGGATGTCTGGTCTAATTAGCATATTATGCTTTTATTATTATAGATTATTATACATAGAGCCTAGACTGTGTCCACAGACCTTGTTATTCACTCAGTCCCCTATGGAAGCATTCAGGCTATTTCTAGTCTGTATTGCAAATAGTGCCCCAATAAACAGCCTTTGCACAGGCCTCTTTCTATTTCCCTTACCTACCTTTGGAATAGGTTCCTAGATAGGATCTCTTCAGTGCAAGGAAAGATGCACTGGCAGTTCTGCGAGGTGGTGACACCTACCCGCTCAGCATGAGGGTGAGAGCAGGCTGCTGTCCCTGGGCTTCGCCACTGGAATGGCTGGGCTAGCAAACCTTTGAACGTTGGCCAATCTGATATGTGGGACGTGGTATCTTGGTGCGGTTTGAAAACACATTTCTCTATTGTGAGTGAAGTTAACATATTTTCATATATTTGAGGTAATACATTTCATTTTCCTCTGAAACGGTAATAGCTTTTGCCCATTTTCATACTGGATTGTAGAATTTTTTTACTCATTATTTTTAGAAGTTCTTTATATATTAGGGATACTAGCCCTCTGCTAAATAATTTGCTTATGGCAGTGGTTCTCAACCTTCTGGCCCTTTAAATACAGTTCCTCATGATGTGGCCCAACCATAAAATTATTTTCGTTGCTACTTCATCACTGTAATGTTGCTACTGTTGTGAATCATAATGTAAATATCTGATATGCAGGATAGTCTTAGGCGACCCCTGTGGAAGGGTCGTTCAACCGCCAAAGGGGTTGCGACCCACAAGTTGAGAACCGCGGGCTTATGGTGTTATTGTTTTTGACATACACATTCTTTTTTTTTTTTTTAAGGGCTGTCTAATGTTTTCCCCTTGATTCCTGCTGAATGAGAGTCAATTAGGACACACATACTTCCCAGGGAACAGGAATTAATCTGTCTTCATTTCTAGTTACACTGTAAGCAGTGAATTTCTTTCATTTCAACCTGCACTGTGGAAATCCTCCATTTATGTACAACAAAATGTGTTTTTCAGGACTCTGAATTCCAACATTCTAAAAGAGAACTTTATAATACTTTCTGGAAAAGCTTATTCACACCCCCTGGGATTAGAAAAACTCCATCCGGTGGAGGGCATACATATCAATTCCAGCCACTTTAGACATAGGTAACATTTTTCCATTTGGCATTAACACAGGTTACTTCTTAGGCTATTTTGTATGACCTCATCCCAGCCCCTCAAAGTTACACATGCTTTATACCATACTGACCGGCCATCTGTCACCCAACAAGCCCTATATTTTTTTGTCCCCTAAACTGTGCTCCAGGAACAGTCACGTTTACCATGCACAGAACACGCTCTCACAGATCTCTCTGAGCTGATTTTAAAAGGAACTCGTCTCAATTCTCTCTTCTCATACCTTATACCCAGGGACTAGTCCCATGTGTCTGCTGCTACATGTAGACGACCTGAGAAAAGAGTCATCTTCAGCTGGCTGCAGAAGAGGGGGTGAGGCAACCATGCAGGAAGAGGCAGGGCAGGGGCAACAGATTCACATCTCAGATACACATTCTAGGTAGAAACCTCTGGATTAAAATGTTCTGATCGTATTGGAAAATGGGAATTTTCCACTCTGAGCGTGCAAATGAACTATCTTACTCAGGTGACCTTTTGTTTACGGAACTGAATGTCATCACCTGAATGTCATCACCGGGATCTACTGACTCAGACAACAAACCTGCTCTTTGCATGAACACTATCAAATCTGGCTTCACAGTATTCTGCTAATTTTAAATGAAATGAGGTAAACTGATAGTAGTAAGGAAGTGGGAGAAAAACCTGACCCACAGCGAGGGCCGGTTGGTGCATCATCTCTCAGTGTGTCCAGTACATCTCCTAAAATAACCACTGCTCTTGGCGACAATAACACCACGTGAACAAAAGAAGTGAGATTTCCTTTTGAGTCTGTGTTTAAGAAGTTGATAAAGTATGAAACAGTTTTAAAAAGTTCCATTTAGGTCCTGACCGGGTGGCTTAGTTGGTTAGAGGGTGATCCAAATATACCAAGGCTTCAGGTATGATCCCTGGTAGGAGCACATACAAAAATCAACCACTGAATGCATCAATAAGTGAACAACAACCAATGTTTCTCTCTCTCCCTTCCTCTGTCTGTCACTCAACAGTCAAAAATAAAATAAAATAACAGTTCCACTTTAAAAAGGCTAACAGTTTTCTTTGCAAAATTTGATGCGTAAGTAATTAAGGTTTGCTTATTTGGAAAATGTGTGGCCACAGAAGACCCCATTCCTTGTCTCTAATCAAGTGGACCCTACACAGCACCTGTGGGGCAGGCAACAGGTGTAGTGTCTGCCAACCCAAAGTGGACCCAAAGCCCTTTCCCTACGGTTTCTCATGATACGTCCTGTGGAAACATTTTTCTCCAGAACACTTCTAAGTGCTCACCTGGCCTTTGATAATAATTAAGAAAAAATTCCATTATTCCCAAGGCACATATTTCTACAACTCAGGGCCCTTGGGATCATAAGCTCAAATACATGCCATCTACTCTCTTTCCCCATTTGTCTATGGCAGCATTCTAAAAGGCAGGTGCGAGACAGGAATACTCACGGAACATGGTGTAAAACTGCTGCGGGTTCAGATTCCACTTTCCCCAGGGGGTCTTGTGGCCTTTGGACTGGGCGTAGCTGGCATGGTTAAACTCCGGCTCGGTGCCGAAAGAGTCCAGGACGCGCAGCATGCACCTGCAAGAAAAAGTGCTGTGGGTAAAACTGCAACCTTGACCCAAAGTTCCGGAAGTAAAAGCTCCAACCCCTCTTTTCAGGCACTGCCAGAAAGGGACAGATACTTTAATATATATATATATGTTTCAGAGAGGAAGGGAGAGGGAGAGAGAGAGATACAAACATCAACGATGAGAGAGAATCATTGATCGGCTGCCTCCTACATGCCCCCATTGGGGATCGAGCCCATAACCCGGGTATGTGCCCTTGATCGGAATCAAACCCGGGACCCTTCAGTCCACAGGCCGACGCTCTATCCACTGAGACAAATCAGTTTTTAGAATAGCCGTGTAACCAAGCATCTCCATATGTGACTTGGACCATCATGCAGCAGACACAATGTACTTCAGAGAATGACTCAAACACCCATGAAATAAAGTTCTCCGACGCACCCTGGCTGGTCGCTCAGTTGGTGGAAGCATCATCCCATACACCAAAACAGTGTGGGTTCCATCCCTGGTCGGGGTGCATACAGGAGGCAACTGGTTCATGTTTCTCTCTCACATTGATGTTTTGGTTTTTTTTCCTCTCTCTCTCTCAAATTAATACACATATCCTCCTCAGGTGAGGGTAAAAAAAGAGAGAGATGCGTAAATGTTCCCCAAAGCTGAACTGCAGAGTGCATGCTCACTGCTGTGTCCCAGCAGGCTGAGCAGCCAGTGGTGCCTAAGGACACTTGTTGAAGAAATAAAGAATTGCCATTTTTAGAGGCCACTATGTATACTTTGTGTCCCCCAAAATTTATGTGTTGAAATCCTAACCCGCAAAGGTGATGGTATTAGCAGATGGGGCTGTTGGGAGATGGTTAGGTCATGAGGGTGGAGCCCTCGTGAATAGGATTAGTGGCCTTATAAAGGAAACTCTGCATTGCTCCCTAGCCCCTTCCATCCTGTGAGAATTCAAGAAGTCTGAGACCTGGAAGACAGCCCTCATTTGGCCATGCTCGCACCCTGTCTTGGGCTCCCAGGTTCCTGAATGTGAGCAGTGAAGAATGCTTGCTGTGCACAAGCCCCCAGCCTGTGCTATTATCTTACAGCAGCTGCAACAGATGAAGATGGAGGTCTTATTCTGCTCAAAGCACATGGCATGCCTTATCTGTTTCAACATTTTCACCAATTAATTAGAGTATGTGATTTTAGGTAAAGCTTAGAATCTTGCTCAAAAGGCAATGGTGATTTTCATGTGTCTGATAGTAAGAGAATACGACTGCTTCCTCCCAGGGCCTGAAGTGAAACTGAAGATGCTTCATTTGGCTGTTCCACCAAAGCCTTCCAACAGGGCTGGCTGAATCCCATCTACAGCCTATTTCAGCAAGCCTTCAAGCTATGAATGATCTTCACATCTTTAGTTGAACAATAAACAGAATAGTTTGTGACATGTGAAAATTTTATAAAATTCCATTTTTAGCATTCAAAAATAAAGTTTTATTTTAATATAGCTACACCCAGTTGTTTGTACATTATTTGTGGCTGCTTTCACACAATAATAGTGGAGTGAGGAGAGATAGAGACCATCCGTCCAGAAAAGCCTAAAATATTTACTCTCTGGCCCCTTACAAGAAAAGCCTGCTGACCTCTGCTTTAGGGTGCACATGGAATGACCAATCAGAAGAAAAGAATCAATACTGAAGCAGAATGTATTGATTTTGGTTACATTTATTTCATTACTAATTCTCAAAACATAGATGTAAATTTAGCTCATAAATGACCTATAAAAATAGCAGTATTTTCTGTTGTTATGTATCAATACTGCTTCTGAATAGATCTTACTGGACCAACAAGCGTGAAAGTAAATAAAGATTAAAGCTCATATTTTAGAATCAGAGGATGGCAATGATTTTTAAGTATTTGATTCAGTTTCTTTCTTCTCTTTTCCATTTTCAAGAAGTTCATTCTTCCAAGTTTTTTAAAAAAAATCCTCACCTGAGGATATGTTTATTGATTTTAGAGAGAGGAAGGGAGGGAGAGGGCAAGGGAGAGGGAGAGGGACAGGGAGAGGGGGAGGGAGAGGGAGTGGGAGAGGGAGAGAAACATCCATGTGTGAGAGTAGTATCGATTGGTTGCCTCTTGTATGTGCCCCGACCAGGGATTCATCCCGCACCCTAGGTATGTACCCTGACGGGGAATTGAACCTGTGACCTTTTGGTGCATGAGATGACACTTCAACAAACAGCCACCCAACCAAAGCCCAACTTTTCATTTTTACATCAATGTATGATTCAGGAAAAAAAGTGCAACTATCAGATTGGTTGTTCCAGGAAGAGCAAAGTAAATTGCCATTTTGGTGAGATGATGTTCTCATCAGAGATCAGCATCACCAGTCTAGACAAGGAAGAAAAGAGAAGGAAAAGAATAGGCAGGTAGAGGAGGGCGGGCCGTGACCAGGTGGGAAATACAAGCTGACCACAGAAAGCACCTCCTTGCCTGGATTCCTGTGTGACTCAAGGAACAGGCCATCATCACAGTGACCACTGCCACAACAGGCACAAGAACGTGTTACCAGCCTGGCAGACAAGAGGCAGACAGAAATGGATGTCCACACTCCAGGAAAAAGGTAGGGATGCAAGGAACTGATCCACGCCTGTTTTTCCTGCTCTTTGAGCAGCTCTCTTATTTATAAAACATTCCCAAGTCTTAACTTACACTCTTCCTTTTAAAATAAAGATGCAAAAGGCACTTATTGGAGCCAGTATGTTTTCTTCTGAGGAAGAGGGCAGTGCTGGGACAGAGGGATGATGTGGCAGCTCTGGGGAGGTTGCTGCGAGAGAGGGAGGGACACACACCACTAGGCGGGGCGGTGGAAGGTTGGCTGCCCAGGCACAGAGCTGGGATGCAGGGACCACAGCGCTCTGTGCCTGACCCCAGGGACAAACAGGCACTCTGTCCGAAGGGTCCTTTGCCTTGAAGCTTTGGCTGCTTCCGCTTATTTGCAATTGACTCAAATGGTCTACATTCCTCTCTGGCTCTGGCTTGTCATTCTATTTTTAACTTGGAGTTTTACTGGTGTTATTTTCATTTGGATAATTAAAATAAACTCTAATGAGTAGAGATGCCTGGCAGTCGCCTGATTCCTGGAAGCCTGGAGGTCAGAAAGTGCCTAGTGCTCGCTTCAGCAGCACATATCCTGAAATTGGAGCAATACAGAGAAGATTAGCATAGCCCCTGCACAAGGACAACACGCAAATTCATGAGGCATTCCATATTAAAAAAGAAAAAGAAGTGCCTAGATGTTCGCTTCTGATACTGGGCTTCTTCCCCATGGAAGGCTATAGGATGGATGGTACCGTGTCACAGGTACTTGTGATTCTACATCCTCATACTTGAAGCTTTGATTTAGGAAATGCCTATTGTTTTTAGCTTATCTGGGTTTGTTTTATAACCAGAGGCCGGAGACTGATCTCTGTCTGTGACTGAGGAGGCTAACATTATAGCTTTCCTGGTCAATCACGTTCTGCATCTGTGTTGGAATTGTGTGAGTTAATATTGACACCCTTCCTCTAATGCCTTTTGTGTGTATGTAGCACCAGAAACAGACTAATGGCTTCAAAAGATATTAGCCTCGCTGCCGAGCAGCTGGCCTCCTCGAGCAGGGTTCCCTGCAGCCATGCCAAATGCTCCTGGATACTCTCTCTGCTCTAAGCCACGCTATTATGGGATGGATGCTCATAACCTTCATGCAGGGACCTACTTTCTAATGTGGAGCTCGATGCAAAACATGCTATAAATTAGACTATGTGCATCTCGCTGTCGGGTGTGTTCTCAGGGCTGTGAAGGAAGACTGTTCTGGTTTTAGATTTGATTTGCATGAGTTTTGCGGTACCCAGCAGTGTACTAGTTGCATATAGGAAATATTTAACTGAGTTTCCTGGGTCCTTACATAAATTTGACAGAATTTTCAAAGATCAGTATTTCCCAAGATCAATACAAATCAAGGGTTTGCCCCTAAATGAAAAATCAGAAGATAACTGTACACTGAATAGAAGTCATATCATCTGCCATCGACCAAGATGAATACAGATGGCTCTGACAAGTTTGATCTTCAAAAGGGGAAGGAATGGGCGGGAAACTCTTTAGAGGACCTGCTCGGCCTTCTGGTGAAACCTGAGCGCCATCACACCACAGACAGCAGGGCTGGTGACTAAGTGACATCCTGCCAACAGCACTAACATGTGATTTACTAAAGGATGGACAGACATTACCCTCTGCCATAAACCCCCTGCCATGCGTCCTGTCATCCAACAAGAACCAAATACCAATCAGCGGTGGCCTTTTTAATAATGGAATCATCCTTTTTAATTGAACTGAATACTACCACTGAGAATGGTATTATTCCCATCCAAACAGCCCTCCTTAATGGTGAGGATATGTGAGGCCAGGGATCCCCGTGATGCCCACTCCAGTTGCACATTTATCAGGTGCCTGTCATTTGCAAAATGCCAGGGCACAACAGCACTGCCTTCTTTCTTTTATTTTTAATGTGGTAACTAAAAAGAAAAAAAAAAAGTGTGTTTACTTACATGGCTCATTAACCAAGAAAAGAGATGGTTATTTCCATGTAACAGAGAACAAATGTGATGGCCTGGGATTCATGAAGATTTCAACAAAACGCAAACCCCAAACCAGGAAAAACCTGATACAAAGGTAGAGAGCGACCCAGGCCCAAACCAAATTTTTATTTTGCTATTTTATGAGTCTACATTCAAAGGCAATGAGAGCACAGGGTCTTTCTCAATCAGTCCCTCTCCTCTGCCCATGAACATGTCTCTGCCCAGTGAGAAAATCATTGCTACCACGAGGAAATTTCACAGCAACAGTGCCTTCTTCCCCTCTGTGTTCCTGAGAAGAATCTTAATATTTTAAATTTTCATTTCTTTCAATTCTAAAGGACTTCCAGTCTGACATAACCTTGGAGATGAAAGCTAATGATATTAAACTATAAACTAACCGGAATTAAAGAAGTGATTGATGTATTGGTTAAGTTAAAAGAACACATGAAAACATCTCTTTACCGAATATCAACAGAAAAGGAACACATGGTGGGGGGCAGCGGTTCCAAGTCGTTCTAACTGAAAGACTCTCAGAGTGTTCTCTTAGGAAGCTGGTTTAAACAAGTCAACATTTACTATCACTGATAAAGTTTGTGCTAACTTCATGATTTTTACCCAAATTGACGAAACACGGACATTAGAGAATGGATATAATGCTTATTTAAATGTATTCACCTTTTAAAATTTATTGGAAACTTTTAGAGACCTTAAGTAAAAGCCAGTATCAACTGCAATAAATGGAAGACAACAAAAAAGCATGTTATTGTTCTTTAATAAGTATTAAACTCAAAGTGAAAGAGAGAAACACTGATGCAAGAAAGAAACATCGATCAGTGGCCTCATGCAGGCACCCCAACCAGAGATCAAACACACAACCTGGGGATGTGCCCTGACCAGAAATCGAACCCGCAACCTTTCGGTGTACAGGACAATGCTCCAACCAACTGAGTCACACTGGCAAGGGCACAGGTTCTCACACTTTGTTAAAAATGCATGCAAGTGTTAAGAGTAGTGTTGGAGCCCTGCCGGTGTGGCTCAGTGGTTGAGCGTAGTCACCATGCTCCATAAGGTCACCAGTTCAATTCCTGGTCAGGGCACATGCCAAGGTTGCAGGCATGCAACCAGTAGGGGGCATGCAGGAGGCAGGCAATGGATGTTTCTCTCTCACTGATGTTTCTATCTCTTTCTCCCTCCCCCTCTCCCTTCCTCACTAACAATCAATAAAAACATATATTTTTTTAAAAAAGTAGTGTTGGAGAAATAGTAGCACCAAACTAAGCCTTTTTTCAGAGAGATTGAAAGAAAACTGAAAAATTAATAAACTTCATTATCTATTTCAATGTCATCTAGTGTTATGCTGTGTATCATGTAAAAGCGTTTCAAATACTAACTCGTGGCCCCAGCCCCACACCAGGTAACCCTGAGCTCATCCACTAAACCAGCGGTCGCCAACTGGTGGTCTGTGGACCACTGGTGGTCCGTGAGGTCCGAAAGGTTGGCGACCGCTGGTTTAAGAAAACCTTTGGAGCAGCAGTCGCCAACCGGTGGTCCGTGGATCACTGGCGGTCTGTGAGGTCCGCAAGGTTGGCAACTGCTGCATTAAATGATAAAGACTGCCACAGGGCAGCACACACACGTGGGGCATCCCAAGCACGAGGCAGATCTTAAAAAGTGCAAGACCCGGGCATTCAGGTATTCCCAGGCTTTCTCTTCCAAGAATGACAAGAATACTGATGGGGGAAAAGCAGAGAGAATGAGTCATTATCTCAAACCTAAGAAACACAAGTAATGACTCTGTCCTAATTTTATCGAAATTGCTATGTGATTAAACAGATGAGATTGTTGTGGGCATACTGAGAGAGGAATGCTAAGTATTAGGGATGGTAAAAAGGAGGCTGGATACTTGTTTTCTATTCTTAACATAAATCAATGAAAATAATGAATAGCCCTTGAAAGTAAGAAGTCACTGTGGAGAATCTGAATTTCAATTAGGAAAGGGAAACATTCTCCACACGGTTCAAAAGATATTTGATGCGCTTCTTTCTACTTACAACCATTCAACCCTTGTTTAAAAATAAATAAAAAGCTCTGCAAACCTAAGAACAGCATGCGGCACTTACTGGTAATGAACCCAGGATGGTCCGAGAGTTTTCTTGAATTGAGCGAGTCCCACAATATCAATATAAATGAGCTCAACGATTCTGTCTCCTACGGTGGGGCAGCCAGATCGGTTTCCTACAACCTTCTTCATTATTCTAGAGAAAGGGCAGAAGAGAGAAAACAAAACAAAACAATTTACTTCAAGGTATGATACTTAACTTTAATAGGCAAATGCACATCCAACAATCCTTACCAGGAGAATGGCATGGCTCATCCCCATCCACTGCTCATCTGAATTCTGCCCACCCCCCAGGGCCCATCCAGAGCCCCGACCTGGACTCTTGCAAAAGCAAATGGTGCACAGACACAACCTTCGAAGCCCAGGAAGATACAGGTCGGAGTGTGGCCCATCCAGCAGCTTAGAGACTTTAGACCAGTTACTTAACCTCAGAATCTTTCCTTATTCTCAAACAAGCAAACAGAACCACCACAAAACCAGATTGTATAGCGACCTCTCAGGGTTCTTTTGTGGTTAAACGAGGTACTGAACGGAAAGTGCCCAATGTACGCTACATACTCAGTGACTGTTCGTTTCTTACTATTCCAACGCTTACTGATCTATTTCTGAGAATAACATCTTTCTATACTGTCTTGTACTGCTTCCAAATTTTTTCTCTTATGTGAAAATGTTCCTCCTGACTAGACTGGCACTACGGTTTGCAATTCTGCATTACCCTTTGCCCACCCACCCATCCATACAAACCCACACTTGTACTTGGCGAGCCAACGTGCTTGTCACCTCTCACTTAGAAATGGGTCATCATTGAAACCTTTGATCCCTGCTACACCCCACAATGATCCTTCACCAAATTATGGCTGGACATCCTACTTCCAAGGACGGAAGCCTAAACAGGACTCTGACCTCTAGCTCCAAACTGCCACTGCCTCCAGCACCCTGTTCCCCAGCTCGGTGCCTGATACACAATTTCTTCCCAAGAATTCAAGTATTTCTTTTGTGAAGGGCCAGCTAGTAAATACTTTCATCCTTGAAGGCCACATTTTCTCCATGGCAACCACTCCGCTCTGCCACTGTAGGACGGAAGCGATCGGACCCTACAGAAACAGTAGGTGTAGCTCCCGTGAAACTTCACCCAAAGCAGGCAGGACTAGGCTTGGCCTGCTGAGCTGCTGCTTCTGACACCTGATCCACCTGTATTCAGTGGTTCCCAAACTTGTCTACACATTGGAATAACCTGAAGGCGTCAAGAGACACTTATGCCTGCGTCCTATTCCCAAAGGTTGTGAATTAATCTGAAATATGCTCGGGGCCTTGGGAGTCTAAAAAGGTCCTCAGGAGGTTCCAATGTCCAGGAATGTTTGGGAACCACTGCTCTATGTTATTGCCACAATTACCTTCTTAAATAAAATACATCTGTCCCTGTCACCAGTGCTTAAAGATCTTCGTTCCTCTTGACCACGAAACAAGGCCTTTGCCTGATAGACCCCCAATATGCCTTCCCTGACTTCCCTCGAAAGCACCATCCCTGGGGCTCCAACAGTGTTCCATTTGTTTACCCACCCACCCACTTACTCATCAGCTTCCTCATCCTTTCACTCATCTGCTCAGTAAATAGGAGTGCCCACTGTGTGGTAGGCACTTTTCTATGTGCTAAATAACATGAAGAACAATATTCATAGTTTCTTCACTTCCCGTGCTTACATTCTAGCATCCGCACCTCAATTAGAACTAATCACATTGTAATTAGTGTAATTATTATGTAATGCATTAATTATAATTAGCAAATGACTGGCATCTCCATGAACACATGCTGGCCATCTCTGCTGACCCCTTACCAAGATCCAGTCCACAGAATGCACTAGAGGAACGAGTGCTAACTGCATGAAGGCATCCACCTCGCAGGTTGGTGCCCAGTGTGCTCTACCATAAGCAGGAGGGAGGCACCAGAAGGCAGCGTGCGGAAGGGGCAGAAGGTGATTAAGGGTTCAGAAGACTTTGGGTTTATCTGCAAGGCAGTACAGCCGCAGAAAGCATAGGCTCCGAGGCCAGACACAGAGCTCCAGTCCTGGCTCTCCCACACATTCTCCATGGGACCCCAAACAACCCATCTGTAGTTGGAATCTCAGTGTCCTCACCTTTCAAATGCATAAAGCAATAGCACCTACTTCCAGGTTTGTGCTAAGGACTAAATAAGATGAAAACATGTAAAATGCTTAGCACCTGATGCTGTTAATAGTCATCATGGTTGTCATAACTGTTGAAACCATTGTAATTGAAGCCCTTACCCACAGTTTCAGAAAATGGAAGTCATTTAACAAAACAGTGATATTATCTTACTGACACTGCTTCCATCTCAACACTGGCACTGGTCAGGTGTGGGCCTTGGACCTAACAGCAAACAGTAAAGTAGGAGCCAGGTGAGATACATTCACTGAACATAGATGTTCATCCGACGCGTTTCCTCTGCTAACATTTGACATATCGCATCATGATGACTTGGCTGCCGGGTGGGAAAACCTCAGCGGGCAGTTATCTGAAAGGACTGAAGGGGCTCTAAGCGTTCCTGCTTCGCCAGCTGTGTCCGTCTAAAGGAGATTAAGAGCGGGCCAGCACTGCAAGCAAGTTTCACTGAAATGGAAAACCCAGGTAGAATTAACAGACTAAGAGCTGAACGCTGGCTAATTGAAAAAGGATTGGATCAGGGCTTTCAGGAAACTCATTCTCTCCAAATTAAATTATAAACAGGAACCTGCCCTGTTTCAAGATTTTGAAGCTTGATGTTGAGCAGGGAATGATATAAATTTCAGCAAGAGACAGGGAGTTAGGTAGGCCAATAATGTCTTGTGCTGCAGATGTTGGAAGCACCTGCAATAGCAACGAATAAGCCCTGGGTTTGAATTTTCCGGCATTCATTTGTGAAGCCTCTGGAGCCTGCAGCTACAATGAAAACATATTATCCTTTCACAGTGTATCTATTTAGCTCCTGAAAATAATCTTCTTATCTCCTGCTTAGTGAATTATCACTTTCATTTTCCTCCACAAGAAATTACACAGTAATAGAGGGCTTTAAGAGTTTACAATTTCTTTTTTTGTATTCTGACTTTAAAATTGAAAAGTAATCTCCTTACTCCTTGAGCTCAGCCAGCGAAGCTGAAATCCTAATGTCATGGCCCAGTAAGTACAGCGATGTAATTAAATCACTCCACTGCACTAATTCACCAAGCGGGCCGCCGCTGAACGCTGTCTCCGCAATCTTGAACCCAGACTCCTTCGTCAGGAGGCCCAGGTGGACCAGGACCTGGGAAAACAAAGAAGAGGCAAACGCTGATTCCACCAAAACAAGCACAACTCCACAGTAACACACGAAAAAGCGAGCAACCAATGTTAACACCACGTTATGTTCAATGAAATCTCAACGTGGGGTAAGCAGTTTTTCAAAAAAGTAAAAAGAAAGGAGGAAAATGATTTTTCATTGTTGTTTTAGAGAAACAACGATCCTTGGGGCAACTATGAGGATGAGGTACAGACAGGTAATCCTTCTTTTAAAAAGAAGGATGTATTTGAAAAGTCAAAAGTAAAGGAGGGTAAGGACAATAAGATGTCTTTTAACAGTATGGGGCTTTTCCTCACAGCTAGAATATTTTATGCTTTTAACATGGAAAATGCCAAACACATACGAAGGCAGCCCTGACAATAAAGTTAATTCCCATGTGCTCATCATGTAACTCTAATCATCATTAACTCATGATAAACCTTATTTAATGTATAGCCTAATTTTTTCCCAAACCCTCTAGCTTATCTTGAAGTAAAGTCCAGACCTCATTTTTTCCTCTATAAATGTTTTGAACTATAAAAAAACCAAACCTTCACTTAAAAAAACATAACATCACTAACACCCCAGAACAGCTATTAATTCTTTAATATTATCCAGTTCCCAGTCGGTTCTTACACCTCCTCAGTGTCCCTCATGTTTTCAAGTGTAGATGTTCTAGTCAGAAGTCAAAAAAACGGTAATTGCCTCATGCATTTCTTAGCCGTCTTTAACAGGTTAAGCTCCCAACCTGTTTTGTCTTCCAGACAGAAAGTATAGTGTTTGTCACCAGTGACTGATTGTGCGCTTAACATGTTAACCTGAAGTAGTGCCCCATCAGCCTTTGGGGAAAGAGGGGCTTGTCATTTATTTGTCAAAAAGACTGGGTTGTATTTCCAGTAGTCTCTCTCACACTCTGGGTTTTGCTGACTGTATTTGTGGAAAATTAGTAACTAGATCGACAGACAGGATTAAATCCATATTTAGTTTTTCTAGCAACACTACTTCATAGGTGGTGCATCTACTTCCTTCCAGGGGTGGGAACGTCTGTTTTGTGATGTTAGCAGCTACTGATGATCATTCATCCACGAGGGGTGGCAGAATGGTGATACTGGCTCATTCCTTCTGCACTTATTAGTGGTAATGCTTCTGTAAGAGAAACTATCGCATATCAACCAACTACTTGGGTGCCCTAAAATACAGCTTACATAAAAAAAAGCCTGGTAAATACTTCAGTCTTCCCCTTTATTTAGCAGTCTTAAAAAAATTGTTCTTTAGTTTCTCTAACAATGACCAAAGAGAACTTACACACACACACACACACACACACAGGCACGCATTATTGTAAAAGTATGGCTATAAGTTTATTTGCTGTGTTTTAATAATTGTAGTTGTTATTCTGATTATCACATTGTCTCATCTTGGCCAACAGGAAGCTATTCAGTTGGCTTCTAAGTTCTTTTACGCAGTCCTGGTCTTTGACAGTTTACTTTCTGATAAGACAGGGTGTTTCAACCTTATCGTGTACAACTCCTGCCGTAGACCTTAATCAGCCAGTTTTCTAAGAAGCTCTGACACCATTCAGTGGGAATGGTATTTAAAGATCAAAGGCCAGCGGTAAGCACACTCTCGATCGTCACTTCCCGTAGGCCTTTTAGTGGGAACAGCTAGAAAATTTATTTTTTCTTGAGGATAAAACTAATCATGAGTTCATACTGGTTTTTCCAATTCAAACTCAGGATTACAGTATCTTTACATAAGATTATCCACCTGACATCTGTTATTTCCTCTCCCCTACACTGCAAACCCCACTTCTCAAGGACACTCACATAATTACTTGCCTTATTCCAATACACACAATTGATTCAGAGTGAGAATATCAACACCACCACCTCCTACATGATTAAAAAAAATTGTGGAAAGACATTTTTGCAATTTTTTTTTGTCCTTTGTGATATCCCATGAGAAGCGTTCAACTTACCGTGTTCAAGTCAACAAGAATAGTCCATCTCTATACATTTGTAGTAAAACTGGACAAGCAATGAGTTCATTTGTTTTATATTCATTCAAGTACTGCTACTTATTGCTAATTAAACTTTTACACTTATGTAAAACTAGAGGCCCAGTGCACGAAAATTCATGCACTCGGCAGGGGGGGTCCCCTCAGCCCAGCCTGCACCCTCTCGCAGCCTGGGAGCCCTCAGGGTATGTCTGACTGATGGCTTAGGCCCACTACCCGAGTCGCATTCTGGCCTCCCTCTGCAGGAGGCGACTAGTGGGCTGATGGAGGGACGGCACCAGCCAGTCTCGTGTCCCCCTCCCTCAATCACCCCTCTGCCACCACTGGTTGCCGCTGCCCCCTGATCACTGTCCCCTCTCTCTGCCCACTGGCACCCACTTTGGCTGGCCTGGTGCCGCCCCCTCGCCGTCCCTGCCTGCTCCTGCGAACCTGTTGATTTGCATGTTAGGCTTTTATTATAGGACTAGTGGCCCAGTGCACAAAATTCATGCATGGAGGGGTGTGTCACTCAGTCTGGCCTGCACCCTCTCCAATCTGGGACCCCTCGGGGGATGGGATAGGGCCTAAACCAGCATTCGGACATCCCTCTCACAATCTGGGACCGCTGGCTCCTAACCGCTCACCTGCCTGCCTGACTGATCATCCCTAACCACTCTGCCTGCCGGCCTGCTTGCCCCCAACTGCCCCTCTGCCAGCCTGCTTGCCCCCAACTGACCCCCCGCACGCCTGCTTGCCCGAACTGCCCCCCTGCCAGCCTGATAGCCCCCAACTGCTCCCCTGCTGACCTGCTCACCCCCCAACTGCCTACTCTGCCAGCCTGCTCACCCCCAACTGCCACCCCCACCAGCATGATCACACCCAACTGCCCTCCCCTCCTAGCCTGATGGCCCTAACCACCTCTGCCTTGGCCCCGCCACCATAGCTTTGTCCGGAAGGTCTCCTGGTCTAATTAGTATATTACCCTTTTATTCGTATAGATAGAGACCTGGTGCATGGGTGGGGGCCAGCTGGTCTGCCCTGAAGGGGGTCCTGGATCACGGTGGGGGTCCCCTTGGGAGGCGGGGCTGGCCTGCGCGAGGGGCCTGGGGTGGTTTGCAGGCTGGCCATGCCCCCATCAGGTGGGCGAGGGGCTGAGGGCCATTTGAGGGCAGTTTGCAGGCATCCAAGCCCCCGGCTTTGTCCGGAAGGATGTCTGGAAGGTCTCCGTAAGGTCTCCTGGTCTAATTAGCATATTACTCTTTTATTAGTATAGATGATTCCTGTATAAAATCTATAAAGTGAGATACATCCAGAGAAGTCTGGTTTCTACACCTGTTATCTCTATGTTATTCTTTCCCTCCCCTTATTTGACATTATTTTTTTATTGTGGTAAATTACATATAACATAAAATATACCATTTTAACCATTTAAAAAATATGAGCAAGAAGTGTGTATGTATATTACATAAGTGTTATATATGTGTGTATATATGAATGTATCTATATGTACACATGGAGGATAGATGTACATATATAGATAAACTCTCTCTTCCCTTTTAAAATAATGTTTACTATTCTCCACCTAACATTTCTTCACCTAACAATACATCCTGGAGGTTACTGTATAGGATTAAATAAAATTACACTTTACTTCCTTTTACAGCCCACCTGGACCTCTGACCACATGCTCCTCCATGTCTCATGAACTCAAGGCCCCAAGCAGAACTGACCCATCAAAGTGCAACTTGGGATCTGGAGGCATTATCTGTATTTCTTTTCGAGGATATCAAATGAGTCAAATTAGGAATAATACCAAGCTCGTTCGAATTTACTTTTAGATATAAGAAGTTTGCTCAGTTTTTCATCATCAGAAAATTCACTTAAAGCCACTGCTGCTTAGTCTCCAACAGGGTATAGGATTTCCCACGCTCAGGAGTATTCTAGATGTTTTCCAAGCATCGCCTCATACACTTGGACAAAGTGGCTCAAGTTTAATTTATTTTCTCTCTCTCTCAAGCCTGTAAGCAGAAGCACCAAACAGAATACCAATGGAACTCACCATTGCCCAAACCCCAGAACCAACAAACTCCAAAAGTATGAAATTGTCATAATGATGTAATAGGAAGTTCTAAAAGGTTGTTTGTGTTCAGTAAAGAAAATAGGGTTAAGTTTCCTGACACCACTGAGAGAGACAGTCAGATCGTTCAAACGAAAGTCCTTCAGGCAGATATTCTGCTTGGATTCACCCAAGAAATGTGTGCTGGTCCCTGCTAAGTGGGGCGATGTGACTGGGGAAAGGGAAACCCAGAAATGGTTGTACGAGCGACTGAGCAGATTCACCCGGAGGGAACAGCAGGAAGGCCTGGCATTTCTTAGTCTTGGTTCCAAGCAAATCAAATTTTAAAAGAAAACAGGCATCTAACGAATGGAATTAGTTACAAACTCACTTTCTTCCTCTTTCTCTTTTCAAGATTCTGCTTTTCTGCTAGGGACTTGATCGCTTGGATCCACGCATCAGCCATACGCCGGATGCGCAGCCTCATCCACCGGAACTCTTCATGCTTCTTCATCATGCTGTAGAGAATATTAAAATCCGTACGAATTTCCGCCTAGAAACAGAAATTTAATAGAAAGGAGTAGAAAATGAAGCCAGAACACATAATGGTTTGCATGAGGTGACATCTGAAAACTTGAAAGAGGTACTCAATTAAATACAGTGCTCAAAAGGGGGTCTTGGCAGCGCAGCTTTTCTTTAAGGTCCCGGGACTGCAAACCAAAGCAAAGGCCTCCGACTGCTCAGCTGCCACAAGGGACATCATTTTAAAAATGGGTAACTGGGAAAGAAAGCACAGTCACTGCAAAGCCCTGAGCTATGTTAAAATGCATTTTTTTTATAATGAGTATGTTTGATGTACCTTGAAATTCTTTGCACCTGAATTTATTGGCCATTTCAATCTACTGCAGGCAGCAGGGTCCTGGGAAAATGGAAGTCAGTTCTTAGCAGGCTACCTGGTGTTGTGAAGGCTTCCAGAGACCTCCTCTGTCCACACAGTGAAGAAGGGAAGGAAGCACATGTGCCTTTTCCAGTTTTTTCCCAGTCCAAACAAACAAAAGTCCATTACTTTCTAAAGAATTTAAGAGCCAGGAAGAACATTTTCCGATCACAACTGAATAAAATTTAAAATTCAGGCCAGAGTCATGTAAAAGCCAGGAAGAACATATTTGTCACACAGCTGCATAGAACCAGTGATTAAAATAACAGAAAAAATAAGAACACTAGTATTGGTTTCATGTAACATCTAAAACATGCTGAATCCAACTTTTAGCAGTCACTGTAGTTCATTTTAAACACTCATCTATCGGATCATGGCCCTCCCTGACTCAACAATTCCCCCTGATTCCGGTGATTAAACGATGGGCCTTGGGCCAAATCCCCCTCGCTGCCTGGGTTTGTACATGAACTTCTACTGGAACGCAGCCACGCCCTTTTGTTGACATCTTGTCTATGGCTGCTCTCTGAGCTACTAAGTCAGAACTGAGTAGTTGTGACAGAGACCTCAGGGCCTACAAAGATGAGAAGATTAACATCTGGCCTTTTACAGAAAAAGTTTGCAGATCCCTATCTGAACACTGAAGACTTAAGCTTGTGATGTGGCATATAAAACCTTTCACAGTTCCCTGAGCTACCTCTCCAATCTCACCTTCAAATATCCAAGCCTTGTTCCACTGAACCATGCATGTTCTACTCCCTAAAAATGCTGAACTCTTATACATGCCCTTCTCCTTTCACATCAGACACCTTTATCTCCTTGACCCAGTATAAACTCATTCATCATTTTATTTTTATTTATTTTTTTCTTTAAATCTTTATTATTGAAAGTATTACATATGTCTTTTATCTCCCATTGACCCATTCAGCTCCAGTGTCATCTCTGCAGTATCTCATGGCTGCAGGCTGAGACCACAACTTTCTCATTAATTTCACGGGTCTGTGTTCTAGCATTTACACAAGTGTGGTCACTTTTACAACCATCACCCTCATATGTCACAGGGTGCCTCCACAAGGTGTTATTCACAGCACTAGCCTGTCACTTAGGAACCCTAGCAGAATTGCTCAAGAAATAGATGCGAACGAGTTGACTGATGGGTGTAGAGCAGTGGTTCTCAACCTTCCTAATGCTGCGACCCTTTAATACAGTTCCTCATGTTGTGGTGACCCCCAATTTCATTGTTACAAATTGAACATAATTAAAGCATAGTGATTAATCACAAAAACAGTATGTAATTATATATGTGTTTTCCGACGGTCTTAGGCGACCCTGTGAAAGGGTCGTTCGATCCCCAAAGGGGTCGCGACCCACAGGTTGAGAACCGCTGGTGTAGAGGTTCTTCAGTTTATTGCTATTTCAGATCACAGCTGGAATTTCTAGAAGACGCCACATTTATCAACTGGCATTAGACACAAATCGCAAGCCCAGTAAAAGGTTTCCAAAATCACTTACTAATGAATTATGATCAGCTTCCTCGTAGGGATTCTTTGCTCTCCAAGGTAAATGAGGACACCAATTTTCAACCTGAAAAATATAAATCAGAGACACTAAGGACGCTGGCTCATCTGGACATGAATTAATCTATATAAAACACACTGAGCACAGTTCCTGACACACCATGAGCACTGTCTTTAAGCAGGTTATTATTATTAGTCAGAGTCCATGCTTTTAGCCAGCAATCCAGAGACAGGTGCCCTCTCAGACGAAACCCTAATCAGCAAAGGCCCCAAGGAGTATATGATTACACGTTACATCTGTCCTTCACAGTACTTTACAGGGACTGATTCCTTAATCATTTAATCCCCCATTTCTACACCAGGAGAGGCGGGTCTCACGGCAGAAAGTTAAAAGACTTGAACATTCCCTCCGGGGAATGAGAATGAGAGGTGCCTCTCTGACAATTTAGCAGAAGGACAGGAATGGTTTGTTATCTGCTGCGGCATGTCTGGAAGGGAAATCGCTTGACATTTGAGCCACAGGACTCAGTCATTTATCTCAGAATTAGGAATGCAGCTGATGGTTTAAGGCTAATTGATCGTGGCTTTCCCTCATTTTCTGGCTGTTCACTTCGGACCATCATAAGGAATAAGATGGTAAAAACTATTGGAGAAAGAGATGAAAGGAAAAAGAAAAAAGAACCCTCAACGATTCTGGGAGAGCCGTTCTGGAAGATGGATTGTTCTGTCAATGCACAAGAGTTCAGAGAGTTGCGGGGAGGAAGAAAGAGAAAGGAAGAGCGCCAGGTTTTATAGGAATCACTTCAACAGAGGTTACCAAAGAATACTGGGTGAATTCACAATTTCTAGTAAAGAAAAAAGAAAAAATGCACTGGGTAATATTGATGTCTGACCTTGTGTCAAAACTGACCATACAGCCCTGGCAGGCTTCTCAATGGTTAGCGCACCTGCCCAAGCACTGAAGGGTCTCAGGTTCAATTCCTGGTCAAGGGCACATCCCTGGCCCTTGTCGGGTACAGGAGACAATCAATCGATGTGACTTTCTCCTCTCTCTCTCTCCTCCCCACATCCCTCCTTCTTTTTCATTCCATCTAAAAAAGCAATGGAAAAATATCCTCAAGATGAGGATTAACAACAACAACAACAACAACAACAAAAAGCCTGGCCATACAATTCTAAGATAGCATATCACCCATATACTAATACATAATGAGATTATTAAAGATAAATAATAAGCGGCCATTGAAAATAACTTTTTTCTCTGGCCGGGAGGACCTACAGAAACAAAGCGAAAGCAGGAGGGCGGGATGTCCTGGGAAGGTCACTGAGAAAGCAGGAACATGTGTGAGGCCACAGCCTCCTGGCACCAGTAATGCAGCGTCAAACGAGACGGTGTCCTCCAGCTGTGGGTGATTCTCCAGGAAACAGTAGTTTCACTGACCTAGAAACTGTGCTTAACGCAAGGCAGCTGTACTAAGACCAAAATAACTGGGTGGTTTGCAGGCAACCGGCTGCCTGCAAATGATCTGCAAGCGATAAGCAGAAGGCAACGAAGCTTGGGGGAGGGTGGAATCCCTGGATAGGGAAAGTGCAATATTCTCTTTTTCTTCTTGCAGAGTAAAATTAAACTTTACTGCATTTATGAATGACTCCAGAGGCTCCGAAGGACTCCCCAGGAGGAAAGCTAAAATGGTTTTTCTCATAAAAAAGGAAAACACTAACTTGCTTTGGATGCCCATGTCTGATTACTGAGCCCTTACAGCAACATCACCATGAACAGCAATATCAGGAGCTCCACAAATGAGAAAAATGAGGTAAAACCAGCAGAAAAGAAGTGAGCAAGAGGATGAAGCCCGTTAGTCTGGTAGCACCGCACACCTCTGACCTTGCATTGCTAGGCTAGACAAGATTACTTAGTTCAAGTTAAATTTTTGTAAATGGATTCAAAGAAACATTGCTATAAAGCATGTTTATAACATGAAGGTGTCGAATGGATTGCAGAGCAATCCTTCAACCCCACACTGAAGGACGAGGATGCGCAGGCAAGGGCACACATCACAGCCAACCTCACCCTGAGTGACTAATGTACACAGCAACACGTCGGTATAAAAAGATGAAACACAACTGTGAATAAACAATACCAACCACAAGGAGAGACATTCGTGAGATCAGATACCGGGTAAGGGGAAGTACATTCCCTCCTCACTCTTCCGCCCTAAGAAGGAGCTTCCAAAACTTGCTCTGATGAAAATACAGTCCAAGGTGATCTTCTAAAATATGACTTCCCTACCGAATACTTGAGGCTCTAATTCCTCTTTGAAGCTGGTCATTTATCTCAGTTCTTGTTGCTCTAAATGACTGGATAAAGCTCTGAACCGCTTCAAGGACAGCCTGGAAGCATGGGAGGCGGAGTCAGGCTATTTCAGCTTTTAGCAAGAAATCTCACTGTCACATGTTCATGGTCCTGGAGAAAAGCCCGATATGAACACCCTGACCCAGAATGAGGAAGGTGAGTTTTGAGGTGGTTGTTTTAGCACAGTGATAGGATAACTGGTTAAGATAATTAAATCAAACATTAACCAATGTCTCCATGGGGTGGGGGTGGGGGGCATTTATTTCTGAAACCTCAGAGGATGGCGAGGACTGGGAGGAAGCCAGCACTGGCATTAACTCCACTCGTGAACCAGCCCTCCCATGAGCAACTCCCTCCTAAATAAGAGTCACTCATAACACTCGGGGCATGTCTGGCTCACGGCTAATAACTCAGCCTCCCAATCCCTGGCTCCTGTCTGATGTACCTGGACAGCTTTCACACGTGTTACTCCCAGCATAGCGTCCTACCAGGAAAGCTGGACCCCAGAATGAGCTCACTGCCTTCCTGATCTGGACGCTCTTCTACTTCAAATCACGCTTATCCTCTCCTCTCCTCCTGTGTCTCAGAACCCTACTACTGTCCTAGGTCAGCCTGTGGCCTGCCTCCTTCCACCGCTGCTTTGGCCACACTGTCCCCACTGTGACTCCCGGTGCCCCCCTGGGGACAGGATTGTGTATTTGCCCTCGGTGCAGGCACACAGGGCTGTGGTGCTGGACCCTACCACTGGCCATCCCACCCCTGCCTGACTCCGGGGCCTGGCAGTCTTGCCCCCTCTGCCAGGGTCAGGACTGTATATCCTTAAAATAGTCCACACATCACCACAGTAAGTCCAAGACTTGAAAACCATCCGAGTTGGCAACACACACAAGAATCAATTGAGAGGAGCACCACTCTAATAACCTTGGATTTGAAGACAAAGCTCCTTCCATGGAAACTGACCTTTTTAGTGCACTGGCCTCAGGCAACAAAATGAAGAGGCAGCAGAAACAGAAAAAGACCAGCCAGGCTAGACCTTAAGAACAGGAAGAGGGCCCCGTAAATTGCTTTCTCGAGAGAGGAGGTAAAAAATTTAACCAATTTGATTTTGACACCCCTCCTCCCAATGATTTAAACTTCTTTGATCTGAGAAGGTTTTGCAGCTTAATCATCAGCAACGTGAACCGAAATCCCTCAACAGAGCTCAGGTAGGTCACACGGTCAAGGTCTGTATGATGGACAATTCATTACACTACAGGGAAAAAAAGGCTGGTAGATCTGCACACAGCTCAAATTGGAATTTAAAGGTGGAAAGATGCAGTGAAATGACAGCAAGAAGTTGAGGAGATTTGACATATATGCAAGTACTTAGGTAACTGGCATAACTCTTTATAGTAAAATTCAATTCTTCTGAAAGAATAATGATCAGGCTCTATTATGGCTACTTGTCTTGTGATTAATGTTAAGTGTTTTTGCTTTAATGGATCAGTGACATAGTTTCATGCTGTATTTTTCAGAGTCAAATGCAATCAAAACTAAATGAGAAAAATGCATGAGAAGAAGTCTGAGATTATCTCTGGATGATGATGTTAAGGGTGCTTTTCATTTCCTTCTTTGGGCTAATCTGCATATTATGATTTTTACAATAAGGATTTATTAACAGAATAATTTCTAAAGGAGTTCTATTTTATAAACATCCAATCATACTGAGGTTCACAGAATGTCAGGGTCTCTGGAATCCTATCTACACTAATAAAAGACAAAGATGCTAATTGACCATACCTTCACTATGCCCAAGCCACTCCCACCAGCCAATCAGAGCAACTATATGCAAATTAACCCAACCAAGATGGTGGCCAGCAGCCACAGAGCTGGAGCAAGCAGGAGGCTTGGTTGCCCAGGAGATGGAGGAAGCCAAGCTTCCCGCCTGCCCTGAGCAGGCTGTGGCCTCCGCTCATGGCAACAAAGTTTCAATTATAGAAGATAAATAAATCCCAGATACCTGCTTCCAGCCAGCCTCCACTGGGAGCTTGGGTGGCTGGGGGCCGTGGCCAGCCTGCAAACAGCCATCAGCCCCTCACCCAGGATGGCCACACCCTCATGGGATGAGGGTCCCCGCTCGGGGCTTAGCCAGCCTGAAAACAGCCCCTCACAAAGACTGGCCAGGCACCCCAGGGGGCCCCCCACCCTGAAGGGGCTGTGGCCAGCCTGCAAACAGCTATCAGCCCCTCACCCAGACTGGCCAGGCACTCCTATGTAATAAAAGGGTAATATGCAAATTGACCCTAACAGCAGAACAACTGGGAATGACTAGTCACTATGACACACACTGACCACCAGGGGGCAGATGCTCAATGCAGGAGCTGCCCCCTGGTGGTCAGTGCGCTCCCACAGGGGGAGCTCTGCTCAGCCACAAGCCAGGCTGATGGCTGCCAGTACAGAGGTGGTGGTGGGAGCCTCTTCCGCCTCCTCAGCAGCGCTAAGGATGTCCGACTACAGCTTAGGACTGCTCCCCGCTGGCAAGTGGACATCCCCCAAGGGCTCCCAGGCTGCCAGAGGGATGTCTGACTGCCAGCTTAGGCCCAATCCCCCCAGGGAGCGGGCCTAAGTCAGCAGATGGTCATCCCCCGAAGGGTCCCACACTGCGAGAGGGCACAGGCTGGGCTGAGGAACCCCCCTCCCCCCTCCGCCAAATGCACGAATTTCATGCACCGGGCCTCTAGTAAACAAATAACTTTGCATCCATTCCATCGTTCAATCCCTGAGGTGTCCAGCACAGGTTAGAACCACTTTAAAGGCCTCACTTGGCAAAGAAGAACAGAGTAGGAAACAGGACTGAAAATGGAATCAGCCAAATGGATTATATGCCCAACTTTACAAACAATTAAGAATACAACCTTCAACCATCTGGCTTTCAAGTCTTCTCATGTACAAAATGAAGAAATTGTCTGAGGTGTCCTCTTAATAATTCTAATATGCAACAAGATCTGAAAAAGGTAATTTTACATCATCCTGTCATGCCAGTTGGTTATATATCAAAAGTACAGCTGACTATGAAGCTGATACTATTATACATCTACTAGAGGCCCGGTGCACAAAAATTTGTGCACTCGGGGGGGACGGGGTTCCCTCAGCCCGGCCTGTGCCCTCTCGCAGTCTGGGACCCCTCGGGAGATAACGACCTGCTGGCTTAGGCCTGCTCCCGGGCGGCAGAGGACAGGCCCAATCCCTAGGTGCAGCCCCTGGTCGGGCTCAGAGCAGGGCCGATTGGGGAGTTGGGGCGCCGCCCCGTCATGCACAGAGCAGGGCGATCGGGAGGTTGTGATGCCACCCTCAGTCACGCTCAGGGTAGGGCCGATTGGAGGGTTGGGGCACCGTCCCCTATCACACTCAAGGCAGGGTCGATGGGGAGGTTGCGGCGCCACCCCCTGTCATGCACAGAGCAGGGCCAATCAGGGGTTTGGGGCACTGCCCCCTGTCACTCAAGAGCACGGCGCATCAGGGGGGTTGGGGCTCTGTACCCTGTCACGCACAGAGCAGGGCCAATCAGGGGGTTGGGGCGCTGGCCCCTGTCACGCACAGAGCAGGGCCCATCAGGGGGGTTGGGGCTCTGTACCCTGTCACGCACAGAGCAGGGCCAATCAGGAGGTTGGGGCGCTGGCCCCTGTCACGCACAGAGCAGGGCCCATCAGGGGGGTTGGGGCTCTGTACCCTGTCACGCACAGAGCAGGGCCAATCAGGGGGTTGGGGCGCCACCCTTTATTACCCACAGAGCAGGGCCGATCAGGGGGTTGGGGCACCGCCACTCTCACACTCAGGGCAGGGCCGATGGGGAGGTTATGGCTCTACCCCATCACACACAGAGCAGGGCCCGTTGGGAGGTGGGGGGGTTGGGGCACCGCACCCTGTCACACACAGAGCTGCAGGGCGATCAGGGGGTTGGGGTGCCTTCCTCTGTCACGAACAGAGCAGGGCAGATAGGGAGGTTGTGGCACTGCCCCCTGTCACACACAGAGCCGCAGGGCGATTGGTGGGTTTGGGCGTTGCCCCCTGTCACGCTGATCCCGGTGCCGGGAGGCCTCACGGCTCCGCTGATCCCGGTGCTGGGAGGCATATTACCCTTTTACTATATAGGGTAGAGGCCTGATGCATGGGTGGGTGCTGGCTGGTTTGCCCTGAAGGGTGTCCTGGACCAGGGTGGGGGTCCCCACTGGGGTGCCTGGCCAGCCTGGGTGAGGGGATGATGGCTGTTTGCAGCCGGTCACACATCCTTCAGGGTGGGGGTCCCCACCTGGGGTGCCTGGCCAGTCTGGGTGAGGGGCTGAGGGCTGTTTTCAGGCTGGGGGTGACTGAAGCTCCCAACCGCTCCTTTTTTCTTTTTTTTTTTTTTATTCTGGGCCAGCTTTAGCTTTGAGGCTTGGCTCCAGCTCTTAGGCCTCCACTGCTGAAAGTAGGTTTCTGGCCTTTGTTTACAATGTTGCGATCCTGCTGGCTGAAGCCCGGGACTAAAGCCGGTTTCTGGGGTTTGGTTTAGCTTCTATATTTGTTAACATAGTTGCTTAGAGTTGCAGGTCAGAGGCCTGCAGTGGCAGGGGGAACGTTGGAGTCCTCCGTCACTAAAGCAAGCAAGCCTCATGTTAGTTTCAAGCTGCCTGGCTGCTGGCCGCCATCTTGGCTGGCAGTTAATTTGCATATCTCGCTGATTAGCCAATGGGAAGGGTAGCGGTCGTACGCCAATTACCATGTTTCTCTTTTATTAGATAGGATATGCATATACACACAGTGATAACATATCAAATGAAGTTGCTCATTAAGGTGTATGCTTAAAAAAAAAAGAGAGAGAGAGACTTCTCTATCCCACTCCAGCCCTGGCTCACCTCCCTTTCTAAAGTTTAAAAAGCAACACAAATGGTACAAGGTAACTAGACATGTAAATGGTCCAGCTCCCTAGGCCGGTCCTATGCACCAGACAACTAAGCTCATTAATATTTTTCGCCAAACTGCTTGTTAGAAATGGATGTGTATGGGGCCAAGTAGGGAGACAAAGATAAGAATGAAGGCACATTATATGAAGTCAAGCACTAGGCTAAGCACTGTACACATATTATTTCATTTGGTCTGTCATTAATCCTCTAGGAAAGGCCACTAATCATGCCCAATGAAGCCACTGTCACCGGAGGACCCACGGCTGAGCTGGAAGCCATCTGCCACCCCAGAGCCCATGCGCTCCATCCCCACACAAAACCCATAGAAATCAGACATTTGGTTCCCCTAATCCCATAAGCACAGTCCAGTCTTCACTATTAGAGTGTCACTGCCTAAACCTTCTACATAAAGTCCTTCAAAGCGGGTTTTCTGTGTTCCTGCTGCATGGCAGGGCTGTAAGCTGCAATATTGCTCCCTGCTATGAAACTCGCTTGTCTGTGCAGCAAGTGGCTGTTACAGCCTACACTAACTCAAACCCTCAGCGGTTCTCCTGGCACCTAAAATTTATACTGAGATCCTAGGGAATCTGACCTCCACCTTCACACTGCCTGCCTTGCTCAACCTGCCCTCCACACAAACCCTCCCTGCACGTCAGAATGTTTCTCCCTTGAAGGGTTGCCAGATTGGGGTGGGCATGTATGTGTGAAAAGCACACCCAGTGAAAGTAAACAATGTCTTTTTTAGTTTATGTCACACACTTATTGTTTAGAAAAAACAGTGTTTACCTGAAAGTGAAGTATCCTCTATATCACCTAGTAACCTATACCTCAGGCGTCTGCATTTTCTATTCCTTCCAGAGAGTTCTATGCATCACTCTTTGATTCCCACACTATGCTCCAACTCTTCCTCAGGAAGCCCTCCCTGACCTACCTACCTGGTTATGCTACATCCGCACTTTCCTTTTCCCGGGCGCACTGCCACGTGGAAATCACTTCATGCACTGATTTACCAGTGTTTGCTGCCCCGTCTGTATGCAAGCTCCCTGAGGACAGGAGTTTTCCATGGCCTGTGCACTGCTCATCCTCAGCCCTGAGAACAGGGCCAGGGCATGGAGGTACTCAGCCATGATGCGCTGAGTACTGAATGAATAAATCAAAACATGACTTCAGCACTAAAGATATTCATGGTGATGATTCCCTTTTCTGTTTATGTAGCACCTGTCCATTTCATCACTTTGTTAGAACCTTTCAACCATACAGAGGCAGGCAAGGCAGGCCTGACCTTGACCTCAGTGAGGAGAAACCAACGGAAAACTGAAGGGACGCTCTGGACCACAGAGGCAGGAGGTAGGTCAGATGGCAATCAGGTCACCTGTCTTCTATAACACTGTCCTGCTGCCCTGACCACGGCCGGCAGGAATAATGCGAACAGAAAGTATGGACCCTACCATGTGCAAAAGAGAACCAAGGGCTGGAGAGATCCATGCAAGTTCTGCTCAGGTTGTCAGGGAAGGGGCAGGACGTAAACAGAAGCTGCAGTATGTTTTCAACCTGCCATAACACCAGCAGGGCTCTAATGAGAGCATGTCAGTTGTAAAAATTCATCCCAACCCACTATAGGAGAGCTGTCAATTTCCTTTACACAGGAGAGGCAGCGAATGAATTCCTCTGGAGTCAACCACACAGACAATGCATAGAAATGCTTCTTGTACCCCCCCCCCCCCCCCCCGCCAAGGCATACGTCTTGCTGCGCACTGCGTAGGGGCAAACTGGCCCCCAGGACCTGTCCAAACCGAGGACACTTCAACAGCCAAAATCACCCAATTTATAGAAGTAGTTACATTGTAGAAACCAGGGATATAGTTCCTCTTTTGTGTTGATGTGCAATTTTGCCTAAATCATAGATCCAGGCAAATAATTCTGAGTGACAATGGGAATAAAAGATGGGCAAGAAAGCTGTGCCTCCTAATATAATTGGTTCATCCTATTCTAATAGCCTTATGTGATCTCTTGTACTCCCTTATAAATATATTAAAGAACATTATATTAAAATTGTTCATAAGTGCTCAAAATGCCCCTGCTTAATATCTCAAAATGAATGTTTTAGTAGATTTTAATGTAATAAATTTTACAATATGTTTTTTCAAAATTAGAAAGTTGACAACTGGGAGATATTACTACTCAGATCATGCAAACAAAAAGCTATCACCTATTTATAAATTGTTTTAAAAAGAAGAATCATTCATTCAATAAACATATTTGCCAGGCACCATTATACCTGTGAACAGACAGACAAATCTCTCTGGAGATTACTTTCCAAGCACTTGTTCTTGATGTTGAATATTGATGGTCACCCCAGGACCTTTGCACTTACTGTTACCACTGTCTGCTGAATAAACAACCCTGGCCGACATCTGCACCTCTTACTCTCTCACCTCCTGGTGTTCATACAACATCCTCTCCTCTTCTCAGTGGAGTATTTCCTGACCCCTCCATCTAAAACAGACACCATCACTAGCGTGAGCATTTCTTCCCTCCCTCTCCTGCTTTATACTTCTCCATGGCACTTAACTAGAATATAAAAGATATATAGTTTACTTTTTAATTTGTCTGGCTCTTCCTACAAAACATAACCTTAATGAGGAATGTTCATCTTTCTGTTGGTTGTTACAGCCACTGTACCCAGAAAACCCAAGAGCTATGAAGGCCCTTGGCACGCAGATAGTGGCTCAGTGTTGCTTCCCACTAAGACAGCGGTTCCCAACCTGTGGGTAGCGACCCCTTTGGCGGTCGAACGACCCTTTCACAGGGGTCGCCTCAGACCATCCTGCATATCAGATGTTTACATTACGATTCATAACAGTAGCAACATTACAGTTATGAAGTAGCAACAAAAATAATTTTATGGTTGGCTCACAACATGAGGAACTGTATTTAAAGGGCCAGAAGGTTGAGAACCACTGCCCTAAGAGGAAGCAAGGTTCTTCGAGAAATGGTGGATTCCAGATCTAGGGCATAAATTGTGTAAGATGAACATGGAAAAGCTTATGATACCAGGTAGCAAAAAACAAACAAACAAAAAACTATTACAAACTACGAGAGTCATGGCAAGAGGACTCAGAAGACAGTACAAAGCAGCTCCCTCTGGCTAAGGAAGGGGCAATTTGAGAACCAGTAAGAAAATAACTGAAATATATTGAACATATCAAATATGTTTCAATCAATGACTTCGTAATGATGATAAAGTGTACAAGTGAATGAACAAATTATAGTTCATAGTGAAGATGCTAGGAAAACAAGAGATAGAAAAACGATTTTCTACACGAACTATCCCTCAGAGTAAGCAAATACCGGATGAGGAGTAATTTCTCTTCACAGAGGTATTCCTGAAAGATTAAGAAGGAACCCAGGCACTGATCATCAAGGACAGATAACATCACAAAAAGAGAGATAACCAGGCATCAATGTGCCTCCTGACAGAATATCATCCAGGGAGTGAAGCACTCTTACAAAAAAAATATTTAGCCTGACTCAGATCAAGCCTCAGATCTAACCATCAATTTACAGGAAATACAAAAGGCTGGGAACCAGGTTATCCAACAACATGGGGATGGAATAAAATGCAGATGATAACAAATTCTCTAAGGCACACAAAGAAGTTCCTTCAACAAAAGTCACCAGGAGGGAAGTAAAGAGATGAGGGGAACCTAAAATTAAAGAGAGACTTTAGAGATACCAACTATTGTAATATATGGTTCTTACTTGAAAATCAGTATAAATAAATAAACTTTAATTTACAAGATAGCCTAGAAAATGTGAATACTAACCTGATATTTTATGAAATTAAGGCATTATGTTATTTTTTTATATGAAATGGTATTGGCAGTCATAATGGGAATAGTTATATATTTTAAAAGAGTCTATTTTAAAGTTACTTATTGAAACATTCACACATGAGATGACATTTGGAATCTGCTTCAACATAATGGAGGGTGGAGATTATTAATGAAATGAGATTGGCCATGAAACAACAATTACTGAATCTGAGTCATGGGCACAAGGGGGTTCGTTACACCCTTCTCTTTCATATCTATTTGTAATTTTCCATATTAAAGTTACCATATTAGGTTTAAAACATAAAAATTTTACAATTATTTTATTGGCATACAAAAGAAATGACAAGAGACAATATTTAAAAGTTTGTTAAATAAAAGCAAATTGGCGATGAAAGAACTGAAGCCTCTCTCTGCCACATGTATTCCAAGGAGCAGAGATGATGGTTTGGGCTTTGGCAAGTCCTGTCATTTCTAATTTTTATACAGTGGAGGCCAGAGCAAGGAGTGGCAAATATAAATGTTGTAGTACCTGAAACTTACCATCAGGGGTGTCACTAAAAAGATAAACTTAGGAGAGGAGAAAGGTTGCAGGGAGAGAATTGAGAGATCAGTTAGGCTTACTGGTCTATAAACACAGAGCTATTTAAAAAAAAAACAAAAAAAACCTTTTTCTAAGGATGTCTTAGAATTCAGGTAATAAGAGCAACAAAAACACAGAGATGAAAAAGATACAAATAAAGGCTGAACTAAAAAAGGGAAAGACCATAAATCTCCCCCCACCCCCTCCTTTACTGTCAAGAAATATTATCTCACAGAAAGGGAATTTCCTATTGCAAATGCTAAACATTTAAAAGGTGTGTGTTGGTGTCCTCAGACAACAGTCTAGTGATATTTTTCAAGTACTCCTGACTTGTCCCAAAATGTCAGGTATGTGTTTTTTCATTCAAGTTTTCTCCAGCAACCTAAATAGTCAGTTCTTTGTTGCTGCTCACTTTGACAAATTAGTCTGTGCAACACCATTTCCAAGTTATCTTTAGCAGCCAACACAGCCCATAAATCCAAATCATTGTGCTAGTTATTAGGATTTCATTTCATGCTCGCATTCACAAACATTTAAGCTTTCAACCTTTGCTGTTGGGCATTAATCTTGGCATTAATCAAGAGATTAAGTATGCTGAATTTAAACTCAAGGTTAATAGCATGCTCAGCCAATATTAGTTTTACATATTGCCAAGGGAGAACAGAAAGAGGCAAAGACCTTTATGCCTGTTGTCCATGCCATAGAAGAAATAGACTGATGAGTAAAGCATGAAATTGCTTCTTTGTTTCTTTATGAGGGAGTCACACACACATGCATGCATACTCACTCATTCAGTCCAAATTGGCATTTGAAGCAACAGCCTGTACACATCCTAAGACCCAGCAATCAATCATTGGGTAATTTGATTATTTCAGAGCATCTGTAATTGCAATGGCATTTAAGAAATGCTTAAAAAAAAAAACACACCCCAAAACCAAAAAACCCAGCACAACAAATTAAGAAGTCTGGAAAGGTATGATGATTGCTAGTTGCTAGAATAATTGTAGAGATAGAAAAAAAAAAATGTCTGTGTGTCTAATATATCAGAATCACCTATCAATATAATATCAACAAGGGGAAAGACATTCATTCTAAATTTCATAAAAGCTGAAAGCAGTAAAAGGCTTGGCGTAGGGCTAAGTTAATATACTTGAAACAATGACAGAGTAATTACTTTATAGGGCCTTGTCTCTATAATGGAAGTTGTTACATGGTTCACAAAAAAAAGATACAGAAGATGAACTGCCCGATGATCTGGAAATGCAAGGTGGCCTAATTCATTCACTCCCACCACCTGGAATGACTGAGCACATGGTTTTCATGAGTTATCCTCAGGAGAATCGGTGCCGTTTCTTTCATGGTGGGTAGGGTATCAAAATTGTGAGTATTTGAAAATTAGCAATGAAGACTGATTCATGGGAACTAGGTAAATGAGAGCTATAGTTCAAACACAGATGCATTTGAGCATAGAACTGAGAGCAAAGCCAATGGCAGCAAGTCACCTAGCTGAGTTCAGTTTTACTCTGACATGAAGGGGCAACAGTAATGAAAGTGCAGAAGTACTGGGCAACATATCCTCCCAGAGCCTCTGCGACTGTCTTTCTATTACTCAGAACCGGGGAGAGGTTTAAATGACATTGTGTATTTGAGGTGTCTGGCGTATAGTGGGGCTGAATAATGTTTTATTCTTCTGCAACCCAACAAGGGTAAGGACTAAACTTTTATTACCACATCCAGTCCCTAATAAAGTATTACATAGCAAGCATCTGTGGGGGTTTTGTAAGGGGAAATGGCTTTACTTCCTGGAATTTACCAGAAATGATTTGTAGACTACAAATTGGCGAGGGCAAAGGTAGTTTATAATCCTATAATTCAGTGAAAGTTGGCACACTGAGACACCCAAGGGAAAGACAAACGAAGGAAGTGTCATCTCCTAAGACTGGTCTGAATCCAAATGCTTCAATTCAACTGGTGACTGACTATATGGGAGGCATTTTATTTCATGTCCTTTTTTATCTGTCAAAGTTCTGAAGTTAAACATAGAAGGAAACAAGAACTGGCTTTTCAATAAGTATTGAGGAAAGAATAAAAGTCACTGGTACACCTGTTGATCAAGTACACATCAAATGAAGGTGTCTCTCTTAATCATTTTTTCCAAATACAAGAGAAACTTGGCATATGATACAGGTTAAATGAAGAAGGAAAGTTTTCAAGAAATCAAGAGGAAAAAAATGACAAAAAAACAGCACCACAAATCCTTAGATGTTGTCCAGAATTTTAAAAATACTAGAATGAAATTAATTGGCTTCAGAAAACATCTCTAATAATTTCATATTAACAAAGGTAGGGGTGCATACCTATTCCCTTCATACAGCTCACAACCTGAATCAAACAGAAGTGTCCTATCCAGAAAAAAGAAGCCCGTGGGAACAGCTAAATTTCTACATTACCAGAAGTCAAGGAATCTAAAATTAAATTCGATTCTGGTGAGTGAGAACCAGAAAGTGATTCTAATTCAGAAACGAACTTAAGGTCCCACATAAAATGTCACAAGCATGTGATGCCCCACAATTGTCCTAAAAAAAATAACAACATTAAAAACCATAGAAATATTATAATGGGGAATGAATGCGATATACTACTTATATTTGTCTGACAAGCCATAGAATAGAACTAAAATGAGAATGTACTAATCAAGTAAGATTATAAAAATATTTACATAAAGCTATCTATGTTAATCTGAACAAATGTTAAACCCAGCTTGTTACTCTGATTTTTCTCTCAAAGCTAGAGCTTGAATCAAGTATTTTTAGTATACTTTACAATTCTGGATTTTCTGTTCCTGTTTGAACCTAGGAAGCAGCCTAGCCTCAAGGCCCAGTTGACACCAACCACTCAGTGAACAGGAATTCCATTTCCAAAAAAGCCCAGATGGCCAACTCAAGAATGCTGACTATAAACATCCATATTAAGGCCTATGGGAAAATGTCCTGCACAGTCTATACATCCTGCATGTCCAAAGCCCCTCCCACTAATTTCTTTGTTCTGCTTTCCCTCTCCAACCTGGTAAAACCCTAGCTTGCACTGAGATGTTAAGATGAGTTTGGGGATGAGGGTCCCTCATCTTCTCAGGTTGCCAGCACTTGAATAAACCTCTTTCCTTCTCACCAGCACCTGTCTCATGAGTTTGGCTTTTGTTGAAACAGGCAACCAAACCTGGGTTTGGTTATAGTACCAGTTAGGTTTATTGTCATCTATCTGGTAGGCCCATATACACTCAGGAATCCTCAAGGTAGGATCCTTTCAAAATAAACAAACAAAATAAAAACTATTATTTTACAAAGGAAGAAGCTGAGACACAAAGAGGGTAACTTTTTCAAAAGCATAGAGTTGAGAAAGAATCAGAAACACAAGTTGAAGTCAGGTACGAGGTGCTCTGTAAGTCAGTACTTCCTACGGGAGTAGCCATATTGGTGAAATTTTCCTCTTAACTCTTATAGGGTAATCTACTGAGATGCTATGATAAAATGAAATAGTTTTAAAAGAACAGTTTCAAAGTTATTTTCAGGTTAAAACACTGAAAAAGAAGCCCCTAAGTTGTCTTCCCAGAAGAATTATTTCCACCCTCCTGGTTAAATTACCTGCACCCACTCTTCCTCTTCCATTATTCTCTTAAGATTATGAATGCATAACAATGTGCCAAGAAAATGAGTTCTCAGTAATTGTTGACAATCAATGAATATCATAGTTGTTCAATAAGTGCTCACTGAACTGAATTCAACTGAACAAAAAGAAAAGTTCAATCATCTGCATAAGAAGAGATTGGGATAGAACCATTTCACATTTCTGAAAGGAAACACCCAGGCTCCACTATTAAGTATATATGATCTATTAGGTCTCTCTACAGCTCTGTCTGCTCCACATTCTCGCAATTTACCTTCCCTGGAATCTCACTATTCTCTCCTCTTAGCTACATCTTCCCTTTAGGTGAATGAGAATAGGGTGGCGGTTTCAAAGGAAGGGAACAAAGTCACAAATAATCACAGTCCTTTTCCATCTGGTCCATTCTCTCACACCATCCGAGAAGGCAAAAGGCTGGAGTGGGAATGTAAAATCCTCTACCTTTACCTCAACAACCCACCCCAGCATTCCGAACTCTCAAGAAAGCATGAAATTAGCTCAGCTTGTCAATCAGGGAGCACAGTTGGACTCCAGCTAAATTCTATCAAATGGAAGGGGAAGAAAACTTTGGAATATTAAACTGAACAAGGAACCTTTTTCTCAGGGCAGGCAAGGCGCTTCTAATGACTTCTCACTGGAGGGAAATTCACCAGGGACCCTGGCCTTCCTCCTCAGGAGAAGATGGGCCTCAGGCCACCTAAGCTAGAAACATTCCAACAAGAGCTACAGAATCAATTTTCCAGCAGCCGCTAATGAGGAGCATCACACACCCAATTCCCCGTGCTTTTACTTTCCAAAAGGTATTTTAACTGTCATTTGATCTGAGGATCCCCAGGATCCCTGTAGGGTGGCCATGCGGCAACCTGTCAAAAAACAAAGTCTGCCTGGATCTTACAGAGGCAAGAGAAGTGAAGGTGTAGGAAAGGGACAAACCCACAGAAGCCAGGGCCATATGCCCTGAAGCCCTATTGTTTGGCCTCCATCCCCCAAAGCTGTCCCTGTCACTTCATGACACAGAAAAGAGGCACCTGAGTCCCACAAGAAAAACTATGGGAAAGCATTTCATTTGGCCTCATAATAGAGGCATTCTCCTCCTTGCATGGCAGCTCCAGGGAGCAGTTATTCACTAGTGGTCAAAGGGCAACTACATACAAAACTGGGAGAGAGAATGAAAAAGAAATGGCAGCCAAGAGCCTGCCAAGTGCACATCCTCTGAAATGAGCCAGCACCATTTCCATAAAGGTGGAGGCGAAGCCAGCGAGTTTTAATTTCCTACTCAGTTCTTACATGTACCTTGCCTGGGATAAAGTCTTAACTCTATTCCGCTACTTGATTTTCCTAAAGATGACATAAGATCATTAAAATATGTGGTCTATAAAATGATCTGCAACTCTTAAAAAACTGCTATTCAAATTGAACGGTACAAGTAAAAATGAAATTCAGATAAGAAGGAGAAAATTAATTCATTCTGTAAGTAAATAGCTAATTTTGCCAACAAGCACAGGAAAAGACGCTCAGCATCACTAATTATTAAGAAAATGCAAACCAAACCACAATGAGATACCACCGCACCCTCATTAGGATGGTTACTATAAAAAAATAAACAACCCCCCCCCCCATAACTCATAAAATAACAAGTGTTGGTGAGGATGTGAAGAAACCGGAAACCTCGTGCACTGTTGGTGAAAATATAAAATGGTGCAACCACTTTGGAAAAGTTTGGAGGTTCCTCAAAAAACAGTAAGGAGATTCACCCTATGAGCCAGTCATTCCACTTCTAGGTATATACTCAGAAGAACTGAAAGCAGGGTCTCACAGTTATGTGCACACCTATGTTCACAGCAGCATTATTCACGATAGCTAAAACGTGGAAGCAACCCAGTGTCCATCAACCGATCAGTGGATAAGCAATATGTGGTATATAATACAACAAAATATTGGTCAGCCTTAAAAAGGAAGGAAATTCTGACATGGCTACAACATAGATAAACCTTGAGAACATTATGCTAAGTGAAATAAGCTGATCATCAAAAGACAAATAGTGTATAATTTCACTTATACGAGTACTTGGAGTAGTCAAAACCATAGCAAATGATGGGGCTGGAAAGGAATATAAAACTACTGCTTAATGGGCACAGTTTCATGTTTGCAAGATGGAGGGTTCTGGAGGTGGACGGATGGTGGTGATGGCTGCTGGGCAATATGAATGTATTCAATGTATACTTAATGGTTTAGGATATTACATGCATTTTACTGCATTTCTTTTAATGAGGAAAAAAATTAGTTAGCTAAACCTGCTTTTCCCTCAAAGAAAAAAAAGTAATCCTCCTAGGGCCGTGGTCGGCAAACTGCGGCTTGCTAGCCACATGCGGCTCTTTGGCCCCTTGAGTGTGGCTCTTCCTAAGCCTTAGGAGTACCCTAATTAAGTTAATAACAATGTACCTACCTATATGTGGGGAGCCGACATAGGGTTAAGCCTCGGACTGATCTGTTGGCAAAGTCACAAACAGGTCTTCCGAGTCTTAAACAACCCAGTCCGAGAGGTGGCCGCTGATTTACACGTGCTATCATTTAAAAAATAAAAAAGGGAATTTGCTGGAAGCCAGTCCATCCTTGCTGCTTGACACAGTCGCTGCAGGGAAGAAACATCTGCACAGCATATGTTTCAAGGGGCCTGGCGTATATGGCATACTGTACTTAATATGTTTGCTCCCCTACTTAGCGCTATGTGTTTTAACCATGGTCACCTCTCTGGGAAAGGTTGTTTCCCCAGGTGGGGATTTTTCCCTGGAATTAGGGATTAACAGGACTAAGGAAGGGAATCAGTAAAACCCCTTAACTAAGTGCCAGGTGGGTAGTTAATCACTTTAACTATGAACAACCTTGGAATGGAGATAACAAATGCCCTAACCTTTGGAATAGAATGGATAGGATTAAAATCAAATGGTATAAATACAGATGTAACAGGACAATAAAGGGAGAACCTCGCTATGCTGATCAACTGAACACTGCCTCCGTGTCATTCCTTCTTCGCCGACTCCGTCCACACCTTTGGGGAACTCCTGGACCTACTGGGGTTGGACCCCAACACCTATATAGTTTAAGTTTAAAAATTTGGCTCTCAAATTTCAATCGTTGTACTGTTGATATTTGGCTCTGTTGACTAACGCGTTTGCCGACCACTGTCCTAGGGGGCAGAGGAAAGTAATGAAGAAAGAAATTACAGGTCTATCATGTAAAAACATTAGCTGTTTTCAAGCTCTTCGAATTCCGGGCGTGGCTGCACAATCTGTTAACCACATCCATCCACCCCTCCTAAGCCACTCACCTCACTGAGGTAAATAAAAAAGGAGCAGGTGGACCCATCCACTCCGTAGTCTGCGTAGCAGGGATCCGAGCGCCACATATCTTTCATCCACTGAAACAACAAGAGCCAGGTAAGAACACCTCTGAATGGCCTGTTCCTGGTGACCCGCCCACCTGCTGATAGAGAAGAGGGCATAGGTATGGCTCGAGCTGTGGCCTAAGCTCAGTCGCTTAGCTGAGGTCAGGATGACAGACGCTGAGCCCTGCATGATCCACAGATGCACTGACCTGAGCTGGGCCTTGGCAGACGTGCTTAGTTAGAGTGGAGAGCAGCCGGGGACACGCCAGGCAGCGAAGCCCAGGAGAGGCAATGGCTAGGAGAGTTTTATCAAGAGCAGGTGCCTAATGGGACCCTGCACCCCAATCCCCTCTGTGCAGAAAGCTGGTGTCACCAGAGTAGCAGTTTCTTTCGGGAAGAGGACATGAATGAATGCGGGAGTCCCAAAAGGAGACCATGTGAACGTTTCTGGGGTTTGGTCTCCCCCTCCTAACTGTACTCCAGAACCGAAACTTTTCTCTGGGAACCACTGAGCAGGGGAGTGGTCTCCCCAAGGACAGGCCATATAAATAAGGTTTTTAAAAATGTTAAGATCATGGTCAAGTGTCTCTGGGTATTCAATTGCAAATGCAAATATGACGTTTAAATGACAACCTGGAGACCTCAGAAATGGGGCCCCAGGGATGGGAGAGAGATCATCTGCTGGAACCTGGGGACATGAGGAAAGGCTGCTTCAAAGACACAGAAGGGGACCAAGCTGGTCCAGGCTCTTTCAGTCTGACCAGTTAGAGCCACTGTTGACTACTCCCATGGAGTTGGCACAGCAGGGAGGAGTTGCCATGGCCACAGCCCCAAACAAGCAGGACTGCAGCAGCCCTTACGTGACTCCCTTAAAGGGCTCGCTCTCCCTTTAAGGAAGGGCATGCAGAATGAGGATGATGGAAATACATACACATCACTTGACCTTACCTTGATTTTCCCCTCACAGTGGGGGTAGCCATCCATAGGAGGCAATACACATTTTTCTTGAGCTCCATTAATGATATCTGTAAAGGATGAAAAAGAACAAAGGATACCATGAAGTTTATGAAAAACAAGCCTAACATCCATGCTGTGACCCATGTAACCTCCAGTTGGCAACAGGTCTGACCTGACCTGAGGAGGCCCACCTACGGCTGACCAGAAACCCATGATGTGTGTGGCCCAGCTTGGAAGGGTGAGCTACACCAGTGGTTGACAAAATGCGGCTCGAGAGCCACATGCGGCTCTTTGGCCCCTTGAGTGTGGCTCTTCCACAAAATACCGACTTCTGCGCATGGGCCAGGAAGTTTCAATCACACTGTACGTGTGCCCGCATGTGGTATTTTGTGGAAGAGCCACACTCAAGGGGCCAAAGGGCCGCATGTGACTTGCGAGCCGCAGTTTGCCGACCACGGAGCTACACCAACCAGAGGGGCTGCTTAGAAATCTGCAAGTGGGAAACTGAGCAACCAAAGAAATAGGGAGCGGGAAACAAAGCCATGGGCCCCACCAGGTGATGCAGACAAACTGAGGTAACGAGCAGCTTCATGAAAATGCATGGTCAAGCAGAGGCAGCCAGCAGGGGAGAGGTGAGCAGAACCCATGTGGGGGGAGCAGAGAGCCCTGAGATACGTCTGTGATGTAGAGCCTCTTATGGACCCAGTTCTTAAATTGCCTCTAAGATCTCCTTACTGCTTCAAATATTTCCTCACCACAAGCTCCCTTTCTACTAGCTAGCCCAAGTGCATTCCTATTCCTTGTAACTACAGAGTAAGAATAAAAAGAATGCCTTTAAGAAGCTTTCCGTTTAGTGGTGAACAACAGATGAATAATTAAACAGCTGAGCGGCATGACAGACACCATGCTCAGGTAGGGCAAGGGCAGGACGCCCACCCCATCCTCTAAGGGTCAAAGAAGGCTTCCTGGGTCCAGCACAGCTTGGCTGAGGTGTGAAGATGAAGTAGGAGCAAGTTGGATAGGGACAAGGTAGATATGGTGGTCAGGCACCGAGGTGGTTCCAAACGCAGGGGCCACCCTGATGGAATGACAGTGTGAGGTGTGGGGAGGTCAGACAGGACAAGCAGGCAGGGCCCACATCGGAAGGCCTTAGCACCAAGATCGGGACCCTGGTCCCTGTGCCATGGGTGTGACAGAAAGGCTTTGAGGAGGGAATGGTTGGGTCAGACTTTTGTATAGGAATGACCACTTTAGCAGGACAGCCCTAAACCTATACACTTCTCTTTTTGGACCTACTATATTTTCCAGAACTGCGGGGAAAATGTCACCATTCCTTATGCTGACAGTTTTCCATCTACACAAAGTACTAATGATAAATTAGATCCCAAGCCACAGTACCATTCGACAGTGGTACACAAGTGGCGCTGGTGGCTGCTGGGGCGGAAAGGGGGGTTTTGGTGGTATCTCTCCCTTGAAAACCAGTTCTTTTGATAGTCTGAAGCAGAGACATTTTTTTAGCTCTTGATTCAGTGTTTTCAATAAGCATTCCACTTGCTAAGAAGGATAACTAGAACATAACACCAATATCCTCCTTTTCATAGATTGGAGGCACTGCCATTTAACAGTCAATATGGAAGGTACTTAGCTTGTCGAAGTCACTGTCTATAAAATCGGAATAACCATACTGTGCTTCACCCAGCTCCCATTTACTAAGTTAACACTCAAAAAGTCTGGCACTGCTAACAACTGGTACACAGACCAGAACCCACACTTAGAAGCTGGCATTTGCTACGCAATCGGACACAACTGTCACTCACCACATGCAGGAAAACGTATTTTGAGTGCACAGTCACTCTGGAAGCACTCTCTCTCTCACTTACACATAAAGGAACGCCGGCTTCAGAATCCATTTATTGAATAGCTGGTCTCACCAAAGAATAGGATGCTTCTCCATACCTACCGCACCTATCACTAGCTTTAATTCGATTTTTCTGTGACACATTTACGAAGCAAAGCAGCAGCAGAGGTCCCAAGGAATGAAGCCCGGTCTAGAACAGCTGGGAGCGGGCAATCGGACATTTAAGGAGACACTTAGGTAAAATGCCCCCTTTATTACATGCTCTCCCAGTTCCGATGTTCACAGCCAGAAGACCACAAAACTAGAAGCTGCTGAGTTGGAGGTGTGATGTGTGGGGTGAAGAGAAATTACCGGGGGGTAGAAGGGATGAACAGGTCCATGAAGGTAAGCAAGCAAAGCATATCTGCCGACAGTGTGTGCTCTCCTCATCAGGAGTTATGTCAAGGGTAGGCGAACATTGCCCGTGAAGGACCAGATGGTAAGTGTATGAGGCTCCGCAGGCCACAGTCTCTGTCACAGCCACCCACTCTGGCTTATACCAGGAATGCAGCCACAGATGATGGGAAAGAACTAGCCTTGCTGTGAACTTACAAAAGCAGGCACAGACCCCCGTGTCTGCTCTGCCGAGAGTTCCACAATGAGAAGCCTCATTTCTGCTAAGTCCTGTTGAAAGGGCCTTTTCTAGGACACCTGTTGGCGTCCTCTTCCAGGAATGCCCTTCCTCTCACGCCGTGTGCCCTCCACCCTGCTGCACCCAGCCAGAGCCTTCCTTCTGTAAGCCTTGCTCCACACCACCTGGGAAGAAGCAGTCCTACCCTCCTTCCCATGCCCAGTCAGGGATTGGTGCTGCCCTCCTAACATCTCCCCTGGCTGTAACAGTGAAAGGGCATGGGAGGGGGGAGGGGGGGCGGCACAGGGAGGGGGTAAATTATGAGGCTCAGCTCTGACTACTGTCTGGGTTCAGTTTCACCCCTCATTCACCCACAATGGCAACTTGCACCAAGAACTTCACTTGGGTACTGATTCTACGGTGATGTCAACCAGGCATTACCTGAACGACAGATGACCTAGATATGAAAATCCTGTTGTTTAATCTATCACCAATGCCACACACTGTAGGAGGGCACAAACCCTGGGTTTAATCCAAGAGGTCACATTTCCTGTTCCCCACAATGCCTGTTTCTGGAAGGACACGTGCACGGCAGGAGCAGGCATAGCAGTTGTGTGTGCAACAGATCCACAGCAGGGCTCCTGTCCAGCGTGGAGCCAGACTCTCCAACAGCCCTAAAGTCTGCACATACACTGAGACACATACAGAGAGAGACAACAGCATGGCAAACACATACCAGGAAGCCACGGAGACAAAGAGAGATGGAATCAGACACACAGTTTTCTTGTGCTTTTCTCTGCCTCCGAGGAAGGAAGGAAAGTGGGGACAGAGGAAGGCAGGAAGGGCAGAGGTGATGGGGTCTCAGAGGGGCAGTGAGAACAGAAAGGGTGATACAGGAAAGGAAGTGGCCCGGCCCATCTGGCTCAGTAGTTGAGCATCAACCTATGAACCAGGAGGTCACAGTTCGATTCCTGGTCAGGGCACATCTTGGGTTGCAGGCTCCATCCCCAGTGGGAGGTGTGCAGGAGGCAGCCAATCAATGATCCTCCATCATCATTGATGCTTCTCTCTCTCTCTCCCTCTCCTTCCTCTCTGAAATCAATAAACAAAAACAAAAACAGAAAGGAAGGTGAACTATGAAAACCTCCCTCAATAAATCACCTTCCTTTCTGAAGTGCTGTCACATACACTGTCACACTGTACAATAACCACATCCTCCTGAAAAAAGAAGATAGTTAACTATCTTATAGTTGGAAAAGAGAAACTTTAAAATCCTCAGCATCTACTTTCAAACTCAGCCTGCAGTCACTGGGAACATCCCTCCAAAGCCTGCTGCTTGCCATGTGCTGAAATGTCAGTGCTGTACCCTTGAAAGACAAGGTCTGTACCCACGAAGTGCTCACCACACGGTGCTGGAGGTGGGAACACATACAACAGAGCGAGGCCCACGTCAGCAGACCCCTCCCCATGCATGGCATTCGGGATGGCAAGACAGCCATCCTCAGTGCAATGGCCCAGTACCCAAAACAGCACCTGGCACACTGGGGACTTCATCTATATATATAAAGAGCCAGGGGCCATTGCAACTGAACAGATGACCGAATGGACGACCAAACAGGCTGAGTGGGGCGACAAGGCCGGCAGGGGGGGCAATAAGGGACGACAAAACGACTGAGCAGCAGGCTGCGTGGGGCGACCAGGCCGGCAGTGGGGCTAGTGAGGGATGACCAAATGACTGAACAGCAGGCTGTGTGGGGCGACCAGGCCGGCAAGGGGGGGTAGTGAGGGGTGACCAGGCTGGCAGAGGGGTGCAGTTAGGGGTGACCAGGCTGGTAAAGGCAGGCAGTTGGGGGCACCAGATAGGCAGGTGGGGGTGACCAGGCCAGCAGGCAGAGGCGGTCAGGGGTGATCAGACTGGCAGGGGGGCCAGTAGGGGTGATCAGGCTGGCAGGCAGGTGAGCAATTAGGAGCCAGCGGTCCCGGATTGTGAGTGGTATGTCCGACTGCCGGTTTAGGCCCAATCCTGAGGCCTACAGGGGTCCTGGATTGGAGAGGGTGCAGGCTGGGCTGAGAGGATGCCCCCCCCCCATTGCACAAATTTCGTGCACCGGGCCTCTAGTTTATAAAAAGAGACTCCAACAAAACGTGGCTGGCAGTCAGGTGTTCCCTGCAATCCCTATCCTACCAAGAGGGAGAGGAAGCAGTGCTTGTAAGCGAGCCCCACAAAGAAGACAGCTATTTCAGCGTGAAAGCGGACCCTGCCAAGACAGCCTCCCTTGCCAAGGCTTACCTTTCTGTACATTAATTACAGCAAAGGTAACAAGTGTATGAAATGGCACTTCTTTATAAGACTTGTAGAACATTGTACCAATGACTTTTTATTTAGAACTGAATAGGCATCTGATAGGTTAAGGGTGTCTGATTCCCTCATCACCACTATTTTAAGGAGGTGGTGGGAGGGAAGTAGTTAAAAAAACTCAGAAATCTCAAAAAACAGGACCGTCTGTCTACTCCAGTAAGTTTTAGGAGACTGAGTTCAGTCTCCTCACCCAACTCCTTTGCCAACAGTGAAGATAACCATCTTTCTGAATGAGGGTTCAATTAAACCCAAAGGTACCCCACATATTTCCTCTCAGAAGATAAAGGGGTCCGGCAATTCTGTTTTGTGTGTAGGACAGGTGGCGTTTCCCTTGGAACACCTGAAATGTACATGCAGGCCCCGTTATCAGATGGCCCCTGGGAGCGCCCACGGGAGCCCACCCCAGTCCCAGGCTCCCACACCAGCTGGGAACTGACTCAGTCTCTGCACTCGGCCTGGACCCTGAGCTCCCCTAGCACCTGCATCAGCTGGCCTGGTGTCAGGAGTTAATCACAATAAATCGGACAGAAATCAGCCCTGGTGAAATGTAAGCTCCAGTTAAAAATGACCTTACCAGCCATCCTCAGCTTGGCCGCTACTCACTTAGGGCCACTTTAAATTGGCGCTATGAAAAAGATGATTTAATTTCTATAACTGAGTCAAGCACACATGTCCCAGTGTCAGGGCCCACCTATGGAGCTAGGGAGCCACCTTGGTCCGGCAATGGGTGAGACCCACTCACAGACCCAGAGATGCATACTGAGCACCTTGAAAAGAGTTGTTTGTATTTCATAATTTTTGTTTTGTTTTAACCTAAGAAGCTGGAGATGCAATCATTGTACCAAAATTGTTTAGAGCTGCCAGGGACTTGGAAGCCATATTAGTAAACCATTCATTTTTCCTGATTCATAAAATCAAGGCTTAGAGACATGAAGTGCCTCGCTCACTCACACTGATCAGGCAAAATTCCTAAAGCGCCTTCCGTGTACAAAGCATTCTACACGTTAACACTAGGCCTCTGTCTTCTGAGTCAAGATTATTTCCATTACACAGTTTCTAGGTATTAAAAGGCACATCACTACCATCACCACCTCCATGTACTGCACTGGAGGTCTGACTTATCAACAGTGAAGAATGAAATGACAAATTCTCACTCCTCACTAAACAAGCACCTCCAAAGGCTTCTGAGCTTGTTATAAACTTGGAGCTGCAGTACTGCCCACGGACAAAGACAGCCATAAAGGAAGTCAGCAAGAAAGGCACAGTCAGTGTATGTGGTTTCACAATTATGCACAACTTTTCAAGAATGAAATTAATGTATAAAAAGAATGAAGTTGTAAGGATTGCCACAAACACACTGCCTAGGATAATCAATGTCATAAAATTTCAAATCACAGCAATAGTCAAATAACCTTAGATTATTTATGCTTTCCTTACCCTCTGTCATTTACTTATTTTTATTTTTTTTTGCAGAGGGTATGACAAAGGAAAGCATACATAATCTAATATTAATAAGCCAGCATTAGTAAGATTTTTCGTTTGTCAGTAGACTAGAATTAAAAAGAGGACCTCTGATTAAGATTCTCAGTAGAAGGGCAGGGTCCATAGAATGTTTTATACACACAGACACCTCTCCATTCTGATAAACCCCCAGGCGCTGCTATTAATAAAAGCATGTAAGAGTTCCAGGAATGTTCAAGCAGAAAGATTGGTCATCTCACAACTAGGCACACATATGTGTAGCAGGTAGAAAATGGGTGGGGTTAAATACCTGCTGCAGACATAAAAAACACACACAAGAAAACCTTACCGTCATTAGTCATCAGGGAAACGCAAATCAAAATAATAATAAGATACAACTTCACCCAGTGAAAGGGTTATGATAAAAATTCAGGTACTAACAAGCACTGGCAATGATGTGAAGAAATCAGAACCCTTAAATACTGTTGGTAGGAATATAAAATGGTGCAGCTATTTTGGAAAACAGTTTAGCACTTCCCTAAAAAGTTAAGCAATTACTATCTGAACCAGCAATTCCAATCCTAGGTATACACGCAAGAAAATGCAAAACTATGTCAGCACAAAAGTTCATAGTAGCATTATTCCTAAGGGCCAAAAGTTGAACAATGGAAACAATCCAAAATTTCACCACTGATAAATAAATAGACAAAATGTGGTCTATCCACACAATGAAATATGATTCAGCCATAAAAAGGAATGAAGTACTGATTCATGCTACAACATGGACGAACCATTAAGAAATTAATTTAAGTGGAAAAGGCAGTAACAAAAGACCACATATTACATGAAATGTCCAGAATAGGCAAATCTATAAAGACAGAAGTAGATTAGTGGTTGTTTAGGACTAGGGAAAAGGGAGGTTGGAAGGAAGGTAATGATAGCTAATAGGTATGGAACTTCTTTTTGAGGAGATAAAAATGTCCTAAAATCGATTGTGGTAATGGTTGCACAACTGTGTGAATATACATAAAGCTACTGAATTATACACTTTGGATAAATAAATTGTATGGTATGCAAATTATATATCTCAATAAAGCCATAACCAAAAAAATAAAAACCCCCACAAAAAACCTTGTCACTGGTTCATTCAACAAATACTGCACCTAAATGAGCATCTGCAAACAGTGTGTAGATAAAACAGGTGAAGGGATTAAGAGGTATAAACTACTAGTTTTAAAATAAATAAGTCATGGGATGTAATATAGAGCATAGGGAATATAGTCAATAATCTTACATAGTAACAGCCTAGGTGGCATCATGTGTGACATCGCCACACGATGGCCACCCTCACACCGCCACAAGATAGCCATCACAAGATGGCCACCAGGGGAGGGCAGTTGTGGGTGATCAGACCAGAAAGGGAGGGCAATTGGGGGCGAACAGGCCGGCAGGGGAGGGCAGTTGGAGGCGAACAGGTCAGCAGGGGAGGGCAGCTGGAGGAGACCAGGCCTGAAGGGGAGGGCAGTTAGGGGTGACCAGGACTGCAGGGGAGGGCAGTTAGGGGCAACCAGACTGGCAGGGAGGGCAGTTGGAGGCGATCAGGTCAGCAGGGGAGCAAGTAGGCATCAATCAGGCCAGCAGGGGAAGACAGTTGGGGACGATCAGGCTGGCAGGCAGAAGTGGTTAGGAGCAATCAGGCAGGCGAGTGATTAGGAGCCAGCAGTCCTGGATTGTGAGAGGGATGTCCGACTGCCAGTTTAGGCCCGATCCCTGTGGGACATTCCCCAAGGGGTCCCAGATTGGAGAGGGTGCAGGCTGGGCTGAGGGACACCCCCCCACCCCACTCCCACCTCTGTGCACAAATTTCGTGCACCAGGCCTCTAGTATTATATTAACTTTTGTGGTGACAGATAGTAACTAGACTTATCATGGGGAACATTTCATGATGTACATCATCACTATGATGTACACCTAAAACTAATATGGTCTCCAGTTATGATAAATAGACATACCAGTCATTAAGCAGGAAGAATGCTAATTTTATACATCAACAAGGGAAAAAGTTCACCATTGCCATATTTCCAGAAAATATATATACACATATATATTTCTGTACATAATATTTTGTAAAATATGTTTTTACTGACTTTAGAGAGAGTGGAAGGGAGAGAGAAAGAGAGAGAAACACTGATGAGAGAGAAATATCCATCGGCTGCCTTCTGCATGCCCCCTACTGGGGATCGAGCCCACAACCTGGGCATGTGCACTGACAGGGAATCGAACCCAAGTCTTCTTGGTGCATGGGATGACATTCAACCAACGGTGCCACACCTACCAGGGATGTAAATAATGTTTTTAAAAATAATATACAGTACTGACACATTTTGACATATCCTCGGTGGTCAATTTAGATTTAAGAAAATATTCTGAGAAGTAGGTGGCAGACATTAAAAATTCATGATTATACCTGCAAAACTATATCATATTCTCAAGTTAGGAGCCTGAGGCAATTTTTACACCTGTTCTCGTCTCCATAAGCAAGGTAGGGCACAGCCTTTCCCAACTCCCCTCTCCTCCATGCAGGTTCCTGGGAAGGGGACAGAAGCACTGTGTAGCTGTCTTACTATAACAATGAGGAGTCCTGGAACCTGGAGCACACACATCTTTCTTCACCCCCTCAAACAACAAGGGGTTCAATTTTTCTTCTAAAACTCAGTTGAGTTAAGCACAGCTCACATATTTCTGTCCATTCTTATCAAACTGTCAGAGGTGCTTGTGCTGTGGTTGAATCTTGTTAAGGAAATTAGAGAAATATATACAGAGTGAGTGTGTGAGTGTGTGTGTGTGTGTGTGTGTGTGTTCCCTTCTTGAAACAGAAGAAGAAAGAAATATGGAATCAATAACTGTACAAGGCGGCCTGTATCCCCAAGCTATTTTCATTGTGCAAACTGCCAAGAATAGCTGTTATCACACAATGCTGTTTTGAATCACCTGTCACAAGCCTGTATGCAGCTGCAGGTAAAGGACAGGGATTCTAACAGGCCACCAGACACCTCTCGGCAGTGAGCAAGTGCTCTGATCACTCTCTTAATAGCGATCAAGATAAATGTTTGTTTTCACTCTCATATGAATTGTGTTTTTCATTTTGTTGTATTTGCTTGCTTACAGCCTCCTCCCTCCCTTTTCCAGCATGGAGAAATAAATTGTAAGTTAATTTATAATTAAGATGACACCCTGATAATACGTTTGGGGTACTAGAAAAAGAAGTAGAGTGAGAACAAAAAAAGAAGCTGGTGGCATAGAATATAAAGAACACCCAACAGTACCCCAAGCCCAAGTACACCAAGCATACGTTTGAAGAAAGGCTGAGAGCTACGTAATTTTTAGGTCTCACTTGATTTACCCAGAGTTGCATCAAATCTGCAAGCCCACTGGCATAAAACATACATGCTATGCCTGCTAGTATATCCTTGGCTAGGAATGTCTCTCAAAACCCAGGTTGCCTTGTAACTTAACTCCTTTTATCTCTCCTAGCCCTTCCTGTGAAAAGAAAACATGCCTGGTATTAAGACATTTGGACCCTGGTATCAGCTTGTGAGGTTGAGTGAGTAATGTGCATATTCCTAAATGATAAGTTTACCCTGGGATGCTACTCACCTATTCAACAGAAAAGGCTAGCAAATGTATGAATGCAAGTTCCTGATAGTATGAAACACAACAGTTTTCAAACGCCTGGACATTTGTTTATGGAAGGGGCCTGTTCCTAGACCAGGCTTTGGTTTTAGAGTCAGACCCTGAGGGCTGTGATCATGGGGGTGGAGTTACTACCTGAAGGTCTTCACCAGATACCATTCCACCATGTTAGCATCCAGAACACACTGCCTCTCACTCCTCTCCAGCCACGCGGTCCAGGGCAGAGGGAGAACTGTCGCTAAAAACTCACTCTCCTTGTCAACCAAGAAATGGTTATTGTGTCAAAAGCAAGGAAGAGCCGGTATACATACCAAAAGGCAGGAGAAAGTCGAAGCTGTGGTAAGAAATAACCCAGATTGTTGACCAGGGCAGACTGCTAAAGTGTACTACTTGTGTGAGACCTATGTGATTAATTTAACACGGGAATCTTTATCAATCAAAGCTGAGAAATTATACACTGGCAATGGCAGAGAAGCTCATACTGGAATGGTCTTCCCACAGATAATACTGACAATAAGACAACGATCCCCCCGAAAGAGGAAACAGCACTGGGTAAGATCCTCATTTCATAGCTTGGCCTTTAAGGGGAATCTGGCTTCTGGGTGGAGGGAGGTTTAAGTAGAAGGTAAGCAAAATGCTGCAAACTTAGAATTAAGTTTGGGCAATTAGGATGGCTAGAAATGGAAGAAGGACAGCTCCAGAAAGTGGGAGCCAGAGAAGGGAAACCCCCAAATCTGCATAGCTGCCTTAAAATCCTTGAATGACCCCATAACTAAGCATTTTTAGGGGAGACTCCAAGGAAACCTCTAAAGGTGTTCAGAGATTCAGCTATTGTTCACGGTGGGGGAGTTAGAGTTTGCATCCTGACAAGTCAAAGGGGTTTGGTTAACATTTCAAGTTTCCCCTAAAATCCCAGAAAGGCCTTGCATCAGTCCCCAGGACTTAAGATTTCCTAAGACTAGGGTGGAAACTTAAACAATCACATCCAACAAACGATAAAATCACGTCTTCGTAAGTTGAAGGTGTTTAAGCCAGTAATTTAACTGTCTACTAGAACAAAAATCAACACTCTTCAGAGGAAGATAACAGAATACACACATTCTACAAATATAGTATTATAATTTCCAATATAAAATAAAGAATTACTAGACATGTGGAAAAACAGAAAAAATGTGAATCAAAATCAAGAAAATGAACAAACACAAATACATCCCAAAATGATGTAAATGTTGAAATTGACGAATATTTTAAAGAGTTATTATAAATATGATTAAAGAAAAGGAAAGGACAATTTAACAAAACAAAAAAAATTGCATAACTAAAAGTTTATCATCTAAAATGAAAAATCCACAGAATAGAGTTGACAACAGTTTGGAGATGGCAAAAGAAAGAATCAGAGAACCTGAAAAAATGAAAATTATTCAATCCACAAAACAGAGACAATAAAAATAAATATTGGGGAGGAAAAATGAGCAGAGCCTCAGTGACCTGTGGGACAACATCAGGTGAACTGTAGATGAAGTGGTCCCCAGAGATAAAAAAAGAAAAAGAAAAAAAAGAAAAGAACATGGAGAAGAAAAGTACTTGAAATAATAGCCAAAACTTTCCAAATTTGAAGATCATTAACTTCAGGTCCAGTGTCTCAGTGAAGCAGAAGCCAGGTAAATACAAAGACAGTTACATTTATCATAGTCTAACTGCTAAAAGCCAAAGATAAAGAGCTAATGTTGAAAGCAGCCAGAGAAACATCAGATACATCCCATAAGAGGGTACAAAAATAGAAGCACCACCGAATTTCTCATCAGAAAAAGATGAAAGCTAGAAAACAAACAAACAAACAAAAAGTCTCTTTTAAGTGTTAAAGGAAAACTGTGGTCAACCCAGAATTCTCTACCAGATTCTGTACCTTAAATAATTTCTGCCCCCAAAAGCCATTTTCAGATAAGGAATGAAGAGAGAATTCGCTACCATCAGACTTACATGGCAAGAAAAAAATAAAGTTCATTGCGATGAAAGAAAAATGACATCAGATGAAAACTTGGAACTATAGAAAAGAATGAAAAGCATCAGAAATATTAATATACAGGTAAATATAAAAGACTATTGTTTTTTCCTTCCTTTAATTTCTTTATCAATTGACTGTCTAATGCAAAAACCCTAGTAAGTTATAGTGAGGTTTCAAATATTTGTAGATGCAAGATATTTAATAACAATAGTACAAAGGATGAGGGCTTAATGAAATTAAACATGGAGTTTATAATATTATCTCTAGTAATAACTCTTAACTGTGATTTTCCCTTCTTGGCTGCATCAGACACAATAATAATAGCTTTATAGAAAGTACTAGTGGCCCAGTGCATGAAATTCGTGCGGGGGGGGGGGAGGGTCCCCTCAGCCCAGCCTGCACCCTCTCAAATTGGGGACACCCCCTTGGAGAATGTCCAATTACTGGTTTAAACAGGCGGTCGGACATCCCCCTCGCAATCTGGAACCACTGGCTCCTAATTGCTCACCTGCCTGCCTGCCTGATCACCCCTAAGTGCCTCTGCCTGCCTGCTTAATCGCCCCTAGCTGCCTCTGCCTGCCTGCCTGATTGCCCCTAACTGCTCTCCTCTGCCAGCCTGATCTCACCCCCAACTGACCTCCCCTGCTGGCCTGATCTCGCCCCCAACTGACCTCCCCTGCCGCCCTGATTGCTCCCAACTGCCCTCCCCTGCAGGCCTGATCTAGCTCCCAACCGCCCTCCCCTGCTGGCCTGACCATCCCTAACTGCCACTGCCTCAGCCCCCACCACCATGGCTTCGTCCGGAGGGAAGTCAGACATCTGGAAGATAGCCAGTTGACTTGGTCTAATTAGCATATTACCCTTTTATTAGTATAGATTAAACTAGCTCCCACAACTGTGCAAGGTTAAAACCCTATAACAAATCCTTTAATACACACAAGTGCATGTGTGCATGTGCACTCACGTGCAAACACACACACACACATTGTGCAAACACACACACAAATCCCTTCCTAGTGGTTCTACTTCTCTGACTGAATACTGACAGAGACAAATTAAAGCCAAAATTGGTTGTTTGAAAAGATGAATACAATTTATAACCCCCCTAGCAAGAGTGATCAAGGAAAAGAAAATATAAATGAACAATATTAGGAACTGATACAGGATGTCACTAAAAATCCTATAGATGCTGAAAGAATAAGAGAAGATTATGAACAATTTATGGCAACATGGTCTATAATTTAGAAGAAATGATTGGCTGATGTATTTCTGGCAGCATTATTCATAACAGTCCCAAACTGGAAATGACTCATATGTCCATTATCAGAAAGAGAAATAAATCTATTATGCTAATTTCATAAAACAGAATACTCTTCTGTGATTAAAAAATAAAACAAAACAAAAATGATATGCGTAACACCATGGATGAAGCTCAAAAAATGTTATGCTGAGAAAAAGAAGCCAGACACACAAAAATGTTTATCCTGTATGATTTCATTTTTATGAAACTTAAGAACAAGCAAAATTAATCTATGGTGATAGAAATCAGAACAATGATTGCCCATGGGGGATGGAGGCTCTGTAAGGAGGCATGAGGGAACAGTCTGGGGTGATAGATATGCTCTGTACCTTGCCTGCGGTACGGCTTTTATGGATATACACATTTATCAAAACTCATCAAACGCTACACTTCTGTGCCTTGCATTATATGTAATTTCACTCTTACATAAAAATTAAGCTAAGTTGCTTTAAAAATGCTTTCTCTATGCTTTAGGAATACAGATGAGGGAACATTATTTCCCTTGCTAATCTCCATTTATTATTCCTTTGCCAACCACCTTGATGGAAATACATATTCTTCAATAAGCTCCTAGACATCTTAATGCACCTCTAATAATAGTCCCTTCTATGGCTCCAGTGTCACACGTTTCACTGTGGGCTGACCCCGCAAAGGGCTCTCTCAGTTTAGATTGGCTACAAAAGCACAGCAAGAATGGATGTTTAATCTTTATTCCTGAAATTACAAATCTCGAAGTCAAGTACAATCTGCTGGTTACGTGTTTTTCTTGGTCGCTGACTCTATCTAGGCATCCTTTATTTGGAGTAGATTAATTCACTGTGTTTTTACAGTGCTCCGCTGAAAGCTGAAGAGGGGCATAAGTGACAGCCTGCGCTCTAAAATGTAACTGCACGTGGGCAGAAAGAGTGGGCAGTCCCAGGACATAATTCACCTGCACACACTCAACACAGGAGAGGCTGCAATCCACTCCTCCCAGTCTGTGGGCTTTGAAGGGAATCACTTAACTTCAATTAACAATATGCAACCCTGCTTCTCAGCCTACTTGTAGGATGTGGCTTTCTGCCTCTCATACTAAGCTACGAAATCAGTACTGAAAGGAGAAAATGGTCTAAGCGAGGGAAACAGGAGGAGTACTTAGAAATATTTCATTTCTCAGCATCACGCAGAGTCATAAACCAGAGCTTTGGTCAGAGAATGGCTGCTTCTTGTGTAAGTTACAGTGAACAACCGTCACTATAAGGAATTAATCTCACTTTACTTCCATTCTGTTTACTAGAACACAGAAACTAATCTAATAGCACCCTCTGCCACAGCACTGCGGAACAAAGAGTAATGACTCATGATTTCCATAATGACAGGACAAAACTGCAGGATATGAGCTTGGAGTAAGAGTTCCCTGTAAGTTCAGCACCAGGCAAAGGGAAGACCAGGCAGGAGCTTGTGGGGAAGGCTGAATTGTAGAAGGTCCTCATGCAGACACACTCCTTTTAAAAGAACAAGATCAAAGAGCTCCAAAACCTTAAATATAAATCTTCTTTTCACTTATCAACTTAATGAAGGTCATGTAAATAGCTTTCAATGTTGTACCCAGCCTTCAGGTCCAGCTCACACTCTCCCTTACTTGTGAAACTTTGCAAGAGTATTCAGCTCAAATAGGCACCTTCAGGCTGCCTGTGAGCTTCTGCAACTGTCCTGTGTTCACTTGGTTCACTAATTGGGGTGTGTTTGTGTGAGCAAACCTGAGCATAACAAAAAAATATTGCAAAATCAATAAGACTAAAGTCAGTGACCATAGATCAGCCTTCTTTTGTATTTCCCCAGAACAAAAGAAAACAAAGGCTCCCAGAAATTGACGCAGATTTTGTGAATTAAAGATGGTGATAATATGTACTACTCTTTGTAATACTTTAAGCAATAAAACAAAATAAAAAAATAAAAATAAAGATGGTGATAATGGTGCTGGAACTTAGAAAGGTCAGATATGAACCCCAGGGGAGAAAAACAAATGACAACCACATATGTTTCTGGGAAAGGTAGAAAAATGCTGTTAGAAAGACCAAGGTAAGTATATTATTCTCTAATGAGGGTATCTCTCTGTCAGGGGAAAGGGGAAGAATTATTTTTTAAATGTCACTCTCTTCTTCTATTCTTCTTTTGCCTTCCTCATTCAAAGGGAAAGTAGAGTCAAAATATTTTCATGCTTTTTTTTTGCTTTGAAATCATCTCAGCTTTTGCATATTACATGCAACCAACCTCAATTCCAAACTGTGACTCCCATCCACCAAACACAACAGCCCCCACCACTATCACCATCCCTCCACCTCCACCCCTACCGTAACCAACCCTCCCCACACAGGACCACAACCCACCACTTACTGCCAACCACACAAACAACCCCTTTCCTGATTCCCAGGCTAGACTCAGTTCTTTGGTAAACTTCTGATCACATCTAATCAAAACAGACTCCAAGGGTTCAACCATACTTATCTGTGGTCCTGAATTTATGTCATATTGAAAATAGCTTCTAACACCTAGAAACTCAGATCTATACCTGGACATTAAATTTTGATAAACAAGGATTTGCAACAATTTTATTTTAATGAAGTCCAATTCTCCTTATAAACAGCTCCTTCAATTATCTGATCACTCTGAGGGTTGAAAAAAAAATGACTTTCTACAAATAGAAATAATATTCTAACTCCTAAGTTCTCAACTATATTGTTTATACAAAGAATTCAACATTAACATATAAAGATATATTCATTCATACTCTAAGAGAATTGCTAACATGATCTTACATAATAAGGCTAAACAGAAAACAAAACAAGACTTAAAGAGTTAGTAGTTTTTCTGTTAATAACTTATACTATTTTCTCTAAAATTTGTTGTTGTTAATCCTCACCCAAGGATACTTTTTCCATTGATATTTTTAGGAGAGAATGGAAGGGAGGGAGAGAGACAGTGAGATAAACATCGATGCTCAAGAGACACATCAACTGGTTGCCTTCCACACATGCTCTGATAGGGCCAGGATCAAGCCTGCAACCATGGTATGTGCCCTTGACCAGAATCGAACCTGCAGTCCTTCAGTCTGAGGGCTGACACTCTAACAACTGAGAAAAATTTGCTAGGGCTCTCTAAATTTTATTAGAAACAATTTGAAACATACACAATGGTATGAAGAATGACATAACAAATCCCTACTGCCCATCAGTTTCAACAGTTAATATACACTGTTAAATATAAGTGGCAACAATGGACAAAGATTAGCCTTTTTCTTTTTCTTAAGGGGAAAACATTCATACTTTTATTTACCTCTAGATTTGTCCTAATTTGTTGAGGCATTTTTCATGTCAATATTGAATTCTCTCAAATGATTTTCTCTATTTTAAATAGTATGTAATTTCTTACTTCTGTTCTAGTAATGTTAGTATAGTTAGATATTAATAAAGCAGAAAAATAAAGGGAATCAGACATTAAAAAGCCAAAAATAACTGGGGAGTTGAATAGGACACTGACAAGATTGCACAGGGTGAGATGCTTCCAATATGAGGCATGTAGGAACCCAGCTGGCAACCATAGAGACCTGCCAGTCTAGCCTGGGAAAGGATAGAATTGGATAAGGGGGAAAGAACGCTGAAGATCTAGGAAATGGACTTTTTGTTTGTTTGTTTGTTTGTTTGTTTTGTTATTTGGGGAGGGGGGTAATGCAGCCCCCGTCCACAAAAGATTGGTAAAGTGATTGGTTAGTTTGAAAAAAAAAAAAACACCACTTGGTCCTTCCCAAATCTGAGATAATATAATCCCAGCTTAACAAAGAGTATGCCTGCCTGTCTGTCTGTCTCTCTCTCTCTCTCTCTCTCTCCTCTCTCTCTCTCTCTCTTTCTCTCTGCCTTTCTTTCTCTCTCTCTTACCTGTTCTCCTTGCACATTTAGTAGCAGCCATATGGGTCATTAGCATATTACGCTTTGATTGGTTAAACGGCCAACTGGATGACTGGACACTTAGCATATTAGGCTTGTATTATATAGGATTATATTAATAATTTCTAAATGTTGAACCAACCCTGCATACCTAGGATAATTTCAATTATTCGTTACATATAATCCTTTTTACATATGTTCATGGATTCAGGTTCCAAATGTCTTAAAATTTTTTATGTCTGTGTTCATAGAAGTCCATAGTCTGTAGTTTGATTTATCTGTGATGTCTTTGTCTAGCTTTGGTGTACAGGTAACACTGGGTTCGCAGAATAGGCTGGGAAGTATTCCCTCCTCCAATATTTTATGAAAAGTCTGTGAAGGATTGGTATTATTTCCTCTTTAAATATAGGATAGAATGCAGTAATGAAGCCATGTGAGCCCAGCCTTTTCTCTTTAGGAAGAATCTTTTTTTTTTTTTTTAAATATATTTTATTGATTTTTTACAGAGAGGAAGGGAGAGAGATAGAGAGTTAGAAACATCGATGAGAGAGAAACATCGATCAGCCGCCTCCTGCACACCCCCCACTGGGGATGTGCCCGCAACCAAGGTACATGCCCTTGACCGGAATCGAACCTGGGACCTTTGAATCCGCAGGCCGATGCTCTATCCACCGAGCCAAACCGGCTAGGGCTAGGAAGAATCTTAATTAGTAATTCAAATTCTTGTTATTGAGCTCATTCAGAAGCTTTTAAGTCACTATAGATGTAATATTTTGATTTATAAGATATTTGGTCTTTATCCATGTTTCCTGGCTGACAGCTCCCAAAACCATTGGAATTTCCCAAATGTTGACAGTGATAAAAGGTTTCTTTTGTTATGTTAATGAGGTGGCTTTTTGGCCCCATCCAAGGGTAGGGGCTGGTTGCCAGGACAATCAGTCATGAGATTAAATGGTTGGAACTTTCAGTCCCAGCTCCCCCCACTCCCACCTCTGGGGAGGGAAGGGGTTAAAGTTTGAGTTCAACTGCCAGTGACTTGGTCAATCATGACTATGAAATGAAACTTCCATAAAAACCCAGGAAGACAGCCCATTGGTCCTCTTTTTCAGAGACCCTCCACTTTGGGGAACCAGAAAGCTTCCATGTGTCACCTTCCTTGCTGGGCTCCAAGTTCCTGGAGGGCAGGAGCTCCTTTGTTGGGACCTCACCCTATGCATCTCTTCATCTGGCTCTTGAATTGTATCCTTTAATATGCTTTGTAATAAATTAGTAATCTAGTGAGTAAACAGGATTTCCTGAGTTCTGTGAGCCATACTAGAAAAGTAATCAACCCAAAGAAAGGGTCGTTAGAACCTCCAGTTTGTAGCCAGAATCACAGGTAACTGTGTGGGCTTGCAACTGGTGTCTGAGGTGTGTGTGTGGTGGGGGGTGGGCAGTTTTAGAGTACTAAATCCTTAACCTGTGAAATGTGATGCTATCCCTGGGTAGCTGTGTCAGACTGAGCTGCAGTCTCAGACACCCTGCTGAGTTTTCTTGTATATAATTGAGTTTCTTGATAACTGCAATCTTGAATTCTGTCATTTAAGTCATACTCTTCCAAGGCTTTGAGTTTGGTTTCTGGAGACTTTGTATTTCCTTTCTGGACTCCCAAGTTGTCTTAGGTAGTTGATGGATTGTTTCTCTGTCTGGGCATTTGAGATAGTGATCTTTTTTCATGTGTAGATACTGGTTTGCTCCTGACAATTCAGAAGATTGATAGGTAGGGTACTTTTGTTTTTCCAGTAGATGGTACCATAGCATAAGTATTTGTTTCCTCTTACCTGCACTATCTGTATCTCTGGGATTACTGTGGAGTTGAATCACTTTGACTAGCTAAGGCAAGGTTGCTGGTAGGTGGCCTTTCTGTGACCAGCTCTCCTTGGTAATGATGCACCACTCCTGTGGTAGGAGGATGTGGTGGGGGTAGAGGGCTGGTTGTAAGAATTCCCAGAGCTATCTCTTCCACAGTGAATTTGGCTCTTCCTGGGTGCGTGGGGGAGAGGAGGCAGGTTTGCCATCCTGTGGATCCGTTGCTCCCCTGCCAGTAATGGCTGTGGACTCTGTTCTGTTTAAAGTTTCCCAGACACCTCTACCTCATTCTGCTGCAATGGGGCGGGGAAAAGAGATGCCTATTCTAGGAGAGAAATTGCTTCTGCCCATCTTATGCTCCAGGCTGTAGTGTGAGGGCTGTAGCCTAACTTCTTCCAGGCTTCCATGTTCCATAGAGCCATGGTGGGCAATAAACTAAATCTGCAGCCACCACTGTCCCTGTCCCTCATTCCCACCACCTCCTCTACTCATTCTAATACAAACACCTTCATATGCCCCAATGCATGGATCTATCAGACTGTGTATGTTAAGCAGGGGATCTTTTGTTGAGTCATAGTTGTCCAACTTTTGTAAATTTAAGAGAGAAACAATGGAGCCCTCCCACTCTGCCATGATGTTGATATCACTCTCAAGAACTAACTTTTGGTTTCATTGATTTTCTCTATTGTTTTGAATTCTATTTCATTGATTTTCACTCTTACCTTTTTTAAGAAAATATTTTTATTGATTTCAGAAAGGCAGAGAGATAGGAACATCAATGATGAGAAAGAATCATTGATCAATTCCACAATCTGGGCTTGTGCCCTGACCCAGAATCGAACCGTGACCTCCTAGTTCATAGGTTGATGCTCAACCAATGAGCCATGCCAGCTGGGCAATTTTCACTGTCATCTTTATTTTTTCCATTACTTCTGCTTGCTTTGGGTTTATCTGCTCTTCTTTTTCTAGTTTCTTAGTGTATAAGCTTAAGTTATTGGAACCTTTCATCTTTTTAAATATAAGTTCTTAAACTTGTCAATCATTAATATATTATAAAACCAACAATATTATATTTACAGAATTTTGAAGAAGTTAAGCAAAGAAAAACGTACTTCTATCTAGTTACACCCTTTTACATTTACCCATTTACCTTCTCTGGTGTTTGTTTCTTTGTGTAAATACAAGTTACCACCTCGTATCATTTCCTCTTAGCCCAAGGACATCCTTTAATTTTCATATAGAGTAGATGTGGTATAGAGTAGATGTGCTTAGCAACAAATTCTCTGAGTTTTTCATTTGACTGCGAATGTCTTCATTTTGCCTTCACTACTGAACAATAGTTTTGCTGGAAAAAGAATTAAGTGCTAGTTTGTTTTTAACTAGCATTTTGAATAACATTGTCTTATAGTCTTCATTGTTTCTGAAGTGATGAGTTGTTTTTCTCTTATTGCTTTCAAGATTTTCTCTTTGTCTTTCAACAACTTGACTATGATGTGTCTACATGTGAATCTGTGTTTATACTACTTGGAGTTCATTTGAGCATCTTGATCAGATTAATGTTACTTACAAATTTTCAGCTATTATAACTTCAAATGTTTTTTTCTGCCCCTTTCTCTATTCTTCTAGAGCTCCTATTACACATATATCAGTACTAGAGGCCCAGTGCATGAAATTTGTGCACAGTGTAGGGTCCCTAGGCCTGGCCAGAGATCAGAGCCGATCTGTGGGGTGACCAGCAGGGCGATGGGTGGAGGGGGACCCCACTGGCACTCACCTTGGCTGGCCTGGAGCCTTCGGTCTGGGGGAAGCTCCTGTTTTGAGCATCTGCCCCCTGGTGGTCAGTGTGATCATAGCAACTGGTTGTTCCACCAGTGGTTCTGCTGTTCGATCAATTTGTATATTAGGCTTTTATTATAAAGGATTAGAGGCCTGGTACACGAAATTTGTGCACAGGAGGGGGGTCCCCTCAGCCCAGCCTTCACCCTCTCAAATCCGGGACCCCTCGGGCGATGTTCGACTGCTGGATGTTCGACTGCCGATCCCCCAGGAGATCGGGCCTAAACCGATAGTCGGACATTCCTCTCACAATCCCAGACCACTGGCTCCTAACTGCTCACCTGCCTGCCTGCCTGACTGCCCCTAACTGCCCCACCTGCTGGCCTGATCACCCCCAACTGTCCCCCCCACCAGCCTGATCACCCCTAACTGCCCCCCGTCAGACTGGTCGCCCCTTACTGCCCCCTCTGCCAGACTGGTCACCCCCAACTACCCCCTGCCGGCCTGGTTGCCCCTAACTGCCCTCCTGTTGGTCTGATCACCCCTTACTGCCCCCCCCCTGCCAGCCTGGTCACCCCCAACTACCCCACTGTGGGCCTGGTCACCTCACAAAGCCTGCTGTTCGGTCATTTGGTCACCCCTCACTAACCCCCCTGCCGGCCTGGCCACACCACGCAGCCTGATGCTCAGTTGTTTGGTCGTCCCTCACTAACCCCCCTGCCGGCCTGGTCGCCCCACGCAGCCTGATGCTCAGTCATTTGGTCGCCCCTCACTGACCCCCCTGTGGGCCTTGTCGCCCCACACAGCCTGCTGCTCGGTCGTTTGGTCACCCCTCACTGACGCCCCCCCCCTGCTGGCCTGGTCACCCCACACAGCCTGCTCAGTCGTCCATTTGGTTGTGATGGTTGCTTAGGCTTTTATGTATATACTAGAGGCCCGTTGCAGGAAGATTCCTGCAAGAATAGGGCTTCGCTCCAGTCTCTGCTGTTCCTAACCCACGCTTCTTTGCAGCTCCTACCCCACCCATCTCTGCCGCTCCTACCCCGCCCTTCTCTGCCGCTTCTCTCCTGCCCGTCTCCACTACCTCGGCTCCATTGCTTGGCTTCCTTCTACGGTGTTTTCAGTCTTCGCTCCCAGCCGGTATATGCAAATTAGCTGCCATCTTTGTTGTTGGCAGTTAATTTGCATATCACTCTGATTAGCCAATGGTGGGTGTGGCAAAGGTATGGTCAATTTGCATCTTTGTCTATTATTAGATAGGATAGATGCTTGAATTCATACAGGTTTCTCATCTTTCCTTTTATAGTCTGTTCTTCAGTTTGGATAATTTCCATTTATCCACTTTCAAGTCCACTAATTATTTCTTTCAACATCTCAAATATTGCATTAGCCTCTTATATGAATTTTTCATTTCAGCTATTTTACTTTTGAACTTGAGAATTTCCACTGGGTTATTTTATATACTTTCCCTCTTTATTGTGATTTTGTAATTATAGAGTCATTGTTGTCATACTTTCCATCAATTTTTAAACATGGTGTCCATTAGTTCTTATAGTAACTGCTTTGTAGGTTCTATCTGCTAAGGTCAAGATATGAAACTACTCAAAGTTAGTTTTTGTTAACTGTTTTTCTCCTCTTATTATGATTATTTTGTTTCTTTGCATGTCTCGGAAATTTTTTTGCTGAAACTAGGCATTTTAGATATATATTGTAGCAGCTCTGGGTTCTGACTTTCCCCCTGAGAGTTGTTGTTGGTATTATTTTGTTTGTTTAGTAAATTGCTTAGACTGAATCCATGGAATCTGTTTCCTCCATAATCACCATAATGTTTGGCTGTTGAATCTGCTCATGGTTGTTTTTTATTGCATTTGTTTTTTAATTATTATTATTTTTTTAAGCCTAGAGTCCTAAGGATCACTCCTGGGTCTTCACAGCTCAGTAATCAGCCAATAATTGGTTGCAAGTTGTGTATAAACACCTCAAGTCAGCAAGTTTTCCACCCTCTAGCAATGGATCTGTGTATCTGTTGGTAGAACATTCAATATTCAGAAGTATTTAAAACTAGCCTTTATTTTCTGCCATACCTTCTTGTGCACTCATATAGGTTCATGGTCAGATAAGGATGAGTGGACACTGTAGAATCTCCTAAGCAGAGTCCTGGAGAGCTTATCAAAGCTCCTTGTGGCTTTCACTTTCCGGATCTCCATACTATTATCTGGCTAATCTTTTGTTTCATTGCTTGCCCCAAACCAGAAGGCAACTTCAGTCTAGCTGAGCCAGTGGTATTCACATTCATTTGCCAAGATCACTACTGTTACTGACTGGACATGGGGCTTTTCTGTGCTCCCCTCCAAAACAATTGCTGCTCTCTATCAAGGGAAGCTGCTGGCTTTATCAGCTTGCCCTGCCCTGTGAGAAGTCCTCCACTGACAGGGCTGGGGTAGAGAACAGTAGCGGCTCCAGGCAGAAGAGTGATCAATACCACTGTTTTTAATAGTTTCAGAATTTTTCACGAGTAACCACTTCTCAACTTGATATATGCCTTTCATTAATTCCCAAAGCCCTGAAATGTTTATACTAAAGTTTATCCAGTTTTGTCATTGCCTTTTTTGGTAGAGGATCTGCCAAGCTAACTCGCTCTGCCATACTGAAAGTCCTGCCTCCAACATAAACTGTGTTTACAAAAATACTACAAATAAGTTAGTCATAATCACTAGTTTGGGAAATCACAGTTTTCACCTATCTTCCCTTTTCTGGATTCTAGAGCTTTTACCATTTGGAAAAAAAAAATTGTTTTCTTTTCCTAATCAAATAGCAAGTTTATTTTAGGAAAGTAAAATAAATAACAGGCGAATGAGAGGTTACATGACATAGTTGGATTACAACGTCTGCAGAATAAGTTCAGTTGTATAAAATGATTCTCCCTTTTTTACTGTCTCTCATATACTCTATAAGGAATAAGGAAAGTGGTTTTTCTTTCAAGTATTAAACTTAATTCCATGGGGCTTAAATGGGGGGAAAAAAGAGAGTGGTAGAAAGAGGAAGGAAAATAACCTTAAGTTCTAGTGATATGCTAGAAGCGGGGGGGGGGGGGGGGGGCGGCAAATATTTAACCTTCCATCAATAAAAACTTGAACCCAAGAATATTAAGAACAGGAAATTCAGGGGCGGGATGGAGAATGAGCCAGCAACTCCCTCAATACCAAGCCAAGTAATGTAATATTTGGTGTTTATTAGTGCCCACAAATTCTTGACGTTGACTTCCAGGTACAGATAGTTATATATGATCATAGTGAATAGTTAAATTGTATATTCTTTTTTAAGTACCTGGTATCCATCCCCAATTCCCTAAAACATAGCCCTATAGAAAACATGACTCAAATACAGTTGGTTCTGCCTATCCTGCTGCACAAAATTTAATGAATTCAGTCTGTTCCCACTCTCTTCTCCCTTCGTCCCACCTCTTTGCCTAAATGGCCAAGATCATGGTATTTCTTTTTCCAGAGTCAATATTCAAATAAGAACAAACGTGTGCTTAAGGCTGCCAGATATTACTAGATGAACCGCCCCTTGTTTCTAAATGATTTCACCTCACTTTCTAACTCCCAAATAAAGCTGAAGTCATTTTTGGGTCCCACTTCAAATACGAAGCCCATAACTTCTTATGATTTGGAAGGAATGTTGTGAAACCATCCAACCTGTCTCCAGATCCTGAAGCACAGCTCAGATGAAGAGAGGGGAGCACTTGTTGTATAAAGTAAAGAGAGCTACTGAAATACAAACTGCAATGTGGTGTAACTCAAGCTTCCCGAAACCACTGCCAGGTTTCAGAGCTGCCCAGGAGAAACTCCAAACAACCCTTTCCTGTTTGCTGGAAGCCAGTGACATTACCGACAAGCCACTATCAGGCCACTGCTGTTGTGTTGCTCTGGCAATCTTTGGAGAGAATCTGTATGATGTGTCAAAATGGAATAAATATTCTTATTACGTGATAATGAAATTACCTATTAAAATTAAGACAGAGAAGAAAGAGTGAGAATAAAAGAGGAGGTCAATCGGGGTAAAAATATTTTCAACACCATGAAGATTTATTTCCCATTATATCCTCTTTCAAAACTCTAATATTTGGGAATGAATTACTGAAAGAGGACCCCAAGATGATCATGCTGCCTGACAAAAGCCCACTGACCTGCCAATTCCCAGCAGCCTCAGCAGATACCTCGCACAACCCAGCTCTACTATCTTAGACTTATAAGTAGCTTCACCATAACTTCTAGAATTTTCTGGCCACTCCAAGTCTCCAATTGCCCTTTTCTGGCATTTTTAAATCCCAAATGTCAATAAATGCATGGGACACCCAAACTTACATGTCTGGACCTTTTCTAAAACCCTCAGCATGCAGCACTACAACCTCCTTACGCAGAACGTGACTGCAATAGAATGTACCTGGAATAAAAAGCCTTTGTTGCACTATATATTTCTAAGCTTTTCTCGGAAATATGAATATCGTACCCTAGTGCTTAATCCTAGTGGTTTCTGAGGGGAAAAAGCAACACTGGGCATCCCAATAAAAACCCACGGTGAGAGCCTATATTATCAATTGGAAACAGATGAAAATAAAAACAAAAACATTAAAATGAAGACAGTGGCTCTCCTGCCAGCATGGAGATCTTCTACCACTTCGAGGGTCCATGGAGCCAGACAATAGCTGCTGCCCTTAGAAATGCCTGAAACCGTGTAGACCAGCCACCATGAAAGAAGGCAGAACTCAATTTCATCTCTCTCCTCTATTTGCCCCTCACTCACAGGCCACCAGGAAAGAGGACAGGATCTCTTCAGTGAATGGGAAAGGCTGTGTGAAGCAGCCCGAGTACTAGTCTCTGCAGATCTGCCATCCCTCCATTTGGACACTGAAAACACAGAAAAAGAGCAGGCAGGCAGGCACCTAGGAGGGGAGCCCTTCCCCCTCCCCACTGTGTCTCTCCTCCACAGGGTGGTCTGGGGCTGTGCTTAAAGCATGAGGTAGTGAGGCCAAAGCGGGTCCCACCTCCTTCCAGCAAAGCCTCAGTCACAGCCCTGGGAGCCACTGCACAGCCCCTGTCAGCTAACTGCAGCTTCCAGGGGCTCGGCCACTACCCCAAAAGGCAGCTTTCCAGCTTGCTTTTCTTCAATTTAAAGTAAGAGAAGGAGGAATAGAAAGAGGATAGGAAAGAGGAAGAGAAGGGTAGATATATGGAGCAAAGGGAAAGAAAAAGAAGGGAGAAAAGCACCTACTCATATTGACACCTGCAGGCTTATCTTCTTCTCCTCCCACCCCCTACTCCCCCTCCCCCGCCCCCCACCACACTTATACTAAAATCATAGCACGAGTAGCCAGCCCAATGCTTGGAACCAAGTGACCACTGATAATGGATTCCTTTGCAATTTAATGAATCAGTCATCCATTTTCAATTTTCATATTTTCCACTCAATGACTAGTACACTTACAAATGCATGTCATAAAAACATACAGGAGGGGCCAGGGTGCACAGTGGGCTCCAAAATGAATTATAATTAAATGAGAACAGGTTACCTCTCATGTGTGAAGGTCTATTAAGGACCCATGCTCCCCTGGAGGCATGCTTGCTCGCTATTTTTGCCAGTCACAGCAATGAGTTTGCCCTAAGCCAGGTGTATATATGGGGAGGAATAAGTGGGGGTCATGACCTCCTCCATCTAAAAGGTATTTGGAGATCCCACCTTGAAACCTGACCTTCCCAGTACCTACCTGTTCTTATCAACTTTGGTATCTGCCTCAACTGCAGTGGCTTTTCAAAGAGCTGTCAGAGTAGAAAGTCATATGTGTCCTTTCCTCCTTGCTGCCCCCCCTGCCCCCCCCCCCACACCTCCCATGTGTCCTGAAGAGACACAACACAACTGATGGGTATAAAAGTTGCCTATGAAACAGAAACGTTCAAATGGAAATTCAGTCCCAGCTGTGGCCCAAGGCAAAAACAAATAGAAAGATAGATCCTAATTGGGTGTGCGTGTGTGGGGGTGGCGGGGGGTGAGGGGCGCAACTCAATGATGTCTGGGACCATGGACTTGGCTGGGGTGGGGTGGAGGTGCTGGGAAGGAATAAATAAAAATTCCATTAGAATCATAGAAGTTTGGAGTTGGAAGACCTTAGAGAAAACCCAAATGCTCTCATTTCAAAAATAAAAAACCAGAACGTGGCTTTATCCCCACGTAAAAACTACGAATCATTAGCAGAGCTGGCAACAAAAGCAAGCCCTTCTGTTCCCCGAAGCAACAGTATGGACTGCGAAGAGTATGGACTGGGAAGAGTAGGCGGCCTACTTAGGGCAGGGAATCTGGAGGGAACACTCCTCAAGGTCTCCTGTGAAAGAGAACTAGGGGGGCTATTCTGCTACTGCTTTCTGTTCTATCTTTCCTGAGGCACACCCCATTCCGAAGACACAGACCCAACCTGAAATCACTTCACTACATGAGGCAATGTTTACCTTCCACGGTAAAGGAAGGTCTCCATTTTACTCCTTCATTCTGAGTGTGCCCAACCTTTTCACAAATTAAACACATCAAACTCCAAACAAAATTAAAAAATGGTATGACCATCTATGCCAGTGGTCGGCAAACTGCGGCTCGTGAGCCACATGCGGCTCTTTGGCCCCTTGAGTGTGGCTCTTCCACAAAATACCGACTTCTGCGCAAGGGCCGCAAAGTTTCAATCGCACTGTATGTGCACGCCTGCACGCAGTTTGCCGACCACTGATCTATGCCAACCACTCCACCTGACACAGCCTCCCTGGTGAACCAACTTGAGATGGCAATCTTCTAGATAAACAGTCATGGGAGTTTTCAGAATGGGCCAAACTCTGTAACTGATGATGAAAGGAGAGACGCAGCACCACACTTCATGCAATCACCAAATACGGAGCCTCAAGCAGGGCCTAAGTTTTATACGCTTTTAGAGAAAATCCTGGACTGTGAGAGGGTGCAGGCAGGGCTGAGGGATCCTCCCGCAGTGCACGAATGTCATGCACCGGGCCTCCAGTATTCCATATAATACACTAGAGGCCCGGTGCATGAATATTTATGCACTGGAGGGAGGTCTGTCAGCCCAGCCTGCCCCCCTCAGAGTCCAGGAGCCCTCAGGGGCAGGAGGCGACCTGGCGATCAGGGGAAGGCGACGCCCCATCACACCTCGGCTGCTGCCTCTGCTGGCAGCGCAAGCCTCGGCCGGCCCTGGTTACCTGAGCCTCAGACGGCCCTGGGCGGCTGGGGGGCTGAGGGGACTGGGCACCGCCATCTTGTGGCTGTGGGTGCTGCCATCTTTGAGGGCGTGGCATTCAATTAGCACATTCTCTCCTTATTGGCTGTGGGCGCCACCATCTTTGACGGCGAGGCAGTCAATTAGCATATTCCCTTCTTATTGGCTGTGGGCGCTGCCATCTTTGCAATGGCATGAGAGTCAATTAGCATATTCCCTCTTTATTAGACAGGATAAGTCCATGAAACACATGGAAAATATCCAATCTCTCTAGTAATGAAAGAAACACATGTAAAGTATAATTTTCTATTTATTATACTGGTAAAGTATTTTTTAAAGAAAAACAGAATGTAAAATAGGAAAATTCATACATTACTCATGAGAATATAACTCGTAATGCCTATTAGATAGTTATTCTAGAGACCACTACATAAACAGCAATGGGTTACTCTCTGGAGAAACTGAACCAAAAATGTTCAGCTCCTAGAACAGGGGAGAAGGTAGAGAAGTGGAAATGAGGTGCATACCCCAAATTGTAAAAGGTCCCAAATCACCAGTTTTACAGCAGAATTTGAGCAGTGACACTTTTGGTCCTCTGAGCAGGACACTGAAAGGTTCATCTCTACACAAACTATCCAGTTAAAGAAATGACCGATACAGATATCTTAGGGTCCTCTAACGTCATCTCTGGTTCCCTGTTAGGTGGCTTGGCCACCCATGGCCACCACAGTGTTCCAGACAGCTTACCCTTAAACACCTAAGGTTACAAGACATTTGAGAAAACACTCTAACATAAAAGAAATCAAAATAAACTCATAAACAGAAGGGGAAAGAAAAAGAAAAAAACTCACAGGAAATAGAGACAATGCAGAAAACAGAACGTGATTAATAATTTCTTAAAAATTTAATGTATATCTACCAGATAAGCAAAGAAATATATTGACCCATAAAACCAGAACAAGAACAGTATGGTGTGTGTGTGTGTGTGTGTGTGTGTGTGTTTAAAAAGGGAACCTCAAGAGAACAAGAAGTCTTGGAAATGAAGGCTAAAATAGAAGAATTAATTCATTCGGTAGAAAAGTTAGATAAAAAGTGGTGGAAATCTTCCAGAAAATAGAACACAAAGACAAACAGGAAGATAATAGGAAAGAAAAGTTAGGTGTGTGGAGAGGGAAAATCAATCACTTAAGTAGAAATCCCAAATAATGTTCTAGAAGAAAAAGTAGGGTAGAGTTGAGAGCTCTGGGGGAAGAGGGACTTTCAAAGAAAAAGTTCAGAAAAACTTCCCAGACAAGACAGAAATATCCCCAATAAACCTCATCAATACTTGCCAATTCTGCCTGTATACCACCACCTTCCGCAAACCCTAAAAAGGAATTATAGTGAACACAAGTATAGAACAAAAAGATGTTAGGTCAAGGTGTAGCATATGGGTTGGAAAGAAGGGTCAGAATCAGAATGAAATATGGTGTGCACCAGGCATGAGAAATATCGAAACACAGAAAACAAACCCCACCGGCTTCCAGAGGGTCCACAGGTGGCATCTGGGTGTGAGATACCACAGGCCCCCTCAAAAATAACACCAAAAACCACCCGACAAAAACCACCCAATAAGGTCAAACCTAGAATTTTACATTCAGCTAATTTATCCTTCAACTGTGAAGGTAGGAGAAAGATACTTTCCTACAGGTGAGAAGCTGCAAAAATTTTCTCCCCAGGTGCCTTCTCTCTCAGGAAAGTATAGAACATAAGCTCTCCTTGGATGAGGTAATGGACCAACACAGAGGAAGGAAGGTGGTGACTCCAGGAAATAGCAGTCCCAGCCAGGGAGAGAGGGAAGGCTCTTCCCAGGGTGCTGGAAACAGGCCGCTCAGGAAAACTGACCAGCAGGCTCAGAGGGCAACCTGGCCAGCTGCAGCCAGAGGCTCTGGGAAGCATGCTGCTCCATGGAAAGGTACAGGTAGACCATCTGATCCCATCTGATCTGCTGGCCATGTTAGGAGGGATCCTGATGGAAAGGTTACAGCTCAGTTTTAGTGAGAGCAAGGATTTTTGTGTTTTGTTCACTGATGTGTTCCTAGAACCCTGCAAGTAATCAGTAAATATTTATTGTACTAATTAAGGCGAGGCAAATAGAAATAGTAAACAATTCACCCTAGAAAAACACAAAACAAAAAGATGTGTCTGAAGGCAGTTTCATACCATCTTACTAGATGGCTCAGCAGTGTCTTCACAGAGTAAGCGCTGACCACTGATTTAACTTAAAAAACATCAGGATGTTAGAATTCTAGGGGCTGGGAGAGGAAGTGTATGTGGGAGGGACTCCTGGTAATGGACGTATGGAGTGCCAGAAAACTAACAGAAAATCAGGAGATAATACTGAAAATTGCAAAATAAGGAAAAGAAGCATAAAATATTAATGAGAATCATGAAGATAAATATATTGGAAGAAACAACTAAAAAGAGTTAAAATATTTGCATTTGAGGCACATAAGTCAGGGGGAAGGAGAAATAGAGAAGCACAGGGCAGGGGACTGATTTTTTAAAAAATATATTTTATTGATTTTTTTACAGAGAGGAAGGGAGAGGGATCGAGAGTTAGAAACATCGATGAGAGAGAAACATCGATCAGCTGTCTCCTGCACACTCCCTACTGGGGATGTGCCCGCAACCAAGGTACATGCCCTTGACCGGAATCGAACCTGGGACCCTTGAGTCCGAAGGCCGATGCTCTATCCACTGAGCCAAACCAGTTAGGGCAAGAGGACTGATTTTTTAATAAGCCTGTCCTAATTTGATAAAAAATAAAACCTAAGAAATGCTTATACTTTAGGCCTCGTCATTTTATAGCTAAGAAACTCTCCCAAAAGAATAATCAGAGATGCAAAGATTTAAGTTCACTGCAATGACCTATATAATAGAAAAAAGAGAGAAAAATATTGAAAATAGGGATCTAGTTAATGCAAGAGGAATATCATGTAGTTATTTTAAAAATAAAGCTTTTGAACAATAATAAGGACATGAGAGAATGTTCCCTTACAAATCAGGGTTTAAAAACTATATAGAGGACAACTGTAATTTCTATGCACAGCAAGCATAGAAAATATAATCCTATGCTAAGTCATGTATTCTAGATAATAGGATTACAGGTCATTTTTCATTCCTTATTTATTCTTTTCTGCATTTTCCAAATTTCCTACAATGAATTTGCATCCCGTTGTTAAGAAATTTTACAGTGTTTTTAACTTTTAAAGCAGAAAAAGAAAAGAAAATTGGAAAATAATTCTTGGTATTTCTCTAGAGAAAACCACCCCATTTGAAATATTTAACAGTTAAGAAGAAAATCAAAGGGAAGTCAATGCACATTGGCAAAAAGACCAAAAAAATAAAAAATTCACAAAATACAGTATGCTTGGCACCTGAAACATTTATAATCACATATGAATTACCAAAGGTCTGTCTCTTAGACTATCTTCCCATTTTTGAGTCTTAAACTAGTTTCATCTTTAAAAACACCCCATGTGCGACCCTTTGGTGTGATGTTCAATGAAATTCTATTGTCGCAGCTGCAGGCAGCTTCTGTGAATGCAGCCTTTAGATTTGAGCCAAATCTGAATCCTAGGCTTTCACCAACTTGAACAGGTTATACAGTACTTTCTACCAGACACTCCTTGTCTATTAATTGGAATAATTATTTTACAGTTTTACTCTGAGGAAAGAATTGGTAAAGGACTTTACAATGATTAATTACTGCTTTGGACACAGGACTCCATAAAAAAAATAGTGGCTACTTTTTAGTTCTATTTTATAAACATCCCACAATTCTAATCTGTTTAGCCATATATTCACCAATAGGAGCTGAGTGCTCATCCTTCAGTGACTCACTCTTTCAGACTCCAGGTCCTGCCACACGTGCTGTGCTGGGTTGGAGAACAGCTGAAAGGAGGCGCTGACTTCAAAGCTACACAGTGGTGACTAGATTACCATGTCAGATTTTCATGACTTCATCCTTTATGCAGAAAGCGCCATTTCAAAGGGAATTTGATCAAACTTGCAAAGGATTTGAGCTCTTTTTTACAAATAACAAATGAAGGTTCAAGAGACATAAGAGCTGTGCAGCAGTGAAATAACAGAGCTATCATGCTGGAAAGTAAAGGAATCAGAGAGTTATCTGTTAGATGGTCAGGGTGTTACAGCCACACAAAGCCCACCTAGGTGATTATTCTCATCATCATTTCTGACAGAGCTTTAAGTACTTTTAATAGTGCTTTCAGTAACCCTGCTTCCTGTTTCTACTACCAAAACCTGTAGGATGGCAAGGTATAAGTTTGATGCAGATTTGCAGGATAAGGAAGCTTGTCACTATTATTAAGGGACAAATGTTTCCTTCATGCTTAAATGCGGCAGGGGAGATAAGATTTTGAAAAGTAAGAATAAGCTTCCTGTTCATTTGTGCCAAAATGATTATTTTGAGATTATTAAACAGATGTCTTACGAGTACATAGAACACTAACGAAACCAACATTATTCACAACTCCCTCCCTCTCCCTTTTGAAAGGGGTGCTGAAACAGTGGTAAAATCTGGATCTTGGACCCAGATCTACCATGATGGTTTCCTTATCCACCCACCATCTTTCAGGAAGCATTAAGCTAAAAGCAGAGCCCAATTTAGGTCAAACCTCACAAACGCCACACAAGACCTATGACAGTTTCACTGTGGGTTTCTGAAAACTCAAGGCCTCACACCAACATCCCCAAACCTGAGAACGGTTTCTGGAAAAACAATCTACATTCCTCTGCAATGGTTTTAAATCTGAAGAGAGACGGGCAAATACAGACTAGAAGTTGATCTCCATTAGCTCTGTACCCACTTCATGACCATATGCCCAAACTCTACTCCAAATGTGTGATCCTTCTGTAAAAGCCTTGATTGTATTTAGTTGATTTTTTGGCAACTGAACTTGCTCCCACGTTTGTGCCTCTAATACAATTTTTGAAGCTTGCTGGTTTTTGGTTAAAAGGTCTGTGGGACAATATCATGCACAGAGGCTTTTAAAACCATCTGCTAAAACCTCATTTTGCTCATTACAGTAATGACCAACATTTCCCAGCACTTACTGTGGTCCAGGCTTTCATATGCACTGTCTCCTACAACCCTCCCCATGTCCCTGTGAGCTAGTTTCTATAGTAGAGATGTGGGGACTGAGACCTGAACTCTCTAAATGACGTGGCCAAAGTCACCCCGCTGGTGGAACTCAGATTCCAACCCAGCAGCCTGAGCATGGAGTCTGTACTCTTGGCTACTGTACACATCCACAGCTGACTATGGTTTTAATGCTGCTCTCTCAAACACCCAGTATGAGTATAGCAGAAGTAAAGACCATAGTAAACGGTCTCTTGGGGAACTTTAATAAGCCACCCTCTGCAGTAAGATCAAAGGGGAACAAAAATGTGAATATACCCAGGAAGACTGTGCCATGACTCCTCTGCACGGAGCCTGCCCCAGGTAGGCTCAGGGCTCCTCGTTCACTCGTTTGGGTCTCCCGTGTCACTTCTTCAGAGAGGTTTTCCCTGACAACTGGCCCATCCTGAAACATTGTCCCCTTCCCTGCCTCTCCTCATGCTGCTGCACTGTCCTCCACAGTGTTTGTCACCACCGGGCAAGTATGTCTGTGTGTCTGCTGATTAGTTGCCTTCACTGCTAGAGAGAAGAGACTTGGTTCTGCTCCTCCCTCTACCTGCAGTGCCTACAAAGTGCCTGGCATAAAGCAGTATCTGGTAGTAGTGAATCAAATCAATCAGTCTCTGGGTGACAATTAACACCTGCTTTGTATTTTCATCTTTTTGCTTAGCTGTAATGTCTTAATTTCTAAGCAGTAAAATTTTATCTTTTTTATAATATAGAAAAGTTCGGTTTATAAAGTCTTTCCTTTTGAAAATTCTACCCTACTACTACATAAATTCAAAGGCAGCGTTATGGCCCCTTTTGGTCACTGACAGCCTGAAGACATGAAAACCATGGCTGAATTAATCCATGGCACCCTTGGATGACAGATTAGCATGCTCAGGCCACAGACACACACTCATCACAGGCTCTTCCGGCCAACTCAGCTGCCACTGATGGCCCTCTGTCCTCAGGGAGCCACAGTCCTCCAACATGGCCCAGCCACAGGCCAGCAGCCACCTTCTCAATCCTCTGAGCACTCCTGCTAGTACAGGGAAGGCAGAGTCTCCTCGTTAGCATGTTACTTTGTAAGGAATGTAAGGAAAGAACAGAGCTCATCACGGTCCCCCGAAGGACACCCACCCGCCTCCCCTGAAACCACTGGAACTCCAGCCAAGTGCTCCATTGCATTGCAGGTGTCAGATACCATCGGATTCAGCTTTTACTAATCTTCTCTTTGCCCCACTCCAATGCACCCTGAAATAAATTCTTCAATATTTACTTTGTTCTTCTGCTAATCTTCCTATAGCTTGAACTTCTCATATTAACCATACTTAATGAAAGCAATTATTGAGAAAGTTCTATTAGCATAAAGTTTAGACAGATTAATGACTGCCTTCCCTTGAGAGCTACACTCCACCCACAGGACTTCCCCTCCCTACTAGGAGTGAGAAGGTAGGGTGAGGGGTCAGGCACGGTTCCCAGATTGCTGCAGCGGGCTGTGACAAGGCGTACACTTCCACTGTGTGACAGTGAAATTCCTTCTCACCAACTCTTATCCGTCATTCCTATCCCCATTCCCAGAGGGCTGCAGAGTATAAAGGTCAGTCCCAAGGTCAAAAGGTCAGCAAAAATAACAGGTCTTTTTGGACAAGGATAAAGGAGCTCTAGGTGGTCAGGAAGGCGTGGTGAGCACTGCCATTACTCTCTCCCTTTTCCTCCCCTGCAAGGTGAGCCCTGTTCACAGCAGGAGCCCAGCTTCTTACCCGTCTGCACCTCCACTGCTTGGCAGAGGCCTGGCACCCCCCAGACAGTGTTGGTTATAGTGTTTGCCATGTTACTAGTATATTTCTAACAAGGGATTAACTAGAGGGCAGATCTATAGGTCAGTGTGTAGAAGAGGCCTGCTAGGCACTCATTATCACATTATCACATGGCATCCTCACTGGCACAAGAAGAAATTGTTGGCATCACTATCTTCCTTGTACAGAGAATGGAACTGAGGCCTGTGATGGCAAGTAAAATACCAACAGTGGGCAAATCAGGGCACCAGGAGTTCTGCTCAAAATGGTCTGATGCCCAAGGCCAGGTGCAGCCTGTGAGTGTCAGGTGGCTTCCAGAAATCCCCTCTTCTCAGGCAGGTTTCTCTAAAATATAGCACTGGGACTGGGTAGTATACACACACATCAAGCACTGGTCATCTGTGACAGGCTGAGCCCACAGGTCAGACCCAGAGCTGGGTCCTCAGGACGTGCATGTCCAAGGACCCAAATATACTGAGCTCTTGTTTTGTGCCTGGTCTTGAGTGGTTTCCACGTATTAACTCATAGTCCTCGCAACAATACCACAGCACGGTAGCTTGTTCCCATTGGTAGAAGAGGACACTGGGTTTATCTCAGGACACATGGCTATGAGGTGGCAGAGCTGGGATCTAGACCCCGGCGGACAGGATCCAGAGTCTGTGTCTGAACAAACCACAATCCTATGGTTGCTGGTTGACAGGGGAAACATTAGCATAAGCCCCACCATGGGTATTCTACAGTGGCTCTTCCACTATAACTGTTTCAAGAGCCCAGTTCCAGGAAGACAGCGTAAAAAGTCCCACTGTATATGTTGACTTGAAAAGCTCACCAGCAGAAAACAATAAGGCAGATTTAAAACCAGCTAATAGTGTAGCTGGCCAACTCTGACAAACAAATCAAAATGCAGTTTATAACCTCTGTCCACCCGGACACAGTCCCTCTGCCGGCTCTGTCACCGCATCGGGCCCTCGGCTTGTTATCCATGGACTTGAGGCTGCGATCACGCACAGAGACTTGCTGAGGTCCGACGGCCATGAGGAAGGAGGCTGCAATGAGGGTCAGGGCTGCTGCCCCAACGGAGGGGTGGTGGGCCCCTTTCTATCACATGTCCAATGGGATTCCTGTTCTCTTCATGTTTAAACCCACCTTCGCCACATACACTTTATCTCTTCTTTTTCTGAGATACAGTGGGGCCTTGACTTACGAGTGTCCCGACTAACAAGTTTTTTGAGATACCAGCTGTCTCTTGGCGGATTTTTTGCATTGAGTTGACAGAGTAATTTGAGTTAACGAGCTCCTTGAGGAGCTCGGTCTCAGAACGAATTAAACTCTCAAGGCCCACTGTATAATGAAAAGGGGAAAACAACAAAAACTAGCACCTGATTTTCATGTAGGTCACCTAATTTTAGAGGCTGTGGCTATGCAAAGTCAAAAGCGGAGCTTAAAATAAAATCCCTCGAAAGCCCATGCACCTAAAAGCCGTTTCTACAACACAGAAACAGACAATTCCCTGGCTCCCAGCCAAGCAGCTTTAATTATAAGGCTGACCTGAAGTTTTAACTCACAGGCTCTAGAATGAGCCTATTGAAATAGGTGTCAATGGAACCAGGTAAAGGAGGGCACGGAAAGACAGGGCTGTCTGTGGGAAACATATGGTCCACTGTCGCTATGGAGCGTCTATTGAATCAATACCATATGCAAGCTGATAACACAACTGTATATGCTGCCTCATTAAGCCAAATTAGAGCAAGTGGAATCTGTCGCCTTCTGATGACAACAAACAAGTCTAACTTCAGTGTGTCCCTATCTCCGATCCACAGAACAACCTGTGTAGAGGCATTTTCATAAATGACAGCAGATTCTTCCCAAGTTCCCCGGCCAGCTCCCAAAGGACTCTGTTCTTTCCGCTGTTTCCCTTCAAACTGCTGAGGAGGAGGAGCAATCCCCACAGGGAAATGAAGAAAGGCATGCGCTCCTTGAAGGGTCAGTAAATGAGTCCAAAGGCACTAAGGATGGTGGGTCCCGGCCTCTTTTCTGCATGGACTGTTCATTCAGAGCAACCTCCGGTGTATGTAGCTGATTAGAATGTTTTAAAGTCTTACTTACATTTTTATAATTAGCTACTAAGAAGTTACAGAGGGAATTATCTTACTGTGGAATGTCAGTTTTTAGAAAGCATGGGAAAGCAAAAGCATTCTCTTTGTGAACAACAGAGCAGTCAGCAGCCACAGCAGACCAAGGGCAGACCTGCCGATCGAGAGCTGTGTGTGTGGCCCTCACTGTGGAGGTGAGAGTTCCAGGAGAGAGGCTGGCCTGGCCTGTGGGCGGAAGGAGCAGTGCACACCACTCCACAAGCACGTACTGAGAACCAGTTTACCAGGCTCCCAGCTGGGTGTTGGGTTTAAAAGGAAAATGTAGCATATCTGACCCAAGCCTTTGTATAGCTTACAGCTTGGCTATGGAGACAGGCAAATTCCAAAAATGTACATAGCAGTTGTGGGAACACAAAGCAAGGCCATCAGAAACCTCTGGGGTGGGAGGGGTGTCAGGAAGGCTTCTTAAGCGGAAACGGTGCTGCAGATGAGTCTTGACAAGGATGGTAAGCATTAGCCATAAAATTGGAAGGGCTTTTCCAGGCTGTGCACAAAACCACATAAATGTATAAGGGCGTAAATAAACAGCCTGCTGTGGGCTCAGCTAGCTCCCAGCAGCATTTAATGGGGTGAGGGGGAGAGGAGGGGAGGGAAGGGGACAGAAAGGTTAGCATTCCAGAGGCTCTGCCCTCTGCACCCTCAAAGAAAGAAAAGGTAGAGTCAGGCTGGAGACGCTGGAAATCCAAACCATGACAAGGGTCTCTCATGGTCATAACTATTTCATCTGCCGGCCTGGAATCTCTTTAGGGACTCTCCTAGGCTCTGGGATAACCTATATGAACCATACTCAGGTCACTGGCACAGTGACTGGATCACGGATAGGCATATATCCTCAGCCAACCCAATCAGAACCTGCCCCAAGAACGCTGCCAGAAACCTATGGCCTCCTGGGCCATTTCCACCACCACCGTGAGATGCCTACAATGAAGCCCAGAGAGAGGGCAGGACAGTGTCCTCATTTGGATGCAGCGGTGCTGCACTCAGAATCCTTTTCTGAGCCTTCCAATGACATGAGCCCCAAATTCTCTTTCTGTTGAAGGCAGTATGAGCTAGGTTTTTTACCTCTTGCAACCAAGAGTACTGACAAATGCATGGATTCCTTGCTAAACCTTTAGTATTGATGATAAAGGTCTCTGAATATTGACAGAAAGGGTCAATTTGGGAATTTCTTCAAGTTTAAAGCACTCAAATAAAATTATATAGAAATATTTTTTAATTTATGAAGCACAAATACTAGTTAATTTTTTCATAATTAGTGATAATATTCTAATAACTAGAGAAGACAATTTTTATTTTTAGACCAGTATTTCAAATGTGTAGCTTTTAAACTGTAATTAACAAATGCTCATGTACTACTTACTAACTCTGTCCCAGGCTCCTTTCTCAATTATTCATGTGTCTCATTAATCCTTATAACAACAACCCGCCGAACCGGTTTGGCTCAGTGGATAGAGCGGTGGCCTGTGGACTGAAGGGTCCCAGGTTCGATTCCGGTCAAGGGCATGTACCTTGGTTGCAGGCACATCCCCAGTGGGGGGCGTGCAAGAGGCAGCTGATCGATCTCTCTCATCGATGTTTCTGGCTCTCTATCCCTCTCCCTTCTTCTCTGTAAAAAATCAATAAAATATTTTTTTAAAAAAAACCATAAAATGGGAAATATTATTATCTCCCCAATTTTACAGATGAGGAAATAGCCTTAGAAAGGTTCAAAAGCATGCCCAAGGTGATACAGGCAGGAAGTGGTGGAGCCGAGATTTGAACTAGGGCAGAGCCGAGATTTGAACTAGGGCAGCCTGGCTACACAAATACAGCCTTTCCTTGACCCTCATGTCCTGAGCACTGGGAGCCAATGGTTCCATTTGCCTTTAAACTGTTACTCCTAACCACAGGGCTTACAGCAAAGCATTTATACTCCCTAAATCCACATTAACACATGGCTGCTGTCTTCACACAGTCCTCTTTGCTGGCTTGTTCCCTCCATACAGTCATCCTTGAAACAGTGTCCTTGGGAATCCTTAGGACACCTCCTCCCTTGCCTTTTTCCATGGCCTACCAGTGTCCACCAGTGTCCCCGTCATGTCAGCTCCACCCTGACATGGTCTTGAACCCACCCCCTCTTCCCTTGGCCTCACGTCCAATTTCAGGCTTTCTCCTACCTGAGCCAACTAAACCTTCTCTCATCTGGCTTCCAGCATGACCCCCCTCAAAGGCATTCCACTTCCACAAGGCCATTGAGTTTTCTCTGAAAATACAGATCTTATCAACCAAGTTCCTGCTTTAAACCCTTATCAGCTGTCACTGCCTATAGAACAAAATAGAAACTCCTCAGTAGTTTCACATGAAACTCCTCACAAACCCCCAACCTGTCTTTCCAGTCTCATCTCCTTTGGCACTGCTCTGGATATGCTGCGCAGGGCAAACCGTGCAGTCACACAGACCTCTGGGAATCTGTCTTATTTTCCTTAACTTACTTAATTTACTTTCTCATATCTGGATAATTCTACAATTTGCTTAAAATAACAATGTAATTTCTTCTATAAAGTCGTATAATTTAAATCCACTCTCTCAGACTACTTTACCATCATTATTCTGAATTAGTGGCTCTTACTTAAAAATAATTACTTTCTATATAAGCAGGCATAAAATACAGATTGCCAACATTTACTAATTTGGGTCTACGAAAAGAGTGTCTTAAGGTCAGGATCCCAAAATAGTCTGGGAGTTTATAAAATCTCTCACTTAGGGGTCTGGAAGATCAGTTGCAGAGCTAAAAGTGGAAGGCGCTGGGGACTTGCAAACAGCCTTGCAAAGGAAGAGGGGAGGAGACCTTCGGTCTCAGCAGGCCTATCGGGAAACCTCAAAGTCTCAGGCCTCTTTCTGCACTGATCTTAAGTGGTAATCCCAGATCCCAACAATACTTTATAGATCAGGGTTTCTCAGCTGCAGCACAACTGACGCTGGGGCTAGATAATTCTTTGTGGAGCTGGCTGGCCTGTGCACTGCACGTAGGATGTTTAGCAGCATCTCTGGCCTCTGTTTACCAGATGTCAATAGTATCTCCTCAGTTGTGGCAACCAAAAATATCTCCAGTCATTACCAAGTGTTGCCTGAGGGGCAAAGTCATCTTTCAGTGCAATAAGTACACGGGTTCAAAGGGCAGCATCACTTCTCCTGAACTGCACATCCCCCTTCTTTCTCCTCCTGCCCTTCTCCTCCTTCTTCATAAAAACCAAAATGCCCTTGACCACCCAAGGTGAAAACCATACCAACAAGGACATACATTTTTTGGTGAAGGTAGCAAAAGAATTGTTTCTGACAAGTAGCCAGGTATTTATTGCTGCCCTTGTAAAGAATGAAACAGAAAGTGACAGGTAGATAGGAAGAAGACATTTGTTTCTTGGTGCAATCAATAAGAAAGCACCCTGAAATCTTGCTTCTCTTCTGTCTCTCACCAGCATCTGGGGTGCCATTGGCTGGCCAATACCTGATCCTGGGCGAGCCACCTGCTGAGCCACTGGGTGGTGGTGGGGGGGGGGGGCTGGACACTGCAGGTGCCACTTCAACACAACTGGAAATGTGGATACACAAACAAGGAAGTCACACAGGTGCAACTTAATTTCAAGGCCCATTAGCAGCACAAAGGGAGGGAGGTATTTTCAAATGCAAGCCCTGGAAAGCAGCGGGGACGTTTTCATTTCCAATCTCCACATGGTAAGAATAATAATTATGGTTCTTTTTATTGAGAAGAGCATTCAAGTTCAAATACACTGCACTTCAAACTCAAACACTACAATATATTATATGTTGCAACTGATGTTTGAGAAATGCAGACATTCAATTTGGACTAAGTCTCAGAAAATGGCCATCTGAATTGTGCCTGCACCTTTGATTTTGTGATTGTGTTTCTCAACTGACCATGCACTTGTAAGCAGTCATAACAAAAGGGGAGCTAGCATTATGTTGGCCTTTTAGAGAACCTTCAACGCTGGCCTGTAATTCAGGTGATGTTGAAGGACGACAACTGGCTTTTGAGAGTAAATAAATGCACCCATGCACACACCACACACCCATGCTCCCCGCCCCCTGCCCCACACAGTACAGAGCTCTCAACATGTGCCCATCCCCCAAACCATTCCAGTCTAGATTGCAACTATCAAGTCCTCTGAAGGTCCACCACGCAGGATCACCTTTGGGAAGGAAGCTCAGTCATGCCAGACAAAACCAGAGTCCTGCTGTTAGGTGGTGTCGGCTGAGGTCTGAGAAAGGGAAATGAGATACCAAGTCCCACTTCCAAGCAAATCCCCTTGAGTATAAATGGAGAAGAGAATCTATAAAAAAATAAAAGTAAAAAGCCTCTTGCAGCAGTGAAACCAAATGCTCGCCCCCTACAACATAAGCCAAACCATGTGGGCAGGATTTACTGAACACCTTCAATAGGACAGCTTTGGACAAGACACTATGGGTAAAACAAAGATAAACATGGGCGCTGTCAGTCCTTAGACAGCAGGCATTCTCATTATCACACATCCGTACTTCTTACCTCCCCCATGTTAGAATGTGGCAAAGGACCTCAGACCCAATCCTGTCAGCTCTACTTCATAACCTAAGATCACCATTCTGGAGAAAAGCAGAATTAGTCTTTCCGGAAAACCAATCTACTCTGAAAGCAGATAATTTTGACAAAGGCACAAGCAAGTCCTTTCAGGGAGAAAACCTGGAGAAATGGTGATTAGTTGAAGGGTGGAGATTTTTAAAAATCTGTTTTTTCATTTCTTTGATCCACCTTCCTCTTCAATAAGATAAACAGAGTTCAAAATGCAGTTCAATATGATTCTTGATTTTAATAAAGTCCACTTCAACCTAATTTCTCTAAAGGGAATGATTCACTTTCACATAACAAAATAGCCCAAGAGTGATAAATTTGGAAAGAAAAGCCATTTTGGATAAAAGCCACATGGAACACAACTAAACAGAAAAAGGAAAGGGGACACATGCACATACACACTAATGTCCCCTACAAAGAAAATAAATGTAAAAAGCCTTTCTTCAATTGCTATGGTACCCAATTTAGAGGCAGTTTATAGCCAACCAGAAGCTATATCAGCAAGAAATCAGACACAACAGTAAGCAATCAGAACCATCATGAGCAGCGCGACAGCGGAGTAAGCAGTAAAGGCACACCAGAGAGAGCGCTTCTGAGCAATTACCACATGTCTTAATGCAGAAAGGGAGAACGAATAACTTCACACCCTAGGACTGGAACCCTATAAAGATGAACTCTCACAGCTCAAGAGCTATTATTCCTGCTATGACAAGAGGGGTATGAGGACCACCTGTGTGACCGGGGCCCAGACAGAAGGCACACAAGCCATGGGGGATTGATAATAAACTAGGACTACGAACTTAAGTTCTTGTTCTTCTTTTTCACACCCTAATCTATAGCCATGACAAATAAACAAATGCTGATTATTTGAAAAAAATATTTATTTCTGAAGGAAATAAAGGAGAGTTCCTTTAATCTTTATTTCACATCTATGTCCACCGTGGCCAATGCAAAGCCTAGGGAAGGGATGTATATGCACACACACATGCAGAGGGGCGAGCTTCTTCTTTTTTAAAATAATACATAGGTCAATCAAGGAATAGACACCCAGACCAAAAAAAAAAATATTAAAAAAATTTCCTTGTTAAACAGGCTATACTGTCAGCTCTTCAGGAACCTCAACAAAAAAGATACCACACTTTCCCAGACTCATCCATTCCCAATGATTTACAAAGAGAAGCAAGAGATACAGCACACACTCTGTCTTCTCTCTGTGGTGCTAGGCGGCCTTATGCTGAGCTCAGAGGATTCCATACCAAAGGTCCCCTCTCCCAAATATTTAACTCACTGAAGCCCGTGAAACTACTTACTTCTCAGAGATGCTGAGAAGATTATACTTAATAGTAGAGGCCTGGTGCATGAAATTCATGCCCTCGGCGGGGGGGGGTCCCTAAGCCCAGCCTGCACCCTCTAGCAGTCCAGAACCCCTTGGGGTATGTCCGACTGCTGGACTAGGGGGATAGGGCCTAAGTCGGAAGTCGGACATCCCTCTCACAATCTGGGATCCCTCGCTCCTTACTGCCTGCCTGCTCGCTCCTTACCGCTTGGCTCGCTGCTCCTTAGTGCTGCTGCGGAGGTGGGAAAGGCTCCCACCACCGCTGCTGTGTTTGCCAACTGTGAGCCCAGCATTAGACTGAGTGGCTGCTCCCCCTGTGGGAGTGCACTGACCACCAGGGGGCAGCTCCTGCATTCATCGAGGTCTGCCCCTGGTGGTCAGTGTGTATCATAGCAACCAGTCGTTCAGGTCGTTCTCCATAACGGTCGCTTAGGCTTTTATTATATAGATTGTGGCTCCAAGAGTCAGGAACAATAACTGGTATTAATGGGTGGTTGCTCCATGTTAGTTTCCTCTCCTTCCTTCCAAGTTTCTTCTGAGTCACAGCCCATTTCTAGTCTGTTTCTCCTCCATGAGGCCCTAACACCTCAATTTTACCTGCCTGCAAAGCTTACCTTCCTGTGAGAAGCCTTCTACACTGACCCCCATTTACAGTGACCACAGTTTGTGTTATTTTATGCCTATGTATTATTTTCCTAATTGCCCAGTAAAAATCTCAAATCTACCTCTCTCTCTCTCTCTCTCTCTCTCTCTCTCTCTCTCTCTCTCTCTCTCTCACACACACACACACACTCACACACACACACACACACACACACACACACACACACACACACACACTTACACACACACACACACACACCTACAAAGGAGCTAGAATGAGGTTAATTATTGAAGGCATAACTTGTCTCCCATTTTCCCCAAAGGAAAAAAAAACTCTTTGGTTCTTTAAATGTTAGTGAAAACAGGGGACTGATGGTATTGCTAAAGGAGCCCCCCTCAGAGCCAGTGGCTTAGGGACTATGCTCAAGAGATATCTGATAACTGAGTAAACTAGCTCAATACTCAGGGCAGGGAAGAAGTAGCCACCAACTCCCTCCTATGTCACTGCTGGAGGTCTACCCACCATTCTCTACTCTGGGGCTGGGGCCCAGAAGGAGAAGTCTCTCCGAGAGCCTGGCTACAAACAAAACAGCCAGAGGCAGTAAGATCCCTGATCAGGGGAGAGAATGACAGCAGACATGTATACACGGTTCCTGCAGGACAGAGGCAGTGGGAGGCAGCAGTCAGTGGCAGCGCGCCCCACCCTGCCCAGCTCCAGGACTGTGGGAAGGCAGAGCAATCAGAGGGGAGCTTTCCTATAGCCTTTCCTACTGGGGAGGGGATGGAGGAGTGCAGCCTGGAGAGGCATGGGTGCTGTTTATTAATAAGCAGCTCAACACAGTGGGAGGTTTCCTTGTCTAATTACAGAAGCTGTTGGAAACTGCAGGGAAGATAGGATTTATGGCCTAGATGACACTGCCTCTGTGTTGTAATTAAAAGTTATTTTTAATACCTCTGTTTGGTTGGATACTTTGGATTATTAGAAATATAGTCTGCAATTTAAAACCCGTGAAAGGGCAAAGAATATAACAAACAGGTAATACAATAAGCTTGCACAATGTGAAACGATTAAATGTTTTGACACTGGAGGTGGGAAAGAAAAGGAATCTCTCCCAATTAATTCTGGGAATTTCTATAAGAAAGGGGAAGTGAGAAACAAGCCAACGAGTATGCTAAACTGATTTTCAAAAGTTGCCCAGCTACTTATTTTGTCCACTAACTAGGGTTTGGATACCACCCACCAGGAGTAGTGAATGGGTGTTCATACCATTCACCCAAAGCACCTGATGTTAACCTTTCAGCACCTTTCTTTGTCCCTAGTCCCTAGGAAAGGACGGTGTCACTCTAACAAGAGCAAGTCCTGGCTCAACCACAGAGCCCCAGAGGCCAACCCCAGGGCAGCGATAGGGGTCCAACACGAGCTATGGACAATACATGCTGGGTTTGATTTGGGTTTTGTGGTTAACCCACTTCTCTTCTCTCATGCAAGATTCCAGTTTCAAGAAGGGGCCAGACACAATGAACCCCAGTGGGAACCGCACGGTGGCATCCATGAGTGGCTACAGAATCAGCCCAAGATCAGGTAGGTGCCATTATTTCCTACATCCATTTCCAGAATTTATTTCTCCATATGCACACAGAGGTGTTTTCTGCAATGGTGGTTCTTCTTTAACAACAGGGAGGAGGGACTCTATCATATGTAATAGACTTTTGAAATTGTCTGATGAAAATGGGGAGGAGGAAGGCCCTCTAACTAGCACACGCTTCCCAGATAACCTCTACATTTCATTTATCCATGCTATGAATCTTCTCATTAAAAGTGAATTCTAGGAGCTCATTATGTGAAATATATCATAGGAACCACCAGACATCACACATCATGATGAGACTATAAAAGCATTTTAACATCTGTTATTCAAAAATAAATTTAAACTCAACTTCACAGGGGCCATACCAAGTTTATGGGATTTATCTTATATGGAAAAGAACCACTGTGCTTCTTTATTCTTTTCCCAGTTCAAATCAAGATCTGACCCACGCCGGGCTATAGAATCGCCCTCCTTACCTGCCACATTAATTTTCTCAAGTGCTACCAAGCTGGGAACAGCTGTGGTGGAGTTGGTTGAATTTGTTCCCGTGCCATTGATGACAAGGGTGTCCACCTTCGACTCTAACTTGCCAATGCGCTGCAAAATATTATCCAACAACACGGCGAGAGTTTTCTTCAGATCTGTAAAATAAAATGCACAGTTTAAAAATTCTTTGGTCACTGAATAGGTGTTCAATGCACATGCTCCCTCTTCCTCTCTCTGACATTAAGAAGGAAAAGTGGCCTGGTAAGTGCTGCTCAGTGGATAGAGTGTTGGCCCTTGGAATGAAGGGTCCCGGGGTTCAATTCTGGTCAAGGGCATGTACCTCGGTTGAGGCTCGATCCCTGGGCCTGGTCAGGGCACGTGAGAAAGGCAACCAATTGACGTATCTCTCTCATCTCTATGTATGTGTGTGTGTCTCTCTCCCTCTCTAAAAATCAATGGAAAAATATCCTCAAGTGAGGATTAACAAAAAAGAAAAAGAAAAGAAGTAGCAGAGTCAATACTGCCCAAGGCCTGTCCCAACAAACCGTATCTTAAAGATGACAGGGCCATCTTCAAGTGTCCAGAAAGCACAAAACAACGTGGTCTGTTCTGGGACCCAAGTTGGCCAATAAATGACATAAATGATTTCTAGCCACTGGGCTGATGGAGAAAACTCCTGTTGGCATCCTACCAAAGCACTCTGTGAAATTCCTCCTCCTTATAGCACGATTCACCAGAGCACAGAATGACAATCCCCAAGGGTGGCCAGGTCCTGAAGTAGTTTCTGGATCAAGTTTGGTATTATTTCAGTGTCCTATACTGCAGTATGTCCCAAGTGTTTTGCAGTCTCTATTTCGGTTGGTTACATATGATAACAATAAAAGCCACAGTTCCCAGATTTCTAGGCGTGCAGATTTAGAAAAATACTTCAAGACCAGAGGCATTCACTCTTTCAAGACCTATCACACAACTCCTGGGTGCCAGGCACTGCCTTAGATGTTAGGGATATTCCCTCATGGCACTTCCATGCAAGTGCTGATGCCCTTTCTTACATATCTGACTGTGGGTAGGAGTGATACACTTCCCTCCAGACATGTCATTCTCGCAAACGTCAACATTCGATGAGCTGGTATATGAGGTTTTCCACATACACAGAGATGAATTTAGCCCTTCTCCTCTGGAAACTCATAATCAAAGAAAGATATGCTAACTTTTACATGTGGAAAAGGCAGAAGGACAACAGGATGCCCATCCATGTGGACAGAATCCAGACTCATTTATGAACTGGGAGTGGGCCAGTGGAACAGGAACAGTGTGGGTGCAGATGTGGTGAAGTCCTGAATGCAGACAAATGGGAAGCTGCTACCTGCCTCTATGCTGGGAACAGAGCAAACTCACTCTGAGCAGGTGCTCTGATCTGGCCTGGGAAGAAACACACACCTGGTTAACTCACCAACCCCAGGTAGAGCCTACCAGCATTGGCCCAGAAGCACTCAGGTGGCCCCCTTCTGCCAGGCCAGGAGAGAAACTCATCAAAACAGAGGCACAGATATGCAATTAGTATGGAAGTCTGTGTGCTCAGTGGTTCACAGATGACATCACTGGAGCTGACAAAAAACTACAAACAGAAACAGAGCCCCCATCTTGATTTAGTAAGTCTGACTGATGTGCTTGGGACGATCTCACCCTCCCCACCTGAACATCACACTTCTTCACAATGGTAAGATCGTAGCAGTCTGTTCATTAATTCTAACAAATATCTGACCAAGCTTAATTTTTGCTCTTCAGTATGTATATTACCTGAAGGCAATAAGCTGTCCGTGGCTTTAGAGCAATAGGGCCAAAGATCTGATTATAACAAAGAAGGGCAGAAGAGAACTAATGTTTTCTGAAGGCCTACCATGTGCCATATATATATATCCTATATAATAAATCCTATATAATAAAAAGGTAATATGCAAATTAACCCTCACACCCTCACAAGATGGCTGCCTACAACCAGGCTGGCAGGGAGGTTAGTGAGGGACGACCAAATGACTGAACAAGCAGGCTGTGTGGGGCGACCAGGCTGGCATGGGGGAGGGGGTGTAGTTGGGAGCGACCAGGCCAGCAGGGGGGTGCAGTTGGGGGTGACCAGGCAGGCAAGGGGGGCAGGTGGGGGTGATGAGGCTGGCAGGGGGGCAATGAAGGGCAACTAGGACGGTGGTCAAGGGGGGGCAGTTGAGGGCAACCAGGCCAGCTGGACGGGCAGTTAGGGGTGACCAGGCTGGAAGAAGGGGGCAGTTGGGGGCAACCAGGCCAGCAGGGAGGGGACAGTTGGAGGTGACCTGGCCAGTAGGAGGGGCAGTTAGGGGTGATCAGGCCGGCACACAGAGACAGTGAGGGGCAATCAGGGGGTGGGGGGTGGGGGCAGTTAGGGGCAACCAGGCAGGTGAGCGTTTAGGAGCCAGCAGCCCAGGATTGTGAGAGGGATGTCCGACTACCGGCAGTCGGACATCCCCAAGGGGTCCCGGATTGGAGAGGATGTAGCTGGACTGAGGGGACACCCCCCCACGCGCGAATTTCGTGCACCGGGCTTCTAGTGTGTGTGTGTGTATATATATATATATATATATATATATATATATATATATATATATATATATATATATATATATATATATACTAGAGGCCCGGTGCACAAAAATTTGTGCACTCAGGGGGAAAGGGGGGGTTCCTCAGCCCGGCCTGTGCCCTCTCGCAGTCTGGGACCCCTCGGGAGATAACGACCTGCTGGCTTAGGCCTGCTCCTGGGTGGCAGAGGGCAGGCCCAATCCCTAGGTGCAGCTCCTGGTCTGGCTCAGAGCAGGGCCGATTGGGGAGTTGGGGCGCCGCCCCCTGTCATGCACAGAGCAGGGCGGATCGGGAGGTGGCGATGCCACCCTCAGTCATGCTAAGGGTAGGGCCAATTGGGGGGTTGGGGCACCGCCCCCTGTGACACTCAAGGCAGGGTCGATAGGGAGGTTGTGGCGCCACCCCCTGTCACGCACAGAGCAGGGCCCATCAGGGGGGTTGGGGCTCCGTACCCTGTCACGCACAGAGCAGGGCCCATCAGGGGGTTGAGGAGCTCCCCCCTGTCACTCACAGAGTAGGGGCGATAGGGGAGTTGGGGCACTGCCCCCTGTCACACACAGAGCAGGGCGGATCAGGGGGTTGGGGCGCCGCCCTCTATCACCCACAGAGCAGGGCCGATCAGGGGGTTGGGGCGCTGCCACTGTCACACTCAGGGCAGGGCCGATGGGGAGGTTATGGCTCTACTCCGTCACACACAGAGCAGGGCCCGTGGGGGGGGGGGGGTGTTGGGGCGCCGCACCCTGTCACACACAGAGCCACACAGCGATCAGGGGGTTGGGGAGCTCCCCCGTATCAGGCACAGAGCAGGGCTGATCAGGAGGTTGGGGCACCTTCCCCTGTCACGAACAGAGCAGGGCAGATAGGGAGGTTGTGGCCCCACCCCCTGTCACACACAGAGCCGCATGGCGATCAGGGGGTTTGGGCGCTGCCCCCTGTCATGCTGATCCCAGTGCTGGGAGGCCTCGCGGCTCTGCTGATCCCGGTGCTGGGAGGCATATTACCCTTTTACTATATAGGATAGAGGCCTGGTGCACGTGTGGGGGCCGGCTGGTTTGCCCTGAAGGGTGTCCTGGATCAGGGTGGGGGTCCCCACTGGGATGCCTGGCCAGCCTGGGTGAGGGGCTGAGGGCTGTTTGCAGCTGGTCACACACCCTTCAGGGTGGGGGTCCCCACTGGGGTGCTTGGCCAGCCTGGATGAGGGGATGATGGCTGTTTGCAGCTGGTCACACACCCTTCAGGGTGGGGGTCCCCACTGGGGTGCCTGGCCAGTCTGGGTGAGGGGCTGAGGGCTGTTTTCAGGCTGGCAGGTGATGGAAGCTCTCAACCGCTTTTTTTTTTTTTTTTTTTTTTATTCTGGGACAGCTTTAGGCTCTGAGGCTCCAGCTCTTAGGCCTCCACTCCTGAAAGCAGGTATCTGGTTTGTTTCGGTTCTATAATCGAAACTCTGTATCAACTCCAGCTCTGAGATCCCGGGCTCGCTGAAAGCAGGTTTCTGGGGTTTTGTTTAGCTTCTATATTTGTTACAATGTTTCTTGAACTGCAGGCTCAGAGGCCGGCAGCGGCAGGCGGGGAACGTTGGAGTCCTCCGTCACTGAAGCAAGCAAGCCTCATGTTAGTTTCAAGCTGCCTGGCTTCCAGCTGCCATCTTGGCTGGCAGTTAATTTGCATATCACCCTGATTAGCCAATGGGAAGGGTAGCGGTCATACTCCAATTACCATGTTTCTCTTTTATTAGATAGGATATGAAATCCCATGATATGTCCATATTCTCCATGCGATAGGTATGTCTTCATTTTACAGATCGGAAAACTGAGGTTCACAGATATGAAGTAATGTGTTCATGGTTACAGACATAACTCAGATCTGCCTAATTCCCCGATGCCTCAATGGGACCAGTTGCGAGTCAAGAGCCAAGGTGAAAAAAACAACAACAACCAAGTGCGAAATTCAGTGTCTTTCATCTTTAGCATAGTGCAGGGGTGGGGAACGTCTGGCCCACAGACCGTATGAGGCCCACGAAATCATTTGGTCTGGCCCCGCCAAGCATTAGAGGTGAGTTAAGCAAATTTTTGACCAAATACAGCAGGCTAATTTTTAAACTGATAATTGTATATGGCCCACGGATGATGTTATAAATACCCAAATGGCCCTGGGCAGGAAAAAAGTTCCCCACCCCTGGCAGGGTGGTTAAGGGCCCACACTTTGGAGTCAAAGTTCCTAGGTTTGAGTCCTCGCTCTCCACTCCTGTTTCCTTACCTGTAACAGAATGATAATAATAACCCTGCCTCTTAAAGTAGTTATGAAGTCTAAAGAGTTCAACATTTATAAACTATTTTAAAACTTCCTGGCACATAACAGGCACTACATAAGTGCCTGCTAAATATGCAAATAAAAAATAAAACCCTCCTCTGGAATATGCTTCCTGAAGAAACCTTCCCGTGGGTGATGTGAAGTTTTACCATTATCCAGAGTCTCAGATGGCTCTCCTCTGGGGCTGCAGTCCCAGTCGGCATGACTCAGTCTGTCCCAGGCACGTCATGAGCTGGCACGGCCAGTGGCAGTCAGCCACCAGCTCTGCTCTTACGCTGACCTGAGGCAAGCACGGATTCTCTAAGGTTCTGAGGACTGCCAGAGACCAGCCACATAGATGAGGGCTGCCGTGCCACGAAGAGATGGCTCAGCCCGGTACAAAGAGACCGCTCCTCAGACAAAAGACATCAAGCTCCCCCATCTCCAGCCTCTTTACCTGTCCTGCCAGCCAGGGAGTCCCTGTGTAAAATGGCATTTAACTATTACCTGCTAGTTCGTTTGGGGTAACTCAGGGTTTCTTAGCTTCAGCTTTACTGACACTTTGGGCCAGATCATTCTTTGTTGTGTGGGGCTATCCTGTGATTTGTGGGGTGTTTGGCGGCATCCCTAGGCTCTAGCAGCCATTAAATGATGGTAGCAATACCTCCACTATGACAACCAAAAATGTCTCCAGACATTGCCCAAGTCCCTCATTTGAGAACCACTGAATTAGGCAACTCCTCTCCACCCTTTTTTTCACCACTGCCCCTCCTTCTGTGGAGATACCAAGAGAGAAGTCTGACAGAGGTGTATGGGATCGTGAATGGAAATGGGAGAAGCCACCCACGGAACCTACATCCTGCTGATTGCTGTTCAGTGGGCACCAGAGACATCGCTGCAGATACCACAGGAAGTGCCAGGAGGGAGGCCGTCCCTCCTCCTATAGGAGCCTACGACTCAAGGGCTGGTAACCTTTTATATCGTCAAAAGGCAACAGTACTACAGACAGAATCCCTAACCCACAGTTATGGGTAGAGAACACCTGAGGTAGGATACGAAGTTGTCACTTGAGCACTAAGAAGATTTCTTCCTCAATTCTTAAAATACAGTCAGTCCACCAACAAGTGCAACCTATTTCGTATTGACTTCCCCTGGCAGCCATGGGCTCTGACATGGTATATGTGAGGGAATTTGTGATGATGAGAAATGTAACCCAATACTACTGACCACTGGGACCCCTCTGCCACCACCACCACGTAACGAGCTCCTCTGTCAGCTGCTCCCCTCAGGAACTAACTCTTGATCCTGCCCAGACAGTACGGTGAATGTACTGTGGTTCCCACTCCCGTTTTATATACGAATAAACCACAACTCGGGGAGGATAAGTAATTTGCTCCAGGTGACTGCAGACCCAAGGCTCATACCCACAGCATGGATCCAGGTCCAGGCTCCTATCTACCATGTGACATCACCTCTGAAAAGCACCTGTCGGCCGGAAGCATCTCTGACCTGCTGCTCCAGAACACACTCGCCAGGGAGTAACCTCTGGGCTTCAGCCACGATAGATCACATCCCAACTGCCCTCAACAATTGCCGATGCCGCTGTTTTTTAAGCAAATCCAACATTAAACATAATTTAAAATCTGCCTTTCCATACCTTATGCCTTAAAATGAAATATAACACTATCAAGAACTTTGGACTCTAGACATGTCACCCGGGTAGGCATTTTTTTCTCCCTCAATATGAAAGGAAAAAAACTTCACTTTCATTTCAAGCAGCTATTCGAGTCACTATTTCAAGGCAGTCCAACACGAGACAAAAGACACTGCCAATAGAATATACCAGGGCCAAGCAATGCCAACCCCATCTCTGCATCCTCACCAACTGGCACCCAGCCTGGCGCATTACAGTGCTCAGTAAGTGTGTGCATGAATGAATGAACCAACAAGTAAACAAACAACAGTTTTCCCAGAAATGAAGCTACACAAATTATACCTTTCTAGGTGGTGAAATGATTTCTCACCTTTGTATTTTACAGCTAAACCTACAAAAACTGTTGAGTTTTATTGCAATTTTAAACTGATGCCAGAGGAGTTTTTGTTTGCATTTTAGTCTTCATGATAACCCACTTATCCAATAAGACTATACACCCAAGAATAATTTCTATAGAGTTTAATAAAGACATGAGAATGAAAATATTCCTCCTAATTCCTGTATGGTACTTTTTATATTTATCATTATGTTTTACGGTTACTATAACAGTAAAATGTGTTATAGTAACACATTTTAGGATTACAATTTTCAGCAGGATTACAATTTTCAATTGCTGACAAGCTTTTAAAATTTTGTTTGTGTTTCAAAGCCTTAGCAAAAAATTTAATCCCAACATTACTAACAAAATACTGTCTTTCTAAAAATTACTGTACATGACAAAGATGAGATCAAAGTAGTTGAAAACATTGAAAATGCCCCCCTCGGTAAAGTGAGCTTTGTTTTCTATCCTGCTCCAAAGGGTGGGATGTACACTACCTCAGAACAGGTGCTCTGGTGGCTTCTTCCCTTCCAAGAAGCCAAGACATTGGGCGGGGCGGGGGTGGGGGTGGGGGCCAGAAGGGCTGGAAGATGCTGCCACGTCCTTGAGCAGCTCAGCCAAGCGGATACCACTGCCGGCTACACTCTGCTCCACAGCCGGAGCCCAAGGAGACAGGACCTCAGTGGAAAGAGGGGCCTTGCGAGTGGAAAAGGTTTATAGGTCTATTAGCTGAAGCTGTGAAAATGGGTGGTGGGCCCTGACTTCCAAGATCATTAAGTCAATCAATATTTGAGGGATGATCAAGAAAGCCTGTGCTTTCGGCCTCCATGCTGTCCCACCCTACACCCTGGAGCATGTTTCTAAGGCAGTGGTCCTCCAGCCTGCTGGCCCTCAGGCTCACCTGTGGAGCCAAGCCCCATGCCTAGGGCATTCGGAGAGAATCTGCAGAACCCACATGTCCAGGGTCCTGGCACAGCCTAGGTTGAGAATCCAGGTGTGGCTGCCATGATTCCCTGGCACAGAACCCACTGCATAATGAGCAAGGACTCTTGCCTAAACGGCCAAAATCATTTGCATCAGTGCTTGCTCCCAGTGAAAATCCCTCTGCAACCCGGACGCCCCAGAGAGGCAGTGTGAACAACAGAGCTGCTTCACTCTGGGCTCCAAGGGACCCAGCAAACACAGGGCGTTAATGAGAAAGGAAGGTGCTAGTGATAAAAGAATTAACCCCAACCTCTCATTCCCTTCCACTGCCGGGCACATCAGGTTTCATCAGTTATATATTTTTAAATTAGTTTTAAAGTGACCTTTCCTGAGAAAAAGAATGCAGTTGCAGTAATGACCAAAATACACTCCATTCATTATGTACAAGGACATTCAAAGCAGAGTTATTTCTAAAAGAGAACAGTGCTATTTATTATAGATAAGGGCTGGAAACTTCCCAAAGATTAAATTACATGATGTCCCTTTCTTCAGATGATGGAATACATCGCGAGATTGGAAACTCCAGGAAGGCAGAGAGCAATCTGTATTGTCACCTGATTATCATCACTAGCTTGTTTGTTATTTTTTAATATATTTTATTGATTTTTTACAGAGAGGAATGGAGAGGGATAGAGAGTTAGAAACATCAATGAGAGAGAAACATTGATCAGCTGCCTCCTGCACACCCCCTACTGGGGATGTGCCAGCAACCAAGGTACATTCCCTTGACCAGAATTGAACCCAGGACCCTTCAGTCCGCAGGCCGACGCTCTATCCACTGAGCCAAACCAGTTAGGGCCACCACTAGTTATTAATATCAGAAGCTCAATACCTATTTATGGAATGGATGGATGAGAAAGGAAAAGTGTATGGCCATTAAAAATACCTAATGGCATGAAGAAATACAAAAAAGATGAATTTAAACATTTTTTAAATATATTTTTTTAAAAAACATGCACACATATGTGCATATCTCTGCATTTTAAAAAAAAGGACTGGAAGGAAATAGAAATTTATCTGGGTTCGGAGGTAAGGAGTATTTTTTTTATTCTTGTACTAGAGGCCTGGTAAACGAAATTTGTGCACTTGGATGGGGAGGGGAGATCCCTCAGCCCAGACTGCACCTTCTCGCAGTCCAGGAGCCCTCAGGGGATGTCCAACTGATGGCTTAGGCCCGCTCCGGGCTGCTGCACTAGCCAGCCATGAGCCTGGCTTCTGGCTAAGCGGCGCTCCCCCTGTGGGAGCACAATGACCACCAGGGGACAGCTCCTGCATCAAGCATCTGCCCCCTGGTGGTCAGTGCGTGTCACAGCGACCGGTCGTTCTGCTGTTCGGTCGATTTGCATATTAGCCTTTTATTATATAGGATAATGTCTTATTATGGGCAAGTCCTCTAATTCAATTTTTTTTTAGGTAGTTAAAGGGAGGGGCAGAATTTTCCCTTGAGCCTGAAGCTAAAATTGCCCTTAGCTCAAAAAGCTGCATACCACTGAGACACATCTTGGTGAGGCTCATTCTGAACCCCCACACTGTTCTATTATGTGTATAAGTATTGGGAAGCATCTTATCTCTTTAGTGAAAGGAACCTTTTGTTATGTTACAATGACTAACTTTATCTCATGAGTTGTGTTTTGGCTTCAAGCCTGTATCCAGTATTCATGCAGCAACTTCAGCTCTTCTGGCATATCTTTTATTTTATTTTCTCTAAATCTTTCTAGATTTTTATGTATTAGATAGGACTAGCCCTTGGACACAGACAATAGTCTGGCAAAGGCCTAGAAGGGGCAGGTGCAGGGTGGAGGAGCTCAATGGGAAGAAAAAAAACACACAAAAAGAAACCTAAAACAAAGGGACATCTGTAATACTTTCAACAATAAAGATACATTTTAAATAAAGAAAAAATATCTTAATTGAAAAGAGTTTTATGTGAAATAATATAAGTATTTGCCCTACACTGTACTTTATATTCTCAACTCCTCTCAAAGAGATATTAATTGACCCTATGTTCAATGACTGCAGTACTGACTTCTGCCACACGGACCCAGCACTGACTGCCATGGGGCTGCGATCAGACCCTGCTGTTTTCTCCCAGTCTGCTCCAGGCTGAGGGCTCGGTCTCTGTGAAACCCGGGTCAGTCGTTGCATCGGGCAAGTGGAATCGCTGAGGCCTATTTGAGAGTCGCCAAGGCTGGGAGCGTGATCTCAGAACAGTTAAAAACAGTTAGGAGTTCTCATCTTTTAAAAAGCCCACACGTGTCTGTGCTGCACCAACAGGGTTGCTTTAACACAGAAGCCTCCATCCGCAAGCCCACCGGCTCCAGGATCAGGCGGGAGGTTGAAAGTGGCCGTGGGTAGATGAGGCTGGTGCCAGGCGACTTGACAGGTGTCAGCGGCTCAGCTGTCTGAGCCCCAAGCGCGGGGAGACAGGTTCTGACGTCACCATCGTGCGGAGGATTTGACAGCAGCGGCAGTGGCTTCAGAGCTTGCTGCTATGTTGTTTTATTTTTATCTCCTTTTCCCTTTAAACCTCTCCAGGTTGGGTGCGTTCGAGAGAGCAGCCTTTGCAGCCTCCTTGGCAGAGAGCAAGCCTTCGATCTGGGTTCACACGCAGCCAGCCAGAGTGCTGTTTAGAAACACGTGTGGGTCTTGCATTATTTGCGCTATTGCCGATAAAGAGGGTTTTAGATTCTGGCACGTAAATATGTTTCCTGTTTATCCACGAGGACAGGAGGCCGAGCGCAGCCACAGTTCTTCACTCCTTCGCAGGCCTCCGTCCAAGGGCGGCGATGCAGGCGCTTCACACAGGGAGGGGGACAGGGAGCAGGTGGGGCAGCCCTGCTTTTCCCAGACCTTCTGTCTCGGTCTGATCTTCTGGCTCAGGGTCTGTAGCGTCTTCCTTTTGAGGCGGATTCAGGCGTCTAGGGGACATGATGTTTATCACACGCTGCTTTCCGTGTGGGTGGTCAGCATGGGGGTGTTCTTGAATCAGGTTTCCTTCGGCATTGCGGCGGGGGGTCGGGGGGAGACAGCATGAAGGTGCAAACACAACCCGTGGGGACTGTTCGCTGAGCGCCTTCTGTATACCTGGTGAGCGTCTCCCCTCAGAAGGGGTGCTCCCTGTGTCTGCGACCAGCAGGTAGCAGGGAGGGGGAGTGCGGACCAGGCTGGTTGGCTGCCCCAGTGCCCTCATAGCCGCAGTGTCAGCGGGTGGGGCAGAGTGCCTGGGACCCTGGATTCCCTCTGGGGTTTGCAGAACCGCCCCCTCCCTTTGTTCTCCCATTCTCCACTGAGGCAGCTGTTGGCAGACAGCAGGACAGATGGATTTGCAATCAGACCTACCGCCTGACCTCCAGAGAGGTTTCCTGACCCCTCTGCATCCCCGCTCACCTGAAGCTCCTAAAATAGTCGGGGTGCCCAGGGCTCAGAGGCTCCCGTGAGCTCATGGAGGTGGGCCCTTGGCCATTGGTTTTTATTTTTTTACTACATTTATTCCGTGTGCAGTGATCACACTTCATCTGGAGCAGGGCGGGCTCAAGTGACCTTGTGGAGCGTCTAGGGAGGGGAAGCAGCCGCAGTGCCCGAGGCCACGTTCCAGTAGGCAGGCAGCGCTGGCCCCTTGGTACCTGGCCTGTCCTCTTGAGATTGAACCTAGAGGACTACTAAGGAAGCCTTTTCCCAGTTTTGCCCCGCCTCCGCCACCGATTGACTGGAGTCTGAGGGCCAGGAGGAGGGACCAAGAGGTCAGCCTTTCAGCCGCTGCCAAGTCACCGCTGCCACTGATGGACCAGTTCCCACTCCCTCAGCTTCCTAGCCTGGCGTGGTCAAGCCTTCGGTCGTTGTGGACGTTACGACCCTGGCTCTTTATTGTATAGATGCTCTTTTTCTGGGTTTGGGGGTATAGAGTACTTTATTTTTTATTTTTTATGATATCGAGTGCTTTATGGAATCTGTAAGTATCCAGAATGGAGTTCTTGGCCGTTCTCCCAATTTTCCTAGCTAGCCAGCTGCCGAGTAGGACCAGCCCTTTAGCCCTCTCCAGAGGAGGAAAGGACTGGGGCTCTAGGAGCTCAAGCCCCCGCTGCCCAAGTTCCCCCTCCTGACCCCAGGGCATCTTCCCTGGAAGCAAAGGGCAGCCTTAGCACAGCCTACTCCTAGCTCACCACCCACACCAGAAACTGCCCCTTCACACGCCCCTCACCCGGCTTATCTCACAGCCCACAGAGGAACCGTCTCTTTTGAACAAGGCAATAACCATCACATCTCCTGTTTCTAAAATGCCAGTCACTCTGTGGAGCTAACACACCTTTAGAAAGGGGCCCAGTGAGGAGCCCAACAGCCTCTCTCTGGAGGCCAGAGGAGCAGTTCTCAACCCGGAGAAGCAGTTCTCAAAGCCGCTGGAGTTTCTGGTGGGTAAGCCTGCTGTTGGGTCGGAGGGGGTGGCAGGCCTGCCTTCCTGTGGGGCCGAGTGTTCCTCCCATGGCTGGCTGGGCCTCACCGACTCAGGGCAGCCACATACGGAGGCTCCCGAAGCCCAGGCTCAAGTAAAGCAACAATGTCAGGTTCACCCGGCAGTTCTGTGTGGCCGGTAACAGACGCAGGTGCGTGCAGGCTGGGGTTAGTGATAACTCACAGTAACAAACACTCTCTACCAATCTAAGTGCTCTAATTAGCTTGGTCACATGCAATCCTTATAGCAACCCTATGAGGTAAGTATTATATCCTCTGTTTTACTAAAGAGGAAGCAAGCTCTCAAAACATCAACACCTTGCCCGAGGTCACCCATCTAGTAAGGAGCCCTCGCACGAGCCGCATATACACACTCTCTAGCCCTGGCTGCCTGGCTGGTGTGGTTCAGTGGGCTGGCGTGTCACCCCGTGCACTGTGCACTGAAGGATGGTGGGTTTGATTCCTGTTTGGGGCACATACCGGAGTTTTGGTTTGATCACTGTTCGGGGGGAAGTGAGATGGGGGGGGGGGGGGCGCATGTACAGGAGAAAGCCAATCGATGTTTCTCTCTCACATCAATGTTTCTCTCTCTCTACCTCTTCCTCTCTCTAAAATCAATAAAATATTTAAAATAAATAAATAATATAAATAATCACTCTCTAACTGCTTTCCAGCATAAACAATGGTTCCCATGACAGGATCCTGCAAAATAGCCACTTGGAGCTTCCCGGGCATGGAATCCACAGGGAATCTTTTCTCATTTCCTGTCTCACTGAAAACATTGCTCTGACTTTCAAAGCAGCCCCAGCTGTAACAGTGTGGTACACGGAGTCCTGGGTGGGGGTGGGGTGAGGCTATTCACTCCTGGCTCCTACTGTGCACCAAGCACTTGCTCAGCTCTGGGGAACATAAGACAGAATCCCTGTGTTTGTGGGCTCACATTCTAAGCGAGGGAGAGAGATGACAAAATGCAACACATGGGATGCTAGGTAGTTAAGTGATGAGAGGAGTGAGGATGGAGCAGGGGGGGCCTGCTTCAGTGAAGGGATGGCACTGGACTGGGCCCCACTTCTGAGCGAGAACAGGAGAGCAGCGGCAGGCCTTCTGGAGAGAGGCTTGTTGCGGGAGGAGGAGCAGTGCAGAGACTCGAACAGGAAAATGCTGAGCCAGGCCCACAGCCAGGCTTGGAAGACAGCTGCGCTGCCCAGGCAGACATGAGAAGGGGGGCCAGCTCGTTAGGTGGCACAGTCCTGACGGAAAAAGCCCACCAAAACAGAGCAAGGCAGGAGGAGCTGGGCCACAGGCCAGTGAGGAGACCGGCTTTGGGGCCTCACACATGCTTTCCCTTCTGAAGTCAGGGCGTGACGTGAAGTGGCATGGAGGAAGGAGCCTCGGTGGCAAAGAGACTCTAGCTCAGCGGTTCTCAACCTGTGGGTCGCAACCCCTTTGGGGGTCGAACGACCCTTTCACAGGGGTCGCCTAAATACATCCTGCATATCAGGTATTTACATTACAATTCATAATAGTAGCAAAATTATAGTTATGAAGTAACAACGAAAATAATTTTATGGTTGGGGGTCACCACAACATGAGGAACTGTATTAAAGGGTCGCGGCATTAGGTAGGTTGAGAACCACTGCTCTGGCTCCTCCCAGAGACCCACATTCCCAGAGACTGCACTCCTGTCCAACACTCCCAGGTCCTCCTCCACTCTGGGACTGGCTGGTGTGTTTGTGACCTCATCCTGGCCCAGGGCGGGGATGCTGGGCAAGGGGTTGCTGGGCTGGGGATGTTGAGGGGGGGATGCTGGGCTGGGCGGAGATGCTTAGGTGGGTGAGGATACTAGGCCAGGTGTGCTGGGGGAGGGATGCTCAGGGAGGCTGGTGGGGAGGATGTGGCTGGGGATGCTGGGCAAGGGGTTGCTGGGCTGGGGGTGTTGAGGGGGGATGCTGGGCTGGGCGGAGATGCTGGCTAGGGGTTGCTGGGCTGGGGGTGTTGAGGGGGGATGCTGGGCTGGGCGGAGATGCTGGCTGGGGATGCTGGGCAAGGGGTTGCTGGGCTGGGGGTGTTGAGGGGGGATGCTGGGCTGGGTGAGGATACTAGGCAGGGGGTGCTGGGGGAGGGTTGCTCAGGGGAGTGCAGGGGCGGATGCTGGGCTGACTGATCTCTACCACAGCAGCATTGCTGGAAAAGCCCCAAGCCTCAGAGAGGCTCTTTTTTGGTTTCTAAGCTTCTTAAAGCACAAAGCCCTTCCTGTAACTGCACCAGCCATGTCACCACGGAGCAACCTTGGCCCGCAGACACACGGGGCGTTTTCCTGCAGCTCCAGGCCAGAGCGGCATTGCCCTGGGGGCACAGGCTCTGCCTTGGTGATGCTGTTTCCACATGAGCCAGCCCTCCAAAAACAGTCCTGCACCAGCCTTGCAGAAGAGGCAAAAGGAAAACAGTGAAAACCCTGTAGAGGCTCCTCTATCTGATGAACTGCAACTGAAGTTTTTCTTCTTTCTGGTAGATGTGGAATGGAGCATGTAGAAGTGCGGTCTGACTCTCACAAGGTGGCCTAGGTCTTCACCTCAGGGGAGGGGCTACCTTTTCGGAGGAACCTCAGGCAGCCATGCCCACGTTCCCCAGGCAGGGGTGGAGTGTGTGTGTGTGTGTGGGGGGGGGGGGGGGGGGGTGGAGCTTCCCTTTGGCTTTTGAGCAGAACCAACTGAAAATGGTGCTAATGTCTTGAAAATGGGCACCTCCAGGCCAACCAAGGCCACCTGAGGCAGCTACTGCACCATGCTCCTGACCAGCAACCTAAGCCCTACCCTGTTCCTCACGCCACCTCAAGGAAACAGAACTTCCTTCCTCCTTATACCCCCTGCACCCCCCTGGCGGTAACAGTAGAAAATAAGCCCAAGCTCCACCACAAGAACTCCCACCCCTCACCTCCCTCCCTTCCCATCAGACTGAGATCCACAGCCCACATGGCCCCCTGCTTGCTGCCCCCGCCCCGCCAACAGCAGCTTCCACAGGCTCCTGCTCACTTGCTCCAGCTGCAGCAGCCCCTGTTCTGCCTGGAGTGCGCACGCAGGCCTCTGCCAGGCCCACACGCTGCCTTCTGCTGGCCGCTCTGTCTCAACCTCCCTCTTCCCATTCTGCCCAGCAGCTCCTTGGTGTCACCTCCTGGGAGAGATTTTCTTTGACCTTCTCATCCAAAGTAGCTTTTAAAAAAAATCACATCTGGGCTGCTGTGGAGTAGCCTCCACTCTCACAGCTCCACTAATAAACTCACTTTTCACTTTAAACTAAAAAAAAAAGAAGAAGAAGAAGAAGAAAGAAAAAAAAAGGGCACATCTCCTGGGTCATTTTTCTTCTTGGGATTTCTGATTATCTGACATGGTCTTGTTTATTATTTCTGCCTCCAATATGAATGCAGCCTCCACAAGAACAGGGACCTGCCCAGCTCTTTCCAGCTGTAGCAACAAAACTCTGAGGGCACTAGCATGGACATCCCCCAAAGTGCCAGGCTTGATGGATAAGAGCCAATCAAGGGGGCAGTCTAGGCCCAAGAAATGCAGGGAACAGGAAACAGGAGGTAAGGCGGAGCAGGCAGGCCAGGAAGCACAGGCATGTAGACCTGGAGGTTAAGGGGAGCAAGAAAATGGGATATTGGGGGTGGGAGGCACATCCACCTCAGCCTGAGCTGGTGACAAGTCCAGAGCACAGCGAGGCAAACAGATGAGAAAGAGCAGGGTTAATAAGTGGATGGATCACCCCAGGTTTCCATTCCGGTTACTGAGAGACACAAGTGGACCAGGCCTGTCTTAGATAAGAGGTGACCACTGGGAATCAGAATGTGGGTCAGGCCATCGGAGAAAGAGATCAGTTCACCTCAGAAACAAGAACGGCATTGACTAGGGTGAGTGACACCACTCATGACGCAGATCCACCAAAGTCACGGACAGGCATGGCCCTGCCGGCTGGCCTGGGGGACAGGCGCTGTGAGGCTGGCCTGCAGAGGGCTCTGGCTCCAGCTCCTCTCAGGAGTGACAGAGCCGCCCCCGGAAATGCCAGCCACACCCCGAGAATGAATGCTCCCACTATTCCACAGGCTGCTGGGACATCTTCCAGTCACCATTTTTGAATCACTAAATCCCAAAAGTTCAAAAGTCTCTTTTCCAATCACCAAAAAAGGATGGGGAAAGGGAGGTGCTATTTGAAAGTTCTGTGGATTGAGGCCCAAACTTGATAGGCAGCAAGCACGCAGCACCTCCTTCACGCCTCACGCTGACCTGGCAGACAGGGAGCCACATCCCACTCCACAGTGGTTCCTGCCACCAGGGCCCCAGCCAACAGCTGCTATTTGGCAAAGCCAACTGGCTGGCTCCAAAGCCCATCCCCCCAACCACTCAGCTCTGAACGTGCTGCTCAGAGGCACTTCCAAGGGACCGAAAAGCACAGCACTGGTGCCTCGTGAAGATGTCTTAATGAACTCAATCACAAAAATGAGGAGTCTGGAGGACACCAAAAATATCCTGTAGGCAGAAAGACTGACCCCGGGACTGTCCAGAGCAGGGGCTGAGATTTTGCCCAAGGAGCAGACAGGAAACATGTTAGGCTGTGTCATCTCAGTGGCAGCTATTCAGCTCTGACACTGTAGCTCAAAAGCAGATTCAGACAGCACATCAAAAAGGGGCACGCTGCGTTCCAAGACGCTTCCCACGCCTTAGACCAGAGATTCTCAACTGGTGTGCTGCAAGAAGTCTTACAACATGCAGTACCCGACTACTTGGTTGGGATACTGACCTCTTTCCCCTTAGATTGTCAAATAAGAAAATGACACCAGCCAACACAATAACCACTCGGTATGAATGAATCAACATTATACCTTTTTTTTTTCTGTCAGATGGGCAAAAATATATTTTTTAGTGTGCCACAGAATTTTAGTAGTTAGTTTATGTGTGCCATGAGATGAAAAAGGTTGAAAATGCTGCCTTAGACCATGGGAGTCCTGAGGAATTATTTAGTCAAGGACAAACCAAACCAGATGAGTGTTTTAGAATGAACTATGGTCACTACTGAAGGATGGAGTCAGCATGTTTTACCTGCTCTGTGAAATAAAAACTGGTTTTATCATGGTTCTCACTTATTACAGTTATTACAAACAAATGGGAGAGGTTGTGTTTCTATAAAATCTTAATTGCACAACAGGCAGAGGTCTGAATTTGACCCAAACTCTGCTGCTCTGGGATCTCAATTCAGGGATTCTAATAAATCAATAATAATCTGGTATCAGCTACTACTGTTTTTCAAACATCTGCCCCAGAGTAAAAACTCACTTATAGCATACTAAGAGTCTCTGATTATACCAATGTGGGAATAGGAAAAGGAAGGGTATTTTTCTTTTTATATTAAGGGGATTCATTCAAACCTGAGACAGATCCTAGCCATGGCATCAGCTCTTCACTCCTCCAGAGCAGACAGCTAGGCAGTGCTCTGTACCTGGACTGCATTTGTGGGAGAAAAAGAGACTGCAAACCAATGACTCACACCTCCTCTTCCCCACTCCACCAGCTAAACCACTGGACCATCTTCTAGTCTCTGCATCTCCATGTGACATGTGACATCAACCACTGACATGACCATGACTGGTGCTGACAAACTGCAGAGGAAGCGCCATCACCAGGATGGCTCTCCAGTTTCCTAGCACTTGATGTGCAATATACCACCTTGTTCAATCCAGCTCCGGGTGCCCAGAACTGGAACCCAGGAAGAAGGCTAGGCTGGCAGGTTTTAAAGAACAAGAACCAGTTATTCACTCTAGAACTCCCAGAAAATATGCTGGCAGACAGTGCTTGCTATTCCCACCCTAAGTGCAGCGGTTCTCCAAGGTGGGTAGGGGGACTTTGAGCCCCTATATCTGGAGACCTTTTCTTACTGTCACAACTGGGGAGGTGCTACTAGTGTCCAGTGGGTAGAGACACCAGGGATGCTGCTAAACATCCCATAATGCACAAACAGCCCGTCACAACAAAGAATTATACAGCCTAAATGTCACCGATGCCGAGGGAAGAAACCTTGACTTAGGATCCCACCACGTAATGATCCCAATTCTTCAAGCAACACAAGCACAGTCCAATTAAATTCCAGAAACTCAGCTCCAAAGACCATTTTGATTGACATGTCAAGCTGATTAGATGACAGAAAACAGTAGTGTGAGTTAAGACTTGCTGATGGCACCTGTGTGGTTGTTTCTTTGTGGGTTTTGTGGAAGAAAAAAGAATTACTTTGCTAAGGGTCATCTGTAAAGGGAAGAAGAACACAAAAATTTCTAAAATTTCTTTGAGCTCCAAAGGCCTATGATTAAAAGGTGGTTGAAATTCTAACAGACTACTCTGGGGGGTTGGTAACTTTCTTTAAAACAAACAAACAAAAACAAAAACATAACATCTATGGGAGGCTGAAAATCTGAGACCAGATCACTGTCCTTTAGACCAGTGGTTGCCAACCTTTTGGACCTCACGGACCACCAGGGGTCTGCGGGCCACCGATTGGCAACCGCTGCGTTAGAGTATAGCAGAAGCCTATCCTGTGAAATATTTAGCAGTACACAAGAACCAAAAACAGTCAAAACTGGAGAAACTGAAAGTCTATATTTACCATTCATGTGCTTCCTCCTTCCCATGGAAAACATTTGATAGACTGAGATAAACAGAAGGAGGAAATTACTACTGACTACTCGCCTTTTCTCCCAACATGGATACACTGAACCAGAAACCTGAAAACAGCATGTGTTTTACTTGTTATATACTGATTACATACTGGTAGTACCAATGGTGACAATCTGCTTTATTTATTTCTTCTGGTGGTTTGCTTAATATACGTAGGAAATACAGGATGAGGCAAAAGTAGGTTTATAGTTGTGAGTACGAGAAAACCAGAGTTTATATTTGTATTATTATTTATTAATTAGAAGCCCGGTGCAAAAAATTTGTGCATGGGTGGGGTGTCCCTCAGCCCAGCCTGTGCCCTCTCGTTATCCAGGACCCCTTGGGTAGTGTCCTAGGCCTGGCAAGGGATCAGGGCCTATCAGGGCTTTCCTTCCCCCAGCTGCCGGCAGCTGACCCTGGCCCTGCCCCCACTACTACCACTGCTTGCCATTGGTGCAGTGCTGTCCCCCCTCCCCAGCCGCAAATCGCCTCCCTCTGTGGGTGACAGGGGTGGGGCATGATCGCTTGGCTGGCCTGGGCCTCTCTCTGTGGGGCGATGGTGGGCGATGGTGGAGCCCCCTGACCAGTCGCATTGCACCCGCCTTGGCTGGCCTGGCGCCAGTGTGTGTCATGGCACGATCATCCAGACGGTTGTTCTTCTGTTCAGAGAGTCGGTCAATTTGCATATTATGCTTTTATTATAGATTATTATAGATTACTAGAGGCCCGGTGCACAAAATTCGTGCAGGGGGGAGGCAGGTCCCTCAGCCCGGCCTGTACCCTCTCCAAGCCAGGATCCCTCTCATCATCCGGAACCACTGGCTCCTAACCACTCACCTGCCTGCCTGCCTGATGCCCCTAACCACTCCCCTGCCAGCCTGATGGCCCTAATTGCTCTCCGTTGCCAGCCTGATCCCCCTAACTGCCTATCTGCTCTCCCCTCCTGGCCTGATCGCCCTAACTGCCTATTTGCTCTCCCCTCCTGGCCTGATTGCCCTAACTGCCTATCTGCTCTCCTTTCCTCTCCGTGCCCTTTGTGATGGCATCCCAGCCAATTTGCATATCCCTCTGTTATTAGTATAGATTGTATTGTTTTCCATATGAAGAACTGTAAACCTACCTTTGCCTCACCGTGTATTACAGAAGATCAAAGTCAATGAGTAATTTAAAAATGCGCCCTCTAAAAACAACCTAGTTGTTTTTTAACATAGGCTTTCAAAATAGAATCTTTTATTAATCCATCAGATCAGAAAAAGTGGTATTTTATGTAGTCATATTAAGAGCCAATGCCTACAGACACTGCCAAATCTTAAAGCAGACAGTGTGATCAAATAGTAGGCACTGAAAAAGAATTTCCACATTGTATGTTAAAAGCAACCATTTTCTCCTTACCAAAAGAATACATATGCAATATTAAAAGCTTGCCGAAACCGGTTTGGCTCAGTGGATAGAGCGTCGGCCTGCGGACTGAGGGGTCCCGGGTTCGATTCCGGTCAAGGGCATGTACCTGGGTTGCGGGCACATCCCCAGTGGGAGATGTGCAGGAGGCAGCTGATCGATGTTTCTCTCTCATCAATGTTTCTAACTCTCTATCTCTCTCCCTTTCTCTCTGTAAAAAATCAATAAAGTATATTAAAAAAAAAATAAAAGCTAACCAAATTTGCTGGATCCTTTCAAAAAGAAATACATATATATATATGTAAAGCTGAACATGATTTCCTGTGTCTGAATCCAGCTTCCACCTGTTGCTGTACATTTCCAGGAATCACATGATTGGGTCCCAAGATGGAATACCAACCTTTTCCCTCACCCAATCCCATCTCCTATCTCATTTACATTATATCTCAGGGTCTCAAACCCTGAGGCCACCGAAGTCTCCATCCAATGACTAGACTTGTCCCTGAACAATGGGTCACCCCAAGAGAAGTGGCTTCTCTAGAACACAATGATCCAAATTTTACTTGCAATTTTTGCTATATACTCATGCTTTTGTAAGTACTTTGCATCTCTATATATCTGTGTGTATATATATATATTTATTTGCATATACAAAGTATCAGAAAGATCTGTACTGAAATGTTAATTGTGCTTATTTCCTAGCATAGATTTAGGTGATTTAATTTTTTTCCTTACTATATTTTTGCTGATCTCGGTTTTCAACTTTTTCTTTTTCTATATTAAGTGTAACTTTTGGCCAAAGAAAAATAAGTAAAATTCTATACATTTTTTTTTTTGTTTTTACTCAACCTCATTTCGAAAAGGATTTACAGTACCTGCCACAAAAAAGAGCAACAAGTACAAAAAGACTTCTTTTCAAGCTGGGCACTTAGTGACAAGGGCAAGGAACAAGAGCAATAATCTCTGAAGAAGCCAAAGGTTAAAGCTATTAGCCGCCGGCAGCCCTAATGTCTTGCATGCTGGCCAAGGGGAGGCACACAGGGCTCTGTGTTTCTTGGCGTCCATGGACCACTCCTCCCCAACCTCCTTACCTCAATCCACCAGTTCTAATTAAGTTTTGTTTAGGGAAAGATAATGAGAATACTTTTCTATATTGCCTGATCATACTCCCAGATGAGATCATGCAATCCAGAAATGTGTGGAGGGAGGAGGCGCTGGCTGCAAACACAAGCAGGAGAATGGAACTGCCTACCCCATTGCTCCCAGGGCTGAGTGTGAGTGTGTACCAGAGCTGAGACATTCCCAAGGGACACTGCTTAAACTTTCTAAAAGTGTCCCTCTGTGAGCAATTCACTGCCACTAAGGCAATGGCAAGGAACACACTCACTCCACGACAAGACCAAGTCTGAGAGCCCCTGGGGTCCTTTGGAAGCAAAATCACTGGGCTGCTGGGTCACGCAGCCGCCCAGCGCAGCACTTACCATAAGCGGTCATGACCCCGGCATACGGCCCGTCCACCACGTTCTTGTTTTCCTCCGCCAGCGCCTTGATGTACCTCTTGCTGAGGTCCAGGATCTGCTCACGCAGCATGGAGCTGCTCTCGGGCTGAGTCCGCTGCTGAATGGTAAAATGCAGGAGCATCATACCCCAAATAAAACCAAAAGTCACGAGGAAAAAGCCCAGCTTCTGCGAGGACAACTTCCATGGAGTGAAGAGAGCCATTGCTCTCTGGCGACTTCACCTGCCGCTGGCTCTTAAAGCGCAGAAGGGAGGCCCGGGCTCATGGTGGGCTCGGCCGTCTCACTCCGGCTCCTGCGTCTGCCGATTTCCTCTCCTCTCTTCCATCCTGCTGTGGAGGAGGCGAAAAGTTAGCTCAGCCGTCATGGCAAAACACGGTAAAACAAACCAGAGCCCTGTTTTCACTCAAATTAGCTCTAAAATGCGAACTTCCTTTTTCTTAGTTTGCCGGTTCGGTATGGTATCTTATGGTTCTTGATCTGCAAGCTAAGAGGGGAAATCTGGCAAGGCGACAAAAAGCTGTACAAATACAGAGGAGGAAACGGGCGTCTGAGTGTGTTAACAGGTGTAGCAGGGCTGTTCCAGCCTGGATCAAGTTCAAAACAGGAAGTCTGTTGTGCAAGGTGGGGAGGAGATGGAAGGATATTTGACTGAATGTCAGCAGAAACCCAAGTGGAGGGTGGAGCCCTCTCACCGCCGGCACTTTTGTGCATGTGTAAGGCGAGCTTACACAGTCATTGTTCTATGCTCCGGAGAGGACCAGAGCATGCAGCTGGAGAGGTGAGCAAGAAAGTGGATGCCCCTCAGGGGGAATGGGACAGGGAGGGGAAGACCCCCGCATTACTTAGGCATGGCCAGCTTTCATTAGCAACGTCCAGAGATGAGCTTTCTCTCTCGGGGCCACCCGGTGGCCTCTCCCAGGCACCAGCACACAGGCTATGCCAGGGGCGATGCCCAGCAGCCTTTCCGTTCTAGCTACCGTGAGTGAAAGCTGCTCGCACTTTTCACTCCCACGCTTCAGCACAGGAAGCGTGGGGCACGCGACAGCCTGCTTTCCTGTGGCTATTCCATTCATATCTGGCAAAATGAGGTTAAAGGGCATAGTTTCCTTTGCTTATCACATAGTGAGGAATACAGGGCGCTGCAGGGGCAGTAAACCAGACCCTGCCTCCCTGTGCCCCCACTCCCACCAGCCCAGCCCGTTCATCCACAGCCCAGGATGGCTCATACATGCTAAAAGGGTTGCGAAAAGCGACTAAGAAGATGTGAGAGAAATCCGATGTAGCTCAAAGGCCTAAAACATTTACTATTGGCACTTAACAGAAAATTCTAGGCCAGTGGTTTTCAAAGTGGGGTCTCTAATGCAGCAACAACAGTGAGAAATGCAAATCTCGGGCCCACTGCAGGCCTGCTGAGTCAGCAACGCTGGGGGCAGGCGGACCGGACGGAGACAGCAGCCTGTGCTTCAACAAGTCCTCAGGGTGGTTCTGCTGCTGCTCGAATTCAAGAGCCCCTGATGCAGGCAGAGAGCTGCCCTCATCATGCCACACCGCCACACTGCCAACACCAGGTGGCCTGAATTCCACTGGCACTACTGGATCACCGCTGTCCGTTCCTCCATGCCATCGCGCCCTCGGCCCTGCTGGTCTGCCATCACCACAGCCCTGCAGATGGTCGCAGGCTCCTGTCTTCACTGACCTGGTCCCCCACCTGCTGGCCTTGCCAGGTCACACTGACAATCCAGACTTCCCCATTCCTGCAGCCCCACCAGCATCAGACCACCTTTCCCACTGCGCCAGCCTAGGGGGCTCCCTCCTGGTCTGCAGGTTTAGGACACTGTCTGCTGGCCTTGGCTGTTCCTGTGTGCGACCCCAGGGGACCCTCCAAGGGACTTCCCTGCATATTTTCTCAGGGGCACAAGAAAATAGCTGGTGACTAAGTGAAGAGTCATCTGGGCACCATGCCCTTGATTCTGCCCCTCTAAGTGCAGACCAGCTGGACAGCACCTGCCATGGCTGCTTCCTACATCAGTTCCACAAGCAGATGCTGAGCACTCCAGCCACCCACCGGCCCTGGGGGCCAAGCAATGAATGGGACAGGGTTCCCGCCTTCGAGGGGCTGATGTCTAGAAGTCAATCAGCTGACTGGGTGCTGCACCAGGTCCTCAGGAAGTGGCCACAATTCCTACGTGATAACCCAGGCCAGTGAGTGGATTTCACATCAGGGCTGCAGGGATTTCCCCCAGAGAGTGCAGGAGGTGCTCTACCAAGAAAGACAGTCTAGGGGCCCTACCAAGAAACCCAGATGCTGACAGGAATTACCTGTCCCCATTCAGACAGGAAGTCACTCTGCTTCCTCGATTAATCTCCTGAGGGCACTGCTCAAAGTTGCAGCAAGCAAAGAAAAGGCCAAGGGCCAAAGGCATCAATAGAAGGAGGCACTTCTCTGCCGTGGCCTCGGGGCGAGTCGGAATCACCCAGGGGTGCATTCAGGGGGCAAATAGGTGGTCCAGAAACCCAGCCCAGGTCAAATAATTCCAGCTCAGTCATACAAATTTGAAGTGAAAATCCCTATCTCTGAGTTTAGAATGCAGTTGTGGATATTGTGGGCCTAGATTATAAGTGACTATAGAAAGACCAGAAATATTCTTTTCTCCAGTGGCATCTATAGCTTGAAATAACTGCAACTTTGTCAGCACACACAGAGAATTAGAATTCATCTACACAATTCCTTTTGAAAGACTGAATTTTTAAAAGACTTTGCAAAACTATTATTCGAGAGGCACCCCTATTATCTATAGTAATAGGAGGCCTTAGTCCTCACTGGAGGGTCGTGGTGTCATGGAAAGACCTAATGATGATCATCAGTAATGACCCCACAATTAATCAAGAGGCCACAGAACAACAGTGATTAAAAGTGGCCTATCGGGCCAAGAATCTGCCTGCTCTGGGCCTTCCAACAGCTGGAGCCTCCAGCCAAGTGGATCTGACAGGCACAGAGAGAACGAGACGTGTATCTCTGAAACCTTGTTGCCAACAGGAGCGATGACAACCCAGGGCCAGGACTTTGTCCGTTCTCCTCCAGAAGGAATTTTACAGCGAGTCTGTTTGCAGCAAGTCAAGCTGCCAGATCAGTCGCTGCCACTAGCCACCCTCACACATTTCCTCTATTCCTGTGCTTCCTGAAAGAGCAACGTTCACTTCCTTTCCCCATTGACTCCTCAGCACAATATCTGGCTCCACCTTCCCAAACATGGTCAAAGATCTTTGGCAAGTAAATGTGTCAGTTCTCTTCATTCAAAAAATAAAGGCACATGTAAAGCTGCTCAACATCAATAGCCATTAGAGAAATGCAAACAAAACCACAACGATATGCCAGTTCACACTCATTAGCATCATGGCTATCATTGAAAAAGACATAAGAACAAGTGTTGAGGATGTTGGTGAGGACGGACAGGGTACAGCTGGTGTGCAAAGTAGTTTGGCAGTTGCTCAAATGGCTAAGCCCACAGTTCCCATGTTGCCCAGACAACTCTGCTCCTAGGAATTCTCCCATGAAAAATGAAGACATATGTCCACAGTAAAATCTGTGCACTAACGTTCATGGGAGCACTATTCATAACAGATTTTAAAAAAAAAAATGAAAAACCCAAATGCCCATCAACTGGCAAATGGATAAGCAAAATGTGGTATAGTCATACAATGGAATATTGTCAATAAAAAGGAATGAAGTACTGATACCATGCTACAACACGGATGATCCCTAAAAACATTATGGGAAGTGAAAAAAGGCAGTCACAAAAGAGCACGCTTGACTCCGTTTATATGAAACTAGAGGCCCGGTGCATGAAATTCAGGTACAGGTGTGGTCCCTAGGCCTGGCAGGGGTTCAAAGTGTGAGCATCTGGCGTGGAAGGGCAGGTCCCAGCTGACCTCTGGGCCCTGGGCAGCACCTGGGCCTCCGGGCCCCCATTCCCCTGAGTCATGGCGCCCGAGTCCCCACATGGAGATGCGGTGAGTGCGGCCAGGAACAGCGTGGGCTTCTGGGCGGCCCAAAAGCACTGCACGGAAGCCGGATAGGCACCAGCTCTCTCCTGGCCGTGAACCCACAGAGAGCCTGACCGGCCCCTGCAGTCACGGTGGCTGCAGCCCAGCTCACCCAAAAAAGCTGCTTGGGTGTGGGGCAGGCTCCTCACAGGCACGCGGCACCCTGAGTGTGGGGGCTTCCCCGGTGCATGAGCCCTGGTGTCCCGGGGGAGAGTAGCAGAGGGAGTAAAAGGAAGCTAGGCGGATACCCCACATTCTCACTGCACCTCCATAACCCGCCCCCAGGTAGCTGGTGGGAGGTCGCAGCCCCCCGTCTGGGCGCCACAGGAGGTTGGTCACCACCACCCACCCCCAGTTCCCCATCCCAGCCCAGGGCCCAGCCCCGATCAGGCAATCAGGGCCTGCCGGCCACTGGTCATCATCTGCAGGGCAATCGGTTGGGGCCAGGCCCCCTCCATCCCTGGCTCCCTCAGTGCCTAGAAGCCGGGCGGGGTCTCTACCCCCCACCGCCGCTGCTGGTCACTGTCTGTGGGGCCATCAGGCCCCCGCTCGCACCTGCCTTGGCCTGGCACCACCTGCTCACCTGCTCCACCATCCTGCCACGGTCTCACTCTCATTGGGGCCCATAGGGGCCGGCAGCACCTCCACTGCCAGCTCCGTATTGCCAACACCCACCATGTTCCATGCCGCCCCCTGGTGGTCAGCACACATCATAACCAGTGGTCGAACTCCTGGTCAAGCAATTTGCATATTAGGCTTTTATTATATAGGATGTCAAGAAAAGGCAAACCCACAGAGACAGCAAATACAATAGCAGTAGTTTAGGACTCAGGGGTTGGGTACTGGGAGGTGACAGTTACGGCATGTGGGGTTTATTTTGGGGGTAAAGAAAATGGTCTGAAATGTGTGGTGATGGATGCATAATTCTGTGAGTATATTAAAAATCATTGAATTACACACTTTAAGTGAGAGAACTCTATATGAATCAAATCTCAATAAAGCTGTTATGAGAAAGTGAGAGCGAAAGAGAGAGACCACCTCGAAGTTGGGGGTGGAGGAGGAGCTGTACTTGGAGGTGGCAGAGAAGCCTCCTGGGCCCAACAAGGACCCTACCCCCCATTCCCCACAGCATAGCCACAGCCTGGCTGTGCCATTACTAAGGGTAGACCACAGGCCTTGCAACAGAAGGAACTGACATAGAGAATTTGCCACCAGCTCAACAGACATAGTTGCTCCTACAAGCTCTGGAACAACCTCAGAGGCCGCCATCAGACGGCTCCTGCCTGCCTTATGCCAATTTCTCAAACCACCTGAGAACACCCTCAAAATAGCCCAGCTCCAAGGGAGTGAAAACCAGACTGATGACGCAGTTCCTTCAGGTGCCCATCCAAGGCCCAGTTTTTATATCAGAACCTGTGTCTTCAGGGAATGCATGAAGTGGGAAATGCCTGTTCCTTTAGGTCACAGTGGTTTTCAACCTTCTGGCCCTTTAAATACAGTTCCCCATGTTGTGACCCAATCATAAAATTATTTTCGTTGCTACTTCACAACTGTAATGTTGCTACTGTTATGAATCGTAATGTAAATATCTGATATGCAGGATGGTCTTAGGCGACCCCTGTGGAAGGGTCGTTCGACCGCCAAAGGGGTCGAGACCCACAGGTTGAGAACCGCTGCTTCAGGAGCAATGCTAACCCCAACCACACAGATTTGACCTTTTCCAACAGCCTCACAGGGCAGACCCGTCACCGCTGCTGATCCAACATACACATGGGACAGTACTGCTCCACCTTAGCACACCTCTTCTGTCCTGACCACGCACCACTCGAACTACTTCACACCCGTCTTCTCCTCATCCCAAGTCTGCTCTGCTCATCCTGCTAAGGTGGGAACCCCACCCTCTCACAGCTGGACTCCGCCTTCTACATGGAGCATCCCAGACAGGGGAGAGCCTGTCCTCCTGGTGCCCTCACTGCAGGCTGCTCTGGGGAGCTTCTTACCTTAATTAATCTCTCCTGTGGGGGCTGTAAGCACCCCAAAGACAGGCACTGCCAGGAGCGGCCACACCTTGCACACAGTGGATGTAGTTAAGTGTTTGCCAAAGGAAAAGACCCGATGAGGAAATGAGATGCACACAAATAAGCGATGACCTCCAAGGCCTCATTCTGGTGTGAGCCACAAAGAACCTGACTCTCTGGGACTATCTGCACCTTACCCGCTGCAAGCCCCAACCCTAAGATCTCACCACACAGCAGTGAAAAATCACTGTGCCCTTAAACAGATGGGCTTAACTAAAGTGGTTATGATGGTAGGACAGGTATTAAAAGAAAAAAAGGAGAAGGGAAAATCTCCAGAAAAAATTCTTGCAGAGGCAGTGATTGAAGGAACAAAAATGTCCAAGATGGAGAATGGGAGGAGAAACCAGTGGGGAGATCTTCATGGAGGCTGCTCTTTTTATCCTTGGTCACCCAAGATAATCAGAGGAAGACTAAAGGGAGGTAAGAAGAAGCTGAAAGAATCCCTGCACCCAAGACCTGGAAACCTCTACAGCTTATTCTACCCCACGTCAATGCTTCATCCTCTGACGAACTCTACAGCTTTTCTCTATAAACAGGAATGGCATATTCTAGGTGAGAGCAGCCTATTCTCTTTAGAACTTGCAGAACGAGTCTTATTTTGAGTCACTAGCTGAAAGACACTCACTAAAACAACACACCTTTGGTCTTCTTAGGAAGGCTTTTTTTTAAAAAAAAAAAATCAGTTTTTATTCTGGTTTTATTATAAGCCCTATAAACTGCTGGCAGACCTGGTCTTATATAGGAGCAATGGCCTGTGTTGAGAGGACTTTAATGTCCGCATTTTTATACATATAAGTATAAATATAAGTATAAATATAAATATAAATATATTTACATATATTTCTTTATTTTAATCCTCACCCAAGGATATTTTTTCCATTGCTTTTTAGAGAGAATGGAAGGGGGGAAAGACAGAGAGAGAAACATTGATGTGAGAGACACATCAATGGGTTGCCTCCCCCATGAGCCCCAGCTGGAGCTGGGGATCGACCTACAACCCAGGTAGGTGCCCTTGACGGGGGATTGAACCCACGACCCTTTGGTGCGCAGGCTGAGGCTCTAACCACAGAGAAACACCCGCCAGGGCTTAATGGGTTTTTGAATGGCCCAGTCTCTTTTACATGTGAAGTGATCAAACCCCAGCAGGCCTGTGCCCAGAGATCTCATTCATTGGGCTACACTTGCATTCCTAGTGTGGGCAGGAAAGGAACCCGCCCCCTGGAGTGGGTATTTCCTCACATGTACAAGTCCACTGCGTGTGGTTCAGGGCTTCACATCTGGTGTCAAGAGCAAAACAAATGTTCAAATACTGTATTCAGGCTAATGACTCCTTTTCCAGAACAGGCCCTCCTTCCTGCTCTCTGCCCCCTCCCAGCCAACCTCTGGCAACTTCATGTATGGCCATCTGCACTAGAGGGCACAAGGGGGAGGGAAAACAGAAAGGAAGGTTTTGCGCTTTCATTCTGACTTGGCCTCCTGGGCGTGCACATTACTGGCAGGTGGACAAGGGAGAGGGGAAACAAAGGAGAAGGAAGCTGAGCTGCTGGATCAGATCCGGGCTTCACATGCCCTGTCAGTTTCATTCGCAAAGCCCACAGGTTCTTCACAGTTGACAGAATTTCCCATCAACAAAAAATGAAACCACAGCAACTCCAAGAATTCTGAAAAACACTAAACAAAAACAAAAAGCGTAGGTCCCTAAAAAATGAAATAAACCCATTTAACCTAGGGTTTCTTAATCCTTGACACAACTGCCCTCTGAAACCAGATAATTCTTATTAGTAGTTGCGCTGGTCTCTGCACTGAGGGGCAGTAAGCAGCAACCGTCCTCTAGCCACTAGATGCCATGAGAACCTTCCACTCCCAACCCTGACAATCAAAACTGTCTCCAGGCATGGCCAAATGTCCATGCATGAGAACCACTGTCTTTACCAATTGGTAGAACCTACCCCACAGGAAGGGGTTCAGAGAAGGCCAGCCCTCGGGACTAGCCTGCAGAGCACGAAGGAGAACTCAGGAGTCAGCCAAAGGCCTGAAGACATGTGGGCACTGAGCCCTGTGCTAAAACCAGGGGCCACAGAGAGATGAGAGGGGCCCATTCCTGGTGCTGTCTCAAGATGACTGACAGATGAGTCTTAGTTTCTCCGCCATCCTTCAGTGACAGCACTACCTTGGCACCAGCTGAGGAGCTCATTCCCAGGCTGGCTGTGCCCATTTACTAATGAGTATGGAGCATCGGGGCTTCGTTCCACCAAGATCCTCATCCATAAAATCGACAGGCAGAGAGAAGGCTTTGGGAAGACCAAACCTGGATGATGCTACATCAAGCAGTCTGAACAGGGAAAGGGCTGTCACCTGGCTCCCAGCCCAGGAAACCATGGACATGCATCATGACAGGTCGATAATGACTCGGAGGAAGAAAGGAGTAGCCTGTGAAAGCTCACAGAGTGTGTAAATTTGCTAGGTGGAGCTCGGCAGTGCTGAATGAAGAAAATACCCAAAAGATGTGCTTTCATTCAGAGCCAAAGGACGGTAAAGCCACAAAGAAATTTCATGGTACGTACAAAATGCACTTTTTTCTCGGACGATTTCTGGCAACTCATCTAGAAAATACCCACGCGTGACAACCAGCTCAAAATGGCCCCAGCAATAGAAAAAACCACCGTCACAAAAACTATCAAAATTATCTTTAAAAGTGGGGCAATGCCCTCAAGATAAAGCTCATTATTCAACAAGTGCTCCCAGACCTCACAAGCCAGTCACCCCAGCCCTGGACCCCTCTCCTCCACCTGCAGAGGGACAGGCTGGGTGCTGGCCTCCCCCATGAGGGTTCCTGCTGCACTGTTGGCAGAAATAGGACAGCCCTCCAGGCACCTGATTTCATACACCACCAGGTTCAAATCTTTTTTTTAATTAGCTGATGTGACAAGGGGCGAACATATGCATGTACATACACACACAATCTGAGGTGACTACTCAAAGCCTGATCACATCTAAACCTTGTAATGAATTTCCATCTCTTCTAAAACGGTGACAGTAATTGCACATGGAGCTCAAGGCCCCAAGCTTTGTCAGATCCTGGGTTGTAAGGCCCCAGCTCTAAATTTTCTTAGGGAAGGACTCAACTATTGAATGCAGGTGGATAAACTCACTTGCCTACCAATTTATAAACCCAGGTCAACTCTCATAAATATTGCAAATATCTTGGGTCAGCCTGACTGGGATCTGGTCACAAGCCCTTGGATTACAAAAATGTTGAATTAAGTCAAATGACCACGGAGCATCTCCGAAGAGTTTCCTGCCCTCCGAGTTAAGGAGTGCCTAAACCAGGGCCTTTCCACCTGATGCACTTCAGAATCACCTGGGCTCCTTTTTAAAAAATATAAATGCCCAGGTCTCATGCCGGAAGATTCCGATTCCCTTCATCTGAAGTGTGGCCCAAGCAAGGGTATTCTTATTTATAAGCTGCCTGGGTGATTTTAATGCACAGCTAGAGATGAGAACTAATACATCCAAGAACTAATGTTCCTTGTACCAACTCTATGGGTCCTATCTAGTGGGACCCAAAATGGGATCTATTCCAATATTTCACTTAAACTTTCTGCTCTTCACAATGTAGATCCACTGGCTTACAAGACAAGCCTTCGGCAAAGGTACACTGGATTTCTCCTTAGAGAATCGCGAGCTGGTCTTCCCAGGCTAGTGCCCAAGGGGTCCTGCCCAAGGAGGCAGCTTTTCAGGAAGAGCTCATCCACCTCGAAGTCCTGTGAGATCACCACCCTGCCCAGGAAGACTTGTGGAGGATCACACGGGACTTGTTAGTGCTTTTAGCAACCTCTTCTGGGTACTGACTCCAAAAATGAGCAACTGTTTGGCCTCAATGTCTACCAACACTTCTAGCACCCTGCACCTCTTTAGCATTGCTACACAAAATCTGGTCTGTGAACCGATAGCATTGAGATGACCAGGTAGACTGTTAGAAATGCAAATCTCAGACCCAACTCCAGACTGAATGAATCAGAACTGGTGTTTATAACAAGATCCCCAGGTATTTGTTTGCACATTAAAACTCTACTGCTTTTTATCTTTTTTTTTTTTAAATATATTTTATTGGTTTTTTACAGAGAGGAAGGGAGAGAGATAGAGAGTTAGAAACATCGATGAGAGAGAAACATTGATCAGCTGCCTCCTGCACATCTCCCACTGGGGATATGCCCGCAACCCAGGCACATGCCCTTGACCGGAATCGAACCTGGGACCTTTCAGTCCGCAGGCCGACGCTCCATCCACTGAGCCAAACCAGTTTCGGCTGCTTTTTATCTTTTTATCCAGGTTAGTAAGAATAAGAGCAAGTCAAATGGTAATTTCCAGTGGGGGATGACGGAGAATATGGCATAGCTCCCTCCTTTTTGCAATGTGCACAGAACTTAGTTGTGGTAGCACTTTTGAATGAGATGGATGCAGGGCAGTAGAACCAGTTGTCTTACGGACAATCCTAGTTACTGTAAAATGCATCCAGCTGAGATATGAATTATGCATGCAGACAGCATGGTTTTATCATTGTCAACTAGGACTGCGTCTAAGAAACCTGGCTGTGCTTTCTAGGTTAAAGGTTTTAATCCTATATGCTAAAATCAAAGACATGATTTGGATACACAAGTTTTAACTCTGCTAAGCAAATTACTCCATGCAGCTGCCCACCGTACACTCTACACTGCTCAGTTAGATGTTATCAGGGTTTTACTGAGTTTTTGTCGTTTTATAATTGCTGAAGTGCTCTAGAGAACAGAACTTAGCTGTGGTATCACCTAATTAACAATCACTACTACTTTCCCAGTTGACTTCAAAGTGGGACAGCCTTCAACTGAGTAAGCATCAATCAGCATTAGGTGACTTAATTTTGTATAAGATGATGTCAACCAATAAAGTTTCTGGACATGCCTCTAATTCTGTTATCTTCCCAGGCACATCAAAACTTTATGGCCATTGAGAGCTTTCAAAGCTTTGCTGAAATAAACTATATTTGGAGAATAGGTAAGGGATCCAAAATCCAAAATCCATCCATTGTTCTAGGTTGACTTTGGCCAAACCTTTTGTGACAAATGAGCTCATTTATCAGTCTCTCTCTCTCTCTCTCTCTCTCTCTCTCTCTCTACCTCTCTCTCTCTCTCTCTATCTCTCTCTCTCTCTCTACCTCTCTCTCTCTCTCTCTCTACCTCTCTCTCTCTCTCTCACACACACACACACCCATTAGAAACTTTTAAATGATTTCTTAATGTTTATATATGATAGATTAAAGTAAAATTATATTTCATTGTTAAAACAAGATATTAAAGTTTATGAAGTTCATTCACTTTGACAATGTTCAAAATGATCAATGAAAAATTACTTTTTGTCCATTTATCCTGTGACATACAGAATTTAATTCTGTGGGGAAAAGGATGATTGGTCAACAAAATCAATTCCAAAATTACATCTTCATAGTATACAATTGGTGTGGAGACCAAATGTATATTCAAAACCAGACAGTAATCTGATTCCCAGCCCTGGCATCAAAGCTAGACAAGACACTGCCCAACATTTGGATTTCTTGCATCTGAATTTAAAAAGAAACCAATGGTTTATAAGAGAGGACTCCTTCCTTACTACCTGGACGTGCTCTCATGCAGACTGTGTGCTCCATTCGCAGGAAGAAACCCCAGAGCGACTGTTCCTGCTCCTGCGTCAGAGCGCTCATGGGCCATGTGGGCGAAGAGTGACAGCATCTAAGCTGGCAAGGGGGGGCTGCTGGGTTTCCTGCCCCCCCATGTTAAGGGGACAGAGCTTCCCTACCCTATGGGGGCACCCACACGGCCTGGCCCCCATCTGGGCAGATGTGTGGATTCCATCTGGGGCGGGTCAGGAAGTCTTGCACCCAAGACACATCTTCCCACTCAGTCTTACTCTAATAAAGCTGCCAATGTGCTTCAATCTCCATCTGCCTTCCTCTGTTTCCTCTAGTGCAGAGGCCAGAAGGGAGGAAGGGGGTGATTAACTGGCATCTCCAAACCCCATAAGTTTATTTTTATATTTTTTCTGTTTTGTTTCTAAATACTCTCAGGAAAAAACAGGTGGTTTGCGGGAGTGATTTTGAAAGCCTTTCTCCACAAATAACACATTGCAGGTGTCTGAATCTTTAATCCTAATAGATTAAAGAGAAACATTAGTATACCAGTCATAATATTTTCTCTTTCTAAATACTAATTAAAAAAAAATACTGTAAGACATGCCAAAAGAATTCTGATCAGATAAATGCACTATGGCTAGAGGGAAAATAATCTGGAAAATGACGGAACTATCAGCATAATGCTCAATAATTCTATTTTGACCTGGATGTTCCTAATGCATCCTGTCTTTAACCAACAGTCCATTAGAGATATAAATATTTTCATTATAACATGTCATCTTCATGGGCTGCTATGCAGAGCACTCTTCTGAATGTCACTAACCACAATCTAAGGTTGACGGATGCTGGCAGGCTTTCACGCTCTTCTGCCTTGAAGGGGGATCAGAGATTGAGATCATATATGTCAAATGCATATTGTATTTAATGACCCTCAAAACTAGAAATTGGAAAACAGACATTACTGTCATTCATAATAAAAGCTCAGGACACCCTCAAGCTTTACTCACTGGGAACCGCCAGGTGGGAACCTCCACACTAGATATTTCTAATCCCTGGATCTGGCCTGGCCCTGAACCTCATGTCTTAAAAGAAATCTTCAAAGCAATGCATTTTTAACCTAAAAGAGAAAGCAGTGAAGAAGGAAGGAAGGAAGGAAGGAAGGAAGGGAGGGAGGGAGGGAGGGAGGGAGGGAGGGAGGGAGGGAGGGAGGGAGGAAGGAAGGAAGGAAGGAAGGAAGGAAGGAAGGAAGGAAGGAAGGAAGGAAGGAAGGCTAGGTGAACCATGTCGCTGGGTTTACCATAAACCTGGCAAAGGTTTTGCTCATTAGACTTCATGTATCCAAGAGGACCTAGAGACAAATCTTGCTTTTCTTTCACCATAGCCATCAAGAATATTCATCCCTTTTCACAAGGGTCGACTAAGACCATCCTGCATATCAGATATTTACATTATGATTCATAACAGTAGCAACATTAGTTATGAAGAAGCAACGAAAATAATTTTATGGTTGGGTCACAACATGAGGGACTGTATTTAAAGGGCCAGAAGGTTGAGAACCACTGCCTTAGGGTTTGATATATATTTATTTATATATATATATATATATAAATTATCTTTTTGGTGTTGAGTTATCTGAGTTCTTTATAAATTTTGGATAGCAACCCCTTATCAATATATCTTTGGCGAATATTTTCTTCCATTCAGTAGGTTGTCGTTTCATTTTGTTGATTTCCTTTGCCCTGCAAAAACTTTTTAATTTAACATAGTCCCATTTATTTTTTCTTGTTTCCCTTGCCCAAGAAGATAGATCAGAAAAAAAAACTGTTGCTAAGAGAAATATCTGAGATTTTGCTACCTATGTTTTCTTCTAAGAATTCAATTGTTTCGAGTCTTACATTTAAGTCTTTCATAATTTTGAATTTATTCTTGTGTATAGTGTAAAATAGTGGTCTAGTTCTGCTTCTTTTTCTCTTTTTGCATGTACCTGTTCAATTATCTCAACACCATTTAACGAATAGACTGTCTTTACCCCACTGTATAGTCTTGCCTCCTTTGTCATGTATTAACTGACCATATATAGACGTAAGTGTATTTCTGGGCTCTCTATTTTATTCCATTGATCTATGTGGCTGTTTTTATGCTAGTACCATGCTGTTTTTATTACAATAGCCTTGCAGTATAGTTTGGCATCAGGTAGCGTAATACCTCCAAGTTCGAAGAAATCTCAGACTATTTACTATGTCTTCTGCATAAAACTAAGGTCACTGAATTAACAAGTCATGTTATTTGGATTCTCCTGATAATCTTCATTTCTACTCTAACAGTAACAAATTAGGAATTTTAGAAGTACGGTGGCTCCCTAATAAAACTGATAGCACAAACACAAATAACTGCATAAAAGGACAATTGTTTTAAGCCATTCAGCTTCAGGTATCTCAGAAGTGCCTGAGAGCATCTCTTTACAGTTCCGGCCCATGCTAACATGGCATCATTCATCAACAGGATGCAATACAGACTTCTGAGATATTTCTAGAAAAGTTCATATAGCTGAGCTCCTAAGTGGCAATGACAGACAAATGAGGCACTAATGGGGGGCAGTGTGCAGAGGGAGGGAGGATTATATGGTGAGATATCAAACACACAGACAGGGACAAATGTCACATGTACTGACCACGGTGCTTTGCCTCTGGCCCCGGATACCACCCAACTCTGCTCTCTGAAGGCAGGAGGACTGTCCTGTCATCATCGCAGTAAGAACTGACAGCTGTCACCTCAACACACACCCTCTCAGCCTAGGAGGTAGGTGCTATCACTATGCCCATTTGGAGTGGAGGAAACGGAGGCATAAACTACTGGGCAATCTGTTTAAGGTCCCGCAGCAACCAGTGGTAGGACAGGTGGACTCTGTCCATCTAGCTTCTCAATCACTGCTCTCAGGGGCCTCAGCTCCTACTGGGGAGCCTGACACCTGGAAGGTCTCCAAACTCAGGGAAACAATAAATGGAACAAGTTTGAACAAAAGCAGAAAGAGGATTACATCAGTCAATCAAGCACTCAATAACTATGAGTTGCTTTCTACTGAATGTTGGGCTTTCTCCGTGTTCATTAAGGAAACCCTGTAAGCCAGTTATTTCCCAATGAGATACCACAGAGTTATATAATAACCACCTGGAAATTTTTCAAAAACGACAGCCCTAAACAAGACCGTCCTCATCCAGTTCCCCAAATTCTGCCTTTGTCATTCTCGGCTGGGCTTCTATCTGGAGTTTTTAGAAGAAAACAGCTTCCCAGTGATCCTGCACATACCTGCTCATATCCTCCCCCCAGCGTGGCCAGCACAGCATCCGCGCTGGGCAGCGTCCTGGCTCCCACGGCACAGAGTACCACCCAGAATGGACTGAGCGTGGCCTCAGGTGGGGGCTTGATTTCAAAGCCAAGAGGAGGCACCAGTAAAGTATAAGCAGTGAGCAGAATAACTGTGCTGTTAGAGGTAAGCAGCCAGGTACACAGCAAGAGGGTGAAACACACACACCGTAAACTACAGAGCTTATCTTGAGCAGATTAGAGGTTACTAGCACGTCTCCAGTTCAGAAAGAGATACCATGTTAGTATTTTTTCTCTTGCAGGTCTATCAAAGGGACCTCAGAATGCCACTTTAGAGTATTTCCCATAGGACAAACATGAGGTGCAAGGTCAGTGAGAGGCCGGCCTGAGAGCTGAGGCCCCATCAGACACACCTTCAGGGAAGGGGCTCACTGTGTGCTCTCCATGGTCCCACACGCTATGGGAAAAACAGCGGAGGTTCCAGTGATACCCCTGCCCTTAGAGACAGACCCCACCTCCCCGACACTCACACAGAGCAGTGGAGAACCCTGCTAACTCAGGAGCCACTGGGGGTAGATCACAGCGGTCCCAAAGACCCAGGGGCTGGGAAGACGCCCAGGAGGTTTCATAGAGACCCTGTGGCCCGAAACCATCTTTTTTCCTTCATCATTCCTCACTTTCTGAGCTGCAATTAATGCCAGGTCCCAGGCTAGACACTGGGGGATAAAAGGTGAATAGAACAAAATTCCTAGAGTGACCAACGGCAGGCTGCAATCTTAAAGCAATGCACACAGCCATCAGACACACCCAGTCAGTCCCTACAGCTCTAAACTGGAGGGAGGGAGCCAGGACACAGCTTTCCAGGAGGAGGTGCCAAGCCTTGAGCTACTCACTTACCATCTCAAACCTTCGTGTTGTCTGCCTTTAAATGAAGCAGCAGAAATCGGTGGTGCCTAAGCCCCTTGCATTTTCAGTTTCAAATGAGAAGAAGGTTTTTATTAACCAGCTACTTGAGATTTTAATAATTCAGGATGACCACACTCATAGCCTAGAATGGGATCCTGGCAGGAGGGAGAGGGGGAGTGGGCAAAGGATGATAGAAATTGATTTACAGTGAGAGAATTATAGATGCAGAAAGCCATTATGTAAAACTGTGATCCTCCATTTTATCCCTTGACTTGAATACACTAAATTCATGTTACTTGCCTCTCATGACCACTAGATTTATAAGCCCATTAAAAATACTTTTATAATCACCCCATGCAAAAAACTACGGACATTATTATAATGATTTAAATGCCAATGGCAGTATAGCAGGACCTGAGGGGAGTTTATTAATACCTTTGCAGAACGTGCCATGAATACGCCATTGGGATATTTGCTTTTTAATAGTCCCCTGATCTTCCCAGTGAGTTCAGTTAACATTTAACTCACACTGTGACTGCCCCCATGGGGGGCAGGGGGCGGTGGGGCATCAGGTAAACAGTTTCCTTGTTTCCTTGGCTCCACAGTGGTTCTCTCCATCAAAACCCACCTGGGATCGGGCTAAAGCACTGGTTCTCAATCCTCACTGTACATCAAAATCACTTGGGGAGAGTTTTAGATGCAAATGTCAGCCCAACACCCTCCCCAAGATTATGATTCAATTGGTCTGGGCAGAGCCAAGAAACCAAAATAATTTAAACACTCAAATATTCTCATGTGCAGTCAGCGTTGAGAACTGTTGAAGTGTCAACATTCCCCGGCTGATGACAAAAGGAACCTAGGATGAAAGGTGCAAGAAGTCTGAGGGGAAGGGGGCGGGGCCTATGATGGACCAGGGACCACGCAGCCCATCTAGAAAGGGCAGCCACTTCACTGCCCCACCACCCGAGGGTTTGAGGGAAGACAGCCTGGGGTGGCCACATCTTCCTAACATTCAGGGAAGCCAGCAACCCCAAGTTTTGGATCAAATTTCTGTAAACATTCACACTCACTTAGATTGAAAAATACACATTCTAGGTGGGCCAAAGCTCACCTGCTCAGTCCACTTTATTATAGGTTATCTGTTGCTTTATCCTGTCTGCCCAACTATTCTTAACTTCCTCAGCAGTAGTCTGCTTTGTTCTCAATCAGATACCAATGTCTGATCATCGTTACCAAATGTGTCAGAGCAGTAGCATCCACCTCATGTGGTATCCAATAAAAACTTGTGAATTAACCACACCTAATTGCCAATGCTAAGAAACTGGAAGGGAATTTAAAAGTCAGAGAGAGAGAGAGACCGACCCCAACATCCAGGAAGTCTGAGTGACCTGCCAGGGCCACAAAGACTGTTGAAGGCAGGGTGGCCAACCTTCTCCCGGCATTAGCACTGCAAGACCCCATCCTGGGAAACATTCCCAGCCCAGGCAAAGCAGAATGGGTGGTTGCCCGTGATGAAGGACAGAGCTACACTGCTGTCCTTCATGAGTGAACCCCATCATCTGCTAATTCTTGATCCCTACTACACACATTTTAGCTTCACAGTTTGCTCCCTGTTAAGATTCCAACTTCTTGAAAGAAAAGATTCAAGTATATCTGCAAATTGAGTACTTAATATTTGCTGGGGAAAGTCCTTACAGCCTCTTGATCAAGATAGATGCCTGCTGGTGCTGTCCTTGGGAAATGCAGGTGTCCTTGCTCTGTCTCGACCGCTCACCTGACCTGCCTTTTCAGCCCCCAGTAACCACTTCACTGCTCTGCTAACGAAGCATGAGGAACACAAGGAACTGAATCAGGCGAGGAACTTTCGGCTGGCTGCTTGCTTCTCTCCTGGGGCCACAAGTCTCCTTCCTACTCTAACGAGGTCAGTACCTATCATCAAGGGACATGGCATCCATGTGCTGCGGATTCTCCACTCGGGGATACACCTCAGAAGGCAGCTTCTCGGCTGTGAAAAAGCCAGCCTTCGCAGTCCTCTCAGGAGCCTGCTTTGGAACTAGTCAGGAGCATCTGAGCTGAACCCGAGAGCCAGGCACTGAGGAAGAGGCAGCCTGGCATGGAAGAAAGGCTTGGGAATGAGATCCAGATTCAAATCCCAGCACTGACATCAACAGACCCTATACCCCCTTTTGGGAAGTTCCAGAAACGGAGGTACAGGTTTCTCATCTGTAAAACCTCTACCTTTACAAAGCGCCTAGCCCAGTGCCTGACCCTTGAGGACAGTGAAGGCCTCTAAGGCAGTGGTTCTCAACCTTCCTAATGCCGCAACCCTTTAATACAGGTCCTCATGTTGTGGTGACCACCAATTTCATTGTTACAAATTGAACATAATTAAAGCATAGTGATTAATCACAAAACAATATGTAATTATATATGTGTTTTCCGATGGTCTTAGGCGATCCCTGTGAAAGGGTCGTTCAACCCCCAAAGGGGTCGCGACCCACAGGTTGAGAACTGCTGCTCTAAGGCCTCTGTGCGTCAGTGGAGTGAACTCACCCTTCTGCCTGAATGTAAGGTAAGAGGCCCTCTCTACCCCAGCTTTGCTCCAAAGCAGAGTGGTTTCCTTCCTGCTCTTCGTGTCTTTATCAAGAAATGTAAGCAAATCTGTCGGAAACACAGGAAACCCAGGCGCGTGTCAGCAAAATGTCACTGCAACTGATAAGTGCAAAGCATTTTCCCATCTTGTCCATCAGTTTTGATGAGGAAGCCAAGCAGAGTGCAGCCACGGAGCACGAGTCCCAGGACTGGTAAAGATGCTACTTAAAAGAACGTCCTAGGTTAGTGCCTTAAAGTCTGAAATCCATTCCACTGAATTCATTATAAGCCAGCACAATATTCCATCTCTCAAAGCTGAACTACACTTTGTGATCACTGCATGGAGCCATTCCCTAGTAGATGCTTTATTTTAGAATTATGACCGAAACGCAACAACAGAACAAGCCCTGTGCCCTGATGTTTTATGACCTAAACAAAGCAAGACTTACACATGCCTGGGAAACAATTCACACTGACATAATTTTGAATTAACTCTATCTTAGATTCAAGAAGAATAAATGTCTGAATTGTTCTTCTAGCATAAAACCTGTTATGGCAGTTCCGACTTTTTATGTAAGAAAGTTATGGCCTTAGGTCACTAGATAGAATTACATTGATCAAATCTATTCTTGGCAAGCTCTTTGGGGTACAATCCACTTTACAAGAATAAACAAGTGGTAGCTATCAAAATCTTACACACACTCACATACAACTACCACCACTCCCAGAATCAAGAATGCCCATCCCATTCCCAAATTAAAATGTGCCCCCATGAAGTCAACAACCCAGATGTCTGTGTAACAGGAAATGCTACACTCTAACCTGGCAAGAGAATGGGTGTTAAAAAGCATTACTTAAGCATGTAGTAATGTATCCTTGTCAATTTCCTGGTTTCCATAGTGTACTAGAGCAGTGATTCTCAACCTTCTGGCCCTTTAATACAGTTCCTCATGTTGTGACCCCCAACCATAAAATTATTTTCGTTTCTACTTCATAACTGTAATTTTGCTACTGTTATGAATCATAATGTAAATATCTGATATGCAGGATGGTCTTAGGCGACCCCAGTGAAAGGGTCGTTCGACCCCCAAAGGGGTCGCGACCCACAGGTTGAGAACCGCTGTACTAGCGTGTGTAAGATGACCCCACTTGGAGAAGCTGGGTCCTCAGCCTGTCTTCTGCAACATCCTGTGAAATAATTATTTCAAAGTAAAAAGCTATTTTTAAAGCATTACTTACTAGATGGATATCTTTCTGTTTGGGCATGTTTTGTATGATTCAGAAGCCCAAACCCCTTCCCCAGTGTCCATTCTACTGATTCGTCTAGAATGGGACCAACATAAATGCTTTGAGAAGGATCCACAGATTGTGGAAAACCTCCCGTGTTCAGTGAGAACCACGACTCCTAACAATGTAAATCAGGGAGACCTTTGGGAGAGGAGAGACTGTGGTTTTCGATCCTGGCTGCCCTGCAGAGGATTTGAAGAGGACCTGGCTGGGACTAGGAGGCCAGTAAGAGGTTCATTCAATGCTGGGTGAGCAGTGAGTCAGATCAAGAGCTCAGCAGGGTAGAAGCAGTCATGGTGGGAAGAGACCTGAGCCAGCAACATTTAAAAGATAAAATCAGCTGACAATGAACAATGACTAACTGGAGGGAATCAGAGAGGAGTCCCTCATGACCAAAGCTGAGGAAACACTGTGTCCTTTACCAAGACAAGGAAATGCAGGAGCTGGTCTATGAGGGAGGATGGAGAAGGCTGCCTAAAGGTTACACAGGACAAAAACTGCTGACAAAACAGTCTTCCTCCTCTGTTGGGGAAATATCCTCTTCCACGTCAGAACCAGGCGTGAAGTAGTGGAAGACGGACAACTTTCCCCCAGGATGAGATTACTGGCACATCAGCCACACACCTAGTCATGTGACCCAATATATTGCCACTTAGGAAGGTCTACCCAACTGAGATGCCCCCCACAGGGTTCTTGGATTACAGCATTCTTATAAAAAGAACTAAATGCCACAGGAAATCTGACTTAAAATTATTTTTCAGAATTGAACATCCTAAGACAAATGTTCTCACATTTTTCTTACTTGTAGGAGTACAGGTTATTGGGGAATAGGAAGCGGACTCTGTTCAAACATCTCCTCAGTAGATGGCCACAGCGTCTCCAGTGTCACTGAGAAATGCATTTCTTTGAGGTAGAGAATTAGAATTCCAGAAAACCCTTAAGCCAAAGAAGCATTCCTAGAATAAACTACCAACAACCATGAAAGGTAGAAGGCACCTAAAAATATTTGCCTCCTCTGCCCTTCTCTTTACCCAAGGAACCCCTTCTGCAGAGCACTAACTCTAAGAAAGTAGCCACCCCACCGTGACCTCCAACCTCCACCTAGACCCTCATCTTCTGCAAGGCCATTTTCAAATGAAATATTGCCCTGTCAGGCCCTAATACAGTAATGGAGAGCCTTTTGAGCTCGGCGTGCCAGCATTTTGAAAAACCCTAACTTAACTCTGGTGCCGTGTCACATATAGAAATTTTTTGATATTTGCAACCATAGTAAAATAAAGATTTATATTTTTGATATTTATTTTATATATTTAAATGCCATTTAACAAAGAAAAATCAACCAAAAAAAAAATGAGTTCGCGTGTCACCTCTGACACGCATGTCATAGGTTCACCATCACTGCTAATACATAAAATCCCCCTTCTCCAAATCCCAGATACTCTACATCTCTTTTATGACTTTTATGAAATGTCTGCACCATAGTGATTTTTGTATTTGTCTTAATACACTGACATTGTTATGTTATATAGTAAGTGTGATTTCTTGGGTGCTAGCTAAGCACCAGCTAGGTGTTTTATGTAAATCTTAATGAATCCTCACAGCCAATATAATATCCACGTAACAGATGAGGAGCTGACATTGAGAGGAACCAGTAAAGCAGAGCCCTTCCTACTACTCTACACTAACTCCCTTCAGATGAGCCCTAGTTTATTCCATATCACACATGCGATTTGAGGTTTTTCTCCCCATCACAAATAACACAGAAGTTGTCTCACAAAAGATACTCGACAATTATTAGCTGGAACTGCATTCACATCTCCCAGCCCCTCCCCCATCAGAGCCACCCTCTACCTGCAGGCCCCTCAAGTCGATGATTCTATTAACCAGATCCCAGTGCTCCCAACAAAATCTGATTCTTGCCAAATACTGGAACTGTCGTTATCCTTAATCCGGGCTTCCCTACTTCTACAACTACTTTCTATCATCTGCATTATTATCATATAGTGCCTACTGTGTGCCAAGTGCAGCTTTAAGGCTTCACAAATATTAACATGGCTTATCTGCACAATTTACAAGGTAGAGACTTTTATCCCCATTTTGCACAGGGGGAAACTGAGATGCAGCGAGTTTACTAGTAAGTAACTTGCCCTGGCTATTCAATTAGTAAGTGGTTGACCTGGGGTATGAACAATACTGAGTTTTCTGGAAGCCAGAGCAATCTTTGGCTCTTTGGCCTTCTTCCTCATGGATCTCCAATTAAAATCACCACGACTTTACCATTGGAACTGCTGTTAGGCCAGGTTCCCCATTTGGGGTTGGTATAATCGATGTTTGGAACCTATGTGCAAGACTTCCTACTTATTCCCAATACATTTTACATAATAACTTTGGGTCCATTGTTCAATCCCATTGGTTTTTCTTTGAATTGTTTCTGTCAATCATAACTACAGATATTATTTTGGCTCTGTATTATTTGTAACTTAGTTAATTCACAAATTCACAGATTCCTTCCACAACCACTACCACAAGATCCTGAGAGAGGAAGATATAAATTAAGATCTTACGCACTTAAGTAGTGATAGAAAAACAGGAGAAATAAAGGTTCAGATAAAGTAGTTCTTCAAATTGCTTCCCATGGTGGACTGGGGGCGGGGGGGGGGGGGGGTGACTCATAAGAAATGATGTGGATGTTCATTTCACTTTGCAGGAATCTCCCTTGAAGAAATGGCATTCCCAATTTAAAAGTTCTGTATGAGAGATCATTAAAAAAGAAAGCTTATGAAGATCTTCCAACACGTGGACAATGGATCTGCACATTCACACACAAGCAGCATCTACCACCTGCCACCGAGGAATGTGCTGTATTTGATGATTACTTGTCTAGATGAGGTTTCTGGTAATAGATTTATTGAGATACAATTCACATATGGTACAATATAACTTGCTCATTTAAAGTATACAATTCAAGGTTTTTTAGTATATTCAGAGTTGCACAACTATCATAACTATCAATCTTAGAACATTTTCATCATCGCCAAAAGAAACCTCGTTAATCCTCTATCCTCACCTTTAGCCCTAGACAATCACCAATGTACTTTCTGTCTCTGTAGATGTGCCTACTTTGGATGTTCCCTACAAATAGAAACATGTAATATGTGGTCTTCTGTGACTAGCTTCTTTCTCTTAGCACAATGCGTTCAACGTTAGTCCTTGTTGTAGCATAAATCCATCCTTTAACCTGTTGTTTATGGCTGAGTAATATTCCACTGTACAGACAGATCAAATTTTATCTATTCATCACTTAATGGCTACTATGATTATAATTGCTACTAGAGGCCTGTTGCAGGAAGATTCCTAAAAGAATAGGGCTTCCTGTGGCTGGAGCGAAACAGAGAAGGAAGGTGGGCTTCGCTCCCTTCTCCGCTGCCTTGGCTCCCTCCCTTCTCTGCCACTTCACTCCCTTCTGCAGTGCTTGGCTGTCTTCAGTCTTTGCTCTGTGCCTATGTATGCAAATTAACTGCCATATTTGTTGGGTTAATTTGCATACTTGCTCTGATTGGCTGGTGGATGTAGCGGAGTGACACCAGTTTGCATGTTTCTCTTTTATTAGTGTAGGTATGAACATTCACATCTAACTTTTTGTGTGGACGTGTCTTCATTTCTCTTAGGTCTAAACCTAGACATGGAATTTCTAGGTCACAATGATATTTTGTTTAACATTTTGAAAAACTGTTAAAATGTTTTCCATTCCCACCAGCAGTGTACAGAGATTCTAATTTCTCCACATCTTCACCTACACTATTTATTAACTGTCTTTTTTTTATTATTATAGTCATCCTAGTAGGTATAAAGTGGTATCTCTCTGTGGTTTTGATTTGCATTTCCCTGATGAGGAATGACAGTGAGAATCTTTTCCTGTCCTTATTGGCTATCTGTGTTTCTTTAAAGGAAATTATCTATTCAGATTCTTTGTCTTTTTTAAAACTGGGTTATTTATCATTTTAGTACTAAGTCGTAAGAGGTTTTAATATATTCTAAATATAAGTCTCTTATCGGTACATGATTTACAAATATTTTCTCCCATTCTGTGGGTATGTTATGAATCTTTCATGTTCAAAACATAAATGCAATAATTTGTTCTTTATAAATAAAATAATTTTACTTCTCTTTTTCTGTCTAGTTATAAAGTATTAAAATGCATTTAAATCACTTTTCTAGCAATCCTTATCACCATTTTCTGTCATATTTTTTATCTAAGTGGGCATATCTCATGAGCTCTTTCATGCATCATATCTTTACAATTGTTTAAAGATAAAACCATGATTCTTACAAATTTAAAATGAACAGATATTTAGCTCATTAATTAAAAAGAGAACCAAAAGGCTATTGCAAATTAAAAAGAATACACACACCGAGGCAATCAGGAATGCTGAAATAAATGTAATAGAAAATTGTTTTCTTGAGAGAAATCAATAGTGCCGCCAATGGACAAAATTAATTTGCATTTCTATGAACAAGATTCATTTCCACCACTGTCATTTTTCTATCATTTGCCAAACCATAGTTTCAAGGAAAATGAAAAGCACAGATAACCCAGAAGGATGCACTACATACTAAGTAATCTTTTTTTTACCTATTTCAGAGTCTTTCACAATTTTTCTTGACAATACTTTAAAGTCAATCAGGAAATGAAAATCACATAGTAATTTGCACAAAAAAAAGCTGACTTATTAACTACAACCATTGGGTTGGCGTAACAAGAGATTAACTAGGAAGAAGTAATACTAGGAACTCTAAAACACAGGAAGACCAGCTCTAAGGAGGAGCCACTACCCCTGGGATAGAAAGAGATAGTCCAAGAAGAAGTACCCACCTCAGGATGGAGACCCTGACTGACTTGGAGGGGGCACAGCTATAACTCACTAGATGGCACTGAAGCTACTGTACGGTTCCAGTTGGCCAAATTTGCTGGAAATGTGTCCAGTAGGATGTCAGGGAAAGCCATTCACAGGGAGGTACCTCATAGGAGGCACTCTACTACAGAATCACCCAAGGGTGCCAGGGAAGCTGCGGGAAGGGGTGCGCTTGACTGCCACACCCCACAGGAGCAGGATACAGGAGAAGACATGCTCTGGGAAGAGCCCTCCCAGAGAACGCACTGAAGCAGGAGGTAAAACCCTTTCCCCATGCAGTACCTCTCTACAGCTCCCTACTAACAGTTAACGTTATGCCAATTGCACAGGAAAAGGGGCCCAGATCCAGTTTCACAGAGCAGGCAAAAGGGACACACTGGAATTGAGAGGCCGCACATGAATAATGGCACAAGTGATATGGCCAGATACATCTGGGAAGTTCCAGATATGCATCTGGGGAAAGACACCATGTACCCCTGGCTGGAGGGCTTTAAGCAACTGTTACCCAAAGTGAAAACAACGGGTTCTGGTCAAGATGAAGGTGTAGGTCAACATGGTACTCAAATCCTCCCACAACTACATAAAAATTACAACTAAACAACGGGACAGCCATCATTCAGAACCACAGGAAATCTAGCTGGACAGAAGCTCTACAGCTACGGATATAAAGAAGAAGCCACACCAAGACTGGAAGGAGAGGCGAAGAGGTGGAACCAGCTGGTCACACACCCGCATTGGATGAAAATAATCCAGGGGATATCCTGGCTGCATAGGTTCCCCCTGAAAAGTGAGGGATTCCAGCACCACTCCAGGCCCCTAGAGCCAGGAAGAGAAGTCCCAGTAACTTCTGGCTGCAAAATCCAACAGGGATTGTGGCTGAGAAGAATGGCTGCTGGAGACATTCCTCTTAAAGGGCCCATGCACCGAATTACTTGAACTCACTTGCTCTGAGTGCCAGCTCTGGGGCAACACTTAAAAGGCAACAGGGACATACAGGGAGGAGTTGAATTGTCTGCCTTCAGGGCGAGGGCTGGAGGGGCAGCTATCTGCCAGACAAAAGTGCTAACAGAGATCCTTGTTCCATTTCTTTGTCCCACACAGAGCCAGCAGGCAAGGCACCATATCTGAGTCTCTATCACCCTGTTCACACTGTTCGCCCTGCCCTGGTGATTCCCTGAAACAAGGCCCAACCCAACATGTGAGCCCACCCAAGCTGTTTCCAGTGGCTTTTCCATACAAATGGCCTGTCTTGGCTCATGATTCAGACTTGCAAGATCCCTCAAATGAGCAACATCTGGTCTCAGCATGCTCAGTAACTCTCACTAAGTGGCCCCGGGCCTGGCACTACCAGCAGCTAGCCTTGATTAACAGCTTGGCCTCTCTTAGGCACCTCCAAGCCCAATACAAGTAGCAGACATCCGCAGATCACTTCGCAGCTCTTACTGAGGTGGCCCTGGGAAGGGCATAGGTGGTGATTGAACTTGGCCTGCACCTCCTAGAAAGCCCCAAAGCCAGCACACCCAGTGGATGGCTTCAGACCATGTTGAACCACCACTACCCAACCTCTTCCACAAGGAACACACTGAAGAGACAGACTCAGCCAACACCAGAGTCCTGTTGAAGCAAGTCCTGCTCCATTGGGTGATCCTCCACAGTGGTCGCAGCCAGTCCTTGTAGCACAGCTGATCCTCCACAGTGGTCACAGTCAGTCCTTGTAGCCAATTGACCTGGGGGTAAATCCCTCCCATTGAGGTACCAACAGAAATCAAGGATCAACTACAACAGGAGGATATACACAGCCCACACAGGAGGCACACCTCGCGTGCCCAGCTGGGGTGACCGGGGAGGCTGTGCCACTGGACTCTGCAGGACACATACTATATAAGGCCTCTGTACCAAGCCTGGGAGATGTAGCAGCTCTACCTAATTCATGGAAACAAACACATGAAGGCTGCCAAAATGAGGAGACAAAGAAACGTGTCCTAAAAGAAAGTACAGAACAAACTCAAGAGAAAGAACTAAACAAAACGGACATAAGCATCTACTACATGCAGAGTCCAAAACAATGGTTATAAGGATGCTCGATGAACTTAGTGAGAGCTTCAACAAAGAGATAAAGGAAACATAAAAAGAACCAGTCAGAAATGAATACATTACATGAGAATCAACAATGGAGTAGATGAAGCAGAGGATTGAATCAGAGATTTCAAAGAAAGGAAGCAGAAAATGCCTAATCAGAACAGAAAAAAGAATTTAAAAATGAGGACTGTATAAGGAGCCTCTGGGACAATGTCAAGCGTACCAACATTTGCATCATGGGATTGTCAATAGGAAGAGAGAGCAAGGAATTAAAAACCTATGTGAAAAAATAGTGATAAAAAACTTCCCTAACCTGGTAAAGGAAATAGACGTACAAACCCAGGAAGCATAGAAAGTTCCCAAAAAGATGAAGCCAAAGAGGCCCATATCAAGACACATACTTAAAATGCCAAAGATTAAGGACAAAGAGAGAACCTTAAGATCAGCGAGAGAAAAGCATTTAGTTGTCTACAAGAAAGCTCCCATAAAACTGTCAACTGATCTCTCAACAGAAACTTTGTAGGCCAGAAGGGATTGGCAAGAAATATTGAAAATGATGAAAAAGAAAGAACCTACAACCAAGGTTACTCTACCCAGCAAAGTTAGCATTTAGAATCAAAGGACAGATAAAGAGCTTCCCAGACAAGAAAAAGCTAAAGGAGATCATAGCACCAAACCACTATTAGAAGAAATGTTAAAGGGTCTTCTTTAAGATGGGAGGGGGGTTGGAGGGCTGAGTGAAAAAGGTGAAGGGGTTAAGAAGTACAAATTGGTAGTTACAGAACAGTCACGAGGATGTTAAGTACAGCATAGGGAATATAATCAATAATATTGTAGTAACTATGTATGGTGTCAGATTGATATGAGGTTTATCAGGGTGATAACTTAGTAAGTTATATAATGTCTAATCACTGGATCGCACACTGAAACTAACATAATATTATATATCAACTGCAATTGAAAAATAAAAAATTATATTTTTTTAAAAAAAGTGAAAACAAGGATTCTAATTGGGGCTTTTCTTACTCTGTAATTTGCCAGAGGCTGATCCTGGGTATTTATACAAGTATAATGCGAAAAATTCTCAACTTTCCTGTCATTTCTCACCTTTCCCTTCAAAGGAACACCCTTCTTACCTTCCACTTTACTCCTGGTTCTTTCCCTGTCCTCCTAACATGCACGCACACACAGATACACACACACATACACACACACACACACACACACTCCCATCACAAACAACCTTATGTTGTGACAACAGTTGTGACAACTGCTCTGATGGACCCCACATGAATTCTGTGTCATTCTGCTTACTCCTTCTGTATAAGTCCTTCCAATTTTATGCTAATAGTCTCACTTGGAAATCACTACCATGAGCCTGGTATTTTCTGGATCAATTCTTCCCTGCCTTGAGCCTTTAAACCAGACTGTGTTTTGCTTCTGTAATGGCTGTCAGGTGAGTGAAAAGCTGTGTACCTTGGCCGTAGTCTAGTTAAAAGAAACGTGGTTCATTCCCACCTGTCATGTTCCACAGCCATCGACAAGACAAGCCATTAGCACCAGCCGCTGCCACTACAAAGCACATGGAAGTGGCTGAAGATAACAGCTCCCACCCATCATGAACCAGAAGAGTCTGAGGCCACAGGAAAGTCTGAAGAAAGTGACAGTTAATGAGATCCTAGAGGACAGAGGTTGCCAACCGGTCTGAAAGGTTGGCGACCACTGGTTTAAGGAAACCTTTGGAGCAGTGGTCGCCAACCGGTGGTCCGCAGATGAGGACTGGTGGTCTGTGAGGTCTGAAAGGTTGGCAACCAACGCTAGAGGAAACCAAGGACCTTTTCTCCATAAGGAAGCCTTCCCTACCAAGTTCACCCCAGTAACCAGACAGTGCAATTCAGTGGTAAGTAGGTATGTTAGAGGTCAGTTAAAAAAAGAATGCTAACAAAGAGGTTGGCACCAATAGCCTTTGAGAGGTATTACTTTTTGTTTGTTTAGTCAAAATTTGTAGCTCAGAACTTGAGTGCTCATAAATACAGAACCCTGTATAGGATGGATATAAATGCAGGCGCTGCCAAGAATAGCTAGGCTCCAAAACACACTACTTCAGATCTTCATTTTTAGGTTCAAGGGGAAGCAGCAATTAAAACAGGGTAATAAAAAGTATAAACCCAGGGCTATAAAAAGTCTAAACCCAGAGCTCAATGCAGTATGTTCCTTTGAAACTGTTTTATTTCAGAGATAAGTGGCCATTCCACGGTCAAGTTTCTCACTGTTGTGGCCCACACTTCTCAAGGAGGAGAGTCGGCAAGGCCTGGGATGTAGACCCCAGAGATGTGTCCTGTGGGTGGAGAGAAAATGGATACCTAATCGGGGCCCTGCATTGTGGTGAAGGAATGGGCCAGAGAGGGTAGAACATCAAATTAGATCTGTTGATAAGGACATACTCTTATTATTATTTGAAGCCATACTAGAAATCAGGTCAGGAAGATTGTTTGTTTTTTAATTGGTTACCAACATTTGAAAAACAGGGAGATTTCACATAAAAATCTGAGTTTCTAGTACCTTCTGAAAAAATGGGACCATCTGGGAACAATGCACCCTTTCCTGTGAGGGGACCTTGGCAGGAATGGAGTATCGGGCATGGCTCTCCAATTCTGCAGGGAATCCATGCAGGCTGCTTTATGTATCTGGGTTACCTGCCTAGCATTTTAATCCAGTCAAATATCAAAGGACTATATGCTCTAATGAGGACAGGTCTTGTCTGATGTTTTTATTCATAGCGTATTTCAACATGTACCTAGTACACAGTTCCCAGCAACTGTGCCTGATAGGTACCAGGTGTTCAATATCAAAAAGTTGATGGCATGAACTCTACTAGACCTGCTGTGTACCACATCTCATTTCGTTCTGAAATATTTTCTCCCCACTTCACACATGAGATTCAGAGAATTAGCTAACTGCACTTGTAAAGCTTACCCAGCTAGTATGTGAGTAGAGAATTCAATTCCAAGTTTGACTTTAAAGCAAAGAGTGTGGAAACACAAGTCAGAGTATAGAAAAAGAGCTTCTAGTCCTATATAATAAAAGGCTAATATGCAAATAGACCGAACGGGCGGAACAACCGGTCACCATGATGTGCGCTGACCACCAGGGGGCATGTGTGAAATATTGTGGGTGTTGGCCACGGTGGGATGGTGGAGCAGGTGAGCAGGGGCGCCAGACCAAGGCGGGGTGCCAGTCACTGTCATCGAGCCTCTGGTGGTTACTGAAAATTCGTTGCTCCTGTGCGCTGTGGTCCCGTCCGGTGCTTGCACCCGCTGCCAGCGCCAGAGCTGCCACTCACACCCACTGCTGCCGGCACCCAGTGCTGGCTCCAATCGCTCAGCACCACCAGCAGATGCAAGCGGTGGCTGCCAGCCCTGATGGCCACTGAGGGCTTCTCCACCTCCCCCTGCTCCTGAGGGGTGATTAGGGCAGCAGCTGCAGCTCACACCCGCTGACGGCACCAGCCCCACTTACACCCACTCACACCCACTGCTGACACCGGCCCCAATCGCTCTATGCCATCAGCGGGTGCGAGCATGGCCGGTGCTGTCAGCACATGGGAGCAGTGGTGGCGGGAGTGGGGCTGCTGGCAGACAGGGAACCGGGGGCCATGGTGGGAGGGACTGGGCGGGGGCGCGGAGGATGGGCCAAGACCCGCCCTTGAGCCTACTGCAGCCTGTTGGCCCACAGTTCCTTTCAAGGTGCACGAATTCGTGCACCGGGCCTCTAGTTTAAAAATAAAAAAAGGCAACAGGCTAATTGCAAACATTCTTTGGTTTCCCAGACAGATTCTGTTTCACACCATTAAAAAGTACAAATATTCCAAGGTCATTGCTTCCTTCTTCTGCAAACCTCTCTTTCATCAAGAGAGCCAAAATCCACCTTCTAAATCTTCAGATGGGGTTAATTCTGCTACAGGGATCAGAGACCATGCTTCAGTGTGGCAATTCTGAAGGAAAAGCAATAACTTTAAACATAACCTGCCTTCAATCTGAGATCACAAAAACAGAAAGTCGTAGTAGGAAGTCATTCCACTTAAAGGGAAGCAGGGGTTCTCAGCCACAGGGCAGAGCAGCAGAACACGGCCCCACAGCACACATTCTCTCCTGGCTACACACTAGCAGACAGGGAACTAATAGATCATTGTGGAAGCTACTCACTTGAAAACACGGAAGGTGCTCTCCATTCACACTCTGAAGAGGAATCTGGGGCTCTCCCCGAGGACAGCAGAAGCCTGGTAAAGCTCTGAAACTGTCTTCATCGTATTGGGCTGTCCACCTATCAATATATACAGTCAGTGATACCCCAGCAGTAGGGTAAAGACTGCCCACTCTTTCCTCTGGTCCCTTAAGCTATCACAAGACATGGTATGAGATGAATTACCCTTTTATATGTTCATCTCCCCAGACCAGGCTTCTCAAAAAAAAACAGTGTCTTACTGTTTGAGTCCCACCCTAATGCTTTCTATGGTGATTGCACAGATTAGGCACGATAATATCTTGCCATCCCCAGGCCGTAAGCAGACAGTCAAGGATTATTTTCTGATCTATACATCTGCCTATGAAGACCCACAGAAAGGTATTAGACCAGTGGTTCTCAACCTTCTGGCCCTTTAAATACAGTTCCTCATGTTGTGACCCAACCATAAAATTATTTTTGTTGCTACTTCATAACTGTAATGTTGCTACTGTTATGAATCGTAATGTAAATATCTGATATGCAGGATGGTCTTAGGCGACCCCTGTGAAAGGGTCGTTCGACCCCCAAAGGGGTCACAACCCACAGGTTGACAACCGCTGTACTAGACCAAATCACATACAGGCATACAGACCTACATCTAAGTCACTTGGTGTTAGAATTTATCATAAAAATAATAAACAATCAGAACTCATCTAAGACCCTGGAGCCATGCCCATGACACAGCGCCTGTGAGAGATTGGGCTGCTGCCCATGAAACAGGCAGCACCTAGAACTGGCTCCTTGAGCATTTCCTCAGTCTCAGTGTCACCTGGGAGCCTGGTTCTGTGGTGGCTTCTCAGTCAGTGGGCCTGGAGAGTCTGCATCTCTAACTAGCTCCAAAGTGTGCCTGATGCTGCCAGTTTGGGGACCCCACTTTGAGGAGCAAGGATCTAGGTGCTCCAGAGGGGACCCATAATGCCTTTTGTCCTCTGCAGCCTACAGCATGCTCTCAGGCGCTGAGCTAACCTGCCAGAGGGCAGAACTTAATGTGGTGTACTTGAGACCAGAATTCCTGTCAGCCACCTTTTCCTTTTATTCCATCAGACCTCTAAGAGGTAAGAATTAGTACAGGGGAGAACTCTCAAAACAAATCTCAGGCTCCTTTAGTAGCACCGCTGCTTAGATGTCATAGTAATGGATACCTGGCCTTCTGTGCCTCCAGGTACCTAGTAAGGGTCTTATCCTCACTTGAAACAGGGTTCTGTGTGCTCCTCAGTCTCTGTCCTCTCCTTCCAGATCACACATTGTCTCTTCAAATCTCTTTAGGCTTCTAAATAAGCCAGGCAGGGGGTTCTAATACACAGGGTCATACACTCCTATAGGAATATGATCACAGCTATGAACACTCTTACCCCCAAAACACAGACATCAAAGGTTTCTTTAACATTTCAGAGTTTTCATAGACTGAGTCTGAATCTATGAAAGGAAGCTTGCTCCCTGTCTTTTAGAAGATTTACTTTAAAGACACAGGTTAACACTCAGAGCACTTTATTATTAAAAAATGAATCATTTCCAACAAATATTTTATACAAGATGCTTAGTCCCTGCCTCTGGAAACTTACCACAGCTCACATTATAGAGCAAGACCACAAACGAATAAATTGGAACATTTCAAACTCACAACCCTGGAAACAATGTAATTGGCGTTGCTCCAGCCCATATTCTCTTAAAAGCACGCAAGAAATCGTAGGACCTGTACTAGGTACCCACAGAAGGATAGGAGGACAAAGGGGTGGAGGCAAGAAGCAGGAGGGGAAAACTAATTAAAAAGCAAATGGAGAAAAATTAGCTTGGAAAGGGCTCCCTGAACTGCTGACAGAATAGAGTGCTGAGGTGAAAAACAAATGCAAGAGAGATTTGGCAGAATCTGAAAAGAACATGATCAGAATGGGAAATGAGAACACAGCCAGAACCCAGTTATAAGTCAGAGAAAGAGAAAGAAGCAGGCATAGTGATGTTTCTGGAGATGGAGACAAAAAGTTCCCTGGACAAAGGGGGAGCAATCAGACTGGACTAAAGGAGAGCATCACGCATCACACACACACACACACACACACACACACACACACACATTATCGGGCTGTTCCATTCCATTCCATTAATGCCAGAAACGACAAGGCAAACACACTGACTTATGTTCCTTTTATCTGGGCCATTTGTTGTAGAGACAGGTTATTTCACTTGGGTGGGGGGAGTAATGATACACAGGAAAGAGACAGAATATGAATGAATGAGCCTGAACACATCACTTTGAAACCAGAGCTGTGTTTCTGAAATGAGAGGCTGGTAGAAAACCAGGATTTTATGGATAAGCATAAAGATGTACAGTGTTATCCATTTCTGCCTGCAATTTCACACAGAATATGAAGTCCTTCCTATTTGCCACTCAAAGGTTCCTGAACTTTCCCAACAGGGGTACCTGCGCTGGGCTTTTGCTGCCATTACAGAAAGAGAACTGACCTAGCAACAGCCAGTGATGGTGGCATCGCTAAATTAACAATGGTTAGAAAGAGCTTCCAATATTAGTGCTTACACCATGCCAGGCTCATTTAAAGCCCTTTCCTTTAACAAACTCATTTATTCCTCTCGGTACCCCTAGGGAGGGAGGTACACCTCCACTTTATAGATGAGGTCGGAGACAATAACTCACTTGCCCAAAGTCGCCTCTAATAACAGGCAGGGGCAGAATTCAAAGCCAGTACTGTCAACAGCTTGACCACGGGTTCCCAAACTCAAACTTCCTCACTTTACTGCACTGTTAGTGATTCAGTAGTTTTCATGGTGCCTGCAGCCCAAAAGAAATAGCTAACACAACCTCCAGTTACCTAAGGACAATGGACCTTTGAACAACATGGGTTTGAACTGTGTGGTTCCACTTATACGAAAATGTTTTCAATAAACGTTATAAATGCATTTTCTCTTATTTATGATCTTAATAAGTTTCTTTTCTTTAGCTGACTTTATTGTAAAAATATAATATATAATGTGCAAGATATGTGTTAATTGACTGTTTATGTTATCAGTAAGACATCCAGTCAATAGCAGCTATTAGTAATTAAGTTTTGGGGGAGTAAAAAGTTATATACAAATTTTTGACTGTGTAAGAAGATCGATGCCTTCCTAAGCCCTGTGTTGTTAAAGGGTCAACTGTAATTAGGTCCCAACAACTTAACAGTAGTAGGTAAGTGGTGTCTGACAGATTGAGCTGGGTTTTTTCAAAATGTTATATCCCATGGCACCCTCGTGACTTTCTGTGGCACCCTGGGGCACCTCAACACACAGTTTGGAATCCACAGAACAACACTTCCCTGTCTTCCTGCTTTTGCTGAGGAAAAGGCATCTGGGTGCAGTAATCACACTGTCTGACCTTCAAGTGCTTGAGTCCCTGGGCTGGAAAGGACAAAAATCTGCTCACATCTGCCTTTGGCCATTAGTGAAGTCTTAGCCCTGGAAACCGCACTGCAGGCTTCTCCGCCCTGTCACCTGCCATCCCACCCGCATTAATCAAGCATTGCAGAGCAAATACCTGGTCCTTTGGCTCCTCACACTTCACCTTCTGTACACACTTCTCTCCCTGTTCTTCATCCATTTCCTGCTCCAGATCCTGGGTGACTTAGTTCTGCCTTCAGTTCCGATCCAACCCACAGACTCGGTTCACTCCTTCCTCTGGGTTCACAGCCCACTCTGCACACACATTTCTCTGGCCTTACTCCAGTTCTCTCGTTCTTGGCCACCTTTGTGTCCATCTCCCCACCGCTGGGGTTATGAACTTATGCAAGGCAAGTCTTATCTCGGTGGCTTCCTCAGACTATGCATGGTAAACAGTATAGTCTTTCCTAAGTTCTAATTAATAAAGAATGGAACAAGAGGATAAAAGACGGCTTAAGGGGTCACAAGGAAGATTATCAGTTGAGCAAAATAATGGATGTGGCACACTGACTACATTAATGGGCCCAATTAATGGTCTCCCTGTGTCCACAGCCCTTGCAATGAGACTGTAGCAACTCCCATCAAGAACCACTCTCTTTACCCTTGAATCCAGCTTGGTCGCACACCTTGCTTTGTCTGATAAAATGCAGCAGAAGTCACAGTATGTCAGTTCTGAACCCAGGCCTCAAAAGGCATTCACTGCATGCTTCTGCTTACCCTCTGAGAGCCACATGAATAACCTGGAGTAGCCTGCTGCATGAGGGCAGACCCTGCAGAAGGAAGCCCAGCTATCACCGTCTAAGACCAAGCTCAGCCAGCCAACACACCACACACGTGAGAAGGCTCACTAAGACCAGCAGACTAACCCCAGGTCACATAAGTGAACCCATTTGAGATCCAAAGAACCACCCAACTGACCTGCAGAGCCATGAACACCAATAAAAACTTGCTGCGTCATGCCACTAAGTACTGAGGTAGCTTGTCATGTGGCATTAGCTGATGGTGAATGAATTTATGGAGGTGAAGTCCCTGGAAGTCAGGGGCTGTGGGATTTGTCCTGCACCATATTGAGAACCACAGATCTTCAGCACACTGTGCCCACCTGCTAGGAGGTATATGGTGATCTGTGAAAAGGGATTTGAACAGAGTATTTTTGAATTTTACAAGGGACTTACTTGCAGTTAGTGTGGATTTACCCTCATCTCTAACACCACTGCTGTGCTTTTTCATAAACTTCTGGAGGAGGAAAGAAAGTGTAAGAGTAGGACCAGGAACCTACTTCCTACTATATTCCCAAGGTAGCCAATAGTAATAGTAATGAAGGTATTTATTGATGCCTATCTTCTCCACCCTCTTTGCCCATCACCTGCTTGTGAACTAGCTCTCAATGAATCTAAAGGGCAATTTCTGGTGATGACGTCAAATCCTTCTGGAAAAGGGCAAGGCACTTTGCAAAGTTTTAATTCGTATTTTTCCCCTTTGACTCTTCATGTTTTTCTGCTTCAGTCAACAAAAACCTAGTTTTGTGTTCAGCACTGAAGATACAAAGACATGGCTTGTGCCTTAGGGAACTCAGTCTGGTGGAGCTAAAGGGCCCTCTTCTCAGCAAGAAGCTAGATAAGAGCCAGCCTTATCTATCTTATTCTTTTACTGTAACAGTCAGAAGCCCAGAGCAGGTGGTGAGCCCCAGGCTTGCTTTTAAAAGGAGAAAGTCCTAGTAACCAAACCTGCTTTGCTTGTCTGTGGCAGTGGTATTGTGGGAAGGCCCTAATCACAACACTATTTCTTCAGCAGAGAACTTTCAGGAATGTCCTTGCCGAGGATAACTGCTGCCCTGGTGGCCAATGCAGTGTGTTCCTTGATGTCTTCAGCTGCCCACCTACATTCCCCTACATTCTCCCAGGTAACTAGTCCAGCAAATTATCAATCCCTGTAAGCCATGGCTTCACATATTCAAAATGCAGAATCCAATGAGACTGAATGAGACAATACGACATGGAAGTCTGAAGGCTAAGCACAGACCCAGGCACGTGTCTGTGCTCAAAAAAGACTTATTTCCTTCCTTTCAGTGACAAAAAAAACATACTTACTTCAACACACAACGTACACACACACACACACACACACACACTCCTTCAGGCCACCCTCATCCCCTCCTGCCCAATATAATGTCATATTTGTAATAACACTAAGAGCATCAAGTCCTGAGAGTCCTTTCCCAAAACAGATGTGTGTTTAACTTCCACCCACCATGCTGTGTACAACCAACCAGAGATCCCGCCAACCTGGGGGGACTTTCTCCTCCAACCTCTTTACACAATCCACAGGGTAACTAATGAGAAAACAAGCCATCTGAGCCCTGGGAAACAGCATCCCAACATCCTACTGAAGTCAGTCCTTTGCCAAGCCCTTAGAGACTTCTTTTTCCAGCAAAGCATCCCTATGCCAAGCAAGGCTCCTGCCATGCGCAGACGAGGGCTCCAATCGATTCTGGGGCCTCACCTGGAACACAGGGATCTGAACACAGGACTCCAGCTCCAGCTCCAGGGCCCTCACACCCCCTCAACCAGAAATGTGCTGAGGGGTGGGAGCGGCCAGGGAGAGGTCAATGGAAAAAAAAGGAAACATATGCAATACTTTAAACAATAAAGAATTTAAAATAAAATTTTTAAATAAAAATGAGTAATAAATTTAAAAAAACATTTTTAAAAAAGACTTCAACTCTTTTCTTAATTACAATTTCACATTACTACATAGTTGGCATTCAGTAAATATTTAAGTTGATTTGTCTGTTTGGCAAAAGATATTTACCCAGCACCGCTAGCCAGGCACTATACTTCATGTTGGGCAAAGGGTAGCAAGAAAAGTGTAGAGACTTTGGGTGGTGGGCACACAGTGCTATATACAGATGTATCATAGAAGAGTGCTTGAAACCTATATAATTTTATTAACCAATATCACCCAAATACATTTAATTTTTTTAAAATTGCATATATTTAATGTGTACAGCTCAATGTTTTGACATGTCTAATGTGGAAAGATTGCAATTAAACTATATACCTAAGATGTAGAGAAAAATAAAAGACAAGAAATGGCAAAAGTAACAGCATAAATAATAACATCAAATCTGTCTTCATTAATTACCTTCCTATGCTGGGTGTGAACTCTCAGGAAAATAGCTGAGGAATGGATCATGCCCACTTACATAAGAACTGGGTCTCTCCAGCACACTTCGCCCACCAGCCCCATTTCCTAGTCAAGCTTTAATTTTCCTTCCATATCTTCAGGGTAAATTCTTTAGGTCATAAAATTGCCTCGAATGAGAGAAAAATCTGAATGGACTCCATGCTAAAAAGTAACACTACGGTTTCAACTTTGGCTTGAAAGTGGCTCTGAGCTACTTTTTCCTTTTTCTTTGCAATCCCTCTATCCTGATGACATAATGGACTGCCACAGGGAGACATCCCACTAAAACTTAAACATCCAGTTTGGCTCACAGGGAGACATCCCACTAAAACTTAAACATCCAGTTTGGCTCACAGAACCTCGATGTGAACAAGCTTCTGACTTACCCATCTTTCACCTGTCAACTCCCCCACACAGAACTATAAATGTCCAGGTTTGCTGCTAATAAACTCAGCCAGACCAAATTAAGCGGGCTTTATTGGACCTTGTTCCTTTTTTTTCCTGCTGATCTCCCTGCAACAAACCCAACATATGGTGAGAGCAGAATGCTATTTAGTGTAAGACACCAACTCCACACGCTTCTCTCTTGGAGAACAGCTGAACTATGAGGGCGTCTGTTCAAACGCATCAGCTTCTTTGAAAACTTGAATAATGCCTTTCTAAGGTCACCGTCTAAAAGCAGTGACTCTTGCAAAGTCCATGATAAGCACAGCAAAAACACACAACCCAGGCCTTCAGAATCACACAGGGTGAGATTAAATAATACCATTACACACCCACCCAAAGCACCACAGTGAAAAAGACAGGAAAACTAGGTGTCCTGAGGATGGAGGGTGGGAGGCCTCGTACACTGCTGGTAAAAGTATGACCACCCAGGAAAATGGGCAGTTATCTCATAAAGCTGAACACACCCAGGCCCTACTGAGACAACCTAGTAAGCAAGGACAAGCTAAAGAGGGAATCTGAGACAGACAGTTAAAGGCCAAGCAGTTTACAGCCATTTAGTAAATAGTAAAATCCTATCTTCCCTAAACCAAGAACACTTGAAAGTAAATGGTTTGCACTTCTCCCCAACCAGAGGGTAAATAGCTTAAATCATCCTACTCAGGGAGACAGATAGCAGAAATCCAATTAGTGCCATTTGCTAACCACACCCAAGAACCTATGAAGTTAAGGAAATAACTCTCATTTTGGCTCATCAGCATAAAACTGATGAATATTCTATTGAGATCCTCCCCAAGACCTCCACTAAACTCCCAACCTTTAAAATCCTCAAAACGAAGGTCCCAGCTTGCAGATCCCAGGGCATGTGCTCTCCCTGCTAGGAGCACGCCCATGTCTTTCCCTTCTCCATGCCCCTTTTCTCTGACTTTTCAGTGAGCTAACAGCAGCCCTGCTTTAGGTCATTGCTTTCCTGTAACATTTCTAAACAGCCAAAGCAGCCCTGCCTAAGCTCTCCTTGTTGCTTCTTCTATCCTAAGCCCTTCCTTGTGTCACTGTTCCCAGCTTTAATAAACATACCCTCAAAATCATGTGGGTTTGTGTTATGAAATCTTTCCCGCATGAAGTCAAGAACCCATACACTACAGGCCGGCCCAAGGCAGACCCACACTCAGGGCCAGGTCCCCTTTCTGGTAGCACTATAACTCAGAAATTCCACTCCTAAGTAGACACAACTGTAATGTGGACCCGTGTTAACCCAGAGCCACATACTAGAATGCTTTCAGAAGCACTATTCATAATAACCCGAAACTAAAAACCCAAACATCCATCTATGGTAGAATGGATCAAAAAGTTGTGGCATTTCACACACTGGAATACTATACAGCAATGAGAATGAATGGTCTAGAGCAGTGATTTTCAACCGGTGTGCCGAAGAATTCTTAAAACATGCAATACCTACCTGATTATTCAGTCAGGGGCACTGACCGCTTTTCCCTTAGATGTTTAAATTTAAAAAATTACAACAGCCAACACAACCACAGCTATCTGGTATGAATGAATCAAAATCATACCTATTTTTTGGTCAGATCAACAGAAAAAATATATATATTTTATAAATATATTTATTGATTTTTTTACAGAGAGGAAGGGAGAGGGATAGAGAGTTAGAAACATCGATGAGAGAGAAACATCGATCAGCTGCCTCCTGCACACTCCCTATTGGGGATGTGCTTGCAACCAAGGTACATGCCCTTGACCGGAATCGAACCTGGGACCCTTGAGTCCGTAGGCCGATGCTCCATCCACTGAGCCAAACAGGTTAGGGCAGAAAATACATTTTTGATGTGTCACAGAATTTTAGTAGTTTATGAGACGAAAAAGGTTGAAATCGCTGGTCTACAACTATACACACAACACGGATGAATTTCACAAGCATAATACTGGTCCAAAGAAGCAAAACACAAAATAGTACACACTGCGTGAATTCATGCGCATGGAATACACAGAAGCAGGCCAAGTGCTCTGTGCTGTTGCAGATTAGGACCAGTGATGGGTGGGATGAGCAGCGAGCAGAAGGGAACACGAGGGGCTCCTGAGGGCTGGTAGCATTCTGCCTGCTCTCGGTTGGGGGGGGTGGGGGGGGTTGGGGGCGGGGAGGAGAAGGGGGGAGCAGGTGAGTGTGTGCACTTTGATAAGTACATTATAGATAACTAAAAGGTTAAAATCAAGGGTACAGATTTCCTTGTTAAGTCACTACTTGCCTCAGTAACTCTCTTATAAAAATGCTGGTTGGCTGGAAGAGGGATAGAAGGTTCTTGATGATGCCTACTCTTAGGCACTAGCTTGTTGGATGCCTGGGGCACATCCTTTCACCCCTGTGCCTAACTAACCTCACTAAAAAGACTGGATGTAATGTTGCCTCAGGCTTCCTCAACTCTAATCTTGAAGATACTAAGATCCTTCGTCTCATTCCTTCCCCCATTCTTGGCCTTCATAAGTGGGTCAGAATCATAGAAGGAAATTGTCCAGGATTGGGTGTAAGGCCCAGCTGGGCCCTGAGAGGGCACCTGACCTTGACCTCTTCATCTTTTGCTGCAGGATGTAAAAGGAGATACACCCAGTATCACTAACTGGATGTATGTAACATTTCCAAAGCCAGCCCACTGGCTGATGAGACAAAACAGCACCTACAACCTGGGCCACCTATTGACTCACATGTAATGTCAGCCCAACAGTCCAATTTGCTGTCAGCCCGTCACTTGGCTGCCTTTCTTTCCTCTAGGAAAATGAGGTAAGGGGTATGCAAAGTGATACATTTACCCAAGTCAGCAGCAGCAGAGTCTAGAAATAAAAGGCAAATATTTGAAAGACCTGTCCAGACAGGGCTCTTCCAAAGAGCAAACCAGTATCTCAATGTCAAGGAGAAGACGAGTCAAACATTGTGCAGTGCTCATGCATCAACTTCAGCAAGTCAGCATTCTACATCCAGGGGAGCTCAGTGTTCAGGCTGGCTCCTTTACCACCATCACTCAAGAGCCTGCAAGTCTCAAGGTCTGACATCTCCCAGCTCCCTGGGAAACAAAAACTTGATACAACTGACTAACAAAAGGAGCACTTCCGGAGAAGATAGTGGAACAGAGGGGAACAGCCCTTGAGCAACCGGGACCAAGTCTTCTCGCAATTTTCCGTGTAAAACTAGATCCCTGATTTTTTAAAATATATTTTATTGATTTTTTTACAGAGAGGAAGGGAGAGGGATAGAGAGTTAGAAACATCAATGAGAAACATCAATCAGTTACCTCCTGCACACCTACCACTGAGGATAAGCCCGCAACCAAGGTACATGCCCTTGACTGGAATCGAACCTGGGACCCTTCAGTCCACAGGCCAACGCTCTATCCACTGAACCAAACCGGTTAGGGCGAGATCCCTGATTTTTGAGGAGGTTGAAGAGGCTCCAAATTTCCAGAGAACTCTGATTTTACATTCTCCCAAAGCTGGGCAAGAAGAGGCCCAGGACTCCAGTCAATCACTTTAAGGTGTTTGTATGTGTAAAAAGAAGCCAATCCCATACACAACTCCTCTGACCCCAACAAGGAAGTGAGAGAAAGAGGAAGACAAGTGACTGCAGGCAGCCCGAGGGAGCAGGACAGGTCTTGGTCTCTCCCTGCACAGGGTCTCCTTCATGCTGGTGGCACCCAGACCAGCCAACCCTGCTCTCAGGACACCATAAAGAGCTGACACTGCACACAAGAGGGCCTTCCCTATTGAGTCTCTTTGTTATTTAATTATTTTTATTTTCCCCAGAACCTGAGAGCAAGCTGGTTTTTTAAAAACAAATAATATGGTATAAAAATAATTTTTTAAAAAAGCCCAGCCAAGAAAGGTAAATAGATAGAATTATGTTTATTAAATTTGTACTTCCCTTGGATATTGAATTTCGTGGCTCTGGTGAAGGCTCTGTCTCCTTAGACATTTCATGTAAAAGTAATGTAAATTCTTCTTTGGCTTTTATCCACAGATGGGATACAGATGAAGGCTTTTGGTGTATATACATACCTATGTTATTCATATTGCAAATACTAGTGTAAGTAAAGACATCCTTTTGCTTGCTAGGAATAAAGGCATGTCCACTCCCTGGTTGACAGGTGTTCTACGTGAAATGTTCCTAAATAGCTAACCAATTCCCTCTTAGCTAATAGAAGTCTGGCTGATAAGGACTTGATCACCAAAGACTATCGCCCTTGGCACAGAGCCTCTGGGGAGGTCGGCATGATCTCATATAATTTTTTCTGAGTGTGGTGCGCTGGCACTGTGGGACACAATGTTCAGACACACTCATTTTATTCTAACAGTTAAGTTTATCTTAACATGCATAAGCACACCAAATCCCTAAGTCTGAATATGTTGTTAAGTAGTTTAAGATCAAATTAAAATAAATGAGTTGACTTAGAATAAATTAGGGGACAAGTATGTTTCGTAACTAGTACAGGTGGTAACATGATATGGTAAAAACTATGCCTGAAGTTTCAAAAACACTGGTCCACTTAAAGAAAAGAAAAAGTTCAGCCAAAATTCAGAAAGCTCTGGTTCTAAAGGCTGACTTCCTTCACCCATCTTCCCCTGGCAGGCCTCCCTGGAATGCCGGCCACAAAGCTGACAGGGTTAGAATGGTGTGGCAAATGTGATCTTTTGGAAATAGAATACAAGGTCTTTCCACCTTCAGATAAGGTGTGGCCACTGTGCAGCTGAGACTAGTGAGCCTTTATTAAGTTTTGACACACAAACCAGTAAGGCAACAGAGCAAAAGCAAATCCCTCTCCTTGACACTCCCCCCGAACCCCTCCCACAAGCTGTGGAAAGTCATTTTCTAAGCCTGCAGGTGCCGCCCGCCTGAGGTGTTCTTGGGAGTAGGCAGAAGACAGCAGATGATAGAGTACAGACAATATATGTCATGGAGCCAGTGCCAATCTCAATGACAACTGTGCACAAGATTCCCAAGAAGGCAGGGCTTTCCAAGGTCACGATTCACCTCTAGGCTCTTAAAATCGCATCTGGGCCAACAGATGCAAATGCTCAGTATCTCTGGTAAGCAACTGTCTTTTTTTAACCCATTACTGTCATCAGGGGGTTCGCTGTGTGCCTTGCAAAAAAGAGCTTGCCCTGGAGGCTGAAACAGGGACGTGCTGGCTCATGTTGTGGGAAGAGGGTAGCCATGGCAAGTTCAGCTTCCCAGCAAGACCTATTTCTTCATCTTATACACTATTCTTTAAAAACTACCCCCTGTGGTAGACCTCCAAAAATGTCCCTGGTCCAACTCCCCAGAACCTGTGATATGTTGTCTTACATAGCAAAAGGGAATTAAAGTTGCCCATGGAATTAAGTGGCTAATCAGATGATTTCACGATTAGATTCCACCAGATTATCCAGATGGGTCTAATGTAATTACAAGGGTCCTTACATGTGGACGATGGAGGCCTAAGAATCAATGTCTAAAAAAGGGTCAAGAAAGACTGGCTTTGAAGATAAAAGGGGCATGAAGTAAGGAATGCGGTAGCTCCTAGAAGCTGGAAGAGGCAAACTGACCTTCTCCCTTAGAACCTCCAGGGGGGGGGAAACAAATAGAAAACAGAGCCCAGGGAGGATCTTAGTTCCTCCTTGCTGCTGTGACAAATGACCACAAACTCAGTGGCTGAAAACAACAGAAATTTACTCTTTCACAGTTCTATCGTTCCTCAGGGCTGTGCTGCCACTAGCGGACCTAGGGGACCATCCCTTCCTGGCTCCTCCAGCTTCTGGTGGCTGCAACCCCTGCTTGGCTGGTGGCTCCTTCACGCCCATGTCAGCCTTGGTGGTCACACTGTCTTCTCCTCTCTCTGTGTCGTCGTCCACGGCCTCTCTGTTATAAGGACACTTGTGATGGCCTTTAGGGTCCATCTTGATAATCCAGGATAGGCTCCCCACCTCAAAATGCTTCGTTTACTCACAACTGCCAAATATTGCCATATAAGGTCATAGTTACAGGGTTTAGAAGGGCATTATTCAGCCTATTATAGACTCTCTTCAGGCTCTGACCTCCAGAACTGGAGATGATAAATCTGTCTTGTTTTAAGATACCATTACGGTAATTTGTTACACCGCCAACAGGAAACTAATACAGCCCTGATCTCCCAATGTGTGCTGCAGACCAGAAAGCCTGGGTCAGAGGGAGGAGCTGGCCCATCCTGTCTATTCACATCAACACCCACAGGATCCTCTGTATCTAAAAATGATACCTCTCTTCCCCCAGGAGATGTGAAAGATGCCAAGATTCAGCAGTAAGTGGCCAGCAGAAGTTTCAGAAATGACTCTTCTCTTTCCTCTCACCTATCACAAGCTTCTAAAATAAACTTTGTGGACATTCGTGATGCAAAACTTAGTGGGGAGAAAGAACTGACATTCATTTCAGACAATGTCACTTAATAATGAGTACACTCCATCCACAAATGTCAAAGGGCTTTGCTCACAAAGCCAGTAATCCCTAACACAAACATAAGACAATGTAATATTCTAAAGGGCCTTATTGCTCAAATAGGAACAGCCTTCCTAGAATTCAAGGGGCAGAACATCACACTTTTATTTATTTTTTAATATTTTTATTGATTTCAGAGAGGAAGGGAGGAGAGATAGAAACCTCACTGATGAGAAAGAATTATTGGTTGGCTGCCTCCTGCATGCCACACACTGGGGGATCGAGCCCGCAACCCAGGCATGTGCTGTGACCTCCTGGTTCATAGGTCGATGCTCAACCACTGAGCCATGCCAGCCGGGCAAAACATCACACTTTTTTTTTTTAATATATTTTATTGATTTTTCACAGAGAGGAGGGGAGAGAGATAGAGAGTTAGAAACATCGATGAGAGAGAAACATCGATCAGCCGCCTCCTGCACATCTCCCACTGGGGATGTGCCTGCAACCCAGGTACATGCCCTTGACCGGAATCGAACCTGGGACCTTTCAGTCCGCAAGCCGACGCTCTATCCACTGAGCCAAACCGGTTTTGGCAAAAAACATCACACTTTTAAGCAGCTCTAGTCACTGGTTCTTTCTCAGGGAGGCCATGAAGCTGGTTTTCTGTCCTCTCTGGAGGGATTTCTATTTATAGAACTGCTCCTTTTCACTGACCTGCCTTCAGGACACTGCCGCAACTCCCCAGAGGACTGCTCTACTGGACTCCCCAGGTTGGGACACCCCTAGACTCTGTCCTTGGCCCTCTTCTCTCTGTATTCTTTTTCTTAGTTGAGTGCACCCTGGCCCATGATCTCAAAATCGTACATCCAGCCTTGAACCCTCACCTGAGCAAATACCACAGTGCTGACTCATTCACCCACTGGGATGTTTAGGAAGTGTCCCCAGATTAGCAGCCAAAGCAGAGCATGCATGGGCTCGGTGACCAGCACTGCCACCCAGCCAGGGCTCACACAAAACCCCCAGCCCTCACGTGTACATTCTCTTCATGCCCTCCCATCTTTCATATTTAAACCATCAATAAGTCTATAAGCTCTGCCTCCAATATCTACCCCAAATATGATTATATGTCACCATCCCCACTCTGTCCCATTCCAAAGTCCCCTCAGATGCTGCCAATCAGTTCCCAGCTCCTGTTCACCTTCACCTCCAACCAGCCTTCACCCTCCACAGGGCAGCTGGTTGCCTTTTTAAAGTAAAATCAGATGTCTCTCCCAGGGGCTTCCAGCTATAGTCAAACTCCACACTTAACTGACCACTTGCCCCTCAAACTTTCATCCTTTCTCTTCCTTATTAGTGTGAACCTGAGAAGGAACATACCCAGTGTTAGAAGCCCCTTGTGGTTAACTGGCCTCAAATTCATAACGAGCGTCTAGCACACTGTCCGCTACAGTTCAGGGAAAAGCCAGAGACTGGGCTGCCTCCTGCACGGCCTTCCAGCCAGCTGAGTGGACCTTATAGAGGAGTTCCTGGAATCCTATTTCCAACCATCTGGGATGGCACCTGGACACTAGGGCCAAAGAATCCCTCATTATTATCTTGCCCACATACTATCACTGTGTACTATCCAACACCCACCAACGTAAAATAAGTATGTGTTTCTCCATTTTGCTTTTTATCCAATCCTAGAGCTTTCCCAGCTTTGCTTTATCCCTCCTCCTTTATCTACCACCAATGGATTTCGTACAAGCCTCCTTACATCTGATTGTAATGTGTAAAATAAGCTGCAAACTGCCATTCTCTGGAGCATTTTCTCAATCTACTGAGATTTTGCTTCCAAGCACATCCTCGAAATTTTGGCTCAAATAAGCTCTTATAAAACCTTTCTACAGGCTGGGTATTCTCATCGACAAAAAGAAAAGACATCAAGATCTCCATTCTGGGGGGCCTATGCATTGCTCTCACGCCCTCTCCCCCACCATTCTCTACCAACCAGCTGGCTCCCTAATCTCCATCTGTACAGCTTCTGCTCCTTCACAGAGCTCGGGCTGGCCAAGGCTCTTGCTTAACCCCGGGGCATCACACCACTTGCTAATGACCACATTTTCTTTTAAGTGTCTCACTGGCCTGGAAAGAAGACAGCACAGTAAAAACAAGGGCACTCAGGCAGAAATTAGGCTTCCTAGCGTGGGGATGAAGAAATCCTTCCAACAACAGGAAGACCAAGTGCATCTCCACTCATTCTCCTTTAAAAGATGAGTACTGACCCAAGACCCTCTCGAAGGGTGGGAGGATGTCAAGCACAACAGATGGAGGAGATCTCAAGGACATGTGAAATGAGTGCTGGCATGAATGAAAATGGAGCTTAGGAGGGAAGAGAATCTCGTGTCAACAACATGATTACATGATTGATTACGAGAAATTAAGTGGTGACAGGACATGTTGATCCTTTAACTGCCTGTACCAGGGCTGGCTCTTAGAATGCTTCCTCTTGGCCCGCATACAGCCCATTGTGCGCCAGGTGGTGAATGTGCTAGAGGGCGTTACTCATACTAGAACTAGTGCCCACAACCTATTCAGGTGAAAAATAATGTTATGCTCAGAAAGGTGCAGGCCGACTGATCCATGAAGCATGGCACACAGAGGGAGAGCCGAGGGCCCAGGAACCCTTTAGGGGCCATGAAAATGCTTTCATTCTTTTAAAATCAGAAGGAAAAAAGGAATATGACCCACCCCAGACGCAGTCAGAAAATATAATTTTCATTATTTTCTATAGAGGAAAGGGTCTACTAACCCCAAGTGCCTGGGGCCCATGGACACAAGCAGCAAAGAGCAGACAGAGTCCAGGTCAGCCCCTGCCCTTCTCCAGAGCACCACCAGCCTCTCATGAGTTCACCCCTCGTGAAACCCTGGTGTCTCTAGAGTTTTGGAATGCCTCCAGCACCGGACATTTTTGAAAACGCATGTTTTTAAAATGCTAGAATCATGAAGCCAGAAGTGTCCCTAAGAGGACCCAAAATCTGATCACTGCTCCCGAGCATGATCCTTAGCTCACTTGTTAGACCAACTGTTCTGAGCAAATGTTAACTTAAGAGGCTCTGGGTGCTCCCTATTTCCAGAACACCCCATGGAGAGATGGAGAGCGCTCAAAGTGAATAAAGACTGAGTTTCAAGTAGTGTATCCCAATGTATGGCCCCTGGACCCACTAACTGCATTGGAAGGACCTGGGATGCTCATTAAAAATGCAAATTCCAGCCCAGCCAGCGTGACTCAATGGTTAAGCATCAACCTATGAACCAGGAGATAACTGTTTGACACCGTTTGCTTCCCAGTCAGGGCACATGCCACAGCTGGGTTGCAAGCTCGATCCCCAGTGTGGGGCGTGCAGGAAGCAGCTGATCAATGATTCGCTCTCATCATTGATGTTTCTATCTTTCTCCCCATCTCTCAACCTCTCTGAAATCAGTAAAAATCCTATATAATAAAAGCCTAATATGCTGCGTCTGTTCATCCAGTCGGCCGTTCAGCCAAACAAAGCGTAATATGCTAATGATATGCTAAGGCCACTCAACCGCTTGCTATGACGTGCACTGACCACCAGGGTCAGATGGTCTGACTGGTAGATTAGCTTGCTGCTGGGGTCCAGCCAATCAGGACTGAGTGAGATGGCCAGACATGCCCTGGAGCCCTCCCACAGTCCCTCTCTGGCTGGCCAACCTCCCGCATCCCTCCCGGGCCCTGATCGTGCATCGGTGGGGTCCCTCGGGCTGGCCTGCACCCTCTCTCAATCCGGGACCCCTCGGGGGATGTCGGAGAGCTGGTTTCAGCCCGATTCTGCAGGCCAGGCTGAGGAAACCCACTGGTGCACAAATCTGTGCTCCAGGTCTCTAGTATATATATATATTTTTTTAATACAAATTCCAGAACCCAGGAATGCCTCCTAGCTGCAGTGTTGGAGGCCAGAATCTGCCTTTTAAGCACACCCAGGGAGTCTGACCTGCAATGTGATTAGGACCCACTAGTCAGGACCACAGGAGAGGGCAAACTGCTTTTCAAATAGTTTTAAAATATTATGAATTTTCCCAGAATGTACCTATCATATACAACGAGCCAAGAAAATACTTTGTTTTGTTCTGAACTTTTACCCCAAGGAATTAATTTTTTTTTAAACTGTATCACTGATGACAAAGTCACTTCTGGATGATGAGTCACCAATCAACTTTGTGTTTAGAGTTGTGGCATGTGTAGGTGATTTTACCAACAGACACAGGGATCTAGGTGACTACTTCATTTTGTCCTCTCAGTACGGTAGGGCCCAAGCAAGCATTGAAATATCTGTCTGATCATGCATTCTTTTCATTTCTCTTTACATTAATTAGGAAACTGAATTATTTTTGTTCTGGTTTTTGAAACTGTGTGTGCTGGCAGTTATGTTATCTACAACTTGCATTCAGGATGCAGAGAACATTATAAAATAACTAGAGGTGCCGGTTTATCATAAACCAGCAGTCGGACATCCCTCTCACAATCCGGGACTGCTGGCTCCCAACCGCTTGCTTGCCTGCCTGCCTGCCAGCCTGATCACCCCCTAACCACTCCCCTGCTGGCCTGATTGATGCCTAACTGCTTCCCTGCTGGCCCGATTGCCCCCAAGTGACCTTCCCTGCAGGCCTGTTCACCCCCAACTGCCCTCCCCTGCCAGCCATCTTGTGGTGGCCATCTTGTGATGACATGGGGGTGGCCATTTTGTGACCACATGGGGCGGCCATTGTGTGCAAGGGCATGGCAGCAATTTGCATATTACCTCTTTATTATATAGGATTGCTATAAAAGAAGGCAGTGGGCCTTACAGGATTAAATTTGAGTACAAAAGATCCCTAGTAAGAAAAACTCTGAAATTTTGCTAATCTTACAAGTATGGGGGAGTCCCTAACACCCCATGGTTTCCCACCTATCCACTCACCCACATACAAAACAGAAGAAGGGGAAATAAAAGTGAGCTGGGCTCTAGAGGCTGGCAATCAGAGGCACATCCAGGCGGGTGCTGAGTCCTGGCCAGCCTAAGGCAGAGGCAGAACAAGAGAACCATAAACCTAAAAGGCTGGCTAGTGGTTACTGGGGCAGGAAGCAGGGGGTGGCAGAGAAAAGGAACATAGAGGGGAGTTACTAGCAAGTCCAAGCTCAGGTTAGTTTCAAAGGTACTTAAGGAGGAGGAAGAAGAGGAGGAGGAGGAAGAGGAGGAGGAGGAGGAGGAGGAGGAGGAGGGCGGGGGAAGAGAATGTTATGAAACCAGTTGCATGTATTCATTAGGACCAATCAATTATTGTATTAATAATGATAGAAGGCAAATAATTAAGTTAGCAACCACAGCAAACCTAGGCAGTTACACAAGCATGGAGCACTTTGTTTATTTATTTATTTATTTTATTTATTTCTTTATAGAGAGGAAGGGAAAGGGAGAGGGATAGAAAGTTTGAAACATTGATGAGAGGAACATCGAACAGCTGCCTCCTGCGCACTTCCCACTGGGGATGTGCCTGCAACCAAGGTACATGTCCTTGACCGGAATCGAACCTGGGACCCTTCAGTCCGCAGGCCGACGCTCCATCCACTGAGCCAAACCGGTTAGGGCATGCATGGAGCACTTTAAGCTTGAGTGGTAATTAGCTGCCCTGGAAGGACAGACAATCACTGTTCTCATATTAATGAAGAAAGAAGAAGCAGGCACTTGGTATGGGGAGCATGGCCTCCTGAGCCACGCCCTAACGCCTGGCAGCCACCGAGGCCATCTCAGAAAACCATTCCGTTTTCTCATTAGCATGTGCAGCTGTTACTTCACTCACAACAACACCCCCCATAGGGGGTCTGACAAGCACAGGTCTCCCTGAAGGTGGAAGGAAAAAAAGATCCAAAGTCAAATCATAAGGACTATTTCACCCTGACGGAGTTGTCCCAGGTCCAGAGCCAAGGCAGAAGAAGGTGACTTCTTCCCCCAGGGGCCTCCCGAGGCCTCAAAGGGCATGCGACTGTCTACTCTTCCCCCTCCCTCCCCATCATCCCATCTTTTCTCATATTTTCTGGTTCCCTAATATAAGAGAATATGAAAAGGAGGAGGCTTTTCAAATAGAGGAGCCAGAGAAAAATAATCTGCTTCTTATGGCCAAAGCATAGAGAGGACTACATATCCCACTCCCACTCCACCAGCTCAGAGATAAGACATCGCTTCTTTTGTGCTCCACTGGCCTCTGGACTTCCCTTTACATGATTACCTAACACGCTACTGCACCTACTGGCCCACAGGCCCACCTGCCTCAACCATATCCAACAGGCCATGATAGGCCCGAGATGTCGCCCCTTCAGGAAAAGGCACCAGGAGTGAGCAGGTCTATCATGAAGGTGATTGAACAAATAAACACAACAGACAAGCTCCTCAAAACTGAAGTGTAAATTCACTTTTTTCATTTGTGCTTGAAATCCAAAGTAGCTTATAGAAAGTCCAGGCACCATCGTAGTTCCAAGACCATGGGTGTGCATTTTATTATGCTGCACAACCTATGCCCTTTAAGTCTACGAGCCCTGGGAATAACTTACAGACAGGGACAGTAAAGGAGATAGAAAACTCGAGGCAGAGCCCCTAATGGTAAAGGGGCAGGGACAGGGAGGGACAGAAAGAGAGCCGCAGCACGGAAAGAGGGCAACAATGACTCACTCTAGGCATCCTTCCTTCGATTTCCCTTTCCCTCACCTCACTAGCAAGAGTCAGGAAGGGGCATTGGTTCATGGCAACACAGGACAAGACAGACAGGAAGGCAGAGGGGCCGAAACTTTCCTTCTACAACACCTCCCAGGGTAAGACCACCACAGACCACAACTTCTGTTGCCGCAGATCGGGACCTAGACTGTGGGGGATGAATCCATTAAGGCTGGGAGGGCGGCACGGCGGGTCATTTCTAGGAAAGAAATGTAATTTGTAACCTGGCCCTTGGATCTCTAGTGTCCACATTCGAGTAGGTAACCCAGAATTTCCACATTGAGGCCACTGACAGAGCCTTTCTGGGGCTGTCCTCTTTATGCCAATGACTTCCCATTACAATAAAGGGAAACTCGAAACGCCTTACTCTGGTTACATGCAGACTATCATGATCTGGCCTTCTGCTACCTCACCAGCCTCACTGCAACCCACACTTCCCCACCCACAAAGATGCCAGTTTCACCCTCACCTGTGGCACAAGGTCTTTGAGCATCTTTGTGTGTTCTCGCTCCCCTGCCTGGGAAATTCATCCTTGGCTGATTCAGTTTGTCCCAATCATTTTAGGAAACACATGCTCCCCTTTAACTTTCCCTTTCCTTCGTAGGCACGTAACTATCTGAAATTATCATATTCATTTATTTACCACTAGAGGCCTGGTGCACAGATTCAAACACTGGTAGGGTCCCTCGGCCTGGCCTGCGGGGATCGGCCAAAACTGGCAATCCTACATCCCCCCAAGGGATATAGTAGTGCTCACAGTGGCAGGCGGCCCACTCATTCCGGCCCCACTGCACCTGCCTCCACCACTGCTTGGTAGGCTGGCTGCCACTCCACTGTGGTCTCCGTGCCCATCTTAGGGTGATACCAGCACGCCCATGACCGAGAAGCAGCTGTGGGCTCGTGCCCTGTCAGTCCAGATGCCGGTACAGGTCCCAGTCCCATTCCGGATGGGGGAGGGGCACGCAGGGGGAGTGTCCAGGGGAGAGGCTCACGCGGCCACAGCAGCACTCACCAGCCATGAGCCCAGTGTCTGGAGCCCTTTGTTCAGCTGAGCAGCACTACCACTGCGGGAGCGCACTGACCACCAGGGGGCAGCTCCTGCACTGAGTGTCTGCCCCCTGGTGGTCAGTGTGCATCATAGCTACCAGTTGACCAGTTGCTACCGGTCAACCAGCCGAGCAGTCAAAGGGTCGACCGGTTGCCTAGACTTTTATATATATAGACAGTATAAGCCCCATGAGGGCAGAGGATGCACCTGTTCTGCTCACCACTGCATCCTTGGAGATGAAAACAGCACCTAGTACATGGCACATGCTCGGATGGTCCTTGAATGAGTGAAGAAGTGGAGAAAAGCTAAAGGCTAAGAGGTGACACAAAGGCACTTGACCTATACCAACTTGGGAATACCTGATTACATTTAGGGGGTGAAGGACAAAGAGTAGCTAAACAGAGAAAAGAAGAAAAAGTGACCGGCAGCACCACCAACTGGCAATGACCACCATGGTCCATGAAGACCTGTGTCCCCGCAAGGCCAGCATCACTGCAGGGACCAGGGATATTTCCAGAGAGCAATGCCCGGGACCGCCACAAAGCTCTGTCTGAAGCATTTGGGTTGAAGGCCACGCTCCCTGGACAGAAAATCTGCTGAAACCCTTCAAGCACGACTGTCAGCAGTGTCCTGACCAAGGTCAGCCATCTACTTATTTCTGGAAGAATTCCTCACAGTTAGGACTTCTCAACCTTGACTGGGGAATGGGAGAGTCAGCTAAAATAGTTCTCGTCATCCAAACAGAAGACACTGCTATCTGCAAAGGGCTACGTAATCGATTCTTCAATTCAAAGATGACCTTCATTTCAAAGAAGAGACAGAAGGAAAACAAGTCCTTAGATGTTCTGGAAACATACTTCCGTCGATGGCTGCAAGAGTCTAGCTGTGCATGCAGTGTTATTTCTGCCAGACCACTGAACACTCAAGCTCCTTGTGGGCAAGGACCTGGTCAATCCTGCCAGCTGCTCCACCTCCGCATAGAGCACCCAGTCAGGACCCAAGCGATACTCTTCCCTCAAACACCAGCAGTACTGATGAGTACAATGGAGACAAGCCCTATGCAGAGGCATTTCCCAAGCAAAGGATTTCTGAGCATCTTCCCCAAAGTTGAAGGTCCAAATAATAAGGGAAGAGAAGAAAAAGAAAAGGATTCCAGGTCAGCCCTGAGAAAAAAAAATCCCCGGTGACTACAGGACAAAACCATGGAAGGAATATTTGAGAGATCAACAAGGTGGGGAAAATTACAGAACAATGACATCAAAGAGTTGTTGGAACAGCATGCAGAACAGGGTAAAAATGCATTATGTTTTTCCAAACAGAAATTTAATGCTCCATCCCACACTGTGAATGGAAGAACGAAGCACAGGCTACTGTTTTTAGGAAAATAAAACAGAGCAAGCAAACAAAATACAGCTGCAGCCAGCAGCCAGCCCTGAGCCTGACAGGCCATAGGTGGCACGAAGGAAGAAGTGGCTTTCAGTCAACAGCTGGTCCCACAGCTTTTCCCACTTTGCCCTGACTTCCTCCAAGTTCCAGCCCCTTCTGCAGGATTGTGTATCATGGGATCCAAGAGCCCTGCATCCTATCGGAAAGCACCCTGCCCTCCTCCAGGAGCAGAAGGATGGGGGCAGGGCATGCAATTAAGAACCGGAACTCAGGCCTCTTAGAACAGGGGTTCTCAACCTGTGGGTCGCAACCCCTTTGGCGGTCGAAGGACCCTTTCACAGGGTTCGCCTAAGACCATCCTGCATATTGGATGTTTACATTACGATTCATAACAGTAGCAACATTACAATTATGAAGTAGCAATGAAAATAATTTTATGGTTGGGTCACAACATGAGGAACTGTATTTAAAGGGCCAGAAGGTTGAGAACCACTGTCTTAGAATGTAATCAAATTATGTGCAAAAGATTTCCCTGAGAAGCACTGGCTCAGCATAAAGACTCCAGGATGGAGTTTAATGTTTACTTGAAAATCTATCACCAATTTTGGAAGATATGAAAGAATTTAATTTCTCTGAAACGACACACACACACAAGATTTTCTGGCGCACTAATTTTTACCTTCTGTTAACCAAAATGTTTTAAGACAACTTAATATGCCACGAGGATACATTTTAAGGGAGTTGGGGAGCTTCGTACAAATACCATTCATCTGAAAATAAACTTTTGTCTCTTTCATACATACTGAGTGGCAGAAACAGCCCAGCGCCTAGCATTCACAAGCAAAGCTGTAACATAAATCCCTCAATGGAAGGAAATGTGGTACAGTCACCCAGAGTGAGTTGTAAGTAGTAAGAGAATGGTTACAACGTGGCGGTTCCCAAACCTGGCCCCCCATCAAGCCCACGTGGAGGAGGTGTTCCACAAACTTCCATTCCTGGGCGCCCCCCTGAGAATCGGCTTTGCTGGTCTGCCTGCAGGAACACACACATCTCACCTAGCCCTCCTCCAGGTGATATGGATCAAGAGGCAGGTTTGGGAGCAGCTGCTACAAGCAGCACAGCAAAGGCAGGTGGACTATGCTCACCCACACCAACAGAATAGCAGGTGCACAAGCTTCTTTGTACTGAAATGCCCCAGAGGTCTTATTAACTCACCTCCCTGGAGGGAGCCCAGATGGCCCAAGATTCCAAGCCTCACACCCGCTAGACTCCAGCACAACCCTGGGCACTCCTGCCACTTGCCTGGCAGGACTAAGACTGCCAGGTCAGAATGTGAGAAATGCCTAGAGCTGGGCGGACACGAGAGCAATAAGGGTGTGTGCCCAGCAGTGCATCTGTACTGACCATGCTGGGGAGGCTCCAAGAGGGAGCCTGAAGTGGCTGACAGGCTCAGAGAGCCTGGAGAGGCAGACAGAGATAATAATAATATGTTTTATTCTTCAGCGAAAAGAACTTGGAGAGAGTGGGCTGTGGCCACCCTTCTTGGCTGGTCAGGGTTTGAAGAACCTTTCATTTCCAGTTACCAAGGCTTCAGCTATGGATGACAAGGTCCAGATGAGGCTGTGTCAGGCTAGTGCTCCCCAAGCCCTTCCCCTTCTCCCACAATCAGAAGGGGAGCCCAACATCAGCATCCCCTGCAGCCCGGGGCAATGCATCAAACCCTGCCCATGCACAGCTTCCGGTCATCATCTCCATGCCTGCCTCCCATCCTCTCCCTCCTTTATCCTGGGCCATACAGCAGAGACCAACACTGCAGAAGGCAGAGTGAACAAAGTGCCATTCTAGCAGATTTTAACATAACAGAAAATAACCGTGTCTCGTTTAAGTCACTATTGTTTTGGGTTTCTGTTAGAGCAGCTGCATATGCAGCCTAATACCAGGAATTTCTTTCCTACATGGAATAAGGTAAGAACTATTAATCAGAAAGCTATCCCTTCGTACTTCCCTTTTTCTCCTCTGCCCAACAATACGGTAGACACCATCATCTTCAACGCCAAAGGTCAATGAGTTGTGTCAGGAGGCACAACGACCTCCCTTTAATCTCAAGCCTCAGGTTTTAGGAGCTAGACCACCTGAAAACACAGGCTTTCCTCTTTCAGCCATCAATGTCCCAATCTACCTTTTGAAGGGAATTTTCTACCAATAATCACCATGGAAATTAGTCACACTTCTGGAGCAAGTCTAGCATTACTTCCCCAATGCTATTACTTTTCCCTCTGCCTGACCTGAAAAATTCCTCATCATAGCCAAGTTCAAATGTCAAAATGCTCCAACTCCCAAGGGTTTGGAGGACTTTTAAAAAATAGTTTGAAGTATACTGGGATATATATGCCTGCTACCCTCGAGTCTGCTCGGTTCTTGTTGGCAAGAACTACTTGCTCTTCTTCCCATCCTGACCCCTCACCCCTACTGCCCTCCACTGCATGCATCTCAGGATCTGGCACAGCAAAAAAGCAGCAGACATGTGGTGAGCTAATGAATGAAATCATTGAATTAACTGTGCTATCTTGTGAGTAAATGGTTTAAAATCCAAAGGCATAGTCCATGACTTAAGGTAATCTCCTTGTAAATCCAATAAACACAAATATTCTCCTTAAACTATATCGCCTTACTTAGTCTGTTAAGATAGGAGACACCCCTTTTTAAAGGGGCTACAGAAATTTGATGCTTACAAGCATCAACCACCATTTATTAGGAGTTGCATTTAATAGAAAAACAATTTTGCACCCAATAGAAAATCGATTAACTAGGGCACTATGAAATCTGAGCTGTCATGTTTTCAAAATGATCCTTTTGCTTTGAAAACATATCCTACATTGAATCAAAAAGAAAACACATATACATTAAACAATGTTTTAAGGAGGTCCCTTAGATACCATGCAGATGTTTTTAACCTCAATAGCTAAAGACAAAAATAAAATTATACACACATACCTCATGCTACCTACGCACCAGAAGCAACAGCCTAAAATCTTCTCTTTACAGAGATAAGGGAAAACATATTTCAACTACCAAAGCTAGGTCATGGGTCATAATTCCCATGCATAAAGCCAATCTAGACAAAGTCTGTGCTCAGAGAAAATTTCCACTTCTGCTAATTGCATAGAGCTTGGCACAGGGACTGAACAAATGTCCAACAAAAAGTTAAAGAACAATGTAGAGCAATGAGAAAATTCGACTATCAAAGGAGACCATGTCCAGAGTACTAAACAGGAGCCTAAGGGGAGCTGCCTTGAATGATAAACTAAGAAAAAGTTATTTTTAATTCCACGAGAATCACTGTAACTCTTTACCCTGGAATTCTACCAAAATCAAGCAAGCCATTCTTATTCTTAAAATCACAGCATTTTAAAAGTCGAGGGGCCTTCAAGAGCATTTATTCTGGATGCCCAGATATAGTGACTGACTTGCTGGAGAAGCTCAAGTCAGTGACAGGTACAGCGAAGCTTAGACTCCCCAGTCCTCCAAGAACTAACCCAGGGTCCTTGCCAGCTGGGAATAGAGAATAAAGGCTGCTCCGTAACACCAGCTACACAAATAAAAACAGCCTGGGACGGAGATCCTCCAGCCCAGTTCTCTCCCCACCAACCCCGACACCCCAGTTCTCAAATACAACAAAGATTATAGACATTAAAGGGCTCTAGACAAACTTTTCAATGGGATTCACTTAAGGCAGCAGGCACAAGGAATTAAAAAATGAATAAGGCTAAAGGAAACCCATTCCACAAGGAGCTCATTGTGAGTGACGGGAACAGAGACTACAGTTATCCTATCTAGTAATAGACAAACATGGTAATTAACCGTACCTCCGACACACTTCCCATTGGCTAATCAGGGCGATATGCAAATTAACTGCCAACCAAGATGGCGGCCGGCAGCCAGGCATTTGAAGTGAACAGGAGGCTTGCTTGCTCCAGTGATGGAGGAAGCCAAGGTTCCCTGCCTGCCGCCGCCCAGCTCTGAGCTGCACTCTAAGAAACAATGTTGCAATTATAGAAGCTAAACAAACCCAGAAACCTGCTTTCAGACAGCCGGGCCTCAGAGCTGGAGCTGCAACAGTGTTTCAATTATAGAAGCCAAACAAACCCAGATACCTGCTTTCAGCAACCGAGGTCTCAGAGCTAAAGCCAGCTCTCAGTTCCAGTGACAGCCACAGAAGGTAAATAAATCCCAGAATAAAAAAAAAGAAAAAAAAGAGAGATTGGGAGCTTCAGTTGCCCACCAGCCTGAAAACGGCACTCAGCCCCTCACCCAGACTGGCCAGGCACCCCAGTAGGGACCCCCATCCTGAAGGGGGTGTGACCAGCTGCAAACAGCCATCATCCCCTCATCCAGGCTGGCCAGGCACCCAAGCGGGACCCCCACCCTGATCCAGGACACCCTTCAGGGAAAACCAGCCGGCCCCCACCCATGCACCAGGCCTCTATCCTATATAGTAAAAGGGTAATATGCAAACTGACCCTAACAGCTGAAGGACTGGGAATGACTGGTCACTATGACACACACTGACCACCAGGGGGCAGACACTCAATGCAGGAGCTGCCCTCTGGTGGTCAGGGCGCTCTCACATGGGAGGGGCTCTGCTCAGCCACAAGCCAGGCTGATGGCTGCCAGTACAGCGGTGGTGGTGGGAGCCTCTCCTGCCTCCTCAGCAGTGCTAAGGATGTCCAACTGCAGTTTAGGCCTGCTCCCCGCTGGCAAGGGGACATCCCCTGAGGGCTGCCGGGCCTAAGCCAGCAGGTGGTCATCCCCTGAGGGGTCCCAGACTGTGAGAGGGCACAGGCCTGGCTGAGGGACCCCCCTCCCCCCCAGTGCACAAATTTTTGTGCACCGGGCCTCTAGTCCTAAATAATAAAACCCTAATAAGCAAATCAACTGAACAGCGGAAGGATTGGTTGCTATGATTCGCACTGACCACCAGGGGGCAGACAATCAATGCAGGAGCTGCCCCCTGGTGGTCAGTGCGCTCCCACAGGGGGAGTGCAGCTCAGCCAGAAGCCGGGCTCATAGCTGGTGAGTGCAGCAGTGGTGGCGGGAGCCTCTCCTGACTCCGCTGCAGGCAGGCGGTAAGGAGTGAGGGGTCCCAGACTTCGAGAGGGCACAGGCTGGGCTGAGAGACCCTCCCCCAACCAGTTCACGAATTTCGTGCATCGAGGCCTCTACTTAATTATAAAACAATGTGCTACAACCCATACTGGAGATAAGAACAGGGTATTATGGGACATTTCCAACTCCATGATTAAAATGTTTGGATCTTTCTTCCCTCTAATTTCTAGGATATCTTCTAGAAAATTATAATCTAATATTAAGTGGATAATAAAGTAAGAAGTGTTACACACAATGCCCAGACTACAATAAAAATACTATTTTAGAACCTCTAAAAAGAGAAATCTTTCTCCAAAACAGGAAATTCATACTTAAAAATCTTTTCTAAGTCAAGTTTAAAACCATCGGGGGTGTTATATTTATTGAAATTAAAAAGGACTCAATTCTAGTATAGTACCTGCTCATTCAAATTCACATCACCCTTTTGGGTGGGTGGGAAATGGAACCACATTGGTTTGGGGATCTGAAGGAATCCCAGTTGTTGACAGGAACACCCCAAAGGGTGTTCAGTCCTAGAGGTTGACAACCTCCATTATGTGTAACACCAATGCCACTGTGCTCTGGGGACAGTTGAGATCAGAAACAATGAATATAAAATAGATATGTGACCTTCACAGCCACTAATAAAATACTGCTGGACCTTAAGGGCCTGAGCAACCTTTCAGGTCATGGAGAAAAGACTCCTGGATTTTGGTAAAACAGCTCCCAACTTCAACTCTTTATTGGCTTCCTGAGGTGAGGTTCTTATGGTAGCAGGGACCATCTGAACCACAATACCAGTATCAAGGAGAGGCATCAATGCTCACAGAACACAGTCCACCAGGGTCTTAACCAGAACACAAAGTGAGGGCAGATTAGGGAACGCTCCCATCTCTACAAAGGCCTGAAAGGAGGCAGTATGTCAGAACCCGCTTAAATAATTAGAGCACAACATATTCCCCATATGTAGCCCAAGGGATCTGCATCTCCAGGGAAAGAGTAAGAATTTATGATGGCAGGACCAACACAACCTGTGAAATGAATTGATTAAATTGATTCAAATATTTATTATTACGGCACAGCACCCAGACATCTTACCTTCAAGATTTGAGCGACTGCTGAGCAGATGGCGTTAATATTCTACTATCTGCCTGCTTGTTGCTGCTCAAGGTTGTAGCAATAATGAGCGGCCCAGAATCCAGGGGACATCATGTCAGAATTGGTATTTCAGTCACGAGCCCCATTTTTTCTGGCCTCATTCACACGAATACCTGCATACATCCTGCTCCACCTCAGGCAGAAGTAGAACTTTATTTTAAAGCTACCATTAGAGACAGCTCTGAGATGAAATTTACTTTGCCCAGAAGTTGGCACAACATATGTTTACTTAGGGAGACATAGCTAAACAACACTAGCAATAAAACTAATCCAACCCATTGGAAAAGACAGTGTCACCTCTTTCTCCTTCCTAAAATCCAAAGGTGGGGGGCGGGGGGGAGAAAAAGGAACAAATGCAAATTGCCACTGGCAGAGTTTCATGTTTGAGGTGAACTGAACGATTCAAGAGCAACTCAAGGTTTGCAGCCAATGCCTATTCATTAACCCAGTAGGAGGTGTGAGGCCATCTGGCACCCACGTCCAGTGGAAGATGTATTGCTTAGGATCAATTCTGAACAGCAAGCAAGTTTATTTTTACCCATTTCACATTTTATGCACAAAACTACAAGGACATAAATGTCTGCATGAGGCATGCCAGGGAGACTTAACAAAACTCAAAAATGGGATCCAGCTGAAGTCAGCTTTCATCACACTCCATTAAACAATGCCCTTCCAACTTTTAGGAACCCCAGTAAACCCTCCCAATGTCTCAGCTAGAAAATCTTTAAGAAACCACTACACTCTGAGTATGTAAGGGAGGGGAGACTTCCCTGCATCCACTGATGCCAACTGACTTGGGGAATGGAGGGCAGGGCTCACATTCAAGTTCAGGCCCTGGAGTCTGGCTGGGCAGAGGACTCCAGTGCACCACAGCCTGGGCACAAGGTCAGCGGATCAGTGGGTCCTGGGAACCCACTCCGCAGGATTCTTCCTCTGTGGCCTTCATTCTTAAAATTTCACATAACCAACCAGAATCTTCTTTTTCCAAGTGAAGTTACTGCCTTTTTCTCTAATAGAAACATAATATTTGCTGGATGCCAAAATTTACTCAGGGCCAAATAACCAGAAAACCACAAAGAATTTTAAAAAATCATTTATCATTCCACCATCTGTACATATTTACTGGTAAGATGATTTTGAAATATATATATATATATATATATATATATATATATATATATATATATATATATATATTTATATATACACACACACACACACACACATAAAACATGTATAGTATATATACACTGAGTGGCCAGATTATTATGACCACTTGACGTTTGTAGGCAAATTAGCTATAATTTCGCACTGAAGTTACTAGAGGGCCAGACCATTATAAACGTCTGAATAGCACAACATACCTAAGTATCGTTGCTGATCAGGTTCATCCTATCATGTTGATGGCGTATCCCAGTGGAGATGGCTTCTTCCAACAAGACAATGCTCCATGCCACGGAGCATTGTGCAGGAGTGGTTTCAAGAACATGAGGGAGACTTTACCTTGCTTAGGTGGCCCCCACAATCAACAGATCTCAATCCAATTGAGCATTTGTGGGACGAAGTTAAAAGAGCCATCAGGCAGCTAGTTCCACAACCAACAAATCTCACAGAACTGGACAGTGCTATTCATCAGGCATGGTGTTAGATTCCTCGCATCACCTTTCAACATCTCGTGGAGTCAATGCCAAGAAGAATCGCCACAGTATTGAAGGCAAAAGGTGGCACAATGAAGTACTGATGGGGCGGTCAAAATAATTTGGCCAGTCATAATAATCTGGCCACTCAATGTGTATATGTGTATGTATGTATATATATATATATATATATATATATATATATATATATATATAAAATATTATACTTGCTTTCTTATAGCCTGTTTTCATATCTTAACACATTTTAAACACTTTCCCATGAGAATATTTTTATCATAATGTAAAAGTTAAACAGTACTCCATTGCCCATACATATCATATCTTACTTACATAATCCCATAGAATTAGGCATGTATACTTTTCTCTCAATTTTTCTATATTAAAAAACAACATAACAATAAACTGTCTTTCACTCCTACCTTTGCAATTTCAGATATTTCCTTAGAATGAAGGAAGTACCAGATCACATAAGAAGATTTTTAGGCTTTTGACATAATAATCCCACATTTTCTTTCAGAAAGCGTATACCAATTTGTACTCCCCAAGGGATGAATATAAGGGATGAATGCCCATATACCCTATGCTCTCACCGAAGTTTCTATTATCTATATATTATTGTCCCTTTAAAAAATTATTTGCCAATCAGATAGGTGCAAATGGCTACTGCTAATAGAAATCACAACCACAACATTTAGCAGGCATTTACTATACGCTAGGCACTGTTATAAGTGATTCACAAATCTGAAGCAGTGCTGTATTGATAACCCCACTGTATGATGGGGATGATAAGGCAAAGGAAGGTGAGGTAATTTGTCCACCTGGTCACTGGAGGAGCTGGAGTTTGAACCCAGGTAATCTGGTTTCAGAGTCTAGGCTTTTAACCCCTAGTTGATGCAACCACATGGGAACTACCTGGAAGAATGAGAGGAAGGAAGAAGATTAACGTCTGGGGACTATAGGCTATCAATCACACCCACCTTTATCCACATGTTCAGCATCACCATTTGTGGGGTAGTCCCATCAGTGATGAAAACACACTCTGTACTAGCACACCAAATCGGAAAGTAGACTAACTTCCCATTGGCACACTCATCAAAAAGTGACCTGGGTTTATTACTTTGGCATGTAACTATTTGCCTGGTCACGCTGATCACATAAAAGGGCGTATTTGTTTTCTGGTGTAAAAAAGGATTTGGGATCCAGCAATTCCACTTCTGGGTAGGTACCCCAAAGAACTGAAAGTAACACTGAAACATAACTGCACACCAAGTTCACAGAAGCATTATTTGCAACTAGAGGCCTGGTGCACAAAATTAATGCATGGGTGCAGTCCCTAGGCCTGGCTGGTGATCGAAGTGTGTGCATCTGGCATGGAAGGGCAGGTCCCTGCTGACCACTGGATCCTGGGAAGCACCTGGTCCCCTAGGCACCCACGTGTGCCCCTCCGCCTGAGTCATCAAGCCCCTACCCAGCTCCCTCGCCATCTGCGGGACGATCAGCGGAGCAATTGGGCCCTCACCTGGCTCCCTCAGCTGGTCGCCGTCTCGAGGCGATCAGGCCCCACTCACAACCACCTTGGCCTGGCACTGTCCACTCACCTGCTCCACCATCCTGCCGCTGTCCAGCTCTCATCAGGACCCATCAGGATGGGCAGTACCTCCATTGCCACCCACTGCCAGTGCTGCATTGCCAACACCTACCATGTTCCACGCTGCCCCCTGGTGGTCAGCATACGTCATAGCAAGTGATCGAAATCCCAGTCAAAGGGACAATTTGCATATTAGGCTTTTATTATATAGGATAATAGCCAAAGGTGAAAGCAACCCAAATGTCCATCAATGGATAAATAGACAAACAATATGTGGTGTTCACATACAATGGAATATTACTCAGCCTTCAAAAGAAAGAGAATTCTGTCACATGCTACAACATGGACGTACCTCAAAGATATTATGCCAGAGACAAAAGGACAAATATTGTACGACTTTATGTATGTGAGGTACCGGAAGAAGGAAGGAAAAGTGGTGGTTGCCAGGGGCTGAGGTGAATGGGAGTCGTTGTTCAAAGGGGCCGGGTGGGAAAATGAACAGGTTCTGGAGCTGGACAGTGGTGATGGCTGCACAGCAATGTGAATATACTTAATGCCACTGAACTGTACACTTAAAATGGTTAAAAATGATAAATTTTATGTTATATCTATTTTACAAGGAAAAGAGTGATTTGGAAGCAAAGGGCCTATTTTGAGCTTTGTATCTAGTTAATGTGCTTCAGCCACTTAAGCCCTAATCAGATAAACCCTTCTGGTTAATGCTATGGAACAGAGGTTGGGGGGCAGGATACAAATGCTTAAGAAAAGATGAAAAAGCCTCTGGAAATATTCAATCTTTAATTGCAAGGACCAACTTATACTGTGATGTTCACATTAGTGAGGAGCCTGAGATACAGAGAATCAAAGAGATGGACTATAAAGACCACACTACTGCAGAAATCAAAGAACAAATGGTGAAATCCGGTGGGCATTCACTAATGACCACTGAGAACAGCAAAGACAGCCACAGGAAAAGTCTTACCACAAGCCTGCAGATCACCAGACCACAAGCATTCAGTGGTCAAGAACACAGGATGCAAAAAGACTGACTGCCCATCCACAAGCCAGCACCCCATGTCCACCCACAGCTGGGATGCACTTGTGGAGGATACCTCTGGGAGCCAGAAAGACAGGTATGACCAGTCAGTAATTCACTGCATTCACACAGCATCACAGGACGAATTAAAAGACATATTTTTGAAAGACTCAAATTTAAAAATGCTGACTTTGCGACTTATTTAATAAAAGGTCACTATAAAATCCCAAAAGACAGCTTAATCACTAGGAGACTATATAAAGATGTTCTAAAGAAAGAGAAGCCGGAGCTATCAAGACTAATTACATGTTACTGCCTCATTGTAACTCCGACCTGACACTAGACGAGAGCGAGGACACCAAGACAAGAGCTGGACTGCCTCCCAGGCCACCATCTTGTACCTTGCTGTCTGGAATACTGTATGACAAAAAATTTTGACTGGTGCTTGTCCTTAGTTCCTAAAAGGGAGACTAACACCCTGGAAATTTCCATGTAAAAGAAGTGCCATTGTTATTCATGAGCCCCTGAGTGACACCTGAGTTTATGCTAAGAGATAAGAAGACTCAGATTGGGGGCTGATCACCAGAAAGACCAAACATTGATCAGAGGGTTGAGGCTTGGAGCCAGCCCAGTCTTGGGGAGAGGAGAGGGCTGGAAATTGAGTTCAACCACATGGCCAATGACTCCATCAATCACACCCACGTAATAAAAACCCAGTGAAAACTCTGGACACTGAGCTTAATGGAGCTTCGTAATTGGTGAATACAATGTTGTAGGAAGGTGACGCACCCTAAATCCCACAGGGAGAGGGCCTGGAAGCCCAGCACTGAGAGCCTTCTCAGACTTCACCCTCGGTGTCTCTTCATTTAAATGGTCCTGATTTATATTCTTTAAAATAAAACTGTAACCATAAGTGTAGCACTTTTCTGAGTCCTGTGAGTCATTCTAGTGAGTTATCGGACTTGAGACAGTCATGGGAACCCCTGGATTTGTAGTCTGTCAGTCAGAAGTGACAGAGGCCTGAGAACCCCACTTGCAGTCTTGTTGAGGACTGCACCCTTTAACTTATGGGTTCCACACAATTCCAGGTGGTAAGCATTAGAATCAGATTGCAGTACACCACCTGGTGTCAGAATACACCCCCACACATACATTTCAAGTTGACTCAATACCCACTGGCTCAATACCCAGGTCCAAATAACGTAACTTTTATCTGCCTAAATTTACACAAACTGCTAATGACTACAAAATTTTCCCCATACTATGTAATAAAAGAGAAACATGGTAATTAGCCGTACCTCCACTACCCTTCCCATTGGCTAATCGGGGTGATATGCAAATTAACTGCCAGCCAAGATGGCGGCCGGCAGCCAGGCAGCTTGAAGCAAACATGAGGCTTCCTTGCTTCAGTAACATTCCCCGCCTGCTGCTGCCGGCCTCTGAGCTTGCAGTTTGAAACATTGTTACAAATATAGAAGCTAAACAAAACCCCAGAAACCTGTTTTCAGCCAGCCAAGATCTCAGAGCTGGAGTTGAAACAGTGTTTCGATTATAGAGCCCAAACAAACCAGATACCTGCTTTCAGCAGCCGAGTCCTAAGAGCTGGAGCCAAGCCTCAGAGCTAAAGCTGGCCCAGGATAAAAAGAAAAAGAAAAAAAGGAGCAGTTGGAAGCTTCAGTCACCCACCAGCCTGAAAACAGCCCTCAGCCCCTCACCCAGACTGGCCAGACACCCCAGTGGGGACCCCCACCCTGAAGGGTGTGTGACCAGCTGCAAACAGCCATCATCCCCTCATCCAGGCTGGTCAGGCACCCAAGCGGGACCCCCACCCTGATCCAGGACACCCTTCAGGGCAAACCAGCTGGCCCCCACCCGTGCACCAGGCCTCTATCCTATATAGTAAAAAGATAATATGCCTCCCAGCACCGGGATCAGCGGAGCCACGAGGCCTCCTGGCACCGGGATCAGCGTGACAGGGGGCAGCGCCCAAACCCCCTGATCATCCTGCGGCTCTGTGTGTGACAGGGGGTGGGGCCACAACCTCCCTATCCGCCCTGCTCTGTTCGTGACAGGGGAAGGCACCCCAACCCCCTGATCAGCCCTGCTCTGTGCCTGATAGGGGGAGCTCCCCAACCCCCTGATCGCCCTGCGGCTCTGTGTGTGACAGGGTGCAGCACCCCAACGCCCCCACCCCACGGGCCCTGCTCTGTGTGTGACGGGGTAGAGCCATAACCTCCCCATTGGCCCTGCCCTGAGTGTGATAGTGGCAGCGCCCCAACCCCCTGATCGGCCCTGCTCTGTGGGTGATAGAGGGTGGTGCCCCAACCGCCTCCCACGGGCCCTGCTCTGTGTGTGACGGGGTAGAGCCATAACCTCCCATTTGGCCCTGCCCTGAGTGTGACAGGATGTGGCGCCCCAACCCCCTGATCCGCCCTGCTCTGTGTGTGACAAGAGGCGGTGCCCCAACTCCCCTATCGGCCCTACTCTGTGAGTGACAGGGGGGAGCTCCTCAACCCCCTGATGGGCCCTGCTCTGTGCATGAGAGGGGGGAGCTCCCCAACCCCCTGATCGACCCTGCTCTGTGCATGACAGGGGGCAGCACCCCAACCCCCTAATTGGCCCTGCTCTGTGCGTGACAAGGGGTGACGCCGCAACCTCCCCATTGACCCTGCCTTGAGTGTGACAGGGGGCGGTGCCCCAACCCCCCAATCGGCCCTATCCTGAGCGTGACTGAGGGTGGCATCACAACCTCCTGATCCGCCCTGCTCTGTGCATGGCAGGGGGCAGCGCCCCAACTCCCCAATGGGCCCTGCTCTGAGCCCGACCAGGGGCTGCACCTAGGGATTGGGCCTGCCCTCTGCCACCTGGGAGCAGGCCTAAGCCAGCAGGTCGTTATCTCCCGAGGGGTCCCAGACTGCGAGAGGGCACAGGCCGGGCTGAGGGACCCCCCCCCCCCGAGTGCACAAATTTTTGTGCACCGGGCCTCTAGTTCAATAATAATAGCAGAAATGTTTTGAGTAATTGCTATCCCAGACATTGTTCTAAGACCTTCTAAATGTATTAACTCACTTAATCCTTAAAGCAACTTATGGGTAGATACTGTTATTATCCCCATTTTATACATGAGAGCACCGAGGCACAGTGAAGGTAAGGAATTTGTCCAAGGCTACATAGTAGAGGCTCTCTTAGGCATGAAGCTAGAGGAAAAGTGGTGACTGTTGGCTGCCCACACCTCCGAGGGACCCCCAGTCACTGCTCTTCTCCATCCCCACTTGCTCTCACTCTCCACTCTTGGAGTGGCCACATGCTCGTTTCCTTGGGGAACGAGCTTTCCGATGATGATAGCAGCCCACAACTTTGTAACTTGGGAAAACTAACTTTGAGAACACAGATAGTACTGGGGAGATTAACTACGTCCCTGAAAGTCTTTTCCAACAAAAACACAAATTAACAGTAGGATGGCACTAGATGTAAATGAAAGTGACGACTTTCACTGCAACAAATCAATAGATTCAAAATTGTTCCTTTTCCTTATCATCTCCTTCACCACAAGCAAAACCTCTCCATGACGGACACAAATATCCTCCTCATATTATTTAAACTCTAACGTGTTAAAAACTTCTTCACTTTTATGAAATTGGCATTACAGTGTGATGTTTTCAGAGTATAGCACTGCATTTAAACCTCAGGCAGTTGTGGCAATTTTTCAAATAGAAATGATGTAATCAGGGCATCAGCTGGTTGTCCTTCCGTTTCACGCACTCTTCATAAATATTTTGAGCTTCTAAGCCAAGCATGTCAAACTCGTGGCCTGCATGCAACCCACAACGAATATTTTTGCAACCCAGCTTATATAATGGTATGTAAGAAACATTTTAATAAAAATTCGTAACTTAATTTACAATATCCTGTTATACATAATTATTAATAACAAACTACAATGTTCACTAATGACTGACTACTATAATCGTGTTGCATTCATTTCCCTTACGCACCTTACACACAGGTGCACCATTTCTCTCCACTAATACTAGCAGTGAATATTTTAGCAGCCAACTGCCATGTCATTAGTCTTGGACTGACTTGTTTGAGTGCGCAACAGGAAATACTTCACTTTTGGAAAACAAGAAAAATAGGCTGATTTGCATTACACTTATTAATTTGTGCAGTTATTCGGTGTCTGGTAAGTTAATGTTCAAGAAAAAATATTAATTTTTATGAAAATGTTCTATTATTTTGTTAACAATGACTCATTTATTTCAGCCCTTTGTATTCAACGTGTCTCTATTGAAATAAAACTATGTTTCTATAAAAATTGAAGCTTTTGTTTTTTTGCGGCCCACATAAACTTAAACCTTGTTTATTTGGCCTGTGTTAGCCTTTGATTTGACAGATTTGACATGCTTGCTATAGGCAGTTGGGACTCAGCAGTAAATGAGAGAGTCTGCCTGCCATTGTGGCACTCGCATGCCAACAGGAGAGAAAGTCAAAGAAGTGGCAAGCAAATGTGTATGTTTACAACACATGTGTATTATTTCAGGAAATAAGTGATGTTTAAAGAAATAAAGTGAGTGTAGATCTAGGGGAAGTACAAGACGAGTGTGCGGTAGCAGTGAAATCACTCATAGGAGAGGTAGCAGGAGACAAGACAGAGGGGCTGATTGCTGGGAAATGAGGTAGCCAGCCCTCTTCACCATCTCCCTCTCCTCACCTGAGCCTACACCACCATCGCCTTACACAGGAAAACAGGCATTCCCACCTGACGTTCTACTAGATATCTAAGCTTCTACCCTTGCCTCTTACAGCCAGTTCTCCACAGCAGCTAAATAAAATATAAATCTTTATAAAATATAAATCTGATCAGGGCCCCCTCCACCTGCCCTTCTTTAAAACTCCACACACATCCATCACAATCAGAGTAAAACCCAAACCCGGCAACCTGCCCAGCACCAGGAGTTCCAGCAACTCGCCCTCCTAACTCAGGTCCTTGTCCTTCACACTACCCACACGGCTCTCACGCAAGGTCACGATTGTTCCTGCCGCAGGCAGCTGTATGTGCTGCTTCCTCCTCTTAGAACTCTTTTCACCCTGGAAACTGCCCTGACTATGCCCTCATTCAGGTCTCCACAAAGAGCAGTGTCCTGGCCACAACATCGAACACAGGGCCCAGCATGCTGTTTCATGCCCTACTTGACTCTTTTTCAGCCTCATCTCCACCTGACATACGGTTTACCTATTTCCCCACTTCCTCTGTCTTTACAGAGGATGGTCCTGGACACAGAACAGGGACTCAACAGCTACATGTGAAGTGAAGGAATGGCTTTGATGATGTCATCAAACTCACAATCCACGATCCTGTGCATCCCAGCTCCCACAGCACCTGTCCAGGGGCAACCCACTCTCGGTCCAGTTCCTGTTGTGTGCAAGCTCAGAAGGCAACATCTCCCATCCCACGGAGCCAATGCTCCCACTAACCCTGTAATTCTGATCCTTCTGATCCTAAGATGACAAGACTCCCTACCAAATCACCTGACAATCCAACATTTACACAAAAAGGTCCCAAGCGCTACTTGGTTCGTAAATTTACCCAAATTGTGAAGTACGTACAGTTGCCAGTTTAATTCTTTCCACTAGTAAATGGGAGAGAGAATTTCCAAGTGCCCCCCTTTCTTGCAAAGACCCAGTCGGCTGCTCACTGAGCTGCTCCCTGGGAACACAATGACCCCAACAGGCAGAACCTGGGCGCTTCCTGCGGGGAAGACAGACAAGACTGGCCGTCTTTCGGCCCACCAGGAGGATGTCATCAGTCCCCATGCTCTAGGGCAGTGGTTGGCAAACTCATTAGTCAACAGAGCCAAATATCAACAGTACAATGATTGACATTTCTTTTGAGAGCCAAATTTTTTAAACTTAAACTATATAGGTAGGTACATTGTTATTAACTTAATTAGGTACTCCTAAGCTGGCCTTTGCTAAAAATGTTTTCAATCTGAGGGGTCAACCTCAGCGAATGTACCCCCGCTTCTTCTAACACCTCTTCTTCAAAATAGGCTCACCCAGGCCGAAAACCAACTTCTGCGCGTGGGCCACGAAGTTTCAATTGCACTGTACGTACATGCCCGCACATGGTATTTTGTGGAAGAGCCACACTCAAAGGGCCAAAGAGCCACATGTGGCTCGTGAGCCACGGTTTGCCGACCACTGCTCTAGGGCGAGGAATCAGGAACTGAAAGGTCAGCAGCCCTCTTAGCGGGATTCAGGTCTGAAAGGAAGCAGGGGGTCTCATCACTGATGAGGACAGAGGGCAAGGAAAGCCCTCTCGCAGAAGGCCAACGCATTCCAGAGGTGGCAGTACCTGGACCAGCCCTGCTACCTGCTCAGTGCTCGCATTTAGAGAGGAGTAGGGGGAAAGAATGTATTTTGAGACCAGCCTTCTCTCTCATTTTCTTTCCCTCAGGTTAGGAGCAAGGAGCCATGCCCTGTGAGCCACAGGCTTCAGGCAAAGTTCCTCTGTTTGTAATCCAGGGGTCCTCAAGCTTGTGAGGGCAGCGGAGTTCCTAACATCCCGGACTCCCCAGACACCAGGGCATTGTGCAACGTGGAACCCCTTCTTCTGGCCCAGGAATGATCCAACTGCAAGGACAGGGCATGTGCTTTAGGCAGAACCCTCAGCAGCACAGAAAATGTAGAAAATATTGAAAATTCACATCTCTCTGCTCTCCTACCAAAGGTGGCTTTTCCTTTGTTATTCATCTCACCACCCTCTGGGCACTCACTGGCAAATAAGCAATTGCCAATGATCTAAGCAAGTTAAGGAAAGACTCAAATTTTATAAATCTCTATACCATCATCTAATTTCTTTTTCTGGGAACTGAAAAAAATGCTGCTTATGATCTGGTCCTAGGAGCTGTGTACCTAAATCCAGCCAGCACTCATACCAAAATCACTGCAGAAATGAAGTAAGACAGACAATACACACAGCCTGTACTGGGCTGTACAGTAATCATGTGAAAATGACAGTTATTTCCCTTAAAGGATGATAATTAATGTTGCCTTTACAGAACCCACTTTTGTAAACTGATGTCTTCCTGCATCAGCAATCAACAGGGTAATCAACATCACTGACAGGCATTTTCTCTGAGAGATGAGTGCTTTCATCAACACTTGCCCATACAAGAGGCATTTCTATTTAAAAAACAAGGGGGTGGCGATGGGGGAGTAACAGGGCATGGTTCTTGCCCCACAGCATTCTGGGATTCCCTTGCACCTGTCACAAAGCCACAGAATGAGGTTCTGCCTGTACATTCAAGACTTAATACAAATGATTGCAGTGCAAGGAAAACTCTCCTTGCTGCTAAAATGCTAGCCCTACAGGCCAGCCTTGCCGGCCTTCCATTCAAACGGTTATGGGAACCTTTGTCAGGCACTAAGCATGTGATGATGACTGGGCATGATCCCTGCCCTCAAACTGTAGTGGGGAGACAGACCATCCATTGATTAGAATCCTATCTACACTAATAAAAGAGAAACATGGTAATTGGCGTACGACCGCTACCCTTCCCATTGGCTAATCAGCGAGATATGCAAATTAATTGCCAGCCAAGGCAGCTTGAAACTAACATGAGGCTTGCTTGCTTCAGTGACGGAGGACTCCAACGCTCCCCGCCTGCCTTGCCGGCCTCTGAGCCTGCAGTTTAAGAAACATAGTAACAAATATAGAAGCTAAACAAAACCCCAGAAACCTGCTTTCAGCGAGCCCGGGATCTCAGAGTTGGAGTTGATACAGAGTTTCGATTATAGAACCAAAACAAAACAGATACCTGCTTTCAGGAGCGGAGGCCTAAGAGCTGGAGCCTCAGAGCTAAAGCTGGCCCAGAATAAAAAAAAAAAGAAAGAAAAAAAGGAGCAGTTGGGAGCTTCAGTCGGCCTGAAAACAGCCCTCAGCCCCTCACCCAGACTGGCCAGGCACCCCAGTGGGGACCCCCACCCTGAAGGGTGTGTGACCAGCTGCAAACAGCCATCATCCCCTCACCCAGGCTGGCCAGGCACCCCAGTGGGAACCCCCACCCTGATCCAGGACACCCTTCAGGGCAAACCAGCCAGCCCCACCCATGCACCAGGCCTCTATCCTATATAGTAAAAGGGTAATATGCCTCCCAGCACCGGGATCAGTGGAGCCTCGAGGCCTCCCAGCACCGGGATCAGCAGAGCCGAGAGGCCTCCCAGCACCGGGATCAGCATGACAGGGGGCAGCACCCAAACCCCCTGATCGCCCTGCAGCTCTGTGTGTGACAGGGGGCAGGGTCACAACCTCCCTATGTGCCCTGCTCTGTTCGTGACAGGGGAAGGCGCCCCAACCCCCTGATCAGCCCTGCTCTGTGCCTGATAGGGGGGAGCTCCCCAACTCCCTGATCGCCCTGCGGCTCTGTGTGTGACAGGGTGCGACGCCTCAACCCCCTGATCGGCCCTGCTCTGTGTGTGACAGGGTGTGGTGTCCCAACCCTCCCCCACCCCACGGGCCCTGCTCTGTGTGTGACCGGGTAGAGCCATAACCTCCCCATCGGCCCTGCCCTGAGTGTGAGAGTGGCAGCGCCCCAACCACCTGATTGGCCCTGCTCTGTGGGTGATAGAGGGTGGCGCCCCAACCCTCCCCCCCACCCCCCGCCAAGGGCCCTGCATGTGATGGGGTAGAGCCATAACCTCCACATTGGCCCTGCCCTGAGTGTGACAGTGGAGGCGCCACAACCCCCTGATCGGCCCTGCTCTGTGGGTGAAAGGGGGTGGCGCCACAACCTCCCCATCGACCCTGCCTTGAGTGTGACAGGGGGCAGTGCTCCAACCCCCCAATCGGCCCTACCCTGAGCATGACTGAGGGTGGCATCGCAACTTCCTGATCCGCCCTGCTCTGTGCATGACAGGGGGCAGCGCCCCAACTCCCCAATGGGCCCTGCTCTGAGCCCGACCAGGGGCTGCACCTAGGGATTAGGCCTGCCCTCTGCCACCTGGGAGCAGGCCTAAGCCAGCAGGGCGTTATCTCCCGAGGCGTCCCAGAGTGCGAGAGGGCACAGGCCAGGCTGAGGGACCCCCCTTCCCCCCTCCCCCCCGAGTGCATAAATTTTTGTGCACCGGGCCTCTAGCATAATATAAAAATGAAATCCACCCACAGTTTCCATAGGTATTTGTTGAGCACTACTCTGGATGCTGGGCACATACCAGTGGGCAAATGCAAGAGTACATGACAGACAGAGGTATCACAGGAACACAGAAGAAACGCTCTCATCCTACCCAGGAGAATCAGGAAGAAAACCGTGGGAGGAGTCATAAGGATAAGGAGAGGATGGTGGAGGATGGTGGAGGATGGTGGAGGATGGTGGAGGATGGTGGAGGAAGGAGCCTGTGCACAGAGCAGAAGCACCAGCGAACAGTCCCACTCAAGGGCACAGTACCCTGCTCGCCTGGAACATACAGGGGGGCAGGAGGTGCCAAGGGGAGTCATGGATGGCAAGACAAGGTGACCAGGGCTCTTTAATGCTACAGCAGGACTTAGGGCTCCCCAGTAGCTGAACAGTGACTCTGAAGAGCCTGAAACCCAGGAGTGACATGGTCCACTTCCCATCCCAGATATAATTTCCTAAATGGCTCCTCTCCTGCACAAGGTTTGAAAATGCCAAAACAAACAAACATGAAAAAGGCAGATTTAGCAACTGGACACAAATAAGTTTCAAAGAATAAAGCATATATGATGCTTCCTTATTTGAAAAGATAGCTAGGAACCACTACGGTGGAAGAAAGAAGAGAATGCTTTCCACAGTCAAAATATTAAATGAGCAAAGACCAGCTTCCCAGAGACAACATCCCTGATTTACAATTCTGCTAGAACTCTCCCCTTTTCATCTCTGAGGGAAACCACAGAAGTTGAGTGGCAAATGCTTTTCACTTCCCAGGTGCCCTGCTGCCACATAACACCTCATAGGAGCCACACCAACCTTCTACCCTGGCTGCAGCTCCCCATGAGTGAGCCAGCCTAGGACAGATGCAGGAAGGAGTGAGAGCACATATTCTCGCCACAGATGATGGCTGCAGAGAAGGCTATTTTTTCTAAGTAATGGTTTTACAGTGATTTAATAGTTCAACATTCCCAAAGGTCTTCAAACTGAGTACTGAATTTCCCCATATTGTGAAGGGCAATTTCAGATCCCCGTGGCCCAAACTTCAACTAGGAAACCTCCCATCCGTTCCGTCCTTATAGACACGACACTCTGACTACTCAGAAAATGGTATTCTGACTATAATGTGCGATGCAATAGGAGTGCACTGCATCATGATGGCTTCCAACCCAAATCCAATTATAAGCTCCTATATGGTGTATTCAGCTCATTGACCACACTTTGAGCCTATAAGCTACTCTAGCTGCAAATGAACTTGAGTGCTTCAATACATATACAAACTCCAATTTAATTTCTGTACAATTATCTGCCTTCCAAATAAAATTCTAAAGCCCAACAAGTAATGTCCTAATTAGGTTGGTTGTGGTCTTCATTTCAGAAGCACACATTTAAAATGTTACTACTCGAAGGCCTAGGCGCTTCCATTAGCACAGCTGCACATGAAATAGACCGGGAGTTTTTGTTTGTCTACCCCTACAATCTCAAGAGGTTTAACTGCCACAGTTTGGAATATTTCATATATCTCCAGCCAGAATCAAAGCCCAGAGATGGGTTAGAAATTAGTCTTCTCTTCATGTGCTGTATAATTAATTCCATTTATGTAACAGCCAAAACCAGGCAAAACTGACCTGTGCTGCTGGAGGTCAGGTCAGTGGTTGTTGGGAGGGGGGTGAATGGGGATCTTCAGAGGAGCTTCTGGGGACTGTGCAGTTCAGCTCCTTGATCCAGGTACATTTGCACAGGTGTGTTTGCCTGTGACAATTCACCATGCTATATTCTAACAATGCAGACACTGTTCTTTATATATAACTCAACAAAAATGTTTTAGGGTGAAGGGCAAAACTTGGCTACTCTGACCAAGACATTAATAGGTCAGAACTTCAAGCCTATATAGCATTTGAAAGAGCCCAGGTTTCACCTGGGACAGATATCAGATCAACTAAAATAACAAATTGCTTTTACTAGGCCCGTTTTCCTTCTCTTCCATCCATTTTTCTTAAAAGATCTCAAGTGTCCTAACAGTGACATACCTAGCATGGCAGACACCCAGGGAAGATCACTATTTTACATTCCTTCCCCTATAGGACAAAACTATTTCCAGCCACAATCATGCAATAATCTATCATTATTCTTGAATCATTCTTCAGTTTTAAAGCAGCCATTTAAAAAGAATGTCAAATTTAAAGTTACTTCTAAAATTCAATAAATTACTCCTTCTATGAACAAAATATGAACTTATCAAACAACATTACACATAAAAGTTCCAATCCTGCATTTTTAAAAATTTTAATCACATAAAAACTCCAACTGGTCACACAGCGTAACAGAATTTAAGAGACTCCAAGTTCTATTTCTTCGTCTTAAACTGCACTATCACTGTTTATTGAAAGGCTCTATTTAAACATAGGAATATGTTGTACTATATTCCTTGTACCATGTACCAAGGGTTAGAGGCATGAACTATGCCTAAGCAAGCTCCAATTCTGAACTGTTAGGAATGTAAGATGTGTACAGCTCAGTACACATATGCCAGGGCCAACTGTATGACAGGGAGTTCTCAAAATTAATTTCCATGCAGAATACAATGGTTATTAAAGGGTTAGTTTAAACAGTGTGCTAAGCTAAATGTATATATATAGTTACCTATATTTAAATAAAATCATTACTAGCAGCTATTTAGAACTTAAGACAAACAAGAGAGCTTTTCCAGGAAATATTTTACAACTGGCTTTGTTTAGAATTGCCCACATAGTGTGATAACACAAAAGCCGACCTGCAGAAGTCGGTTTATTGTTTTTAGTCTCTATAGAAACACACCTGCTGAAGTCGTTTTATTGTTTTTAGTCTCTATAGACATGTACCACCTAGTATTGGTACCCGGAGAGGGTGTTCCCATCCCCACCCATGGAGCAACAGTAGTGCATCAACTTTTTTATTCATAGTAGTTATAGTCCATAAAGTCACCACCAACACTAAATTAGTGAATACTGAACCAGAGAAATATAGGGTTAGGTTCCTGCGAGGCTCTAGTCTCAAAATTGTCGTCAACTGATCAATATACCTATAAAAGCACAGTTTACTAGTATGTTTCTATACTGACACCTTACATAATATATTTTTATTTATTTTAGAGAGAGAGAGGGAGAGGGAGAGCGAGAAACATCAATATGAGAAACATCCTCCTGCACAACCCCTACCAGGTATCGAGCCTACAAGTGCAACCAAGGTATGTGCCCTGACAGTGAACTGAACCACGGCCTCTGGGTGCAGGGGAGAACACCCAACCAACTGAGCCACACCAGCCAGGGCAACACCTTCTTTAATATATATTGCTGTTTCATTAACATTGAACTCACAGGCACAAAACTTAACTCATGCCTGAAGAAGTTATCTAACCTGTATTTTATACTAAGGCACATCTCAGCCTTCTTGAACTTGGGAACACTAGACAGCACTATGCTTGGGGGCATTTTAAACATTTTTAAAAAATCAAAAATGCCTCAAAATTGGCACTAATTAGATCACAAAGAGGACACCTATTTACAGTATGAGACCTGAAACAAGAAGGCACAGCATAGCCTTGTTCTACCTCAGCTGGGCACTCAGATTCTCCTCTACTTGGTGAAGAGTCACAAAAGGGCAGTGATTACTGATTTTAGCATTACAAATAAATTATAACAAGAACACAAATTTGCAAACAGAGTCCACAAATAATCAGAACTGACTATACCTGTCTCACTGAGTAGCTGTAATGATTTAAGGCATTGCAGATTCTTTCGGGACACCACGATAAAGCAAGAATCAAAACAAAGTGCATCACAGGAACTTTCTGGTTTCCCAGGGCATATAACAGTTATGTTTACATGATACTGTATTCTATTAATGTGTGCAATAGCATTATGCCTAGAAAACAATGTACATAACTTAATTTAAAAATACTTTATCGCCAAAAGCATGCTAACTATCCTCTGATCCTTCAGTGAGTTGCAATCTTTTTGCTGGTGGAGGTTCTTGCTTTGATATTGATGAAAACACAGTATCTGTGAAGAGCACTACAGCGAAGTGCATTACAGTGAGGTGCGCAGAAACAAGGTGCACTACAGTATAGTGCACTACAGTGAGGTGCACTACAGTGAGGTGCACTGAAATGAGGTGCACTACAGCAAGGGGCACTAATGCAAGTTGTGCCTGCACAGAGAAAGCACTGATTCCTAGCATCGTGTGGACTCTCTGCAAATATTAGTTATTGCTGGAGAGTCAAATACTGTACGTCAATTAAAAAAAAAATCACATGGTGTAAAAAGCGTAACAAATTTAAGGAAAAAAGAACAAAGGAGACAGAGAATGACAGACACATGAATATGACTTGGAAGAAAGTAAAAACTCAGAATTTCTTCCTAAAGCAATCTCTCACCAAAAGGTCACACTCCCCATGCCAGTCAACTATCTACCTGTTTGCTCTCAAGTCCATTCTGTGCACACCTTGTCCTTTCTGTTAAGATATCAAAGGAAAGGACATTTGCCAAACACCCTTGCCAACTGGTTTCCATAGAGGTGGCTGTGGGAGGCACCAGCAGAAGCTGGGAGGGCAGGCACACGGAGCAGCCAGGGTCTCTCCCCTCCTTCCATCAGCCCAGGGCCATCTTCTCCATGGATGCAGCTCTTTCCAGGGGACAGCCCTTCCCATTTCTGATGATACCCCTAACTCCCATCCTCCTGCAGCGCTAGGGGTGGGACATCTTCCTGTGGCTGCAAATATCTGGGTCACCACATACTTTTGGGTGTCTCGCCTCTTCTATGACCTAAGTACTCTACGTAATTTTTAGTAATAGGTTCTCTGTCCAAAATGCCTACTCCAGTTCTTCTGACTCACATACTACTAAAACACTAGCTCCAGAAGGGTGCCACACCTGCAATTTTGCCAAGAACCCACCCCCCAAACACACACACACACACGACCCCACAAATCTCACCTGTCATTTTCTGAGTCTCTGGCTTCTCTGAATTGAGAGCCAGTGAAGGTGTGTTTGCCTTTTTTTAACTCACTGCTGCAGGAAAAAGAAAAGTATACTTATAAAAATATTAGAGTTACTTCAGCTTTTTGCCAAGTTACATTACCTCTGCCACCTTTCAATATGGGCTACTGGCTGCCTCTGAACCACGGTTCCCTCCACTTAAGTGTAATTTTTGAAGACTAAGCATTACTCTCAACTCATAAATACCATGATTAAAAAACAAAAACAACAATCCAAATGCAGCCTATGGCACGTATCCAATTCACTCTCATCGTCAGCACTGGCCACTCCTGGCTGCTGACAGCAGCCCGCGTCACCATTACCCATTAATTCTGAGGCAACTTCCATGCTCTTGTCTTGTCTTTCCATTGTTTCTCAGCCTAGTGCATAAAAATGGATTGCCAGACTGTAATCAGGGCAGGCAGAGAAGAGGAATAAACAAGTTCACTTGGATAAAAGAATCCAACAGTGAACACGATTCTGATAAGTGGGTCAGAGAAGCAGGAGAAGGGGGGCTGTGGGGAATGCTCACTGCTCACTGAACCCCATTCTCTCCCCGACACCCACAGACTGAGGTCTAGGCGATAGAATATGAATGGGAAGTGACACTACTAGTGGCCCCGCCAAAGTCTTTCCACGCTGGCTCCTCCACCCATTCCTCACTTCCAACGGACTGGGATGGGCATTACTGCAGGGTGGTCCTGGAGGGCCCATGTTCAAAAGTCAGGGCCTATTTAGTCTTGATTTCTTAAAAGGGGCCACTCCCCCCACCAGCAGCAGCAGCAGCAGCAGCAGCCCAAAACTATGGACAAGAAAAACAACTACACACACACACACACACACACACACACACACACACACACACACACGGAGGTCCGTTTATGATAGGTCAGTAATGTAGGACATACACCTTTCCAATGAGCTGGTCAGACATCTGATCGAGGTGGCCATGGGGTATATAAAATAACCCGAGGATGCTCCTTCCAGAAGGATCTCTTTAGGAGACCCGCTGGGTCAGGGGCTCAGGAACGAACCCCTGTTGTTCCTGGTCCCCCATTTCTTGTCAGAGAGAGCAGTTCAGTGCTGACCAACCAGCACTTTGTAGTATAACCACCCAGATTCAGAAAGGCCAGGTGGGCCTCCCAGCAGCCAGGGCAGACATGAAGCTGAGATCACATCTCCAGGCCAGTGCTTTTCAAGGGGGGCAGGGACGCTACAGCGTAGGGCCAGTCCACGAGGCATTCCTGGACTGTGAAGAAACGAGTACCAAAATAGAGGATAAGTATTCTGGAATATTTTATAACAATTTGATAGGGTAATTTTATGTTTTTGAATCTACTAATAAAATTAAGGGCTTGTTATTTTGAACTGTCTTATTCTTTTATTTCACTTTTCTAGTAACTGCTTTTTATTGTACCAGACCATGAGGGCTTATAATTTTTAACAACTGTTCTCTTTCTCCAGGCACCCCAAGTACCCAAACTCTTCTGCCAAATTCCCAAGACTACTGTACCCCCTTACCCCATCTTTCCTGCCTCACCCTCACCCTCACCCTCACCCTCACCTAGCTCTCCTCCCTCCTTCAGGCTCAGCAACTCACTCTACCTTCCTTTCAAAGGTGGCATCTCTCATTAAATGGGTGGTGATAAAACTCTCTGCAGGCCCCTGTGAGGTGAGCTGGGGGCACTGGTTCTTGTAGGTTCCCTGGATGGTGAGCTGGGGGCACTGGTTCCTGCAGGTTCCCTGGATGGTGAGTTGTGGGCAGTGATTCCTGTAGGTTCCTTGGATGGTGAGCTGTGGACACTGGTTCTTATAAGCCATCTTGAGGTTCAGACCAAAACAAAGAATTAAGTGATGATTCAGCCATCCATCAACAGGGCTAAAATAACATGGGCTCTGGTCCCAGAACATGGCCATAGTGAAAGAACTGACTAGAAGCCTGTCCATGGCCTTACCTCCGTTAATTCACCTTAGGGAGAGCCTCGGCCTGCCCGACAGAAGCTGTCCATCCATCATTGTCAACCTGGAAAGCAAAGTGAAATGCCCCTGCCCCCCTCTTCCGGGGAGAGGACATACGGGGAGAAATCCCACACTGGCCTCGGAGAAAGGAGAGGTTCTTTAGAAAGCGAGTCGCCGGTGTGTGGCATCAGTATGCTGGAGTATATGGGAAGGGAACGGGATGCAGAGCCGGACTGATAAACTGCCCATCACAAGGGTGTACTGACCCAGGCAGAGAAAAGGCTGAAACACACCTCCTTGAAAGTGAAGAGGAGAAAAACAGGCGGCAACAAGCGTAACAGAATAAGCAAAGGTAACAGAATAAGCAAAGGAAACTGGGGCAGACCCAGGCAGCACCAACCTCCTCAGCGTGGGTGTGCTGGGGCTGCTGTAGGTCTAGGTTCCCACAGACCTCATTTTGTAGAATTTCCAGGGATGAACGGACCATGACTTTATCATAAGCCCACATCAACATCTTTCATAATCAATAAGACATGTGTTGCTGGTGAGATCAGAAAGGCAGTGAATCCAGGGGGAAGGACATGCGTGAGTGTTCTAGCAAGTTCCACGTTCGTCTGGGTATCATCTATCTGGATACTTGAAATATGTAAAATGTTTAAATACTGTGTTCAAGTAAAGCCAGACAATAGATGCAAGATGCTGTTTTGAAACCTCCCGCCACAGAATGGGAATTCTGGTTAGATCGAGTCCACACTGGACATGCCTGTGAAGACAGCCGCTCTGCGCTCCTCGTCTGGCCTGGGACAAGTGGGTGTCCAGAGCCCTGACCTCTGCCCTGCGGCCCCACCTTTCACCCTTCCCTTGGCCAGGGAAAGTGGGGTTACCCCATACTCCTCTATGAATATGGGCAGTGGCTACCAGAGTGCAGTCTTATGGACTCCAAGGCACTGCTTGGACTCTGAGGAAGAGGACTTAGATGAAGTACCAACATACATCACAGCAAAGGGCCAGGACGGTGACAGGCATTCCTCAGCTGATAATCTCCCGAAGCCCGTGGCCTCCATCAAGCTGGCTCCGGGGCCTGCTCCTGTCCCCTCCTGCCGGCACAGCTCACAGATGAGGCCAGACACTCACACTGCCAAACATGACCACGGTCCTGGAGCCGCAGAGAGAAACCAGCTCAGCAATGGTGTCTCATTTTAATCACCCTAAGGCCTGCTGTCCAAGTCCCCGTTCTGTTAGGCCTCTTCTAAGATTATTCATCTTTATGCCAACAGGGAAGCGTCATTAACTTTAAATCCCATAATCGGGGTTTGCTGATTAATGATTTCAATGTCAGCCCTACCAGGGCAAACACAGTCACACACCACATAACAGCGTTTCAGACAATAGCAGAGTGCATCTAGAGTGGTCCCATCCTATATAAGAAAAGGCTAATATGCAAATAGACTGAACGGCAGAATGACGGGTCACTATGATGCGCACTGACCATGAGGGGGCAGACGCTAAACACAGGAGCTGCCCCATGGTGGTCAGTGCACTCCCACAAAGGGAGCGCTGCTAAGCCAGAAGCCCTGAGCTGGGCTCACGGCTGATGAGCACAGCAGCAGTGGCCGCCTCTGCAGCAGCACTAAGGATGTCTGGCTGATGGCTTAGGCCCACTCCCCCTAAGCCGGCAGTCGGACATCCCCCGAGGGCTCCTGACTGTGAGACGGCGCAGGCCGGGCTGAGGGACATCCACCCTGAGTGCATGAATTTTGTGCACTGGGCCTCTAGTAAGATTATAACAGAGCTGAAATTTCCTATTACCTGGCGATGTCATAGCAGTCAAACATCAAAGTGCAATGTATTCTGCTCTCATGTTTGTGGCGAAGCCAGTGTTAATACACCTGCTGCACTGCCAGTGCATAAAGTACAGTGCACAACTATGTACAGCACATGGCACTCGATGAGGATAAAGGACCAGTTTATGTATTTACTGTACTTTGTGTTGTTATTAGAGTGGACTCTTTCTACTTATACAACAGCATGCCACGTTATGCCAACAGTATGCCATGTTTATCACATCTCTCGACGGCATCATTTTCCCTTGTGCTCAATTTAGTCTCTTGACGTAACATGCAGTACCAGCTTGTAGCCTAGAAGCAACAGGCTATACCACGTAGGCCAGTCCACCCAGGTGTGTATAATACACTCTGTGATGTTCGCACATAACAACAATAAAATTGCCTAACAATGCATTTCTCAGAATGTATCCCCGTGTTAAGTGACACAGGACTGTAAAATGAAACAAATTTTTTCTACCTACACCTTTTTTTTTCTTTATATTCATTTGTTTAGCTCATCAGAATGCTGCGTACCAGGTTCTGTGCTGGCCACTGGTGGTAGGAAGAGCAATAGGCCAGTGCTAGCCCTCAGGAAATTTACAGTCCAGATAGAACCTCAGCAAGTAAAATGTATTTTTTCTTTTAAAATATATTTTTATTGACTTCAGAGAGGAAGGGAGAGGGAGAGATAGAAACATCAATGATGAGAGAGAATCATTGACCAGCTGCCTCCTGTATGCCCCCAACTGGGGATGGAGCCCGCAACCCAGGCATGTGCCCTTGATCAGAATCGAACCTAGGACCCTTCAGTAAACAGGCCGATGCTCTATCCACTGAGCCAAACCAGCTAGGGCAAGTAAAATGTATTTCAATTTCATTCTGCCCTTCCTCCACTTCCTTTGGCAGCATATGTTCACATCATTTATTTGGGTGGCTTTGGTTTTAATTTTATTTTTACCATGAACACTACATCTTTCTCTTCCTGTCACGTGTCAAGAAGTGAAGCTTAGAAACTGGTTCTTTCAGAAATTAAGGCATAAAAGACCAGGTACAGGATTTACCAACCCATTTGAGAAACAGTTTCTGACATCAGCTTCCCAATAATATCCTCTCTCCCCAAAGGCTCTACAGTAATCGAAGAGTTAGTTGTTTTGAGAAGCCAATAGGCTTCCCGATCTAAATGGACTCATATGGTTCCATCCACACCCGAGCACACAGCCAGGACAACTTCATCCTGCCTATATCAGGAGAGGGGATATGCAACACGGGAGAACAGAGAGCTGCTTCTCTCCCTTCTGGAAGACCCAGCTATTTCCAATCTCCTAGGAGTCACCAGCGTGTATAGAGACCATGTGCTTTATATTCTGAAGGCTATTTAAGGGATTAGAGAAACGCCAAGTCATCTGTGATATGGCTTTCAAGTTATAAATGTCAATGACAGCCAAGTCTGCTGCGTTGGGAACTCTTCCAACAGCAGGTTGACAACAACCCAATTCGATCAGTCTGGGAGGCAGACAGGCAGCTGCTCTTTCAGTAGTTATTCCTACAAGAGCCAAGAGGCCTCTCCAAGGCAGCTAGGTATGGTGTACGGGGGAGGGGGGGACAACATCTTTGGTGGCGGATAGACAGAGCCCTGGAGCGCCACATGACACCAACACGTCTGGCTGCTCCGTGAAGGCTGTCAACCACACACAGTGCAGAGTGGCACAGGTGGGAGGTGCAGACACTGCCATAAGAAACAAACAACCAAAAAACCACCACAGCACAGAAAAAGGCACGGAGATGCTCATCCCTCCCCTAGCATAAGCCACAGCAACTAGGTATTAGGGATCTGAGACCCAGCTCCGAGCTCCAGGATGCCAGCCCACGACCTCCAGCTGCCTTGCCTGACAATCTTGGAGAGTAGTGAGCAAACACCCCTATCTGCCACCACTAAACTAATCTGAGAACAGACCCGTGAGGACAGATTGTTTGGCTGACCAGCCTCTGAAATGAAGCCCCATTTCCATTAAGTGATGTGCGTGGTAAGTGATGTGCTTGGTGTGTGATGTGGGGAAGCAGCGGGGGGAGGGTGTTGCTTGTTGCATCTCAGACAAAATCCCCATGTCTTTAGAGATTTGAAATCCCTTTGAGGTTCTGAAGAAGACACTTCCTGTTTCTCTGGTTTCTCCCAGCAGGACAAACTCTAAAGGTGACAGCTAGAGAGAAGTCTCTGATAAAACTCACGTAGTCACAGGATTTTCCTAACATTAAGGTCTTTATTCACATCAGACATTCGTCTGCTTGTGAGTTTTTAATTCTGTGATGTTGTTCGAGACAAAGTTTGTTCGAAGACCCACATACATAAGAAACGAATTAGGAATGTTTAATGTTTCATTCTGTTGGCCCCATAACCTTGACACCCAAATCCTATCAACCTGTGAAATCCAAATATTCTACTCCCAAGCTGAATGCCTGATTTACCAAGGTAACTCTCAAGGGTAGCCCAAACAGTGGTTTCAAGCTCTACTGAATTCAGTCAGTAAACAAGGACGTATTTAGCAAACAGCTTCCTCCACAAAATATGCTTGTAACTGGGGACTTTAAGAAAAGTTACTCTTTGAGCAATGGTTTCTTGATGTAGACACAACTTGGAAAGTGTGCAATCTTGTTGAGTCACACTCCAGTTCACTGCTGTTTCTTCTGTTCACATCATGATCCTCTATGTCAGGTCTTGGTTGGGCTGCTCTAAAAGGGGCAGCCCTCCCATGCAAGAGTGACTAAATGATTGAATAAAGTAATAAATGGCCTACTGCTCCCATCACTTTACTAATTCTAGACAGATGAAATAGTCTTGCCTAATTATCCCACCGATCAAGTCCACTAGGCTTTAACCAGATAGCCAGCGATATCCCCTCAGGATTGGGCTGCGCTGGTAGCCTACAGGATCTATATTTTGATGGTTCCAATTGCTACCATCTCACTCAACTACTTGGTCCTCTCCCTCCCCAGGTCAAATATCCTGGATCTGTGCTTCGCCAGGTAAATATTTGCTTACTACAGTACTTACATGGCCTAATGGGTCCCCACCAATGTCCACTTAGAACAGTGATCACTCCTGAAATCACAAGGACAAAGACATTTTGAAGTTTCTCCCCTTTAAGACCTTGATTCACTGAAAACAGACGGGTTGACAAAGAGCTTCTATGAACTTTGCTTCTTCCATTTTGGAACCCAAGTGCCTTTTAAGATAGTCTCCCCAAAAAAAGGATACCTAAAAATATCTAGGTGAGAGGCTTATCACTTCAACTCTAGAGGCATTTATCTAATAAATTGCATTATCTCACTTGCTAGGATCCAAATCCATCCATTATTAGATCAGTAGGAGTAAGGCAGAGACAGGGCCTCTGCACAGAACTGCTCTTTGTTCTAAGTCTCAGGAGGCATTAAACCAAAGCTTTTACCAATCTGAAAGCTTTCCAGACTCAACTACATCAATATACACACAGTCCCAAGTATACCATATGTATACACACAATTTTAGCAACAAACAGCTCTATTACAAAAAAACAAAGGAGTTTGCCATGAGATAAAGCCCACTGAATTACACACCTGTTCATTCAAATATAACAGATTATTTACAGCCACTTCACCTTGAATAAAACCCAAAAAAGCAATGAAAAGCCATTCTACAAATATATCCACTATGTGCTTCTATCCAGGTAATACTTCCCTCTATAAAACACCTTTCTTAAAGAATAAAAGTGGGGGGGGGGGGGGGTGGAACATGTCGTTTAACAGATACATGCAGTGTGTTTCTGCTGTTTGTGAAATCTATCAGCAGAGAATTCTAAAACTGAAAGAGCTCAACTGGGAGGGAGGCAAGGAGAGAGCAGGGAGGAGGGAGGAAAAAAATAAAAACCAAACTACACAGACCCACCTGCAAGTTGACTGCCCACAGGTCTTCTAAGACTAACCAACTGGTCTACCTTCTACTTACGAACATCATATAAGAACATGTACCATTTTCTGCTGGAAAAAATGTCTGAACAAGTTTTGTTATTTTTAATCCAGTCAAGCCAATTCTCTCTTTATATGGTCTGTAGCATATAACTACCCTTCACAGCATTAACATTTTTGTCTGTGCCAATCTCTGAGCAATACCAGAGGGTGGTAAACTGGGCAATTTGGGAGAGCAAGCTCAACCCTCAGTCATCCCAAACTCGCCATCTCCACAAAAAGAGTCTGGCCTCACTAAATGCTTACTAAGAGGGATGGAAGGATAGAAGGAATTGAGGCAGTGCCAGTGACCTTGCGGCTGCCTTTTTTTAGCAGCTTTTATTTGAGATAGCTTTGAGGTTAGGACTGATTTTTGAAAATATATTATCATGATACAGAAAAAGCTGTTAACTCCAATTAAGTCCAATCATCAAGATATATTTTGAGAAAACAGAAACAGACTCATAGACACAGAGAACAGACTGATGGTTGCCAGAGCGGTGGGGGTTAGGGTCTGAGTGAAAAAGGTGAAGGGATTGAGAAGTGCAGGTTGGTAGTTACAAACTAGGCACATGGATGTAAAGTAAAGCATAGAAATATAGTCAATAATATTGTGATAACTATGTATGGTGCCCATTGGGTACTGGAAATGTCGGAGAAGAACACTTTATAAAGTATGTGATTGGCTAACCACTATACTGTACAACTGAAACTAATTCAAAATAATACCGTATGCATTTGGGAGAAACAATCCTAAGCACCTTAGTCAATATCAAAAACACCTCATTCCACAGCAAAGGAAACCATCAACAAAACAACAAGAAAGCCCACTGCATGGGAGGACATATTTGCAAATGTTATCACCGATAAGGGTTTAATCTCCAATATTTACAGGAAACTCATACAACTTAACAAAAGGAAGATAAACAACCCAATGAAAAAATGGGCAATGGTCCTAAATAGATACTTTTCGAAAGAAGACAGAAGAAAGGCCAAAAGACATATGAAAATATGTTCAAAGTCACTAATCATCCGAGAGCTGCAAATCAAAACAACAATGCAGTAATATCTCACACCTGTCAGAATGGCTATCATCAACAAATCAACAAACGACAAGTGCTGGCGAGGATGTGGAGAAAAAGGAACCCTCGTGCACTGCTGGTGGGAATGCAGACTGGTGCAGCCACTGTGGAGAACAGTATGGAGTTTCCTCAAAAAACTAAAAATGGAACTCCCATTTGACCCAGTGATCCCACTTCTAGGAACATATCCCAAGAAACTAGAAACACCAATTAGAAAGGATATATGCACCCCCATGTTCATAGCAGCACAATTCACCATAGCTAAGTTTTTGAAACAGTCTAAGTGCCCATCAATAGATGAGTGGATTAAAAAATGTGGTACATCTACACAGTATGGAATACTGTGGAATACTACGCTGCAGTAAAAAAGAAGGAATTCTTTTTTTTTTAAATATATTTTTATTGATTTCAGAAAGGAAGGGAGAGGGAGAGAGAGAGATAGAAACATCAGTGATGAGAGGGAATCATTGATTGGTTGCCCCCTGCATGTTGGACCGAGCCAGCAACCCAGGCACGTGCCCCCAACCGGAATCGACCCTGGGACCCTTCAGTCTGCAGGCTGACGCTCTATCCACTGAGCCAAACCGGCTAGGGCAAGAAGGAGTTCTTACCATCTGCAACAGCATGGATGGAACTGGAGAGCATTGTGCTAAGTGAAATAAGCCAGTCAGAGAAAGATAAATATCATATAATCTCACTCATTTGTGAAATATAATAAACAACATAAACTGGTGAACAAAAACAGATCCAGAGACAGAGAAGCATCAATCAGACTGTCAAACCTCAGAGGGAAGGTAGGGGAGGGTGGGGGTAAGGGGGAGAGATCAACCAAAGGACTTATATATGCAAGCATATAGACCTAACCAAAGGACACAGACAACAGGGGGGTGAGAGCATGAGGGGGGTGGGAGGGAGAGATGGGAGGTAATGTGGGGATAAGGACACATATGTAATAACTTAATCAATAAAAAATATTTTAAAAACAAACAAACAAAAAACCCCACCTCATTCATGTGACATGATAGGGCTAATAAAATGAATAGCCACGTGCCTCAGACCTAAGTAATATCAATTTACTTTCAGTGCTTTTACTCCTTTCTGTATGTTTTCATAAACATCTCACTTGGTACTTTACATGGTAATTTTCCTAATGAGTACTGGGTTCAAGTGCAAGGGCAGTGAGTGACATGAATCATACCAGGAGAAACAATGTAAAAATTTAAAAAAAAAATGTTCATGATGTGCCAAAAAAGAAAATTCATTACCCTTTACCTCCCCAATGCTTTCAGATTTGGATCTGTTTTTCTTTAATAACACACTAATTAAGAAGTCAATCTTGATTTTACCTTAAGAATCAGACAAGCTACTCCCAGAGTCATACGAAAACTACTGTATTACTCTTGGCTGTATATATTAGCAAAATTCATGGTCACCAAGAAACCAAAAGGCCATTCACTTCTATCCTCAGCAAAGCTTTAATGTCCAACTAATCTTAAATATAATTTCCTGTGGAGCCAAGGGTATAACATTAATGAAAATTTATAGGCATTTCTAGCTGTGTCTGTAAAGGAAATGTTGAAGGAAGTCCTTTCTCCTTCCTAATTTTCAAAACAGCATCACTCTGCCACTTTCATCAAGATTTCACCCAAAAGTACCTTGCTTGGGGATTGACACACTCCCTCAACCTCTTCTTGGGCTTATGTTTTGATTTTCTTCCCTTTCTTAATTATAGCAAAACTGTGAAAGCATTTGCAAATAGAGATCAGGGGAATGCAATTCAAACTAGAAAAAAGAATAGGCAGCAATCACAGGGGACAAACAGTGAAAGAGGAGCTAGAAAAAATTGGAATCCCATTCTTAATCAACATTTGCCTCTTTCATTTTATATTCTGGATAAAAGATATTACAAATAGCCCATAAAATACCCTAATGATCAGCGCTATACTCTAGGGTGGTGCTCTATTAAAAAATCTGCATTCTGTTTCTTGCCTCTATCCCTATCCCTCTTCAAAGCACTTCTAAGTGGACGATGAAAAAGCAAGCATGTTCAAGGACCACCCTGCAGTGTCTCCTCTGGATCTGAAGACACAATGGCAGCCAATTCTACACCTCCCCATCCCTCATACCCTTCAGCACTGAAATCTGTTGGGTTGATCCCTCTTCATTTAAACTCAAGCTTTCATCCTCTTTTTCCTTATGGACAATGTCGCTCCAAATAGAGGATCTCAGAATCTTGATGCAAAGACAACCATGGACATGACTCAAAGCAGGCTTTCCCTCGCTCCTTCTTTTCCACAGCCTAATGAGCAAAGGTAGCTCATTGAGAACATGAAAGCTGTCCCATTTTTATTCACGTGAGAAAGTAGTTGAAGGGAGTCTATGGTTCTACCTAAAATATCATGTCTAGAGAAAAGATTTCTAATGATAAGATCATCCAGTGGTATACACTAAAAATGCCATGTTTATAAGCTTTAAGTCATTCAATCTTCCTTATGGAACATCAGATGCTCACACAGGAAAAGACCCCGTCATTACAACTGGCTTCATTCCACTTGCATCTGATGTTGGGCAGAGCAGCCTCATTTACCAAGCAGTGAAATTCTAGAGTGACCCTTCACATCACAACTTACACACAATCTTAACCTGAAGTATGTTTGGTTTTATCACACTTTGAACTTTCTAGCATATTTTCATCTCAGTGAGGCCTGTCATCCTGCCTCCACTGAGAGCTTCTCAAAATATATCACCCAATCCAAATCTGTCCCCTATCACTCACAATGCCTGGACTCAAACACAGGGGTCCACCCTCACCAGCCACGAGGGCAACAAAGTGAAGCTCTAAGCCTTTGTCTGTTTTTGTCTGAATCAGAGGTAATCACAGTACCTCAGCCAGAAATGATGGCGGATTTATGAACAGACACAACAGAACCAAAGAGTACAGCCGCCACATCAGAGGGGCAGGGAGCCCTCCACAAACATTAGCAATTGTTATTTGGGTTGCTATTGCTATACAAGGATAATTAATTAACAGGATAATAAAAGAGCAGTTCCAGAACCAGTCAGCAGCCTGGCACCACAGCCTCTGTGGGTGTCCAATGTGCTATGCTTTCATTTTGCCGACAGCAGTTTTGTCAGGCGGGTGTGACAATGACAACGATTTAGTGTGTACCCTTAGCTAAAATGATGGTCCTCAGGTAAAGTGTGTTTGATTCACAAATGAGAAAAAAAGTATTCAAACCTGTGACTTTCAAATTCCTCAAGAGCTTGGATTATAGAGATAATACTTGTAGCCACAAAGTTTATCCAAGATTCTACCAAGATGGCCGAAGGCCAAGAGTGTGGGACAGCTGCTTTTAATGTTCACTCACAATGTCACAAAGAGAAAATCCCTGCTACAAAACTTGCACACCATCCCAAAGAGCATTTGGTATTTACATCAAAATTATTCTAACAGGCACTAGGGCAGCAGTTCTCAACCTGTGGGTCGCGACCCCTTTGGCGGTAGAACGACCCTTTCACAGGGGTTGCCTAAGACCATCCTGCATGTCACATATTTACATTATGATTCATAACAGTAGCAACATTACAGTTATGAAGTAGCAACGAAAGTAATTTTATGGTTGGGTCACAACATGAGGAACTATATTTAAAGGGCCAGAAGGTTGAGAACCACTGCACTAAGGAATTGGTCTTAAAATTCTGTTTCTGGAACCATCCCCAAGTTACACTTGGTCTGTCCCTTAGCCTAACGGTTCCTGTCATGTAGTCCCTGGACCAGCAACATGAACATCACCTGGGAATCTGTGATACAGAATCTTAGACCCCACACACACCTATTGAATCAGGAACTCTGAGTCCGTTGCAACCTGAACATGCCCTCTAGGGGTCTAGGACAGTGATGGCGAACCTTTTGAGCTCGGCGTGTCAGCATTTTGAAAAACCCTAACTTAACTCTGGTGCCGTGTCACATACAGAAATTTTTTGATATTTGCAACCATAGTAAAACAAAGACTTATATTTTTTATATTTATTTTATATATTTAAATGCCATTTAACAAAGAAAAATCAACCAAAGAAATGAGTTCGCATGTCACCTCTGACACGCATGTCATAGGTTCGCCATCCCTGGGACTCTAGGAGGTGCGCTCAAGTGAAAAACCACTGCCAATAGGCTACTAACATGTGGGCTGGGCATCAGACAGCTCTTTTCCTTAAAATATTACCTGGCACTTTTTTGTTCCTTAAAAACCTGCTATAGGATGATGTCAACTGTTCCTTTCTATTTTTAAATCCTCATGATGAGGATGAGGGTGATTCATTTAGCGCCTTATGTGATCACTTAAAGAATAAGCTCCTTCTCTCCTGCCCCTGATGGAAGGTGACTGCTGCCTGTTATTTCTGATGTAATTACAGGAATGATCCAGTAACAAAAGTTTGTCCTTTATCAACCTCAGCAAACAATAATAATTATAATTATAACTGTAATTATAATGCTCCATTCTTTCCCATAATTTGTTCACTATCCTTTGAAAGTGGTCATATCACATGTCATAACAAGGAAACACGGAACCCGGGATCAAACTCAGTTTATTGTAAACAGAGATCAACACTGTAAGTGTTTGGGCAAACCTTTTTCAACAGACAGGAAACAAGTATGCATTAACCATTTGGCTCATTTATCTCAGTGAAATATGGGAAAACTGATTTAATGTTTACTATGCATCCTAATGTGACCTCCCAATACTCAATGGTTTATCATGAGACACCACCCATCATCCAACTAATTATCAGAGCAGGAAGCGTTAAGGTGCATTTCCTAAATGATAAATAACCGTTTCTATACCATTAATTGAAGTATGTATTAATTCAGAGGAGTTAATTTCATACCTGCTGTGAAGTCTCCTGATGAACTGTGAATACCAACATATTATTAATTTCCCTTTGCTTTTTGATTAATTTCATACTTACGCTGGGTGAGAAAGGCGATATTAATGATGTCTGGAATACAATGTTCAATTCTTGTAAGATACTAAATCAACCTCAAGTGTTCAAGTAAAAAGAGCCCAGATAAGGAAATAATAATAGAATCATCTCTAGGAGGTGTCCAAGTTGCCATGCAAATAAATGCCCTGAAACCCAGACAGTGTTTAAGCTGTAAATTCCAGTTCAGACTCTTCTGGGACAGAAGGAGAATGAAAGCTAGAATTCTGGAGGCTGTAATATGCACAGATAAACTGCCGCCCCTAAATTAACTGGGAGTTAATTTATTTTCCACTACAATTCTCAATTTTCCAAGGGTATCTGTGTTTTCCTTAATCTCTTCACACCCTTGTCTTCTCTTGACTCTCTCTGCAACAATCGCAGGACTTCTAGCTCTAGATGTGTGAAGAAAGAGGTCAGAGGGTATAAGAAAATGAGTATGAACAGTCAGAAACCTTCGTGTGCATATGCTAATCCTATCCTGATAATGCCTCCATTAATTGAGAAACTGCTATGTGCCAGGACACTAAGAGTTCTGCATAAGTTATCTAACTTATCCTTGAGGTAGAGTTATTATACACATTTTGCAGATAGAGAAACTGAGATTCCGAAAGCTAAACACCTTGCATCTTCACCCAGATCTGCAGGGCTCCCAGGCCACACTGCCTCCCTAAGAGCCTGATTAAACGGACCATTTCGGCTGCCTGGACATTATTCCAGAAGAGCTGAACGCTCGGGCATGATGTCTTCCTCTAAGAAACTCCCCCGCTAATCCAGCTCCAACTGACCCGTCTTTTCTGAATGCCAACATTTTTATACAATGTCACAATTCTATGCTATTGGATTTTCTCCTGTCCACTACAGTGCCCTGTGCCTTAAATCTCCCTTCACAGTCTTAGGCCAACTAAGACTGATACCCACCTCCTAAGTGCAGCCTCGGTCATCTCTGGCCATTGTCTAGGGCAGTGCTCTCCAATGACAGCCCCTCCTACATGTGGTTATTTAATTTAAATTAATTAAAATAAAATAAATTCAGTTCTCAGACACACCAGCCACATTTCAAGTGCTCAGTAGCTACACGTGGCTAGGGCTCTCCTGTTGGGCAGACAGCACAGCAAATAGAGGATATCTTGTCGTGGCAGGAAGTTCAACTGGACAGCACTGGTGTCCAGCTACCTCAAGACAGCATCTTTCCACCTAATACCCACCAACAACTGTGCAGGACAAAGCTTCCTACCTCGGAGCTAATTAAAGGCTTCATGAGGTTAACTGGGGCCATACCTGTGTGTCTTCACATACCACCTTCTAAGGCAGTGGTTCTCAACCTTCTGGCCCTTTAAATACAGTTCCTCATGTTGTGACCCAACCATAAAATTATTTTCGTTGCTACTTCATAACTGTAATGTTGCTACTGTTATGAATCGTAATGTAAATATGTGACATGCAGGATGGTCTTAGGCGACCCCTGTGAAAGGGTCGTTTGACCACCAAAGGGGCCGCGACCCACAGGTTGAGAACCACTGTTCTAAGGAGTAACATTCCTTGAAACGTTAAGTCACTTGGTAAACTTAGAAACAAAGCGAGCAGACCAACAGCATAGAACAGAAAGCACTGGAAATGAGGGGCAATAAGAAAAAATCATCCTAAGACCTTCCATTCAGGAGTAACCACCCTCTGCAACTGTAGGTCAGGAATCACCAGGAGCTACCCCACACATGCACAGCCACCCACACAGGACCTCACCAAAGCTCTCTCAGAGTGAGGAATTAATCTTTGCTATATCTCCTTGGAAAGACAAAATCCCCAAAGTTGGTCTCTTATTTCTAATTATTAAAGAAGTTAATGCAAAGAAACCACCTTTCAAATAATTTATTTCCTACCAATCAGTTCCACTTAACTGCTTCACTGAAAGTTGGATTGACAACAATGAGATAAGTTCTTGGTGACAATGACAGTCTGACAACAGGTTAGAAAAGAGAACCTCCGTCTGCTTGGTCCCCTCGCTGACACCTGATCTGGAAGGAGTTACTTAAAAGATTTCCAGGAATTAAAAACGTGAGAAACGGAGTGTAGCTCCTCTTTGGGAGAAGATCCTACCCCAACAGGTGGTTACTACTGGATCAGAACAGCCCCGGGTGGGGCCATGATGAACAGGCAGGGTCACTGATATGATATTCAACTGTTACAACCTGCAAGTGCCCTGCACCTGCACTGCTTCTCCTCTCAGTTCTCCATGGCTTTCCCCTTCCTCCCTCTCTGCTGCTTGTGCACCAGGGATTGAACTCTGTGCCCAAGACAAGCCAGCCCTCATGCTGCCCACCCTGGTCTATTAAGTGTCGACTGAAGTCTGAAGGCCACTTTCACTGCCGGGCCAGTGGTCGGCAAACTGCAGCTCGCGAGCCACATGTGGCTCTTTGGCCCCTTGAGTGTGGCTCTTCCACAAAATACCACATGCGGGCGCGCACGTACAGTGTGATTGAAACTTCGTGGCCCATGCGCAGAAGTCGGTATTTTGTGGAAGAGCCACACTCAAGGGGCCAAAGAGCCGCATGTGGCTCGAGAGCTGCAGTTTGCCGACCACAGCTTTAGGCAATTTTAGCCTTGATGGTTCCAGACTCAAACTGGTATACGGCTCAGACGTAGGCCTCTCAGACCACAATGATAAAGCAACAAACAGGAATTTTGTAAAGCTAGGACAAGAAATCAAGGTGGAGAGTTTTCTAATAAATATGCCAATCAATTCATCCTTGTGGGGGTGAGATGATGAGAAACTAACTTGTTCCTCCTTAGAGCCTATGAACGCCATCTGATCCGTTTGGTCCTCGCTCCCATCTCTGAGCTCCCACCTCAGTCACATCAGTAAAAGCCTGCCTCTTCCCAGAATTACTCACCTTGGCTTAAGGACCAACTGAATTACTAACCAACCGTAATGAGAGTTCCAGCATTAACCACTTCCTGACCAATAGCTCATAACAGCTTTGTAACCTGGGGACCTTCCCCCAGCCTCATCCCCCCTCCTTCCCAACCCACTCCTCATCACCTACCATATGAACCCCCCCAGGCCAGGCCTTTCTGCTTCAAAAAGGTGGCTTAGGAACCACCTCTAAGATCAAACCCTGGCCTGTGCAGCCCTCCAGAATCAGGAAGGACTGCTTTGCTCAAGCACCTAGTGCAGGCATACCTCCTTGTATTGCTTTACAGGTATTGCATTAATACAGTCAACAGTAAAAATAAACATTTTAAAATAAATAAACTCACTATTTTATTTAAAAATAAAAGACTTGAAGGCAAGACTCTCCACCAGCAAAAAGTTTACGACTCACTTTACTGTGATACTCAGTATCTGGAACTAAGCCCGCAGTATTTCCGAGGTGTGTGTGCACATGCAACGCACCTTCCCTAACAAACAACATCTACTCTGGAAACTTTCCCAGGACTGACGTGACCGCTGCCTCCTGCGTGGTGACGCCCATAACCTGACTGTTAACTCCTCAAGAGCAGAACACATCTTACACTCCTTGGTGTCTCTAAACAGCATTTTAGACACAGAGTCTTACACAAAAATCAACACTCTACAAGTACTTGATATCCCACTGAAAATAGTTTCTATCCAGCTTGCAAGTTCATTATTCCAACAGTGGATTCCCAGGCTATAAGACCCCTTCAAAGTCCTGTTAGCTGCTCGCACTCCGTGAGCCCACGGAGGCTCTATGCTGAGGCAGGGCGCCCAGGCTCTGGACTCCGGCTGCCAGGGACTTCCAGCTCCACCGATCAGGCGAGGCCGGTGACCTCTAAGCCTCCGCTTCATCTTTTGTGAAACCAGGGTCATAACAGTGCCACTGCTGCCCAGGTTCTCTGCACATAAGAGATAATCATAAAGCACTCGGCACAGTGCCTGGCACACAGTAGGCATTCAAATGTTACCTCTACCCCTTTTACCATTATTATCAGTAAGTCTCCTTCAGGGCACATGTAGCATAATAGAAAGAACACGGTTATGGGAATTACACCGACCTGTGTTCAAATCCCAACTGTTCAGATCCTAGCTGTGGGACCTTGGGGAAATTCCTCAACCACTCGGCTTCAGTATTTTTATCTGTAAAACGGGATAATAGTCAACCTCAAAGGGTTAGTCTAAGGAAGTCTAAGAATTAAATGAAGGACTATACCTAAAATTCCCAGTACACAGTTAGCAACTCGGTTAGTGGCGTTTACTAAATATGACTGTAATTCAGTCAAAACACAAGTGGAAAGAAAGGAAATGACACCCGTGTCCTCCTCACTCCCGTCCATCATCTCCCTCCAGGCTGTCTTTAGTCCACAGAGCAGGCCCACCACCTCCCAGAGGCTTCAGCGAGGCCTCCCAAAGCACAGCCAGTGCAAGGGGAGTACACAGAAAGCTGCGAGGAGACCGTGTGTACATCCTCATTTTCATCGCTTTGCCAGTCTCCAAATATTCCTATCTATTCACACTTCCACATAACTCCAGGGAGGCCATTCCTGAAAGAAAAATACACTGGTACTGGTGATTACCTTTTTTAAACAAGTCTAAGGTTGAAACCATCCTTAAAAAAAAAAAAAAAGCCCAAATACTGAGGGAAAAGACCAGATTTGAAGCAAATATTCAAACGAGTGGATAAAACCCTAGGACATGCAGACCCCCACCAGGGCCACACCCTTACTGGGGAGAAAAATAAACTCTACTCTTTCAGATCAATTTACAAGTTTTTGAAAACTCAGAGGGGAAGTCAGAGCAAGGGGAGAAGTCCCCAGGTGAGAGGCCTGGCCTGCACTCTCCCCTTCCCAGGCCCTGTGGTTCCTGGCATCTGCCTCCTCTGAGCTCCAGACCAGGGGCCCAGGAGGCCCGAGGAGCAAATCCTTGGCTCAACTCCCTCAGCTGCTGGAGGGGAGAGGATGGGCAGGAAGCCAGCCTCAGTTATATGAGATACCACGTAACCAGGTTCCCACCAGAAACATGTGTCTCCCTGGAGAAGATCTTACTCCACAGGGCTGAAAAATGACCGCACTTCCTTCCACTCTGCCAGGTAGACCCAAAGCCCAAGGCAGGGCGCAGCAGTCCCAGGCACGCAGGCTCTGACCTAGTCCTGCTCAGCCAGCTGATGGAGGACAGTCACTCTCCCTGATGCAGGCCAATGAAGGCCCATCTGAATCCAGGGGGAGTGAGTTGTTCTTCACAGGAGCATAAATTGCTTGAAAGAGCTGCAAACTCACTGACCATCCCCAATACTCCAGGCAGCTCTCTGCATCCAAGCTTCCTCACTCCTCACACCGCCATCTCCGGCTACACCTTCTTCCTCGCCCCGGCCTCCGCTCCAAGGTGCTCCTGCTAAAACTCTGAAGTCCACAGCACACTCCTGGCTGACGAGAGCTCGCAGTTCACCAGCAGTTTCAGATCACACTCCTGATCAGACCAGAGCCCCAGCTGGCAGCCCTGATGCTCACTGACAAGCCCTAGGCTCCAATACCATACCTGCTACAGCAATCCTTTTTTGGAGCTGAAAAGGAACGGATGAAGGAATGGAGATGCAGAATTAAAGGAACGAACACGCATCAAGTCACAGAGCTGACAGGTGGCAAAGCCAGGCTGTGAACCCCGACAGTCTCTAGCCTCACCTGTAACCTTTGTACTGGCCGTGCTCCTTTCAGCCAACGTGGACCACCTGTCCTTTCACTAGAATACTGGAGGAGAGAATGACCTCTTAGACCCAACAAATCATCCTCAGCTGCTGGGTGCTGGGGAGAGCAGGGAGGACCAGCCATGTCCTCCCACCTACACCGACAGCTGTGCCCACCCTCATCAGCATCCCTCCAAGGAGCAGAAATGGAAACTGAAACTTCCCACACAGGCCAGGCTGCACTAGGCAGGCCAATGTGTTTGATTTGCTCGGTGTAACCCATCCTCATTCCTGGCCAAACCCAGCAGCACAGCGCGAATCTGCACTTTCTCTGATGCCATTTAGGAACCACTATCCCCTGCCCATCTTTCCCCAGAACAGTAATTTTTTTTAAAATAATTCTTGATTTTTTTTTTAAGAGAGAGAAAGGGAGATAAAAAGTATGAGAAATACCAATTGTGAAAGCGAAACATCAATCAACTGCCTCCTACTGGGGATCACACTCCCTACAGGGGATCAAGCCAGCAACCCAGGCATGTGACCTGACCAGGAATCAACCAGCAACCTTTCAGTGCACAGGATGGTGCCTGGGATGATGCCCAGCCAAATGAGCCACACTCAGAGCAGCAATTCTCAAGGAAGACTTGGGAGAGGGAGAGGGATGTCAGAATCCACCCTAGGAGCTTTTGAAAAGAAAGCTATGCCACCACCATCAAGAAATGCAAACAAACAAACAACCAAAAACCCAAAATCTTCTAGGGCAGTGGTCGGCAAACTCATTAGTCAACAGAGCCAAATATCAACAGTACAACGATTGAAATTTCTTTTGAGAGCCAAATTTTTTAAACTTAAACTATATAAGTAGGTACATTGTTATTAACTTAATTAGAGTACTCCTGAGGCTTAGGAAGAGCCACACTCAAGGGGCCAAACAGCCACATGTGGCTCGAGAGCCGCAGTTTGCCGACCACGGTTCTAGGGCATAAACAGTAAGGAGAGGAGCTGGAAGGAAGTCTGGTTAACTTCCAAACTCTGTGGGCCAGTACCAAGCCCCAGCCACCTTTTTTTCCTGAGCAACCTTGTCATACTTCAAATGATTTACCATTCCACCTCCAGAGATTCATTTAGTGGGTTCTTTGCAAGTGAACAAAAAATGAGGGAGGGAGGGAGAGAGAGAAAGGGAACAAAATAGAAAAGACAGACACACAGAAAGGGGGGAGGTAAAGAAAGAGAGAAGCCCTGGGGATCCTTTTACATGACACTGTGACAGGAATAATGGGACCTTTCACATACATACATATCCTCTCTCCTCTCTCTTTCTCTCTCACACACAGATTATGAGTAGAACTTTGACCAGCACTCTTCAAAAGGAAAAACAATGCAAGCCACATAAATAATTAAAATGTTCTGGAAGTCACATTAAAAAGGTAAAAAGAAACAAGTGAAATTAATTTTAATAATGTAGCTTGTTTAACTCAATATATCCAAAATATTAATCTGCAATCGGCATTCAAACTCATGAAATCTTTTATTCTTTTCTTCACACTAAGTCTCCAAATTTCAGTGTGTATTTTACATTTACAGAATATCTCAATTTTAAATTGTTCACAGCCACATGTGGCTAGTGGATACCATGCTAAACAATCCAGATTTAGACAGAGATGGGAAGGGAAAGAGCCAGAGAAGAGGTAGATATAAGGTCTTGGACAAAGAACTAAGGGAGTATGATATCCAGGACCATCCACACTCCACAATCTGTGTTCATAAGGGGATAGGTACAACCAGCCTTCAAACTCAATAGTGAGTCTGCTGGCACCATTTGTTAACTAAGAGATAGCAGGTGTCACCATTTTTGTGCCCCAAAGTACCAGGCTCACAGCTGAAGAATGAGAGTCCATTGCAAATGGACACTCAGTAACATGGTGCCCAGTTAGTTCTACATCGCACACGCCTACTAGACACCAAGCTCAGCGTCCACACTGGGGAAAAGAGCTGGAGAACGAAGCTCCACTCAAGGAAATAAAACAATTGTTCCCATCGGCTGAGGGGCTATAGAGGGCAGATGACAAAAGGAGAAGGAAGACAGCTTACCACTTGTGGTGGGCAGAACAACCCCCTCACCCAAAAATGTCCTTGTCGCAACTCCCAGAATCTGTGTTACCTTACATGGCAAAAGGGACTTTGCTGATGTGATTATGTTAAGGATCTTGAGATGGAGAGATGGTCGTGGATTAGGGGTCCAATCTATACATATAAAAGCCTAAGCGACCAAACTACCAAAGGACCTAAATAATCGGTTGCTATGACACACACTGACCACCAGGGGGCAGACGCTCAATGCAGGAGCTGCCCCCTGGTGGGCAGTGTGCTCTCACAGCAGGAGCACTGCTCAGCTGACTGATGGGTCTCTGTGGCCCACCAGCCTGGCGCAGCCACTCACTACCTCAGTAGTCCTGCAGGTCCAATCTCCGAAGAACGAGCTAGGCACCAACGGACCAGTGCTGCCAGCACAATCCTGACAGTGCCACCAGCCTCCTGGAAGTCAGTCTCTGGCACTGCAGCCACTTCCCCTCCCTAGATGCTCCCCAAGGAAGAAACAATATAAAAGCAGCTGCCAGCTCCCGACAACCAGCGCAAATGTCAGTGGGATGGATCTAGATCCTGGGCTGGCAAGGGCGTTCCACTGCCCATCCAGAGGGCTGATCGCATCCTGCCCCCCGCCCCGCCCCCTCAGTACCCCATTCGTGCACGAATTCATGGACCGGGCCTCTAGTATAATCATAAGGGTCCTTAGAGAGAGAGGCAGGAGCATCACACAAAAGCAAACACATCATGGAGAAGTCAGAGAGATTTGGTCATTTGCTTTGAAGATGAAGGGGCACCAGGGGCCAACGAACACATACATGGCCAGCTTTAGAGGCTGGAAACGGCAAGGGAAGAGAGTCTTCCAGAGCCTCCAGAAAGAAAGCAGTCCTGACAACACTTTGACCTAAGCCCAGTGACTGACTACGTTGGCCTTCTGACCTCCAGAACTGTAAGATAACAAGCTTACATTAAAGCACCAAGTTTATAGCATTTTGTTACAGCAGCAATAGGACACTAATGTACAATGTGTAGAGTGGTCAGATAGACACACACATCTGCTAGAATGCCTCTCCAAGAACAGTAGTAACTGTACTGATAGTATTAGCAATGGTAATGGCCACCATTTACGGAGGGCTTACTCATGCAACCTCAAGCATCCTGCTATAAATACTTCACAAACTTTTAAAATATTATTTTCAGTTTGGAATAACTTCAGATTGACTGAAAACTTACAGAGAGAGTGCAGAGTCACTGTGCAATGGAGGAGGATGTGGGACTTAGTAACACGCAAGCACCTACTCGTGGTCACGACAGTGAAGACTGGTGAGGCTTTGCAACTAGTTTCCTCTGCTTGACTCCCACACTGTAGGCTTCCCTAGATATCACCACCCTCACCTTACAGGTCGGAAACCCCTCAAGAAGCTAGTTACCTGAAGGCACGCCACCAGGAGCAGGTCAAACCTGGAGGCATCGGACTCCCAAGGCCTCGCTGGCAACATCATCTCCCCTCCCTGACACAGAAGGGTAGGGGCCACTCGGGTTCATGAAAAGCTCCTGAAACGCGTGAGAATATTGTGGGAGCTGTGATGGGAAAGGAGGGATCCTGCCTCTGGAAGTCACCTAACTTATTGTGGGCCCACTAGTACAACGGAGAGCTTTCTCATGACTCTCAGCGAGCAAGGAGAAACTCGAGAGTCCTTCTCGAGGAGCATTTCTAGAGCAATCTGCCGCAGGAGTCGCCATCAATACTGATCCTCAACCTAACGTCAATTAAACCTCTGGGATCCGTGTGCTGCGGCTTTTACAACATGATTAAACTAAGCTGCTATAAAACAGTCTGCTCCTCAGGTATCCTGCATCTCGATTCTTTCCACCCTAGATTTTACCACCTGAACAACAACAGTGGGAAGAAGAGCGGTTCCCACCCTGAGGTCCGCACCCACTTCACATACAGCTACACATGGCAAATGGGACAGGAAGTAGACAAGCTCACCTGATGGCCCAGAACAAGCCACCTGGCTCGCCTCTCTCCCAGCCTTTATTCCCCTGTGGCATCCATGGCACAGCAGGCCTCTAGGCACTGGTACAGTACCTGTTTTATTATCTGTGTACAGGCACACCTTGGAGTGAGTTCAGTTCCAGAACACCGCAATAAAGCGAGTCGTAACCTTTATGTTGGTGGAGGTCTTGCCTTCCATTTGTAAAAACCACAACATGTGTGAAATGTAATAAAGCAAAGAGCAACAAAACAAGGAATACCTGCATCTCTATCAGTGGTTCTCCCAGTATGGCCCCCAAACCAGCATCAGCTTCACCTGGGAACTTAGAGATGCAAATCCTTGGGCCCCATTCCAGGCCTACAGAGCCAGGAACTCTGGGGGTGGGTCCAGGAATCTGAGTTTTAACAAACCTTCTCAGTGTTTCTGATGCATGCTACAGTTTGAGGAACCACTCAGCTATGCATTTCCCCCTCCATGCTGACCTGTGCTCTGGACATGTGTCCCGAAAGGTCTCGTCTGCAAATAAACACTGTGTCATAAATCGACTGTGGGCCTAGGGAAGCTGCTTGCGAGCCTGGTGGGGGCGGCACGTTCATTTACCACATAGTTAGGGAAGGTGCAGGCCAGCTGAGGCCAGGCCTGTGCCACATGCTCCACACCCATCCTTGGCTCCTCCACCCCCATCCTTGGCTCCTCCACACCCATCCTTGGCTCCTCCACACCCATCCTTGGCTCCTCCACACCCATCCTTGGCTCCTCCACACCCATCCTTGGCTCCATGGAGCTTAAAGCACAGGAGCACTTGAAAATACCAACCCAGAAAACCAACAAATAAAGTATAAATGACAAACTGTGGCAAACACTGTGAAAGAAAAGAATGGGGGGTGGGGGGGGGGGCACACCAGGGCTCTGCCTTTCACCGCAGGGTCCCGGGAGGGCTCCTGAGGACAGGACAGTTAGGCAGAGATGAGAAGGAGAAGCAGGAGTTGGCCAGGCAGAGGGAAGGACAGACTCATTCTCAGTGGAGGGAAAGCTTGTACAAAGGCCCTGGAGCAGGAGAGAGCTTGGTGCTTTGGAGATGCTGAACAAAGCCAGTGTGGGTGAAAAACAGACAAGGAGGCAGAAGTGGGAGACAATTCTGGAGAAGAAATTGCCCAGCCTTGGATCATGCTACCCCGCACAGGCGTGGTGATGAACCTGTTGGAATCTAAGCTAACAAATATGGCCCTGAATTTTAGGCAGAGCACTGACATAAACATAATGACTAACATTTACTTAAGTGCTCCACGCAGTAACAAGTAGTCCTTACTGAAAGTAGGTTCTATTATCTTCATCATCTCCATTTTACAAGATGAGGGCTGAAGTTGTCCAAGTCACCCAGATAATAAAGGAATGAACCAGCCCGACCAACTTCCAAATCCTGCTCTCAACCATGGTGACAATGCCTCTCGCAGAAGAAAACAGAAGTCGTAGACCGATGGCAGTGGTCTATGGCCTGGCTTGCATTTTCCAAAGCTCGCTGTGGATGCCCTGTAAGGGAGAGGGGAATGGATGCAGAGCCAGTGCCTCCTCCAGGCAGACAACAGTAGCAGGGCCGGGCCAGGGTGGTGGCAGCAGAGGTGTCCAAGCGAGAGAACTGTGCAGATAGCAGAGAAAGCACTCCACCCACCCCACCCCCCCACCCCCCGGCGAAAAAAAAGAAACTACTCTCCCAGGGGCTGCCCAACAAGCTCTAAGACTCCTGACCAAGTGGTGCGTCCTAACCCACTCCTGCATCTTCCATCAGAGCATCAGAGTGAGGCCTGAACAGAGGGCCTCCTGCCCTGGGGGACTAACCCAAATATGGGCTCTCGTGGTGACAGAAATGCCAGCACTCGCCTCTTCAGTCAGAGCCTGCTATTCTGCAACTACATTCTGAGCGACAAGTCCGTTTCCCTGTTTAGAACAGACGTCATTAGGCAGCAGGAAGGGCCACAAATGGCCACGAAGCCTCAGTGCTCTCAGAAACCCTGCCAGATGCAGAGGGAGAGGCACAGAGAGGCTTCCAGCTCACACCTGAATAAGCAGAGTCTCTCCTTCAGTGACCTTGACTGCTTCCCCTTCATTAGGGGGAGAATGGCAGCACGTTCATTGGGGTGGCAGACTTTTCCCGAAAAGTCCACCTATGACTTGGTAAAATATGGTGTAGGTATTGGAGAAGCCTGATGCTCAACCACTTCCTTGGGTTAGACTTTGAGTCTAAGGGTGTAGTCAGTGTTACTATAAATTAAAATGGTGGTGGTGGGGGGAGAGAATGGAGGCTTCACCCAAACATCCTGCAGAGCCTGAGCATCAAAGCTGGGGACAGATCTCTGTTGGCAGTGGGACAGCCCAACCAGCCAGGGGAGCTGCTGGGCTTTCTGTCTCCCCTGACAGGTGCCAGAGCACTGCCAGCCAGGCTTCCACTCCCTACACGAACCTTGCTGCTGCCCCATCCTGCAGGTCTGGACACAGCACGACAGGCCTGGTGTGGAGTCCAGCAGCCTCTAAAGGAGAGGGTGGGGGGAGGAGGGGCAGGCAGTGAAAGCACCAGTTCCTTATGTAAATCAGCCACAGCCACACTTAGGACAGTCATGAAAGGCCATATAGGTCTGAGGTGTGAAGGGCTTTGCCTTAAGAGGCTACAGAAGCATGTGATCTGCCCCCTGAAACTCTCTCTTGAGTGACTGCCCGTCCCCCACCAGTCATTAGCCCATATTCTCCTTCCTGACACTCACTGCCTTAATTAGCCACACGGTGTCTGGATTCTAAATTGAAACTTTAAAACCTGCTGAGTGAAAACCTGTCTTTCTCTCACTTGCCAAAGTATGAAATTATTAACTACCTCCTGTCTTGTATTTTTGCCTCTTTAGAGGATAATGAACCTTAAGAAGTAAAAGCTACAGCCCTACCCTTGCCCCACTCAAAGTTGCCAGAAGCTTCTAATAAGATAGGAAAGATAAAGAGATAGGACTGTAAGAAGTCCACCTCTCTGGGCCTCAACCAGTAGGATTAGGCCCCGAACAACTCCCCCTTTCCAAGGAGCCAGAGCACAGCTACTGCGCCTCACAGGGAGCTCCCCGAGAACTGCAGTAGTCAGCCACAAGCACAGTCCTCCAGGGCCTGCAAGATGCCCACTGAGTGACTTAATCACCCAGCAGGGTCTAGCAGGGGATATATAGAGTGTCCCAAAATTCATGCAAGATTTGAATTTTGCATGAGCATTAACAACAACAACAATAACAACAACAAAAATAAAAGCCTAATCTTACTTGGTTTATTGAATCAGATTCTAATATCTGTTGCCCTTTGATTTCAATCCCTTCAATTTGATAAGCATTACCAAGTACCAATTATGGCCCAGGAGCAGGGACAATGAAGACCAATGAAGACCACGGCTTTGCGTATGTGCCAGCAAAGCCGTGGAGGCCATTTACCCGATGTGCTATTCCATATATAACCCTATACTATACTTTATGAATCAATAAAAAATTTACAATTTTTAATTATAAACCTGTGTTTTCTACCAAATTACTTCTTGCGTGAATTTTGGGACACCCTATATAAAACTCGTCCCAGACAGCGAGCCTGTAAACGGAAGGCATTATCATTTGTAACAGGGTTAATAACACCACCGTCTTGAAACACACACACCACCGGGTGACTTTTCCAACCTCTGCAGGGATCCCCCTGAGTCTGATGGAGGGTTTTATTTCTTTGTTTTAAAAGGAGACAGCATCCTCCACCATGTGACCAGCGGGCTTCCTCTCCGGGGAAATTATTTCTCCAGCATCTGTCCTACCAATGACAGGCTGCCTGAAGACCGAAGTCAACACAAAACACAAAAGATCAGTCTAGAAGAAGAAGGTCCGGAGGAATTATACAATTCTGACTTTTTTAAAAAGAGAGACCAAAGTCAACACCTTAAAAAGCTTAGGGGTGGGAACCGTTTCTCTGCCAAGGGCCATTTTACTATTTATAACATGATTCGAAGGCCAGACAAAATTATCACCTTAAACACTAGCCTGCTGTATTTGGTCAAACGTTTCATTCACTCACCCCTGGTGCCTTGGCAGGGCCAGGCCAAGGGCTTCCACGGGCCTCACACAGCCGCACCCCTGGCTGGAGCGGTCAACATCCCAGGCATTGCAGCGTCTCCAACGGTTTCTGAAACCAACTGCGGTGTCGGCTAAAAACGGGGTCTCCAAGGCCTGGAACAGGGGGCCCGCGACCTGCCTTTTCAGCGAGCTCCTTCGCTCCCCAGTGACCTGAATCCAGGGGCCACTGCGGAGCTCCGGAGAGCACCGTGAGAAGCCGAGCGGCCTTCTCCCCGCCCCTCCGGGTGAACTGGGGGCGCGGGCGGGCAGCGGGCTCCGTCCTGCAGACCCAGAGCCCTCCCTGCGGGCGCCCACGGGCCAGGCCCAGGCTCCCAAGTAGCAGGGAACCTCTCTCCCCGCCCGAGACCAGCCCTCGAAGCCCAACTGCCCTGAGCAACGGGCGAGGCGGGGGAGAAGATGGGGCCGCCGGGACTAGCAGAGCGGCCATGAGGGCCTCGGGGCCCAGGGGCGCGTCTGGGTCTGCGTGGACACAGCTCCCACCCGGGGCCCAGAGGCGCGTCTGGGTCTGCGTGGACACAGCTCCCACCGTGGGGCTTGGAGCCGCGGGGATGGGCGCCTGGGTGACTCCTCCCTCCCGGATGGAGGAGACCTCACCTGTCTGACCACTACGGACAAAGGCCTGAGCGAGCCCTCGGCGGTGGTCTTCCTTCTACTGTAAACCTTGGTTTCGGAAGAGAAATAGCAAAAGCGCCTGCCCCATTTGGCCAGTAGGAAGGGCCCACCACCCTCTGCGAAGATTTACTGGCCCTTTATAGGCCGCTGTGTATACATTACGAGAAAGCTGCTCTCCACTCCCCGCTGACCTCCCGAGCAACTTCGCTGCATCCAGGCCTTCTGGTAGCGAGGTGGCCCACGTGTGACACAGCAGGGTTAGAAAACCACACGTCTTGCAAACGCCCATTTTAAAAAAATCAAAAGAAATGTCTTCTGGAAATGACTCTGAGATGGGATCGTCAGATTACCGCTAGGAGCAGCAGCACACGTGACGTTTGCCCCGGGGGTTAGAGGTGGTGGAGAAGACCTTGAGGGGGAGAAGGTTGGATGCCAGGCTGTCATAGTTAGAAGACATTTTCATAGGATAACCATTGTTTTATGTGTGCATTTTATTCCTCATATTGTACAGTAGTTTACAATGCCAAGTATTTTTTTTAAAATATCTTTCTCTATGTTCTGAAGTGCCTGATAAAAGTAGAGGTAGTAAAAAAAAAAAAAAAAAAAAAAGACATTTCAGTCAATATCTTGTTAAAATTCAGATCAAATAGTGTTGTTTTGGGAATGGCCAAACCACCTCTTTGACAGTACACATGTGTGCACTGGTTCGGGGGAGAAGGAAGGGCAAAGAGCTGGATGCCAGTGTGTTTCAAAATGAGGCTGATTACCCATTGTCCCTTATGTTCATCATTTTGTTTTACTTAGCTGTGTTCATAGTGTATATATACTGGACAAATGAGTCCTAATTTACATCATCCAGCCTTTCGAGATGTTAAAGAGGTTGCCAGTGTATGACAAAAATAGAGTTAGTAAACGAATGCATTTTGTACATTTGTGCTAAAGTTTCCAGGAAAGATTGTCTTCTGAATATGTGAGCATTGTAGGCTACAAGGCTGGTGGAGGAGGGGGAGACGGGAAGGATGGCCTTAGGCTAGAATAAAATGTTCATATTTCGAAGACACTTTCAGATTATAACTGTTAAATTTGTGCAGTTTATTCAAAGCTGCTGTGTATACAGTGGACAAATTAAGTCCTTTATTTGAAACATCTAGTCCATCTAGATGTTTAGAAGTGCTCAACGTATGTTAAATGTAGAGGTAGTAAAATATCTCTTTTGTAAATATATTTTTATTTAAACTCACAGGAAATACTATCTTGTGGGAATGGAATTGTTAAACCACCTCTGTGAGTAATATACCATAGTCTATATTTGTTCAGTAGGTTGGAGGAGGTAGGAGGGAAAGAATTGCAAAAGGTAATATGTTAGTGTATGCATATTTGGACATTTTCAGATAAAACCATTTTTATATGTCATGTGCATTTTGTTTTGCTGTGTATATAATGGACAAATAAGTCCTAAAATTGCAATATCTAGTCTTTAGATGTTAAAGAGGTTGCCAGCCTATGACAAAGTACTTAGTAAAATTACCATGTTTTATACACTTTGTGTTGAAATTCATAGGAAAGCTTGTGTTGTGTAAATGACTTGGATATGAATTTGTTCAACCACCTCTAAATATTACACACAGCTGTACTTGTCCACTGGATTGGTGGTGAAGAGAAGGTAGTGAGAGGGAATGGTTCAGGCCAACATGGTCGTATTTAGAAGATACCTTAGATTATAACCATTTTTAGTATGTGCAATTTTAACAGTGCTGTGCACATAGTGGACAAGTTCTTATATGAAATATCATATAAGTTGATGGTGGCAGGAGGAATTGGGAGAAATGAAGGGTTCCAGAATAGACTGTTCCTATATGGAAGACACTTTCAGACATAACCATTGTTACATGTGTGTAGTGTATTCAACACTATGTGTATATAGTGGACAAACTTAAGTCCTTATTTGAAACAGCTAGTCTTTCTAGATATTTAGAAGTGCACAAAGTATGTTAAAAGTAGAGGGAGTAAAATAACACGTTTGTAGATATCATTTTGTTAAAACTTATTTCAAATACTATGTTTTGGAAATGGGATGGTCAAACCACCTCTCTGAGCAGTACACATTATTATATTTGTACTGGTTCAGAGAGGAAGAAGAAAGTGCAAAAGGCTTTATACCACCTGTTTATAGCTAGACAGGAATAACCATCTTCCCGGCTGCCTGTGTGTGCCTTGTGCTTTACTTAGCTGTGTATATACTGTATGTGAAGCAAAAACTGTTTTAATTTACAACGTCTAGTCTTTCTAGATGTTACAGAGGTTGCCAGTGAATGACAAGTAGTAAACAAATACATTTTTTTTATTTACCTGTACATTTGTGTTAAATTCCTAAGAAGGAATGTTCTGAAAACATGAGAACTGAAATTGTTAAAATCCCCTCTAAGCATTACAGATGCTTACTGTACTGTCCACTTTGTTGATAGAGATGAAAAGGGAAGGGTTCTAGGCCAGAAAGTTCCTTCCTATTCAGAAGACACTCTCAGATTATAGCCTCTGTATGCAGTTTAATCAAACTTAAATCCTTATTTGAGATGGCTAGTCTTTCTAGATGTTTGAAAGTGGACAACATATTTAAAGAGTTAAAGTGACTCCCTTTAAGCATTTTTTTGTGATAATTCATAGGAATGGTGGTATTTGAGGAATGGAGTTGTTAAATTTGATGTCTTGGAGAGTATGCTGACTGTTCACAAGGGAAGGAAGTACAGAAAAAGGGTTCTGTCCCATGAGTCTTTAAAATTACCTAACCATCTATAATAATAAAAGCATAATATACTAATTAGATCGGACATCCTTCCGGATGAAGCCCGGGCTGCGAGGGAAGCCCCAGTCCCGGGTGCCTGCTGGCGGCTGGAGAGAAGCCTGGTCCCAGGTGCCAGCGGGAAGCTGGTGCCAGCAGCCGGGGAAAGAAGGCCTACTCTTGAATGAATTTCGTGCACCGGGCTTCTAGTTGTTACATATGTGCATATTAATTAATATTGCTGTGTATGCAAGGATAAACAAGTCTTAATGCCTGAAGTATATTAAAAGTAGAGGTAGTAAAATAATCCCTTTACAAAAGCCCTCTTGTTACTTTTTAGGAAGGACTGTCTTCTGGGAGTGTCTTTGTTAATCCACCTCTTGGAGCCAGGTGGTCCTGTATTTAGTCACTGAAGTGGTGGAGGAGGGAGAAGAGGAAGGGTGAAGGGAAGGGTTCTTTGCTAGTATCTCCAAACCTAGAAGAAAGTTTTAGGTTATAATTATAGGTCTATATGAATTTTTGTAAAGTTCCTGTGTTTATTGTGGACATGGTTCTTTCTTTATTTTGCAACATTGCAGCTTTTTAGATATCCTCAAGTGACAATGTCTGATAAAAAGTAGAACTAGTGAATTAACCAATTCTTAAATATCTTTTTGTTATAGTTGTTAGAAAAGAGGCATCTTGGACATAGAGTTCTTGAACCATCTCGTAAATGGACACCGGGACTTGTTCATGCGAGGGGTGTGTGTGGATGTGTTCCTATTCCCATTGTGGTGATAACCACTGATGTGCGTGCATCTCTTTAGGCTGTGCTATAGGAATATGTTGTGAAGTACTTCAGTTAAAACTTGCCTCCTTACTAATATTTTAGAAGCATCATACTTTGTGTACGCTTGCTTTGGGTCTCATTTTTAATGGAACATTAAGGGAACGCAATGTTTTCATTGTAACTTTGTGAATATGTTTTATCTAGAGGTCTGTTGCTATTTTTGCCCTTTATGAAATTTTTGTTACCAAGTAAGGCAGGATTACATTTTCTTCCAGATTGAGTTGGTGTAGGGTATTCTTGGTTATCAAAATATTCATAGCTTTGGGACTTTGAAATGGTAGATCTTCATGATGTGTGAGATAAGCATGATACATAACTGTACCATCTTAATTACATAAAAATGGAAGCTTAGTTGTGTAGACACACAGGACTTAGAAGGACATGTCAGATTGTAAACTGCTTGTGATTATGGATGGCTTTGTTCTTTACTTGTGTTTTTTCAATTTCCTATATATGCATGTCAACTTTTAAAAAATGTTACTTTAAAAGCCAAAAAAACAAACAAAAACAAGCCACTGTCCTGTTTTACTAATGCACAGCTGATACACACCTGAAGCCACATTAAAAAAATCATACTCTTTTAGTGCAGCTAAGATAGTCTCAATCAGATCTGCATGTAACGTGGAGATAAAACGTATTTCACCATGTTCAGCAGCCAAGTCTCTGGCTCCCAAATCTCTCAACAGACAGTTCATTATTTAAAAAAACAAAACAAAGATGCTGATTTTACATTTACTTCTTCCCCGAAGTCTATGAACTCGCAGTGATCTAACACAGCAATTTGCAACCTTTTTCATCTCATGGCACACACAGACTAATTCCTAAAATTCTGCAGCACACCAAAAAATGTATTTTTTGCCAACCTGACAAAAAATAGGTATAATTTTTATTCTTTCTCACCGGACGGCTATTGTTGGCTGTTGTCACTTTTTTATTTGACAATCTAAGGGAAAAGAGGTCAGTGCATGGCCTGTTTTAAAAATGCTTGCGGCACACTGGGTGAAAACCGCTGGTCTAAAATGTCAACATCTGGAGACAGACAGAAAAGCTGTCACCACGGTGGTGAGCTGGACCCACTCTGCTCACAAGATGCTCCAGCAAGACTCATTCACTCGCCCGATCAGTCTAACACCTGTGCAAAATGAAGACATACTCCAACCTTGAATCTTTCCAAACCTGGGTCTGAAAAAGCACAGAGGCGCCGAGAATCCAAGTCTACAGAACATGGAGGAGTTGGGTGTACATTTGGCAAGAGCCCTCAGGTCCGGACTTCTGATACTTTCTCCCCATGAAGTCACAGAGCCTCAGAGATACAACAATGGGGTCGAAACAGGAGACAGCGTCATATAGCTTTGAACTGACGTGCCAGTGCCAGACCACACCACCTATACTGTGTATTGTCTCCACACTTTTGTACCTCCTATAATTAACTTCTGAAAAGCATGAGTGCTCTATGTTTCTTTGTGCTCAAAAACGTTCAGTTCTCACATGTAAACATTTACAATTACCTATGGTGTTTCTAAACCTAATACTGTATACATCTTCTTACTTTTTAAATATATTGAAAGTCTTAGATTAAGGAAGCAGCCTGAGAGGCCAAGGCCGACGTAGAGAAGCTTGTGAGCGACTCCAGCACGTGTGGTCTCCCAGCTGCCAGAGGTGACTACTGGCAACCTCCAGGCCCGGGTGGCAGGAGAAAGGAGGGGAGCTTCCAAATTAATGCCTCCTGAACTGGATCTCCATGTCTTCGGTATACTGGCGCCCAGTGGCGGCCACAAACTAGAGGGCATTTTACAGAGAGCTGCTCTGCACAGACACGGAGAGGGCCAGGGCTCAGAAAACCATGGCGGAACGTGATTCAGGGTTTGTATTTTAGTAGATGAAGCTCTTTCTACTTCTCTCTCTGCCTCAGTGGCCTCACTATTGCTTCTTTGAAACAGCGGTAAATAAACTGCGATTCAAGCCCTAGGAGGTGAGGGAAGGAAACCATGATTACTGTGCTCAGCACTCGCCAGCCCTTCACACAATTCTGACATCCAACAGCCTCTCTGCTGGGGTTGCCTGGCCATTGTCTGCCCCACCCCCACGATGCACAGTCCTATTCTGTGCCCTGACCAGCTGACACCTGTGGACCACTCACCTGGGCTCCACTGCCTTCTAGATTCCCATTGGTTCAGCCAAGAGGCCCAGTAGGGGACAGGAGAAAGGAGGAAGGTCAGGGTATTTCTCGCCAGCTCCCTCTCTCCTTGGATGCCATGTCTTTGGGCACCATTCTTCTTGACTATAGTTCCTGCTGGACAGCCCCTTTCCAGTTCCAGATCTCACTGGGCTCCGGTAACTCTACTTCCTCCCTTTGCCCCTCAACCCTAAGGATGCACTGATTTCCCATTGTTGTTAGTCCCTGGGAGCCCCTTGGTGCCTGGCCAGCACCTCTATAACTGTTCCTTCCATTAGTCTTCATCCCAACCATCTGGGGTGAATTCTGTTTCCTGCCAGGCGCTCTGACACTGGCTCTCACTCTGAACATAATGGCTTTTGTAAGTAAGATGAAATGCAAAGATGTGAGTTAATAAGCACATGGGAGCATTTCTAAGAGTTTGTTATAAGTACTAGGCTGAGCGAACTAATAAGGCTGATTCATCAACGGTGAGGCCTTGAATCCAACTCCTAATCCCGCCAAAAGATAGCAATCCTGAGGCATGGGGTCTAGACTCTGTCCATAGTAAGTGCACAGTCAGGTTGTTAAAAACTTATTCTGTGCTTTTGGCTACCTGCATACGAAATAGGGAAAAACAAACAAAAAAACAAACAAAACTCAGGGCCCAAGCAACATTCCAAGCTCCTTTAGGGGGAATACAACCCGAAAGAAGGACAATGATAGCTACCTGTCACCGACCTGCACACATTTCACAACAGCCCTGTGAGGAAGCATTCTGTCTCCATCTGACAAATAGGCACAAAGATTCAAAGAAGTTTACATGGGTAAGCAACTTGCCTGAGCCCCACACTCCAGATGGGACTGCTCCCAATGCTATTCTTTCCTCTCCACTGTACTAGTTTGTAAAGGAGGGAAATAAGGACTCATGGTCTCCAAATCATTTCTGAATTGGGCCTAGGGAGACCAGGCTCTCTAGTTTTAAGCAAATCAAAAACACCAAAGAAAGAGAATTTTGAGCGCAAGGACCAACCTAGTTCATAAATTGGTTAAGAAAGTTCTCTGTGATACAATTGAAAGAACATATATAGTATGTCTGTATGGTATAAAGCATACAGTAGAATCCCACTGTGGATATATGTGTGGATATGTGTGTCTACCATGACTGTTTATCACTATATTATGCAATGGTAAGTACCATCGAATACTTATCTTTAGAGCGGTGAGAGGTCTGTGCCCTTCTGAACAGAATTTTCTAAACATATAGACCAATGGTTCTCAACCTCAGCTGCATAATGGACTCACCTGGAATCACCCAGGTCCCACCCCTAGAAATTTGGCTTTACATGGTCTGGGGTATCACCCGGGCAGTGGGAGTCTTTATACTTCCCCAGGTGATTCTAGTAGGCAGCCAGAGGTGAGAGCCACTGGGTGAGTCCTAGTCCATTAGGATAAAATCTAAAAAGGGTGAAAGGTTTTAACCCTTTGTATGCCAAAGACCCCACTGGCAACCAGGTGAAGCCCCTAGACGCCTCCTCCAAATACTGTTTTCAAATGTGCAAAGTAAAACAAATCATTTTAAAGCAAACAAATTATACTTAGCCGTAGCTATCACAATATTGTTATTGTAGTATGGTAATGTAACTGCTTCTTTATTAATACACCAAGTGACAAGATCTAAAAGTAGTTCTGTTAAATACCATCGTCCTGAAGTCATAATGAATGTAAATAATATTTGAAGACATCTGTGGAAACTTTAATGTGATATGGATTTATTGGTGACAAAGTCGAGATACTTCTAGCATTAATGTGCTTTGTTACCTACATTCATAACTAAAGAAAACGCCAAATTCCAGTTAGAATTCATTGTACATAAAAGACAGAATTTTTTTCCCATTCAACCTGACAGATTCCCAGGTGTAGAGGGAGGAGGAGAGGGTGTGTCAGGGCCAAGTTCCAGGATTTGGTCAGCCCACCACCAGGTAAAAGACCTCCAGCAGAGGGAAGGAAAAGGATGGCAACCTATCGCATACTAATTTCCAGTAGAGGCTGGTTCTTGTTTGTTTTTATAAAGTAACTCTGTAAGGCTCCTTCAAGACATGAAACATTTGCATTTCCTGAAAACTAACTACACTGTATATCTTAATTACAGCAATATTTTTCAAGTGCCACTTTGTGTGAAAAGATCCCTGTTCCTTCCACTAAAAAGACTCAGCTGTTTTATCTGCCTCAAGACATCTATCACATCAGTGCCAATATCTCGGGATTTAAAAGGAGGATTTTGGAAACTTTCTAACTGCTTAATCAATAGGTTCCTTTTCATACAGTGCTACGCTGCCTGCATAGAACCTGAATTTAAAATAGTGTTTACTATGTACTGAGTGGCTATTATACTTCAGGTACAGTGCTAGGCTCTTTTCCTGGACTAATTCTAATGCTCATATCCATGCTGTACTAGCATCCCAGCTTACTAATGCAAAAATAAAATGACTCGGAACTTCAAAACAGAGTTTGATATTGTAGAATCACGGGGGGGGGGGGGGGGTAGGGTGGGGGGAGAGCGACATACCTCATTTTATTGCTCCTCGCTTTATTGCGCGCCACAGATCTTCCTTTTTATACACGCTAAAGACCCGCTCTCCCAACAAAAAGAGTAGGACTCCCTTTACTACGATACTTGCTTTATTACAGTGTCTGAAACCAAACCCACAATATCTGTGCGGTGTGCCTGTACTCACTCTATTACTGTGGCCTGACACCTAACCTGAAATATATCTGTGGCATGTCTGTAGTTATTTTTAAACAATAACATTTTCTCCTGGGGTGGGGAAGGACCACACCCACTTATCCTAGCAACAGAGCTAACTAACTCAAAGGCCTGTTTTTATTCATAGCCACACTTTTCTAAAGATTCCAGAATGACTTTTTAAACTTTATCCACTCTTCCCCATTCATGGAATGCCAGAGAAAGGCAGGGTCAGCCCAGCCTGCGGGCATATGGCTGGGAAGAAGCAGTGGCCAGTCCCAAGAGGAGAGAAACCCCCACTGTGGAGACAGGCGTCCAGCAATCCGGGGAACCTGGACTATGTGAAGTCGAAATCAGGTTGGGGAGGAGCCCTAACATCATCATCACCTTCAAATGCGAAGGTTCCCATTCCTAATCACAAGAGGGCTTTTGAAATGACCCTATTCAAACACTCTGATTCAAAATGTTCTCAGAACGCATTTCCTTTACTTAGTATCTGAAATGGCGTAGGAGGCAGGGGGTGGCATTATTTTGTTTTCTGATCCCTAAGAAGTCAGTTCTTCATGAAGGCATTTAATGGGTGGGGAGGCTCAGAGTGAAGGAGTTGTTTCAACGTGAACCAAACACTATAACAACACTTAGAATGCCCCAACTCTTCTTAAAACAGAGGGAAAGCTTGGGAAAGGAGCCCACAAAAGAGACCTCACTAGGAAAAGAGCAAAAAAGCAGGCTAACCAACATCATGGACATCTTTAAACCAGCCCAACAGGAAGTCTCAGCAATTCACCCTTTGTTCTCATCTGTCTCTTCACCAGGTAGAAATGTACAAGAGGTAAATGTAAGAGGAAATTGGGGCTAGGAGGTGAAGATGGGGGTGTGTGTCAAGGAGGAGAAAGAAATCATTTGAGTCCTAGCAAATTTAAGGGACTTTCACATGCATCATTAACTCCTTCAATTTTCCCCATCATCTTATCAATCACCTCCCAATTTTATTTATTAAAGACTTTAAATTTCATTTGAGAAAGAGAGAGAGAAACATCAATGCAAAATCCAGGCATTCCTCAGCTGCTGTCTTGCACGCCCCCTACCAGGAATCGAACAAGCAAACTCTCAGTGCACAGGGTAACACCCAACCGACTGAGCCACACTGGCCAGGACTCACCTCCCCAATTTTAAAATGAAACCAGTGTCAGAGAGGTTAAGCAACTTGTCCAGAAGCACACAGAGGGCAACAGAGTCAGAACTGAAAGCCAGGTGGTCTTGGCTAAGGACCAGGCTTTCTGCTGCCCCTCAGGCCTCAGATCTGGTGAGCTACTTTCAGCTCCAATTTAAAGGTTCAGGAAAATGGTATCCCAAGTTCCTAAATAAATAAATAAAATAACCTTTCCGAGGTAACAATTTTCATGTGATTGCCCCATTAGATAATCTCTTGGAGGCAAGGGGAGGGAAGGTGGAGAGGGAGGACATCAATGAAGACCCAGGAAGTCAAAAGAAAAATAAAGGACCAATTTTAAAAGCAAACAACAACAGAAAAACAGGAATGGTGTGGGTGTGGGGATAGATTCTAAAAAATATTGACACTGGTGAGTATTCTAGTCCTACAAGGAATATTCAGCAGGCAGTTTGTGATCCCTGTCTACAGGTGATCTTCAGAGTATAATGAGCCAGACTTAAGCCCCTTCTGGAAGGTACTCTTAGCTGGTCAACCAAGAGATAGTGACCGAGACCTAAGAGACACAGGGCTTCTGTTTCAGAAAGCCATGTGACCTGCTCTCCCAGGTGACATCACTCTCCAAGATGTCCTCAAGGACGGGTCCAGTCTCCCAGACCAGGCGCCTTCACAAACTGCTGTGGTCACACATCTCATTAGTGAGTGTGCACCTTTAACATATGTCAACTTATTTTAAAATTATAAACATGTAAATGTTACTAAAACCTAAGTCCTTAATTTTCATGGGAAATAAAATAAACATAAGTCAATGTTTTCGTATTTTCTTCCCATACTGATCTGGGCTTGCACCCCAGTGACCACTTGGAGCCCAATGACCTCACCTTCACCTGAGCCACATCCCTGACATCTTCTCCAGATCAGCGGTCCGGGTCTCCATACCCAGCACTGATGGCCTGTTCTTCATACCTAAGAGTCCTATCATCCTTTCTATCTGTTTTCTTGGGGTCCACAGCCTATGCCTCCCAGATTCCTTTACTTCCCCAAATCAATAATTATCAATGCCCTCTTTCCCCCTAATTCCTGTTTTCCATCATGATCACCCAGCAAAACCCCCAACTTTCACAACAAACTTAGCCTCAGTCTGCCTTCTCCTCTGCACTCAGGCAGCTCAGCAGGACCTGGGAACACAGTGACCACGTGAACATTGCTGCCAGGTGACATCACTGAAGGTCTTTCAACATCAGGAACTCAGGCTTACTAGTATTCTTCTCAATCAGCTCCATTTCCCTTCCTCCTCAGCCAACGATTCCAAATCCGCACCCTTCCCCCTCTATTTCCAGGAGCCTGCCTGGCCGTCTACCTCATATATCCACTCAGCCATTCTTCCATTCGTTCCAACATGTACTGAGCACCCACTATGTGCCAGGTGCCATGCCGGGGGCAGACAGAACTGAATCTCACAGTGCGTACATTCTAGTAAAACAGTCAGGTATTGGGAGATGATGAAAATAAAGGAAATAAAGAATAAGCAGAAAATCCTGGTCATCGGATGTGACCCACGTCACTTCCTGCCCACTTCTCCCCCTTCCAATGTTTTTAATTGAGGTAAAATTTACATTACACTAAATTAACCTTTAAAAGTGTACTAGAAAGTGGCATTTAGTACATTCACAATACTGTGCAACCATTACCTCTGCCGAGTTCCAGAACATTCTTACCACCGCCCCTCTTCCCCCCCCCCGCCCCCACCAAAAAAAAACAGAACCTTCCCACCCACCCTCCTTCCCCAGCCCCTGACAACCACTGACCTGCTTTCTGCCTCTGGATTTACCTATTCTGGGAGTTTCCTATCAATGGAATCACACAACCCCCTCCAATGCAGACAACAATGGGAACATTTACAACAGGGCCGTACCCTAGGGGGTCGGGTATTGCATTCAGGTTTGTGCCCCTACCCTGGCATGTAAGTACTCAGCAAATGTTTTGGGGGCCACAGGGATGAGCTCTACAAAGGATTAGATGCAGGGGTCCTCAAACTTTTTAAACAGGGGGCCAGTTCACTGTCCCTCAGACCGCTGGAGGGCCGGACTATAGTTTAAAAAAAAACTATGAACAAATTCCTATGCACACTGCACATATCTGATTTTGAAGTAAAAAAACAAAATGGGAACAAATACAATATTTGTATTTGCATGTGGCCCGCAGGCCATAGTTTGAGGACCCCTGGATTAGAGGCTCAGCATCTAAGCCTTTTAGAGCTGCATGTCATGTTAGACGCCATCTGACCAACTCGCCCACTTTTGCAGAACATAGAGGCTCACAAAGCAGTTCATGGCAGGGCATGCGTCAGCTCCGAGATCTCCTGACTTCCCAGCTGTGTCCTGCCCTATTCCAAGAAGGCGCTTGTTACCCAAGGCAGCACCGCTCCTCTGCCTCTTCCACGGTCCCTCATTTTCCACAGCAAAAAGGCTGCTGCTTGACAGCCAGCCACCTCTCTCAGGCCCTTGCCTTTCCTCATGCCTCTCCTCCATCCCTGCTTTGTTATTGTTTTGTTTTTTTTCTCTATCTCATGGCCTATGGTTCTCTTATTTCCTAGGAAAATCTCATCCTTCAAAAAGGCAACCAGAGAGTGTTGTCTTCTTCAGGGCGCAGCTCAAACAAATTACAGGGCAGTCCCTCTCCGGGCCCTGCTGGGCCCCCCTGGTGGGGGAAGCTCCTCATCTCCCAGAAAGTTTCATTGGCCTGCTCTGGGATTCGGTCTTTTGGGTGCTCCAGGGTGCAGAAGGCAGAGTCCCAGAGAACTTGGAAGGCCAAGTAACAGCTCACAATAAAAAGCCAAATCCCAAATTTCCAAGAAACACATAACTCCCACCGTCGCCTGCTTGCTGCAGGTTTCCAACCGTGGCCATTGAACGAACAGTGGCCACTGAATGAACGGTACAGCATGTCATTCTTTGTCACCACTGACTTGATGATGACCGGCAACCCAGCAGGACGATTTTAGAGGCGTGGTATTTACAGAAAACGCTGTTAGGAAACCTTTGCTTTCGCACCTTAACTGGCCTCAAAGGCAGCAAGAGAACATGCCGCAGTGAACAAGTGGACCCTGGCATGGATGCCATGTGATGTTCATTACTGTCTGTGGCTGGGCTTCACCTATCGTCTGTCTGCACCTCTGCTAGGTGTGTGCTCAGGTGTGTGTCTGAGGCTCACAGAGGCTCAGAGGCTGATCACAAGCCAGACTGTCCATGACGGGAATTCGACATGTTCCAGGGCCCTCACTTTAACCGCTCACAGCAGTGATTACCCCACACAGTCAGCCTTGATAGGACAGTCATGGCCATGGGCAGAGTGCTAAGAACAGAGGCCATGAGTTACCTACACCCTTTGCTATTGAAGAATTCATTTTACCACTTTACATCGTAACAGCCACGGGCTATGAACATGTTTGGCCTCCCTGGATATGAGACTTTATGAGTCTCACCTTGTAAATGCAAACTCATTCTTTTAAAGAAAAATGGAAACTGTTTTTTAGGACAAGAAAAAACATCTGCCTCCCCCCTCCCCCACCACCACCACCAAAAAAAAACAAAAAAAAAAAACCCTTCCATATTTTATATGAAAGATCTTTCTTATAGAAGTTTCTCTTGCCAAAGGCAACTTTTCTTTAGCCTGAGAGGAATTTCTCTTTGTCTCTATACCTAGTGCAGAACTCATCTTCAGAAGATTATTCAATATTTAATATCTGTCTTCCCAATTTATCTGCGATGAGGCAGCCCGATCTAGTGCATCTCATGGAGAACAGGCAGGCTTCGGAATCAGAGACCTGAGTGAAGCCCCCAATCTGCGCCTTATCAGTACAGGGGCTATATAGCCCCATGTAAAAAAAAAAAATTACTGATTGATTTTTAGAAATAGAGGAAGGGAGGGAGGGAGAGAGAGAGAAGTACTGATTTGTTGTTCCACTTACTTATGCATTCATTGGTTGTTTCTTGAATGTGCCCTGACCAGGGATTGAACACACAACCTTGGTGTATCAGGTTGATGCTCTAACCAACTGACCTACCTGGCAAGGGCCCATATATCCCCATTTATGCCTGTTCTCCCAGCATAATCATTACTACCCCCTTTCACTCTCAAAAGTGTTGAGGTTTGTATGATAAATTTTGTGGTCACCTTAAAATTACATGAGTCACTGCAGACAAGACACTTTTCCATAACTCAGTTTCATATTTGTTCAATGAAAACCTAATTGACAGCGCCGTCATTAGCATGGAACCAGTGCACTCAAGGCATGGCTCCCCGGAGTGCCCAGTCCTCCCCGGAACTGAGCTTTGTGCTCCAGAGATCCATTTGCGGGAAAAGCGTTCCTCTGCATGTGAGGCCCTCACCGCTGACTGTCAGTTTGAAGACAGGACCCGTATCCACTTTCACTGTGAGATGGTCTATACAATTGTAATGGGATCTACTGTGTCCAGCAGCTGCACAGTTAATTCTGTGCAGGGAAATGTAAGCACCTATACTCTCTCCACAAAGGTAGGATTAAGATTAAAATTCACACCAAACAAACCTCCATGAAAAGTAGATCAAGGGACTGTGGCTCAGAATAGGGGGAGTGGTAAGAGGGCCTTCAAACTGAGTGAACTAATCACCCCTCAGCCAATGAATTTGTAAATTTCTTACTTTCCCAAACCAAAAAAAAATTGCCCTTACCAATCTCATGATAGGACAGTTTCTCCATAAAAGGACTGAGGTATCTCACTTAAAAAATTAGGCCAAAAAGCCTGACCACAAAGCATAGCTCAGTGGTTGAGCATCGACCTATGAACCAGGAGGTCATGGTTCCATTCCGGGTTCGGGCACATGCCCAGGCTGTGGGCTCCCATCCCCAGAAGGGGGCTGCAGGAGACAGCCAATCAGTGATACTCTCTCATCACTGATGTTTCTCTCTCCCCATTCCACTCTGAAATCAATAAAAATATATATTTTTTAAAAAATTAGGCCAAATAGTACCTACAGTCTTGCACATGAAACTGTATGTAAAGCAATCAGCAGCTCAGGAAGCAACAGAAAAAGAGAGATGCTGTCCTTCATCGATAAGCTTGCTAAACACATGTATGTTCCCTTTAGTCTGACATGAGCAGTAACAATATAATGGGGCTGCTCCTGCAACTTTAAGAGAATGGCTTTGACTCGTTAAGAAAGACAATCGATAAGCCCATAGAAAAATGGAGGTTAAAAATTTCAAACTGTTCCATTCCAATCTTGAGTACATCTTTTGAAACAAAGAACGAAAAAAAATATATATTGTTCCTATTATAATTTAATACGGGTTGAATGCATGAAGATCCCTCTCCATGCTCAACTACTAAAGAAGCGGGAAGGAAATGGTCAGCACTTCCATGCTCTAAATATAGACTTAGCCGCTGAGAGAGGAAGGCGATACACATGGCCGCCCAGCCATGACTCCGCGCCCGGAGGACAGCAAGGAGCAGTGCAGAGGGGGCTGTTCTGCGGCAAACTCACTTCCCATCAACAGAAGTTTCTAGACAGAGAAAAAAGGCTAATGCTGATCCCAGAAACCCGACTGCAGATACAGCGCAGCACCCTCCAGCGGGACTCACTGGGCAAGGTAACCACCAGGATGAAATACACACCTACGGAGCTGTCTACCTCTACCTCACACCCATGGTAACAAGGAAAACACCCCAGCAGCTGTGTGCAAGGTATTTCTTGGGCAATGCGGTACTTCCCGGAGTTCTTGTGATTATGTAACTCGGAAACATAGAAGAGGAAAAGAGAAGTTGGTCTGTATATTGTTCATTTTCCTAAAGAATGTCTGTGGTTTTTCTCCGCTTGAAAAACTGAACCAGAAATCACACTTCTGTCTAGGATTCGGATAATCAGTACGTTTTGGCTTTAAACACATCATGTACCTTGTGCTGATCAACACAGCCTTCTAGGAGGAATGTTCTGAGGTTAGCTCCTCGTGCGTAAGAGAAGGAACCAAGGATTAATCAAGCTCAATGCTTAGACCAGGTCCAAGAAGGAAATAAAACAATTGGAGATAAGCCCATACCCCCTCCATTATTATCTGGAAGTATTGGGGAAAGGCCAAGTCAGATGGAAGTCAGCCCCCAATAAACAGAAGTGATAGGGCAGCGGTGGAGGGCGTACTGTCCAGACCAGAGCCCTCCGAAATCCTGCTCTAGGACTGTTGAGTCACAGACCCCTCGGCAGACTGGTGAGACCTATGGACCATTCTCGGGACTTTTTTAAAATATGCTTTTATTGATTTTAGAGAGAGAGGAAAGTAGAGGGAGAGAGAGAGAGAGAGAGAGAGAGAGAAACATCAATTGGCTGCCTCCTGCATGCCCCTCCCTGAAGATCAAGCCTGCAACCTGGGCATGTGCCCTGACCAGGAATCAAACTGTGACCTTCTGATTCATAGGTTGATGCCCAACCACTGAGCACACTGGCCAGGCCCCTCTCAGGATTTTTAATTTATAAAATGAAATACATAGGAATACAGAAGAAGTCAATTATATTTAAACTAGAGGCCCAGTGCACAAATTTGTGCACAGGTGGGGTCCGGCCACCCACTCCAAATTGGGGTGGGGGGGCAATCAGGGGTGGGGCTGGCCGGGGGAGTTATTAGTGTCAAAGCTCTTTGCAGAGTGTATACACATTTGCTGCTGGCTTTTGGATGAGTTAAAGCTTCAAAGGCACTTTAGTGTCAGGGACACTTACAGCTTCCATTTCTAAGCCTCTCCCTAGATAGGTAATTCGTTTTAGTTCCCTACTGACAAACTCTCTAAAGAGAAGCCATGGTGTGATGTGCTGCCCTCTTTGGTAGTAAGCAATGGAGAGAGAATGCAGGAAGATGGTGGTTGTGCTGGGCACCTCTCCTGGACCCCTGACTGATGGTCCAGAACCGTGAGCAGTTTTCCTCCTGATCACTTGTAATTCAGGTTCCTGGTGTATGAAGGCTGGAGAGCGTTTACTTACTTAGAATCACTGAAGGTCACACTTCAGTAATCGGGTGGGAGGACCAATCGAGGCAGGGCAAGCAGGGGGGAGGGACCGCAGGCAGTTGGATGGCCAGCCCTGCCCCCTATCGGGCCAGTTGGCCACCACAGTGTGCGTCATAGCCACCGGTCGTTCTGGTCATTCTGGTTGTTCTGCCATTCGGTCGCTTGGCTTTTATATATATAGATGTGGTGATCAAAATATTTTTTAATTGTGATATAGTAACACATATGCTTACTTGTCAACACATTAAATAACACTATCTAGTAATGGGTATAATAACTACCATAATTTCAAAGGCATAATATTTCAAGGTATCTGTTAGCCACCTATGATGTGACATAAAATGTCAAATTCCTATTGGTGACAGAGTCACAGACAACAATAACATTACTGTGATGTATGGTCAACATACAAAAGTTAAGGAATTGCTCGATTTTTGTTAGAGGTGAGTGAAAATCAAGGTGTAATGTTTTCCCATATAAGCCTACAGATCTTCTTGAAACCCTACAAAGTGGTGCCTATGAAACACATGTGATAATCTGGTTTTCTCCCCTACTCCTAGGATTCCCCAAATGATGAAGAGCCCTACACCCAGGACCCTGGCCCAGCAGGAGCCACAGCCCAGGCTGGGAGGGGAGAGGGTCTGCAGTATTGGGCCAACACCTCTGTTCCGCTTTTCTGTCAGTTGCACACATGCATGAGCCACAGTTTATTTTTTAAATTGTTAGTGTTGAGTGTTTAAATCGGCTGAATCATCGAGCCAAGGGGAACTTCCAAGTCACTTCCCCTGAGCTCTGTGTTTTAAACCGTATCAGGACAAAGCCCCAGGCTCATGGCAAACTTCTAGCGCTCTTTTACTATCGGAAATCAAACTCTTAGAAAAACTTCCTAACCGCAATTTCAAACATATAAATTTGTTGCCCTAAGAGTAACATACATGAGAATAAAAGGAAAATAATTTATAACAAACCTAACACACATTTCAAGTTGCAATTCGTTGGGCAAGACTAATGTAGAAGGTCTGATGGGGTCACTTAGGTGCTTGTACTTGAAATGTAAAATCGTGTAAGTGTGGACTGACGCAGGTGAGGTGGTGATGGCACCGGTGGTCTTTGTTAATGGTGAGTGCGGTCTGCAGGTGCAGGTAATAAACCGGTTTTGCTTCTCATCCATGACCATCTATTTCACAGTGGTAATGTCCTTGTACTAACCTGATCATTATTTAACAGGAAAGGAGGAAAGGGAAGACTAGATACAGGCATGCCATTTATGCCGCTTTGCCAAAAGTTGCATTTAACACTTTCCAAGTCTGTTTCCCGCTGATGGATGGGGAAAGGGACTGGACAAGGCAGCCTGACACGTGCCCAGTAAGTTCTGAGGGACCTGGGAAGGTGCCTACCTAGCTGCCCATCAGTCACACCTGGAAGCGAATCAAGTGGCCAGAATAGGCGTGGTCACTGCAAGTGCAGGAACCTGAGTATTTAAACTTTCAAATAAAGCAAGTTCCCTCTCGCCTTCTCCCCCTGGCATGCTGGGTGCCTGCTCTCCTGTGGCAGGGATGTGCCTCCCTGCGCCCACGTGGCACACGGCCATGTTGGACTCCACACAATAGACTAATGGACTGTAATTAGCTTGGACGCTGAGCCACACCCGGCTGCAACATGGAACGGAAGCTCTGGACACTGGCCCTGCTTCTGGCTCTGCTGAACTCGCAGCTGCCCCTTTCGGGGCTGGCTTGGGGGAATGGGCCATTGCAACCCAAGAAATGTAACCTCACCCAAATAAAGCCTTCTCCCACACCCCATCCTCCCGTGGGGCTTCGGAGAACGCTTGTTTCAGTGGTACTCTAAGGACCTCACTCCCACTTGTGTCTGGGAAATCTGGCCCTTTAATTCCTCCTGCAACAGTGGAACACTCCGGGGTATAAGACCACTGTAGCCATCACAGATGGTTAGCATCCCTGGTCTCCACCCAATAGATGCGAGTAGTGCCGCTCAAGCACTGCCAACCAAATGGCTTCACAAATTTCTAAAATGCTCCCATAAGACTCCCAGAACCAGCCAAATTCATGGTGCAGCTCCCACATTCTGCCCGCTCTGGGTGTTATCCAGCTGGGCCACTGAGGAGACACTCCCCAGGAAATGCAAGTGGCATTACAAGAGCAAGACCAGAGCTCCCGGTGGCTTCCCCAGGAACAAGGGACCTTCCAGGAGTCCAGCCCTTGGGACAAGAAAAGCAGGAGGAGGCAGGGAGAATAAAGCAGCCAGAGAGAGGGAGGTGGAGAGGAAGCCAAGGGGGTTCCTGGGGTTCTCAGAGACTCCAGGCCAGCCTGCAGGCTGCAGGCAGCTCCTGGCTCCTCTCCCGGAGCCCGAATGTGAATTCTCCACTTTTGTGTGAAGCAAGCTCTGGCAGGTTTCTCTGCCAGCGCCCGGGGGGGTGGAGGTGGGGGGCCTTATTAATTACAGGGGCCAGCCCACCTGCAGGGAGGGCCACCCACCCAACCTAGGCGGGCAGTGGGCCCAGGAAAGGCCCAGGAGAACCTGTTTGGACGTCAAGGAGCCTCCCTTACTCAGACTGCACCTAAGCTCCTCCTGCTGTTCCTGAGGCCCATGTATTTTCATTCCGTTCTCGCTGCCAATAAATAAACGAGCCAGTGACCATTCCTCACCTGGCATTTCAGATTCTAGAAAGATATTTCCAGATCATCCTGAAGCCTTTGCCGCCTCGGCTCTTTTCACCAATCTCATTAGTCACAACACATAAATAATATTGCTGTCCTTTCCTGACAGGTCTGGGAATTTAAGGTACTAGAGAAATTTGGCCTCGAAGGGCCCAATTAGGCCTGGATGGGGAAAAAAGAAAATTTTCCCCATCTTTCCAACCCTAAAAGTCCATGTCTCTAAACCTTATACTCGGAAAGAATACCACCGGGATTCAGAAATGTGACGTAAGGACCAGTTGCCAGAAGGTGCTCTAAAAGCAGCCAGGAACACCCTCCCTACCTCTTCCAGCAATGGACTCCCATTAGGTCACAAAAAAAGGCAGGGCTGGAACCTAATGAATAAATAATTAGCACTTGAATGTGTGTCCCTGTTAATTCCCGCTAGTTTCCACAAGAGAGCTCAATTAAATTAGAAAAATGGGGGAGGGGGAGGTAACACTACTTAGAATGGGACATTTTAGAATGGCTTGAAAAGTTTCCTATGTAAGCCATCAGGTACAATGTTAATAGCAAACACTTCACTGTTGGGTCGAAGTAAATAGAAAAGAAAGTTTGAGGATGACACAGGGAGTGGGTTAGTTTCACAGCTGCCAGATTTATGCAATTTCCACAGGAACATCAAGAGAATTAACAGTCTTCTAAACAGAGGGTCGCCACGCACAGGGTCATGGCCCAGTTAAGCTCGAGGGTCAGAGCTGCTCTCCGGAGCCCGAGATGAGCATCGGGCTCTGTGGGCCATAAGCTGCCAGGGCTGCTTAGCTCTGCCTGCACCAAGGAGAACAAGTGTCTGTGTTCTGGTAAACCCTCATTTACAAAACGGGTAACAGGCCACAGTGGCGACTCCTGACCAGCATTTCTGACATAAAGGAAACCAAAGAGAAAACATCAGAGATATAAGGGTAGGAACTGTTTCATGAACTTTTCTTGCTGTTATATACATGTATGTATGGGAGTTCTGAGTCAATGTCCTACTGCAGGTTGGGGGTCAAAAGTCACTACATTAGAAATAATAAATAGTTTTGTGAGAATAAACAAGTCATCTTTTCTGTCAAAGAACAGTTTAGGCAGCCACTATTTGGGGCCACATGACTTGCAGCTCCCTGGGAGCCGCAGTCTTGAAAAGGCAAAGGTCAACCCCTTCCTTTAAATCAGCCAATCCCGAAAGACTGTGAGCCTAAGCTCCAATCAAGAGTAAGGGACAGGTCACGCGTGTCAGGATTAAAAAGCCGAGCGCCCGCCCGCTCGGTGTGCCCAGACCCTTAGGCCTTGCTGCCTGGCTCCCGAGTATGCTCTGTGTTCTACCAGGACCCCTCAATTTGGGGGCTCGCCTTATTTCTAACAGTTTGAGAAGGGAAAACAAGTCTGCCTTGGACTGAAACCGGAAAGAATTTAAAGGTCTTTCATGCTAAGAAAAAAAGGGGGGTTAGATATATTGGGCACGCTCTTGAGCCTACAGTATAATCTTAAGAGAATATTTTTTTAAATTACATATTTAATAAGAATATTTAGTTACAAGTAGTCCAAAATGATCTTCAAAGGGACACTATAATATTTCTTATGCTATTGAAATATCTGACAAGAGCTGTGTATCAGTTAGCAACTGCTGTATAACAAACTTCCCCAGCACTCAGTGGCTTTAAAAAACAATCACTGATTACTGCCATAACTCTACAGGTCAGCTGAGTGGTTCTGGTGATCTGGCTTCACTGGCCTGGGCAACACAAGCTCAGGAGACTTGGAGCAGCCGACAATTCATTGGAAGTCTGGCCTTGGCTGAGGCAACCTGGCTCATCCCCAAGTGTTTCTCAGATCTCCCCATGAGGCCAGTCTGGGCCTGTTCTCATGGCAGGGATCTCAGAGGGCTCACCCAGCTGTATAAGAGACTATTAGAAACACCTACACTCTTCTGAACTGTTTACTGGGCATCTGTTAATGTCCCACTGGCCAAAGCGGGCCACGTGGCCAATCCCAGTGTCTCGGGAGGGGAGCGGAGGGGACTACACAGTTACAAGGTAAGGAGTGTGGACCCAGGGAGGCCATTCATCAGGGCCATTAATGCAATCAATCTCCACAGGCAATGTTTCGTTTGCCATCCCCTTGGCAGAAGCAGAGAGATTTTACATTAGTTTAAGTTTTCCCATTACCATTTCTCATTTTGTTTTGCCATTATCACTTCTGAGGCAGGAAGGCAGAGTGAAAAGAACCAGGCTTTGAATCAATGAGATCCACATTTAAACCCTGACTCCACTACTTCTGGCTACAAGACCCTGTGCAAGTTTCCTTTGCACCTCAGTTTCCTCATTGCAATCGCAGGACTGCTGACAATTTTCTCAACTGGAACACATAAACATGCGTAGCTTGGTCTAGCCACAGCTGAACTCGAACCTTAGATACTGTGTTTTATAAATGATTTGTTTGAACATGCAGTCAGCCCTCCATAGCCACTGATTTAAAATCTATGGATTCTACCAACTGCAGACAGAAAATATTTTTTTTTTAATCCCGAAAGTTCAAAAAAAAAAAAAAAATCTGTAAACTTGCCACATGCCCAGCACTACTGAATCCATGCAAATGAAGTGATGTGAAGGCACACCCAGCTGTAGCCCACATGCAAATATAGGTTATATGCAAATATTCCCCATTTTATTTTTTATTTTTATTTTTTTTTAATATATTTTATTGATTCTTTACAGAGAGGAAGGGAGAGAGATAGTTAGAAACATCGATGAGAGAGAAACATCGATCAGCTGCCTCCTGCACATCTCCTACTGGGGATATGCCCGCAACCCAGGTACATGCCCTTGACCGGAATCGAACCTGGGACCTTTCAGTCCGCAGGCCGACGCTCTATCCACTGGGCCAAACCGGTTTCGGCCCCATTTTATATAAGGGATGTGAGCTCCAAAGAATTTTAGTATCTGAGGGGGATCCTGGAACCAATCCCCAGCAGACACCAAGGGACAACTGAATTCAAAAATATGAACAAGGAAATAGGCACATTTCCTGTGACAGTAAAGTTCTTCAATGGGAAGGAACAGTTCCTTTAAACAAAAGTAGAAAACCATTTCTTTACAAAAAGTCTTGAGGACCTTTTTATGAAGATGACACCTGCCCCTCTCAAAGCCGAAGCCAAAGCAAAAGCTTTAAAGGCAGAGAGAGCAGTGCTGAAAGACGTCCACAGCCACAAAAAAAGAAGATCCACATGTCACCCACCTTCCGACGGCCAAAGACACTAGGGCTGCCAGGGCAGCCTACATACATATCCCCGGCAGAGCGCACCCAGGAGACACAAGCTTGCCCACTATGCCATCATCAAATTCCCCCTGACGACGGAGTCAGCCATGAAGAAGTCAGAAGACAACACAGGTGTTCATGTCAAGGCCAACAAGCACCAGGTCAAAGAGGCTGTGAAGAAGCTCTATGACACTGATGTGGCCAAGGTCAACACCCTGGTCAGGCCTGATGGCGAGAAGGCATATGTTCGACTGGCTCCTGACTATGATGCTTTGGATGTTGCCAACAAAATTGGGATCATCTAACCTGAGTCCAGCTGCTTAATTCCAAATAAAAAATTTTACACTGAGAAAAAAAAATAAAAGTCTTGAGGACTGTGGTAGACAGATAAGTGAACCCCAAGATGTTCAGTTCCTAAGCCCCGGGACCTGTGGAGATGTCAGCTTACAGGACAGACGCGATTAAGTTAAAGACCTCGAGATGAGATTATCCTGGATTGTCTGCGTGGGCCCAATCTAATCACAAGAGTCTTAAAATCAGGGAACCTTTTTAGATTTTAATGTTTCTTATATTTATGGAAACTTACACCTACATTTATACACTTTTCATATACATCCAGACATCAATTCATGTTCTTATATCTAATTTTAGTCTTCCAGGTGAATGTACTATAATGCCTGTATGTATAAATCCTATGAACAAATATAGGACTTTTGCAAACTATGCATTTATTGTAATTATCATTGTTTAATTTTTTTAAAATATATTTTATTGATTTTTTACAGAGAGGAAGGGAGAGGGATAGAGAGTCAGAAACATCGATGAGAGAGAAACATCGATCAGCTGCCTCCTGCACACCCCCCACTGGGGATGTGCCTGCAACCAAGGTACATGCCCTTGACCTGAATTGAACCAGGGACCCTTCAGTCTGCAGGCCGACGCTCTACCCACTGAACCAAACTGAGGTTCGGGCTCATTGTTTAATTTTTAATAATAAATGGTAACAGAAAAAAGGGGGGAGGAGGACAGAGAACCTTTTCCAGCTGTGGTCAGAGCGCCAACCTGATGGCAGAGGGACAAGGACCCAGCTCAACGCTGCTGGTTTGGGCGCTGGAGGAGGGGCAGGAGCCTATGAATATCAGCCGGAAAGGGCAGGACATGCATTCTCCCCTGGAGTCTCAAAAGGAATGGATACCATGATCTTAGTCAGTGAGACCCATGTTGGACCTCCGACCTACCAAATTATAGAACAATAAATTCGTGTTGCTTTAAGCCACAAAGTCTGTGGTTATTTGTTACAGCAATAACAGAAGAGCTACGTAATTTTGTAGTCTTTATACTAAATGAGGAAATAGAAAAGTCTCTCTTGAAGCCACTAGATGGGGGGGGGGGGGGAGGGGGGCGGAGTCTGGAACTTGGAGAACACGTGTCAGGCATGGCAAGAAAAATGGGAGCTGTATCTGATTCTGGATATGGTGGCAGTCAGACTACTAGTAAAGGCATCATGAAGGGATAAGCAACTCATTTTCATGGGAAACCTTTATTGCAGTCTATAGGAAAGTACCATACAATCATTATCCATACACTCTCTAAGCATGTATGAGGGGAAAGCCATATGAACAAAATCCTTCCACAGAAACTCCCAAGAATTCATTCAGCTATGACTACTCCCGACCTTCAGCTGCAACTCCGCTCACGGCCACTTCTTTGCAGGTAATACCACAGTAAGGTAACAGCACTAACGGTCTGTGAAAATGGACACACGCACAAACACAGACGCACTCACACACAAAGTCCCAACTTGTTGGGCTTCAGGAGCCCATGGATTATGCTCAAGGAGAGGGAGAAAAGACAATGCCTATCAAAAATCCACGGATTTAAAAAAACAGAACTCTAAAAACAGACACAACCCAACAGGCCCACAAGAATGGGAACACACCTAAGAATACTCTGAAGGACAGATAAGAGAAACAAGAGCAGATGAGTGTGCTGAGCTCAGCCAAGACACCCTGGTGGGACCCCACAGATGGGGAGAAGCTGAGATGCCTCATTTGACAGAAGAGAAACCGGAACCACAGAGCGCTGAACTGACCGACATGCAGCCAGCCAGCCCACTGCAGAGGCCTCACCAGCCAGAGGAAGTTTACCTTCAGTAAGTGCCTCGCTGCCCAGCTGATCCTGTGACACCATGTCAGGCCCCATATAAGGCAGTGGAGCTTCCAGTCATGCCTACTAAGGCTCTCCACTCCTTTCTGAGAAGCCCTTGGGGCCAGATGTATTTTTTTAAGCGACCTGAGCAAAGACTTTCTCTCTCTGGAGCTCCCTGGACATCAGGATAGCAAAAAAGGAATGGTGAACCTATAGACGAAAGTTGATAACATTTACCCAAGAGAACTGCATGTGTGCATACTGAATAATGGACAGTGAAGGGCTGTCCACAGAACAGTGTCACCTTTAAATCTAGCAAGCACAGGTGTTAGAAATCACATGAAGGGAGGAGGGGGAAATGTACCATCCTTAGTCACTGGAGCGGAGAACTTTGTAAAAGAGGGAAAGCCATTCCCATGGGCAGAGGGCCTTGAAGCTGTGTTGGCGAAGGTCTCGCAGAAGACCGGGGACGCCTCCTAGGATGAGCATGATTATTGAGGAGGCGGGAGAGGAAAGTGTCCCTTCCTCTCCAAATCCCCACGGTGCTGCCTCCAGCCCTGGTGGCTCTGAAAAATCACAGGAGAGAGGGTGAGGGATATCCACCACACTGAAATATCAAGAAAGCAGAGAGCTCAGACTTCGCGTGAGGCAAAGAGACTGCTTTTCTAAACAAGCTATAAAAGAGAAAGAATTGGTCATTTAGAAAACTCATTAGCATGAACACTAGTAAATAAAAAGTTGGCACTGGAAATAACAGATGGTTAAAAAAAAAAACACACGCAGCTGCAAGGAGATTGATATCAAACTCCCTGTTCTTTCAAAGTAGTTTCATAGCGAAGCAGCGATGCAGGTATGTAAACAGAATCGGCGCGGCCTATGGCAGTGTAAATCCTTAGCTACTTTCCCCAGGCACTGTGCCATGGAACCACAGCACTCCGTGGCCTGGTCATCTTCTGCTCTTTGAATCTCGGTTTCCCAAGGGAAAAAAATAGCTTCACTGGGGGGACAGCTCTGAGCTGAGAAGGAAGGAGCCAGGCTTTCTATTTCTCAGCATTCAAAATAAACATCCCAGAGATAGTGATAATAGAGGGCTAGTTCTTCTTAGGTGAGCATTTGAACTATCTACTAGTCTGCCAGCAAAAGCAAAAACAACTTGAGTTCTTCCTGAACAGTTTTTCTTTTTTGCATGAGGGAACTTTATTTCTGTATTCAATTCTTCTTCTGCCACTTGTATATATAGGGTGATACAGCAGGGGGACAGAACAGAACTTGGGAGAGCTCTGATTCAATCCCTGTACTTGACAACATCAGAACTGAGGCCCAAAGTGGTCATGAAACCTGGTCACACCCAGCTCGCAAGTGGCAGAGAGAGGGTTCGAGCCCAGCCGGTGTAGGTTCAGGGGTCCATGTTAGCTGGACTATGCGTAGTTGTTAACGCTAGGAACCTCACCCAGTACTAGCCAGTGCCTTTTTCCAATTAAAACCAAGAGAAGTCTTACAATGAAAGTCTTAGTTGAATGAGTGTTCTTCATTTGCATACTGTTTCATAACAACTGACTCTTCTATGTGGGTGTGAACAGGCCTTAGAGCTTAACCTCCTTGAGCAGCTAAGGGCTCTTAACCAGAAACTTTCGAATCAGGGACAGGTGAGCACTGATGGGCCTGACGCAATCTGGTCATAGGAAAGGAATAAGGTGGAAGGAAACAGCGCTTGCCATATGCCTAACAGGAAAATTCCACGAAGCAAGAAGATGCCGGTGGTCAGAGAAACATTTTACAGGGCCTCAGCTATCTTTCCAGGATTCCACATACACTGCGGGAATGTCCTCACCAGCCCTCTTTTGGAACAGTTAAGGAAGAGCATGCCTTGCCCAACCCATGCTCTTAAAGAGTGAAAATCAATGCTGAGAGGGACCACGGGCCCTAAGACTGAGAGAGACAGAGTGAGAGAAAATAAGAATTTCAGAGTGAAACGTAAAGTCCATCCAAGACTACAGTCTTTTTGTTTATTGATTTTTTTTTTATTTTTTTAGAAAGAGAAAGAGAAACATTGATTTATTGTTCCACTTATTTATGCATTTATCTGTTGCTTCTTGTATGTGTCCTGACCGGAGATTGAACCTGCAACCTTGGTGTATCAGGATGATGCTGTAACCAACTGAGCTACCCAGCCAGGGCTCATTCTTAAGATGTCAAACTTATAAGATGGCATAAAAAAAAAAAAGGAACACCTCACTCAAAGGCACAAAAGACTCTTCCATCTGGGGATAGTGAGGGAACTTGGACACACCCCTCTCTCCCCACCAGATTCCAAGGGTTCTAGGAGTGGGAGGGGCAGATGCCAAAGGCCATCACATTCTCTCCCTGGCTCAATTCTACAAACAAAGCAGGCACATAGCTGTTACCAGTTGCTATCAATTGTTCCTGTGGGACCAAGGGTCAGAACTGAGGCGCAGCATTCCCACTGCTTCCTGCTGGTGAGACATGGAGCAAGTCCTTCTACCTCCCTGCACCTCCATGAGCTCGGCTACAAAGAGCAAGGAGCCGGAGGGATATTCCTCAAGTCCCTTCCAGCCCCTGCCTGTCTAAGGCTTCTCGTGGCTTTAACTGGAAAAGGGCGCTGGCTAGTGCAAGGCGAGGTTCCTAGCTTTAACAACTACACACAGTCCAGCTAACATGGGCCCTGGCCCTATACCAGCGGGGCTCGAATCCTCTCCCTGCCACTTGTGAGCTGTGTGTGATCCTGACCAGGCTTCATAAACTCCTAATGTCTCAATCTCTCTAAGTATAAACTGGAAATGACATCAGCATCTACCTCAGAGTTGCAGTGAGGAGTAAATGAAATACAAAAGAAGCATTTGCAATCATGTCACATATAGAAGATATATTTTTTTCATCATCATCTATTTCTTGCCCACCTGTTCTTAAAATTTCTCCAAGACACATAATCTCTATACTGATCACCAACACAACACACTCCCAAGGGGAGACTGAGCCATGAAAGATCCAAACTGTTAGCGTGGAAGACTGTGCTGTGTAGGATGCTTATAAAAAGCATCTGACCAGCATGACAGCACTTACGAGCCGTCTGTGCTCAGAACTACAACACTAAGAAGAGGCGCTCAGACAGAAGTGGGTGGGCAGCACACATTCCCTCAAGGGCCAGCCACAAAAATCTCACAGGGATGCAAATAAGTGAGGCTGTTATTATTCTAGGGATAACCTTGACATTTTTGTAAGTAACTCAATTGCAAACACCAGTACTTCACTGTGACAAGTAACTAAGTACTGGGATAACACCACTGCTGAGTTCATGGGCAACAGGATGGAAAAAAACTAGGTACCCGCCCGCCCCAGCTGGGGTCAAGGTCCTGAAGCACAAACGCAGATATGGCAATGGGGCTGCCAGTTTACAGGAAGAACTGCTCCCACCAAATCCAGCCACAGAGTTTATCCTCCTTGCCCCTCCTGACTTTTGAGGCCGAAAGGCCCAGCAGAAAGGCCTCTGTTTTCTTTCCAGAGGGTTATGTGTTCATGCAAGCGAGCTGGAGGATTTTGAAGAAACAGCAACCCCTCTCATGCACACATACAGCCTTCCAAATGTGAGGAAGTCGGGGAAGGATACACTTAATTGTGGCAATGAAAAAAAACAAGTAAATAAATAAAACTGCACAAGTGGGCAAACACAGCTCAAGTCCCAACTCTTCCAGCTGAAAACACGGTTACAGTACCGAGGCTCCTGGGACCCACCTTGGCGGCTTTCCAAGAGCTATTAGTTTGCGTTAACACACTGAAGAGAAGGTCAGATAAATTAAAAGTGAGGAGGTAATTTTGAAAAAGGACATCTTTATACCCAGCACCAGCACGGTGGCTGCCCAATACACACTCAGTGAGGACACCTGCAGCTGGCACAGAGGTCACCACATCTGTGCCTGGATTTCTGATGTTGACACAGGCTGCAAGAGAGCATGGGGACAAGGCTTAGGTTAGGAACTCTAAGAAGATGGGGAGATCTTTACTCGTATTCTGACTGTTAAAGAGGGACTTTATACTTCAAAGCAAGTCTGAACTTAAAAGGCAACATAGTAAAACTTGCACTGACAAGTACCAAATTCATTTCTGACCCAAACCGCTCAACCGTCACCCACGTGGCACTCTCCCCCAACTGGAAAATGATCTCCTCTCTTTTTTAAGTACCTGAATTCTGGATCACATACACCTTCCTCCAGTCAAGACTATCCGTTAATTGTTCGCCTGACACCAGGATCCTTCCCCAAACTTTGGCATCCACCATGACAAACCCCCAGAGACAACACTCCTGCTAGCACATGCTTTCCTGAGACCTACTATAATCACACCAACACAGAATACCATCCCCAACCACTCCCCCCTCCCCCTTGCTAGAGCCAGAAGGACAAGACACAGAGGAGAAGGGGGTAAAAATGAGTCCCCACTGCTCTTGGGAAGGAGCAGGGCAACTCCCTGCAGGGATGACCACAGAGTATGAACGGACACGGACTTTCCAACCCAAGTCTTACTGAGGACTGCTCTGCAATTTTCTTGACATCGCTGCCTGTCCCCTGCTAAAATCAGTCTGAGCGTGACTCTGCCGTGACTTAAATCCCAAGCCATGTGGAGCAGTAGGAAAAGTCATGTCAACTGTCAGCGTGCATCCAGATCAGATCCTGAGGAGCCCCTTCTCAGGGGAGAAGCCAAAGGCCTCCCCCTGGGCTGGGACCACAGGCGGACTCTGGCATCAAATGCTTTGGGAAGCCAGCTGGGCAGAGAAGTCTGGTTGGTTATTTTTAAACGGAAAAAACTGAATGGGAAAGGAGAAAATTTGAATTCCTATGGTCTCCTGAGGTCCCTTCCAGCCCCCAGATGCTACCAAAGAACAACTGCATATGCACACGCACAGGCCCATGCTTCTTTATGAAAAGCTATATGGATGTGTGCCTATGTGTACATGAGTACCGTATTCACACTTCCACACACACAGCACTTGAAATGCGCACTGCCATGAGCTGCTCTGCAGCACTGGCTGAAACGCAGATGCCATTGGCAAATCTGGGCGAGCCCCTCAGCCCCGCTGCCATTGCAACCTGCCTTAAAACCAGCCAGCGCCACCTGGTAAAGCCCCAACCCCGGACTGTGGACGCCTTTCTCCTAATGACTCCAGGGCAGGTCGCCTAGATCCGGGAAGGCAGGCTGGAACAAAGGAGCAAAGCAGCTTCCTTTTCCTCTTTGGCCAGTCACTCAGAGGGGCAAAGGTCACCCTCTCCCCTGTCCTGCATCAGCTCATTTCTCAGGCCTCTATGCTTCAGGGGGACTACATGGACTTCAACTTGGTAACTAGAGAAAAGTTCAAAGACCTCTAGACAGGGGATCTTTGCTCTCATCCTAACAGCCAAAAAATGTAGGATGCCAGCTTCCCTCTTGCCTCTTTAGAATGATTTCCTGCCTCTAACATTTGGCTTCAAGTGTTTCCAAGTGCAGTGTTGCCATCCCACCCAAACCTCAGCTTTTTCCTCCCCAACTCCACAGCTTCGTAAGCGTCCTAACTGGTCTACCAGAGCCCGGTGCAGACACCGGCGTCCGCCCAGGGCCAGGGCTCGCAGTAAGTGCCAGGAGTACGGAGCCCTAGACTTGGCCTCTGGCATCTCTGCAAACCATATTCGACGCCTTGTTCCTGCATCCCCCAGGCACCTCGCACCCTGGTGGCTCTCCAAAAGCGGCTGGACAATGCGAAAGGCACCTCTTCCCTCTATGGCGAGGCAGCTATGAAACCAAGGCTTTGTGTGTGACGTGACAGCGAGTAGTGCGCCAAGGGCCCCGCGCTCACACACCCCCTTCCACCCAGTCTGCTCTCTGCACCGGGTCCGTGCGCGTGGAGAGCGCACCGCGAGCGGGTCCACCTGGCAGGCGGCCGCGCCACCAGGCCTCTGGCCACCCGGCCTGCGACCTGGCCTCGGGGAGCGGGGATGACATCCGCGCCTCGGTTCCCAGCCGCGGGGGCGGCGGAAGAGAGAAGCGCCGCGGGCCGGGCAAAGGCGATGCCCGGAACCGGGACGCCAGAGGGCGACAGGCGGGGGGCGCGCCCCCGACTCCAGCACCCACCGCCTCCAACTTTGCGAGCTGCGGGCGGGGAGGGGGCCAGGGCCGCTCGAGACTCGGCAGGAAGTTCCCAGGCCCGCACTGAGCATGCTCTCGGGAGTGTGTGCGCGGGTGTGGACTCCGCGCTGCCCCTCGCCTCTCCGGCCAGGCAGGCTGGCCCTGAGCGGGCCGCCGGCCGTCCCCCACGGCTGGGGGCACCACTGGACCCTGCGCACCCGGCCCAGAGCGCCCCCCGCCGCATCCCGCTTCCCCTGGGGCCCGGGGCCAGCCTCCCTTCTTCCTCCTCGCTGGCCCGAGGCTGAGCCCGCCCGGAGCGCCCAGGACCCGGGGACCCCAGCCCGGCCCACACCCCCAGCATGACCCCACCAAAGCTCCTCCGCGGTCCGACGCCCGTCTGCCAGCCCCAGCAGCTCGCCTCCGGCCCGCACAACCGAAGCCTCCTCTGGGCAGTCCCTTGAAAAGCCCACAAGCCGCTTCCCCACGGGTCCCGGGGGCCTGCAGCCTCCCCTGGAAACGGGTTGCCACGGACAGGTGGGCGCCTCGAGGCGCGTCCCCGGCTTCGCTCCCGGTCCCGCAGAGCGGCCGTGGCCCCGGCACCCACGCAGGCGGCAGCGGGGCGGCGCGCAAAGCCCCGGGCTGCGCCACCCTCGGCACGGCTCTCCCCGCCCGCGCCCAGCTCCCCGTGCCCTCCGCGCTCCGCTCTGCGTGCATCTTCCCGCGGGGATGGCGAGTTTCCACGCGATCGCCCCGACCCAGTGGTTCTCACCTCCTTGTCGCGCAGCAGCCGGAAGCACCCACCACTCGCCGTCCCCGCAGGGCCCTAGGCGGGGGGCACGGAGTTGCGGCGCCCGGAGTCCGCGGTGCGGCTACCAGGGCTGGCTCGCGCCTGGGGCACCACGGCCGCCTCCGGAGCCGCAGGGCCGCCGCCGAGCTGGTGGCGGCAGGGATGGTCTGCAAACTCCCAGCCCTGGCGGGGCTGCGCGCGGCGCGGCCACACTCGGCCCGGACGCGGCAGACACTCCTCCGGAGCTCGGCCGACCAAGGCTGAGGTCGGTCCGCAATTTCTCCCGACCCTCCCTTTCCCGACCTCTCCAACTTCTCCCCGCTTCTGGGCTCCCGGCTCTGGAAGGCAGGGATCCCGGCCAGGGACGCTCGGCAAACTCCCGCCCTCCCCGGCGGAGCGCTCAGCCAATTCGAAACGCCCTGGCCTCTCAGGGGCCGTCTACAAACTACCAACCCTGTCGGAGGGGACTTCTACCAACCTTACTATTCCGCAGCCCGGAGGGAGGGAGAAATGGGAGAGACAGTATGATCCCGGCCATAAATAATATTCTAGCAAGGTTACGGGCAGTGTGCAAATGCTAATAGGCACTGCACCCCCCAGAGTGGTGCAGTCCAGGCCTCTAAGCAGTGAAGCCCTGTGAGGGGAGACTGTGAGCTCAGTCATCTCAGACATGCCCTGAGCCTCTCCACCCTGGCAGAATGAAGCAGCCTGAGTTTCTGACACTTGGTTTTGGTGACCTTGGACAAGCACTTAACCATATGACTTTATCTTCGTAGGGTTTTTTTTTTTTTCCCCATGAGGTTATTTTGAAGAAGAAATAAAATAAATGTAAAGTACTTAGCAACACCTAGCACATAGTAGGTGCTCAATAAATGAATTCCATTTCTCTTTCACTTCCCCCCTCCCACCCCTATATTTTATGAATACTGTAGATAAGCTAGGTAAACGTTGTAGTGTAGTAAATTCAAAAAAGAAATAAAACACACCCCATGTCCTGAAAGCACCACAAAGAACACTGACATGACATTACATCCAGCCAAGCCCAGGAGAGAGAATGTGTACATTTACATCACTAAGGGTGATAGATCATTGTTAAGGGTATTAGAATACAAGGAGAGTGGCCTGGCGGGTAACTTAGGGGTGAACATGACAAGGTTTCTAACCCACCCCAGCAAGTTGCAGGCCGTGTTCCAGTCACTATGTCAGGTTGCTGCATGAGAGTTTATGTGCAACTTTCCCTTTCGTTCCCTGCAGGATTTTTCCATCCCCATGTCACTGTCCTCCCTGGGGTCATCTTTCTTGAACTTAGGTCACCCGACCCTGCTGACCTCCCTCACACCCTCCCCACCCCACAGCAGAGGATTTAAAAACAAAGAATCATGGAATTTTGGGACCCTAGAAATGACTTAGTCCAACTCCCTCATTTTGTAAGTGAGCTCTCAAGCCACCTACCTAATTAGGGAAGTCTCCTGACTTCAGATCTTAGTAGGAAACACCCTGTGGCCTCTCTTCTGTTGAGCTAGCTCCAGGCACAGTAAGTCAGTCTACTCTACCCTTAACTTCAAACTGGAGGAAATGGCTTTAACATTTTCTGATCAAATGGGCCCCAAATTATCAGCCACTTGGATCCTCAGCTGCCAGAAACTGTCCAGGTGATGCCCAAGAACCACAGGAAATCTGCATGGGCAGAAGGATTCCTCTTAAGAAGACTTTTTGGTGAAATCCCGGAATACTGGGAGGCACGTATTTCCCTCGGTCCCTTGGAAGAAAATACTGTCTCTAAGGCTTCTGGCATTGGGAGGGAAATAGAAGAATGGTGACATCTGGTGGTCAGGACTTTCTGTGCTTTGGATAAGGAAGGTACAGATTCTGATCCTAATTGATTTGCTTTGAAGCCAAGTCCCACGGATGGTTAATACTTGTACCACCTGGTTGCCTACAGATTTCTGAAAGATGTCAATCATTTATACTTTGCAGACCCACTGCTATAGATGACATTACAGATGATTATTATTTCAGGACTTTTATGAATATGTATGTGTATTTAGAGAAAGTGTAAAAATATGATATTCATATGTACATACATTTTACATATTTCATATAATAAAAATATGTTTGTATTATATATACCATTTATTTGTATAAGTAATATACTTGCAATGTCTTTGAGGAAAATTAATACTATCTCAATTGTTTTTCTTACAGAATCAAGATTTTATTTGTTTTCAAGTTACAAGGCAGATTTATTTTACATTCTATTTATGAAGGAACAGTAAAAATGTAATAAGGAACAAAAGTAATAAAATCATAGGCATAGATATTTATATAGCAAGCACAGGCAAAACTTACGAAGAAGAGTCTTTAAATACTAGCATTTATCAAATCAGTTTCTAAGAATAATTCTTTACCACTTCCAGGAAGAATTTTTAGGAGGATGAACCTACGTGATTCAAACTTTGGCTATCTTAATGAAAAAATATATTCCTTGAAAAATCTCAGAGGTCCTGGAGGCCAGTTAACCAGATCACTACCAAATTTAAAAAGATTCAAAGGCTCTTAAACTAGGACATCATAACTCCTTTATTAACTTGTTTTTCAAGAAACTCAAACACACTATCATTTGCTGATTGATACAATACAGACTTAGCTTACTTAATTTCTTAATCCATTAAAATGGTTCCTGTTACCTTACAGTAAGATCCTACTGTTTTCTTATGAGAAACATTAAGTCATTTACTATTTCACTCTTAGGAAAATCATTCCATGTGTTTATTCAGCTTTCAGTAACATTACCATACATGAAAAAAAAATCAATATACATAATTATCATCAGTAACCAGTTAATTAGTGGATCTTCCAAAACCAGAGACAAGTATTCTTAAGAGTCAAGCCTTTTAGACCTCTGCACTAATACATCCTGGTGTACAGACTTCATTCAATTTCATTAACAGAAGATTAACATGTAGTGGAAGTCACGCAGCATATTTCTGTAAGTGTAAGTACCGCTTGCATTGTTCACACCTTGGGCACAACACCTCTTGTGTTTGTCAGTCTTCTTTTAGTTCCCTATTCTTCTGACTGTGAAATGTGATGTCCAAACCTTGAAGTGTCTGGACCAGAAAATGGAGAAGACTTCCAAGACCTATTTTCTTTCTCAAAGGAACTGTCTTCTTGGAATGCAAATTCCTGCTGAAGTGCCTGGGATATTACAGACACTGTATCTCAATGTGAACTATGCCTTTTCCTCTTGTGAATGGGTCTGCTCCAGGTGACCATTCAATAATTTGAAGTTTAATCTCATTCATATCCTTTAAAATATCCAATATGTTTGGAACATCTTTGTTTTTATGATTTTTTGAATGATGACTTATAATTGGTCGTACTAGCACCTGGTGATCTTTTTTCATTTCGGTTGCTGAATTATCTGAGTCACAAATATTACTAAATCCTGGCTTTTCAAGAGGAGAGCATGGAGGCTGCAGAGGAGAAAACTGAGGGGGCACAGGGGAAGGAGAGGGAAGTGCTGAATTTGAAAATGGATCTGGCTTGACACTCAGTTGAGCAGTCCCTGATGATGGCTCTGTCCCAAACCACCAGGCCCGTCATTCCAAAGGAGCTGAATTTGTACTGTTTTTCAGTTCCTGCATTTCCACAATTGCAACAGCATGAGAGCCTAGAAAAGTTCACTCATCTTCAAAGGAAGCTATTTTTTTAAATTGCAGCTTCACTTACAGGCTGAGCATTTTTCACTGGTGAGTTATGCTTCCGAGAGCAAGTGACAGTGGATCCCAAACAAATTGCAATGGATGGAAAAATTCACTTTTCTCATCTTCCTCATTTTTTTCAAAACCATTTCAAAATCTGAGATCGCTGGCTTCATCATTTGCCACACACAAAAGAGGAAACTACAAATCTATAGTCACCTTAGTCTACAGAGTTCAAGGGCAGGATCAACTCAGCATCAGGCCTGGGACAAGGCTTTAAAGCAGCAGTTCTCAACCTGTGTGTCGCGACCCCTTTGGGGGTCGAACGACCCTTTCACAGGGGTCGCCTAAGACCATCGGAAAAACACATATATAATTACATATTGTTTTTGTGATTAATCACTATGCTTTAATTATGTTCAATTTGTAACAATGAAATTGGGGGTCACCACAACATGAGGAACTGTATTAAAGGGTTGCAGCATTAGGAAGGTTGAGAACCACTGCTTTAAAGGATACCTGCGCACCTGGGCTTGCAGGCCACAGGCTGTAAAGACACCCCGAGGCTCAGCCTGGATAACTCCAGCAGAGGTGCCGCTGCGTCCTAGCGTGTCCCACCCAACCTCTGCTCCAGAGTTAAGATTTTAATTTATAGTAATCAAGTCCACTGTTTCTCAGCATCTCTTACTAAGTTCCATGTGAATTATATTCTTCTCATAACAACTCATGGAGCAGATTTTACTATATCCATTTTAAAATAATAAACCAAGACTTTTAAAAGCTGGGCAATATGCCCGCTGATAAGCACCATTATTTAGGGCCAGAGTCAGGATTGACTCCAAAGATTTCCTGACTCCAGAGCCTAAAATCTTCCCACTCTCCTATGCTTCCCACCACAGGAGACCAGGAAGAGATGAACATCAGGACAGAAACCACTCCGAAGGAGTACACTAGGAACTGAGGAGGATACTTAACGTACTATACACAAACCACATTTTTGGACCTATTAAAATTGTAGGATAATTATAAGCAAGCAACAAAATAACAATTGTGTGTGTAAACCTAATAAAGCTGGGCCCCAGGAGATTCTGTCTTAGCGCAGGTTTCTGTGAAATAAACAAATGAATTGTATTTTTCCTGCCCAGGACCGGAAGTCTCTTCTGGCTTGGGAATTATTTACTATGTAATCCTGATGGAAGGTAAAGCCTCTGATGGTGCAGGTGGGTGATGGAGTTTTTAGGACAGCATTGCTAGTGTGGTACCCAGAGACGCATGGTGTTGAGAATGTAAGCTGAGGTGTCTACTTTATGGTGGCAGGGGCAGCGTGTCTTCACGTTCCCAGTGCTAAGACATGATTTTAGAAGTTGTTTCCAAATGCATGTGCCTCTGAGCCTGACTCCACCTTGCCTTTAAATAAATTCCTTTTCTCCTCAAATCAGTCAGAGTAAGTTTTTGTTGCTTGTAGTTCAGTTGCCTGTTGGATACATTAGAATCGAGAGGCACAAGCCCGCAGGGAAACAGAAGAAATCAGGGATGGGTTATCTAGTCTGATTGAAAATCCAACTGGTTTAAAGGGTTTTGATGCAGGCAGCCAGTGGCATACAGCAGCAAAACATTAAATTATCGCCTAAAATGAAGTCACCGTTGAAATTAAGCTTTGGAGAGACCAAGTAGCAGCTGAGGACTATAGGGGTGAGACTGTTTTGTTTTATGGAATTGGACAGCTTAAAGAAAGAGAATAATGAGCGCTAACTCCTTATATCTTCGCTCAAACTCCCAAGTCCTCAGCTCAAAGCACGTGCATTGCAGGGATTTTCTATGAGTTCTAAAACAGACAAACAACAACAATAACAACACATTTGTTTCCCCTAGCAGCTGGGGACTAAAATAGGTAAAAACTAAAAATGAAGTTTGACCTTGTGGGTTGCTGAATTACAAAGTCACTTAAATTCACAGCTTACACATTCTCTTATTTGAAACCGAAGGCACTGACTAGACCGGAATAGGACCCTGAGGACTCGAATGGAGAGATGAGCATTCAGCTGGCTTAATGTGCTCCACACCCCTGGCGCCCGGCGCCGGCCTCCCTGCCAAAGGAAGGCAGTGACGAGGTTCCTAACGCACCTCAGGAGACCAGTTGAAAAGACACACCCTGAAGGAGACTTACCCATCACAGGAATTGTGCGTTTCTGCTCATTTATAAAAGCAAAAATCTGGGGAATACATGTGGTGAGGGATTCTGAGAATTCTAGACCAGAGAAGGAAAAACATGCTTTCGATCAGGCTGACTCTATTGGTATGGAGGCAGTTACCAAAATTCCAGGCTCATTTGCCCAATGGGAGCAGCACTGCTCAGTTGGCTACTGTAAGCTAGACTCACAGGGGCCAGTGTACGGAAATAACAATGCTAGTTGGCACCAACAGAGCCCTTCCTAGGTGCCAAGCACTATTTAGCATGCTTTTATAGTATAAGGTATTTAATCCTAAGAATATGCTTTGAGGTACGTATTATCACCTTACTTATAAAAGAGGAAGCTGAGGAACTTCATTCAACAACTTCCCGCATGCAGCTTGTAAGTGGTAAAGTTGAGATTCAAATCAGATAGCCTGGATCTAGAGCTGGCCTTGAAAGCCTGTAATGAAGTTCTTATAAGGGAAGATGACAGAAATACCTTTTCTGAGAGGAAGGAATCCAAGAACTTAGGAAAATGATCCAATAGACTTATCAAGTGTGACTACTTATCCATTCCTATAGCAAATTCTGCAAGGCGGCCCAGGAGACGCGTATTTGCCTCAGCACTGAGAAGTCCACTGTGAGAGGAATGCTGGCAGTTTGGCTTTTCTCTGGAGAGTTGACCTCGGGACAAAGAGTCGTGGCCCTTGCTGAGTTCCGGAAGCTGCTGCGTACCAGCCTGCAGCCCTTGAATACAAAGGAGACTGGGTATTTACAGCAGACACCGTTGGATGGCCATCCAAAGCCATTCCCTGTCTCATTCTCTGTCTACATTCAACTACAGAGTATGGGAAGCCAGTTTCTTGCTTTTTCCACCTCAACTCTACAAGTAGATGGGACATATAACCTAGTCTTGGTCAATGACATCTAAGGGAGAGTCTGCTGAGGGATTCTGGGAAAGATCACTTGTTCCCTTTTAATAGAAAGGTGGGCGAAAATAGGTCCTCACCTTGGCCACCCCATCCTTCCTGCCTTTGAATGGGGTTGTGATGCCTGCAACAGCAGCAGCCATCATTCAAGAAGACATAAGCCTAAGCTTAAGAGCCACTCGGATTCAGTACGAGATGAAAAGAACCTGGATCCCTGAGGGACTATTCCCACACTATGTACCCTCCAGGCTCCTTGTTATATGAGGAAGACAAATCCCTCCTTGTTAAGGTATTATTGGTCCACTATTCTAACACCTGCAAACTAAAGCATTCCTAAATGATAAAGTAACCCTTGAGGAAGGATTCAAATAACATCCTAGATATGTGCTATGTATCTTCCAACAACCAGAAGAAATCCCCAAGTTGGTTATATCCTTACTCTGCAGTTCTTGAAAACTTTAAAGAGGATCCAAATACATTTGTACAATTTACAGCAATATATATATATATATATATATATAAAACTCCCCTTTCTCCCTCTACCCACCTGATCACACCACACTGCTGCTCCAGAGCGTCTTGCTCTGAGATCTCCAGCTCCCTTTCTTTCCTCCTTCTCTGTCCCCATCTTTTCTATGTTTATAATGAAGACTTCCTGGCTTCTCACCAGCAAAACTGAGGAGGGAGGAGGGGCACATGTAACTGCAAAATTCCCTATGGAGACCCCCAACTCTCCTCCAGTAAAAATGGTTGCTCCATCATGTATAATTTTTAAAACTGTGTTAAAAGTTGCTTATAAGAACATTTTGGTATTTCAGAACATATCACTCACTGACTTTTCATCTTTAAAGCAAAGACACCTTCTTTTGAAAGACAAGTTGGTCACAATATGGGGTCAAATCACATTTGAGAATGCCAAATGTTCACTCAGGACATACCTAAAAAATAACAAACATACTTTTAAAAACAATTACAATTCTTAAGCGACATTATAAGTAAAATAAAAAAAAAAATGGAAACTATCTTTCTTCCCACATAAGATTGTATTACTAGCCTGACATTAGTCTCCAATTGCTGCTGGAACAAATAACTGCGAACTTATTATCTTACAGGTCCAGAGGTCAGCAGTCCAAAGGGAATCTAAAGGGGCTAAAATCAAGGTGTCAGCAGAGCTGGTCCTTCAGGAGGGCCTGAGGAGAATCTGTTCCTGGCCTCTTCCAGCTTGTGGAGGCTATGCACCCTTTGCCTGTCTCATCACTCCAGCCTTTGCTTCTGTCACATCACCTTCTCCTGCTCTGACCTTCTTGCCTCTGTCTTATAAGGATCCTTGCGATTATATTTAGGCCCACCTAGACAATCCAGGGTAACCGTCCATCTAAGAAACATTAACAACCATAGGTGCAAAGGCCCTTCTGCATATTAGGACATTCACAGGTTCCAGGGATTAGATGGGCAATATTTGGGAGGATCCTCATTCAGTTTACCACTGTCTGCCTCTGGCCCTGAAGTTTCACATCCAGCCCACATCAGACTTCCTCCTGGGTTGTGAACTATTGCCATTGGCAGGAGAAGGAGCGCTCCTATCTTGCTGGCCCATGGCCCAGGAGATGGCCAGGGCTGTGTGGAGAAAGCTGCCCCACCCACACCCAGTTCAGAGTGCAGCCTTCAGCAGCTCCACAAACAGCAAATTAAGCCCAGTTAAGCAAGAGCAGAATCTAATGGGCTTATACTCAGAGGTCATAAATAAATGCTCATTGTTGAATGCCACTGACTTGTAGGGCGGTTTCTTATTCAGCAAGTCAGTTCTTCCATTGCACAATAACTTAAGGCCTACGGGAAAACTACCATTGTCCATTCCACCTGTTTTGGATATCTAGAGTCATGTAAATTTTAACACACATACACCCTTCACTCTATAGGTAGCAAACTTAACCTTCCTTCCTTCCTTCCTTCCTTCCTTCCTTCCTTCCTTTCTTTCTTTCTTTCTTTCTTTCTTTCTTTTTTTCTTTTTTCTTTCTTTCTCTCTTTCTTTTCCTGTGCTTTGTAAAAATTGCTTCCAAGAAAAATATCATCTGGGCTGAAGCAAAGAGGGATTAGAGTAAAACCAGAGAAGGTGGTGACAAGCTAGAGGGCCCACCTGTCCTGGAAAATCCCCCACAGAAAACTAAATTATAAAAGGGCGTGTATACTGAGAGATGCCCTCGGAAGACCTGGGCATTCTGTAAAGAACACCTTCAGGCATTGCACATTGACTGATGTTGGGTGGTGGTCTTTTACGAATTTACAGATTAGAGAGGGTTTCCCAGCTCAGCAGTCTGAATAATTGCTGTCGTTGTTGTTGCTGTTGTGTGTGTGTGACAGCTGTGTGCTGACAGCCAATTGTGTGCACCTCTTCTCAAGTCCATATTCAGCGGTTCAGGGGCACCAGGCTGATAGCTGGTAATGAGCCATGCTGGGAGTGTTTACGCGGCAGAAACCTTGCTCCCGTTATAGATGTGTGCACTGGGTCATAATATAAAGTGCATTTCTTACACTGGGTCACGGTCAAAAACTCTGAAAGCCATGGCTCTCACAGTGATGGAGTGAACTTCAACTGCCTGCAGGACGAACAATCCATTTGTGCAAAACATTTCTGCCCCTGGAAGCAAGGCTCGACCCTGCTGCAAAGCAAACTGTGACACTACCCAAATGAACCTGGAAAGAGGCAATTTAATATGGATGTTTCTGCCATAATTGTTCGGGGCTCTGTGTTTTCCTTTGTCCTCTCTTCAGCTGCAGGAGCTGAGGGGTGAGTTGTGTGTGACATTTCATCCTAACGTTTCAGTCTATGAATTGCATCCATGACAATTATGAAAAGAATGGGTATTTTGCTGGTATGACTTCAAGAGATGGTGGTCCCTGCCTCCTTTCTCTCAGATGTGTCCTAGGCCCCAGGAGTCCCATTCTTGAGTGGGGCGGGGGGCAGAATTGGCTTTGAGCATGCTGGTGGCCCTTGTCTGGAGCCAGCAGGCGCTTGAACAGTAATTTGAGAGACCTTGTGCTCTATAATAATTCACCAGCTCACCTGGGTTTATAATTAGAAGCAAATCAAATTGGCATTGCTAATGAAAGTTTTGGAACAATCTCTGTCAAATGAGAATCTTAAAATTGGCCGCTACCATCACCCTCTAACCGCAGTGCTGCCTCTAGCTCGCGGAACTCCAGCCCAAGGAGAAGGGGGGTAAGTAACGAAGTCCCTATACCATGGCTCATATAAAGTAGACTGCCCCCAAATCCACCAGTGGTAAAGCACCAAGAAAGCAACTGATTATCACAGCCCTCTTTGGTAAGAGTGTGCCCTCTACTGGAGGAGGAAAGAAAACACATCGTTACAGGCATGGTACCATGGTACTTTAGCAAACTTCCCTTCCAGCATCTGGTGTGAGAAATTGCTCAGGACTAAAAACAGATCTGCCTCCCAGAGTGCAGCTATTTGGACTCTACAGGGGCAAGTGAGGCCTGTCTGGTTGGCCTTTTTGAAGACCAACCTGTGTGCTGCCCAAGCCAAACGTGTAACGACTATGCCACAGACATCCAGCCAGTATGCCGCGAGATGGAGCATGTGCTTAAGAATCCACTGTGATGGGAAACATTCTTTAAAAAACATTCTCTTCTTCCTGTTATAGGTAGTTCTGAACATCAGATATTTTTATTCCACGGGGTCAAAGGTACCTAAGTATGTGATTGCAAGTGGGAAATAGGGGACAGAAATCAGGTATAGGCAGGTTTTCCATTTTCATTTGTGTGTGAATTTTTAAATGTAAATGCAGGGACGTAAAGCATTCGTGTAAGTCAAAATGTTTCATTGAGCAACTTTCAGCAGTTCAACTGTATAACAATATAAATAAACCTGCTAAATTTTTCTAGACAATGCCAGCATTTGGCTCGACCATGGGCAACCCGGGCATGTGCCCTGACTGGGAATTGAACCGGCAACCTTTCAGAGCACAGGATGATGCCCAACCAGCTGAGCTACCACACTGCCCTGGCTGCAAGTACAAGTGTTCAATGCTGACTGTCTTCTGTGCTGTTCCTGTAAGTTTGCTTTTAAAATATGTTGAACTATTTAAACACAAACAAAAAAAGAATCTTAAAATCTACTTTTGTGTGTCTTTTCTTATGAGGAAGCTGAGTTGTTGCTCTTCTTTGAATTTCCCATATTTTGATGATACATTTTGACAAACACACTCAAAGCTTTGCTTTTGCTTTGTGACTTTCTGTGCACTCCAAGCCTCAGACATACAGTATTTAGGCCCTCAGTCCTCTGCCTGCTCATTTGACCTTCGTCCCCTGCGTTCACTGCAGGGCCACTGGGAAGATACTAATGTAAAAAGAAGCTTCCTGGAGCTATACAGTGCCAGCCCTTGCAATAGCCCTTAGCCAGGCTTATTTCTTGCCCACCCCACACAATAAGGGTGGCACTGGCCAGACTTTACTCCATCCCAACCTCCAAAAATCCAGTATTTAATTTGATCAGTTGACTTTAGTCACTCTTGCAGTTGCATAGTTATATTAAGTCAAGACCTTACCCATCTCACAACATCCAGCCAGACTGGGGCCCCTGAGCCACTCCTACAGGGGAATATTGGAGGTCCGCTTGTCAGTGCTCTCAGAGAGTAACACTTAGCCCAAAAGAACATAAAAAAGTAGCAATGATTGAGGTCCTGGTAGTCATGATAGCTAATTCTACATGCCAGAAATAAATCCGAGTACTTGTATTATATTACAAAATCCCAAAACAGATGCTCTTCACATCATTTTACAACTGAAGTGCAAAACCATAGAACCAACGGGTGGCAACATCTGGATCCAAAGCCAGAGAGTTTGAGCACAAGGATCAGGCTCTTAGCAAGGTGGCATCACACCCCTAATTCCAAACCCTTCACTTATGCCGGGGTCCAACCCCAGCAGGTCCAGGGGTTCCCAAAGGCGTGGACGGAGCCGGCGAAGAATGAAGGACATGGAGACAGTGTTCAGTTGATCAGCAGCCTAGCCAGGATCTCTAGCCAGGATCTCCAGCCAGGTTCTGTGTCCATGTTCTCTTGCTAGGTTCTCCAGCCAGGTTCTGTCCAGGTTCTCCAGCCAGGTTCAGTCACCAGGTTCTAGTCAGGTTCTCTTGCCAATTTCTGTAGTCAGGTTCAGTCCAGGATCTTTTGCCATGTTCTCTCGCTAGGTTCTGTCTCTAGGTTCTGAGGCCAGTTTCTGTCCAGGATCTTTTGCCATGTTCTCTCCAGCGAAGTTCTTCTGTCTCTAGAGAACGTTCTGTGTAGGTTCTGTGCCTAGGTTCTGTCTCTCTTGGTTCTGTCTTGTTACATCTGTATTTATACCAGTTGATTCCAATCCTATCAATCTCTATTTCAAAGGTTAGGGCGTTTCTTATCTCCATTCCAGGGAGTAAAGATTATGTAGCTTAAGCATGATTGTTCCTAGTTAAAGTGATTAATTACCCACCTGGCACTTAGTTAAGAGGTTTTATTCCCTCCCTAACTTCAGGGGAAAATCCCTACCTGGGGAAACAACCTTTCTCAGAGAGGAGACCTTGGTTAAAACACATAGTGCCAAGAAGGTGAGCAAACATATTAAGAACAGTATGCCATATGTGCCAGGTCCCTTGAAACAGCAAGCATGGACCGGCTCCCGGCACACTTATCCCTCTAGACTGTGTTCTAACTGTGAGAGAGGCCTCAAGGGCCCTCCACACCTGTCCTTGGCCATCTCTCCAGCCTCACTTTTCCCTGGTCCTCTTATCTTCCTGTTTTCTGAAATTCTTCTACTCTTTAATTTTCTGAAATCCCCACCCTTTTGTGTTCCAGAAAACAGCTAAAGGCAAAGAACCGTCCCCTCCCCATGTGACTTATTCTGTCATGTGATTCTATGAAACCCTAGATAACCTTCCTTTTCCTTGTGATTCCTCATTAATGGATGTTCTCCTTATTGCAATTGTGTAAATAAACTCATCTCCTTAACTGTCCAGCACATTTGTCTTTGACAGTTTGGTGTCACCAATTGGTTGGCTTTGGGCCTCTGCTTCTGGTCATCATTTACTCCACCCATTTAACCAGTACTTAGACCTCTGTGTTCCCTTCTTGACTGGCGACCTGGGGACCCAAAAGTGAGTCTGACTTGTCCTATGTTCCAGACTCTTTTCCATTAGTAGTATGGTAAGAAAATGATTTTGAGTACTTGCTTGGATTCTAGGGTGAGCTTTTGGTCTGGCCATTAGTGATCTCTGTAAATGGATGTATGGTTCATAAAGCCTTGTCTCTGCTGGGCAAGAGATGGTCAATAATTTGGCTTATTACTCTTTCCTGTTTGTTTGTCAATTTGTCTATTTTGAGCTCCAATCAATTAAGAATTAGTGCACAATGAGAAGAGAACAGCTCTTTGATGTGAACCAGTGAGTTTGATATTTCTGGGTTTATCCTTGACCCATGGTCGCAATTTCAAAATTGAAGCTATAAGCTCTCTACCTATATCTGCATGTTTATTTGTCTGTTACTTAAAAATATATTCCTCTATGTAGATGGTATTTTCAAAATAGATGACAAAATCTCTTAAAAGAGTTCTATGCTCATTGGTTTAGAGATACATAAGCACTTACCTAAACAGAATATTTCCAAAGTTCCTGTTTGATTACATCTTTGTGTCTGAATAACTTTGTTCATTTCTTGCCACTTTGAGAAATTATACTAAGGAGAATGTGTTTTTGTTTTTGTTTTAAAAAAAGAGTGGTTTTGTCCTAAAATAGAGTTTATGAAAAAAATGAATACAAAGGTATAAAAAGTTGTAGAAAGTGTGCAGAAAGGGAATTTTACTTGCCATAGTTGAAGCTGGCTAAGGTTTATGATATCTTCATAAAATTTCAAAACACCAAAGGGTGTCAATTGTTGTACTTAACTGATGCAAAACTGGAATTCGGCTTTCTCTCAATTAAAATGACAAAAATTCTGAGGTTATGGGTCTGCTCTGGATAAGAGGTTATAGAGGTGACTCTTACCTTGTAATCTGCCCAGAAACAAAGTTTCTGTGTATTATAAGACTCATGTCCTGTTTTATGTTGACTTTGGCATGACCTTGATTATTTAAGAGAGCAAAGTCTTTTTGCTTTGAAATTAAATTAAGGTTCTTTACCATCATGCTACTGTCTATATTTATTTTTAAAATGTTATTGTCACTTTAATTAAATTGATCACCAAGTACTATTCTCTGTAACTCATGATCCTATCTTCAGACCTCCTGACAACTTTCCATATTTTGTCATTCTAAATTGAACTCTAAATAATATCTTTTAAATTTCTCAGAGGGTCCCCAGAAAATTACAAACAATTTATTCTTTCACCTTGTAAAAAGAGAAGTGCTAGAAATAATTAGGGCTTGATATGTTACTGTTGATGAGTTGCATGAAAAAAATTGTCAAATCAGAAAAAATACTTACTTCCTCAGGTTAAATCTTTATGGGGAAAATGCTACTGATGTAAGTATTTCGAAATGATGTGCTATATGGGAAGTTCCTAGAGAACTGTCAGTGCCCTCACTGCCCATGACGTATTTTCACTTATCAGGCTCCTGGTGCTGCTTTGTCTGATATCAGATAACAACAGTATAATGTTATCAGTCATAATTTCACTCATTTTTTAAATGTTAACTTGATCACACTTTACTTCTTTAATGTGAATGTAGCATCCAGGCCAATGGTTTTCAAGTGAGGATTCACCTGCCTTAGCTCTGGAGTTTTATTAATATTCAGGAGTTTAGAACCTACTCCAGACACTCTGAATCTCTTGACTCAATGTTCTCAAGATACTCTTGGTTCATTCTATGCACTTAATGTTAATGGTATATTATGTTTCAGGATTATTATATGCTTTATACCTGAAGATTTTTCTCTGTAAAGATTATATTCATCTATTTTTAAAAATTAGATGCACTATCCACTCTTCTTGAAAAATAGGATTAGTCATTATGTTTATAGATACTAAAAAACTTGCTCTGGATTGTCTTTATTTTGTTTTACACACCAAAGAAACATCCAAATTTGCTGTCAGATGCATTATTCTTGTAATAAACTTTCATCAGATCTTTCACATTTGAGAATGGTCAGTAGTAAAAAAATAACCACAACCATGTTGAGTCTTTTGTCATCTCCAGATAAGTTTTATTTTACTCTGATGCTTCTCTGAGAAGTCTTGCCTGTTCATTCTTCAATGAAGGACTGTCTAAGGGCCCCATGGAAAGGGACTTTGTAGGTACTTTTGGGCACAGGCTTCTGAAGGCCTCACTTCAACAACTTAGAGACAAGCAGACTGAGTCAGGGTCTCCAAGACAATAGGAAACAACAGACAGGCCCTGCTGCAGTGGCTCAGTGGTTGAGTGTTGACCTATGAACCCAAGAGGTCACGGTTTGATCCCCAGTGTGGGGCATGTAGGAGATAGCTAATCAATGATTCTCTCTCATTATTGATGTTTCTCTCTCTCTCTCCCTTCCTCTCTGAAATTGATAAAAATATATTAAAAACAACAACAACAACAGATAAGTTCAAGAGATTGTTGATCCAAGATGGAGCAGAACAGGAATTAATTACAAGGACTGGATGATAAAGAACGATTGTGTGTTCCAGAGACATAGAAGCATTGAACAGACAGCGAAATCTCAGAGAGAAGGCAAGGGAGGTTTGGAGTGGGGGGTAAGAGATCAATCAAAGGACTAGTATGCATGTATATAAGCATAACCAATGGACACAGGCAGTAGAGGGGGTGAGGGCATGTGCTGGCTGGGGGTGGGGGGTGGGAGTGGCCGGGGAGAGGTCAATGGGGGGGGGGGGGGAAGCATATGTAATATTTTAAATAATAAAGAATTTAAATTTAAAAAAAAGAATGATTGTGTTAAGAATATTTTTGGTATTTTCTGGACATAAGGAAACCTTTAACGTGTCTTTTGTTTAAGCTTTCTAAACTCATAACAATTTAATAAATTTTGCTTTTATAAGCATAAATGCCACATTTTATTTTTTTCTCCACTCTAGAATTCAAGAATTATTAAGTATTCTCTTTTATTGGCAATATGAGGATATGAAAAGGTTAAAAAATGATCAATCTTTCTTGTTAGCAGGACATAATTGCAAATATTAATTATACAACCATGGTTTTACCTGGACTGTCATATTTGAGAATGATGCTCATTAAATCAGATATGACCAAACATTTTTAAGAAACAAAGGTTGACTTTATAGAGCCAATTATTGCAAAGTCCTCTTGGAAAATTTGTCTTTATACCTGGCTTATAGAGTTCCTGGTGTTTTGCAAATTATTTTTAAATAATTTGCGGCTATGGACAGGGTCAGGCACGTCAGACCTCACCATGACCTAACCCCTTTTTCACGTCCACACCTCTTCTCACTCATCCCATGTTTAAGCCAACTGAAATTATTTGAGGTTCCCTAAGCATGGAATGTTATTTTACTTCATCATGCCTCAACCCAGGCTAGGACACACACTTATCTACATTTGGCAAACTCGTGTCCATCTTTCAGGACCCAAGTCAAGCACCCTTCTCCAGAAATTTCCCCTCACCCTGTGCCTCTCAGGCAGGGATGCCACTCCCTCCCCCACATCCTTCTTAGTACTTACCCCTAGCTCTGCAGAGGTTTGTGTCCATGTCTGTCTCCCCAGTATATTCCTGTCTTCTTGAAGTCAGAAACTGGGTCTTATTTAATTCACATTAGCAAGTGGCTTGCATTTAATTAGAATGCAAATAATATTTGGTTTGTTGAATTAACTTACAACTGGCTGAATTAAACTGAGAGTCAGCCCTGGCTGGTATGGCTCGGTTGGAGCGATGTCCTGTGCACTGAAGGGTTGCCGGTTCAGTTCCTGGTCAGGGCACATATCTAGGTTGTGGGTCTGATCTTGAGCAGGGTGCATGTCAGAAGTAGCTGATCGATGTTTCTTTCTGACATTGATGTTTTTCTCTCTCCTTCTCTTTTCTTGTCTTTAAAAATCAATAAAAAATCATGTCCTTGGATAAGGATTTAAAAATCACACACACAAAAAAACAACAACTGAGAATCCTATTCTTCATAGTGAAGGGAGTGGCATGTGAAGGGGAAGGTGTGGGACTTTGACATTCTGCCTATCATGAGCCCTAAATACCTTTTACAGACTTAATAAGAAAGAAGAGGAAAGAAAAATCTTCAGAGTTAATATCTTGGTGGCAAACTGAGTTATACTGAAGCTGGAGGTATTCAAATTCGTCTTTTATCTAGGGAGACAAACATAAATTAATACACTGAACCATGGCCTGAGAGCCTAGAGGCTTTAATAAATAAAGAGATGTACCAGGCCAAACAAGAACATAAGACTGCCAAATGCCCCGACGTCTCAGTTACAATAACAGTTTCCTGGGCCCGGGCCAGAGAGCAGCTCAGAGGACATTAAATAATTTTTGTGATCCTCTTAAAATCCTCTTTGATTCAGGAGACAACTTTGGCATCTCCCAAAAGCAAAGTGGACATCTCCAGCCAGGTTGAGGCTCCTGCTTGACTCCGGCTTGGAAAAAGCTATTTCTGGATCCTTTCTCTCTGCACTGTTCTTTCCTCCGTGGTTTCTCTATTTACTTAGGGAAAAAACAAAAACAAAAACAAAACAGTTGGTATTAAATGGACAATTCTGCCAGGAATGGCAGGCCTTTGTCAACAAGATCTCTTTTATAGAGAAAAAGAGAGTAATTCTTGGGGTGAATGCTTCCTTCCCCACCATGGAACATTAGAATCTTTGAGTAAGAAGGGACTTTAGAAGTTATATCCTCCAGTCTCTTATTTTACAGATGAAAAAGCTAAACTCAGAGTTGTGATCCAACTTGCTCAAGGTCAGAGAGCAGGGACAAAATTGGTTTAGGATTCCAATCTAGTGCTTTATTCATTCAATTTTCCCTGTTCTTTGAAATACTGCTAACTTTCAATTTACTGAGTTATTTTGGGCAAGTTATTTAATTTCTCTGTACCTTACCTTCAATGTCTGTAAATAAAAAAGATGGACTGCACCAGTGTTTCCCACTCTGTGTTTCTAAAGTGTGGATCATGAAATCGTTGTTTTCCAAGGCACTTGATGGAAAAGGGTTCTAAAGTCAAATAACTTTGGGAAATTCTGTCCCCTAGATGCATCTGAGATCCCCTCTTAGAGATTCATGGTCATCATTAGCTTATTAAAGACTGAAAAGTAGAACCACAAAGAAACTTGTCTAGATGTGCTCAATCCAGTATTTGCCAAATGTATTTGACTATAGTCTCACTCCCCTCCCCAATGCCCCCAAAACATTGCCTCCACCTGGAACAATTATTATTCGGAACACTCCTTGGAAAACGCTGATTATTAACCAGCATGACTCTGTAAGATGATTTCCCTTTAGCGTTCTAGCTCCTCACAGCCCCAGCAAATTTATTTCTCTCTAAACATTGTCTCCAACTCTTCTGTGAAGAGCAGTATGCAAATAATTATAGGTCAGACTAATTCCCCTTGTTTCAGGCTCATTGAAAACAACAACAACAACAAAAGTGAGTTAGAAAATAAATATTTTGTATTTGACTAGAGGCCCTGTGCATAGATTCATGCACCAGTGGGGTCCCTCAGCCTGGCCTGTGTCCTCTCGCAATCCGGGACCTCTTGGGGGATGTTGAACATCCCCTGAGGGATGTAGTAGTGCACGAAGCGGCAGGTGACCAGGGAGGAGCCCACTCCCCCTCATCCCAGCCCCGCTGCGCCTGCCGCCGCCTCTTGGTAGCACTGCTGTGGAGGCAGGAGAGGCTTGTGCTGCTGCAGCTGCACTCACCATCCATGAGCCCAGCATCTGGCACCTGTTGGTCAGCTGAGTGGTGCTCCTGCTGTGGGAGTGCACTGACCATCAGGAGGCAGCTCCTGCATTGAGCGTCTGCCCCCTGGTGTCAGTGTGCATCATAGTGACTGGTCGGCTGGTCATTTTGCCATTTTGTCATTTGGTCATTCAGTCACTTAAATTTTTACGTATATATAGACGATAACTCTATACTTTCCATAAATTCATTATTTCAGTATAGCTTTACATTATGAAGTGACAGAGAAGAATAACAGACACCATTATCCTTGCCTGAGGTACAAAGCCTCAAACCAAACACATAGTGCTGTCCTCACCAAGTTTACAGTCCAGTGCAGTAAATAGACAAGTGGACACCAATAACAATGGCCAGCTCTATGCAATATTTCACTAGTTGCTAAGCCCTGTTCTAAGTGCTTTACGTGTACAGTAACTCATCTGATCCTCAACAACCTAATGAGGTAGCTACTGTATTAGCCCCTTTTTACAGATAAGGAAACTGGGCCAAAAATAGTCAAATAGATTATTCAAAGTCACAGCTAGGAAACATCAGAACTGGGATTCAAATCCTGGACTTTCAGCTCAGAGTCATCGTGCTTAGTCCTATGCTATTCTGCTCCTTTTGTGGGATAAATATTAGAATAGGCGGGTACAGGTATAACACCTAACTCAGCAGGTGAAGAGGGTCAGAGAAGGCTCTTTGGAGGGGGTGGCTGAGTCTTAAAGGTTGGAAAAGAATTAGCCAAGCAGAGATAGAGAGAGTGACTTCTAGATAGAGGAAACAGAGTATGTGCCTGGAGACGAGACAGCTGGTGGCCCCTTTGGGCGACTGTATTTAGCTTTGCAGGGCAGAAGCCTGTGGTGCAGGGAGGAAGCAGTAGGGCAGATGCGACTGGTGAGATTGGCAGCAGGCAGTCCTAGGAGGGCTCTTGTGTTACAGGGGTCTGAGGTCTTCTCACAGAGGCACTGTGTGGGGAGGGGAAGCACTGATGACTTTAACTGGGGCAGCCTTATGCTCCTGGAGTCAAGTCGATTTGGGAGGGATGACCATGTTATCAAAAAGTCTGCTTAAGAAGCCACTGCAGTAAGCAATTCACGTAGGAGGTGATGAAGTCTGAAATAAGGAGGGACAGTGGAAAGAAAGAGGTAAAGGCAGCTAAGACATATGTAGGAGGTGAAACCATAGGGCTGATGGGAGCGACCAGATAGAGAGACAGTGACTAGAGGCCAGCTAGACAGAGAGAGTTGGCAGAGCAGGACTTCCCAAGGGTTGCCTGGCACCACTGATATTTTTGGCCAGATGATTCTTTTTGGGGGGTGAGGTGTGGCTGTCCCATACATTTTAGGACACTCAGTATGGTCCCAGTTCTTTACCCACTGGGTTTCAGGAACACAACTCCCCACCTCCCAAATGGTAACAACTAAAAATGTTTCAAGGCACTGCCAAATGTTCCAATGCAGGTGAGGCTGGGGGAAGCGAAATCATCCCTAGTAATGTTTTTCCATGTGTGGCCCAAAGACCAGCAACTTTGGCATAAAAATTGTTCAAAAGGCATGTTCTAGAGCCCCAACCCAGATCTACGGAGTCAAAAACTCTGAAGTGGAGCCCAATAATCTTCAAACAAGCCCTCCCCTGGAGGTTTGAGAACCACTGATACCAGAGAGGAAGGAGGAAGATGAGGTTGAGGTCAGCGGCTATGGACAGGGTCAGGCACGTCAGACCTCAAGAGGGTGTATTCTAGATGGAGGTCAGGAGATTCCTTGTAACCCTGGTTGTAGTGAGGTCAGGGGTGCGTTGAGAGCAGAAGCCATCCTGCCATAGGTAGCATATGGGATGTTAGGTAAATGGAGACTCTGAATGCAGACCATTCTTTTCCTGAAGCTTGGGTATAAGGGATGGAAAGAGAACTAGAGGGTTACGCAGGGACAAAGGAAGGTGATTTAGGTTTTGGACAAAGCTTAAGCTTGTTTAGGCAAAAGAACTATTTGGGATAGGGCTTAAAAGCTGCAAAGGAAAGAAGTTGAAGGTGTAGGAGATAGTAGTTCAGAAGAAAGTGAAATTTGTGAGTAAACAATCTAAAACATCAAAGAATGAAGTGGCAGAGACCAGGTGTGGTTTAGACCACAGTCTCATGGGAGAGGTAGGGAAAAGTTCAGTATTCAGGTTTGAAGTAAGCCTTGGGGATGTGCCTGAATCCCAGGAGGGCCTCATTGAAGATTCAGGCTTGGCCTACACCCATGCAAAATACCTACCGATTTAGGCCAAAGAGAAAGAACAGAGTCCTCAATTATTTCGACATACCAATTAAAAGGGTTTATTTATTTAATGAGTTTCATAGTTCAAATTAAGAAGTTCTTTTTCCACCTCATTAATCCATTTATCCTGCATATAGATGCCGCTTCAGTGGCCTGGAGACTCTAAGTTCATAGATCACTGTAGAACCCTTTATTCAATCCTTTATTCTTGGTGTGAGAGAGTACCTTAGTGAACTGGACTCTGCCCTCCCTTTGGGTAGAAAAGGAATGTTTATTCTCACCTTCACAGGTAATACAACTGAGCACCCAGGAGAGAAGAGACTTGCACAAGGAAACAGAATGTCCCCTTGTTAGTATGTTAAATGTTAAATGATGTGCTTGATGCCAATGGCTCCATGGCTTGATGTCTGAGCATTATCAGAGCACAAACCATAACTGACAATTTCAGAATAGGAATCCTGAAAGAAAACAAGCAATGTTGTTGAGAAAACTACTAGTGAGTATTACCCAACTGGAAAGACCACATGGACCAGGAAGCAAATTCTCAGGCATTTGCTCTACTCACAGTTCCCATTCCATTGAATCAACTTCCTTCCAGTTGAATCATCATGCTGGTGCTGCTGAGCCTCTTCTATCTCAGCAGACTTGTCGAGTAAGACTCCCTCCACGTTCTGCGTGGAGTAGGGTTCGGTATCTGAAAGAGGAGCCGCACAACAAATGAGAGAAAAAGACATGAGATAATTTTGCAATATTGGGGCACCAGGCAGCAAGTCCCAAAGGACTTCCTTCCATGCTCAGGCTGCTCCAATCTTTTATTGATCTGGAGTAGCCCTTAGGCAGGGGACCCCTCATTAACAGGCAGACTAGCCCATCAGCAAGGATTTACATAATAATAAATGGGGGAGTAGTTTCAGCTACCACAGTCTGGACAAACAGAGGTGGTGCCTAGCTCCGAGCTTTGCTAGGGCTTCAAAGGCACCCAGCCTTCGGGGGTTCTCTGTCTACGATTATCAGATAGTGAAGGCAATAAACAGTTTCCCACAAGACTGAACAAGAAGAGGTAGACATTTGACCCAAGCACAGCCAGGCTATAGGTTCTGCAAATCTCTGTTCAAACAGACTTCTCTGGTCAGTTGGACCAATCAGATTCCCTCCCTTTGGACGTTAAACTGCCGCAAAAAAAAAGAGAATGATGGTTAGTTGGTAATGTGAGCACAGAAGAGAGGAGCTTGAAGCGGCGAGGAAGAAACCTTGTCATCCTGGGTGAGGTTCATCACTGCTGTTGCTTTGGATTCAGAGCAAGGCCTGAGCTCCTGACTGGGAAGCCCAGTTACCCCAGGATCCCGGAGCTGCTGCAGTTCTCGGCCTAAGACAGTGATGGCGAACCTTTTGAGCTCGGCGTGCCAGCATTTTGAAAACCCCTAACTTAACTCTGGTGCCGTGTCACATATAGAAATTTTTTGATATTTGCAACCATAGTAAAACAAAGACTTATATATTTGATATTTATTTTATATATTTAAATGCCATTTAACAAAGAAAAATCAACCAAAAAAATGAGTTCACGTGTCACCTCTGACACGCGTGTCATAGGTTCGCCATCACTGGCCTACGATGTGAACAAGCATAAGGCTATGATTCCAAACAAGCAACCAAACCAAACCAAACCAAACCAAACCAAGTGAAAAAAACCTTCCTTTAGGAATTGAGACTCTCTGTTGCTTGCATGCAGATGTGTCTGGCCTGGTGCTCCACTCTAGAACTGCATCCTTAGGGCCCCAGCACACACACTTCCTAAAGGGAGACCAGAGTATGGCAAGCAAAATCTCCATGTCCCAGTCCATCGATAACCTTCTATCACAGGAACATTTTCCCAGGGAAGAAGGGCTAGTCGGCCCGTGGTTGGGCGTCGTTCTTGCAGGACAGAGAATGCAGCTGAGGTTAGGGATAGTAGCACTGTTGGTGGAGGAGAGGGTAAAAGGCAGCATCTACCCAGCAGAGTTCTCAACAAAGCCTCCAGTAACGTACTTAACCCTTTTCTTTCAATCACCCAATGCTGGGTATACCAAGGTGAGCAAGATTTGCTCTTGCTCTCAAGAAGCTCACTGTCTAGTGGGGAACAAATGTACAAGCAAGTAAATGCAATACGGTGTGATGGGTGCTGTTATAATGGCAATACAGGTGATCTGAGGGCACATTCAAACAGAAGAAATGAAAGGGCCATTTCCTACAGAGAAGAGCATGTGTGAGGTCCTAGAGGCCAGAAGCATGGCAAGTTTGGGGAGCAGCGCCCAGGGCACTATGAAAAGGCCTAGGATGAAGGCACAGGGGAATGTTAGAGGTGGATGAGGTGGGGCGAGGTCACCACAGGCCACACAGAGATTCCAAGCTTTCTCAGTTTCTCAGCTGTTCTCTGAGCATGTCAGTTAATTTTTCATGGTGACCCGAGGCCAAAAGAAATACCCAATAGCTCTATATATTAAGTAGTTGTATCCAAACAGCTTAATAGGTATTTATGTCTTAATAATTACTGACATTTGAAAACATACACATAAATTGAAAGAAAAGCCATTATCATTTCATTATTAAAAGGTCACAGTTTATGAATAGGATATATGTATACTGCACATATCTCCAACCTTGGACTCATATTGGGCACTGCTGTTGCATTTTCTGCTGTACACTGAATATTTTCTTTTTATCATCATGACCACCAAACACCCACCTTTGCAAAGACACAATTTTATAAAAAAATGAATATAGTTGCTCAGCGGTTAGAGCGTCAGTCCATGCACCAAAGGGTTGCAGGTTTGATTCCTGGTCAAAGGCACATACCTGGGCTGCAGGTTTGATCCAAGGCCCCAGTCAGGGTTTGTGAGGAAGGCAGGCAACAAATCCATCTCTCTCTCTCTCTCTCTCTCTCTCTCTCTCTCTCCCCCCCCCCTTCCACTCTCTCTAAAAATTAATGGAAAAATATCCTCAGGTGAGGATTAGCAACGATAACAAAAAGAATATAGTTGGGCCTACTGCTGAACTGTGAACTCTCTCGAGCTAGTGTCCCTCAATGTCACCTATTGCTGCATTTCCCTCAAAAAAACCACAAAATATCCCGGTTCCCATGAGAGTTCCCTATGGTGCTCTGAGGACCCCAGAACCCAATAGGGTGGTTTCAAAACCAGGCACAGCAATGAAACCACAAAACTCAAAACTTGGAGTTAGTAACTGAGGTGTTAATCCAGTCTGCACTCTAGTCTACATGAAAGAGGGAAAATTCTTGAACATATGCAAAACAGATGGAGAACGAAACACTGGAAGGTTAAGCAAAGGAGACTGTGTGTGCTTGAGAGATTAGTATTAATCCTTTCCAAATGGTTTTGGGTTTTGTTACCTGGTGATAATCCTCAGTCTGGCTGGGAGGAGGCAGGATGGAGAGTCAAATCGGCCATCCTCCGTGCAGGCCTATCACGGTGAGGCAACCCCGGTGAGCCATTACACCAGCTGTTCGCTGTGTTGGTGGTGATGCGCTGTGTGTGTGTGTGTGTGTGTGTGTGTAGCATAAAAACATTCTGAAATAATTGCTCTGGACTCTAGGCTTCTTACCCTCCAATCCCCAGCTTTGGGTAAACTGTCAGTGGAATTTCAGGATTTCCAATGGACTGTAGCAGCGATAAATGTCAAAGGAGAAAGAAGAAATGGAAAAAAAGAGAGGAAAAGCCAGCAGGCAGCAAAGCCATGACTTGCCTGGGGTGAAGGAGATAAAGGAGACAATGACTGACCTTTATTCAAGGGAGGTATCCTAAAGGGAGCTGATGCCATGAAAGAAAGGTGTGTGTGTGGGGAGGGAGGGAGCCCCGGAGAGAGAGGAGCCCTCCTGTCACTCGGGCAGTGGTGGTATTGAGCCCTGCCCACGTTGCCTCTGATGGGAACTGTCTCTGGGCTGCCTGCGGAAGGGGCAGGGACCCCCCAGGAGGAAAGCAGCTGGCTGCATGGCATGGTTAGAAAGTCACATAAACTCCCCAGCCCTGGACCAAAAATAACCTCCCTACGGGCCTGCCACCTAGACTGGAATGCTCGCCACTGTCACCGTGCTTTTGAATTGGGGCACTGCATCTCCAGGGTTCCTCTGTTAAATAAGAAAGGTGTTATTTTGGAAGGATGAATCATTAACCCACCAGAGTTTGTCCACATTTTTAGCTCAGACTGGCTCATTTTAACCAATATAATCTAGCCAATTATCTAGTGTTTTCTACTGTATCTTATGTTATCTCTTCTGGTATAACAGATTATCTCAATACTTAGTGACTTAAGACAGTCAAATGTATTCCTTTACAGTTTCTGTGGTCAAGAGTTGGGGAGCAGCTTGCCTGGGGTTCTAACTCAGGGTCTCTCATGAGAATGTGGTTAAGGCGTTGGCTGGGCTGCAATCATCTGAAAGCTTGAATGCTTCCAAGAGGGCTCACTCACTTGTTCTGGCAGAAGGCCCCTGCTCTTTATATCTGGGCCCCTCCATGGGCTGCCCGAGTATCCTCACAACGAGGCTGCTGGCTTCCTCCAAGCGCAACTGACTTTTACGATCTAGTCTCCGAAGTTACACTTGCTCACTCTGGCAGGTTCCATTCCCTAAGTCACTAAGTCCAGCCCCTACTCAAGGGGAGGGTGATTATGCTCCATCTCTTGAATGAAAGGGTATCAATTACTTGTAGACATAGCTAAAACTCAGCACAGATAATCACCCAATTAGCCATAAAGAGATGGTGAATGAGACAGATAAGAATTTTTCTTCTTAATAGTGTTACTGCGGTATATTTGACATACCATACAACTCACTAACATGAAGTGTACAATTCAGCAGTTTTTGTTACAGCCATCACCACTCTCTAACTTCAGAACATGTTCATCACCTCAAAAAGATACTTGTACCCATAGTGGTCACTCCCATTCCTCTCACTGGCCCAGCCCTAGGCAACCACTAACCTTTTTTCGGGGCAGGTAAGTTCTGATAGGTGGTTAGTGAAGAAGACATCTATCCTGGATGTCCATGTTGCCGAGGCTGGTCAGTGGAGGGAGGACAGAGGCAGGAATCCAAATGTGATGGCCATGGAGATAACGCCAGGCCTCCCTCGTAAAGCAGCAGCAGAGCTACTTAGAACCTACTCCATCAGCAGCCGGACGCAGACACTGCTCAGGAACCTGCGCCTGCCGGGGGTCTGCAGTGGGTCTCTGAGCAGCAGCCCGGCAATCAGAGGAGCCCGGTGCCTTGTCCGGGAAATGGCCTGGAGGGAGTGCTGCCGGGGAGCTCTGCTGAGCCCAGGATGAGGCACACCTGTGCTGGTCCCGCTCTGCCACAGGCTAGCCTAGCTGGTGTCTTTAGTCAAGTCACATGGTTTATTTAAAGGAGACCTTCCTCAGAGGATGGTGCAGATCCTCCTTTGATTTCTCCCTGCCGAGCAGTTCCTGGACCCACTCAGAAGCACCCACCTTGCAGTTTGCTGTAAGAATAAGAGATATGTGGACTATACTTAGCCTAGGTACTTTGTGTATGGTATGTCTTCAATAGAGGATGCTAATTATTGCTATTATTCACAAGGTTGCCTGGAAATAACTTAGATTTAGGCTGGGAGCCCCTCTTAGTGACTTCTGGGGCATCTTGGGATAGGACCCAGGGGATTCGCCTTTGAAGTAGCTCTGTGGCTTAGGACATACCAGGCCCTCGCTTGCCTCTCCCAGGGCTGACCCAGTCTTGTGTTTGAATGGAGGGTGAATCTGAGAAACCGTTTTGCTCTCACTGCACTTAGAAGTACAGTCAGAGCTTAGAAATACTACTCCATACATCTGTACATTTATATAAAAGTTGTTTTTTTTTCTTCCCATTTTAAATGCACACCATCTCACAAACACACATATACTCAAATGCTTTGCAGTGTTAGCAGAAAAAAATCTTCGATCCGCACAAACAAACAAGCAAGCAGCTTGGCCAGCTGCAGAGGCGATGCAGAGGGAGAGCTCACGGCTGGCCAGGCCATCCCCATGGCCTCCAGCTCCAGATCTGCGCATGATGAGAGCAGTGTTACAGGCGCCACAGCCTCAGCCTTGCTCGGCGCCAGCAGTGCAGACATGCTCATGGCAGAGAGCGCACCAAGGAAGGGGCCTTCGGTTTGAAAAAGGAGAACACAACCTGTCTCTGCCCAGCGTTCCCTGGCATTCGGTGGTCATGGAAAAATTGCACACAGCTTCAACCCCCTTCCGTCCTCACATGTGGGGTCCAGCTGTGGGGAGCCCTTAGCAGGCCACTATTCTGACCTCCGTGTCACTTAGGCACCCAGCCAGCCACCCACTATCCTGTCGCCATGTTTTACTTCCATTGCAGCGCTGCAGCACAAACCTTTGTGCTCATTCTCCACAGACCATGGGGACGTAAGGTCCAGGGTGTGAGGGAGTCTGTCTTCCTTCCACCCAGTGTCCCAGTTCCTGGAGCTCCGGGCGGTGCACAGAGGGCACCTGGCAATGCTGCTGAGAGCACACGGGGCCACCAGCACTGAGCTCCCAAAGCCCCTCTCACGTGTTATTTCACTTTATCCCCCAAACCTGTGAGAGAGCCATTTCTCTTGGCTTTATTTTATGGATAAGGACACTGAGGGTCCTGAGCCATGGATGATGTGTCTAAGGCAGCAGCCTACAGAGAGAGGGAACCAGGGTCTGAACACAGCTTCCGACTCCAGATCCTTCGTTCTTTCTACCAAATCTGTGTGCCCAGAATGGTGTCCCTGCCTCCAGAAAGTAACCCCCCTCAACTGTGGAAGGCTGAGGATCTACTTACAACATGTTTGTTTTTTTTTTTCTTCAACAGGAATTTTCATCTTCCATAATGAGGTCTCATAAGAAGGCTTTAGATGCATGATCCTCTCCTGGCATTTTTTAAAACTGCTATTAGAATTCATTGGAACTGACATGGGGTGATCTCCAAAATACAAATGAAAAAAGCAAGATGCAGAACGTTGTATATGGAATGCTACTGTTTGGGTAAAAAGGGCGGGGGACCATTCAATCCAGCAATGATGCTCCTTGGTATTTATTCGAATAAGCTGAACAAGGCACATGAATGTTTACTGCAGCTATATTCACAACTGCCAAAACTTAGAAGCAACCAAGGTGTCCTTCAGTAGGTGAATTGGTAAAGAAACTGTGGTCCATCAAGATGATGGAATATTATTCAGCAGTAGAAACAAAAGAGCTATTGAGAAGACATGGAGGAAAATTAAATGCATATTACAAGGTGAAAGAAGCCATTGTGAAAGGTCACATGCTGTATGACTTGGGGATCATACATTGTGGAAAAGGCAAAATTGTGGAGGCAGTGAAAAGACCAGTGGTTGCCAGGGGGTCAGTAGGAAGGGAGTGATAAGTAGGGGGATCCCAGAGGATCTTTAGGGCCTTGAAACTACTCTGTATGAGACTATAAAGATGGATAAATGCCATTATACATTCATCAGGATGCATAGAGTGTACAATACTGAGAGTGAACCCTAATATAAACTTTGAATAATCATCATGAGTCAATTAATTGAAAGAAAAGCTCTTTCAACATTTTTTCCACCAGGCGATTTGTCGATATGCTAGTTGTTAGTACTATGATGCAAAAAATCTTACCAAGAGCATGTGACATCAGGCAAAGTTGGTAAAGGGAGTTGCTGCTTTTTTTCACCTCTTTACTCTCCCTTCAACTCTGACCAAGTGCACATCTGTGGTGTCCACAGTGCGTTCCTTGGGCCTGCCCCTAAAGTTAGAATGCTCCCATTCCTCTGTTTGGCTCCCACCACCAGCATTTTTCTCTTTGAGGACAGCATGGTGAGGATTACCAACACCCAACTAAGATTCCCTTTCCCTCTTCTAGTCTCTCTCCTGCTCTAGAAGACTAGCAAGAAGACTTCCCACCTTGTCCTGGATTATAGAGCCAAGTGGCTTGTGCAAGACTTTGAGAATTGATGTCCCATTTACTGCAACTCCTTCTTCCCAGGAGGTAAGTGCATGTTAGCAGTCTCACTGCCACTCAAAGGCTCCACACATTCCCAGAGATTCCTTAACCAGCCAACCCCATATCCACTTCAGTGGCCACGAATACAGTGCCCTCCCTCAGGCACTGGTAGGGCAGGGGGAGTAAAAATCAAATTGAAAACATATGCCATTGTCTGAGAAAGTCCTGATTCAAACACGAAGGCACACCTCATCCTTTAAAAATCCAAACATAATAACAGTGCAATGGCAGCAGAAGCGCAAGTGCACAAGTAATTACAGACAGGGAAGTAGATGGCCTTGTTGTCCTAGAATACAGGAGGCAAACCTCTGAAGAGTGAGGTTAAATGACAGCTCTGACAGGCGGTGACAGCTGGAAGAAAGGCAGGCTTATCTTCCTTCTCATCTGTCCTCCCCACTCTTTCAAGGCCAGGGAAGTTCTCTGTCATTAGCGTGTCAGAGCAACAGCCATAAACAAAGGGAAAGGCCCCCACTCTTTGACAACTTCAAACACAGAAGATAAAAGAAGTTGCGTGGAGGACGTGAAATGCTGCTTTTTGCTCTTTCCTCTGCCCTTTCTACTTGGATGCATTCTTCCTCTGCCCTTTCTACTTGGATGCATTCTACCCAGTGGCAGCCTCCGGGCTGTCCCACTGAACAAGCTTGGGAACGTTTATCTTGCACATCTTCATGTTGATTGGTGTGGTTCGAAGAATCATGGTCCTTCAAACATATCCCTATTCTAGTCCCAGGAACCTGTGACTATGGCATGTTACCTGGCAAGGAGGAATTAGGGGAGCAGATGGAATGAAGGTTGGGAATCAGTTAATATGAAGAAAAGGCGATATAGTCCTGGGTTATCCAGGCAGCCCAGTGAAACCACAGGGTCCTTAAATATGGAAGCGGGAGGCAGAACAGGGTCAGGTTGATGAAGAGTGAGAAAGACTCAACCAGCCACCGTAGCTTTATAGATGGAGGAAGGGGCCACCAGCCAAGGACTGCAGGCAGCCTCTAGGAGCTGGAAAAGGCAATGAGAAGGATTCTCCCCTTGAATCTCCAGCAAAGAATGCAGCCCTGCTGACATCTTGCCATAGCCAAGTGAGATCCACTTAAACCAGTGGTCGGCAAACTGTGGCTCATGAGCCACATGCAGCTCTTTGGCCCCTTGAGTGTGGCTCTTCCACAAAATACCACGTGCGGGCGCCCATGTACAGTGTGATTGAAGCTCCATGGCCCATGCGCAGAAGTCGGTATTTTGTGGAAGAGCCACACTGAAGGGGCCAAAGAGCCGCATGTGGCTCGCGAGCCACAGTTTGATGACCACAGACTTAAGCCATCTCCCTAGAACTGTAAAATAATCCACTTGGGTTTTTCAACCACCAATTTTGTGGTAAGTTGTTCTAGTGGCAACAGGAAATGAATAGAATTTGAAAATCAGATCCTGCTTGACCAGGATCAAGACAGAGCCCCCCTCCAAAGCCTTCCTGGAGGGGTCAACTCCATCATTATCCACACAAGAGGGTCATTTCCACCCCCTGGCCCTGGGCTGGGGCAGCAGAAATGTCTGACAAGGCATCTCTGAAACTTTGGCTCCCAATGGCTTGGGAGAGAAGAAATAAACTGGTGCCCAATAGTCCTCAGAGGGGATAACAGGAGCATTTGCTGAGTGGCCCAGGCATCAAGTGTTGTAGTCAGTCCTGGGAAGAAAGAACTGCATGATCCCAGGTGGCAGAAGCAGAGTGGGCTTTGGCTTGAAGGTTGGGAGGAGGTGGAAAGGTTGGGTCGGGGGGTATGATGTTGCAGCATGAGGGGTTCCCAGAGCTTGTATAGGCCTGAGGGACTCACCATCACACAATACAAACTAGCTCCTGAAACTCTGAATCTCTAACACATTACAAAACTAAACCTTTGGATTCATCAGAAAGGCGTAATGACCACTGAATGGTGTGACAAGTACAGCTTTTAAAAATTCAGCAGAAACTCATTACTAATTCATGCCTAGAATCAGCTTTTAAAAATCCCTATCTTTAATGCTCATTGAAGTACAGAATTGGGCTTCATAAGTTGCTTATTTTCTCTTCCCCAAAGGAAAGGCAGTATAAAATGAATCCCAGCTTCCTTTATTTCTCAACCTTCCCCAGCTCATTCCATCTTGTTTCCCCAGGAAAACAGTGAGCAGTGAGGAGGAGAGGACAGGCATCTGAGGAAACCAGAAAGCACTTCTTGCGCATTCGCTCAGTGGAGGCGATCTCTGCTTACAGATCCAGGAAGCATGACCCCCAGTGGGTGTGGCCTCAGGTGGAACAGGCTGGGGGATGAGGGAACAGGCACATGTGCCATTCACAGCCACTCGAGGTCTGGAACCTCTAGAAGCAGAGCTCCTGTCTGTTCACATTTCTCACTCCAACCCAACTTGGCGTCTCAAGTGCCAAGTAAAGTGCTGGGCAGGGAAGGGCATCCTCAGAAACCTTTGTTGCATGGCATGGGGCCGAAGGTGCAGCCAAGGTCCTCTCTCCCTGCCAGCAACTGTGACTGAAGATCTCTCCCAGCTGATTCCAGACCTCTCTCTGTACCAAGTCACAGGAGTTTAGGTGAGACCACGTGGCATTAATGCAAATTTGAAAAGGTATCATTAAATGAAGGCTGTCAATCTGAACATGCACTACTGGATGGCTAAAGGACATTGGGATATAATCTAACTTCTCAGTTAGGCAAACTTATGGCAACCGCACTTGTCCCCTGTCCCAACCACACTTCTCCAGTTTTCCTCCCTCTTCCCTACATATCCACTAACAGTCCTCTGAGCACTTCAGATTCTTTTTTTATTTTATTATTATTATTTTTTAAATATATTTTTTTATTGATTTCAGAGAGGAAGGGAGAGGGAGAGAGAGATAGAAATATCAATGATGAGAGAATCATTGATCGGCTGCCTCCTGTACACCCTCTACTGGGGATTGAGCCCACAACCCAAGCATGTGCCCTTGGCCGGAATCGAATCTGGGACCCTTCAGTCCGAAGGCTGACGCTCTATCCACTGAGCCAAGCCGGCTAGGGCACTTCAGATTCTTTCAGGCTATTCCTCTGTCTGGAATGCCCCCCTTCCCTGTACTTACTTCCTCACCTATCTGGCAAATCCCCATTTATGTTCTAAGACTGTTTATGTATCATCTTTACCATAAGGCTTTTCTTGATGCTCAGGCTGGGTGAGGTGTCCCTTCCCATGCACCTTTAGTGGCTATTACTTGTTTCAAGCATAGTTAATACTCATCTTATCCAGGGGCTGTGCCATTTATCTTTGTATCACCATGGCCTGTGTAGTAAATCCTCAATAAACACCTACTGAATGAATGACCGAGTGTGAACAGCTACTATTTATTGAGCACATTTTACTATGGGCATCGCATGATGCTAAGCTTTATCCTGCTTCCTGCCCCTCACTACCTCCACGGGCTTCTGGAACCCTTGCAACCCCACCAGCATGTCTCAGGCTGAGTCTGACAAAGCTGCTGAAGATGTTAGGCACCTGGAGACCAAAGGAGTGGATAATGAGATGCTGTTCATTTACAGATGCTACAGACAAGTGACTGTGGGTGACATAAATTCAGACAAACTGAGATGTTGGACCTCAAGGGCAAGGCCAAGCAGGATGCCTGGAATGAGCTGAAAGGAAGGTGCCATGAAAGCTTATAGTTTACAGATTCAGGAACTGGGTCTGGAGCAGTTGAATACTCTCCTTAAGTTTACCCAGCCAGTCAGTGGAAAAGCCAACATTCAAACCCAGAAGGGTTATCAGATTCTCTGGGTGGCTTTTAAAATTGGTTATGGCTACCGATTTAGCTTAAAGTAGAAAAGATTAGGGTGATAGGCCATGTTTTTCCCACTTGTCCTCCAATCCACACCCTTCGTCATGTGAGTTTGCAGTTCCTACCATATGAGGTGGAGTGTCCTTTTTGGCTCCATTGATGTTGGGTTTGGCCCTGTGATTAGCTTCGGCCAAAGGAATGTTAGTGGATGGAAAGTGTGCAACCTCATCAGTGGGGTTGGGCTTGTTCTTTCTGCTGAATTTTCCCATGGGAATTCCATGTGCAGGAAACTGCTGATCCAAGGAGGAGAGTCAGATGGAGTAGCCCTAGTCCCTACCCAGGGCTTGATGTCAATCTAGGTGAGGTCAACCTAGATTAGTCAAATCTCTAACAATCCGAAAATGCCTGAGCAGGAAATAAATACTTTTATGCCCCTGAGTTTTGGAGTTGTTTGCGACTGGTATTTTTAGGCAGCATATTTTTGGCAATAGCTGATGAATACAGTTAAAAATTAACTTCAGAGACATAAAATGTAATAATGTAAGAACATTATCCCCTCCCAGTGAAGACTAAAACAGGGCCTCTATTTTTTAGATAGAGAAGAGAAAGACTTTGTTGATAATGGCTGTGTTGCCCTAGACTGCTTAATTGGAGAACACTGGAAAATTTTTTTGCTAGGATAGCTTAATGAAGAGTCATTTTTTCTAGAATAATTTCTTGTAGACTCAGATGTGGGAAAAGAATAAGCTAGAAGTTGTTTTAAAATCCCTTAAAACCCTGCAGATTTTGCTGGCCTGTGAGAAAAGTATTTTAATAGTTTTTGAAGTCACAAAGGCATCGTTAAAAACAAGTTAACTAGCAACATTTTGATTACGTGGCAAAATTGGACTATTTATTTCCTGGCCAGGTTGCTCTTGGGGATAACTGTACCATTCCATGTTAAGGTAGCCGTACAATTTAAGAGGCCAAAGAAAAGAAAGGCTTTACATTCAGGAAAACATATGCACACAGAGATTATGAAAGCTTTCAGTATCTTCACACCACTCACCCATCCCTCCACTGAATTCTACCCCTTCTAGCAAGTGTCTGCTGACTCCTCTGTGTGAAAGCCCTTCTCTGGTCTTGCAGGGCGGGCATGGTGAGCTGGGAGTGGTGAGATTTATTTCAGTTCCCCTTCCTGGAGCTCAGTCTTGGCCTCTCGCTGGAGCTGTGTCAGCCTCCTCAGACACCAGGAGAGAGACTGAATGCTTGTGGTCACACACGGTCGCTACTGAAGCATCCATTGTATAATAATTGCCTCACCACCAGTAATTTTTTGACAATCATTTCATGTTGATGAACTCACCAAGGGTGGAGATGGGGATCTTCAGCACTTCAGAGTCTTTCTCTTTCTACTGCAATTTTTCTTTTTATTAATTGAATGAGTTCCCTTCCTCCAAGTCCCCAAGTACAGCCAATGTAAGAATTAAAGAGAATTGTTAAGATTTATAGCAGCACAGTCTGACCTACTTTGGAGCAAACACGTCCTAGGGAGGAAAGCAGCCCAGATTTCAACAATCTCTTTTCTTTGTGTCTAAATCCTTCACTCTTTTAGTTAAGATGAGCCAAAGACAAACATTGTTTCACTGAGATTTAGATAATTTAATTTTCTGCAGAGTGTAGTTAAAGAATAAGCTTGATTCTCATGTTGGTAAAGGCCATTGCATAAACAACAGCCTTTGTAGTTGGGTCAAGACCGCAGTTTTAAAAATGAATTCCAATTCATTAAAATCTCAAAGCTCAGACCAAAAATCTTAGCACTTGCGAAAGCAGACTAAATTGGGAGGATAAATGTTTAACTTTTTCTGAGTGCCTTAAAAACAGAAAGAGAGACCCAGCCGGAATGGCTCAATAGGTTGAGAGTCATCCTGTGCACAGAAGGGTTGCTGGTTCGATTCCTGGTTGGAACACATACAGAAACATATGGGCACGTACAGAAAGCAACTGATGGATGTTTCTCTCTCACATCGATGTTTCTCTTCCTCTCTCTAAGCATGTCCTCCAGTGAGGATTAACAAACAGAGAAAAAAACTAGAAAGAGAGGCTAGGACTTCAAATAAATAAATATTAGTTGACATTGGTGCTTGAAGTCTTCTAGAGCATTCTCTTAAAATATAGCCATTTAAAAAAAAAAAAAACAGAACAAAAAACATTCAGAGGCCAAGGTAGAAAAGAAAATATTCCAGATCTAGGCAATTAGTCAAATATTTTAGAAGAACTTGAACATTCATGACACTTTAAATTTAATGATAAAAATAAGGAAAGACAAAGAAAGAGACTCAACGCTTTTCAATCAGTAAAGACCTGAACACTGACCTGGAGGCCTGAGCGCTCCTCCGGGTGAGTCTGGGAACTGGTCATAGGGTGGCATTGGGGGCAGGTTTCTCTGCAGTTTCTTTTCCCTATTCCACTTTTATCAAGATTTTCCTACAGGTATTTCCACCTGCCAAGTTGTTCTGGGTCCAACGCTTGATCTCTTTCCTTTCTATCCTCCCCAGGATGGCACGATACCCGTGTAGTTACAACAGAAGTGTGGAAGGCAGACAGACATGAGCAGAGCAAGGAGGATGGGCCGGGAACAGAAACTCACCAGGGGGGAAAGCCCCAGGTGCCTAACAAAGGACAATGTAGGATGGGACCTCATCCCCAGGGTGACCTTTCCTCCCTACAGATAATATCTAGGCCTCAGTTGTATTTCAGCTCCAGGCCCAGGAAAGCAACAAAACCAGACAAGCGACTCCAAGGCTGACCTCAGGTCCAGCTGCATTGGATAATGATCCCCTGCCCTGGCCCTGACCAATGCATCAGTGGAGCCCTCTGCGCCTCCCGTCCACCCTGCCCTGAACAGACACACCTAGAAGGCTGCTGAGTATTCTATTGAGACCTTTCCCTCGTATCTCCCCTAAAATCTTCACCCTTGAAACCCTTAGCATGAGGTGTGCTCTCCCTCCTGGGAGCACGCCCAAGCCTCTCCTCCCAGGCGTATCACCTTTACCTTCTTCACTTCTAAGCTCCAAGAACTTGCCTCCTAAGCCCAGTTCTTCTAGAAATTACTTCTTTTACCTTGATGATTTTCTAAATGTTCTCTTATAGTTTGAGTCTTGGCTCTGAATTCTTTCCTAGCCAGAACTCAAGTACCAAGGTTGCTGAACCTGGTCAGGACTAACTCCTGGTGCCATTCCTGCCGCCCTCAACAAAAGTAACTAGAATGTAACTAGACTCTACAGGTATATGGGAGTAGCTGCTGTTATCGGCCATTTAACTTAGTGAGCAAAGCCCTGGAAGGATTAGTCCTGTGCAAGAACATTCATTACAGGGTCACTGTCAAGGTGAACATGTCCCAAATGTCCAGAAACTTGAGAATAGTTAAATGTGTTAGGAATTATTATTATTAAATGTGTTAGGAATTATTATTAAATATTATAGACTACTACAGATGTTGAGACATGAGTAGATTTTTTTAAATGTTGAATGAAAGAAAATTGCTGAAGTGTCCCAAAATATGACAGCAAATATAAAGTTTCAAACATGCAGAACCCTCCTGAATGGGATTAGTGACCTTGTGAAAGGCCCCCAGCTGCTGGCTGGGCCCTTGCAGGTGAGGACACAGTGAGACCACAGTGTCCGTGAGCAAGGAAGCAGGCCCTCCCAGACTTCGCATCTGCTGGTGCCTGGGGCTTGGACTTCCAGCCTCCAGAACTGGGAGAAGTCAATGCCTGTTGTTTATAAGTCTCTCAGCCTATGGCATTTGTTATAGCACAGCGGTTCTCAACCTGGGGGTCGAATGACCCTTTCACAGGGGTCGCCTAAGACCATTGGAAACACACATATAATTACATATTGTTTTTGTGATTAATCACTATGCTTTAATTATGTTAAATTTGTAACAATGAAATTGGGGGTCACCACAACATGAGGAACTGTATTAAAGGGTTGTGGCATTAGGAAGGTTGAGAACCACTGATCTAGACTGCTCTCACCACTCTCTGAAGGTTGAGAACCACTGTTATACCAGCCAGAATGGGCGGAGAGGAAGAGCCAGCACAGGACCAGGCCCAGTTCCCAGCACTGCCTCTCACCGCTCTCTCACCCTCGGCTGTCTAAGCCTTAGTCTCCTAACCCGGAGATAGGAAGACCTGGACCCAACACTCTAGGACAGTGGTTCTCAACCTCGGCTGCACATTAGAGTCACCTGGGAATCTTTTTAAAATCCTGATTTCGGGGGTTCATCCTCCGGAAATTCTGTTTCTTTGTTACTAATGTGGCCCCACCCCATAACAAAGAAACAGAATTTCCGGAGGATGAACCCCCAAAATCAGGATTTTAAAAAGATTCCCAGGTGATTCTAATGGGCAGCCGAGGTTGAGAACCACTGCTCTAGGACGTGAGACACTGCCAACAGGAAAGAGCCCAGCATCTGTCTGCTTCTGAGGCTCTGTCTGAGCTTGTCCCCCAGGGTGAGGAAGAGAGTGGACACTAAAGTGACTAAGTGTGACCCCAAACTGGCTGCCTGATGGTAACATTGCCCCGACCTGCTCCTTCAGGCGCTGGGGAAGCCGCTGCAGCTGGATGGGACTTCTGTTCTCAGGTTCTTAGGGAAGAGATTCTACAGTTTCTCTTGGGAGCCCACCTGATTATTGGGCAATCACCACCAAGAGGGGCGCCGAACACGAGACAATGAAGCTGCAATCATCTTTCCTTTCACCCCTTTGTCTTTTGATAGTAATAAATATTTTTGGTAAAAATTACATTACAAAGGTCACTAAAATAATATTTTCTGTTTTGGAGAAAACTTTATGATTTGATGAAACATCCATGACACATAACATTAGATGATGAAGGAGAATATATAACTATATATGGTATGATCTCAATTCTGTTAAAAAATCACACACACACACACACACACACACACACACACACAAGACTGGAAGGAAATGCATGTAGGTGGTAGAATTACGGGTAATTTAACATTTCTTCTACATGCCTAAATAAATTTTCAATTTTTCTAAATAAGCATATATTACTAATATAACCAGATTATGTATGTGTGTGCATTGCTATCATTTAAAATGCGGTTTGTGTTGAACAGGGAGCTGTGTTTCTGCCACCACCCTCGGGCTCTGAGCCCAGCAGTGTGGAGCCTGGGCTGCCTGAGTTAGTTAGCAGGGGCAAAGTGCAAACCTCCCTGAGAGGCATTTATACACTAAGCCAGGTTTTCAAAAGCCTGGTCTCTCAGAGCCTTTCAAAGCTCCATTCGCCATATTGCAAAGGGACAAATGCATTGCCAGAGAACATTCGAATGCTTCCAGAGAGTTATAAAGAGTGAAATGGAGTTGGTTCTGATTGCCAGCATAAAGTCTCTGTCTAGGGGATAATAAAATGCCCCAATATAGTTCCTCAGCCAACGTAGCAGCCCAAAGCCTCACATGAGACATCCCCTTAAACCACACAAACATCTCTGTCTTTGCCGAGGCTGCCATAACAAAACACCAGGACCTGTGAGGCTTAACATTTATCGTCTCACAGCTGTGGAGACTGAAAGTCCAAGATCAAGATACCAGCAGGCTTTGGTTTCGGCTGAGACCTGTCTTCCTGGCTTAGACTGTGGCTTTCTTGCTGTGTGCTCAGATGGCCTTTCCTCCGAATGGATGTGGAGGGAGCAAGACAGCAAGCTTTCTTGTGTCTTTTCTTCTAAGGGCACTAATCCTATTAGATCAGAGCTCCACCCTTATGACCTAATCTAACATTAATCAGCCCCTGAAGGCCCTATTTCCAAATGCAGTCACATTGCAGCAGGCAAAGGGGGGGGGGGGGGGGGTTGGGGACAGGGCAGGAGTTTCAACATCTGAATTCGAGCAATATGAAAATATGAATTTAGCAATGTCCTATAAGTGACCTTCAGAGAGAGCCTAACCTGCCTTTCCTCTGTGGGGTCAGCCTGCCGATGCCCTTGACTTTCCTGCTTCTGCTTGAACCAGTTTTTTGAAGGACAATGACAGAAAGGGCACAGACAGATATAGACACAGGTGGAGAGTACACAGCCTTTGTGGGGAGCACAGAGGGTGACATCTGGTGAAGGGGAGCATCTGTAAGGAAACGCCACCGGCTTTCTTAATAAACCCTTATCCAGTCCTATAAGGTTGGAAGTGAAGGGAGAAACTCCAAGTGTGCAGGGATGGAAATAGGACCCACAGATTTATCCTTCTCTCCAGAAAGCTCTCCCTACTAATGGCAAACACCATGATGACCTAAGGGATTTCTGTAATCCCTGCTTCCGCATGTAATCTGTGTCCTACCCTATATAAGCAGCTGGCTTATGGGGGGCTGCAGGTAAGAGTTTTGTGGATGAGCTGCTGCTCTCCCATACTGCTGGCAGTTTGGAATAAACAAACACATATATATGATTCAACCCTGTCTCTGCTGAATTGGCTCGAGTAGTGACAGGCAGCCCGGACCCATTGGTTGCCAGGGACTTGAGCATACCGGAAATTGGAAAAGGACAAGAGTGGCCATAGGTAGGTGGGTCATGCTTTATTGCAAACAAAGCAGCCAACACCTGCTGGTCAGTGGCACTTTATATACCCACTCAAAGAAAAGAGGCCTCATGCCAATTAGCGACATCTGTGCTACATTAACATAAGGAGGTTACAAAAGGTTGGGCCTGTGCAGTACCTATAGTGCTACTGCTGAGTCATTGCCCTCACGCATGCATATGGAAAGTGGGCCTTTAACACAGTAATACTGCTGTGTCATTGCCTTTATGCATGCCTATGGTGAGTGGGCCTTTACCTCCGGCATACCCTGGTCAGGGCCTCCACAGGGCGTCAAACCCACCAGTGCTTTCATCATCACCACCACCAACTACAATAATAATAGTACTTATTGCAGATTTACTATGTGGCCAGAACTTTTGAATTCTATTTTGAAAGGGAAGGTCATTCATAAATTAAAGACTCACAGAGGTCCTATGATCCTGTGATCTCACCCCAGAGCATTTGGGTGGCCCAGGGTAACTTGGCGGACTTGGGCAGGGATAGTCAGGGAGAAGTAGCATCACAGTTACCTGTCTTCTATGTTGGCAGTTTCATAAAAGGTATCATTAGAAAGAGGGTCCCACTGCTAAAATGTGAATGGAATTTTCTCTCATTGAGAAAATCAAGTAGCAGAGTTAGGAAGAGGCTTAGCAAATGTCACGCTGTCAGTAAGTGGCAGAGCTGAGACTGGAAGCTGGGTCTCTCAGACAGAGCTCTTCAACTGTTGCAGAAGACCAAAGAAATACCAAGCACGCTTCCTAGAGAAAGGGAGGGACCCCGTATATTAACACTAGTGGACTCCAGAATAATTTCCAAATCAGAGTGAGGTAACATGCAGAGGGCTTCACTTTTTATAACCTTCTAGGGCAGCCGTGGGCAAACTACGGCCCCAAGGGCCGAATCCGGCCAGTTTGAAATGAATAAAACTAAAAAAAAAAAAAAAAGACTGTACCCTTTTATGTAATGATGTTTACTTTGAATTTATATTAGTTCACACAAACACTCCATCCATGCTTTTGTTCTGGCCCTCGGGTCCAGTTTAAGAACGCATTGTGGCCCTTGAGTCAAAAAGTTTGCCCACCCCTCTTCTAGGGTCTTTGTCTTGCAGATATGGTTCCGGCCCCTTATGTGGGTTTACAGGAAATCCCCCAGGTGTTGGGCGTCCCCAGGCCATATCTGATGATCTCCCCTGGGGCCAGCGATAACGCCCTTCCTCCCTCCCCCAAGGGCAGTGCATTGTTCACAGTTTTTATGGCCTGACACACCTTGCAAGACCAGTTTCCTCCTTATTACCACACTCCATCACTCTCTGCCACAGGAGTAGCCAGCAAGGTGACAGTATCGTGATATTTGGTTTATGAATTGGGTGACTGTAATAATCAATTCTTTATTGAGTCCTCACTCTGTGCCAGGCATTATGCTGAGAACTTTATAGATATCAATTTTTTTTGTTAATCCTCATCCGAGGATATTTTTTACATAAATTTTTTAGAGAGAGTGGAAGGGTGGGAGGGAAAGAGAGAGACAGAGAGAGAGAAACATTGATGTGAGGGAGACACGTTGATTGTTTGCCTCCTGCACATGCTCCGACTAGGGCCAGAGAAAAAAACCTGCAACCTCGGTATGTGCCCTTGGCCAGGAATCAAACCTGAGACCCTTTCTGTGCGCAGGCCGAAGCTCTATCCACTGAGTCACACAAGCCAGGGCTACAGGTATGAATATATTTCATTAACACAAAAATCCAGAGAAGTAAATGCTGTTATTGCTGTCACTCAGCGGATTCAGAATTGAGGCACCAAATGATTAAACCACTTGCTCAAGGTCTAACAGGAATTGTGTGCTGAAGTTGGATTTTGACTTCAAACAATATCGCTTCGGAGCTTGTCTCCTGACAGGCATTTCAGTCTGTGTCCCATGACTGAAAAGAATGTCCACCGAAGCAAAGCTACACAGAGCTAGTCCTTAGCCATTTCCCTTGACTTAGTGGTTCTCTTTTTCTAGTCACCTTATATTCCGACTCTAAGCAATAAAAATGATAGAATCCTCAATGGGTTCACTGCAGGGAGGAACTAGCAGTGAGAGAATTACTTCTGCTTCGTGGATGAAGTAAGTGCCTTGCAGAGGGTCCTTGATGAATCACCATTTCACAGTCAGCAGGTAAAATGGGAAATGGCATTTGTCTGGGTCCCCAAACTTGGTTCACCGACAGTGTGTGCTAAGTGTGTGGGATGAAACGGCTTTGTGCACATACGTGTGGTGGGGTGGACTCTGAAGATGAGGCTGGGGAGGTGAGTGGGGATGGGTCCGCAGTGGCCCTGAAACTCCTCACTGCGGTGTGCTGCGCAGAGCCCCACTGAGGTTTGGGAGAGTGAGGGGACCACAGCCAGCTGCCTGCTTGAGAAATGCCTTTAGGCGTGAACACTGGGTGGAGCGGGCAGTCTCCTTGAAAACTGCACATGAGCGGGCTTCAGGGAACAGAATAGGAAGCTGCTGTACCTCCAAGAGAGATGCTGGTGCTCCGTTCAGACAATGGCAGTGCCTGAACAACATCTGCAGGCAATGCACAGCTGAACATGCTACATTTCAGTGATGGAAACACTTTTTCATCCCCTAAGCTCTTGGGAAACCCTCCGGTGTTGATGGAGTGTAACGGTGATTGAAGGCTTATGGTGCGTGGATGCTTGATTAGAGATTTCAAACTAACTAACCCTGCCCAAGGGCGGTAGAAGATGAAAATTGACATATATTTATTACAATGTTGATGCTGCATAACTTACAAGTACAGTACACGGCCAACAGCGTAACTGAACAACGAGTATGCTCTCAGGAAAGGTGAGTTGGATGAGAGCCTTGCCCTCCACAATCCTTCTGTCTACAATACGTGATGTTCAAAAAAGGATGTAGGTGCAGGGAGTATGAGTGACAGATGTCCTCACACTTGGCAGGTGGTAAGATAGACTTAGCTTTTCACTCATTTAGCAAATATTTATTTAGCAGCTTCTACGTCAGATACATGGGGATACGTGATTAAATAACATCCACAAAAAAGTTTCTCTCCAGGGGGAGCTTATATTCTTGGAAGCATTTTTGGAGGAGGTGGGACTCGAGTTGGATCCTAAAAGGAAAGACTTGATTGGCACAGAGAGGACATCACAAGGGGAGCAGCAAGTGGGCCACCCAGACACAGGAAATGCTCATGGTGGGAAGTAGGGAGAGGAGGCTTGGGGAGTGGCCAAGGCGAGTTTGTATTTGGGGGTGGGATTGGCAGGAAATCAAATTGGAGGGTGAGCCCTAACTGGTTTGGCTCAGTGGATAGAGTGTTGGCCTGCGGACTGAAGGGTCTCAGGTTCGATTCCAGTCAAGGGCATGTACCTTGGTTATGGGCACATCCCCAGTAGCGGGTGTGCAGGAAGCAGCTGATCTATGCTTTCTCTTATTGATGTTTCTCGCTCTCTATCCCTCTCCCTTCCTCTCTGTAAAAAATCAATAAAATATAAACAAAAATTGGAGGGTGAGTGTGGGGCTGGGCCTGCAACCCTGGCAGGAGAGACTGACCTTTGTCCTGTACATATCACAGGCCCAGGGGATCCTGGGCAAGCTTCACGCTGAAGGAGGAGGCCACGAAGATAGCAGAGCAGAAGGTGGGGCTGGAAATCTGTGGTCTTTCAGAAATTAATTCTTTTTCTCTCTTTTGCTCTGCCTTGTCTTTTTCTCCATCCTCTGAGTTTTAAAGATATCTAAAATGTTGTGGTTATGTCTGAATGCATAAGAAGAGTAGCAGTAGGTGGAAACGGCATGCCCTCCCATGGAAATTTTTATGTAAATGACTTAGCAGGAACCAGAGAGGGTTCCCAGAGCGAGCACTTAACCATTCTTCTACTGGCTACTTCAGTATATTGTGAGCTTAAGAGTAAGTCCAAGCGGTCGATATGCTTGGGTGGAGTGGGTCCCTGGTCAGGGTCACCTGGACACAGCTCCTCCATTGGAAGTCCCTCATGGAGAATTTAATTTTAATGGATGGCAATAAAGCGGAGAGTGAAGAGTCAGTGAGAGGGAGGGAAGATGAAGAACGTCTCCACATTTCTCTCTCTTCATACCACACGCTCTCTGGAATCTTTTATCATTCTGACACTTGCCATTTATATCCCCTGCGCCCTCTCCTTCCAGATTTATTTTGCTCACACTGTTGAAGAAAAATAAAGCTGCTTAAGCAATTCTCTAGCTTTCTCCACAAAATGCAGATACCCTGTGTTGATTTCAAGAGTCCAAAATCCCTTGAATTTTTCAGAGCAAAAATGTGCACTATGGTTACCTTGAAAAAGAATGTGGGAGCCTTCCCTGTCCAATTAGATGTCCCCAAGCTGCAATCATCTGATGGTACGAAGGATCATGGGGCGACTGTGGAAACTCAAAGCTGGGGCACAGTCTCCCCCAGAGATTTCTGGGAGCTCCGGGTGCACCTCAGGAACCTGTCGGCTCATGCCCTCCCTGCCTCCATGCTGGTGTGAACGAGCTCTCTATGAGAACCTGTTCTGCTTGGCACAGCATTCCTTGGACTCTGGGGCTGCTGTGTCTTCGGTGACAAGGCTGCAGGGTGGTCTATGGTGACTCCAGCTTCATATCATCAAAGCCCTGAGGCCTCACTGCCTGTATCTAGTCTCACAAAGTCCTGGGATTTTCAGCTGAATCCCCTTCTCCACAAGAGCTCAACACGAGGCCATCAAAATTATGCATAAGAATGTGTGTTTCCGACGTGTGTCAGTATTGGGCAACTGGAAATAAACGGACTTCCCATCAAAAGAAGAAATTGGCTAAAAAATTGCGATGTAGCCATACTGTGAAATGATACTGGAAAGAATGAATTAGGACTGTTGCAGATAGTTTGGAGGAATCTGGGCTGCAAATAAAAGAGGTAGAAAGGTATATGAAATTTGACTCTACTTTTGCACAACAATATAAGCTCCTATAGGTGTTGGCATATGTGTACCTATAAAGGGCTTGTGTAATATGGTCTTTATAGGATTCTGTCAGTGTTAAGACATCAAATGGCAGGACATACTTAAGTTACTTGTTATAAAGATATCAGACTCCACTGTGGCCCACCTCACACCTTTTCAGTCCATCTTTAAAAAGTTATTTAAACATTTTGAATTGTGGTTAAATATAGATAACATAAAATTTAACATCCTACCCATTTGTGAGTATAGTTAGTGGCATTAATATATGCATCTTCTGTGAAACCATCAACACAATTCATCTCTAGAATGCTTTTCATCTTCACAACTGAAACTCCATACCTGTCAACAATCACTCCACATCCTTCTGCCCCCAGTGCCTGGCAACCACCATTTTACTGTCTGTCTATAAATTTGACTACTCTAGGTCCATCACAGAAATAGAATTGTACAGTATTTGGCCTTTGTGACTGGCTATTTCACTTAGTATAACATCTCATCCATAGGGTAGCATGTGACAGAATGTGTTTCAGTTTAAAGGTGGATACTATTCCACAGTGTGTGTATACCGTATTTTGTCTCTGCTCATCCACTGATGAACACTTGGGCTGCTACCACCTTTTTGCGATAGAGAACAATGCTGCTGTGAACATGGTGTACAAATACTCTTTGAGATCCTGCTTTCAATAACACAGACCTGGTGTCACATGGTAATTCTCTTTTTAATTTTTCCAGGAACCTGTTCTCCACAGGGACCACATTATTTTATGTTCCCATTCACACTGCACACATGTTTCCATTTCTCCATATCCTTGCCAACATATGTGATTTTCTGGAGTTGTTTTCTTTTCTTTTTTTTTTTTTTTTTACTGTAGCCATTGTAATGGGTTTGAGATGGTATCTCATTGTGAGTTTGATTTGCATTTCCAGAATAATTCCCAATGTTGAGCATCTTTTCATGGGCTTATTGGCTATTTGTGTATCTTCTTGGGAAATGACGATTCTAGTCCTTTGCCCATTATTACATCCAGTTGTTTGTTTCTTTGTTGTTGCGTTGCAGTTCTATATACATTCCGGGTATTAACCCCTTATCAGATATATGGTTTGTAAATATTTTCTCCCATTTCAGTCTGCTGATTGTGTCTTTTGATGCATGGAAGTTTTAAATTTTGATGTACTCTGCATTGTTTGTTTTTTCTTTTGTTGCCTGTGCTGCAGTCCACTCTCTTTGCCAAACTTTGCTGCAGCTACAAGCTTCAGTTGAGTGTAACCTGACAGCCTCTCCCCTCAGTTCCACCACTTAGTCTCACTTAGCATTTCTGATGGCCCTGTGTGGAATGCCTGCTGGATCCCACTTGGCCTTCCATGCTGACATCTGTATGATCAGTCACACATCTCTAGGGTGACAAAAGAGAGAATGGGCAAATATGAGTCAATTCACCACTGTTAAAATCTCAGGATATTGTGCTGTGAATAATTATAAGTATTGTTAAATTTTCATTTTTTACTGTACATTTCCTTTTTGTTAGATATTTATTTACATTTCATGTCCTTTTTGTTTTTAAAGTGTTTATTTATAGATTAAACAGTACAATAGACATGCACTGTATATAGGAAAGGTTAAAACAGGGAACATCTGTGGGTCTGGAACAGATTAATTCAATTTATATTATTTCTAATGGGAAAAAACAATTTGGTTTTCGAACAGCCTTCCAGTATGAATTAAGTTCGAGGAATGAGGTTCCACTGTATTTCCAAAGAATTTGTGATATTTACATATTATAATCAGAAAACACTGTAAGGAGGGGATAATAAAAGGTGGAGAAAAAAAGTAAACCTTCAGACTGAGGTGGGATTTCTCTCCCCAGACATCTGTTCACGAAACAATTCTCCTTCCTGAAGCAAAAAACCAGATTCCTCTCCACATACCAGCTCACTGTAGCTAGATATTCCAAGCACCAGCAGAGCCCACCATTTCCACAGCAGGGGCTGGACTTCAATTTGAACTCACCTGGCTTTTTGGGCTCTTACACACTGTTTGCCAACTTGGATGAACGCAGATGAATCGAACCCCAACTGTAGGGAAAGAAAAAGAGAGTTCTGAGTTCACAAGGATTTGGTCTTGTCTTGAAATTCCCACTGATGCTAGAGGGCAAGGAGAGCTGCACAGGCTCATAGCTTACAAAGGTCGAGTGGGACCCTCTGAGAAATGATGCCTTCTATTCATTATCGTTCTCCTCCATTGGCTAGAGGTCAGTACATGGGGCCCTAACCCCATCTGATTCTAAAGGCCTCGATCCAGGCCACAGTCTCAAGTGTCTTATTTAAAACTAGAGGCCTGGTGCACAAAAATTTGTGCACTCGGGTGGGTCCCTCAGCCCAGACCGTGCCCTCTTGCAGTCTGGGGCCCCTTGGGGGCCCCTTCCCCTGGCTGCTGGCACCAGTTTTCCTCCCGCGCCTGGAACCTAGGCCTTCACTCTTCGCCAGGAGGGGCTGTCTCGGCAGGCTTCGCTCTTTGCTCACCACTCGGGCCCTGGAGGTGGAGCTGGCACGATGGGCTTAGTGCTTAGCTCTTTTCTTGCTGCTTGGGCCCCGGGGGCGGGGCCAGCACTGTGGGCTTCCCTCTTCACTCTTCGCTCGCCACGCCGGCCTTTGCTCGCTGCTCCTGCCCGGGACCATCGGGCTTCGCTTCATCGCTTGGAGCCTACATATGCAAATTAGCCGCCATCTTTGTTGGCGGTTAATTTGCATATCACACTGATTAGCCAATGGGAAGCGTAGCAAACGTACAGTCAATTACCATGTTTGCCTATTATTAGATTAGATTGTCCTCAACACTGCTCTGCTCAGTTTATCAGCTGAGCAGGCCCTGGACGAGACTGGGAAGGAACAGAGGCTGGGCTTCTGGGATGCACGGGAAGCCTTGAACCCCCTTTCAGAACTAGAAATTGAATCTTAGAAGATACAGTTTCTAATTTGAAGAGAAGGCAGTCATGCCCCTCAGAGAGGGAACCTGGGCAAAAGACTTAAGTAAGAAGGGTTTTTAAATGTGTCTGGAATGAAGAAGGTTGGTGAAGTCAAATCTGAAATCCCGGGTTTCCAGCCTGTTCCTGTGTTATGAAATCCTGATTTTAGAGTAGAAGGAATGTCCCATTGGGAAAACACGATGAAAGCTGATACTTGTCGGCTCTCTGCAAACATCATCCATTTAAAAGTGCCAGGAGCATCTATTTTTTAGCCTAAGACCAATGTTTTACCACTCAGTGCTATTAAACAATGTTATAAGTATTATTATTCTTTTTAAAATATTTTTTATCCATTTCAGGGAGGAAGGGAGAGGGAGAGAGATAGAAACATCAATGGTGAGAAAGAATTATTGATTGGTTGGCTGCCTCCTGAAAGCCCTCCATGGGGATCAAACCCACAACCTGGACATGTGCCCTGACTGGGAATTGAACTTTGACCTCCTGGTTCATAGGTCAATATTCAACCACTGAGCAACACTGGCTGGGCTATGCATTATTATTCTTTATTGAAAACCATAATTTACAAGTCACACCTCTCAGATTCCATTGTTGCCTTTCTCCATTCCCCAAGTCTGGGTTTTCCTTAAACCTCACATTCATTGGCATCGCATCCAGCTCTCATTCCCTTTCCCTTGCCTTAAAGCTTCTTTGCTTTGCCAAGAAAATGTTTTCAAGGGCATGGGCCTGCTTTGAGAAGGCAGTTGGCGGAAGGCTCTGTAATAGTGTGCCTGGATGTCTCGCGGCTGCCTTTAGGGTAAAATCTTCCCTCCCATCTCTGTTAGCTATCTCAGCGTCTCTCCCAGGCCTGGGAGCAGCTGGCCACCAGGCAGGGGAAGTGGAGCCCTCAATCTGAATATGAGGACACATTTGTAATACCTTAACTAATAAAAAAAAAAAAAAAAAAAAAAAATATTTAAGTGCTATTTAAATATTTGTGCGCTCTAGAAATCTTCTGGGGCACTTGAAATGTTCTCTGTCTTGGTCAGAGTGGTGGTTACTAGATATATAATATATAAAATTAATTAGCTTCATATATTTGATTGTGCACTTCAATAAAGAGTAATTACAAATATGCCCTGGCCACCCCGGTCTGTGTACATGCAGGAGGTAACTGTTCCATCTTCCTCTCTCTCTCCCCACCTTTCTCTCTCTCCCTCTCTTAAAATCCATGGAAAAAAATAGCTTTGGTGAGGATTAACAACATCAAAAAACTAGATAAAAATCTATATGCCTTCAAAATATGAGCGAATAAAACCTCAGAAGTCCTCCTTGTGACTTTGGACTTGGAGACATGAGATAGAGGTCATCGTGATTTTGCTGGACATTGAACACCACTAAAACATACATTTCAGATCAACAGCATTAGTATTTGCATCTTGTAACTCCAAAAACCTTCACTTTTCTTGGAAGAAAATTAGAACATGGAGAAGTGAGCCTTTCACCGCAGGCCGCTGTGATAGGAGGCCGCGGCTCCATCCAGTTGAACGGCTCTTTTCTCTCAGTGACATTTCATTTATAGCTGGCGGTGCCCTGGGATGCAGTTTTAGTTTCAAAATTGAAAATGCTCAATTGCTGAGAGGTTTGTGGACAGCTCCTCCTGTCAGCATCCTCTCCCAGGAGACCACCCGACAGCTGCCTGGCACCAGTGCTTGTCTGGGCTCCTGGTGGGAGTTTGCGGGCATCGTTCCATGGGGCAGGGGTCCTGCCTGCATGCGGCTTCTGCTCCTTCGACTCTGGGCTCCTGCAACAGGACAGGACTCTCTACAGACCACGGGCCAGGTGTCTGTTTATCTCTTGAAATTGTCTGCTTTCATAACCAGCCCCTCTTTGGGCGACCTGCACAAGCTGTTTACCTCTCAGGGCCTCCACTTCTTCATCTGTAAAGTGAGGGAGGGGGTCAGACCAGAGATGAGAGATTTGGAGACAGGTGAGCCTCACTGGGGAGGTGTAGCCCGAACAGGGGAGTGGGTGCTCTTCAAGGCTTTGGCTTAGAGATTGCCAGAGCCTGGGCGTTTTAGTCATGAAGGACATGCTTTAAAAATACACGCCTGGTGCAGCAGTCTCCTTCAGCTCCACCTCCCTGAGTGGCATCTAGAATACATTAGTCTTCTCTTCAGTATTCTAGCATGTTCTGTAGCCTGCCATTCCTTCCCCTCCACCCACCTCAAACCATCTGTTCCTGTTATAATAAATGAAACCATCTTCTGGTTATTAGTATTTTTAAACTTTTTGTTTTAAAATAATTTTAACTACAAGAAATTGCAAAAATAATACAGAAAGTTTCTGTGTACTCTTCACAGCAGCCTCCTCCCACCCCCCACCCCCATAATGATACTTTATGTAACCCTCATCACTGGCCATAATTTCACAAGATAAACCTCCTCCCCACCCCTTAACCCTCCACCTCCACATCAGTGATCAGTCTTGGAATCTGAAAGGGCCTAATATCAAAGGCAGCATATTTGAAATGCAAAACTAAGGAGCTGAGACTAAAACTCATTTTCTGGTTCCTAATCCAGAGTTTTTTGTGTGATCCGGCTTCACAAGGAGGTTAAAAACTCCCCGAACGAAAACCCATGGTTTATTTATTGAAGGTGGAGGCAGTGAATAACTCATGAATTCATGCATTTGCTTATTATTCTCCCTCGCAGTAGAGATGGATGGATGAATCAATTTATCTCTCTGCCTGTATGTCTCTCCTCCAGGCAGGGAAAATGAGAAAAGTTAGGGAAGGCACTGAGGTGTGGTGGAAAGAGGATGTGGCCGAGGCTTGGGAAACTAAAGGTTTAGCCCTAGTTCTGCCGACAGAGTGAGCTTGGTAAGTCTTTCTCTAAGCCTTTATTTTCTCATTTGAAAAATGAGGGAGTCCCAGCCATTGTGGCTCAGTGGTTAAGCATCAACCTATTAACCAGGAGGTCACAGTTCAATTCCCAGTCAGGGCATATGGCTGGGTTTCGGGCTGGTCCTGAGTGTTCGGGCATGCAGGAAGCAGCTGATCAATGATTCTCTCTCATCATTGATGTTTCTATCTCTCCCTCTCCCTTCTTCTCTAAAACCAAAAATTATTTTTTAAGAAGAATAAAGAAAAATGAGGGAGGAGTGGTGGGTAGGGGTGTAGTCAGAGGTTTGACTCGTATGAGTCTATGGAAATGGGCATAGCTGGTGGGGTCCCTAGGGAGCTGACTCTGAGAAGGGGGTTAGCATGCAGGCTGCTTGCTAAGGAAGAACTCTGGGAACAATATCTTGGAAGGAAAGGGGCTGAAGTACAATTTGGCAGAGAGAGAAACTGAGGTCCAATGAAAGCCTTGACCAACCACATGAACAGCTCTGGAGCTAGAATGTCCTTGGGCCTAGTGTCAGCAAGGATGAGAGAGCCAGGCCTTTTACTCACATCTACTAGTGCACGCTGCCCCAGGATTGGCTGGGACCCTGTCAAGGCAGCTTCCTGCAGCTTGAGGCAGTTCTTCCCACTGACACTCCCAACAGCTGAGTCTTCACTGAAGAGTCATCTGAGAGGCTCATCCATGTCCACCATAATTTGAAAGCATAAGGTTCTGTTAATTAACAGAATCCTATATAAAAGGGTAATAAAAGGGTAATATGCAAACTGACCCTAACAGCAGAACGACTGGAAATGACTGGTCACTATGACATACACTGACCACCAGGGAGCAGACACTTAATGCAGGAGCTACCCCCTGGTGGTCAGTGCACTCCCACAGGGGGAGCTCTGCTCAGCCACAAGCCAGGCTGACTGCTGCCAGCACAGAGGTGGTGGCGGGAGCCTCTCCTGCCTCCTCAGCAGTGCTAAGGATGTCCGACTGCAGCTTAGGCTTGCTCCCTGCTGGCAAGTGGACATCCCCCAGGGCTCCCGGGCTGCCAGAGGGATGTCTGACTGCCAGCTCAGGCCTGATCCCCCAGGGAGCAGGCCTAAGCCAGCAGGTGGTCATCCCCCAAGGGGTCCCAGACTGCGAGAGGGCACAGGCTGGGCTGAAGGACCCCTCCCAGTGCACAAATTTTTGTGCACCGGGCCTCTAGTACTAGGAATAATAGGATATTACCATTCACAGGGACATTAGAGATCAGGCAGCTCAGCCTCTTCATTGAACCTGGGAGGAAAATGAAGGGTTCAATGATGTGCTCAAGGTCACACAGCAAGGTCATAGCAGACCAAATCCTTGTCCTTGCTTTTGTTCTTTCCAAAACACAACAGCTTATGTGCTATGTGCCTTGGGCTCTCCAGAAGCATAGAGAGGACCAGGAAGTCCACATGTTGTCCCGAGGGTGCCACAGCTGGCATCAGCCACAGCCAAGGAGGCCTGAATCACCTGGGTACTTCTAACAACTCTGCTCCCAGTCCTGGAGCCTTTCAAAGAACTGGCACATATCCTTCTGGCCTTCTGTGAGCCTGCCCAGGGAATTTTTTTCAAGTAGATCTTTTCTCCTTGGCGGCTGGCTAAAAGGGGGGAGGTTAAAAATGCATTAGGATTAGGCCCAGTGGCGATGGTGCCTGGGTGCCTTCCACATGGGAAATTCATCATCCGAGGCTGGACTGACAGAGCGTGGAGCCGAGCCTGGGAGCGTCGGGGACTGGCATTTTCTCCTGGATTGCACAATTCATCTGCTAGCATTGCTCAGTCCATCTAAGAGGCCCACAAGGTTTGTGCTGAGAGCCACCTTCTGTACCTGGCAATACTTGGGGTGGGGGCTGGGAACCAGGGGGAAAGCGAGCCAGAAATGGTTCCAGTTTGTAAGAAATGTGTCTTATCTTGTTCCATTCACAGTGGAAAAGAAAACATCAGCTCCGGAGCCAAATCTATTTCTCTGGGTAATCCATCTCTGTACTGCTGCTCCCTGCAAATCTCTCTGGCATTAGGTTTCCGGGCTTCAGACTAACGCACGCACTGTATTCTTTGGAAATTTAATAAGAGCCCGGCGTGTCTTTTATAATTCGTGTTTCTGTGTCTTATCTCTACTTAATGCGTTAATGTAGAAATTAATTTAGTACTTATCAGATAGCGGAGTGAATTGTCAAGGTGTGGGTTTCTTTTAGCCTGTTGAACAATCCCCCTTTCTCGCAGCTGAATACTTAATATTATCCAAATAGGGGAAAATTAACTGAAAATACATAGGGACTACTTTAGAGCAGGGATTCCTTAGCTCCTCAAGCCAGTACCCAACCTGGCCCTCCCCGCTCAGTCTCCTTCCCCATCACTCCTACTTGTGCCCCACCTGGATGCCCTCCAATAGAATGGATCTTGAGAAGTTTCCTACATGCTCACACTTTTCCAAGTCTCTGTTCCCCTCTATATGCTGGTCTCTTTGCCTGAGCCCTCCTCCTTTGCCTTCTCTACCAGAAAACATCTACTTCTCCTTTAACACACCCAAAATGTCACTTCCTCCCGAGGATTGGTTTTGGGCTCCTTCAGTACCTGGAGGGGGGCGGGACCGCACTGGATTCTGCATACAGTGAATGACCAGTAGCCCCAGGCAGAAGAGGACCCTGGACCCTCAAGGGGAGGCTCACTAATGGGAGGCAGCAGCAGGCTGAATGGGAAGAGGGAGAATAACTCGGAAGGCCTGTGAGCCAGCTCCTATCCCCCCACTTCCTGGCTCTGTGACCTTTAGCAAGTCACCTTCCCTCTCAGAGCCCCAAGTGGGGGCAAGGTGGATGGTAATAGTAGAGTGCCTGCTACAGAGTTCCTGTGGAGACAATTCAGAAAGCCCTCTGTGAGTTAGAAAGCACTAAGTAAATGTTTGAATTTAATTATTCAGCTCAATGTTTAAGGAGCAGAAATGTCTGCAATAACATTTAAAAACAGTTCTCTCCAATATTATGTGAAGTTTGATATCCATATCTCTCTCTCTCTCTCTCTCTCTCTCTCTCTCTCTATATATATATATATATATATATATATATTTATGTTTACAGATATATATATATATTTATGTTTACAGATATATATATATATATATATATATATATATAGAGAGAGAGAGAGAGAGAGAGAGAGAGAGAGAGAGAGAGAGAACTGAAAAGTTCCAGTGATAATAAAGGCAGAAGTTCTGGCATCACCTGCATATGTGTTCGTACATTCATTTATTCACTCACTTATTCATTCATTCATTCATTCATTCATTCATTCATTCATTTACTGAGTATCTACCACTGAGCAGGCCCTGAGCTGGGTTTGAATCCAGTTTTCTGGTGACATTGGGTATGTTATTCAACTTCAAGTGTTGGTTTCCCCTGTCTGTTAATGGGAAATAATGATGATGCTTACCTCTTAATCATGAATATCAAATGAGATGACCCAACTAGAATTGGGTTTCTATCCTCGGTACAGCTGACATTTTAGCTTGGGTAATTCCATGGGGGGCTGCCCTCTACCTTGCAGGATGTTTGCATTCCTGGCCCACAGTGTCTCCAGACATTGCCAAGTGTCTGGTGGGGGCTGAAGGGCCTCTGATTGAGAAGCACTGGTCCAGCAGTCTTAGCACAGCATCTGGCACATGTTGAATGCTCAGCCTATGTTAGCTTTTATGATTTTACTATCGGAAAAGTACCTAGAAAGACCTAGGATTCAAATCCTGCTGTTGTCATGGCTGTTGCAGCTAATCTTGGGAAGATTAATGAATGTATGTGTACCTGGGTTTCTTCATCTCTAAAGAAATGTTATTTCACATAGCTGGTTTAGAGGATCCTCAATAAAATAATACATTTTATTTTAATAATGGTCATCCACATAAGTGTATTTATGATAATGCTTGTATCTTTAAGGGAGGGGTTGACAAGCACCAGCCTGTGGGCCAAATCTGGCCTGGCTTGGTTTTGTATAGCACACAAGCCCATTGGCTTAACAAGATTGTTTTCATTGAGTTGAAATTCACATAACATAAAATGAACCATTAACCATTTAAAAGTGTATGTTCAATGACAATGACTTTGACACGTTTTAATGGTAGAAAAAAAATCAAAAGAAGAACAGTATTTTCTGACATGAAAAAAATTATACGAAATTCAAATTTTAGTATCCAAAAATAGTCTTGTTGGAACAGAGCCCCCTCGTTCCATGGCTCCTCTCTCACTACAGCAGCAGAGATAAGTAGTTGGGGTGGAAGCTGCCAGCTGGAAAGCCTAACATTTACTATCTGGCCTTTTATAGGAAAAGGGGGCTATGAAATAAAACGGACAAGCTCGGGGGAGGACACATGGCAGGGCTGACAAGCTCAGTGATTGGAAGTAACCACACAGGTTGGTCTGATCATAATTTCCTAATTGGGCAGATCACACCAGGTAGTCATGTCCCAGGCCTACAGCTTCCTTAGCAAAGGTTAGCCTTCCCCTTAAGTGAGCCCTATTGCTGTTCTTATGCATCTAGGATAACATACCTTTGGAATGTCAGAGTAGTTTCTCTTCTTTACCCTCGACAGCACAAGCACAAGCACAGGCAGCAGAGCACAAGACCACAGAATACCTCGTTGCTATCTTGTTCCCGGCAGACCATCGCTAGGTGTTGTAAATGTCAATTATTAATTATTCTGTACCCACCCATGTAAAACAAGTGTGTTTCTACTTTTTGCTTCTCATACAATCCAAGAGATTTCCCTGCTTTGCTTTCTCCCATCTCCTTTATCTGTCATCAGTGGGTTTCATGGACCTTCCTTACATTTTCTCCTTTGATTCAAAACACAAAAGGAACGACAAAACTGTCATTCTCCGGAGCATTTCCTCAGACCATTGAGTTCTTGCTTCTGGTCAGTACTGAAAAATTTGTCTCAAATAAACTCATAACAATTTCTATAGGTTTTATCAATAGATATTAATAAGAAAGGGAAATTGAAGCACTTGTTTTTGGGAAATGTGTGCTTCCTCCTCTTTTGTCCTGCTTGCTAATTTTACTAAATTACAGAGTTTACTCACACATATGAGGCACTGGTGTTTTCTTTACCAATTTGGCATGTAGTTGGTAGGCTCTGTGGCCTCGTGGGCCTGGAGGCCACTGAAGAGGATGGCACCAGGAGGACCCAGGGCAGGCAGCAAGGCCTCCACGTCTCACTCAGAGTTCTCGCTCATGAGTTCCCTTTGCTGTCTGGGATCAACACAGCTGTGTGATCTGTCTCAGAAAGTTTCAGTTTGGAAGACCTTGTCAGTTTCAATTTCAGGCCATAGACTGAGGCTGCCATTATCTTTCTATTCTTGGTGTCACCTGTTTCTACCCTTAATATCTTTTCTATAAGATATTTTAATAATGGACATCCTCATAAGTGCATTCATTCATTCATTCATTCATTCAAAGTTCCTGGCTCATTGCTCTCCAAACCCTTGGAATTTCCTAAGTGTTGAGAATGGTAAAGGTGCCTTTTGTTATGCTAATGAGGTGACTTTGGGGTCCTACCCAAGGGTGGGTGCTGGTTGTCAGAAGAACCAATCACTTGATTAGAGGGTTGGAACTTTTAGTTCCTTCCCCGAGTTGGGAATGGGGTGGGGAAAAGAGGGGGGCCAGAGGTTAAATCAATTGCCAATGATCAATGGCTTAGTCATTCATGACTATGGAATAAAGCCTCTATAGAAACCCAAGAGGATGAGGTTTGGTGAGCTTCCAGGTTGGTGAATGTGTGGAGATGCACAATAGTGTGCATGGAAGCTCTGTACCCTTTCCCCATACCTTGCCCTATACATCTCTTCCACCTGGCTATTCCTTAGTTATTCTTTTACAATAAGTAATATGTTTCTCTGAGTTCTGTGAGCCACTCTAGCTAATTAATAGAACCCAAGGAGGGGGTTGTGGGTACCTCTAATTTATAGCCAGTTGCTTAGAAGCACAGATGAAAATCTGCGCTTGCAGTTACCATCTGAAGTGTGTGTGTATGTGTAGTGTGGAATAAGGTGGGGTGGAGATTGGAGGGTTAGTGGTAGTTTCCCCTGGAATCTGATGCTATCTCTGGGTCACTAGTATCAAAAGTGAGTTGAATTCTTGGATGCCCTGCTGGTGTTCCAGAATAGTTTGTTGGTGTGGGAAGATTCCCACTGGGATTTGGGTCTCAGAACATCAATTCAGTGGGTGTCAGTGAAGTGGGATTTGCTTGAAAGCCCTGGCTCACAGAAACATGTGGTTTTTTAAGAGAAAGGATAAAGGCACACCAAGGGGGTCTGGAAACCCAAAGGTCCATGACCCACTGTAGGTTCTTGGTTTCACACAGGAAAGAATTCAAAAGCGAGCCAGCATAGAGTTTAAAGTGTGAGTTTCTTAGTGAAGCAGTGAGACAGAGAATGGGCTACTCCACAGACAGAGCATCCTCCTACCCTGTAGCAAAATTTGCTTCCCTTGTTGAGGTTCATTTTATCAGGACGTATGGTATTCAGTGAGAGGAAGAAATAATCAGGATCTTCCCAGGAAAGGGGTGGAGACTTCCTAGAGAAGCTCTGTTTGCCATTTTGTGTCCTTATCTAGGCTTTCCATTTCCAGTTGGTGGTGCAGGGTGTTTTGTTTAGCATGCTGATGCATTACAATGAGTCTTACTGTTAGGTGTATTTAGTTGCCATGTTGGATTCAGCTGGTTTCTGCTATTTTTTTTTAAAAAATATTTTTATTGATTTCAGAGAGGGAGATACAGAAACATCAAGGACAGAGGCAATCATTGATCGGCCACCTTCTGCACGTTGGACTGGGCCCGAAACCCAGGCATGTGTCCCCGACCAGAATCGAACCTGGGACCCTTCGATCCACAGGCCGACACTCCATCCACTGAGCCAAACCAGAGAGGGCTCTGCCACTTTTAAAGCCATAAATCCGAGGGGTTGGGGGAGGGGGGGTTGGTGATTTTTTTTCTTCTAAACAGTTCCTCTAGCTTTTATTGATTGCAGCTGTTTGGCCACATCCCCTATCTCAGGTGGAGGTGAAGGAGCCTTTAAACGCTGGTGGCCACCTAGTCACCCACAGTATGAAACTGCAGCTGTGCTGTAATCAGTTACTACAGGTAAAACTTACCAACAGAACTTACAAGTGGTAGTAGACCCAGCTTCCAAGAATTTGGCTCAAGGGCTATGTAAAGAAATGAAAAATAAGAAGCATGCTAAAATATATGATTCTGTTTATTATCTGTAACAGCTAAAATGAAAGTAAAGTGCTGGGTTGGGCTTTGATGCTGAACCACACTTAGATTTGGGTTGATCTGAGCTTCCTAAAGCAACATTAGCCTCAAAGCAACAGAAAGTACCGGTAATACCTTTGGTCACCAAGAAGGTATTTAATGTAGGGGGAGGGCAAAAATCAAGAAACAACTGAAATCAGGGGATATAGTATGAAGGAACTGGCTCATTATGTGGATCAGTATCACCAGCTTCCTGAAGAATCTTTTTCAAAAAAAAATATATTTTATTGATTTTTTACAGAGAGGAAGGGAGAGGGATAGAGAGTTAGAAACATTGATGAGAGAGAAACATTGATCAGCTGCCTCCTGCACACCCCCTACTGGGGATGTGCCCAGAACCAAGATACATGCCCTTGACTAGAATCGAACCCGGGACTCTTCAGTCCGCAGGCTGACGCTCTATCCACTTAGCCAAACCAGTCAGGGCCGAAGAATCTTTATTAAAATGGATGGTGAGGGTAACCAATTGAGAGCTGTGTCTTTGGTTTTGAATGCTGCAGAATGAAGAGCACATTTGGGTTGGTGCAGGACCCACAGGTCACTACTGAACAATCACAGATGGTTGCATGTGATCCAGGCACACAGAAGGTTACTCCCGAGGGAACAGTCAGCCTGTTGGACTGGAGATAAGCCACTGTAGTGTCTGTTTACCCTGAGAAGGGGAACTGTCCCCCAGTGAATGCCAAGTGGAACACGCCTGATGAAGCAGTTGATATGCTTTGTAAGTAGGCCAATGAGACTGGCTTTATGATGGCTGGGATGGATATTCACCCACTGCCTATGCCCTTTACCCAGGTCATGGTAAATGCTGTGACTAAGGGGACCCCTGTTGCAGGGACACCATGTGTAACTTTATTGCTATTGACTTGAACAGTAGTTTGATAAGCCTTATCAGATTTGCTCTCAGCTTCCCCATATGGGTCTTAGTGATACCAAGACTATTAAAGTAATTAGAAAATGAAGAGAGACACAGGGAGAGTCAAGGGATTGCACTCAGCAGAGTGGAAGTCTTCAGATAGTTACTGAAGATTGGGATGAATAAAGCAGACGTTGATGGAGTTGAAACAAAGGTGTTGATACAACACTACCAGAGATTGGGTGGGCCAATGGAACCTCTGGTTGTCCTCCAACGTTAAAGGGCTCCAAACTAGTCTACTCTGTTTACCTCAGTTTGAAGGAATTTAAAAAGCTGGAAGGCAAAGATTATGATCAGACTCTGACCAGAAATCCCCTGGTGTGATGGCTAGGCAGGTTAATCAAGGTAAAGATTGTCCTAGAGGCCAGGGTCTTCAGGCAACACCCCCAGTGTGGAACCCAAGGCCATATACACACATGAGATTAACATGGCCAAGGGGAGGAGAAGAAACTTTTCTGGGAATCCTTGATATAGAATCCCATTGCATTTGATTGAAAAACCTATTGGTCAAGTCTTAACGGGGCCAAGGTTAAATGGGAGAAAATGGAAATGCAACAGTTGATGGGATTAAGGTGAAAGTTTTAATAAAAATTGGTTGTTTGTTTTTTAATAGAATTTGTGAGGTGGTGGCATCCCTTTACTTAGATTTTGTTTAATTGGGAAGCTTCTCCTACCTAATCTTATAATACAGGAGGTAGGTAAGTCCACCCTCAGGTCAGGTTTTTTTTTTATTAAATATATTTTATTGATTTTTTTACAGAGAAGAAGGGAGAGGGATAGAGAGTTAGAAACATTGATGAGAGAGAAACATCGATCAGCTGCCTCCTGCACACTCTCCACTGGGGATGTGCCCGCAACCAAGGTACATGCCCTTGACCGGAATCGAACCTGGTACCCTTGAGTCCACAGGCCGATGCTCTGAGCCAAACCGGTTAGGGCAAATCAGTTTTAATTGGAGATCGTAAGTGGGAACCAGTTCGACTGCCCGAACCCACACAGTTGGTGAACTTAAAGCAGAATTACCTGGTGGATGAAAAGAGATAACTAGTTTAATTAATGACATACTAGAAGCTAGAGTGCTGGAACCAACAAATTCGCTGAACAATAGCCTAGTGTGGCCTGTAAGAAAGATGGATGACTCACGGAGACTAACCGTAGGCTACTGAGTTTTAATAAAGCTGTACCACCCATCGCCTCAGCAGTTCTAGACATGGTCTCAACCATACAGAAGGAGGCTGCTGCTCAACCACTGACCTTGCAAAGGCTTCTTCTCTATTTTGATCTGGAAAAAGAGCTAACTGCAGTCTGCCGCCATGTGGAGAGGACCCCTATTTACTTTACTGTGCTGCCACGGGGTTCTCTGCACTCACTGGCTTGTTGTCAAAATTTGGTCAAAAGGGATGTGGACTTGATGTGCACTATATTGATGACATTATGATAATATCAGAAACCAAAGACTGATTTCAATGCAATGGTGATGAACGTGACCAACTGGGTTGGTTAAAAACCCAGCAAATGACCCTAGCTGGTTTGGCTCAGTGGATAGAATGTCAGTCTGTGGACTGAAAGGTCCCAGGTTCGATTCCGGTCAAGGGTACATGCCTGGGTTGTGGGCTTGATCCCCAGTTGGGGGCCTGCAGAAGGCAGCTGATCAATGATTCTCTCTCCCTCTCCCTTCCTCTCTGAAATCAATAAAAAAATTTAAAAAAAGACAACAACAACCCAGCAAATATTCAAAGGCCTGCCCAAACAGTAAAATTCTGAGGAATAACCTGGGCAGCAGTTACCCAGGATATTCCAAAGGCTAAAAAGAAACTGCTGTCACTACCCAACCCTAGGACCAAACTAGAAGCCCTGTGTTTGGTTGATTTATTTGGATTTTGGAGGCTGCATATTTCATATAGAGAATACTATAATACTACACAAAGGAACACTATAAAGCAGGCCATGTCTAGATTACAAAAAGGCTGCTCACTCACCTTTGGGCCCTTACAACCCCCACTCAGATATGAATTTGGAAGGGTCTGCCACCAGAACCCATGCAGACTGGAGTTTATGGCAAAAGCCCATGAGCACCTCCCAGCAGCGACCGTTGGGATTTTGGACCAGAACATCCCCACATGCTGCTACCCGGTACACACCATTTGAGAAACAATTACTAGCCTGCTATTGAGCATTAATTAAGACTGCTTCAGTGACTGAAGGACATTAAATTATATAGAATCTGAGGTACTCATAATGTCCTGGGTGATGTTGGAGAAACACTCTACTGAGGAAGGCAGTGCCCGGAAGAGTTCCATATTAAAATGGAGATGGTTTATACAGGAGCACGCTGTCAGGTGAATGCAAGGAGACACCCACTGTGTCCACTGGCAGGCCCCCTGTTTCCCCCAGGACTGAGTTTGGAGCCACCCAAAGAGCTGCCAGAACCGATTGCCACCTGTGAATGGCTCTTGACTGAACAACAAAAAACTGCTTGGTTTATGGCTGGCAGTTCCAAGATGAATGGACAGTACCCCGTGGGAAAGTTGCATTAAGACCAATGGATGGTATGACTCTGATTAAGGAGGGTAAGAATAAATTAGCTCAGAGTGCTGAACTGCATGCTGTTTTCCTAGTTGTGATGGAAGAATTGAGCAGTGGTAAAAGCCCCTACATTTGGGTTTTTACTGACTCCTGGGGAGTAGCCAGTGGCCTGGAAACATGCTCAAGCTGGAGGGCTATGGAAACCTGGCCTATTATAGGTGTGCCCATATGGGCTATGACCCTAGGGAAATTTGAGAGGCGTTAAACTAGGACATGTCAATGCCCATCAGAAGAATGCCCTTCCTGGTTTGGGAGGTTGTTGGAATCAACAGCAGATAGCCCCATGTACACACATGAAGTGGACATGGACTGGGCCCATGGAATGACCGAACATGGGGCACTGCAGCAATGCAGAGATGGGCTGAATGGAGGCATTGTCCTCTTGCACCCTCTGAGGCACAGAATGCCAACAATAACCGTTCTGTCTGTCAATAACCATTCTGGCTACAGATGGCTATGTGGCAGGTGCCCTGGGGAAGACCCTGAACATAGCTGGTAAGTGTTCAGTTGTGATAGGCTGGCTTCAAATAGAAAAGAATTAATGCATGACATAAGGAAAATATGCCCATTAGTTTTATATTAAAGGTAATTATCCAAAAGTCAGTGGAGTGCAAACAGATCAGACAAATGTCCTCAAGGTTCTTCATAATCACTTAAGGAAAGTCCCTGTCTCCTCCCCACACCTCCAACCTGGGGAACAAAACAGTGACAATGACTGTGGAAGACGGATAAGCTACACCATATCCATTCGACAGTAAGAACTGTTACTTTTAGCTCCTGTTTTGGGGGTTGTCATATAGATTTTGTACTTTTAACCTTTTGATACAAGATTGAAAAGTGGGACTTCTAGTCTCCCCCTGAGGGTTTCCCAGGACACAGGACTCTCAGTGGTAAAAGAGAGACAGACCTAGCAAACTAGTTTGGTCACCCTCATTTTCTTCCAAGAACCCACACCACCTAACTCTACTACCCAAAGAAAGGGAGAAAGTCCACAAGAGCAATGGCTCATAACCTCACATCTTAAAGATAACTCTTCCCTAAACGTCATCCAATAAAAGCTACTGTTTTAAAACCCAGGATATTGAAAAAGCCAACATCCCAGGAAACCTCTCAAACTTTCACAGGTTGCCCCAATATTTAACCAGGACTTAGGATGTCCTGCCAACCTGCCTCAGCCACTCCTAGACACACTTTCCCCCTTTCACCTACCAATCCTACATCCCCTCAGCTATTTAGTCAATGTTGTCATTTATTCTGTCCACTATTTGGTTGGATGATTGTTGCTATATGAACTGGAGGAAAGCAATTATTAGCCATCATCTTACTAAGTGACTCCCTGAATCCTTCATAAAGGAACGTACTTTCCTTCCTCCTTGGCCTGTATGTGTATTGAACTGAGATTGACTTTGTAAATTAAATATAGCGATGTACTGTAGGACAAAGTATACATATATGGAGCCAGTCTTCATATTTGGACAAACGTGAGTGAAAAAGTAACAATGGCTAAGCTACAAGCACTGTCCAGTGTGGATTTGACCCTTGCAGGAGTCCAACCTGTCTGTGGGCAGCTACCCTAAATGAGGTGGGGAATCAGCTTAAGGCACCTGCTGCTAAAACCAAAGTTAAGTTGCCTGTGTGGCCACTTTGATGCCCTAACACCTGTGTTCAAAATAAGCAGAAGAGATTTAGAGCTCTTCATGAATAACTTCTTTAAACAGGTGTCTTAGGTCTCACCCAAAGTCCACATACCTCTAGACACCTAGTGAAGATGCCAGGGAATTTAACTCTAAGGCAGATAGGCATAATGCTTCATTGAGCATTTATACCACCTTAATGCGTTTGTCAGCCCTGTTTATCCCATAGTTGCTATTCTAATGCCATGCTCTCCAAGATCCCAGGTCTCTGTTGTTTTACCTGGCCAACGCATTATTTTCCTCTCCAGTATATTCCCGATCCCAATACTTCTTGTCTTGCTTCCATGAACAATAGCCCTCATCAGTTGCATAGATAGGGTTTGTCAGGGAATTGCTTGTGCTATTGCAGCCACTAAGGCTGCTTCTCTCAAGGACCATTTATTTCCTCTTGCCACCTGCCAGCCATAAAACAACTATATGACCTAAAGAACGAGGCCATCTATTAGAAAAAGGCCATCAGGAAAATAGCATTTTGCCTCCTTTATCCTGTTTACAAACTGTTGACTTTCATACAGTCATCCCAGAACTCTAATCCCTCCTTTCAGTTCATATATCAGCTGGAGGGGACACCTGGGAAACTAGAGGCAACAGAACAGATTGGAACTGCCCTGTGTGCCTGGTTCATCCAGCACCACAGCTTATCATTGCCTGTGCCCTCTGCTTGCAGTGCCCGGAAGCTAGTTCAGGACCCAGCCAGGACTTAACAGGAATTGGATGCCTTTCACCAACTAGCAAATTAAATGTATCAGCCTTTTCCTATCAAGTGGAAACCCCAAGTCCTGGTTATAACACACTTACTTCCGGGAGGATCCATGATTTTCCCTACGAGAGTGATTTCCAAGCTTTAGTATGCAAGAGGACCACCTGAGGACTTGTTATAATGAAGATTCTGGGCCACACCTTCAGTTTCTTACTCAGTAGATCTGTAGCGGGGCCTAAGAATCTGCATTTTAACAAGTTCCCAGGGGATGCTGATGCTGTGACTATATCCGGTGACTACATTGAGAACTGTTGCCCCAGAGGAAAGCAGGCATTATTACTTTGCCAAAATATTGCTCCAAAAATACATTCCTCAACATAGAGTCAGATTAAATTTCCAATTTTATGGGATAAGTTTTCCAATTTTTATGTAAAGCCCTAAACATTAAATTCTAACCATAGAGCCCATAGCTTGAAAAGCTTTGACAGGATAGAGAACAAAAATTATACGTTGAGCAAGAATTAAGGAGACATTTCAATGGAGACCTTAACTGGCCCGAGGCCTTCCCAGTCATAATAATGAACATGTCATTCTACAGCCAGAGTGCAGCCCATGTGAAACTGTGAGCAGGCAGTGCAGGGTGGTTCTAACTCACATTCCAGCTGTTTTTCTCTAACACCTAGAACTGCAGCTGGAAAACCATGACCCACAGGCCACATTTGGTCTGCCACCGGTTTTTGTATGGCCTGCAAGCTAAGGATTAGGTTTACATTTTTAAATGGTTGAAAGAAAAAAACCATTTCATTAAATGCGAAAATTATAGGCAGTCCACATTTCACTGTCCATAAAGTGTCACTGGAATACAGCTGAGGCCATTGTTCTTGTGTGCTCTGTGGCAGCGTTGAGAAGGTGCAACAGCGACAGCATGACCCATCAAGCCTTAAGTGTTTACTGTGTGGTTCTTTACACAAAGCATTTGCTGACCCCCCACTCGAGAAGGAAAGGGTAGGAGATTGTGTGAAGCCTGCAGGGAAGTAGCAAAGAACTTGTTGGAGATGTGAGTTTATGACCTCAGGACTTGAGACATTGAGCAGAAAGTGCTGTTTCCACATTCCCACAGCATATTAACCATTTTTTACTTCGCTCACCGCTGCAGTTGGCTGTGTGTCCTAGCAGGACCGTTCCTTCTGCCCGCTTGCCATGTGCAGCTCTCAGTGTCTCTGCTCTCTTACTCATCTGCATCCTCCATTCCCAGCACCCCAGCAAGAGGTGTAGTAACCGGTTTCTTAACCCAGCAGCTGCACTGGGAAAATAAGTCAGTGCGGGGCTTGTGTGTATGGCCTCTTTGATGATGGGGAGTCTTCTTTTCATGGTCTTACTATAAATATTTCATTTTGGTACAATTCCGTGTGTTGTGTGAGGCCCCAAAGAGAAGTAGAGTTGGAACAATGCCAGATGAGAGGGACCATACTGCTCAATGTGGTCACAAACAGGTCCCGCAAGCTTGACAAGAGTGACACATAGTCAACCGTTAGGTCAGGGCAACAGCGCAGCCTCACAGTCTCCTATGACTTTCTACAAATGGGACATATTGCATCATAGAAAATTCTCCAAGGACACAGGCATTCCGCAAAATAAACACCAATATTACTGAGTACTGAATAAAAGTGATGTTTTGTGATTGCGCTGTCAAGAATGACTGACAATTTAGAACACTCCAAGCAAACAATTATAAAATGTTTGATTGAAAATGTGAAGCTTCCATTGATAAAGATAAAAGAACTTCTTCTTGAACATTTTGTTAAGTTCTGTGTACTTTTATAGGAAAAATGTGTGTATTTATTTGTATACTAAAAAATTATGAATTAAAAACAAGAATTCTATTTTTTACTATATTTTAAACTCAAAAACTTTTGATCTAATAATAAACTGAAGCCAAGGAATAAAAAGTCCTGGTTCTACAAAGAGCATATATGTAGGGATTGTTTTGGTTTTAAAAGTCTTTTGTGGATCTTATTTTTCTAAAATGTATTTTTCAAATAAAGATGCCTTTGTATACTATCCCTTTAAACTCCCAAAGGCGGTTGAAAAACATTTATATAATGAAAATGGAAATTTTAACATTTTGCTTTAATATTAAGAATGTGATTTGTTGTTTTTCTTCATAGAGAAAAGAGCAATTGCATTATGCAAATGTAATGGATTATGGGATTTCAATTGAAATGTATTATAACTGTATTATGCTAGTTACAATTGTAAAAAAAGGCATCTTTTGTGAATTGGTGCTGGTAAAACCTTTACTAGAATCTAAAAAATATATTCATTTAGAGAAATGCTTTCACTTGAACATTTTGGATAAATATTATTTTATTTAAATAGGTAATACAGCTTCATGGTTCAATAAAATAACAACAATCCAAAAGGTATGCACTAAAACATTTACTTACTCTTTTTTCCACTCACTCCATTCATCTTATTCCCCATAGGAAACCATTTATATTAATTTCCTGTTTATCATCCTAGTATTTTTTTTTTCAAAAGCAAGTATAAATATTTATTCTTATTTCCCTGCTTTTTCTCATATAAAAAAACAGCATAGTTGCCCTGACCGATTTGGTTCAGTGGATAGAGCTTCGGCCTGCGGACTGAAGGGTCCCAGGTTTGATTCCGGTCAAGGGCATGTACCTTGGTTGCGGGCACATCCCCAGTGGGGAGTGTGCAGGAGGCAGCTGATCGATGTTTCTCTCTCATCGATGTTTCTGACTCTATGTCCCTCTCCCTTCCTCTCTGTAAAAAATCAATAAAATATATTTTTTAAAAATAGCACAGTAAAGACACTGTGAGGCACTTTGCTTTCTCCACCTCCTATGTACTAATAGATCTTTCTTTGTTGTGCACAGAGCCTCTGCATTCTTTTTTCTTTTCTTTTTAGCTGTTGAGTACTCGGTTGTGTTGCCTCCTCAATTGATCTCTGAATGCTGGACTCTGCTTGTTTTCAGTATTTTGCTGTTGTGCCCTTCAGGAATGTTTCCAAGCTTTCCTCTATAAGTTTTACACATTTTCTGTTAAGCAACCAGGCTTTGCTTATATTTTCTTCTTTCTCTTGTTCTGAGTAAAAAAATATTTTTTTTTTCTGAGTAAAATTTTGAGTGTAACATCTATCACATTTTTCTAGTATTTGTTTATTACACAATGTATTTTATCTGGTTCAACCTATTGTGTTTTCTAATATTCTTTTTTTAAAATTGAGATATAATTGACAAATACCATTATGTTAGTTTAAGGTGTACTATATAATGACTTAATATTTGCATATATAGCAGAATGATAACCATGATAAGTCTAGTTGGCATTCGTCATAACAGTAACAAAATGTTTTCTTGTGATGAGAACTTGTAAGAGCTACTCTATTAGTAATTTTCAAATATGCAAGACAGTATTATCAATATAGTCACCACGCTGTACATTCATCCCCCTGACATTTGTTTCATAACGGAAAGTTTTTACCTTTTGATCTATCACCCGTTTCTCCCACTCCCCGCCACCTGCCCCTGGAAAACACCGGTCTGCATTCTCTGTATTTATGAGCTCACTTCTATGTGGAATCTAAACAAAACTGAGCTCATAAATACAGAGAATGCAGACCGGTGTTTTCCAGGGGCATTCTCTGTATTTATGAGCTCAGTTTTGTTTAGATTCCACATAGAAGTGAGCTCATATGGCATTTGTCTTTCTCTGTCTTATTTTACTTAGCATAATGCCCTCAAGGTCCATCCACGTTAATGCAAATGCAAAGATTTTTTCTTTTTATGGCTAACTAATATTCCATTGTGCGTATATAAACATGATATTTATATATCTCTCACATTTTTGTTATCCATTCCTCCATTGATGGACACGTAGGTTGCTTTCATATCACATCTATTGTAAATAATGCTGCAATGAACAGAGGGGTGCATATAACTTTTCAGGTTAGTGTTTTCATTTCTTTCAGGTAAATACCTAGAAGTGCAATTGCTGGATCATATGATACTTCATAGCTCTATAATCTCTTGAGGAGCCTTCATACTGTTTTCCATAGTGGCTGCACCAATTTACATTCCCACCAGCAATGATGGCATTTTAGAAACTGCTAACCCAGGCTCTATTTAAACAAACAAACAAACAAATAAATAAGTATTTATTTAACCTTTTGATCCTTCACCCATTTCTCCCACTCCCTAAAAATATACATATTTTATTTCAGAGAGGAAATGAGAGGGAGAGAGAGAGAGAGAGAGAGAGAGAGAGAGAGAGAGAGAGAGAGAGAGAGATCGAGCCTGCAACCCTGGCATGTGCCCTGACGGGGAATCGAATCATGACCTTCTGGTTCATAGGTCAATGCTCAACCACTGAGTCACACTTACAGGGCCCAGGCTCTATTTTAAGAGAACTGTTCTATTTTAAGAGAATTTCCCATGTTGGGATATTTTGCTATGATCTTGTTTCTTAATTTAATTGATGTACTTAAAAGAATTCCCTGTTTCCTTTGTAGATTTGAATTGTACACCTAGAAAGGTCAGTCAAGGAACTGGGGCGAGTGTCCTAGAAACTTTGTGTTGTGTGTGTTTGCCTCACTTCTTCCTCTATGAGGATTTTGGTAAATAATAAGGTTTTCCTCAAAGCCTGGGGTCTGAGGTTTTATTTTCTACAATAATTCATCAAAATTACTCTGAAGCAGAGCAGTTTAATAAGCCTATGATGTAGTGGCCAAACCTCCAAGGTCTTCTTCAAGGGGAAAAAACAACCTGTAAACTGCCTTCAAAGGAAGATGAGCTTTGTAGTGGAGAAACCCTCATTATTATGAGCATCCTGACAAGGTTGCTGAGATGAATGGCTCTGTGTAGTCGAGTGGGGTGAAGAATTTGAAATTGGGGTGTGTATAAGAATCTGTGAATGAAGAGAGAAGAAGCAGTGAGAATTATGATATAAACGAAGAAACAAAAATAGGACAAAACATCTCGGGAGAATATATTTATTATCTTAGGGAAAGAGTTATTAACTGTCTATGTGCCATCTAACCCTTGGCAGTCTAGTGAATCCTAAGGGTCTGTTTAAATACAAGAAATACAGTATATACATTTATAAAGGAAGCCAATTATATTGAAATATAATTAACAAAATATAAAAAACAGGTTTGAGCTATAGTAAAATATGTTCTTTGTTATTAATACTTCACATAAAAAGATCTAATAACCGCCATCAATTTTGAAGTAGTGGTGAGCATAGAAGATATATTTTCAGATACAACAACTATACCATGATATGAAAATGCCTGTGATTTTTGTTAGTGAGAAGGTCACATGTACTGCTAACACTGTTGACTATATTCATAATGGAAATGCTTAACTAGGACTTTTGTCTAATCAAGTTCATAGACCCTAGATGAAGAACTCTGCTCTAGGGTGTTATGTACATCTCCTACCCCAGATATCTGGTAAAGGTTGCCTTGGAATGCCACATTTCTGTGTGAGTGGACAAGCAGGATGGGGGCTGGGTCCCCAGCCAACTCAGGGACCCTTGGCTCTGCCCTGTTGCGGGTGGGGACATGGCCTCTGTCTGCCATTTTGCACACACAGTGCAGGTGACTAGCCAGAACACATAATGAATATTCTCTTATAAGAGAAATGCACTTAAAAACCAGGAAGTGAGTAGATTAAATATTTCCCTAAGTTTCATGAAGAGCCTTTCACAGCACTTTGAACTTCTCAAAGCATTTTTTCCATCCATTATCTAATTTGTTTTTTCACAACCACCCTGGGGTGAGCAGTGCAGCTATTAGTCTTTTGCTTCTTCATCCTATATAATTAAAGCCTAATATGCTAAGTGTCTGGTCATCCGGTCATCCATTCAACCAATCAAAGTGTATATGCTAATGATATGGTAAGGACACTAGGCCGCTTGCTATGATGTGCACTGACCACCAGGGAGCAGACAGTCAACCGGTCAACCAGTCACTATGATGTGCATTGACCACCAGGGGGCAGATACTCCAAATGGTAGGTTAGCTTGCTGTTGGGGTCTGGCTGATTGGGACTGAGCAAGACAGGCTGGCCATGCCCTGGAGCCCTCCCGCAGTCCATCCCCGGCTGGCCAACCTCCCACATCCTTCCCTGGCCCTGATCGTACACCAGTGGGGTCCTCGGCCTGACCTGTGACCTCTTGCAATCCAGGACCCCTCAGGGAATGTCAGAGTGTCAGTTTCAGCCTGATCCTGCAGGCCAGGCCGAGGGACCCCACTGGTGCACAAATTCGTGCACCAGGCCTCATATATACATTTAAAAAATAAATTTGCCAGAATCACAGCAAAAGTTCAACATGAAATCACAGTGATATCTCTGAGAAGAATGCAATGATTCCATTCTCAGAGGGAAAATTTAAATGAAATGAAATATTTAACATATATATAATCTCCCTTTTCTGCTAAAGCCCAGGAAAGGCAGTACTAAGTGCTTATTAAAGAACTAATTCTTAGTTCAAATTTTTCCAAAAAAGAATATGCCTATAAAATGTTCAAACAATACAGTAGTCTTGAAGAGAATACTTTAAATTATTTAACTCACCTAATAAAAATATCATAGAAGTGCCCTAGCTGGTTTGGCTCAGTGGATAGAGCATCAGTCTGCAGACTGAAGGGTCCCCGGTTTGATTCCGGCCAAGGGCACATGCCAGGGTTGTGGGTTTGATCCCCCCCAGTGGGGGGCATGCAGGAGGCAGCCAGTCAATGATTCTCTCTCATCATTGATGTTTTTCTCTCTCTATCCCTCTCCTTTCCTCTCTGAAATCAACAAAAATATATTTTAAAAAATCATAGAAGTTGTATCAGGCTGAGTCCAAAGACAGTAATGACCACAATTATTTGAACAGAGACAAGTTAACAGAAATAATTAACTACGTATAAAGTTGTTAGCTTGGGTCGAAAACCATGACCTGTGAAACAAATCTGGCTTGCTGCCTGTTTTTGTGAATAAAGTTTTATTGGAGCACAGTCATGCTCAATTATTTACATTTTGTTTATGTCTGCTTTGTTCTATAATGACAGTTACATAGTCTTAACAGAGATCATAATAGCACGCAAAGCCTAAAATAATTACCATGGGCCTTTTGCCCCCAAAATGTGCCGACCTCTGTCTGCTCAGCATCAAGGTGTCAAGAAGTAGCAATTCTAGGAAGTGGCTTCTACCTCAAGAACTGGGAGAACAAAGGAAAGGAGTTGTAATTATTAACACTGGAAGCTTGAAGGAGCCAACACTCAGCCCTCTGAGGAGGGGGTTGCAGTCTGGCTGCTGTTGGCATGTCATGGCCCATAAGGCTGGTTCTACCAAATGCTGGAAGAACTGAAAGCCAGGTACATGGAGTGAAGAAATGAGGCTCACGGGGGCCAAGAAATTCCTTGAAACTGCACAGCCTTAGTAGCAGAACTGGAGTTTCCTACAGGAAACGGGATTTTAGAATTGGCCAATTGGCTGGTGGTGTGGGAAGGGGTCCTCACTTAGGTAACAGAGGGTGAAAATGCAGCTCAGAAATGAAGTTTTAGACGAGAGGATGCAAAGAGCACCAAACCCCCATGCCCAGGTCACACCTCAAACAGATTAAATTAGGACCTGTGGTGCCTTAGGTATCAGTATTTTTGAAACCTCTCCAAGTGATTCCAAACTGGGACCAAAGCTGAGATCAAGTGCTTGAGCCTGAGATGTGCATGCACTCACATGCAGCCCCGCCCCCTTCCTTCCTGTTCCACTCTGGAATCCTCCCACTTTGGAAGGAGCCCAGCATATGGGGTGATGGGGCCACTTCTATGTGAGTGGGGAGGTGGCAGAAAAGCAGCAGCCCCGTATCTCTCAGCAAACAGAGTCCAGCACGTCATTCCCGGTGCTGTGGTCACAGGGGAGCACATGTTCCCACACTGCTCAATAAGAGCAGCTTGGTTCCACCCGCTGTGTCCTTGTGCAGTCGGGGCACTTAATAAAGCTCCTTAATGGACAGTGAGGCCACTTTCAGAGCAGCAGTACTTGTGGGATGACGGTAAAACAAACCCTCTTGAGGGAGAAAAAGACCTCACACAAGAGGCTGGGGCAGGAAGATCACAACCCCAGGGAGCTGGGACATGGGGCCTCCTGTGGAATGTGGCATCAGATGGACCCAAGGGAGCTGGGTTCCCGGAGCAGCACAGCCTGGGCCTGCTGGGTGGAGCTGCTAGCTGGGCCCTGGTCAGGCTCACGGATACAAGAAGGACTATGAAAGCAAGCCTGATTCTTCCTTAAAAAATTTCCACAACAAAACGAGTGCACCTTCATTTAGAAAAAGTTTTTGATAAATAGTGAAAAGCACAAAGTAGATAATTATCACCTCTATTTCACTACCCAGTTATGGCTACAGGTGGAATGGTGGACTTGAAATGAATATATACAATAAGATACACATAGAGCACAATTTGGATCATATTGATAGTATACCTCTGTCCTTTTAAAAAACTTAAATAATAAATCTTGAGCAATGTCATCTATAGCGATTTTTATGGTTTGTTGGATTCTATTGCATGGATAGCATAGGTAATTTATTTCAGACATTTTTAAGAGCAATTTTAGGTTCACAGCAAAATTGAGGGGAATATACAGAGATATACCATATACCCCTCCCCCCACATATGCACAGCCTCCCCCAAAGTCCATAGTTTACATTAGGATCAACTCTAGTGTTGTACTTTCTATGTATTTAGACAAATGTATATTGACATGTATCTAACTTTATAATATATAGAGAGTTTAGCATAGACTATTTAATCATTCCCCTTTTGTTGGACATTCGAGTTGATTTTATTTTTCATTCTCCCAAATAATATTATAATGATCATCCTTATAGGTAAGACTTGACCCATATGCTTGATTATTTTTCAGTTCCTCTTGAAAGTTCCAAGCTGTGGGCTTTTATACTCTGTATCTAGAACATTTCCCCTCTCTCCAGGTTCTTAGTTAACTTCTACTAATTCCTTCAAGTCTGACCTTAAAATATCAATTCCTCCAGGGAGCCTTCCTGGCCCTAAGGCTGTTATGTACCTCATAAGCAATTCGTACTTTCTTTGACAGCACTATGGCATTCTGTCTTGTTCTCCATTAATCCCCCAGACTTTGAATAGTGTCTGTCCACAGTAGGTATCCAAGCATTTGCTAATTGAATTCATATGTACATCAGTGCTTCTAAGCTGGGCTTTCAGATATCTTTTTCAACTTTCAGAGAGAGAAAGATTTAGAAGACCCATTTAGCCTCAGCTCACCCACCATAGCAGTGATGTACAGGTAATGAGGTCAACACCAGAGCGTGATCATCCCAAGTCTTAATGACTGTGCTTGCCTGATTGCCAGTCAGCTCCACCAATCCAGGCTCAGAAAGCATACCTTGCACTCCCCCAAGGACAAATTTATCTTTACTAGAGGAGAACCTACATATCAGTCTGTTCATTCACCTATCTGTCAGTCCATCCATCCATCCATCTATCATATATATATATATTGAGCATAAGTTATTTCGATGCTTTAAAAATATTTATTTTGAGTGTCTATTATGTGCCAGGTATGGTTCAAGTTTCAGTGAAAATAGTGGATAACATCTCTTTCCTCATGGAGCTTATACTTCATCTAGTACATGGAAAATACTGTGCCATCAATTTATAGAATGTCTATGGAGAAATTTCCCTGTGGTTCTTTTTCCCTGAGGAACTTACAGTCCACTGATGAGTTATTGCAAGCACATAAATAGCCATAACACTAATAAAAGATGATATGAGAGCTAGCAACTAAGAGTACAACATGCCCTTCTTCCTGATGGAGTTTCCACATGCAAATATGATTTCAGCTCTTTGTCATAACCCTGGTCATAGTTGATTGGTGTAAGAAGGAGTCTGTTCAAGCTTGGCCAATTTGCTTCCTTCTCTGGAATATTTCAAACTAGAATGGAGAGTTCCTGTGTTTTTTGTTGTTGTTGTTGTTGCTGTGTTTTTGGTGTGTGTGTGTGTGTGTGTGTTTCCTAAGAGCACAGATTTTAAGAGGAAAGTTCCAAGAAACTGGAGGCAGAATATTTCTGCCATGTGGTGAAAACCAGCTGTAGTGGGAGACAATGGAGTCTAAATGAAGAGAGATTCAGGAGATGGAGAGTCTGGTGGTCTTTCATTCCATGTTTCCAGTTGTACCTGTAGCCCAGCTATAATTTCTCCCTTTTCTTGTATTGTTTGTTCAAGCTTTCCTTGTATTTCAGCAGCCGACATATTCACCACTGGTATTTATTAGTGAGAGTTGGGTTTGTGTCACTTGCAACTAATCCTTTCTAAAACTGAAGACTTTCCAGGGGAGGTGAAATTTGAGCTGAGTCTTAAAGGATGAATAGGATTTAGGTGTTCTAACTTTGGGCTTTTGCTCTAAGCCTGAGCTACCAAAAAAAAAAATAAAAAAAAAAATGAGTCAAATCACATTTCAATGGTCATTTTGTACTTTTAAAAATTAAAATAACCTTTCCCCTGATAATAATAACAGTATGAAATTTTCAAATAATACAGAAAAAGTTAACGTTTATTTCCTATCTCCACATAATCACAACCCTCCTCCCCCCAAATAATTGTTATTAACAATTTGGAATGATCATCCAGCATATAGTATTCTATAATCTGCTATTTTCTCATTATGGGCATTTTAAAAAATGTTTTTAGTTTTGAAAACTTTATTTGAAACTAATTTCAAATTTACAAATATTTGAAAAATTAAAACAGTGTCATGAAAAGAAAACCACATAGATTCTTCATATCCCATTTGTTTTATCATTTGCTCTCACTCTTTTAAAAGTAAATTATATATATCATGGCTTTTTACCTTTAAATCAAGCATGTCAAACTCAAAGGCTAACATAGGCCAAATAAACAAGGCATTGCGGGCTGCGAGTTTGACTGCTTGCTTTAAATTCTCTAAGTATTGAGATATTCTCTTACATCACCACAGTATAGTTATCACAGCCAGAAGCTTATGCTGATACGACACTTGTCTAGCCTGCTGGCTACAGTTTAGTTCGGTCAGTTGTCCCAGTAGAGTCCTTCATAGAGCTCTTCCCTTCCAGTACAGGAGTCAATCCAGGGTCAGCTAATTGTGTTTAACTGTCATGTCTCCATAGCTTTCTTTAACCTGGAACATTTTCACAGACTTCTATTTTGTATTTTATGCATTAACATTTGCTTTTAAAAGATAGAAAGTTCCTCATTTTTGTTTATTTGCTGTTTCCTTGTGAGTAGATTGTGGTTATGCATTCTCTGCCAGATACTGCATATGGTCTTATAGAGTATTATAGCTAGAGGTATAATCTACATGCAAAAAAAAAAAAATGCAGGAATCATTAAGTGTATAGCTTTATGGCTTTTTGTGTGTATTCATATACCCATATAACCAACATGGCAAACATGGAGAACACTTGCATCCACTTAATAAATTACCTTGTGCCTCTTCCCAGTCAATGCCCACTCCCACCCCCACCCCTAGGAAACAATTGTTCTTTCTTCTGTCTCTAGTTTTTCATGTTCTTGGATTGCACATAAATGGAATCATGCTGTTGGAACTCTTTATGTCTTACCTCCATTTAACATATTTTTTGAGATTCTTTCATGTTGTGTGTAGTAGTAGTTCACTCTTTTTTTTCATTGTTGTTTGCTATTGCAATGGATTAACTGCCATTTGCTAATCCATTTTCCTGTTGATGGGGAATGCTTTCAGTTTTGGGCTCTTAGGAAGAAAATGGTTAAGAAGAACCTTTTACAAACTTCTGGTGGGTATATAGTTTTTCTTGGGTTAATAACCTGGAGTAGAATTGCTAGGCTATAGAGAAAGCTCATGCTTACATTCTTTGGAAAGTGCTAAATAGTTTTCTGAAATGGTTCTACCATTTTTAATTTATACCAGCTATTTACGAAAATTCCAATTGCTCCACATTCTCCCCAATGCTTGCAGTTGCCAGTCTTTCATTTTAGCTCATTCTGGTGGTTGTATAGTAGAATCTCATTCTAGTTTTCATTTGCATTTCCCTGATGACTAATCATTGTAATGCCTTTTGGTCATTTGGATACCTTCATTTGTGAAAACACATCTTAAGCTTTTTGCTTATTTTTTTCATTAGCTAGTTTGGCTTTTTAAATTTTAGTGATTTCCAGGAGTTATTTATATATTCTGGATACAAGCTATGTCAGTGGATATTTTCTCCCAGACTGTGGCTTGCATTTTAACTTTCTTATTGTAACCCGATAATCAATGGGCCCATGCTGCCTGTCACTACTTGAACCAATTAAGCAGAGACAGGGTTGAATCATTATGAGCATTTATTCCAATACTGCTGGCAGTATGGGAGAGCAGCAGCTCATCCACAAAAGTCTGCTCTGGTTTCTGTGATAAGGTTGTTAATCTTTCCATGATAATAGGCAGCTCCCTGCATTTCCAGGTGAGCTCCCAGGTCCTGGGTGCAATTGCCAGCCAGGTCAGAATGTGTCTTCTTTAAATGGAACATGATTAATATTTCTTACAGTTATCTGGTGCCCAATATTCTATTGCTTCCCACATCATTATTGATGTCTTGACATGAACAAAAGTTTTTCATTTTGAGTAATTCCAGTTTATCAACTAAAAATATAATTTCAGGTTTTTAAGATTTAAATTCTTTATTGTTTAAAGTACTACATGAGTCTCCTTTTCCCCCCATTGACTTCTCCCTGGCCACTCCCACCCCCCAGCACATATCCTCACCCCCCCTAGTGTCTGTGTCCATTGGCTATGCTCATATGCATGCATACAAGTCCTTTGGTTGATTTCTTACCCCCTTGCCACCCTCCTCCCCCGCTCCCCGCCTTCCCTCATAGGTTGGAAAGTCTGTTTGAGGCTTCTATGTCTCTGGTTCTATTTTTGTTCATCAGTTTATGTTCTATAATTTCAGGTTTAACATTTGATACATCCATCTCAAATTAATTTTTGCATACATTGAGAAACAGGGTCAAGGTGCTGCCTGGTATATGCACGCTCTTGCCTCTAGCAGGCTCTGGATTCCAAGCACTGCACGCCGGTGGCCATCTCTGGTCTCCCGCCCAGCTCCAGCTTCCCTACTCACTCAGCAAATGCTGAAGGGGGTAATTGGTGGACAAAGAGTTCATCTGAAGCTCTTACAGATTCCAATCTTGCTTGCCAGCCACAAGGTCGCTCTAAGCTCCACTATTCTCTCCTTATCAGAGTAAAGTCCCTCTGCCTACAATGGGCTGGATTCTCCACGAACCGACCTGTGTCAGGACTCAGCAGACACCTGCAGGGAGGAGAGCAGTCCCTGGCCCCTTCTCATCTTGGAGGCCTGTCCTCTGCTGGCACTTGGTTCCTCTAGACTCTGCTCTCACCACTCTCTGATGTTATTTAACAATGTACTTTTTTATATTGTTTGAATTTTACTATTTCCTTTACTCTAGCATGTTTGTATGTATGTACATGTACATTGCCCAACATTTTTTAATAGGTTTTAAGAAGAAATTGTAAGTTATCTCTAAGCCTCCTGGTGGTCTTCCTGAATTTTGTCTCTTTACTTCCTTTTGTTTGTATCTTGGAAAAATGCCTCTTGGATTTTTCATCAGAATATGACTCTATTTGTAAAATAAAAACATATTTGTAAGCTCAAAAACAAACAAAAGAAAATATACATTTCTAAACCTTATCCACTTTTTTCTAGTTGTTACAGTGAGTGTGATGATTCATTGCAATTGTCTACATCAGAACCCAAAACTAAATGTAGAAATCTAGTTCCTTAACTTTAAACTACTATCAACATATTGATAATTCTCAATTTTTTATTTTGAACCAGAACTTTGCTAATGAATCCCAGACTTTTACCTCTAGACTTTGATATCTAGGAATTATATTCTGGTAATCCTAAACCTCTTAAATGTACATCTTATCTGGCACTCAACATCTTTCTCCATAAAACAGCTCCTACCTGGAAATTCTTGTCTTGGAGAATATTCCCACTCACACAGTCACCTGGACTTGGTGACCCCTACTTCTCTCTCACCACCACATCAATGGGTTACCAATTTCATTGGAGTTTATCTCTAAAATTCTCAAATATCCTATTCCCTTAACTCCCCTGCCACTTCTCTACTCAAGGCCATAGTAATCACTGGTTCAAAGTCACTATAATTGCCTCCTAACTGGCTCTAGTCTCTCTCTCTCTCTTCCTCTCCCTCTCACCACTATCTTCCTAACTACTTTAAGATAGTTCTTGTAAAATAAATATTTTTTTGAATAATCAAACATGATTGAGTCACTCCAAGACTTACAAATTCCTGTTAGCTCTGATTTCCGCAGAACAAAGTAGAACTTATTTAGAATTCAGAATCCCTCCGAACCTAACCTGAACCTTTCTTTCTAGTTGCATGTGCAGCACTCCCACTTAGAGGTTTGAGGGCCATCGATGTAGTACAGCTTCACAGAACACCATTCACCTGTTAGTTTTACATAAATGGCATCCGGGGAAATGCAATGTCACTGGAGTTTTGCAGTGAAATAGCCTGGTTATTTTTCAGCATCTCTGGATTGCTCTGTTTCCTTTAAAAAAAAAAAAAGTGTATTCATACATTTGTAGTCTTTTCTCACTCTACCTAGAATTCCCTTCCTTAGCTGTACCACTGGCAAAAATTCCCCTTCTACTCCAAAACTCAACTGGGATGACACCTAGCCATCTTAGGCGTTTATAACAGCCCCTTCACCCTACAGAAGGGAATACATTATTCCATCATTACATTTGATTATTGGTACTTGTTTATATATCATCTCTCCTGTTAGGCAGTCAGATTTTAGGGATATACCCCATCTACTAGGTTGAGTAAGTCTTTGCTAATTTGAGTTGGAAATAGTTTAGGTGGATTGGGGTGTGACATTGTTGAGAACTTAATGAATATTACAGTATGGAAGTGGTACATTTATTTATTTTTAAATTGAATTTATTGAAGTGGTATTGGTTAATAAAATAATACAGGTTTTATTTTGTCGACAATGTGGAGGCGTTAGGATTGGGGCTGGGTGGGTGGTAGTGATAAAATGGACTTTTCCATGTTTAAGAAAAATGAGGCAGCATCAAACAACAGTCTGGAGATGTGTGCAGGTGGGAAGGGCAGCTGGGTTGCCCACCCAACCCACATGCTCAGGTAATAATCTACCTTAGACATTACAAAGTGATTGACCAATTTCTGAATTGTTCTCATGTTAGCTTTCAATCTTAATATCTCATTGTATGTTCCAAATGCCAATTTGTTTAAATCACCTTGTATTCACACATGTCTCTTAATGGTGCTGGCTGGGCTGGCCTTAGGTGCAGGCTTTATTTATGAATAGCTGCACATTTTACTTGCTGCTGGGATGTGTGGGAAAATCACCTCTCAACTCAAGGGCAAGCGTAGGTCCAGTCTGTTTCACTCCCTGGAATGACTCCCATTTTCTTAACTGGATCCCATTGACTCTCCTGACAGCACCCAGGCACCCTCCAGGCTGCACATGGCGGGAACTTATTTCATGACAGAATCAGGTCATCCTTGACGCCCCTTTGCTTCTCTCCCCTTTCTTTATTTGCTCTCTTTGTTTCTCCTGGGTCTTGATTTTCTATTTCATTAACTTCATTGTATATTTTTTCTGCTGAAAACCATGTCAGATTCATTTTGGAAAAGTCAGGCTATGAATAAAACAAACAAACAAAAAAGAAATAGTAGCATGCTTTTTAAAAAAAGCAATCCACATATGTATTATAGAACTTTATGAAATATAGACAGTCACAATGAAGAAACTTAAAACTATTCATTTAGAGAATACCAGTAATAACTTTTTGGTCCATACCCTTACATATTTTTATACAAAATGTATATAATACATTTATATATTGTGGTTATAGCTGTATCTATATCTATCTATCTATCTATCTATCTATCTATCTATCTATCTATCTATATCTATGTATATATATATGTCTGTATAGTCATTGATATAGCTATATACACACACAAATTGATAAAATTCGTATTTTAATGACACTGAAACAATTGTAAATACTGTTTTACAACCTGCTTTTTATTCAACAGTTTATCTCTCCATGTCAGTATGTATTCATCTAGTTTCCAGATTAATGCAGTGGGATGAAGTTGGAGCACAAAGTTTATTTCCCTCCATATCTAAAAAAATGAAAGCAGCAAAACAAAATAAAACAAAACCCAACAGCAACCAAATTAAAATGTAACCCCATCACCACGTTCCCAATTCCTAGAAGTATGGTATTAAGAAAGAAGGTTAGTCAGCAAAGTCCTTAGAAATTTTGCAAACGTCCTCTAACTGGTAAAAACAACAACAACAACACAACAAAACACTCAGTAAGAGTTGAACAAAATCTCAGGATCTTTTCTATCTGGCCAAGTAAAACAGCTACTGGGAAGAGATGGGTGAAAACAAGAAGCAAACAACCAGAACTGATAGTCTCGGATGACATATAGTCTTCAGGGAATCACATTGAATTCAGAGTATAATTCTAAGCTGAAGTGCAGGACTAATATCACCCACTTTATTAAGTGGAATGAACCTTATTTATAGGACCCTTAACTGAATCTCAAATGAAAGAGGTCAGGCCAGCTTTTCCAACAAAGATTGCACACAGCCCAAGCTGATCTTTTCCTCTGGCTCCAAGTGGGTCAAATTTCATGCTCAACTCTTCAGTTGAAGTTTGGAGCAATGGGAAACAGATTTCAGGTGGGAAGGGAGTCCGTGAGAATTCATACACCTTCCATCAGAGGACAGAGCTATCCTGTTAAGCATAAGCAAGATCAAAAGAAGCTGTGTGGTGCTTAGGTCAATGTACTATAGCAACCAAAAATAACAGTAAGAACAGAAAAATAAAAGCCAGTTCAATGAACATAGAATGCAGTTGACAGCTGAATAATCCATTCTGGGGGGGAAATAACCCAACAAAAAAGAAAATTCTCTCCAAATATTTCATTCTATACAATAATCTAACAAGAATTTGAATTCAAATTTTTGAAGAGCTCAGAAATTAGATGATAAAACATCTGAATGCGATGGAGATGGAGTTTGCAAAGCTAAGGAATGAAAATGAAGAATAAATCAATGATACCAGAGAAAATTAGAAACAGGAAGGAATGGAATAATCTTGGCTAGAAATAGGATCATTGAAATCCAGGAAAAGCTAGAGATACTTTTGACAACTGGAATAGAAACCTTACAATTTGCAACAGCATGAGGGACCTAGAGGGTATTATGCTAAGTAAAGTCAGACAGAGAAAGACAAATAGCATTTGATCTCACTTATATGTGGAAGCTAAAGAGCAAAATAAGTAAACAAACAAAATAGAAACAGCCTTATAGATACAGAGAACAGACTGACTGATGGTTGCCAAAGGGGAGGATGGTTTGAGGGGCAGGGTAAAAAAGGTGAAGAGATTAAGGACTACAAATTGGTAGTCGCAGAATAGCCCCGGAGATGTAAAGTACAGCAGAGGGAATGTAGTCGGTAACATTGTAATAACTGTGCACAGTACCAGGTAGGTGCTTGAATATTCAGGAGGAACACTTTGTAAAGTATATGGTTGTCTAAACACAATTCTGTACACCTGAAACTAACACAAAGTTATACTGAATGTAAATTGTAATTGAAAAATAAAATTTAAAAAATACCTATCAGCAATTATCAAACATGAAAGGATCAGGGAATATGTACATATGAGCCACTCTGGAACCAAATAAACCAACTATTTTGGGATAATATCCAGTCAACCAAGAGATTAATTGAGACTTCTGTGGGGGGCATTACTGGAACAATACATGCAAGAACACAATGTATTAATAAGCAATCATTATCTCTCTCTCTATATTGTTATTGCTTGTGTATTTAGATTTATTTATTGTGGTATGTGTTCTCTTTGTTGTGCCTTTTCTATTGTGGGTTTTCTCTTCTTTTGAAGAGACTGAATTTCATTTATTTATTTATTTATTTTTTATTGCTTAAAGTAATACAAAGGGTATTACATATGTGTCCATTCCCCCCCCCCCCCCCCGCCCTAGACAGTCCCCTAGCCTCCCCTATCCCCCAGTGTCTTATGTCCATTGGTTATGCTTATATGCATGCATACAAGTCCTTTGGTTGATCTCTTACCCCCCTACCTCCTGTCTCCCAACCCTCCCCGGCCTTCCCGCTGCAGTTTGACAACCTGTTTGAGGCAGCTCTGCCGAAGAGACTGAATTTCTTATTCCAATTTATCTTCTGTGGATTCAAAACTTATACACTATTATTTCTACTTTTTTTTAGTAATTAGCCTAGAAGTTGTATCATTAATGCTTAACTGATTACACTTTAAAGTTAACCAATATATTTGCTCAACACCTCAGATATTGCCTATCTTCCCTCATATGTTGTTTTTAAAAGTATATTTTCATTCTAATCTTGTCTTGCTTTCTCCCTATAAGACATTATTATTGTCTGATATTAATTTATTTAGCTTTTAGAATATACAAAAGTTCCATGGTTCAAAAAATTAAAACACAATATAAAAGGGAAGTTCAATAAAAAAATTTTTCTTCTATATGTGATGATAACCCACCTCTTCACATGCTTCCCCACACAGAAGAATTTTGTAATTTCTGATGTTTCTCAGTATTTATACAAAGAGCTATGAATAGAATTTTTCGATTTTTTTACATTCTTATACAACAGCCAGCATACTGTAAACACTGTTTCTGTACTTTACTTTGATTTTTTAATTTAACAATGTTTCTTAGAAATCTTTTATATCAGTTCATAGAGATTTTCATTATTCATTTTTATATAGCTACACAATATTCCACTGTATGGATGTACAATAATTTATTTACTGAGGCTTTTATTGTTGGAAAGTTGGGTTGTCTCCAATCCTTTCCTAATACAAACAATGATGCAATGAATACTCTATGTTGTAGTGAACACTGTCATTTTATATCAGAGCAGTTAAATGTGTAGAACAAATCCCCAGAATTGTGATTGCCAGGTCGCAGGATAAATGCATTTTTCATTGAACAGATTGTTCCAAATTGCCCTGGATTTGGTTGGCTAATATTTTGGTTAAAATTTTTATATCTATGTTCAAGTGTGAGTTTGACTTATAATTTTCCTTTTTTTGTCATGCTCTTGCCAGGTTTGGGTATCAGGATGATATTTGCCTCAAAAAATAAATTTGGATGTTTCCTTATTTACTTTGGTAGAGTTTCATCTATAACAATGTCAACAATAAAAAAATTAAAAGATGAATTTGGGATGGTTCCTTGTTTACTTTGGTGGAGTTTGTGTAAGATTTGCTTTATTTTTTGTATTAAATATTTGATAGAATTTGTTAGGGAGGCCATCTGGGCCTGGAGTTTTCCTTGTGGGAAGGTTTTTCATTACAGATCCAAAGCTTTAATTGAATTATGTAGTTTGCCATTACCAGAAGATAAAACTACCTGTGGCCTCATTATAGAAAGACTAGGGGCCCGGTGCACAAAATTCGTGCGGGGGGAGGGGGGCGGGGGGGAAGGTTCCACCAGCCCAGCCTGCACCCTCTCCAATCTGGAATGCCTGGTGCCTAACAGCTCATCTGCCTGCCAGCCGGATTGCCCCTAACCCCTCTGCCTGCCTGTCCGATCGACACTAACTGCCTCTGCCTGCCTGATCGCCACTAACTGCCCTCCCCTGCAGGCTGGATCTCACACCTAACTGCTCTCCCTTGCTGACCTGATTGCCTCTAACTGCCTCTGCCTGTCTGATTGCCCCTAACTGCACCCCTCTCCCCCCGCCGCCGGCCTGGTTGCCCACAACTGCCCACCCCTGCCGGCCTGGTCACCCCCAACAGTCTCCCCTGCCAGCCTGGTCACCCCACGCAGCCTGCTGTTCAGTAGTTTGGTCGTCCCTCACTAACCCCCCTGATGGCCTTGTCCCTCCACGCAGCCTGCTGTTTGGTTATTACTGTTACTGTGACGGTGTCCCAGACAATTTGCATATTCCTCTATTATTAGTACATCACATGTAAAAAATTCAGGCTAATGGTTATTTCTCTCAGCACAGAAAATTATTAAATGTAGTGGTCAAGAGCATAGTCTCTGAACAAGGCTAATTTGATTTAAATTCACACTGTGTGAATGTGGGGAAATTATTTAAGTTTTCTCTTGAAGCTCCTTGTATGTAAAATAAGGATAACAGTCATATCTGCCTTATTGTGATTTTGAAGGTTGAGTGGATTGATGCAAGCACTTAGAACATTTCTAGATACATTATAGATGCCATATAAGTTCTAATTTCTATTATTGAAGACATCATTCCAGGATATACTGGTTTATGTTGAGAAGAGGCTTGTACTTTAAAGAGTCTCCTTTGAAATTAATTTGTTTTTTCTTTCTGGCTACTTCTATGATCTGCTTTTGATTTAGGGGTATTTTCCAGTTTGACTATGGTGTATCTCAGGTTGTATTTTTAAATATCCTCATTCTTCTTTTTAAATCTGTGGATAAGAATAATTTGTCACTGTTAAAAGTTTTTAGCTCTTATTTCTTCAAAGATGCTTCTGCCTCATTCTCCTTTCTCTTCCTGGAATTCTAACTACATATACATATGTTGTACCTTCCTACACCATCCTTCATGCTTTTTAACTTTTTTTGAGAGTGTGGTAATTTTCCATATTTTTGTACTTATGGCTAATCCTTTCAGTTTTCACTTCCAGTTCACTATGGCTCTCTTTAGCTGTGACTAATCTGCTTGGTAGCCAGTCACTGAAGTTTTCATTTCAATTATTAAAAATTTTCCCCTAGGAGTTTTGTTTGATTCTTCTTGAAATCTGTTTGGGCACACTTTCTATTTATAGTTCCTTGTTCATTTTCAAGTGTCCCTTCTATTTCTTTAAGCATGTTGAACATACTTTTAAATTATGTCCAGTAATTCTAATATCTGAAATATTTCATGTTGTTTCAGCCTTCTCTTGCTTTGGCTTATTCTCAAAATGGGCACCTTGTTTTCTTGTGGTTGTTGTTGTTTTTTTTTTTTTCTTCCATTAAATTCTAGGCTTCTCATTTTTCTTGGAACTTGATCCATAGAAATTCTCCTGGGAAGAAGATACATTTGCTTCTGCTTTGTGCCTTAAGGCACTATTACTGTCAAGGATAATTAAAAATTATATTTTTGTTTTAATGTTTTTCAAGTCATGAGGAAGTATAAATTTGGGCTGCCAATTTAAGTAAAACAAACTTCAATACTTTAAAAATACCTACTGTATGTTCAAGTATCTGTCTGTATGCCCATCCACCTCTTTAACTATGTTTCTCTGTGTATATGTGCTTAGAGAGCTATCTGAAGTAAAATCTAATTATAACAAAGTTTATGCCTAGGTAATACAGATTAATGAGTTCTATTCTTTGACCTTTGTTCTATTTTGCATTGCTTAATTTTAGTTTACAATGATCACATGTTTTTGCCAAACAACTAAGTCCTTAATTTAAAAACAGACAAATAGACAAACACTTTGTTATAATAATCACATGTCATCCCTCAGTCTGACCAGAGGTATCTTGCCTGGTCTCCTCCGTGCTTCTGCTCTGTAACTGGATTCCTGAGTGTGCTCTAGGCCTGTCTCTGTCTGTTACCTTGGATTAGAGTCCAGTCTCTGGTTTCTAATCCAGCATCTCCAGCTTCACTACCTGCTGACAGACATTCACCAAGCCTGCCTTCTTGGTTTTCAAACCTGGCCTGCGGGTAGAGTCTCCTCAGGGAGCTCACAGCTGAGTAGTGAGAATAACAAGGGAATGGACAAATGCCCTTGTCATATTCTTGGTGCTGACCATTGTCTTGGCACTGCGCCAGGCTCCTCTGATCCATCCCTCTAGATCCCCACTCTGCAGACCCAACTGAAATTCTGCCAGTAACTTCCCCTGGACAGGACTTCCCATTGGGCAAAGCTACTTGCAGGTGCCAGCTGGTCTCTCTAAACCTCTCCTTCTCTCCCTCCCTCCCTCCCTCCCTCCCTCTCTCTCTTTCTCTCCTTTTCCCCAGTTTACCTCTTCTCACCACTCCCCTCCTCATCTCATTCTTCCCTTCTCAATTCTACTTTGCCCTCACTTTCCCCACTTCTTCCATCCACTCTCCCCTCAGCTGCCTTCCCCATCCCTCTCTTCATTCTCCTACCCTCTTTTCTTTTTCTTTCCCTATTTATTCTCTTTCCCTCCTCTCATTTCTTATCTGTAAAATGATCAGTTTTACGGTTAAATGCAACTATAAAATGTGAGTTGTTTAACATACTTTCGGATACATACTAATGATCTCTCTATGGGAGTCATTACAATTATTATGTATTTATTGTATTATTCATTCATTAATTCAACAAACTTTAGTGAACCTGTTATGCATCAGACAGAGTGCTAGGCATTGCCGGTTACAGTGAGGATGCAGACACGATTTCTGCCCTCAGGGAACTCACAGCCAAGTATTGAGAATAACAAGGGAATGGACAAATGCTGTGCAGTTAGATGGCCATCTGTGCCCCGTGTACAATGTATGTGTCACCTTGTGAAGCCTGTGGTGAAATCCGATAGAATGAGTCCACCCAACCGCTTATTAATGTTCCCTGAGCTGGGAAAGGAATAATATCAACAGACTGTTACAATCAAAGAAGATGGATTCTAATTCCTTAAATAAATGGATCCTTTTGTTTTGCTCAGAACTGTCAGCCCGCTCAGCTCCTAAACCTGGGTCACCCCTGAAGCAGAGTTTAAGAAATCGATATTTGAGCCATTTCTAGAAACAAAGCAATAGATAAGAAATAGGGTGGGGGCACTGGTGCTTGCAGGAGGCCAGCTGGGTCTCTGTAAGACTTGAGATTTCTTTAAAAAAGAAGCACAGTGCATTCTGCGGTTTTCTTCACGGCCAGATTTGAGCCTCCAGCATCATCTCCTGTCCAGACGATTTTGCTATGGGAAATAAGATGTACCCAGACATTCAAAGCACACTTTTCCACAAGCAGTTTAACTGCTTTTAAAACTTAATCGTGTGTGAAATGTACTGTTTCCACCTTGTTGGCCATTTGGCCTCTGCAGCAGGCCCCCTAGCCAGCCCCCAGGCTGTTAGCGGGCCTGAGGCAGTTCGGGTCCAGCTGGGAATGGCAGTGCATCCCGGGCAGCCCTCTTACCAGGCTGGAGCCAGGAACTTCTTAGTCTTACTATTACTTAGCTCCCAAGTCGGCCTTAGCTTCCTATCTGCCGTATGGATGTGAAAAGCTGCCCACCGTTTCTTTCAGGCCGGGTCCTGTGTCCTGGAACTTTCGGTACTAAACCTGCCAGCAAAACTGATCTGTCACCCATCCCAGTCCCTTAGACTTCCGCCATCTCCTAGTGACCTGAGGTCAACCTAGGTGTCGTACTGTATTGTAGCTTTCCTGGTTGGAAAGTAAACAATCATCCCCAGTTGACATAGAGGCTGAGTCAGTGGCAATGCAGATCTTCACAAGTTTTTTAGGATTAGTCCACCTTTTGCTGTAAAGTATCTGCAGCACGAGGTTCAGGGAAGGGAAGGGCAAGCCAGGCCCAGAGGAAGTGCAAGAGCCTGACCCTTTGGTCTGGATTTTCTTGGGTTGTGTTAGACCAGTGATGGCGAACCTTTCGAGCTCGGCGTGTCAGCATTTTGAAAAACCCTAACTTAACTCTGGTGCCATGTCACATATAGAAATTTTTTGATCTTTGCAACCATAGTAAAGCAAAGGCTTATATTTTTGATATTTATTTTATATATTTAAATGCCATTTAACAAAGAAAAATCAACAAAAAAAATGAGTTTGCGTGTCACCTCTGACACGTGTGTCATAGGTTCGCCATCACTGTGTTAGGCGAATCCCAACCAGCAAGTCTCTTGAATAACATTTCAATTTTTTTTTTTCAGATTTCAAAAGTAATATATGCTCATTTTAGGTAATTAGAAAGTTCAGAATGCACAAAGTAAAAAATACAAATCACGCCATATTCTTATAACCTAGTTAATAACACAGCTGCCATTTGGTATATACATTTTTAGTCATAGATAGATAAATAAATACAAAGGTAGGTAGGAAGGTAGGTAGGTAGGTAGATAGGAAGTTTGGTAGGTAGGTAGATGATAGAGAGATAGAAAGGTTGCTAGGTAGATAGATAGGAAGGTTGGTAGTTAGATAGATGGAAAGGTTGTAGGTAGGTAGATGAACATATAGAGCAATGATGGATGAATGGATAGGCAGATGGATGGAGAAGCCTCCACATCACTACATTTAGCTGTGTCAAGACAATGGAATTCCTTAACTCTCTAGAGGACTAGTTCTCAAGGTGTCATCTCTGGACCAGCCGCTTATGCAACATTTGAGAACTTCTTAGCAATGCAAATTCTCAGGTCCCACCTTAGACCTTCTGGAAATCAGTAACCCTGAGGGTGATTTAACCAGTCCTCTAGGTGAACCTAATGTACATTAGTCTGAGAACTCCTCTGTAACTAATCTGACTCCCTGGTCCACTGTCCATTCTGAACCCTGGCCCACCTGCTACATGGGATTGTTAGATTCTCAGGCCAGCTCATTGGAGGTTAACCTTAGTCTAAGTCAGTACTTTATAGGTTTAACTTCGTCTTCTTGAGACAGCTGCTCAGTCTTTCAGAGTCTTTCCCCGCCGGCCTCACTCAACTCCTCTCCAAATGCCACTGGGGAACACAGAGCTCTAGCTTCCATGTCTACATGGCCAGAGGGATGCCAGGCTGTGCTGATGCCCCCATGTGCTGAGACATAACTGGCCTGGTCTCATCTTTGGACATTCTGCTGGCATTTACCCCTGACATCTGTGACGCTGACATGTGTCCCATGTGTTCTCAGCTTATTAAGGGGCCAGGGGCCTTCTTCTGTTATCTAGATCTTTCCATGACTCCTGTAGGTCCCTGAGTTTCTGCCACATCTTCTATATACCCTTGACTGGGTTGGTCCACGCATGCTTTCACTGGTCCCTGTCTTCACTTGGAGTCCATTGCCTAGGGGTGTGCTCACTCTCTCTGCCTTATCAGTCATGTCCCATGAATTGGCCTGGCACAATGGTCTCTGCCCTGAGTGCCAAGAGAGACTAGAGTGAGGTCCTATTTGCCCTTGGTCACTTGAGCTCACAGGAAATAGCTTTTTCTCTCTGACTATCTCCCTTGTTCTGTCTCCATTTCTCTTCCTTCCAGTCTTTTATGCAAAGCCGCTATGTTGAATGGCCCTCTTTTACCAGTTCCCAGCTTTCCAGCCCATCTCAGGTGTAAAATTCTATTTAAAATGGCAAAAGCTAAACAGTAATTCCTTCTCTTGGCATCTGTAATAATGCATCACCCCGAGGCAGATGGATGTAGGAAGGCAAAATAGAAAAACACAATAATTATGTTTCCAAATCCTACCCTCTTTTCATAATCAAATATATACACAACTTTCATATAATTTGGTTTCTATTGCACGTACTTTTTGATGGGTCTTTTTTTTGGTCATTTATCCATATGCCAGAAACACTGTTTGCATGTCATTAAATACTTTTCTACAACATGACTTTTAATGGCCCTGAGGAATTCAATTAAATGTGTGGTGAGAAGAAAAATAAATGGCTATTTTAAAAGCTATTGGCAGTTTGTCTGGGTTTCTTTAGGGGATGGTAGCAAGATTCATTCAAGGGAAAAATTGTTTTCTTTTTTCCCATTGGGATAAAAGAACACTTAGATGGGCCTTTTGCTGATGCAAAGGCAATAACTAATGACTTCATTGGAGCCACGTTTGAGACATGAAGGAGATAAACGGCAGAGAACAAGCTGTCTTCTTGAGCTGTTCAGATGGCTGCAGATTGCTGGTTTCCTTTGGGAGTTGCAGGTCTGGGACCCAGGAAAGGACAAGGAAGTGGGCAAAGTAAGAGAGGCCGCTAGAGGAGCAGGTGGGCCGCGACAAAGAGGTGAATTGCTCAGCAAGGAGCTCCTTGCATTGAATCACAAATGATGGATTTACATATAAAGATGTCTGACTTTGAGACTGAGGTGTAATTTTCTGCCATGTGTTCACTTTATGATCTTTTCAGTAAAGACTATTGTACACAGTTATGCGCCCAAGCGATGCCTTGAGAAATGAAGGAAGGGGATTGTTTCATGCAGAAAAGTGGAGAAGGGGTAACAATATGGCCAAAGGATGTTAGGAGTCAACTGCAACACGAACCAAGAGCCAATGGCTACACCCAGCCATTGCAGCTACACCCAGCCTCTATGGCTACTCCTGTGAACGGTTGGGAACATTCAGGAATCCCTGAGGCATAAAAGCATGGGAAGTCCAGCTATTTTATTTGAGTATTAAATAGCAGGTAACTACAGGGTTGGGAAGCATGGGATACTCTAACCTTAGTGTATCATAATTTATTCAACCATCCTCTATTCTCCCCCCCCCCCCCCCCCGCTCCCCCATCATTCCTAACACTGCTATAAGCAGCCTTAGAAATACAGTTTGGGGCATATAATTGATTGTGCCCTTTGTACAAATTCCTGGAAGTGGAATTGCTTGGGCAATGGCACACCTGTTTCAAAGGCTTGTGATATGGTGCAATTTTGTTTTCAGTCTTCGAGCTCCCTGGAAAACCAATTGTCAGAGGGTCATGAATTGATCAGAATTGATACTCGGCATGTAATCTGTGAGCCAGACAGAGCATCCCAGTGTTTGGAGGGATCCCATGTCCTGGGTTCAAATCCTGGCACCACACTCCCTCTGGGTAACAGTGGGTAAATCAGCCATGTCTCTGAGACTGTCCTCAGTTCAAAAGCAAGGATGATTCGGTATCAACCTCATCAGTTTGATTTCGTGGAGATGACACATGGAAACTGCATAGGATTTTGTATATACTAAAAAACCCTGTAGATATTAAAAATACTGACTTCTCTGCCTTTTGTTTTTTCGGAGTGAGAGAAACTTGCAGATTTCAGTGCTTTCGTCTTTGCGATTCCAGAAAGGAAAGACAAATAGGCCCGTAGAAACTGCTTGATAGGTGTCCCTTAGCCCCAGTAATTTGATTCAAGGGCATTGATGACCTACTTTTTGAATCATGCGGCCTTGGCTGGGCTGTTTCTTGTTCCCTTGCTAAGTAACCAGCAGACAAGCAGAGGCTGCGCTTTTCTGTGAAGGGGTGGGGAGGCTCCTCTGGAAATTCTGGAAACCTTTCGGAGTATATGGCGCGAGCTGCCGGAATGATGGGAAAGGCTGCATGCAAACTTAGGTGCGGCCCTCTCTTCGCCTCCCCCCATGCCTGGCGGGGCTGGAGCCTTGGGGAAGGTTCTTGTCTGCAGTGCTCTTCCTCCCTCAGACGCTCACCGCCATAAGGAGAGCTCAGCCACAGGGCACGGCCTCTCCCTCATGCCTCTTTCTTTAGGAATGGAGTCACGTCCGCACGCACAGCTATGCAAGAGGGAAAATAAGTGTTTCAGCAGCGCCTGGGAGTCACGTCCCAGGAAGCAATTCTTGTCTCTGCATGAGACAACATGCACAGGCCAAGGGTCAGTGTCTTCCCAGCGCCCTGACACTGTTCTGGGGGCTTTGCTCAGAGGTCATCTCCCCAGGGCAGGGCAGGGGAGGTGGAGGAGGAGCGGCAGCTAGTGCAGGCACGGATTCTCCCTTTACTTAGAATTTAAAAATTTTATTCTTCATGATTTTTTTTTTGCATTCATTTTGATTTTACTGGTAAGAAATACTGTGCATTGGATTGAATGGTGTCCCCCTTCAATTCAGAGCCTCAGGATGTGACCTTGTTTCGAACTGGAGTCTTTGCAGCTGTGACTGGTTAAGATAAGGTCAGACTGGTTTAGGGGGGACTCTGAGTCCAGTGACTGGTGTCCTGAGAAGAAGGCCTGTGAGCACAGAGACACAAAGGGAGCCACCTGTGTGGAGCCAGGCTCAGCGGATGGGCTGTCCGCATCCCCTGGAGCTGGGCCAGGCAGAGGCGGTTCATCCCTGGAGCCAGGGAGGGGCATGGCCCTGCGGACCCCTTGGTTGCTGACTTCTAGCAGCTGGTACTGTGACAGACACACTTCTGCTGTCTGTGGTACCCAGTTTGTGGTGCTTTGGACGGTAGCCCTGGGAAACGAACACAAGCACATGACAATGTTGTCCATCCCATTCCTGAGTTTCCTGGGCTCCTGACATTTTGTATCCTAGTTGAGTGCCGTCCTCTCCTCACCCTAGTGCTGGCTCTGTCCTCTCACTTAGCCATTTGTAACAGGTCAGTGAGGAGCACACAGAGGAAGATTGCCCATAGGCACCTTTGAAATGACATATACAATATGTGGCTGATATATGACTTTATTTGAATGCCCGGTTGGTGAGGTCTGAACATACCCAGGCTATAGACGTGCCCAGTGCTATTTGTTTAACAAACACTGGGCATTGACACAGTCAGAGTTGTGCTGAGTGACCAAAGAAAAATGCACAATGGCTGCCTTTAAGGGGTTCACTGATGGAAGGAGATAAGAGAGACACAAGCACCGCAGAAAGCGCAAAGCAGGGGCCATCCTCCCCCGAGGGTTTTGCCTGCCCTAGAATCCTTCCAGGATGTTTGCAAGGAGTACTCCAAACTTCCTTCTACCCATGGGGCAAAAGATGAAAGCTGTGGAGTATTTCCTGTGCCCTCTCCCCTCCCTCCTGCTTCCCAGTATGGGTGGCCCCCCCAGTGTCCTGCCAATACCTCCTCTCGCTTGGCAGATGTTGTGAGGCAGGAGGTCAAGCCCATGGTGATGTCAGAGAAACACCCAGAGCCAGGAGGCCCACACCAGGGTTCAGAAAGTGCGTTGTCAAAATAAAACTAGGAATACACAAGTTCTTTGGGGATGGCGGGGTGAGGAAAGGGGCTCTATGTGGGGCTCTAAGTTCAAGACCCACGGGTTATCAACCGGTGATAACAGGATAAATCGGGTCTCTGCCGGTTTGGAGAGCCAGCTGGGAAGGAAGGGCAGGAGGGAAGAAGCAGGGTGACGGTCCCCTGAGCCTGGACTGGCAGGTGATGCCCCCCTGGAGGAACACCACCTGAGAGAGAGGGGCGGGCGGAGACTCCGGTGCACCAGGCTCCCAGCTGGAGAAAACTCAGCTCTCTTGGAACCAGCTGTGCACATAGCCAGGAGCCTGAGTGATGCAGGTTAAAAATAGTGGAAATTGCCAGCTCCCTGAATGTGGCCAATTATTGCCATTATTATAATTGGACTGGAAATTAACCTATTGTGTATGGCGCCCACGACGCATCCACATTGTTTCAGGCCAGCTGGTCTGCGAGAGGCTAGCGTTAGCGTGGTGCGGTTGGTGTGTTCCTGGAAGCAGTCAGAGCCGAGGTGGGGGTGGGAGGTGCCAGGCCGGCCGAAGCAGTGGTAAAATTCAGAGCAATGAGAAGCGGTGTTGTGGGGAAGGCAGGCTTGCCCTTCCCGGTAAAGTGTTGCGCACCCTCCCCTCCCAGACACGTTTGCCTGCTCTCTGGGGGCATGGGTACTGGTTGTGGGTGATCTGTGTGTTTGAGGGTCTGAAGGGGTCTGAGGTCTTCAAGAAACCTAACCTGACCTAAATGCTGAGGCTCACATAGAAGTTTTGCCCACTTGGAAAACAACAAATAATGAAAGGAAATTACCCTGCACAATGTGGTGAGGGGACAAAGGGGCGGGCCTTTCCACCTGGCAACAGGAGGCAGAGCTGGACTAGGACAAGGCCAGCAAGATGCCTAGGATGCAAAGTTAAGGAGGCTCCCCTTCCAAGGTTCATGCAGGGGCAGCATCTGCACTTGCATGAGTCTGAGAGTCAGGGCCTTCTTAGATGTTGCGCCCTCGCCTCAGTCCTGCTCTCTTGGTGCCCGACTGTGGTGTTTACTGAGAGGAGACAGTGAGCAGGATGCTGGAGACAGAACTAAGTAGAAAGGAACCTAGAGGAGGCTCGGTGGCAAGTGTTTGTTGCCTCCCCCCGCATTCAATTCTCCTTCCCCCTTAGTGACAGGAGCCCAATTTTATTTGAGGTGATGAGCAGTGAACCTAGTTTAATAAAAGCACAGAAGTAATATTTCTCAGGTGCCCTTACATTTTGTAGCTTGGTTTTGAGACCAAGCGCTCCTCCTTGAAAGGGAAGCATAAGTGTATGTTGTGTGGGCAGGACAGCTGCTAAAAGGACCTGCGTACCCAGAGGAGAGGAAGAGACCTTTTTTCCCCCCATTTTAGCTTTTCCCCTCCGTGCAGCCTGCAATTTGGAAGCTCCATGAGCATCTCAGACCATTAGGTGATGTTGAGAACGGAAGCCACGTACTAGGGAGACAGAATAGCGGACCAATCTGGGTCCCTAATGAAACTGTGGAGCTGTTAATGATGCTGTTGTTCAATTTCATATGAGGCAAAGCATCCTTAATGCTGAGAGATAAAGTAAAGTAAAGAGATAAAGTCTTTATCCAAAGAAGAGCTGAGCATGAACTGAAACCCAGGACTATTGGATTGCAAACCTGTGTTCTTAGCTGCTCCCCTGGGTTGCTGTGAGGCAAGGGTACTCATGGCCAACCTTTGGTGCCTTTGGAGTTGAGCTGAAAGTCAGTCCCTTCCCTGACCTGGCTGACAGGTTTCTGACGAGACCCCCTAAGCATCCTGTGCTCCCCAAACCCAACCTGAAGCCTGTCGGTGGCTCTGCGGCCCCTGACTCTGCAGACCCCACCTACGAAGGCAGCCTCTCTCCTGGGGCCTCTGAGCTCTGTTTCCACACAGCACCAGGGCCTTTCTCCCAACCGCCGCACACTCAGCCAGGTTAGGTTTTCATGAAATATGAATGCTTTTTCCAGCAGCCTTGGAGATGCGCGTCTGTCCAGATCAGTGGGGCTGATTGACAGTGCAGGCTGAGGGGGAAGGGAGAGGATTCTGGCTAGAGCATCTTCATGTGTCAAGGGGAGTTCAGGATCAGAAAGGCTGCCCAGTGACAGGTCTGCAGGTGACAGTGGGTAAACCTCATTGTTCTCAGGAAAACCATGCAGCCAACAGACAGGGCTGGGCCTAACTGGCATAACTTAATCCCTCACCCCCATATCCCACTACCCCTAAACTTCCCACTTCTTCTCTGCTCCCGGGTGCTCAGGACACTGCTGACATCCCTTTCTTCTTGAAGACTGGACAATCTTCAGCAGGTTTCTCAGCCTGGGTTTACATTTTGAATCATGTATCTTAGAGTCGGGCTTGCCTGATCCTGTGGAGAGCTGACTGGAAGGAGGAGGCATCAGAGATCTACGTGGGGGGTCTACTTACATGAAAACATGAAGGGTTTTGCAGGAAAAGAGCTCAAGGGAAGGAACAGAAAGTTAAAGTGCATAAGGTTGTCTCGCAGTGCAGGGAGGGGGGCAGGCAAGGCGGGCGTGTTGCATGCCTCTGCAGGAGGAGGCAGCTGCAATCAAGGGTGTGGTGCAAATGGAACGTGTTTCATTCCTGCCTCCTTCGAGGAGCCCTCAGGTGGCCCTGCATCTGCCCTGCTGGATCCAGGTGGGGGTGCTGACTCTGCAGTGATGGGCGAAGGTACTAGTGGCCTCTGGCCACCCACGGTGCGGACTGTAGAGGGCAAGGGTGACTTGGTCGGTGCTTGGTGACACTCTCCCAGCAGGGCTCAGCTGGGCATGAGCAGTGCACTGCCACTGCTGCCAACTTACCCCGGCCATGGATGCCCAGATGTCTGGTTAGACATTCTAAGTGTCTGAAGGTGTTTGGATGAGATTTAAATGGGCAGACTGAGTGAAGCCCATTGCCCTCCCTGATGCGGGTAGGCCTTTTCCAAGGCGTTGAAGGTCTGAATGGAACAAAAAGGCTCACTCCCCTCTAGTAAGAGAGGATTATGCTTCCTGCAGCCCTTTGATCTGGGGCATCGGCTCTTCCGGGTTCTACAGCAGCTTCTGACCTTTGGGCTCAAACTGTGATATGGGCTCTGCAGATCTTTGACTTGTTAGCCTCCATAATTGTGTGAACCATTTTTATAATATATGTGTGTATCCTATTTGTTTGGTTCTGTTTTTCTGGAAAGCCTCTAACACACTCTATCAAGAAGCATTACCATAGTGAACTAAAATAAAGGGTCATGCCATGGGGTACCTAAAAGGGCTGTCTGAGGAACACATGTGGAATTTTCCAGAATTATCAGACATAAATGTTTAGGAAGAGTGGCTTGTTCCCTTAGAGTGAGTGGAGGACACAGCCAGAGACACGTCTCTGAGGCCCTATGCTAGGCCGAGTGATGGTCCCCTGAAGATGTTCACGTCCTAACCCTTGGACCCTATTCATGTGTTTCCTTACATGGCAAAAGGCACTTTGTGGGTGTGATTAGGTTAAGGATGTTGACATAGAGAGAGTGACCTGGATGGTCCAGGTGGGCTCAGTGGCTCCACAAGGGTCCTTAGAAAGAGGTAGGCAAGAGGGTCTGGGAAGAGGGCAGGAGATGTGAGGATGAAAGCAGATGTGGTGGTGATGTGCTTTGCAGATGGACAAAGGGACCATGAGCCAAGGAATCTGGTGGCCTCCAGAAGACAGAAAAGGCAGGAGAGACTAAAATAGGACCTAGCTGGGAACACATACCCATCACTTTGGAAGGGCAGGGCATGAAGGCACCAACCTGAACAGAGCGGGAGCCTTTTTCTATATAACTTGCGTGGTAGGTGTGCATGAGGATGGCCCCCAATTGCACTGACAATATGGAACTGCTGCACTGACCCTGGGACTGTTCCAATTGTCTTGTTACACTTAGTGTGTATGTGTGTGTGTGTGTGTGTGTGTGTGTGTGTGTGTGTGTGTGCCTGTGTATAATATGCCCTTATGAGTGAAGTTACTGTTAGGAGGGTTTTCTGGTGTGACAGTCATTCTCACTACCCAAATCTATGCTGGATCTCCTCTGGGCACCTCAAAATCTCACATGTAAGGACCCGGGGGCTGAGTATTTTTTGCCGACACTTAAGGTTTTGCAAGTTATTCCCGGTGCACATAAGGCAGGCCCCCCCACTGACAACAGGGAATAGCGTGGGCCCCTTTTGCTGTCCTGGGATTCTGTTTGATGTGAGTACAGTACCAGACAAGACAGTTTACTGATCTGATCAGAAGGCTTTGATGTTCAGTGAAGGTGGCCTGAGAGCATTTTTCACCAGAAGGAGCAGCAGAGAGAGTGAGCCCTAGGAGCCCTATGCAGCAAAGGGACAACAATCAGGGATGGAATTAGTTCCCGGGGGTGGGGGGTGTGAGGCTGTGGTTCTGTTTTCTTGCTCCCCACCCATCTTGTAGTCTTTCTAAGTTTGGTTTGGCTTCCCAAATAACCTGATTTTCACATTCTTTGTGTTTTCTTTAGCTATTTTTAGATCCTTTGATTCAGCTTAGTTGGCAGCTGCTGTTCCCCAAATATTTGAAGAACTTCCAGTTCCACAGTGGATGAGGCAAAGACGGCGCTGGAAAGCAGCCCTCTTCCTGCTGTAGTTCCCGGGGTTTCTGGGACAGGATGGCTCTGGCCCAGCAGGCGGCTGCTTGTCCCAGTTGGTGTTCTCCACGGAACGCTCCAACCGCTCCAACCGAGGCTTTCTCACGTGATGTGGGAGCTCACAGCACCTTCTGTGAGTGCAACTCATGGCAACATTTTAAGGGTGGCCCCCGACGTCTCTCCTCCAGAGTCCAGAGAACACAGTATAGTCCTACGGTTCTCTCTGTAGAAGTGAGCAAGCGCGGGCCTTCAGACCGACTCCTGACGAATACATGGTTTTTGACTCAGCTGAGCTCTCCATACTACTTCTTGCTCTTTGAATCATGCCTAAGGTATTCCTTCTCTAAATCCTGGCATTGCTTGGTGACTGCCTGGGTTCAAATTCTAGCTTCACCGCTTACCACCTGTGGGACTGTAGCCTTGTTATGCTTTAGTTTTCTCTTCTGTGAAATGTTGTGATATTAATCGTGTCTGATATTAATAGTATTGTTGTGAGAATCAAATGAAACACTTAGGACAGTGCCTGGCACATAACACGACCTCTAGGGCATGGGCTGTCATTTATTCCAACCTTTGCATTGCTCCTCAAGCTCCCACAAGGCCCAATCCGCATTCCCAGGCAACAATGTGCTGTCTTCATTAATGCAATGTAGAGGCCTTTGTACACAGGATCTCAACTTGATTCCACTTAAAACCTTTTGCATCTTATGCATTTGCAGCCGCTTCTTTCTGACCTCAGAAGTCAGAGGCCTCTCCTCATTCTGGGGCTGATGCTTCTGCCTGTGGCCCTGCTCCCTGCTCTCTCACCTCCTCAGTCTCGTCTCCAGCTGCCCATGTGCTGAGGTGCACCTGCTCTTCGAGTCCACACGCCCTAATTCTAGTGCAAGTGGTGAGCAAAATACATTCATAGTAGAAAACATTCAAACACAAATCACCCATAATCTCAATTGACTGGCCTCACTCCAATCCATTCTCTCTGCTCATACTGAATGGTCTTTCTATGTGTCTAGTTCATCACACCATTATGCTGCAACCTTCCAATGGTCCCCACTTTCTACAGAAAATGTTTATCTTCCTCAGCCTGGCACTGAGCCTCTTTGTAACCCACCTTCCCATCCTTCTCTGACTCCAGGAGGCCTTTGTGACCGCCCCCCACCCCAACTATTGTTCCTGCTCTTTTCTCTACCTCGTCAAATTCTAGCCATTTGAGCTCCACATTACACGTCTGTTCAGTAAAGCCTTCTTTTAACTACCTACAGGCAGCAGTGATTACTTCCAGTGCTCTCTGTTGCATTGTGTTCAAATTTCTAATAAAGCACTTATCACACCCTACCACCTGTGCAGGTTCAAATGTACATGATTCTCTTGATTCATGGAATTCAGCTGTTGCTGGGTGATTTCCTCTCTCTCAGCACTCCTGGGAATGGTTGAAATAGGCAATGGCAAGAGTGTCATTTCTGAATTGTTCAAATAGGCATTTAACTTACTGTTGAGCTAGCATATCATAAATACGCCCAGATTTCAATTTGCCACAGCAACAGGGCTTTTTGTTAGCTTATCTTGGGCATCTGTCCAGGGGCACCTTTTCTGTTTTTTTCAGGAGGCACAGGTGATTCATCCATGCCAGGTTTTCTGCTGTGTTTGCCTTTCTGAGTTGTTTAGAATCTGCCAATCACTGAATGTTAGATCAGAGGTCCTCAAGCTCTGGGGCTGTCAGAATCCCAGGTGGTAGAGGTGGGGGGTGGGCTGAAGGGAGTGAAAAGGGGAGGATGGACTAAAATGCAGATGGCTGGGCTTGCCTCCAGAGTCTCTAATTCTTGGGAAGTCTGGAGTGGGGCCCAAGAATGTGAATGTCTCATAAGACCCAGGAGGCGCTGGTGCTGCTGTTCTGGGGACCAAACCACTGCTCTTGGGAAATGCGCAAGCTTAGGCTTTGCCCTCCTCCACTGCCGCTATCCTGCATCTTCTTCCCGTCTCTATGGCGATGGCCACGGTTTTCCTTTGCTCATTAGCATCACTACTGGTGAGTCCCATTTGTTTTAAACCTGCTTCTTGCTCTTTCCTGGCCCCATCCCCTTCTCCAACCAGTCTATTATTAGCACCCAAAGGGCAAGGGTTATGCCAGCGTGGTTTCTATATCTTTAGTGTCAACAATGACTGGTACACATCAGGAGCTTAAATAAATGTAAGAATAATTGAATTAGGTGTCTGGTGTTGGCCCTGCTTTTGAATTGGTCTCTTTGGCAGGAAGTTAAATCCTCTCCATTCAATTCTTATTGTAGGTGAAATGAAGGGAATGGTGCTTGACAGCAGATATGAACTAGAGAATTGGGTGCAAAAATGTCTGCCTAGGAGGAAGGTTAATTAATAACCAGTTAATCAATAAGGTGGAGACAGGCTGCTGATGACAACAGAGTTGTTGTGTGACCGCCAAGTGCCCAGGTGGCCTACATAGCTATTTCATGGGCAGGATTATTGCAAGTTTCTCCACAGGAACACAGCTACCACAGCACCCATGAGAAAAATTCTCCCCAAAGAATTTTGATTTGAGGAAAAGAATAAGGAAATGTGAGTCCTACACAACTCACAGGATATTAACAGAGAGGCTGACTATAAGAAAATAATAATGTCTATTTTTTCTGATTAAAAAATTAATTCACACGTTAGAAGCTTCAAGAATACAAAAAGTGCCCTAACCGATTTGGCTCAGTGGATAGAGCATCAGCCTGTGGACTGAAAGGTCCCAGGTTCGATTCCAGTCAAGGACACGTATCTTGGTTTTGGGCACATCCCCACTAGGAGGTGTGCAAGAGACAGCTGATCGATGTTTCTCTCTCATCGATGTTTCTAACTCTCTATCACTCTCCCTTTCTCTCTATAAAAAAATCAATAAAATATATTTAAAAAAAATACAAAAAGTATTCTGAAGGACATAGTTTACCTATAATCTTAGTATTCAGAAATTACCTGCATTTGCATGTTGAATTATTTTTTCCCTTTCAGTGTCTTTGTCTCCCCCTGCCCTCTCTCTTTGCATGAAACTTTATGGAGTTGTAACCTTTATATATTCTGTATCCTATTTGTAAAAATTAACCTCAAATTATAAATGCTTTTCTGCCAGTTATCAGTCTTCAAAAACATAATTTTTAATCTTTATTTTTTAAATTACAAAAATACTATTATAAGTAAAACTAAGGATTCAGGATTATATATAGTAGGGAAGAGATTTTTTCTCCTCTCCAAATCCACTCCCAAGAATAAATCATTGCTAACAGCTTGACACTTTTTTTTTCTGGGCATAGTCAGCAATTTAAAGTTTAAGAAAATAAACAAAAGGGCTTATATCATTCTGCCACTTGCTCTTAAAAAAGATTTGGCATTTTTTCTATACAAATGGCCTGTTTTGGCTCATGTTTCAGATCTTCCTAAATTCTCTCAAACAAGCAGCAACTGTCCTCAGCTCTGGTATTAGCATCAGCTGGCCTTGGTTCATAGCTTGGCCTCACCTGGGTACCTCCAAGCCCAGTGCAAGTGGCAATCATCTGCATATCGCTTTGTAGCTCATGCTGGATGGCCCCAAGCAGACCACAGGTGGCAGATAACCTGCCTGCATCTCCCAGGAGTTCCCAGAGCCAGCACACCCAGTGAACAGCTTCAGACCACATCAAAGCACCACCACCTAACCACCTACACAAGTGACACACTGAAGGGGTGGACTCAGAGAGTAGTGGAGCTCACTGAAGTAATTCCTTCTCTGCGGAGTGGGCCCCTGCATAACTCATCCTCCACAGTGGTCACAGGTCAGTTGTCAGTGGTCATAGCCGCTCCTTTTAGCTGATTGGCCTGGGTCAATCCCTCCCATTGATATGCCAATAGCAATCGAGGCTCAACTACAAGAGGAGGGTGTACAGATCACATGGGGCACACATCTTGAATACCAAGCTTGGGTGATATGGAAGGCTGTACCATTAGACCCTATAGGACACCTACTACATTAGACCACTCTACCAAGCCTGGGAGTTGTGGCAGCTCTACCTAATACATAGAAACAAACACAGGGGAGTGTCAAAATGAGGAGACAAAGAAACATATTCTAATTGAAAGAACAGAACAAAACTCGATAAAAAGAACTAAACAAAATGAAGACAAGCAATCTACTAGATACCGAGTTCAAAACACTGGTTATAAGGATGTTCAATGAACTTAGTGAGAACCTCAATAGCATACAAAAGATCCAGTCAGAAATGAAAAATACATTAACTGAAATGAAGAATATAATAGGGAATCAACTGTAGAGTAGATGAAGCTGAGAATCAAATCAGCAATTCAGAATATAAGGAGGCAATAAACATCCAATCAGAATAGCAAAAATAAGAAAGAATTTTAAAAAATGAGGATAGTGTAAGGAGGCTCTGGGACAATACACACATATCAACATTTGCATCATGGGGGTGCTGGTTAGAGAAGATAGAGAGCAAGAAATTGAACACATAATTGAAAAAATAATAACAGAAAACTTCCCCAACTTGGTGAAGGAAATAGACATACAAGTTCAGGAAGCACAGAGTCCCAAACAAGTCGAACCCAAAGAGGCCCACATCTAGGCACATCATAATTAAAATGCAAAAGGTTAAAGGCAAAGAGAGAATCTCAAAAGCAGACCGAAAAAATCAGTTAGTTACCTACAAGGGAACTCCCATAAGACTGTCAGCTTATTGCTCAACAGAAACTTTGCAGGCTGGAAGAGATTGGCAAGAAATATTCAAAGTGATGAAAAGCAAGGACCTATAACCAAAATTACTCCATCCACCAAAGCTATCATTTAGAATTGAAGGACAGATAAAAAACTTCTCAGACAAAAAAAAAAAAAAAAAAGCTAAAGGAGTTCATCACCACCAAACCAGTATTAAATGAAAAGTTAAAGGATCTTCTTTAAGAATAAATAGGAAGATAAAAAATATGAACAATAAAATGGAAATAAATACATACCTATCAATAAATAAATCTAAAAAACAAAATGAACTAACAAGCAGAACAGAAACACAATCATAGACATGTACTAGAGGCATGAATGAAAAAGGTGAAGGGATTAAAAAGCATAATTTGGTTGTCATGTTACAGAATAGTCATGGAGATGTTATGTTAAGTACAGTATAGGGAATATAGTCAATAATAGTCTAATAACTATGTATGAGGTCAGATGGGTATAAGATTTATAGGGATCATCACTTATTAAGTTATGTAATGTCTAATCATTGGGGTGTACACCTGAAACTAATATAATAATGTATGTCAACTGTAATTAAAAATAAAAAATGATAAAAAAGATTTAGCATTTTGTGGTCACTTCTTTACTAAGCACAGTGAAAACATGATTTTTCATACATACTCAATATTATTGAACAGTTAGACCAAGCAATGTCAAACTTGCATCCCACTGGCCCGCATGAGGACCACAATAAATAAGCAGCCCAGCCAATATAACGGTATGTAAGAAATGTTTTAATAAAAATTTTGTAACTTAATTTTTATAATATTCTGTTATATGTAATCTACAATAATAAAAGTGTAATATGCTAATTAGACTGGATGACCTTCCCAACGAAGCCGGGGCTGCGAGGGAAGCCTGGATCCGGGAGGCCAGAAGGAAGCAGGTGCCAGGAGACAGGGAAGGAAGGCCTACTCTTGCATGAATTTCATGCATCAGGCCTCTAGTTATTGATAAGAAACTACAGTGTTCAATAATGACTGATTATTATGATCATGTTGCATTCATTTCCCTTAAGCACCTTATGCATAGGCAAACCATTTCTCTCCACTAATACTAGCAGCGAATATGTTAGCAGCCACGCCATTAGTCTTGGACTGACTTGTTTGGTGTGCGCAACAGGAAATATTTCACTTTTTGGAGAACAAGAAAAATAGGTTTATTTGCGTTATGCTTTTTAATTTGTGCAGTTATTCAGTTTCTGATAAGTTGATGTTCAAGGAAAAATATAAATTTTTATTAAAATGATCTATTATTTTATGTTAACATTACTCATTTGTTTCAGACCTTTGTATTCAGCATGTCTCTATTGAAATAAACCTACATTTCTATGAAAATTGAAGCTTTTGTTTTTTTGCAGCCCACATAAACTTAAACCTTGTTTATTTGGCTCGTGTTAGCCTTTGAGTTAGACATGCTTGATTATACTGTTTGACATTTTTAGTATTTTCAAGAATGCTGAGATGAACACCTGAATATATACTTCTTTGTCAATAGTAAAAAAGGTCACTTCTAATGGCTCTTGTTTGTTAAGCAAGTCAGTAACAAGGATTCAGCCTCCAAATAGGGCTCTTGACTCCAGTCTCACCTTGACTCCTGACTTCACCCCTCACTTCCACCAGTTTCTCAAGTCCCTTTGGGGTTTAGTAAGTCTACAGTGTGGAGTGTGGATCACTGAGACCCAGGTACCCCAGGTCATGACCCAGGGTGGCATTTTTCCAGATGTGGGAGAAGTTTTGAGGCAGTCAGAGAAACAGAAATGTCCCAGATGAGAGGGGCTTCCTCTCACTCATGTCTGTGAACACCCACGGAGAGGGGGTGAGGGGGACTGGCCCTGCTTCCTCCTTTCACCCCTGAAGTGGACATCTTCCATTTTCATCTCTGATCCTGAGCCACACTAGAACAGAAGTCTCTGGGAAGGATTAAAGGTGATTAAAGGTGGAGGACAATGTTATCGGCCATCCTGGAAAGGTCAGGTCAACTGCTAGTGTTTGGCAAGGGATCTACAGACAATGGATGGCTGGGCTGAAGGCTTTAGGATGGGAGCTCGCGGACATTTTTTGGAAAGAGAGCAGGAATACATTCGATTTCACACGATAGGAATACGTGCTTCTTGGTGAAAGGTTGGCTGAGGTTCAAAATTCACTAGCAATGAGCAGGAAATCACATCCTTTCAACATGCACAGGGATAAGGGAGGAATCTTGGGTCCTTGAAGAGCACAGTTTATGTGGAATTATTCCAGGCCTGGGACTGGGACACAGTTCATGGGTCTCAGCAGCCATTTCTCATTTCCTCAAGCATATCTTGATCAAGGTCAAATCTTTGCAACAAATTATATATTTGGTTAATAATATTATACTTATTATATTACATTATATTATATTACATTATATTATATCATGTTACATATTTATATAGAGAGACGGTACCCACTATTCATTGATAAGGTCAAATACCTGTAACACTATATATGGATTTATGTGACTGTAGACTAGAAGAGAGCAAGGACAAGCTGGAATCCACAACACAGTGGGAACCATGAGGATGAATTGAAGCTCATGTCAGCTCTCATTGCCTCTGGCCTTGGTGGTGTAAACATCCTGCAGAAGTTGAGGCTTTTCATCAAGGAGTAAAACAAACACCTGGCCTAGGCATTGCATTGGTTGGAGAAGGATTTAGGGCAGTGGTGCCCAGAAATCAGGATTTTAAAAAGATTCCCAGGTGACTCTAATGTGCAGCCAAGGTTGAGAACCACTGATTTAGGGGCAGGTAGAGCTGTTGCAGGCATGGCCACTCCCTCACACCAATGAGATGAGCCAGCAGATAAGTGAGAACATGTGTGAGCTACAAAGCATCTGCTGCTTTCCTTCCATACCCCTTGACCCCAAAAAACTCCCATAAGAATATCTCATGTGGCCCACTCTAATTAGACGCACACAGGAAAGGGAATGTAAGCAAGCATAGTCCAGCCTAATGAATCCGATCCATCACAAGGTCACCATTGTCCTCTCTCTGAGCATTTGCCACTCATACACATTGCTTAAACCACACTTAATCTCCAAATAAAGACAGTAACACAGTCATGTTCCTACCTAACATAGTACAACATGCAGTGAAACACTCTAACCCTTTTTCTGAAAGAGGATATAAATTTTTTTTTTTTTGGTCTTTGGCTAATGTTCTTTCTTACCCTGGGAGATTTGTACTGCCTTTTTATCCTCTACCTTAAATACTGAAATACAAAGGGAATATCTATTAAAATATCTAAAGTAGGATAATAAGGGGCAGAGAGAGAGAAAGAAAAATATTCAGTAATATGCATATGAACACTCATATCAAAATAAATATTTACAACTACTATAGTCCTCTATGCAACTGATTACAGAGTTGTAGCTGGTATTTATAACTACTTTCTTCCACCACCCATTTTGTATTCTCTTTGCCTTCAATAAGCACCTCAGCTTGTCATGGTTCCTTGCCTAGTGAGTTACCCAAACCTTTATTGCTGAAGGGTCTGGGCCAGTGGTCGGCAAACTGCGGCTCGCGAGCCACATGTGGCTCTTTGGCCCCTTGAGTGTGGCTCTTCCACAAAATACCGACTTCTGCACATGGGCCATGAAGTTTCAATTGCACTGTATGTGCACGCCTGCACGTGGTATTTTGTGGAAGAGCCACACTCAAGGGGCCAAAGAGCCACATGTGGCTCGCGAGCCACAGTTTGCCGACCACTGGTCTGGGCCATTAGCAATCCTGCCTGAATTGGGTTGTTAAATTTAATCTCAGAGCGTGGAAATCTTCCACATCCATTCATGCTGCTTCTTACCCTTCTTGTATAGTAGCAACTCAACGCCCCCTTGATAGGCAGGATCACTTATACCTTTCTGCCTGTTGACTCACTGGCACAAGGATCCCAAATGGTCAGATGGCAGTGTCAATCTCCTGTTTAATGGAATCATTGCTATGCTGCTAGGGAAAGCATTTCTCCTTTGCCACTAAGACCTCTGGCCCGGTGGAATCTAAAGTTGAGGGGACAGAAAGCAAAATTTTACTAGTGGATTGCGAGGGATCATAGTGAGTGGTTCCACGCCCATTTCCAACCCTTGATTCGCAAACCTGTGAATCCCGGCTATGGGAGAAATAGCACCGTATGCTGATTTAGAGCATACACTGTATCCAGGAGGAGATTGCCCCACCCTTCAATATTTTGCCACCCACCTAGTGCTATAACCGAGACTTCAAAAGGTCATTCCATCAGCCTGCCAAACTGGCTGCTACAGGATGTTGGGGGACCTCATAGTACCAGTGAATTCCATGAATTCGATGAACATGGTTCCATTTCTGCACTTCATTTTCTAAGAAGTTAGTTCTTTGGTTGGAAGTGAGGCTGTTTGGAATACCATGAAGGTGGATAAGGCATTCTGGAAGCCAATAGATGGTAGTTTTGATAGAATAATTGTAGGCAGGGAAGGCAAATCCATATCAAGTAAGTGGCTAAAAACAAAATACTTTTCCTTCCCAAATGGAAATGGTCCAAGGTAATTGACCTGCCACACCACCCTCCTGAGGAACGGTGCCATATCAGTGCCTCAGTGTTGGCCTTTGTTGTTGGCAGATTGAGGACTCAGCAGTAGCTGCAACCACATCAGCCCTGGTGAAGAGAAGTCCATGGTCCTGAGCACAGGACCATGATATTCATGAATGCATTAGCCAATGACAAGAGTGGCTGGGGAAAGAGGCCAGCTGCTATCCACAGAATGGGTCATCCTACTCACTTGATTATTAAATTTCTCCTCAAATGAATTCGCCCTTTCGTGAGCATTGATGCACAAAGCACTGATATCTTCACAACCCATTCTTATTTGGAAAGGCCTCTTCATACACCCTTCCCCACCCCCCCTTATCATTAATTTTCCAGTCTTGTTCTTTCTAAGTCCCTGACCATCCAACCCAAACATTAGCTACAGCCCATAAAGCAGTGCAGAGCCATACTTCTTGCCATCTCTACTTCCAGGCAAAATGAATGGATGCCTTGCTTCAAATATTTTCATTTGTCACTGTCCTTCTGGCCCATCCCGGTATGGGGATGTAGCGCTGCAGCCACCTGCTTTCAGATGAAGAACCATCTGTGAACCATTACCGAAGTTTTCATGCATCATTCCTGCGAGCCACTGACACTTCAAGCATAATTAGATCTGGGGGTTACATGGTCCAAGTGGCAAAGAGGCCCACATGGCAGCCTATAGCCTTCTTTCATTCTGGGACCCACTCAAAACTGGCAGTCTTTTTATTCACTTGGTAAATGGGTATATGTTGCCTCTAAAAACATCCAGAGACGCAGCATGTAAGATGGGCCAGATGTAGCATCTTGTCCTTCATGTTGGAAGAGTTATCTCAACATACCTCAGACAAAAAAAAAAAATCATTAAGGTTTTTGTGGGATTTATTTCTCTTTACCTTACACAAACATTAGCTCAAGGTGCCTAAAGTAGTTAACCACCAAGTCTAATTAGCATAATATCATAAATGCGACGGATGAGCACAGTATCCTATGGGGTGGAAAGGTGGTCATGTTCCTATAAACTAGATCACGCACAGAACTGGAGAGTTTCTATAGCCCTGAAGTAGAGCAGTGAAGGCATACTGTTGGCCTTGCAAGCTGAAAGAAAGCCACTTCTGATGGCCTTCTTAATAGGTATAGTGAAAAAGGGCATTTGACAGACCAATACCTGCATACCAGGTGCCAGGGGATGTGTTGATTTGCTCTAATAACAAAATCACATTTGGAAGAGCAGCTGCAACTCTCAGGTCTCCCCCACCTGATTAAGATGATCAAAGCTCCCTCTGTTTTCTATACAGGCAAACCGTTATTGGCTAGTTGTATGGGAGATGGGGTAGTAATCACCATCCCTGAATCTTTCAAGTCCTTGATAGTGACACTAATCTCTGCATTCTCTCCAGAAATGTGGTATGGCCTGTGGTTTACTGGTATCCTAGGGATAGAGAGTATTAGTGGCTTCCCTTGGCCTTTCCTACTATAACAGCCCTCACTCTGCAGATTAGGGATCCTGCTGAGTATGTCTATTCCAAGGATGCCACTCCAGAACTGGGGAAAGGACCACAGGATGGTCTCAGGGTCCACAGAGCCCTTCTGGGAGGGAACTGAACCAAAACTCCATCATTTGATCTTCATATTCTCCTATTCTGACTGGTGGACCACAGTGACATTTAGGTTTTTAGGAATGAGTGCCAATTCAGACTCAGTGTCCCATAATCCCCAAAGAGTCTCATTGTTTCTTCTTCCTCAATGCACAGTCACCATGGTAAATTGTCACATGCCCTTTTGGAGAAGCAGGGAGAAAAATAAACAGTATAAATTTTTTACAGTGTAGCAATAGTCTTCCTCAAAGACCCACTGGCTCTGGGTTGGTGACCTGGCTCAAGTCTGGGAATTAACTGAGAGGCAGGGATTTTCTTGTTTGGTGACTTAAGCCAGATTCTGTTGACCTGACTTAGAGCTTTTCTGCTTATTCAGATAAAATAAGACTGTAATATACTGCCTACATATCTTGGTGTTAGGGACAGCATGACCAACTCACTAATGCCAAAGATCTCTGTGGTCAGACTGTTTTTGATAACTGTTGGCTCTGCTGTCATATGGCCCCTGCAGCACCAGAACCCATCATCCCCATTGTATTCAGAAATCACAATGTGATGACAGTTAACGCTGTAATATCTGACCAACAGAGAAGAGCAACCAAGTAGAACAGTGAAGGCTTATTGGTCACCATTTATATCATTTATAAAACTCTTCAAGGATGCTGTGGGAGGAGGCCCCCTCATGAATTTATCACAGTCTTAGTGAAGGGTGTGTCCTCTGGAGCCTTCCAGAAGGATTACCAGGTCTGTGTGACCAATCCATTCTAGCATTCCAGTTTCCTTTGAATATCTTTTTTTTATATATAGTACATCAAGGAAGTTAAGGCAATTCATCTTCATTTACTGTTGAACACCTTTGTATACATGCTTCATTTAGGCAACCAGTCAGCATCTAAGAAAAATGTTAGAGCTATTCCCATCTCCTTGCACTAAATCATCAAAATATATATTCTCCTCAGTGAGCCTGTATTAGTCAGAAAGACAGAGAGAGAGAGAGAGAGAAGAGAGAGAGAGAGAGAGAGAGAGAGAGAGAGAGAGAGAGAGATTAGAGGAATTGGCTCACACAATTGAGGCTAGCAAGTCTCAAAATCTACAGAATGAGTCAGCAAGCTCATTGTGACCAGGAGAGCTGATGCTTTTGTTCTAATCTGAAGGTGGGCAAGCTTGATACCCAGGAAGAGCTGATGTTCATTTCAAGTCCAAAAGCAGAAAAAGTCACTATCCTGGTTCAAAGGCCTTAGTCAGTAGAATTCTCTAAGACTTGGGGAAAGGCCAGCCTTTTCTTAAAAATTGTATTCAGGCCTTCAAATGATTAGAGGTGACCAACTCACATTGTGAAGGGCAATCTGCTTCACTTAATCTATTGACTTAAATGTTAATCCCATCCAAAAACATTCTCACAGAAACTCCCAGAATGATGTTTGACCAAATATCTGGGCACCTCATGGCCAAGTTAAATTGACACATAAAATTAATCATCATAAAGCCCTTATCAATAAATTTTTCCTGGCTGAAGTTTATATTTTCTCCCTCTTCACCACCCTGAACTAAAAGGGAGCGGAGGAGGAAGCTAGGATATAGAACCAACAAGATTTAATTTCTGTATTGGTCACCATTTATATCATGGCATACATTCTATAAGGTCCCCAAGAGATTGGTAAGGCACGCCTATTAACTAGCAAGGCAGTTAACTTTCCCCTTAATTAGCTCATCTTTGCATTGTCAGCTTATTCTTGGTTTTTAGTATTGAAGTGAGTAGGTAACAGAATTGGGGAAGGATGTTATTGTCACCTGTCTCTTCCTTTTGGAAGGAATAGTAGCTCAAGCTCCAGTTTCTATCTCTTTAAATGAGCCACTGCTTCACCCTGGCCAGGTGGCTCAGTTGGTTGGAATGTCGTCCCAGACACCAAAAGGCTAGGGGTTCAATTCCGTCAGGGCACATAACTAGGCTGTGGTTCAATGCCTAGTTGGGGCAAATGTGGGAGGCAACCAATCGATGTCTCTCTCTCTCTCTCTCTCTCTCTCTCTCTCTCTCTCTCTCTCTCTTTCATCAATAAACATATCCTCAGTTGAGGATAAAAAAAAAACACCAAAAAATAAATGGGCTACTGCTTCATGGAAGTTGTGGGGATTAGAGACTGTAAAGATCTTGGCACTTAGTTGCTATATAATAAATAGTTGGTACCTATTCTCCTTAGACTTAACTGTAAGTGAAAATCCCATTATCATTTTTTTGCTTGAATAATTCGAGAGTTTCTTTGCTTTAAAAAATGTTTTTATTGATTTTAGAGAGAGAGAGAGAGAGAGAGGAAGTGAGAGGAGAGAGGAACATCCATGGGCTGCCTCCAGCACCTCCCCTCCCCCCCCCCCCCCCCCCCCACACACACACTGGGGATTGAGCCCACAATTTGGGCAGGTGCCCTGACTGGGAATCGAACTGGCAACCTCCTGGTGCACTGGATGATGCTCAACCAACTGAGACACATCGCCCGGGGCAAGAGGTTCTTTTTTTGTTTGCAGTTTATTTTTTTCCTACTTACCCAGAATTTTGTATAATCAGCAAGATATACCTTTCATGCCCATATGCTGTTCCTTAAGAAGGTATCTGAAGGTTCTGCAATCACAGAGAGACCCAGCAGGCTGTCCCTGGAATGTTAAATATGGCCATGACTGGTTTATTTTGTGCAAACCTCCGTGCAAATGCTGCTTGACCAGTGAGTGGTTTGCACCAGTCACAGACTTTCTGTTGATTTTTATCATGTGTTTTCTAGTGCTTGGAAGACCAGACTTCAGTCGGCATTGAATGGACATGGGGCATAGGTGTGGGGGAAGGGAACTGCAGTCCACCCCGTGCTGGACCCTGTACAGGGCACTATCTCGCCTAATTTTAAAAAATCTTCAAAATGACCGATTTTCTATCAACAGGAAGTAGTACAAGTAACTTGGATAAGGTCACTCAGAAAAAATCCAGGCTAGTGGAGTGCTTCAAAGCATGTGTTCTAGAGTCAGACGGTTGGAGTTTGAATCCTGGCTAAGGGTCATCTGTTGAATCTTTGTGCCTCAGCGGTCAACTTTGCTTCTTCAACTGTAAAATGGGGGCTGCCATGCCTATCCCAAAGGTTTGACACGAGGATTTCAGGAGTTAATACTTTAACAACAGTCCCTGGCACAGTGTGGGCGAGCTCAGTGAGTATTTGCTATTGAGCACAGGTCTCCTCAGTGAACGTGGTTTATCGGTGGGGGAAGCTGGGGGAAGGGTCCACAGGAACCATCTGAACGGGTTTCCCCACTTGCTTTGTCTGAAACTCCTTCAAAATAAAATGTTATGTAAAACAAAAGCAAATCTCCAGGCTCCAAAGTCTGTACCCATCCTTAGGTAGCTTTTTCTCCATCATTAGGAAAAGGCTTCTTTTGTAATCCTCACCCAAGAATTTTTTTTATTGATTTGAGAAAGAGAGGGTGAGAGAGAGAAAGAGAGAGAACCATTGTTGTGTGAAGAGAAACATCAATATATTGATCAGTTGCCTCCTGTGCGCGCCCCAGCTAGGAATCAAACCTGAAGCCTTTTTGGTGTACAGGACAGTGTCCAAACAACTGAGAACTGAACCACCAACGGGACAAGAAAAGGCATTTCTTAAAAGTTACTCTGCAGGAGCTGCTCTGGCCTAAGGGCTGCAAGGTTAATCCAAGAGAGAGTTCTTGCTTGATCCAACTGTACATTTAGAGAAAAGCTTTAGCTACTTAGGAATTGACTAATTAAATCTGCAAGGAACTTGTAGTTTAAACTATATAACTTGTACTATGTCAACAGTGAATCTTATTAGAATCACAGTATCATCCAACTTACAGCATGAGAAATCAACTGGTAAGTATGTCATTTTAAAAAGTCAAATGAATCATTTACATCATTACCTTATAAAATTCAACCCATTTCAAAGACTTGCTCAAAAGTTGACAGCTTTGAGAGAAACACCATTCTGCCCAGTTTAATTATGAATGCCAGACCTTGGCCGAAAGTCCTCAGTGGTCTGAATTCAGGGTGTGTTTGCACACACGCATCACACGCCTGCCTTGGAAGCCTTCAAGATTAGCTACTTGTCACAGTGTGGGGCCCAAATGTTGGATAAATCCCTATGTAAGGACATGGAACATACGTTATAATCTTGTGCATCACGTAGTTAAAAACACACTGGAGGAATGTCTGGAAATACAGTTTGTGCATTAGCAGGAACAATGCATCAGGCTCGTCAGATCAGGTTATCTTACTATGTCAGTCAGGCACGTGAGGACCTTTGAGGCAGGGATGGGGAAGAAACAAGGGATTTTCTGACTCCTCCACACTGCAGTCTTTTTCACGCTTCAGAGGTTCTTGAACTCGGGGAAGTATCTCAGAGAAAACATGTTCAGACAAAAGTTCCAGCAGTGAGGTCTCCCCCCGGGTTCTTCAAAGGCGGTAGGTAACAAGATGGAGTCTCTCAGAGGGCTTGAATGGGTGGTTTGAAACTCGTATTTCAATTGTAACAACATTTATATTTGGAAAATAAATTTTAAATATTTTTTGGTAATTTTATCTAGAAAAAGTAAAACTGAATAAAATCTTTTTGGCTGGGAGGGATATGTCAAAGGAAACACAGCAATAATTCTTAGGGTGATGATGAACTTTTTCATCAAATGGTGGTGTGGGTTAAAGGAAAGCTATCCTAAAGTTCTGGTGGATGGTATGACTCCTCATCCTAAGCATGCCATCTTATTTGCCCTTTCCTCCCCTCCCGACCCTCCACCACTGGTCAAGACAAAGCATATGGCTCTAAAGTATTACGGACATTTTTCTTTGCATATCTGAGGACTCAGTATTTGGAAGGGGAATTGGAGAAACATTTATTCAAGGATGTCTGCTCTTTCACTGGCTCAAAAAAGCTGAATCCACTGAGCTTCACAGAATAGCTCAAGGCCAGTTTTTTTTAGCCAGGGTTCCATGAACTATAGATTGCACATCAGCTCCTCTTTTCCTTTGTGGTCTAGTTGATCAGCCTGAGTGCTGGATTTGAATCCTGTTTCAGTAACTTAAGAGTTGAACCGTCCTGAGTGAGACATTTAATCTCTCTGAGCCTCCATTTCTTTATTTATAAAGAAAGAATGATAATAGGAGTACTAGTATGGTGGTCATTGAAATGCTTAAATGAGATGATGCATTTAAAACATCCAGCCTTTCTGTCATGGATAATGACAGTATTTGTCATTATCATTTGATGACATTTGCCACCAAATGTCACCCAAATAAAGGCACTGGATAGAACGTCAGCCTGTGGACTGAAGAGTCCCAGGCTTGATTCCAGTCAAGGGCACATGCCTGGGTTGTGGACTTGATCCCTAGTAGGGGGTGTGCAGGAGGCAGCTGATCAATGATTCTCTCTCATCATTGACGTTTCTATCTCTCTCTCCCTCTCCCTTCCTCTCTGAAATCAATAAAAAAATATATTTTTAAGAAGTCCTCAATAATATTAGCTGTCATTATTATTATTCAGAGGTGTAATTAATTGATCTTCTGTCCTCCTTCACCTAAGTGTGCCCCTCCCATTCACATGCATGTTAATGTTTTCAGTGGAATATTATATAAATGCCCGGGCATGTTTCAAGAATAAATGCAGTGTATGTGTAGGGAGACAGAATTAATCAACGAGAATCAGGGTCAGGAGACCTAGACATCTCATTTGTAATTCAGCCACTGGTCAAGGTGGAATCTGAGTATAAAAGGATGAATTACAGGTGCCTCAACCTCGGGCATCTCTCTGGGTAAGAAAGGCAATAATAAGACCTAATAACAATCCTCCACCTTGCCTGCTGATTTCTTAAAATTCCAAGTGCTCTCCTGCCCAACCTTTGCCATGTGGACCCTGAAACACCCCCAGTGTTATAAAGTGGGACCCTTGCTTCCTCCTCCCCAGGTGGGATTGCTTCCATTTTGTGAGAACTTGGGAGTTGGAAGCTCCAGCTTGGTCACAGATGGTCCAGTGCCTGAAGCTCCCGTGCGCCCTGACTCCCAGCTCACGTTCCTTCCTCACGTCTCCGAGAGCTCAGCCTCTTCTGGAGCAGCTGAACTTTGCAAAAGTGCACTGAGGGCTACTTGCATTTACATTTCCAACTCTTTTTTCTCTTTGGCATTTTGTTTCTATTTTTTATGCTCCTTTTTTTGGTGTTTAATGTATCTTTGTAAGGCACATGCCATCCTTTCTGGAATGAGATGGCATATAAGTGTATACATATAGGTATACATAGCATGTCCACTGATATTTGAGAAGGACATCAAATACAAATGCATCCTCCAGCTCACTGGTATTTAAGAGAGTGAGGGGGAGAGGAAGGAAAGGGAGCTATGTTTTTCAAAATATACATGCCAGTATTCTTTCTGACTTATCCCAACCCCCACTCTCAAGGACTCAGGTAGTATTAGCATCATGGTGGAGGTGGGTTTATATTTTGAAAAATTCTCCCAGATGATTTCAAAATGCGTGTTGCCCAGCCCTCCAGCCATGGCTGAGAGCCACATCCCCAGGTTTCTCAGCTCTGCTTCTGCTTTGGCCAGAAAGCACCTCACTCTGCAGAGGAGCTCATCTCTCCATGGAAATGCACCCAGGAGTCACGATGTAGTGCTATGCCCGTGACTTAGAGAGGGATAGAGTAAGAAACAGTCAGTTGAAGGCATTTCTGAATCTTTGGGAAGCCTTTGATGAGGCCATTGTCTGCTATGGGACCACATGTCACCCAAATAAAGATTCCTCGTCATAATCCCTTATGGTATTCAGCGCTAGAGAAAACGGGCTCTCCAGGGAAGCTGAATTCTGCCTGCCTGTACATGAGGAGAGTCGCAGTGCCCATCACGCTGTCATTTTCTCCCCCATGATCTTCTAGGGCAGTGGTTCTCAACCTTCTGGACCTTTAAATACAGTTCCTCATGTTGTGACCCAACCATAACACTATTTCGTTGCTACTTCATAACTGTAATGTTGTTACTGTTATGAATCGTAATGTAAATATCTGATATGCAGGATGGTCTTCTTAGGCGACCCCTGTGAAAGGGTCGTTCGACCGCCAAAGGGGTCGCAACCCACAGGTTGAGAACCACTGTTCTAGGGGATTCTATTCTATCCAGCACATATCGAATTCCGGGCACCATGTTACATACGGGTCGTAAAGATGCCATGTTGCATATGGGGTCATAGAGATCAGCAGGGCTGGTCCTGGGCTCTGGACACTAACAGTCTGCAGGGTGCAGAGCGAAACACACGTCCCATGGGAGCGATGCTTTCCTCGGGTTTCCCTTATAATGACATCGTCCTGTTTCTCAGTAGTTTCTGGAAAACTTTGTCCTCTGAATATTTAAATGCTCCAATCATATGTTTTTGTTGTTGTTGTTGTTTTTATTTCAGTGGAAGACAGGCTTTGGAGGGGTTTTCTGTTTTGTTTGTTTGGTTTGGGCCGTTTGCTGCCCTATACTTTGCTGTCCTATCTCTCCATTGTCAGAACACGGTCCCTTTATGAGTCTCTCTCATGAGCAATGCAGCGCCTCTCCCATGGCCATAGCTCACAGGACTGGAGGTGAACATTTAACCCAAGCTGGGCCAGATGGGTTTTTCAGACTGGGAATTCGGAGTTGAAACTCTGAGAAACAAGCCAGGTGGTCTTGGGGCTGAGGTGGCCATTCTGAGGTGACTGTGTGGAACTCAGGGCAGTGAACATGTGAAATGGGGAGGGTGGCCTGCAGAAGGGGGGGGTCTGCACTCAAGGCCCAGAGAGAAGCGGGAATGAAAGGCCACATAAAATGAAGGAAAAATGAGTCTGAGCATGAGGAAGTGAGAAAAGCACATGGGCCGTATGAAAGTTCTCTTTTGATTATTTCAGGTTTCTCAGTGAAATAAAAGGCAAGGTGTCAGCTGACAGTAGGAATGGGGAGGGGGTGGGCAACTTGAGAAGAAAGAGGAAGGTGTGAATTACTCATCTCTGAGTGGGGGAGTGAGTTGACTAGGGGAATGTGGTAGGAGTGACAAACAGCACTGGGCTCATTGAAGTGACTAAATTAAGATAAGTCATCTAGTTGTGTGCTTTTCCTCTGACCACACTCCCCGGTGTGGGAATGAGCAGGAAGAAAGTTGCCTTTAATCAGCACTGGGTTTTCCTCCAGTATAGTATGACAGAGGAAGAGAAGAGCAAAGAACTTATTATATCTGTGAAGGAATGATTATAATAATGAAACATGGAATCTGGTGAGGGTGTGTGGTGACAAGTGGACCATGAATTGATGGCAGGGTTAAAGAACCCATGTGGTCTAAGAATCAGTGGTATTGGGGTATAAGGGAGCAAGCTCCAGAGAGAAAAGCCTGCGCTTGGAGAATGGGATATTCAAAACACGGATTATGGGTGTGTGTGGTAAATAATAATGACAAAGAGTAAGGTGAGTGTGAGCAGAGGTGGGTGGTTAAAACAAGGGGAGATGAGAAGATCGGGAGCCTGAGAGGTAAAGGTCCTGGAGGTATCATCTATGTGGATACTGAGACCATCAAGTGTACGAGTAGGGTTAGAGGGAGAGAGTAGGAAACAAGAAGGAGGGACCCAAAACCTTTAAACGGCTTCAATAAGGAGGAACAACAGATTGTACTGTATGGTGCATGTGTAAAAAGAACCTGTGTGTGTGCATGTGTGTGTGTGCATGTGTGTGTGTTTATAGGGGAGGAATGAAGGTCTAAATGTGGCCCTGAAGAGGAAGGAAGACCCCTTCCCCACTCACAGTCCAGTGGTGTGAAATAAATGGGCTTGAGTGGGCCATGAGGGTGGGGAAAGTGTACTCAGGGAAGAGCCTGGCTTCAGCAGAGCAAGGAGATGAAGACGTTCAGCTATTGAGGACAGAGGGGATACTGCTGCTGATGGTTCATGAGTTGCAGAGGGCACAGTGGGAGAGTTCAAAGCAATATGGGTTTGATTAGGGGATTTAAGTTTTATGGGGGTGAGAGGCAGGTGGAGAAGAAAGACCTGGGATTGTGGACATCTTGTGGTGGCCTAGGGAAAGAGGAATGCCGGGCCAGATGGGAGTGGCACTGAGGGTCTCCTACTGGGAGGTGAACAACCCATTGTAAGTGTAGTAGCCTTCTTCTTGAAAGTAGATTCTTAGGCAGATGGTAGCAGTGAGCAGGAAATATCGGAGAAGGGGTGCTTTGTGGTATTCCTGATGGTGGAGGCATGGCTGGGTAGGCATGGGACATAGCAGTGGGCATATGACACAAGCTCAACCAAACGCAGACCTTGGTCCCATCAGAGATGGTCTCTAATACTGGGAATCAATAATCCAGGTTTTAGTGATCACTGTACACATCCCTGCTATAGATCCACAGTCCATTATCCTTTATTCTGAAATCCCCAAACTGAAAACCCAAAGGTTTTACATTAAACATCCTTAATCCTAAAATTGTGAATATTCATGCATTTTACCATAAAACTGTTAATGGGTTTGATTATGGGGTGCAGCTTCACACCCTACAGAGGGTGATACAGAGTCCACAGTATACACTTTGTATTATGCTTATAAAATTGCAAAAGTTCGAAAACTCATCTGATTCCAAAAGTAAGGCTTTTGGATTTATAGACCCAGCCAACTATATAAAAGTCCTTCTGAAGCCAACCTCGGCGTGGCAGCTTCATGGGCTTTGACCCCATCACGACACACTGTGAAGAGCACTGTGGGCTCTCCCAGGACCAGGGTTTCCATGGACCTGACCTGCTCCGTCTCCATCTTCTCGCTTTTAGTTTCCAGTTCTTCTATGGATCAAAACAGAGTGGGAAGAAAAGCAAAAATAAATGCTTTAAGAGAAGCTATACCCCTGTGTGTTTCTTCTCTCTTTATTGCTAAGTATCTTTGACATAAAATCATCTGCTCTGGGAGAAAGTTAAAGAATTTTGATTCAGTTGTTGAGATTCATACCCACTGGAGATTCCAGGGCTGCTGCTGACCATGGTTCCTGCCATTAGAGAAAACTGTCTTTAGAGAGTGAAGATAAAGAAGACAGTTGCAATGACATGGTTTGAACTCTAATGCTATATGTCTTGTCCCCTCCTTACTTCTTGCCTTCTTGTTATGTGATCTAATAGCCTAACTTGCTATTTTAGCTTCTCAGTAAGTTTAGTTACATTGGCAAATATCTTAATGACACAGGCTTATGTTTCGTTTTTAATTTATGGAGGTAAAATTCACATAATGGCATGGGTTTTCATTACAAGACTAGAGACCCAGTATAAGAAATTCATGCACGGGGGGAGGAGGGGTCCCTCAGCCCGGCTTGCACTCTCTTCAATCCGGGACCCCTCAGGGGATGTCCGACAACCAGCAGTCCCTTTCACAATTCGGGACTGCTGGCTCCTAACTGCTTACCTGCCTTCCTGCCTGATCACCCCTAACTGCCCTCCCCTGCCAGCCTGATTGCCCCTAGCTGCCTCTGCCTCGGCCCCCACCACCGTGGCTTTGTCCAGAAGGAGGACTGGATGACTGGAAGATGTCCAGTCAACCAGGTCTAATTAGCATATCACCCTTTTATTAATATAGATGGAAATTCTGTAAGTAAAAATGTTTGCAAACTACTTCACATCTTCAATGGGAGACTCTATCTTTGTGTCCATACCTTCTCCCTACCTGATCCGCTTAGTACTAATTTCTGAAATGCCTGCTGAGGGGATGTAGCAAGGAGCTAGGCTGGCAATTTTAGATTATTACAGCCATGCAGAATTATTATGGGTTATGTGTGCTCATCCTGAACTACGACAGATCTTTTGGTTCCAATTTTTAGCTTGTGACCCAAGGGGGCAATACCCATTTATCCTTGCTCCCAAGATGCTTTGAGGAGAATACCGGGATATTGCTCTTGTCCCTTTAGTTCAATGCCTAACAGACCAACTCACTTGGGTACCTGAAACAATAAGAGACACATACTCATATGTTGATTAACTGAATCTTTCGAGTATTATATATTTTTCTAGAGGTAACAAACATGTAAATTAACCTTGTTTAAAAATAGGGGCATAGCTTATAACACCTTTTGTATCTGACATGTTCTGCTACATAGAAGACTTCTTAATGCATTCCCAAATGTTTCCCCAACACATTCTCAACTTGGGTATCAAACAAATGTAACATGGTGCTACAGAAATTAGTAATTTATCCGTAATTGTCTTCATCTTTGACTGTATCTGTAACAAACCACTGTTACTGCGGTCACTCAGCTCTATATAGGCCAGAGGGTGGGGCTGGTTTATATCTGTGCCCCCCACTGAGAGATGGCTCACAGCTCATCCTTACTGCTCATGCTGCTGTGTCCTTACCGCAAGGCTGTGTTATTTGGAGAGAGCTGAGACCTGTGAGCAGAAGTGATCCATGGAGTATCCCACCATTCATTACTGGGAAAACCCAGCAAGGGAAAATGTGCCTGTTTTTTCTCATGCTGTTATTGGTACACAATCTCATTGCTCCATCCCTCTTCTTAGCCTGTGCTGGAGCAAATTGTTTTGGGACACACACAATTTGAAGCAGCCCCATTAAGTCAGGATGGCAAGTGCTGTAATGCATCTACCTTCCTCCTTGGAGAAGTTAGATAAATATTGCAATTGGGCTTCCTAGGTAAAGACTGTAGCAGAGCCTTAACTAGGTTTAGAACAGTAGGCAGAGGTCCTTTCTCAGAAAAGAACCACAGACTTATTTCCAGGTGGTGTGATAGATGTGGTAGAGATGTGTGGGTCTGCACAAAGGTTGCAATTCTAGGGAGGTAGTTCTTGGGACACCTACGCCAGAACTCTTTCCTCTGAGCCACACTGCTGTTCCGGGAATGCTCAGGTGAGGCAACTCAAGTGTTCAATGGGTTCCATGTTTTAATCTTCATCACTTAGTTGGCACTTACTCTTATCCTATTTCCACCCCTTTCTTTGCAATCTCAGGCCCAACTGTCTGCTGGTTGTAGGACGACATCCCATGACCAACCGGTCACTATATCCCTGATGTTACCAGAGACCAAGAGGGATGGGAAATGGAAGCAATTTCCTTTGTCCATGAAAGGAAGATGGTACAAAAGCATTTCTGTTTGAGTAAGTATATATTGAGTACCCCACTACTAGCCAGGCCTTCAGGAGACATAGAGATAAATAAAGCACAGCCCCTGCCTCAAAGCTCTCACTGTCTAGATTAAGAGTTGGCAAACTATGTCTGTGGGCTGAAGACTGTTGCCTGTTTTTGTAAATAAAGTTTTATTAGAACACAACCATGCTCACTCATCTACATATGGCCAATGGCTGCTTTTGCTCTACAATGGCAGAGCTGAGTAGTTATAACAAGGATCATATGGCCCATAAAGCTTATAATATTTACTGTTTGGCCCTTTACAGAAAATGTTTGTTCACATCTGTACAATTCAGTGATTTCTGGTATATATACAGGAAAACCCTTGTACCCATTAGCAGTCAGCTCCCTAACCCCTGAAAACCACTAATCTATATATCTCTATGGATTTTCTCATTCCTGACATTTCCTATAAATAGAATAATGCAATATGTAGCCTTTACACTGGCTTCTTTCACTAAGTTTATCCATGTTGTAGCATGTATCAGTACTTCATTTCTTTTTATTGCCAAATAATGTTTCATTGTGTGAATATACCACGTTTTTGTTTATTCATCAGTTGATAAACATTTGTTTTTTGTTTTTTCACATTTGGGCTATTATGGGTAATGTTGCTATGAACATTGTGTATAGTTCTGTGTGGACATAAGTTTTCAATCGTCTTGGATATATATACCTAGGTGTGGAATTGCTGGGTCATGCAGTAACTATACGTTTAACATCTATATAATGTTAAAACATAACTATAAGTTTAACGCTCTGAGGAACTGACAGATATTTCACAAAGCAACTGCTTTACTATTCCAGCTGCAATGTATGAAGATTTCAGTTTCTTTGTATTCTTGTTATTGTCTGGCCATCCGAGTGGGTGTGAAGTGGTACCTCATCATTTTGATTTTCATGTACCTGATGACCGTCTTTCATGTGCTTATTGGCAATTTGTACAGTTTCTTTGGAAAAATGTTTATCAAATACTTTACCCATTTTTATTGAGTTATTGTTAAATTGTGAGTTATTTATATATCCTGGATTCTAGTCCCTTATCAGATACTAGAGGCCCAGTGCACGAATTCATGCATGGATGGGGTCTGGCCAGCCCAGCCCCAATCAGGGCCCAATCAGAAGTGGGGCCGGCCAGGGAGTGGGGGCCACAGGCGGTTGGCCAGCTGGCCCTGCCCCTAACCAGGATGGGGGTGCCGATCTGGGGTGGGGCAGGGCAGGTGGAGGGGCTGCAGGAGTTTGGCTGCCGGTCCCACCCACGATCGGGCCGGTTTGCTGGCCACTGTGGGCATCATAGTGACCAATCATTCCAGTCGTTACAGTGTTCTGGTCCCTGGCTTTTTATATATACAGATATGATTTACAAAAATATTCTCCCATTCTGTGGGTTGTCTTTTCATTTTCTTGATATTATACTTGGAAGTAAAAAGTTTTTAATTTTGATGATATTCTATTTATCTATATTTTATTTTTTCACCTGTGCTTTTGGTGCCATATCTAAGAAATTATTGCCTATCCAATGTCACAAAGACTTACTCCCACATTTTTTTCAAGAGTGTTATAGTTTTAACTTTTACATTTAGATATATTATCCATTTTGAGTTTATTTTTTAAATAATTTTTTATTTTTCAGTTACAGTTGACACACAATATTATATTAGATTCAGGTGTATAATCCCTACTGGTTTTCACAGCCAGAAGTTGTGGGGCCTTCTCTTCCTGGCACTGGAGCCCTAGGCTGAGAGGCCTGTTGGGGGTCTGGGAGCACTCACTCCTCAGAGGGGGACCTCCTGCAGTCAAAATATCCCTCCTGATTTTTATCTGCTACACTTGGATGTGGGGCAAGCTTGTTCAGCATCTCCACCTGCTCCTATCTGTCTCGATGTGGTTTCTTTATATCCTTAGTTGTAGGATTTTCATTCAGCTAGATTTCAGGGGGTTCCCCATTTTGAGTTTATTTTTGTATATAGTGTTGGTTGGGTTCAACTTCATTCTTTTACTTATGATACCATTTGTTGAAAAGACTTTTCCCCCAATGACTTGTCTTTATAACTTGCTGAAAATCAATCAACTGTAAATATGAGGGTTTATTTCTTGATTCTCAGTCCTATTCCATTGATCTATTATATGCCTATCCTTATGCCAGTACTTGTTTACTGAAGTTTTGTAGTAGATTTTGTACTTAAGAAGTGTGAGTCCTCTAACTTTGTCCTTCCTTTTCAAGATTGTGTTGGCTATTTTGGATTCCTTGCATTTTGTATCTTTAGGAGGGGTCCTCAGAGACACACAGCCTCCCAAAGCTTTTACTTTCTGTGTAAAAGACCAGCTGGGATTTTTATAGGGATTGCATTAATCTATAGATCAGCTTGAGGAGTATTCCAGGATCAGTTTCAATCCTTTGCCTCCAAAATGTTGTGAGCATGGGTCATCTGGTTACTCACATCAGTTTTGAGGATCAAGATACCTTTGTAATGCAAAACATTATTGTTGATTCCTCAAAGGATAAAAATTGTGCTTTTCTATTAATAGTAACCCTTTATTGCCTAATTACAAAAGGACAAAAAACATTATGAATTCAAAAATGCTTTTTATATACATTTTTATTTTATCAATTCATAACCACATCTCTATAGACTTGAGATACCATAAAGGATAATGTGAAGAAATCTTAAATACTCTGTCCCTAGTCAACGAATGGTGTATTTATAGGGCTGTTGTGCCCTTTGCAAAAAAGTGTTGTTGGCTGCCACCTTGAGAACCTCTGATTAGCATAAAAGTCCTTCTTATACAGCAGATCCATCTTTCTATGCAGAATGCCTCAGCCACAGGAGGAAACTTTGCCAGGAGTGGCAACTGAGACTAAATAACAATGCCATTAGCCCACAGTAGACCCAGTGCTTGCAAGGAGTTGATTTTCCTGTGGGGGAAGGAAGTCCCACACTGAGTGCTGCCCCTGCTGTCTCAGCTGGTCGTGCTCAATGTCTCACCTGGCTTTGGAGTACTTGCTCCCAGTGTGTTCTAACAATTGAGCTAATTGCTCACATGAACAAATCAGCCACAAAAAATACCTACATCTTTTCTTTGACACCTCCAATTATCAGTCTTTATAAAAATAGAAAATAAGCAAACAGAAATCTCATGAGAACATTCTAAACTTTCTTGCTGTGACCACCTTTCAGTACATTTGGAACAAAGGAAAGAAATGAAAAATTGTCATTTTTTTCAGTCAAAAAGATTCATCGACAAAAAGAATAAAGTACATTGATTGCTTACATATTCCAGAGAATTGTTCAGCTTTTTATTCTCCTTTACTTGGAAAGATCATTTTTGCTATATATTTTTTAAATCCTCACTCAAGGATACTTTTAATAATTACAATATTTTCTGTAACTCAATTTTTATTTGAGCCCTCATTCTTCCATGATGGCAAAATTGTAATCTCAGACCATGGGAATCCACCTTCCCTTTGTCCGGGGTAATTTTTCAATTCAAGAGAGATTACTTAGTGCCAAGGCCATGGAGGTCAGGGGAGAGAGGAGGGAATCTCCTGGTCTTCGAGTCACAGGTGTTGGATGAAATGGATCTCACCCCATCTGCTCCTCAGTCATCTGCCTACTTCCTGAGATTCCTGTTCATGTGGCCCTTTGGGGGATGCACTTTTCTGTTTAATTATGACACATTGTAAAGTTTCTGAGCCAGAATGGAACACAAGATTTTCAGCCAGGCTCTCTGTGGCCCATCTTGTGAGGTATCCTGCTCAGGCATAACCCACTTAGGCTCTTGCAGCGTCCCAAAGCTAAGGCTGGGGAGGAGAGCTGCAGAACCACCGTGCTCTTCAGCTACTCTAAGTCAAGCATGTCAGACTTGCAGCCCGCCAGACCCCATGTCTCATTTATTTGGCCTGTGTTAGCCTTTGAGTTTGACATGCTTGCTCCAAGTTCTCCGCAGCCCATGGGCTCCCAGACCCTGCCTTTGAAGCTGGGTGCAGAACAGCCCTCTCAAACCTGTTGACTTTTCTGCTCATTGTCACCTCTCCAACTCTCTCCTCTTCCCTTGGAACCCAACCCTCAGACCATTTTCTGGTCTGGGGGTAGGAAAGTAGGAGGAAAACCTCTTCTCTGTTGACCTTGGGCATTTTCCCTCAGAGGCACTCACAATTCTGATATGCTTGAATTGGTGGAACAAAATTCATAGCCACCACACCACTGTTCATTTATTCCTTGTATATATCCTTCCCTACTTGGTGTGAGTCCTTGGGTCTGGATTAATTATGGTGCCACAAGTATTACTGAACCTACCATTTGCCTGGCTTTCTTTTAGGTGTGAGGAATGCTCATGGACTAAGATGTGGTTGGTGGTAGAAAGCCTTTAAGAAGGCCCCACCTCCTGGTACTCATCACCTTGAGGACCTTCTCCCTTAGGGTATGAGCTAGACTCCGTGACTCACTTTAGCATATGGAGTGTGGCAAAAGTGATGGAATGCCATTTCCAACATTAGGTTACAATAAGATTGTGACTTCATCTTGCCTCTGTCTCCTTCTCAGGGAAGTCAGCTGCCATGTGGTAAGTTGCTCCATGAATAGGTCCATGTAAAAAGGAACTGATATCTTTGGCCAACAGCCAGTGAGCACCTATGTCCTGCCAACAGCTGTCGAGGGGAGCTTGGCTTCTCCCACTCTTGGACTTTTAGATGACTGAGCCCTGGTTGACATCTTGTTTGTATCTTTAGGAGGGGTCCTCAGAGACACCCAGCTAATCTACCTAGATTCCTGAACCTCAGAAATTTTGAGATAATTCTATTTTAAACTGCTAAGTTAGGGGCTTATTAGTTACGCAGCATTAGATAAGTAGGATATGGCCCTTGTCCTCCTGAGCCCTAGGATGACCATTTCTTTGGAAAGGGCCACTTTCCAAAGAAGCTTGCAGCTTGGAAAGGGCATCCATGATCATAAAGGTTGGTGGTCTGGGCATAGAGGCATGGATGCTGTGATTAGGTTTCAGGTGGTGAGATGGGAAAAAGGGAGAGAGAATGTTGAATAGGAAAAAATGGCTTTTGAGGACTGTGATGGGTTTCCTCCAGCCAGCATTATCTTTGGTTACAAAAGTTCCTTTTCTTTAAATGACAATATTTGCATTTTCACTTAGTGTGTTGGCAAAAATTAGAGAAATAGCATCACATGGCAGAGATGTAAGCACAGGGCTATTCTGTTATTGAATTTAGCTCAAATCAACAACTATTTGGGGGTACTCCCTCTGTACTCACATGTGTTTCACATACTCATACATGCTCTGCCCAGCCTCTACTGGATAGACCTTTATTGATGACATCTTTGTTGGGAGGGGTTGTGCCTGTGAGTGATCTCATCCCTTCTGTGAGGTGGGGAGCTCTGAGTCAGTGACTCTCATCTGCCATTATTACAGTTGCAACAATTTTATTGAAAGTGGAAAGAGGTGATGATGGTGGCAGAAATGGTTTTGAAGGAGAAATGGGACAACTGTCACTTCTCCCAGAAAGCTTTGACCCAGCCCAAATATTGGGAGTGAGGCTATCTTTTATATTCTGCTACCTTTAGCTAGGAATCCCTAAGCCACTGTAAAAGTATTTTCCCTTCTCATGCAACATATTGTGTTTTAACAAAAGCAACCCGGGGTGCTTAGGTAATTTCCCTGCAGATTGATTTTTCCCTTGGGTAGCATCATATTGGAACATTATTCCTGGTTCTTAACTTCAGGAGAGCTCAGAAGAAAAGATGCATCAGCCTGGAGGAGGGCCGTGAAATCAATTACAAACCGATTATCTTAGAACGGTTTCCTCATTCTTTTTCTTTTCTCCCCCTTTCTGTATTGGCAAGTCCCCATGTGCACTGCATTCGGTGCAGTCCAGCTGCTACAGCTGCTACTGCCTCAGATGTCAAGAGCCACAGGGAGACCCAGCAGTGGCGCTCCATTTCTGCAGAAGTACCACTGAGATCTGTGGAACTATTCGATCGTCCTGAATACCTTACATTCCATCTCATCAGACTAGCTTACTGCTTGCTGTATGTGATGTTGGAGAGATCATCCAGTCCTGGGCACAATGTATATTTTGGCTGCTGAGTATTCACTCCATTGTCTTCTGTTAAGGGCACTTTGGTTTTTGAGGGGAAAATCCTATTCTTGGTCCACATGATTGGGGTGGGACTGATCTCACCCCTGACTCGGGCAGGGGGCATGAGACCCAGATATGGACAATCAGAACACTGTATCACCTGGTGCCAGTGATTGGTTTAGGATGGACATAAGACCCAATCCAGGCCAAACATAGCCACTGAAATTTGATTTCAGGACTTCTGTTAGGATGGTTGTAAAAAGGCTGCCCTGTTTGGGGGTTGGTGCTGCAGGTAGCCAGCCCTCTTAGGATCATAGGAGAGTGCCCATCAGTGGGTGGAGACAACATAGAGGAAATGGGGATAGGGAGAGAGAAAGAGAGAGCGTTTTGTGAGACGATACATTTTTCTTCACCCTCCCTTGTTTTGGTTTGTTTAAATAAGTTTAAGCTGGGTCTCTGTAACTTGCAGCGTGAAGAATCTTGACTATGTGTTGGGGAGCGATCTTTCATGTGCCATGCACATTCTTGTTGGATGTGTCAAGAATTCAAGGCCCTGACTGATCTCTGCTTGAGACATTTCTCAGAACGGTGTTTGCACTGAGCATATTGAGGGATGAGGTTAACCTTCCTCACAGACAAAGAGCAGGCTGGCTTCTGCTTGCTGTAAAGGTAGTGAGTCACCCAATTTCAGTTCCTTTCTTGCACCACCCACTGTGAGTGCAGACATTCATCTAGGCCAGTGGTTCTCAACCTTCCTAATGCCGCGACCCTTTAATACAGTTCCTCATGTTGTGGTGACCCCCAACCATAAAATTATTTTCATTGCTACTTCATAACTGTAATTTTGCTACTGTTATGAATCGTAATGTAAATATCTGACATGCAGGATGTATTTTCATTGTTACAAATTGAACATAATTAAAGCATAGTGATTAATCACAAAAACAATATGTAATTATATATGTGTTTTCCGATGGTCTTAGGCGACCCCTGTGAAAAGGTTGTTCGACCCCCAAAGGGGTCACGACCCACAGGTCGAGAACTGCTGATCTAGGCCCATCTGTGTTGCCCACTGGGACTTGGGGAACATGAGGAACAGACACAAACCAACGGCATTCTCATGGTTTACTGTCTGCAACTACTAAAGAAAGACCTTTGTCTTTAACCCAAGAGTCTGTCTTCTGCCAACATCCATGAAAATTCAACAGGCTAGCTTATTAGCTTGATAAGCAAGGCGAAATCCCAGGTTCCTAACATTAGCTTACACTGTACAGCTCCTTTGGGCTTCCCTAGGCCAGTGAGTGTAGCTGGGCAGCTTGGCTAGGGGCATGTGCTTGACTGGAAGATAGCTGAGTTGAGTTCTAGCTCTGCCACTGACTATCCATGTGACTATGAGTGAGTTACTTAACCTCTCAGGCCGTCTGGTTTCTCCTCTGTGGAATGGAGATAATACTGCCAATTACACAGGCTTTCCATGAGGATCGAATAAGAAGATGCTGGTAGCGCCCTTGACACAGAACCTGGCCTAGAGTAAGCTCAGCAGTGCTGACTACTATTAACTACTTGGTAGGGGCACTTAGTACATTCTATTAAATTTTAAATATATCAAAATATATTATTACAAAAGAAAAAAAAGTCTATTGTTCAAAAAGTGAGACTTATATATCAGAAAAGTAAGAAAAGTTTAAAAGATTGTAATCTCATAATCCAGACACCTGTTATTATCATTTTGATCAATGTCTATCTAGAATTTTAGTATTGTGTGTATGTGTGTATGTGTTCTGATTAAGGAAGGATCATAATGTATGCACTGTTTTGTCACTTGTTTTCCTTACTGAATGTGATCATCTTATTTATCATGACCATCTTTCTAGTTCATACTTCGGTAGCTTCCCGTTAAAATTGTGATGGGATAGTTACTTAAACAAAAGAAGATGAGTAGTGTAGAATTTACTAAGGAGAGGAATAATATAAACACCCAGGAACCCACCATGCAGCATAAGCAACAGAGCATCGCACAGGGCGTGGAAGCTCCTGTGTGCCCCTCCCTGACCAGATAGCTCTGCCTCCTCCCTTAGCTCCAAGACGCCATGATTTTGAATTTTGTATTTATCATTGTCTTACAAGGTGAATAGTTTTACCATGCATGTGTGTATTAACAAATACTACATCACTTGGTACTAAATAGACACAGTATTATGCTGCATGTATTTTCTGTGACTTGCTTTTATGCCTGGCATATATCTCTAATAGATCTATTCATGTTGATACATGCAGTGGGTCATTTATATTTCAGGGGTTTGGTATTCCCATGGATAAACATGCTCTGACTTAGTCAGTGAAATCTGGCTAACTCATCAGTAAAATAGACTTGGGGAAGGACATTGACTATCTCCCTTGGCAGGTGCTTCAGACTCTGGGTGGGGATGAGAGTCCCGCCTTGACCCAAGCCACTTGCTCCCAGGTCAATTAGAGGTTCTCCACCCTTTGCAGTCTAACCCAGACAATGCAAGCCCTGGTGCATTGTGGAGGAGACCCTCACAAGCACAGAGAGAGAGAAGCTTGCAGCTCTGAGGCTATGAATAGTAGTCAGCCTGGATGCCACAGGTGGGTTGCAAAGATTCCCCAGGGAGAAAGTAGAAGAGACAAAACATTTTTTCATGAGGACATATGGCTAGAGATGGAGTATTGAATAAGCTGAGATTATTACGTAGCTAAGAAAAAGTCATACAATTTAAAATAACCTATGTGGGCTGAATGTGTGGGAAAACTGACACTCCTTTCCATTATTAGTGGGAATATAAATTAGCAATGCCTACATGAAGAGTAATTGGCCACATATACAAAAATTTTAAATGCACCTACCCTTGATCCAATGATGAAATTTCTAGGCGTTTATCTTAACAGATATAAAAGATTATATATGTACATACTTATTGCAGCATTATTTATAATAAAATATTCAAACAATATACTAGTAAATCTCTGTAGGAGATTAGATAAATAGATTATGGATGATGTATCCAATGGAAAGTGAGGCAGCTGTTAGAGAAAATGAAGCAAATTTTAGGTCCATGTACAGTACAATCTCCAAGTTCTATGAAATGAAGAAGCAAAGTTCATTGGCTTAAAACAGAAAGTGTATGTGTGGTGTGTGTGTGTGTTGTGTGTGTGTGTGTGTGTGTGAGTGTGTGTGTGTGCGCGCGTGCAAGTGCATGCGCACACATGTTTGCTGTCTATGCCTAGAACATCCCTGGTGTTGGTGGTTGCTTCTAGAATCTGGATAGTAAGAGAAAGATATTACAGTTATCTTTTTGTGTCTTTAAAATTTTGTACCATATGAAGGTGTCAGTGAGCCAAAGAGAAAGTGAAATGAAAATAAAATGAGATGGGACACAGGAGTGGGAGAGAAGAAAGTAGGGAAAGTGGAGAAGGCACAGGCATAGCTGCAGCTCTGAGGAGAAGCAGAGAGGTTTGTCCTGAAGGCAACTCCTGGAATATACACTGGTGAAGAGGGTCTTTGAGAAGTCTTGCAGACTGTCAGGGGATATATGGTCTTTTGCCACGATACCCTTTGCCCAAGGAAATCTTGACTATTTAATGCCAGTTTTGAAACTGGATTCTTTTTCTTCTGTTATGTGTTTTTGGTTTGTTTTACTCTTTTCAAGCAAAAGTTCTAACAGGAACAATAATAGATGAAGATAATAACACCAGTAATGAAGTATGGCCATTATTGTGTCATTTACAATGTGACATACATTGACTAAACCCTCTACATGCATAATCTCAACTCTATGAAGTTGGTGGCATTAGTATTGCCATTTTGGTATAGATGAGGAAACTGAGGCACATAAAATTAAGTAACATGTTCAAGAGTATGTAGCTAGTAAGTGATCGCATTGAAACTTGAATTCGGATTTGTTTGCCTTCAAAGATTATATTTTTAACCACTTTCCTATATTCTTTTCTAATGAATGAGGAATTTGTTAGGAAGCATGGCAGTGCAAGTGCATACACACACACACATACACACACGCACACCCATATGGCATCTAACTTCAGATGTGAATGGTGTACAAGTATTTGTGGGCCAATTATCAGGTAGAGCAGGGATTAGAAAGGGAATAGGTGTAATAACCTTGTTCACCCGAGAAAAATATAGAGATTGTAGGGCAGCAGGCAGTGTAATCATTTGGGGAATATTAAGAGGAAATGTTGGCCCGCAGACCAACAGCCACACAGGTGCCGTTACCATTCCTATTAGGCTGTTGGGACTTCCCAGAAAGTGAGACTGAGGAGGAAATCAAACAAATAGTCTGCTGACTCCACAAGCTTGCAAAAGTATTTCCAAAACTCCATGCAGATTACTCACTCTTCAGAGGCCCCCAGACTCTGTGTGAAATTTCAGAGAAAATGTGTTAACCCAAAAGCTCTTCTAAATCACCCCACTGCTATGCTTAGCCAGGCTGCTTCAGCTCCCATGGGGACGAAGGAGCCAGTATTTTCCCTGGAAGACTATTTCTTCTTTTTTCTTTCTTCGTTTCCCTCATTGCTCCATTGAGGCTGACTCCAACGAGGTGATGAGAACTATTCCAGGCTGGTTTTCTCAGCCTGCATTCCAGAGGGAGCTGAAGTCATGTCAGTACCTTCATTACCACTGAGGCAGAACGTGTCTCCCTGCATCTTCTCCACATTAAACTGTGATTTGTTGGACAGTATGTTTCTACTCAGTTACTTGTATTCCCACCAACTCCTTGAAACTCTGGCTTAAAAAGAAAGGAGGCTCTGGACTTGTGCTGTCAATACTGCAGCCACTACCCGGTGTGGCTACTGCATCCTGGAAATGTATCTTGTCTGAAGCAAGTGGTTCTGTACATGTTAAATGCACATGGTATTTTATTTTATTTTATTTTATTTTATTTTATTTTATTTTATTATTTTATTTTATTTTATTTATATACTTTTTTGCACATGGCATTTGAAAGACTTAACATGAAAAAAAGTGGTACATCTCAAAACTTTATGTTGATGATATGTTGAAATGCTATCATAGGCAATCCTTGCTTTGCATGGTGGTGCGGAACCACGACAGTGACTTTGCAACCTAACACCATGCAAATGATTGTAATAAGAATCAGTAGGGGAAATGATGACTGTTATGTGACCTTTAGATTTTTTTGTCAAAATATTAAAATTCTCACTGTCAGATGCAGATGTATGAAGAAATGAAAAAAGTAGTAAAATTAATTTATTTGGCACACAGTGATAATATTAGAAAAACTGAGAATTGAAGAGTTTTTCTCATTGCAATAAACTGATCGAGAGTGATTTGGCCAGTGCTTGCCAGTTTCTCGTGTAACTTATATATGGAGGGAGCATGTTTCCCAAGCCTAGGTGAACTGTCAGCCTCCTGTCTGAGGTCAGCTCCCAGCATGTGATCCCTTGCTCTCCCAAAGTCACCAAACATTAGCTGGTGTCACTTCCTCTGCGACATCTGCATCCTTTTTGTCACAACTTGTTCCTCATTTATGTCACCTTTGCCTTTACCAAGGTCCTCTGGCTGCACATCTGGTCTCCAGGACAGTGGAAGTGCCAACTTCCCAGTCATCTTTCTTCTCATCCACCAAATTTCACTGCCAACAATATCATCTTTGTTTCTTTGCTGCTCTCTCACCTTTGTCGGCGAGTTCCCTCTTCCGATTGTCCATTTTTGTAAAATGTCACATGGGTTTACCACTGAGAGACAAGCAGGCAACACAACTACACACTGTGCTGTCCCTGTATGAACTGAGTAACAGGTGCAGTGACCAGTCTCCAACAGACTTTGAAAGAAATGATCTGTCTGGTCACTGGTGTTGCTGCACCTCATTTGTTTTTGTGTCATTTGTGGACTGAAACTCTAGCAGCAAAATTTGTACTTCATGAAACCACTCACAGCTATTATACTATAGTGGTTTAAATTTGAGCCATGTTATTGAATACTGAATGGCATATTGAATATATTATTGTATAACTCAGCAGTGGTGACTGAACTTCCTGTACATTGGCACCATGCCCAGTAAAATTGCCCATATTTTGGGTACTAGGTTAAATAAAATGTATGGTTAAAATTAATTACACTTATTTATTTTTACTTTATGAATGTGGCTAATAGAAAATTATAACTCACATATGTACCTATCATTACATTCCTATTGCACAGTGCTGTTCAGTACCATACATGAATAAAAACATTAGGAGGGGGAAAAAAGAAAAGAAAAAATGGAATTGGAAAAGAATAAAATATTGTCCTAGTTTTGAAGTGAAAGGACTAGTCACAAACAAAGAAGTAGATTCAAATCTACACAAATTAATCATGATTGTAGAGTGAAAAAAAACAGTAAAGCTAAAATTATAGAGACAATAGATTGGGAAAACATTTGCACCAAATATGTAAGTCAAGGGCGAACTGCCAATATTATAAAATTACTCATTCAAATTTATTCTAAATGTATCAAGATCCCAGTAGATTATAAAACAGGTGACTAGCAATTTCTACAAGAGGAAATTGAAATAGTAAATGAACACTTAGAAAAGCATTCATCTTGTCTAGTTACCAGACATGAAGATTATTGTCAACTTTGAGTTACAATTTAGTCTTTACTTTATTAACAAAACAATTACAACACCCAACACTGTGGGGAATTTGGTAATTTCATGCATCATAAATGACACTATAATTAGATACAATGCTTTTAGAAAGCAATATCATGTAAGAAGAAAGAAGAAAGAGCCATATAGATATCCTTAACCCTTTGACCCAGTAATGGCACTCTTGAGAATTTACTCCAAGGAAATAATTCAATATGAACAAAAAGTTACATATGCAGTAAGATGTCTATTGTATCATTGCTTGCCATAGCAAAAAACCGAGCTTTCCTAAGTATCTAATATAGACCACTGCATCCAACAATGGCAGAATGAACACACAGTGGTTTGCAAATGCACATGGAACGTGTACTAGATTTTCCATATGCTGTCATAAAAAATGTGCAATTCTATCTAATAAAAATGTAATCTGCAAATTAACCATCACTCCATTACAAAAATTGCAGTGCCCATAGCCACAAGATGGTGGCACCCAGTCCCTTCAGCCCAGTCCCTTCAGCCCTGCTGGAGTCCCCCAGTCCTGGCGGGGGGGGGGGGGGGGGGAGGGGACAGCTGCTGAGGGCCTCTGGGCCGCAGAGAGCCTCTGGGCAGTGGGTGTGGAGTGGCCAGGCCCTGCAGAGAGCAGAGAATCACGGGGAGTGGGCCTAAGCTGTCAGGTCTCCCAGATTGGAGAGGGCACCCCTGAGGGCTCCCAGATTGTAGAGGGTGCAGGTCAGGCTGAGGGACACCCCCCCCCCCCATGCACGAATTTCATGCACTGGGCTTCCAGTATATTTTAAAAGATTAAAATTATTCACAATATGCTCTGTGAGTAGAGTTGAATTACTCTTAAAACCCATAACAAAAGCTAAATAGAAAAGCACCAATTACTATAAAATTTAGACATAAAATTCTAAGCAACTCACGAATCAAAAAAGAAAGCACAATGGAAATTCAAAAATATTTGGAATAGATGATATTGAAGATATGTCATATAAACATAGCTAAATGGTTTTCAAGGAAATAACTTCCTAGAATTATATAATTATATAATTATTATATAATTCTAATAAAAAGCATTCTTCAAATATAAAATATGAGATAAACATTTCTTTAGATTTACAAAACCTGAGAGAATTCACTTCCATTCTTACTTGTACATATTAGGAAATAGAATGCTATATATTGATGATTCAAGGTTCCATCTTAAAACAAACTGAAACAAAATACTGCACACAACAAAGTAATCCAAAGAAAAAAGGAAATAACAAAATAAAAGCACATTAAAATTATATTTATAAACATAAAAATAAAATAAATACAAAATAAAATGCAATAAAGAAAATAAAATAAAAAGTTTGCTTCTCAAAAAAGATGAATCAATTTGATAAAATGCTGGCAAGACTGATGAGAAAAAGTGAGACCAAAACTGACACAGTAAGAGAGAATAAGCAGGATGCCATATACCTACTAAAGAAATGAAATGTTTTGTTTTTAATGTTTCCATGATGTATAGAATTCCTGGCCAAAATGGCTTCTTTGGTGAATTCTAGAAAATATTAAAGGAAGTAATAACTCCAATTTCATATACACTCTTCCAGAAAATAGAAAAAAAGAAGGTATTTTTCACAGTCTTTCTAAATTATGTGAAAATTCTAAATAATATATTAGCAAGTATAATTAAGTGGTACATAAAATAGAAATGCATCTTATCAAATAAAGTTTATTCCAGGAATACTAATAATATTTACCATTAAATAATCAATGTAATTCACTACATTCACAGAAAAGTGGAGATAAAAAAATGATTATCCAAAGGACTTATATACAGGCATATAAGCATAACCAATGGACACAAGACACTGGGGGGAAGGGGAGGCTGGGGGAAGGTCAAGGTGGGGGTTGAAGGAGACAAATGTACTACTCTTTGTAATATTTTAAGCAATAAAAAAAAGAAAAAAATGATTATCTTACAATAATAAGTACAGAAATAACTTTCGGTAAAAGACACTATTGATGTATGATAAAAACTCTTAGCAACATTGAAGAGAAGACAATGCAATGGTGAATTATTTAAAACTATCTTCCTGAGATTAGTAGCATGATATGGATATCTGTTATTACTATTTCTACTAAATAAAAATAGAAATCTTAATCAATTCAATCTATATATACAAAAGCCTACGTGACCATCTGACCATTCAGCCATTCAACCAGTAGCTCTGAAATGCACTGACCACCAGGGGGCAGATGCTCAATGCACAGGCATGGAAACATGGAACAGACTGATGAATCTCAGAGGGAAGGAGGGAGGGGAGAGGGTGGTAAGAGATTAACCAAAGATCTTATATGCATACTAGAGGCCCAGTGCATGGATTCATGCACTGGTGGGGTCCCTCGGCCTGGCCTGTGGGGATCGGGCCGAAACCGGCAGTCTGACATCCCTCAAGGGGTCCCAGATTATGAGAGGGCCTCTAGTTAGATAATAACCATAAAGGAAAGTCATAGTTTTAGAAAAAAACAAAACTGTCATTACTCACAGGAAACATGAATGTGTACTTAGAAAAATCTTTTTAAAAAGTTTAGAGACAAATGACCAGAACTAACAAGTGAGTTACCCAGGTGTTAGATCCAAGGTCAAAACATGAAATCAATTTATTTTTATGTATCAGCAATTAAAAAATTACAAATAAAGAAAAAATATAATTTATATTACCATAAACCCTTAAAATTTAGAATTTATTTAGTGATATATGAGTAAGAGCTCTATACTGAAAATTATAAAACTTTACCAAGAGAAATATTAAAAACCTAAATAGCTCTTCCACCACTCCCATCTTCATGGGTTGGAAGAATTAACACTGTTAGGATGTAAATTCTCCCCAAATTAATCTTTAGACTAAAAATCCTAACTATGATCGCAGCAGGTTTTATGTAGAAATTGACCAACTGATTCTAAAATTCATATAAGAATATGAGGTCAAAAATAGTCAAGGAGATCATTAATAGAAAGAGAGAAGCTGGAGACTTATTATCAGATGTCAAGACAATTATAAAGCTATTAAAATGATGACAGCTGTAGTACACCTAAAAACTAATACAAAATAATATTGAATGTAAACTGTAATTTTAAAATAAAAATAAAAAAACAGAATGAAGTTTGCCTGTACATAAGAACCAATGGAGCGAGCCTCACATCTGCATAGTTACCTGGTGTTTGACAAAGGAGATCCTGTTGTATAGTGTATAATGCCCTCTTTAATAAATGGGGCTGGGCTGGGTTATTTGGATATTCAAATGGGAAAAATAATCTTTATCCCCACCTTACAAAAAATCAGTTGCAGGTGGATTATATATTTATAAATGCAAAGGAAAAAACTTTTATTTTTTAATTTTTAAAATATATTTTTATTGATTTCAGGGAGGAAGGAGAGGGAGAGAGAGGTAGATGAGATGAGAGAGAATCATTGATTGGCTGCTTCCTGCATGCCCCCGACTGGGGATTGACCCCACAACCCGGGCATGTGTCTTTGACTGGAATGGAACTCGGAACCCTTTAGTCTGCAGGCCGACATTCTATCCACTAAGCCAAACTGGCTAGGGCAGTGGTCGGCAAACTCATTAGTCAACAGAGCCAAATATCAACAGTACTTCTTCAAAATAGACTCACCCAGGCTGAAAACCAACTTCTGCGCATGAGCCACGAAGTTTCAGTAGCACTGTACGCGCCCCCGCACATGGTATTTTGTGGAAGAGCCACACTCAAGGGGCCAAAGAGCCACATGTGGCTCGTGAGCTGCAGTTTGCTGACCACGGGGCTAGGGCAAAAAACTTTTAGAAAAAAAAATATCAGAGGATATGTTTATTACCTCAGGTAGACAAACTTTTCTCAAATAGCATGCAAAATGTACTGATCATAAAATGTTAGCTTTGACTACATTAAAATTGGAAGTTCCTATCATCAAAAGACACCATTAAGGGAATGAAAACACAAGCCACACAATATTGGATATATTGGTAATACAAATAAAAAGACATACCCATATTTCATAAAGAATTATAAATTATTAAGAAACAGTCAACCAAATATGAATACAGAAAAATAACTTTTAAATAGCCATTTCATCAGAGTTTATCCAAATGGCCATTAAACAGGAAGATATGCATAGCCTCTTCAATTATCAGGGAAAACAAATTAAAATCACAATGAGATACCACCACATATTCACTAGAATAACCAAACTAAGTCAGATGATATTAAATCTTGACCAGTGTTTGAGCAACTGAACCCTCACTCATTGCTGACATATTGAATGAAATCAGTACATCTACTCTGAAAAAACGTTTGGTGGTCTCTACTAATGCTGAACATATGCATATCCTATGAGACAGTAATTTTTAGGTATTCAGACAATAGGAATACATAGTGTACCCATACATGTACAAGAACATTCACTGTACAATTTGAAACAGCTCCAAAACAGAACAATATATGTTCATCAACAGTACAATGAACAAGTAATATTTGGTATATTCATACAATAAATACTACAAAACAATGAAAATAATGACCCACTGCTACATGTATCAAACAGTAAATTTCCACACTTAATGTTTAGTGAAATAAGCCTGACCTCACATGGGAGTTCATATTGTCTGATTCCATTTACATTAAGCACAGAAAAAAAGCAAAACAAAATATTTGGTTGTGGAAATCAGAATGGTGGTTAGCTTTGGATGGGTGGGGTATTGAGATCTAGGCTTTTGAACTGGGTGGCTGTTTATCCTACATAATAAAAGAGAAACATGTAAATTGACCATCCCTTCGCTATGCTCACCAGCCAATCAGGAGTGAATATGCAAATTAACTGACAAAGATAGCGGGTTAATTTGCATACAGAGGCACTAGGCAGAGAGCAGAAGCAGGAGAGCTGGCAGCTTGGGGGGATGTGGCTCCCTCGGTTGCCGGGTGGAGAGCAGAGCAGGAAAGCTGAAGGCTTGGGGGGCCCTGGTTCCCTTGGTCACTCCCAGTGCGGGGAGCACCAGGAATTCTGGGAATAGTAGTTCTGATGGCAGCCCCAGGACCGGAAGCGGAAGCCCAGAGCATGGAGAACACCAGGAATGCTGGGAATCATAGTTCCGGTGACAGACGGATCTCCTAGACACTAGAGCGAAGTGAGCCTGGAGCAAGCTACTGTTGCAGTGGGGGATGGAGGGAAAGCAAAGGAGAGAGTCATAAGTAAAATCAGAGTGTCTAGGAAAAATTAAAGGGACGATATCCTAAAACTTCCAGAAAATCTCCACCAATGAAGCAAAGAAAAAAAATGCCTCTATTATTCTGTGAGCAACAAACCAAACTGGGTTGGGGGTCTCAGACAATTTGCTCATATGATTGCAAAGACAGATAGAAACTCCCCTGTCTATCTGTATTGGAGAGGGCTCCCCTGAGGGTTCCCAGATTGGAGAGGGTGCAGGTCAGGCTGAGGGGTGCCCCCCACCCCTGTGCACGAACCTTTGTGCACCAGGCCCCTAGTCCTATATAATAAAGAGCTAATATGCAAATGGTTGTCATGCCTTGTGCCCTTGCGCACTCATGTTGGGGCCAGGGGACCTGAGGCTGCGCCCCCCATCTGGCGGGGCTTGATGGGGTACCTGAGGCTGCCTCCTCTGCCCTGTGCCAGGCCAGGGGACCTGAGGCTGTGCCTCCCATCCGGCAGGGCATGATGGGGGCTCTGAGGCTGTGCCACCTGCCCTGCAGGGCTTGATGGGGGTTGGGCTTCCCGGGGCTGAGTCTCATGTGATTTCAAGGAGCATGCAGTGGGTGGGGATTTGACTCTGGGATCCACGGTGCACCCCAGACTCTGACAGGAAGGAGATTTTCATATACATTTCACTAATTTTCTTTCATCTCTGACACTTCTATTATAGAGAAAGGGCAAATAGCAATATTAAAATATTTTTTTCTAATTAATTCCCTTTTAATGTGCATGAATTTCATGCACTGGGCCACTAGTAAACTTTATAAAAATTCACACTATATTTAGATTTGTACACTTTTTGCATGTATATTATATTTTATTTAAAAAGTTTCTAAAACAGAATATGGACAGGTGTGTGTGTGTGTGTGTGTGTGTGTGTGTGTGTGTCTGTGTGCGCGCGCGCGTGAGTGAGAGACAGTCAGGACTGCTGACTGCCCCTGTGCACTGTAGGGAAAGCAGAGGTGCAGGAGAGAAATAGGACATAGGTTTACTGATCAAATTGGGTTCACAATCTAGCTACAGTTAGGAAACCTACATAATAGTCACCAAGACAGAGTCTGCCATGTGAGCTGAGCTTTCTAGCTTATAAAGGACTTCTCTATACAGTCACTTGATTTCTTTTCATAACAACCTTCGAAGTAAGAATGATCTTGCTATTTTGCCTCTCAGGAAACTGGCTGATATTTCCAAGGAAACACAGCCAGGAAGTGTAGAGCCACTCACGGTCCAGTTCTAAGTCTTATTCTCTTTCTCTACACCACAGTTAGAGAACTGGGTGCTTGGGTAAATAAATAAAAGGTCCTCTGGAATAAATTATTCCTCACAACTTCTCTATGAAGTTGGCATTTTCCTCACTTTACAGATGTGGCTCAAAAATATTAAATAATCTACAATTACAAAAAGTAGTAAGTCACTGAGGCAGGATCTAAAAATGGATCTTTCCCATTTTAAAGTTCATTTCTTTCCAATAAATGGAGCCGCCCAGGAGCAGGTACAAGAACTGAGACAGCAGAAAGATCACTGCGCGGTTGATTTGGGAGCCTGAGTGGAGGAGGAGGTGCCTTTGAGATGGATTTAAGCAGGAGACCACGGAGTGAGGTGAATTCTGGGTCAGGGGCTGGGTCAGGAAAGTGTTGGGAGTTTCTGCAGTCAGTGAGCAGACTTGTTTGGTGCATGAGAGGGTTTTGAAGTTCCATGAAGTCAGGGACTGTGTTTTTTGAACCACGGTATTCCCAGAGCTGGACACATTTTAAATGCTTGATTGATACCCATTAAATAAATAAAATGATAAATGAATGAACTGTTTAGCATCAACATTGAGTTGAAGGCAACCGTTTATGGATTGTGGATAGTTCATTCACTCCACTGATAACACAATGTGACACTCTAGTTAAAAACTGAGAGGTACCTAGAAAATAAACTGAGAGGTACCTAGAAAATAAGATGCTATCATCCAAGTCTGTTGAGAACATACTCAGGGAAATCAGAGCTTCCCAAGCATGACTGCTGTTGAGTGCTGATTGTATCTCAGAGCAGCAGGGGTGACAGCGTAGGTCAGTATCTGACCGGGGCCAGCATCGGACAGGATACTGAGGTACCTGCCCCAACTCCTTCCTTCTGGGCTTTACAGCCTTTGCCCTTCCTGTCAGGGCTGGCGTTTCTTGAAAACTTATTTTTGAGCTCTTTTTTCACTAGAAAAGTGATTTATTGAGGATATTTCAGGCAGCATCTCTTATTGGAGGGGGACAATCGGCTTTTCAGGTCACTGTTTAAGAAGTTCTTGCTTGGTGTTACAGGAGTGCTGGTCCTCAAGTCGTTCCTCCCATGGGATGAGATGATAAATCTTCTAACCACAGCATCTCTGATGTTTAGGTCCATGTGCTTCTGGAAAGGCTCATTTCTGAGCCATCACGGTTGGTTGAATGATTGTACCAGAAAAATATTGATTAATGGATCCGTGTCAACCCCTAAAGAAGTTTCTAATGGCCTGCAACAAGGTTCTGTCTGTGACTGTCCACTTTATTATATACCCATGAAAGTGTTGAAGCCGGATTTCGGACAGACGATTGGAACACATTGGTAATATAAGTTGGACGAGAAGTTATGATACCAAATTTCAAGAGGCTTCAAAAATGTGCTGAAATTCAGTAAGTATAAATCATGTCATAGGTTCAGGAAGCCAATATCGCCACTAGAGAGTGGGATACGTGAGACTACACTGTAATTTAAATGTAAGTGGTCTGAGAGGTTTAACTAACTGCTGGTCAAAAAAATGAAAACTAAAACAATTTTTTTTCTAGTGACCCCTTTCTGGCCTGTCTATCCAGCACATATTTCCTAAAATTTTCTCTTCACCTGACCCGAGTGGTTGCAAGACCAGCACTTAACTCACAACATGACTTGGTCCTTGGGTCACAAACATAGGGACCAGGAGTGGACATTTGACATAAGAATGAGAATCCATCTCTGAGGATTTAAAGTTAGAAATTTTTAAAGTTCTGATTTAATAATTAATGAGTTACTATTAATTTAAAAATTTGATTATTTTAAAGGTAGAGAATCATATGCCAGTCTCTCTTGGGAACTCTGGGTTCTAAGTTGGAAAGCTTTGGCATTGTAGGCAGCCACGTCCTCACCACGTCCTTTGTCAGGTATTCCTGTGGCTCATTTTATCCTGATAACCTACTAGAGCTTAATGAATTCCCTTTTAACTCAAGCTAGTTAAGTTTCTGTCATTTGCAAACACAAAATGTCCTAAGTAATAATACACAAACTTAAGCTCCAACTATAATGTCTAGAAAAAGTGTGAGGTAATCATAAAATACGAACTCTCTTGCTAGCCCCTAATCTAAGTTCTTCTTTGGCTATACTAGTGTGGACTGTTATGGTCAATTCCAGGTTCAGCTTTCTAAGATGACCATAGAGGAGGAGGCTTTAGCTGTGGAGAGATGTTTAATTGGTTGGCAAGTGGAAGACAGAGTAGATGTTCTATGTCGCTGCTATGAACAAAACCAAAACCAATAATCGAAAGTTGGAATAAAGATTTCAACTCAATATGAAATTGCCTTTGTAAGTGTTAGAGTGATCCAACAATGGAATAGATGACCTCATGAAGAATCAAGGCCTCCAGCAATGGGAAAGTTAGATCAGAACTTGGATATTCACTTATTTGGTAATTTGACAAATAGGTAGCAACTAATAGCTATAATTTATTGAAGGCTTTCTATGTGTGAAATGCTATGCTTGACATATGCTTTATATAAACTTACTCAGATTAAATCTTCATAACAATCATACAGAATAGGTATTTTATATCCATTTAAACATTTACCCAATATTGTGCATATGGACAATATTTTGTTGATTTTGAAATGCAGAAGAGAATCTATAGAATTACACTATAGTTAGTATTAATTTTTGTCATAAGTTTTTGTAATTTTACCATTTCATGGCATATTTCAAATTAATAAATAGTTCTAATTTTGAGTCAATTATATAGCAAATGGTGAACCTATCAGATTTTCAAATAAGTGCAAGCTATAGCATTTTCATTTCTATGTGATTAATTCAGCAATAGTTGCCCAATAAGCTTCCTATAGAAGTGTTATCAGGACACAGTGTCCTTCGTTTGTTACATAGCAGGAGAGGTGACTTGTGTTATCACGATGTTCCTTAGCTCTGAAGCTCAACTACCGTATCTTTCATAGGTGGGTAAGACAAGCAGGTACACTTTCTATTTTACTGTTAGTCTTCATCCCCAAATATGTCCTGTTATTCTCTGCTCCATACAGATTCCAAAATCCACCGGATAAGGGTCTGTTTAACATCAGACTGAATGGATCATTTCTTTTGGAAGATCACCCAAATTTGATAACTAGCCCCACTAACCACACATTTTATACAATAAGAAAGCCTTAGTAATCACACTAATTTCTAACATACATTTTTGAACTTTAAAATACTTCCTATAAGTTTGCATTTATTTTTTACCAGGTACTATAAAAATTCTGCTATATCATATCATTGTTGCTTTACTTCTATCCATTCTCTTTTTCTAATGTATCTCGTTCTTTGTCTTTATAAAATGTCAGTGAAAAGACTAAGCATAAATGTACAAAGATCACAGCTAAACCAGATTAGAGAGACTGGCAGATAATGCCCGATGCTGGAGATTCTCTTCAAATACTCAGCACCAGGTGTGAGTTTGCTTAACAATGAACACGTGCTTATGAGGGATACAAAGACAGAGGGACTAGCTCTCATTCAGATAAAACTGTTATGTAATGAAAGTATGTAAAAAGGATTTGAAATAAAAATGAAATTAAGCCCTAACCGGTTTGGCTCAGTGGATAGAGAGTCAGCCTGTGGACTGAAGGGTCCCGGGTTCGATTCTGGTCAAGGCCATGTACCTTGGTTACGGGCACATCCCCAGTAGGGGGTGTGCAGGAGGCAGCTGATCGATGTTTCTTTCTCATCAATGTTTCTAACTCTCTATCCTTCTACCTTCCTCTCTGTAAAAAATCAATAAAATATATTTTTAAAAAAATGAAATTAAGTTAAATTATTCATTCATATCTATACCAAAGGGAAATGTTATTACAATATGTAAAATTTCTGTTCAAAATTAACACTTAGAACAAATGCTAATATTTATAATATCAGCTAAAGGAAAAATCCTTTAATTATGCCTTAGTGACAGCATTACATTAAGTCTGCTTGCAACTCGCTACAGACTGGTAATAATGAAAATAATCAACTTTTCTTCCTATGGGTCAAAATAGAAATATAATTTTTTGTAAAAATATATTGTATTTCGTGTACTGAAAGATTTCACAGTTGAAATTCAGGTGGCTGCTTTACAACTGGCTGCAGTAAATGAAGTGACCATGTAGTATGACTTTATGCAGAAACTATTGAGGTCAGGAGCATTTTAAGATATTGTCTTGGCTTCTGGTCAAGATGCCAGCAAGGTAAAAATTACAACTAAACTACAGAGCAACTGTCATTTAGAACCACCTGGAATCTAGTTGAACAAGAAGTCCTACAACTAAGGATATAAAGGAAAAGCCACATGCAGACTGGCAGGACGGGCAGAGGGAGACATGGAAAACGCTCATCTAACACCCATGTGTGGTGGTTATGAATTGAGAGGGATATCTTGGTTGTGAAGGTCTCCCCTGAGAGCGAGGCATCACAAACCCACACTAGCCCCTTCCCCCCTGACCCTTGCTCCCTGCCTCCTTCCTCTCCCCTCATCCCTCCACTCACGCTAGGCCCAGGGTTCCAAGATGAGAAGTCTTCATAACTTCTGGCTGTTAAAGTCAGCGGGGATTGTGGCCGAGTGAGATGGAGGGCTGGTGGAGCCCCAGGTGTTCCTCTTAAGAACAGGGACTTACTGGCATGCACTTCCTCTGAGTTCCAGCACTGGGCAGCTGCTTGGAAAGGCACCAGGGACGTAAAGGGAGGAACTGAATTGTCTGGTTTCAGAGTGAGGTCTGGAGAGGCAGCTTTCTCCCAGACAGAAGTGTTGGCAGAGACCATCGTTCTTTTGATGCTCCCCCGGCCCTCACAGCCATAAAGCCGATAAAACAGGCACCATATCGGAGTCGCCATCAACTTGGCTAACACTGTTCACCAGCCCTGATGATTTCCTGAAATCCTTCCCCACCCAACTTGCTGGTCCACCCAAGTCCTATCCAGTGGCTTTTCCATACAAATGACCTGTCTCGGCTCATGCTGCCAACTATCCTAAAACCTTTCAAAGCCCCACAACACCAAACAAACAGCATCTGTACTCAGGGTGCCTCTTGCTAAGTGGCCTCAGGTCCAGCACTAGTGGCAGCCAGCCTTGCTTTGCAGCTTGGCTTCTCACAGGCACCTCTCAGCCCAGCACAAGTAGGAGCCATCAGCAGGTCCCTTTGTAGCTCATGCCCTGTAGCTGTGGGTAGGGCACAGGTGGCAGCTTATCTTGCTTATCTTGGCCTGCTCCTCCTGGGAGGCCACTGAGCTAGTACACCTGGTAGTCAGCTTCAGATTGCACCAAAGCAACCCGAGTGCCCATCAATAGGTGAATGAATAAAGAAGAACTAGTGCATATGTACAATGGAAAACGACTCAGCCATAAAAGAATGAAATCTTGCCATCTGCAACAACATGGATACACGTAGAAGATATTGTGCTGAGTGAAATAAATCAGGTAGAGGAAGACAAATGACAGATGATTTCACTTATATGTGGAATCTCAAAAACAAAATAAACAAACAAGCAGAACAGAAACAGATTCAGAGATACCGAGAACATTTGCCAGTCACCAGATGGGAGGCTGGATTGGAGGATGGGTGAAAAAATTAAAAGGATTAAGAAGTACAAATTGAGCCCTAGCTGGTTTGGCTCAGTGGACAGAGCATTGGCCTGTGGACTGGCCCAGGTTGACAGCTTGATCCCCAGTAGGGGGCGTGCAGGAAGCAGCTGATCAATGATTCTCTCTCATCATTGATGTTTCTCTCTCTCTTTCTCTTCCTCTCTGAAATCAATAAAAATATATTTTAAAAAAGTATAAATTGATAATTACAGAATAGTTATGTGGAGGACAGCATAGGGAATTTAGTCAATAATATTGTAATAACTATTTATGTACTCTGTCAGATCAGAGTGATCACTTCATAAGTTATATGAATGTCTAATCATTGGGTTGTACACCTGAAACTAATATAATAAAAGGGGAAGTCCTAACGATATCAAATAACTAACTTACCTATGATCACGAAGCCAGTTAATTTGGAACTATTTGTACTTTTCTGAATCTTATATTGAGAAAATGATTATATGAGATGAACTTTAAGTTCTCTCTCTAATCTAAGATTTTATGGATACAATAAATGACAGTGTTTCTTAAGATTTATTGCCTCTCTCACCTGAAAGGCAATTCGTATTTACAGATGTGTCATATAGTGCCTATAAAATTATATATAGCTTGAGAAATTTATATGCCTTATAACTCATTTGCTCCATAAACACATGGTCACCTATAAATGTCAGAATAACAGAATAATGAAGACTTATTTCCCAAGAAGACTTGATCTTCAGGGTCTCCTAACCTGTAATTCTAGGAATAGCCCTGTCAGAGCTAGGGCTCAGATGAAGCCCCGATATAATGTACTGGAATTCTATAGCAGCATTCTGCACTCTGTGAGCCAGCAGCTGCTCATGCAGTGTTGCCAGGGCTCTTTCCTAAGACATTTGAGATAAGGTGACTGTGGTCATCTGTGTAGATTGTTACCTCTTGGTAGATATTGGCATAGAATCTATAGCTCAGGTGGGCATACTATTATTTTCCCAGTTTAGTAATGAAGAATGGAAGCACAGGGGCATTAAGTAACACCTACAAGGTCACTCAGCTAATTAGAGGTAGTGTAGGCATGAGTCTGTAAATTCTAAGTCTGTGCTCCCAACACCAAAGTGTGTTGTACAGCTAGGACAGGCCAGATCGGGATTAGTTGAGTGGTTCAAACCATCTGTGTGAGTGATTCCCTGTGACTGGTATTTCTAGTTATGACATATGGCAGTAGAAAGGGTGTCTGTTTTGGAAGTTAGACAGATTTGGGCTGGAATCCAAACTTTAGAGAAGGCAGCCTTTTTAAATGGAGTAGTTGAGTGTGGGCTTTGGTGTCAAGCTGACCCGTGTTTGAGTCTGAGCTTTGCCAATCACCAATAATGTGATTTTGGGCAAGTTACTTATGCTCTCTAACCTCTCTTTCCCATCCGTGAAATAGGGATATTAATAATATCTATCTAATTGGGTTGTTGAGAGGAGGAAATGAGAATGATGCTGCTTATAAGTATATACACAGTACTCTGCACAGTATTTGTAAGGTGCTTATAGAATGTTAATGCTTCCTTTATTGTTGTTTTCGTTATTATTTAACCTCTCTGAGTCTTGGTTTTATTATTGGTAAGATGGGAAAGTGATATCTACATTACATGTAATCATTAGATAAATGTATGTAAATGTAGTTCCTGGCACTTGATAAATGGTCACTCCAACATCAAGTGTGTCCTGGACACTTCTGTAACTAAGTCTTGAATAACTTCAGATAAATATCAACATGTTGGGGAAGTATAGATAAGTAGTCTTAATGTCAATAACAATGTTCTATGTGGAAATTGCTTCCAAATCCCCATTTTTCCATTTTGTAAAACCACTATTGGGCAAAGGAAAGCTACCGTTGGGAAAGATGTGAGCTTTGCCTGGGACCATGGATAGATAGCTGAAATGTCAATCTCAAAGTGAAAAAGCAAAATCTGTTGGTCTCTTGCCTTCCTTGGGAGTCATGGTAACCAGGTTGACCAAATCCTGAGCTGGCTGAGACATTAGACTTTGCGAAGAAAAATGACTTAATCTAGTTAAAATAGAGATGGTTCCAGAAGGCCTTCGAGTGGGGATACAGTGGTGGGCGTTCCATGGGTTTTGCAGCAGACTGCGAAGTGTGATGTTTTCTCTCAAGTGCGCCCTTTGTGCTGCTTGAGTCACACCAGGGTGGATAGGCACTGCTTACGCTTGTGCCCAAGTGGCCAATCGCCTCCTCACGCTCCTGGGCAGGCAGACAAACACATGGTTTTCTGAAGCTGGTGCCTGCTTGGCCAGGTGGTGGTGGCCAGAAAAAAAGTCTTTTTCTATTTCTGAAAAGCCCTCTACTCTCATCTTAATTATGAAAAAATGTTTAGTTTTCTACAAACACTGTCCTTTTCACACTCACAAGATCACGCAAAGATCAATTAATGAATTCTGAATTCCTTATCTGCATAGACTTTAAAGCCATACCTACGAACACTCAGAATATTCTTTCTTATAAATGAGCTCATTGCTGAAGAGCAGCCTAAACTGGATCCTTTGACTATTCCAACCTTCTTTGTAGAAAATAGAAGCATGGAAAAAAGCATTTTCCCAGTGTCACCTGTGGGTCTTCATATAGAGAGACAAGATCCACGCCTCCCCAAAATGATAGGGCCCAAGAGGCGAGAAGAAATAATATTTATTGTTCCAAGAACAGGAACAATAAATATTTGACTTTCACAGACTGTTTCATTTTCATCCCCACAGCAACCCTGTGACATAGACAGCTGGTCACATTTCTGTGCATCCTGCTTCCCAAACATGCCTCTCTCCCCAGCCCACTCCCTGCCTCAATTCCAGGCAAAGCAGCGCTTCCCAGCACTTCATACATGGCACACGTGGACAAGGGGAACAGCGGCATGGTACACTGAAACAAACAGCAGGTTATTTTGGAGCATTTAGATAAGGCTTGGTGAAAAAATTCGTATCTATAAAATACTGCAAGAAACAGAAAATGCATATATCATAGAAGCTATGAATGTTGAAGCATTTTAATTTTTAAGTGAGAAACATAAGCCTGCTTTTCTGAACATAGCTTGATTATTTATTGGACATGTTTATGGAGGGTTAATTTGCATCCAGCAAAACACACAGATTTTAAGTGTACTCTTTTGATCATTTCTGACACATGAACCTATTGCCTTGCCTCACCATCAAAACATAGAACATGTTTATCACCCTGCAAAGTTCCTTTGTGCCTGCCCTCAGTCAATGTCTGGACACCACAACAGCCACTTCATCTGCTATCTATTTCTATAGAATAATACAGTATATGCTCTTTTTGTGTCTGGCTCCTTTTATTAAATGTAACGTTTTTTAGGTTCATTCAGCTTGTTGTATACCTCAATAGTTTATTACGTTTAATTGCTGAGTGATAGCCATTGCATGAACATACCATAGCTTGCTTGTCCAGTCCCTGCTGATGGATACCTGGGTTGTTTCCAGATTGGGGCTATTATGAATAAAGCTATGAAGATCCTTACACAAGGCTTTTTGCAGGCACACATTTCCATTCTCCAGGGATCAATACCTAGAGTGAACTGGCTGGGTAATATGTAGATGTGTGTTTAGCATTTTACAAGTCTCCCAGTTTTCTCAACTAATTGTACCATTTTACACCCCTACTACCAATGTAGGAAACTTCCTGTTGCTTATACATCAATGCCAATGTTTACTGGTGTTAATTTTTCCCTTTTTATTGAATTTATTGGGGTGACATTGGTTAATAAAATTATATAGGTTTTAGATGTACAATTGTATAATACATCATATATTCACCACCACAATTCAAATCTCAGTCCATCACCATTCACCCCTCTTCACCCTATTCTACCCCACAATCCCCTTTTCCTATGGTAATCACCGTATTATTGTCTGTGTCTATGAATTTTTTGTTTTTACTTAATCCCTTCCCCCTTTTCACCCAGCCCTGCAACCCCTTCCCCTCTGACTCTGGCTGGCTTGTAGTGGATACCTACTTGCTGTTTAAATTTGCATTTCCTTGATACATATTAATGTTGAACACTTTTTTTCTTGTGCTTATTGGGCATTTATAAACCTTGTTTGTGAAGTGTTTGTTCAAGCCTTCACCCAGTTTTTATTTGGGTCATTTGTCTTTTTATTTTGAGTTGTAAGAGTTCTTCATATATTCTGGATACAACTCCTTTGCCAGATTTTATTTTACAAATGTTTTCTCCCAGTCTGGGACTTATATTTTCATTTTCTTAATGGTATTCTTTTGCATGCAGATATTTTTCATTTTAATGAAGTCCAATTTATCAATATTTTATGGTTACTGCTTTCTCTATTCTTTTTATGAAGCTTTTACTCATACCAACGCCATGAAAATATTCTCTTATGCTTTATCCTAGAAGCTTTATAGTTTCAGCTTTTCAGTTTGGATGACCCACCTGAAATAATTTTGTGTGTGATGTATATTTGAAGATTTTTCTAGATTTGTAGTACCCAATACAGTAGAGGCTGACATTTAAATTTAAATTAATTAAAATAAATATTCATCTGTCAAGTCACTTTAGCCATAAGTTCAAGTGCTCAATATTTACACTTGGATAATGACTGTCATTGGGCAGTACAGATATAGAACATTTCATCATTGCAGAAAATTCTATTGGAATATTTTGTTATTGATTTCTAATTTAAAACTATTGTAACCATGCCAGGCTGGTGTGCCTCAGAGGTTGAGCATCAACCCCTGAACCAGGAGGTCACCTGTTTGGCTCCTGGTCAAGTCACATGCCTGGGTGGCGGGCTTAATCCCCAGTAGGGGTGTGCAGGAGGCAGCTGATCAATGATTCTCTCTCATCATTTATGTTCTATCTCTCTAACCTTCTCCCTTCCCCTCTCTCTCTAATTCAATAAAATAAAATATTTTTTAAAAAAGAAAAAGAACCTGGAAAAATAAAATAAAACAATTGTAACCAGAGAATATACTCTGCATGATTTTGACTTTTGAAATTTATTTAGACTTGTTTCATGGCCCAGAAAATAGTCTCTGTTGATGAATTTTTCATGATTACTTGAGAAGAGCACACAATCCTTTTCTGTTGCTGGGTACAGTGCTCTATAACTGTCAGTTAAGTTAGGCTGTATCTTCAGAGTCTTTGCTGGTTTTTTAATCTACTTGCCCTATCAACTGCTGAGAAATGGGTGTTAAATTCAAAAACAATTGTGGATCTATCTATGCTTTTCTTTAGTTCTGTCACATTTAAAATTGTTATAGTTCCTTGATTACACTTTTATCATTATGAAATGTCTCTCTGCATTGGCAGTGCTCAAGTCCTTTGTTATAAATTTAGTAACGATAGGTTTTTAATTATTAGAATTTGTACGTTATATCTCTTTCCATTTTTCATTCTTTTATTTTCAACTTTTCTGTCTTTGTGTTAAAGTGTGTTCCTTTTTAACAACATATACTTTGGTCTTGTTTTGGTCAGTCTGGCAATCTTTGTCTCTTAATTTGTCTTTTCTGTTCATATGCAATCATTGATATATGTGGCTTTTCATCTACTGTAGTGATATTTGATTTATATTGTTCCATCTGCCCTTTGGTTTTCTGTTTTTCCTTTTATGCCTCTTTTTTGTGTGTGAATTAAGTATTTTTAGGTATTTATTTTTATTTTCGTGTTAATTATAATCATTAGTAGTGTCTCCTTACATTATTTTCTAGTTCTTGACCTAGAGATTTTAATATGCATCTCTAAGTTGTGACATCCTATCTAATAATAGACAAACATGGTAATTGACCGTACCTTTGCTATGCCTTCCATTGGCTAATCAGGGTGATATACAAATTAACCACCACCAACAAAGATGGCGGCTAATTTGCATACTGCAGGCAGAGCGGGCCAGTGTGAGCCGCCATCTGGGCCCTTGTGTGCCGCCTAAGCCCCGCCCCCAGCCGGGACCCCTGTGTGCAGCCCTGGGCAGTGGGGCTTGGCGACGTGGTCAGCCTGAGGAAGCCCTATTCTTGCAGGAATCCTCCTGCAACGGGCTTCTAGTCTATAATAAAAAGATATTCTACTACAATGTAAGACTCTTAAAATAATATATTTTAATTACTACTTTCTCACCCTTTGTGCTCTTGTCATATATTTTACTTCTAAATATTGCATTATTATTATTTTTAGTTTAAAAGGTCAATTGTTTTTAAAATATCAATAAAATATTTATTTTATCAATATTTTCTTCAAGCCTGGGACTTATGTTTTCATTAAAATGTATATGTCTGTATGCGTTGTTCATGTGTGTGTGCTCAGGCATGTGTGTGTGTGTGAGTGTAATGTTCTTTATATTTACTGACATGTTTTCTCTTTCTGATGTCCTTCATTCTTTTCTGAAGAACTAGGTAACTATCTGGTATTGTGCCATTTTGGCCTAAACAATTTATTTTAGTATTTCTTATAGTAGAAATTCCTTATATAGTAGGGATTCTTTATATTTGAGACAACTTCCTTCATTTTTGCCTTTAATTTTTGGAAAATAATTTCACTAGACCTAGAATTGTAGATTGAAATATTTTTTTTCTTTTGACACTTTAAAGATGTCACTCAACTGTCATCTTATTGCCATTGTTTCTAGCGAGAAGCTGTAATTTCTATCATTGTCCCCCTATATGTGATATGTCTTATTTTCCCTGGCAGCTCTTAAGATATTCTCTTTATGGTTGGTTTTCATAAATTTGATTGTGGTGTGTCTAAGGGTGTGTTTATTGGTATTTGTATTTATCCTTCTTTGCGTTTGATGAGCTTATTGAATTTTAGTTGTCTTTCCTATATTTTAGAAAATTCTTCCCCATTTAAATATTTCTCCTGGGACTCAAATTATGTATTTACTTGGGGCCCAGCACACAAATTCATGCACCTTGAAAGGAACTGTGGTTCACAAAGCTGTGGTGGGCACAGGGGTGGGTCTCAGCCCATTCTCTCTGCCCCCTCCCCCCGCCACATCCTGTCTGCCAGCAGCCCCGCTCCCACTGCCACTGCTCCCATATGATGGCCCACGGTGTGGAGCTATTGTGGCCAGCACCAGCAGTGGGTGTGAGCGGGGCCGGTGCTGTCAGTGGGTGCTAGCGGCTGCTCTGCTGCCCTAATCATCCCTCAGGAGAGGGAGGTGGAGAAGCCCTCAGGGGCAATCAGGGCCAGCAGCCATCACTTGCACCCACTGAGGGCACCGAGTGATCAGGGCCAGCACCGGGCGCCAGCAACAGGTGTGAAAGGTGGCTCTGGTACCTGCAGTGGGTACGAGCAGGGCCACTGCCAGTGCCAGCAGCAGGTACAAGCACCTGGCGGGACCATGGCACACGGGAGCAAAGAATTGCTCTACCAGAGGCTTGCCCCAATTACAGTCACTGGTGCCCCGCCTTGGTCTGGGGCCCCTGCTCACCATCTCACTGCAGCTGATGCCCACCATGTTTCGCGTGCACCCCCTGGTGTTTAGCACATGTCATAGCGGGTGGTTGTTTGGTTGTTCAGTTGTTCCACTATTCGGTCTAATTGCATATTAGGGTTTTATATATATATAGATTTGAACATTTTACATATATATATATATATATATATATATATATATATATATATCAGTAAAATTAAATAAATCAGGTAATTTGTTTTGAATTGTATTTGCATTCAAGATAAATGATCTAATTATCTTCAGTTTTACTGATTCCTTCCTCTGCTATATCCAGTCTGTTAATAAAGCCACTGAAAATGTTCTTTATCTGATCTATTTTCCCTTTACAGCATTTCCATTTGGCTATGAAATTGTCCATCTGTTCCAACGGGTTGTTCACTTTTTCCACTCTAGCATTTTGTATATTTATAATTATTATTTTAAAAACATGCCTGATCATTTCAACAATTCTATATAATAGGTCTGATTCTATTTACTGTTTTCTCTTAACAAAGAGTCAATTTTTTCATGCATTCTATAATCTGATTTTGATTGAATTCAGGCATCATGAATTAACAATAAACTAGAGGTCCAGTGCATGAATTCATGCATGGGTGGGGTCCAACCAGCCCATCCCGATCGGGGTTGGGAGGGGCGATCAGGGTCAGGGGCTGGCGGGGGGGAGCGGCTGTGGGTGGTTGGTTGGCCGGCCAGCTCCGCCCCCTGGTCAAACTCCTGATCAAACTCCCAGTTGAGGGGACAATTTGCATATTAGCTTTTTATTATACAGGATAGTAGAGTCTGAAGAAATTAATAATCATATCTAGGAAAGGGTAGACCACTTTTGTCTGGCAGGCCGTTAATGGGAAGGTTTGATATGCTCTAGTCCGTAGCTGACATATATCGAGGAGCTCTGTTCCTTTAGTTAGCTTCAGTTCACTGTGGGCTTCACATTATTTGATGGAGGAATCAGAACCTTCTCTTTAGCAGGACTTGAGATGTAAGCACCAGGAGGAATTTTATCAGTTCTGTCGTCCCACCCTCCACTTCAGCAGGCCCTGTTTGCCTTTGTCTCGTGCTTGCCTCCACTCTCCTGCTCTCTCCCAAATGGCCATGGCCCCTGCTTGTACTCAGAGCCCATCCTGAGGGTTTCTCTCAGCATCCCAGCTCTGCCTGTGGAATTCAGTGGGCCCAGGAACTGTCTGAGATGACGTGTCTTCCTTAGCTCTCCAACCCTTTTCCCAGTCAGAGAAAGGCCTAATCTAGTAAGGTAAGGCCCATAGTGTCTGTGGAATATTTCTCAGTTATTCTTAAGACTCCAACAGGCTCTGCCCACCTGTATCTTGGGAAAAATAATGTTTTTCTGCCTCAGGGGTAGACATTTGCTGCCTCATAATCAGTACTCGGAACTGAGTGCAAGGGAATCCCCTCAGTCCTCCTGGTCAGACTTCTGTGTCTTGGCCTTCAGCTTCCTTACTCTGCCCTCAGGCTGACCTGTGAGCACTCAGTGAAGGCCCAGGAAGCCCGTGGGCAGGTGCAGATTGCACTTGTATCTGAACTCCTCAGGATGCTAAATCCCTTGAAATTGCACCAAAGCTTCAGCTGTTTATTTGAATCAGTTTCCTCTTCCATTCGTTGTGCTGCTGAGGGTGAAAGTGGCTCTCCTAGCAGGTCATTGACACTTTTTGGACTTTGTTTTATTAGGTTTCTTTATAACCTGAATGCTCCTACAGGCTTTAAAAATTATGACTTGGTAGATTACCTGGCTTGTTCTTGTTGTTAAGGTGAGCGTGAAGGTTCCCTAGGGACTTTATCCCAGGTGGAGTGGAAGTCAGCACAGCTTTTTTACATGTTTTATGTTGAAATGGTTATAAGCAAATCCTAATTGACTTTTTAATGTGCTCTGTTCAGGTTCTCATCATCACCATTGAAAACGGAGTTTCATGCAGAGGTGATAAACATTTCAAACCTTTTTTTTTTTTTTTTAATGACCATTTAACATTTGCAAGAATTAAAGTTTATTTAAAGACTTTAATAGGCTTTCTTTTCTCTTTTCTTTTATTGACAAACTAGAGGCCCAGTGAATAAAATTCATGCACGGGTAGGATCTGTAGGCCTGGCCAGCAATCAGGGCCAATCAGGGCCTTTTGGCTGCTGGCTGGGGCCTTTCTTCTGGCTGCCAGCCGGACACTTCCTTCCCAGGCTGCCAGCTGCTGGCCGGGGCCTTCCTTCATTCCACACCATCCCCCGGTGGTCAGCACACATCATAGTGAGTGATCGAACGCCTGGTCTCCTGGTCAAACTCCCGAGGGGACACTTTGATATTAGCTTTTTATATATATAGATAGATGGTATGTTAAATTTTATTTTATAACAATGCAGAGTTCAAATGCAAGCTCTCTTTTGCATGGCAAGCATTTGAAAATAACAATGGAGCTCCAATTTACAGAACATGCATGGCAAAGCAGTAATGGAACACTAGCTGGGCTGGTAGTAAGAGCCCATCAGCCAGAAAGCAATGCCTATCTGCTATATGTGAAATAGAGAGTTGGGGCTACAATGCCTGGAGCTGTTCCTGCCAGGGGCCTATAACCAATATCACCTCAACAAATCACACCTGAGCTGTGAGCCCTGCTGTGTGGCCATTTGGAGCATGAACTCTAGTGGGACCATGGGTTCCTTGTTCATGGCAGGAAGCTGAGTGCTTTATAGCTGGCTATCAATGGGGAAGTCCAGATGGAACCTTTCTGGATGCCACCTGAGAAAGCCACGGCTCCCCCGAGCCACCATTCCAGGAGTGCTGGAAGAGCCTGCTATGCCTGACCTTGTCTTCCTGCCACCCCCAGCTTGCTGTGCAGAGGGCTGAGAAATCAGTATCTTGTAGTCCACCTTAAACCACTGCACACACCAGTCGGGAAGCTCAGAGACAGTGTGTACTCTCACAATGCCTGGTCCCCCAGCCTCCCCTCCTCTTCTCTCACTTAATCCTGCATTACAAGTTCTGTTTTCACTTGCGAGGTTGCTAGATAATATGCAGATAAAAATTACAGATAAACAATGAATAATGTTTTAGTATAAGTTTGTCTCAAGTATTGCTTGGGATATACTTATACTATAAGAATTTGCCATTCTTTACATAAGATTCTAATGTCACTGGGAGTCCTATGCTTTTATTTGCTAAATCTGGAAAACCTGGTCACTTAGATATAGCCAGTAATAAGGCAACTCCTGATTATTTTAGTCCTCAATTAGCTATGGTAAGTTGACCAGCACACTCAACTTATATATATCTGTCAGGGTTGGGTGAGACTCAAACAAGATAATGAACATAAATGCTGTTGGTGTATGGTAAACTCCTCTGCAGAGGTAAGAGAGCATAATGATTGAAGAAAGGTCTGAATCGAGTTCAAATGCCCAAGCTCTTTGAAAAGTCCTTTTGCACTGCTCTCACTTCCGGCAGGGTGGCAGTCCAGGGGGGAGATGGGATGATGTTGCTAAAAGGGAGATACTATTGTCACCGAGCTCATGGGGTGCTCTGTGCCGGCACTGAGTGCGGCAAGTGTGCGGGCTCATCAGTGCTATTTTGCTAAAAGGAGACTTTGGTTCTCCTTCTTCCACATCAAACAGGAGATTACCTCTTCTGCCTTTTTACAAGCATTTCCCTAACAAATTAGTAGATGTCCTGTGTGTGTGTAAGGGCGGGGGGGGGGGGGGGGGAGTTGCTATTGTTACAGGAAGGGGGATCTGGTCCCGAGTGGGTCAGCCTTGGGCCAGCCTGCAGTGGTGGCTTCTTGACTTCATGCAGGAAAGATTTCACAACAGGAGAGCAGGTGATGGTGAGGGTACGTTTATTGCAGCTGGGGGCTGCTTTGGCTCTCTGGGGGCTTAGAGAAAAAGAGGCCTTGGAGACAGGATCAGGGGTTAGCCTGGGATGAGCTGCCACGGCCCATTGCTCCCCTGGTTGCAGGTCTTGTGGGGATCCTTAGAGTTTAGGAGATGTAAGCCTGTGGGGGAAGAATAGGGAGAAGGGAATGGCTCAAATGTGCTCCTAGGAGGGAGAGCTTGCTGGGTCCTTTGTCATGAGGGCTTTATCTCTCTCTTACAGGTGGGAATCTTAGGGAGGCCTCAGGGGAGGGTTTTAGCAGAATATTCATCAATTTCCCAGGTGCACCCTTTAGGGTTGTGGTCTCTACTGATTGGTCAGTGTCAGGGTAGGGGGTCCTTAGTCATTGCAGCGGGTCCTGGCGTCACCCACCTGGTTTTGCTGCTCTCTGGGCCTGGAGCTGAAATACAACTGAGGCCTAGATGTTTATCTGTAGGGAGGTGGCCTGCTGAATCTGGCTGTAAATTGCTGGCCAGTTTGTTCAGCTATCTGTCTCGGTTTCCCCATTCTACTTGCCAAGGATTTTTCCTAGTTTCTTAGCACCCTGAGAAACTAGGAACAATCCTTGTGGAAACTAGGAAAAATCACTATGATCAAATGTTTTTGAAATGTTACACGTTGCATGCCCTTTTGAAGCAGCACAGCACACGTTTGCACATCAAAGCTTCTGAGATGATCCATTCTGGAGAAAATTGTTCTACTTAGTTACCCAGGATTTCTTCAACTTATTTACACAGGAAACACCTTTTTTACGGCCCATCTATTACCATCCTGTGTAACTATTTTCACCTGCCAACATTTCTGTTCAATCCTTTCAATGCAAGGGAGAAAGTCAAGAGGTGCTGTTGTTTACAGGCATGGAGCAAGAAGTAAAGGCGTGGAACGTCACTGAAAGTGATAAAAAATAGTCAGTAGAGGAAGTAGGAACAGTGGTAAAACTTAATGGAAGTAAGGGCTTGGTCTGATTGTATAGGTGAGCTGAGTCTTCATCCACTGCTATCAAGAGATCTCTCAAATTAGGACACAAAGCAATAGTGACATAAGCACACTATGTGTAAGTAGGGCAGAAACTACCCAAACGACTGAAAACCGAGCAGGGGAAGTCTGGCCAGAGATGCTGCCTTTCATTCCAAATTCCTCTGCAAAACCTGATTTTTTTTAAAAAAATGTGTACATGTATTACTTGAATCAAAATTTACAAATAAGAAAAAATGTTGAATCATCTACATGTTCAGGCTTGGTTAACTCTAGGTTGCCCAACCCTAAAACTGATGAGAAAATAAACATCTGGGGAATATGCGCCCTGCCCACCCCCCAACACACACACACACACACACACACACACACACACACACACACCCCTCCACAACTCTAGCCGCAAACGGAGCTGTGATCCATCAGTGCTAGCCAGCTGGAACTTCATACACTGCTTTCTACCTGATCCCCTTCCATTTTGTGCTTGCTTTAGTATTCTTCCCTCCAACCTCCCTTCTTTCCTTTTTCACATTTCACGCTGTCCTGCAGATCTATACTGCAGTGGAAGATTAAAAACAAACAAATAAGCCAGGGCAACTGGCTGATTGGGAATTCTACTACTGTCCTATCTAGACGATATTATGACCTGTTTCCTTCCCAGCAACTCCACATATGCCCACTCCTTTGTGGTATTTTTTAGCAAAAATATTCTGTAAATTTTCTAATAATCCTAAGATAAGAAGAATTTCTAAATGCAGCAAACGTTAGAAATGGGATCCAGATGCATCATCTAAGCCCCTTAAATCTGCAAAGCAAGTCAACATGGCCTGCCTGGCTGATTAAGTGATTAATTCAGCCTGCATTTAATTTCTGGCATCTTTGGAATTCAGCTGTGGTCTAGATTAAAACACTTAATCTTTTCCCCTGAGACCTGGATCTATGATGGGACATCACTCCACTCATTAGGTTGCTTTATATGGCAAAGGGGATGGGACAGTGTCTCTGATTACCTTGTGTAAGACTGTCACCACAGAGGGCAGGGACCCAGCTCTGCTGACGCCTTGATTTTAACCACTGAGATGGATTTGGGACCTCTGACCTCCAGAACTGTAAAACAATAAAGAGGTGTTATACTGAGCCACTAAGAGTATGTATCAATGTGTTACAGCAGCAATAGAAACGAATTCAGATTTCACCTCTGTCCCATTCTATAGGCTCTTGGTGGCTATCAATCACTGTGCTTCCCCACTTCCTCCCCAAAGAGAAGATATGACCCACATTTCCTACCCTGGAACTTGAATTTTAAGTGAAATGAGACTTGGATCAGATGGAAAGCATTGGAGCTAAATATCCTAGTGCAACACCCAGAATAAGGCTCTTAAATGAATTTCAACAGTTGAGATGCCTATAGGCCCATCCTTCCCCAGGCTGAGTGTTTTGATTACTCTTTTACTGGCTTAGCACCCCAGTATCTTCATAAATTCCTTTCCTTCCTTTCCTTCCTTTCCTTTCCTTTCCTTTCCTTTCCTTTCCTTTCCTTTCCTTTCCTTTCCTTTCCTTTCCTTTTCATAAGCTAGCCAAATGCAATTTCTTTTGCTTGCAACAACAACAAAAAAAACCCCACAACCCCCCCCCCCCCCAAAAAAAAAACCCCTACCAGTGCTCATCTGGTCAGCAATTACTATCTTCTTCCCCGAAGAGTCTCTGTAGCCTGACTTACCCTCCCAGGTTCTGTACTTTGTCTTTAATTACGCTTCACCTCTTTACAATAACTCTTACAATGATTCTAAGATTGCTAGTCTTAGACCTGTGTCACTAAAGAGAAACAGACACAAAACATTAACTTGCCCAGTGCCAAGTGGCTATTTTGTGGCAGCACCTGAATTCAGATGTGGGTTTCTTATTTTTGATAGTCCTTTTGCCCAGCCACTAAGCAATATTGCTTTAAAGTAAGTGGTGTCTGTCACAGAAAGATGAAAGAGGCACTCCTCACAGAGGGAACCGAAGAATCTGAGATTCAGGGCAAGGAACACGTGATGTAGTAGCTATTGTAGGTTAGAAGCTAAGGGAGGAGAATTTCCAGGAGGGGAAAGCCCTGCCTAGAGGCAGGAATCAGTGTCGGTTGTTTCTCCCAGTACTTAGTTCTGTACTGTGATTCGTGGACAAAATATGAAGCTCAAGAATTATGAGAAACAAAAGACATGGTTCCAGTTCCCACGGGTCTCTATAATCTACTTTTGATAAGACCAGTGGTAGCAAAGGAAAGGGCCGTTGGGAGGATTACAGGAGATAATGCAAGGAAATCTCTCAGCAAAGTGTTTGGCAAGTATTGAGGCTAAATAAACATTTACTCTAATTCCAGGTTGTGCCATGTCAAGAGAGAGAGAGCTCTTCCTGAGGTATGGTAGCGCCCCCACCTGCGGTTTGCCCCAGCAAGTCTTGCAGCCCTGGTTCAAGGTTAGTTGCTTACCTGCTTGCCTGTCTGAGGCGATCTTATTTTTCTCTTCTTTTCATCCCTTGGAGGGTTTCTCACTTGTGCTCCCACATATCAGTACCAATGCCTGTCAGATAAGGTGGCATTTTCTCCCCTTCCCCCATTCACTCCCTTCCTGAGTGGAGTGGCCAGCAGACTATCTTTGATGAGAAGAGAAAATGTGGGCATAATAATGCATCAGAGCTTACCCCTGAAGTAATGCAACATAATATTGACTGTAAACTTTAATTGGAAAACATAATAATGCATGAGAGCTACAAATTTAGCAGCATCAGGTAAGAGAAAGGTTGATTGCCTTTAATGATTCCCACTGAGGCTGGATTATTTCAGCCCAAAATCCTCCAAAAGGAATGGAAAGGCTAACCCTTCTTCTCCAGCGCCATCTAGGGGAAACTGTGACAGACCAAGGCAGGGGCCTAGAGCAGCAGTTCTCAACCTGTGGGTCGCGACCCCTTTGGCGGTCGAATGACCCTTTCACAGGGGTCGCCTAAGACCATCCTGCATATCAGATATTTACATGACGATTCATAACAGTAGCAACATTACAGTTATGAAGTAGCAACGAAAATAATTTTATGGTTGGGTCACAACATGAGGAACTGTATTTAAAGGGCCAGAAGGTTGAGAACCTCTGGGAGAGGTGGGGCTGGAGGAAGGGTGGAAATAAATAGACCAAAGGAGACAAAAGGGAGAACTGAGAGAGGAAGTAGACTGAGAGGCAACAAGAGAGGGACAAGTAAATTCATTCATTCTGTGGCTATTTATGGGCATGCAATATATGCATTTCAGGGACTGTGCTCATGTGAAAAGAAGGCTCCTGCCCTCAAGGAATTCCCATGACAGTGAAGACTTGGACAATGGACTAGTGACCATATGGACAAATAAGATAATTTAGAGCAGTGGTTCTCAACCTTGGCTGCACATTAGAATCACCTGGGAATCTTTTTAAAATCCTGATTTCTGGGCCCCATCCTCCGGAAATTCTGTTTCTTTGTTTCTAATGTTGTGGCCCCACCCCATAACAAAGAAACAGAATTTCCGGAGGATAAGGCCCAGAAATCAGGATTTTAAAAAGATTCCCAGGTGATTCTAATGTGCAGCCAAGGTTGAGAACTACTGATTTAGAGAGTGACAAATTCGAAGACAAAGATAAAGGAGGAGGATGTAAGGGAAAATGTCTACGGTTGACAGTAGAGGGAGCAATATTTGATATGGTGTCCTGGGCAGTTCTCTCTGAAGAGATGGAAGTTAAGCCCCACCTGCCTCCTACTCCTTTGGCTTTATCTTCTGACCTCCTGAGCCTGAGTATCTCTCTGTCATTGGTGGGGGGCAGGGCGGGGGAATGCACAGGACAAGCCTGGGAGAAGCCAGGGCTGGATCAGGCTCTCCCATCCACGAGAGCTTTGGTCTTGGCCCTAAGTCCTACCAGCTGTGTGGTCTTGGGCCAGCCTGGGGCCTGTGAGCTCCGCTTCCTTATATGGGGATCAGTGATAATCAAGCCACCTGGCCAGGTGGTTGTGCCAGTTAAATGCCACAAAGCTCAGGAAGTGCCTGACACCCAGTGGTTACTCAACAAATGCCATAGCCTCCCTTTCCTGTGCTACCCTTACATATTAACACGCCTCCCTTTCTTCAAGGCCCTGGAGGAAGCTTTTAAAAATGATTAGCAAACATATATTGCCTATTTATAATATTCCAGGAAGAGTGCTAAGTACTTTGTACATTCGAGCTCTCTGAGCTCTCTCGTGTTGTCTGTCATTTACTTTAGACCTTTGAACCTGAGAATGCATTCCTGTGTGCCTGTGCACGCTCGCGATTAAGCAGTCACTCAGGTGCAGCTGGCATGCTAATGTGGGCTGAGCACACAGGAGTGGCCACCTAGCACCCTAATCAGGAAGCTACCCCAGAGCTCTAACACGGGCTTCTGCTATATCAGTGGTTCTCAACCTTGGCTGCACATTAGAATCACCTGGGAATCTTTTTAAAATCCTGATTTCTGGGCCTCATCCTCCAGAAATTCTGTTTCTTTGTTATGGGGTGGGGCCACAACATTAGAAACAAAGAAACAGAATTTCCAGAGGATGGGGCCCAGAAATCAGGATTTTAAAAAGATTCCCAGGTGATTCTAATGTGCAGCCAAGGTTGAGAACCACTGTGCTATATGCATCTCCATCCAGATCAGATGCTTTGCTCATGAGCTTAGCAGCAGTTCTCAACCTGTGGGTCGCGACCCCTTTGGGGGTCGAACGACCCTTAGACAGGGGTCGCCTAAGACTATTGGAAAACACATATATAATTACATATTTTTTTGTGATTAATCACTATGCTTTAATTATGTTCAATTTGTAACAATGAAATTGGGGGTCACCACTACATGAGGAACTGTATTAAAGGGTCGTGGCATTAGGAAGGTTGAGAACCACTGGCTTAGAGAATGTCAGAAATGTTTTTTTATTGGTTAAATTGGTGGCTTTCTAAGGAGCATGGTAACTGTTAGAAATGGGCTTCAATGGGGAAATAAAGATCTTCAAAGTATTGGGGCTGGATAAAATACATGAGTTAGTGTGAGTTTCAGAAGTATTATTTATTTACTGGTTAAACAATCACTCAGGTGCATGAGACAAGGCTCAACCAACTGAGCCACATGGGCCAGGGCACATGCCCAGGTGGCAGGCTTGATCCCCAGTAGGAGACGTGCAGGAGGCAGCCGATCGATGGTTACCTCTCATCAATGTTTCTCTCTCTCCCTCTCACTTGCTCTCTCTCTCTAAAAATATTAATAAAAAACATATCAAAGTATTTTAGAAATGCTCTCTGCCTTTGTATGAGTTGGGTGTAAAGATGCAGAGAGACCGGAATCCTTAGAAATAACTCAGGAGGACTAAATCCCTGATTTTGCCTGGTGTCCAGTCATGAACAAGAGTCTGGTGCCTGCCTGCTTGAGCTGGATCCGGCCCCAGCTGTCACCATGTGTTTGCCTTCAGGGCAACCAGAGGTTGGAGTGTTAAAGGACTGAGAACTGGAACAGTGTGTACCTGCAGACAGGCACTATGAACACTTCCAGATTTGCTTGCTAATAAATGTCTGTGTTTGTGACAGAATGTTGACATTTCCTCCTTTTTTAACCTGGCAGCTAGCTAAGAGCAGGCCAACCCTCCTCACCTCAACTTTCTTAGTTCACCTGACTTTCCTCATTGGAACCTAGGAAATGTGTGAGACAACATTGGCCTTGGTCCATTCACAATGAATCCAATGAATCCTCTGAGGTATCCACGGTTAGAGAAGTCAATCCATGTTTCCCCAGTCACGAGAAAGTGGCAGAAAGGGTCCAAGCTACGTGAACACACAGGAGTGTTCTGGTGGCAGCACAGCAGCGGGATGAAGAGAGCGGGGCACCCGGAGCCCAGCGGGCCCTGATTCTGCCACTTCCTCCTGACTATACATGCTTCATCCTCACTCGTGGCGTGGCGATCAGAAACGTTTGCAGTCATTGTCAAGTACAGTGGGGCCTTGACTTACGAGTGTCCCAACTAACGAGTTTTTTGAGATACCAGCTGTCTCTCAGCGGATTTTTTGCATTGAGTGGAGAGAGTAATTTGAGTTAACGAGCCCCTTAACGAGCTCCTTAACAAATTAACTCGTAAGTCAAGGCCCCACTATATTCCCTGGAGAGCAAGGTTGCTCCTGGCCTAGATCCTACCTCCTTGGCAAATGCGGACCACTTAAGCAGAACCTGTTTCCTGAGCGCTCACTGTGAATCAGGCACTGTGTCCAAAGCTCCAGCTATGGGTGGGGTGTCAGTAACCACCCGTCCCCTCATGGGGATAAGATGTGTTTGCACAGCTCTTTAGGCAAACTTATGAGGAATTGGCTCAACATCCCCCCACAAGGTATCCAAGACCTTTCCTGGGCTGGAGATACCCAGTGCATGCATGCCTGGGCGAACAGACCTGCACCAATCGGGCTTTTCCCACTTGTGAGGTTGTGTTTGGCAGACACCCCTAACATCTCAGTGCAGAGGTAGCTGAGCTCTACAGGCCCTGACGGACAGACTCTACAACACACAAAGCCAGGCCACGTGGCCCACGACCTCTGCACAACAGTCCAGAACGCTCAGGACTTGGTCGATGACTGCCAACTCCCTCAACCCCACCCCTACCCCGCTTTTGCACTAACTCTGGACCAACCAAATAAAGTCCAATATGATCCTCAAACTAATCACGCAAGATTCCCAGCTTCGTCAGCCCACCTACAGTTTCCTTGTGCTGATAACTGAAACCGGGGCCCATCTGAAGCCTTCCCTTTTCCCCACTACTCAGCCTTCCCACTCCTCTGCCTGCCTGTGGACTCTGCCTAGCACGGTACTGGTTGTTGATTCCCTTGAGGAGCAAACTCTTCTGAGTAAGTAGCTTCTGTGTGTTCTCATTGGGGTGGTCTCCATTTCTTTCCTGAGTCTCCTTCCCACCACCTTGCTGCCAGGTAGTATGCTACATGGAAGCAGGCAGGTCTCGGAGGAATTCTGTCGCAAGGACAAATACCGAGAAGCAAGCAAGCACACAAGCAGTTGTGCACGAGTTCTGCAGGCTGTGGAAGCCCAGGCAGCAGTTTCCCAGGCATTTCCACATTACCTTGCACGAAGCTTCAACTAGTGATAGATGAGATATACTATTGTAGACGAGAGAGGCAAAGTAGCTTAACTGGACTCCTGGAAACCCCTCTGAGTATCTGAACACAAACGGGAGTCTTGGGCCTTGCAGACGTTCAGGGGGGTTTAGGCAGCTGGGCTCACTAAATTCTTGAATTCTTGTTCATGCAAGGCAGGCATGCCTGTGCAATATTTATATCCTTTCTGCAGTTATTGAACACCACTTACTTCACCAATGAAAAATTGCTTCTAATATCCTTGATGCTAATTTATAAGCCCTCTAGCACCTATCAAAATAGCCAGATTGGAAGAGCTGCCACAGAGCTCCAGGGTGCGCATGCCTCATAGGGGCCTACCTAAGTCCCTGGAGGGTGGATTCCTGATGAGGCCCATCAGATGGTAAGGAACACAGCTCTTAATCTTTTCTGTACCTTGTACCTTCTGCACCTTGTGGGCTAGTAATGTTCCCTCACTTCCCTTCCCAGAGTAATGTTTGCAGATAATGTTCCTCAGTGGAGAGGGGAGGGAGGAGGAGAAGAGAAGGAGGAAAGAGGGGAGGGGAAGAGAGGAGAGTCTGAGATTGCGAAAGAGGTTTGAAAACCATCTGACCACAGTCTCACCTCATGTGTCTTGTTTTATATCATTCTCAGAAATACTCTGTAAAGTATATATTATTGGCCCCATTTCAGAACTAAGGAAACTAACAACACAAAAGGTAAGGTGATCAGTGGCACACGGCTGATAAGCGAGGACCCTGGGTCTCCTTCTCCCTGACTCCAGAGCCCAGACCTCCAGTCCCCAGGCTCCCTGCCTCTCAAGGTTGGGGCCCTGGGTGACCTGGGTGACCCGGTTGGAGAACTCTGCCTCGGGAGCATGGTTCTCAAACTCCCTGTGGTGCGGGGCCAGGTCATGTCCACTGTTTCAGATCCGTAAGTGGAGATGTCCTGGAAGGTCAAATTGCTCTACAAATTTCTAATGCTTATGCTCATGCTCACTTTCTGTACTTATCTCCTGGTGGGCTGGCAGCAAACAGCTCACAGATGGGCGGTGGTCTGTGGACCACATCCAGAGTCGCAGGGGTGCAAGACAGGTACTTACACTGTCACCAAGACTTCTGGTGAGGGATGTGGCTCTGCCCAAGGAGCCACCCTTCCTCCAGGGAACACAGAGAAATCTCTAGGTATTTTACAACTCAGAGGCTGCTCAGCTGGCTCTAGATAAGCAATTTGACAATGTCTTCATTCACAGTGAAGAATATCTATGACTCCTTTGAGACGCTAAATGGAATCTTTTCAAAGTTTGCTTTGTGTTGTGTGTGATGTTAATTACAGCATATTTATGGCTGTTACTATGCCTTTTGGCTAAGAGGCAGTTGAAACATTCAAGAGCTGCCCTTTCAACAAGGACCTGTTGAGGTGTTTAGACATCCTTGCTGTTGGTGATTGTGCCTGTGATTTTTCTTTTCTTGGAGCACCCAAGGGTTTTTTGTGTGTGTTGTAAAAACATGTATTTTTTGTGGTAAACAGATGTATTTAAATAGTCTGGTTGTCTCAGGATTGTGATTTTTCACTGAAATACAAGCGTGTGGATTTGCTGCTATCTCTTCCTATCAGCATTCCACACCTGAGGGAATGTGTTTTCCAATTCGTTTCTTTGACCCTTGGCCTACTTTCTTTTGGGTGGCTTTGCCTCCCTGTTTGCCCAGCTCACCCCTAACAGCACCTCCAAACTGAAAACTGCCCTGGCTAGCTGGCTTTTAGTCTCAGACACACCTTTTTGATGCCACCTAGTGGCCAAATAGGTTGATTTCAGGCCTGGAATTGAGACACAGATGTCTTGCTGGTAAACCTGGGCTCTCATTGTTTAAGGAACACCCTAATGTTTGAGAAACAGAGGCACTTTAAGACAGGACATGGCCATGTAGAATAATAGGATTGTGTTTTTCTTTTTTTCTTCTTCTTCATAATACTGTACTTAGAGCATAGTTTTGCGAACCCGTCAGACTTGAATTTGAACTCTGGCTCTAAAGGCTTGCAAGCTGGGTGACACTGAGCAAATTACTTAACCCTTCTTGGCCTGGATTACTCATCTATGAAAAGGAGATAATAATATGGTGGTGAGAATGAAATAAAACAACCCATTTCTAGTGTGTATCCCAGGAGCTGGCACATGATAACAGCTCATTAGTTAAAATGGCCATTCTTACTATTATTCTTAGTGCCTGGAACTTCATAAGTGGTTGTTATAGTAAAACTAACCAAGTCCAAATGATAAGTCAATTAGAATATCAATTAGCCATTTATGGGTTCAAATCTGGATGTTGAGTCTGGAACTGAACAAAATACTTGAGGATGGTTGTAGGTTCTTTGCCTCTTAAGAGCTTAGAATCCATCTGAGTGGAGACACAAAGCCAATGGCATGGTAGCTCCCTCTGGCACAGAGGCTGGGGTGGAGGGGGAGGGGAAGGGAGAGAGAGCCCTGAAATGAGGCCTGAACATGGAAGAAAAGGAAATGAGTGGGTGTTGTGAGCAAATACTGAGGCAGGAAAGTGCAAGAAGCACTTGGTTGGCTACACAGGAGGCTGGAGATTAAGGCAGGAGCTTGTGTATGGGAAGTGGGGCATCATCTTTGCCACCTTCTGCATTAGCTTCCGGTGGCTGCTGCGACAAGGAGCCTGGGGGGCTTAGGACAGAAGCGTGTTCTCGCAGTTCTGTTGCCGGGAGTCTGAAATCATGGATTTGCAGGCCGTGTCCTTTTAGAGTCTTCAGGGGAGAACCGTGTCTCGTCTCTTCCAGCTTCTGGGGGCAGCCGGTGCTCCTTGGCTTGGGGCACGTTATTCTAACCTCTGCCTCCGTGGTCCCATGGCTTTCTTCTCATTGAGGGTTTCTTCTTGTCTTTTTATAAGGACACTTGTGATGGACAGTCTCCTCATCTCACGTCCTTATGCCAAGCATCTCTGAAAAGAGCCTTTTTCCAAATAAGGTCCTATTTACAAGTTCCAGGGATGAGGGCTTGGCATCTTATTCTACCCACTGCATCCTGTTTCTTATTTTTGCCTCTAGTCCGAATTTTCTGAGCTTCTTGTTCTTTTCTAGTCCTCTTTTTCTTAAATCCACTTTTCCATTTTTCTTATTCTCCTTACTATCCTTTCCCCGCCTCTTTCTCCAAAGTTTACCAAGAAAGGAGTTCTTAGGCCTTTGACGATGGACTATGACTCTAGTCCCTTCCTTTCCCTTCCCTTCCTCCCTCCGTGCCTCCTCCCTCCTTGCTTCCTGTCTCACTCTCTGGCTGTTGCTCCCCTGGGCCTTTTGCTTCCTCTACCTGCCCTGCCTCCTTCCCCACTCCAACCACAAGCCTCATCCTCCATTTCTGCCCAGGACAGCACAGCCTCCTCTGGGCAGTGTTCCCTCACCAACCTCATCTTCCAGGAGGAGTTTTCTTAAGGATTCCCATGATATCCTGGGATTTTTTTTTGCTTTGGGTCCACTGGGGTTTGGCAGTTGGCTCTGTTCAATACCATTTCTTAGGGACCTAGGCTGAGAAGAAGGTCATGCCAACTCTTGCTTTCACCCTCCCACTGGTTGCTAAGGCTTCCACTGGAAATGACTCACATCCCTCCTGCCCACATTTCATTGATCAAATCAAGCCATGGCCATGTCTACCTCTACAGGGGCGGGGGAGAGCAATCACACCTGTGTCCAGGGGAAGCCCTGGCACCTCTGGCAGATGACACACATGACCAGCACAAAGATGAGCCTGCTGTCAAATGTAGGTCCAAGTAAGAGGACAGCATCTCTGTCCAGGTAACCCCGGGCTCAGCCCACTCAGGTACAGAGATTTACACACACTAAAATGCAGAAAGAGGGAAGGCATGGAAACAGCTGTCTATTGCCCTCGAATCCACCTACTCAATTCCTGGACAGTGTTGCGGGTAAGAGAAGGAGAAACCTGCTTACGGACTTCAGAAGTTAAGCGTACACAGAGGAGCTGGAGTTTCCCCTGAGCCTCTCTTTGTCTGAGAGACTCACAGGACCAGGAGGGACAGGTCTGTGATGACCCAGACTCTGCACGCCTCCCCTGGAAGTTGTAGGAACAAAAGTCTGCACCACCCGACAGTGGGCTCAGGAGGCCTGGGTCCCGCCACTTCTCAGTCAGGAGAAGGTACCAGAGGGGAGCACTGGAGTCCCCTCCAGGGCTGCCATGGGCTCCCTGCTCTGCCTCTTCGTTCTCACTGAAAACAAAGAACAACTTGGGATTTGGTGCCTTTCGGGGTGTACGTTTCTTTATTTTATTGTTTGTTTTTTCATGTATGATTTCTTTAGTGGAAGAAGTGAGCTCCACCACAAGGAAACTCGATGCACATGAAACTGGGGATAAATTAGCGGAAGGCTCTTTGCTCCAGGAAAGGGCTCTGTGATGTACTAAAAAGGATTTGCCATGAAATTTAAGATACTTGAAATATGATCTGAGCTACAAAATCTCAGTGTGTACCACATTCCAAGCACACATGTTTTTCTTCTCTAAAGCTCATCTGCATGTTGTGATATAAAGAATAAGGCGTCATTAAAATAAAAATTTAAGTCCTGGAGTTTGGATCATGCAGACAGTAGCGAACCCTGTCTCGGCCACTTACTAAGAGTGACGCGGTCTCAGGGAGGATGCACATCTGTGCTTCTTCAGTGGACATGAACCCTTGTCCTCAGGGGCTCCCTAAATAGTTCACAAGCTGCAGCTCTCACCGGCACCTGGCATGGAGCTGGCTCCAGGTACAGGTTTTCCTGTTCCCCAAGGAACTGATGCCGGTATCCTCCTTGTGTTTATAGGAGGTGTGTGTGTCTCTCTAAACACTTGTCCCACCTCAGAGGGAGCAGCGCCAGAGGCTGGGCTGCAGGGATCTTCCATCTTCAGCTCAAGGCCCAGGCTGAGTGACATCAAAGAGAATGAAACTACTGGGGCTCCTCTTCAGGCTGCCTCTAGGACAGTGATGGCGAACCTTTTGAGCTTGGCGTGCCAGCATTTTGAAAAACCCTAATTTAACTCTGGTGCCGTGTCACATATAGAAGTTTTTTGATATTTGAAACCATAGTAAAACAAAGACTTATATTTTTGATATTTATTTTATATATTTAAATGCCATTTAACAAAGAAAAATCAACCAAAAAAATGAGTTCGCGTGTCACCTCTGACACACGTGTCATAGGTTTGCCATCACTGCTCTAGGAGGTCTCAGGTTTTCCCTCTCGGGAAGTCAGATAGGAAAAGGACTGTTCCTGAGTCAGAAACATTAGTAGGTGGAAAAGTCCCTAATATTTACTTGCCAGAAACTTCTACTTGAAATTGCACTTTTTCCACAAAACTGACCAAGAAAGCTCCCCTGTTCTAGCCAGTTGGGCGGGGCCACGAGAAGTAGCATAACCTTCTGCTGCTCCCTCCTCCAGGACCCTGGATGCAGGGACCTCAGCTGACCTCGCCCGCCTGTGCTTCTCCAGAACAAAGACAGGGGACCCAGCAGCAGTTCTGGGACACTTGGAGGTCATTATCGGCCACTGATACATCAAAGTGTTTTCTTTTCCTCCTCTTCCTCTTCCTCCTTCTCCTGTTTCTCCTCCCTCTCCTCTCGCTACTTCCTTCTTCCTCACTTTCTTCTTAGTCCTCTTCTTTAATTTAGTTTTTACAGAAATCAATATTTGCTTCTAATTTTTTTTTTATTTGGATGCTCTGAATTTTCTTTTGTGCCTCCTGCTTTTCTGATTGTCCCTGCTCGGTCTCCTTTGGGGTCTGACCCACTCATTCCTGAATTGTGGAAGCCCCTCTATTTTCCCTTCACTTCTCTTCTCTCCCCTATAGCTTCAGGAGATGCCACCTCAGTCCTCCGGAATCCATGTTTCTGAGTGAGACCCATGTCCAGCTGCCAAACGTACATCATCACTGGGTTGTCCCACTGACACCTCAAGTTCAAGGTGCCTTGAACTGAACTTACTTTCTGCAAGCACCTGGCCTGTTTCTCATGCTAGACCTGCATGCCATGTTCTACTGCTTCCTCTTCCTTAACCCTCCAACAGTCCATGGCTGTTTTCTTCTGACTCTTCTTACTGTCTCTTCTCTGGGTCAGGATTCAACATCTGTTACCTGCATCAGCCTCCTAACGGGTCTTTCACCTGCCATCTTGACGGCCCCAATATGTTTTCCATGGAACCACCAAGATCTCTTTGTAAAAACTGCAAACGGGGATATTTCTGTGATTAAAAACTTTCATGTCTCCCATGATCCACAGGATGAGCTTCAATCTCCCATGTAAGGCAAGGAAGACACTGTGGCTCAGTGCCTGTCTCCCCTCTGGCTTAATTTCCTGCTACTGCCATCCTGCATCCGTATCTGCTGTCTCGTGGTTCCCCGAGCAGCCCGTGCTGCTTCAAACCTCTGTTCTCAATTTCAGAAAAAGTCTTTTCTTCTGCTGTTTACTCAGTGAACTCAAATACATCCGTTGGTTTTTATTTTTTCTCTATGAGTTGTCTCTGCCTTCCCCAAATGAATTAATCACTCAGGCAATTGCTGTAGCTCATGCCATTGCACCTTCATTGCTGCACTCAAAGTTATGTTTTGTGAGTTCATCTTTCCCCTTAGACTGTGAGTGCTTGAGGGCAGGAACCGAGTCCTATTTATCTGTGTATCACCAACTTCTGGCCATATCATCAATATTAAATAGACACTGGCTCAGACCTCCAGTGTTTTGCAGGAGATGTTCTGTGCATTTAGTAGGGAGAGATACAGAAAACTCACTTGTCCAGGCCTCACATGTCCCTCGCCCATGGCTCAGAGGGTCGCCTTGCTGTATGACAGAGTCCCCCACGTCTCCCCCGTACCCACACATCCTTTCAGTTCTATAAACTTTCTGAACTCTTCTTTCTTCCCAAACCGTGCTCAGCTCTCCTTTCAGTCTGATAGATAAACTAATATGGGCTAATTTTGACAAAGGTATCGATGGCTGATAATCACATTAATAACTATAAACAGTTTACATTGTAATATGACTGCTCTTTAGGATATTTGTATTTTAGTTAAAATAGCTACCACTTAATAAGTTGGTTTTATTATTATAGAAACTTGAATTATGCTATGTATATTACTCAAATAAAAAGTTATTTATTGATAAGAATAAAGAAAAGGATTATCAAATAATTGCTGAACTTTTACTTGATGTTTCTTCTAGCATAAAATATATCTGTTTCTTTATTTAAAAAAACCCTGAAGTTCATAAACTAAATTATAAAAAATTGTCAGGAATTAGAATCAGAACATTTGTTTAAATACCTGTTTCGACTCCAGGCAGTATCTGCTGAGTCCCTTGTTTCTTGTTATAATTTTGTGTGGGTCTCACCCTTTCCTGTGTGTCCGCTTACAGTTGACCCTTGAACAATGCAGGATTGAGATGGCCTTCTACATCCATGGATTCTCAACCGGATGGAAAACATAGTTGGCCCTTGAAAAACACACATGCAGATTTGAACTCTGCCAGTCAATTGAACTGTGCAAGTCAGTTGATAAATATCTGCCTATAAGTAGACCTGCACAGTTCAAGCCCATGTTGTCCAAGGATCAGCTGTAGTTATGCCCATCACAGGAGTTCCAGTCACCTTGCTAGAGACTGGATAAAGAGAGGGCATGGGACTCTGTTTCTGGCAATGGACTGTGAGGGAGGGTTTGCAGGAGAGTCTTTAAAAATGTTTTGTTTTGCTCTTTTCATCTTCTTCTATTGGACACGATGACATCTGCATGAATACCTACAGATGTGGAAGCCATGCAGAGAGGCAGGAAAGAGCCAAGCCAACATGAGAATTACATAGCAGACACAAGAAAGTGACCTGGATCCTCTGTTACATTGCAGCTGCTGCGTTAACCGAGCCAGGACCTCTCTTCATTGGGAGTTATTACAACGTGAGTAAGTAAATCTTCCATCTTGTTTATCCCAGTGGTCTTTGAGAAGATAAACAGAATTTAGAAATCTTTAACTAGACAAAGAAAATAAAAGAGAGGAAACTCAATAAAATCAGGAATGAAACAGGGGACCTTACAACTGACCTTAAAGAAATGAAGATAGATTATAAAGCCATGAATAATTACATGCCAACGAATTAGAAAATTATGATGAGATGGACAAATTCCTAGAAGAAATTACTCAAACTAACTCAAGAAGAAATAGAACATTTGAATAGATATATAACAAATAATGATATTGAATTAGTAATAAAAAATTCCTGCCCTGGCTGGTGTGGCTCTGTTAGTTGAATGTCGTCCCATGCACCAAAAGGCCACCAGTTCATTTCCTGGTCAGGGCACATGTCTGGGTTGCAGGCTTGATCACCAGTAGGGGGCCTACAGGTGGCAGCTGATCAATGATTCTCTCTCTCATCCATGTCTCTCTCTCTCTCTCTCTCTCTCTCTCTCTCTCTCTCTCTCTCTCTCGTCTTCCTTCCTCTAAAATATTTAAAAACTTCTCCAGGACAGATAGCTTTACTGATGAATTCTGCCATATGTTTAAATGAGAACTGAGGCCAATTTTTCACAAAGTCTTTACAAAAATAGAATAGGGAGGACTATTTGTCAACTCATCCTAAAACAAGACAAAGACAACATAAGAAAATTATAGACTAATATCCCTTATGACTATAGACTAAAAAAACCTTCTATAAAGTACTGGCAAACCAATCCAGCAATATCAAAATATTATATACCATGACCAAGTGGGATCTTTTCCCAGGAATGCAAGATTTGTGCAAGGTACAAAAGTTAATCAATATAATACAATATTAATAGAATAAAGGACAAAAACTATTTGATCATCTCATAGATGCAAAAAATGCATTTATTTGAATTTGACAAAATTCAACACTTCTTTATGTTAAAAACACTCAACAAACTAGGAATAGAGGATACTTTCTCAATCTGAAGAGAGCATCTATGAAGAACCTACAGCCTATATCATACTCAATGATTAAAAACTGAGATAATTCCACCAAGATAAAGAGCAAGACAAGGATGTCTACTCTCATCACTTTTATTCAACATTATGCTAGAGGTTCTAACCAGAGACATTAGGCAAGAAAAAGAAATACAAGGAATCCAGATGAGAAAAGAAAAAAAAAAATCTCTTTTGCAGATGACATGATATTTATATATAAGAAATCTTAAGGAATTCATACCAAGACATTATTAGAGCTAATAAACAAGTTCAGCAAGATTGCAGTATATGTGATCAATATTTAAAAATAATTGTAATTCTATTCAATGGCAATGCACAATCCCAAAATGAAAGTAAGAAAACAATTTCATTTCTATAACATCAAGAAGAATAAAATACTGAGAAATAAGTTTAACAGAAAACATGTAAAAATTATATACCCCAAACTATAAAACTTCATTGAAATAAATTAAAGAAAACTTAAGTAAATGGAAAGACTTCTTATGCGCATGGATTGGAAGACTTAATATTGTTAAGATGACTATACTCCCACACTGACCTACAGATTTAGTGCAATCCCTATCAAGATTCCAACTGATTTTTCCAGAAATAGACAAGATGATCCTAAAATTCATATAGAATGGGGACTCAGAATAGCCAAAATAATTTAGAGAAGAAAGATGTTGGAGGATTCACATCTCCCAATTTTAAAACTTGGTACAAAGCAACAATAATTAAGACTGTGAAGTCTTGGCTTAAGGTAAACATTAGGTTCAGTAATATAATTGGGAATCCAAAAGTAAAACCTTACATTTATGATCAGTTGAATTTTTATAAGGGAGCCAAGACAATTTAATAAGGAACAAAACAAACTTTTCAGCAAATGATGCTGGGACAGCTGGACATCCATGCCAAAGAATGAGTTTGGACCCCTATCTCATACTATCTACAAGAATTAACTCAAAACAGATCACAGACCAAATGTCAGAGCTAAAGCTATAATCTGCTTAGAAGAAACCACAGAAGTGAATCTTTTGTTTCTTTTTGTAGTTTTAATGGCGTTGTAAAGGGAGAGTGCAACAAAAATATTTCCATTCTTCCATCTGTCCGTGAAACTCCTCCTCTGTTTTCACATGGGAATCCTTGTTTGAAGCCAACGTAATGAATCTTTCCCATTGGAAATTTCAGACAGTTAAAGTGGGAGAATGGAGCTCTTTTTGGAGAAGCTCAGTTCTTTAGAAAGAGGGGCCCTATGGCGTCTGGATGGGGAGTTAGCAGACTTGGGTATTTGACTATGTTCCCTTCCTTAAGGTATTTAAGCTTTTTGAGCTTAAGTGGTTTTTTTTTGTTTTTTTTTTTTGTTTTTGTTTTTTTTTCGTAAAACAAAGAGAATAATAAGAGCCTTACCAAACTCATAGGATTAGTGGGAAGATCAAATGGAATAAACAATGTTATCCTATTTGTAAAATGCTATAGAAATATAGCATACTATTTTTGTACCTTCACACTAAGCTCCCTGGAAAGCTGTCATGGAATATGAAACAAAAGGATGTCACAGCTACTGTTGTCTTTTTATTCCAACTGAATGGATATTCCCCCAGCTAATCTGCAGTCACAGAGGAATCACATTAACATGGAACTTATATAATTCACAAACTGCTACAGCAGCCTGGAAAGGCTTAAATGAGTTGCCTTCACTCTTAATTATTTTAAAACCTCATTAATGGCCAAATGAGTTGCATGGCAGTTTAATTAATTGCATTAAGCACAAAGGTCCTGAATGAGTTTATGAACAGGCAGTGAAAGGGCTGGGCAGGAGCATGTCAAGCCTGAATGGGTATCTGGGCTGGTTCCCATTTCTTCCTCCGAAGTCAAGCTCCGTGTGTGTGTGTGTGTGTGTGTGTGTGTGTGTGTGTGTGTGTGTTGCAGTCACACAACTTCTATCTCTGTTTATTACATTAGAATTGGCCTTGAAGCCGCTTAAGATGAGCTTACTTGCTGTCACTTGCCAGATAAAATCTTTGGAATTATCTGTGAATTCCAATTGCCTACGCTCTCATTGTATGATTGAAAGAGAGCAGGCTGAATGTTTTTATTTTTTTGGAGGAGAATTGTTGCTTTTTACTCCTGGCCCATCATACTGGTTTGATAATTAGCATATCTCAAAACAAAACTCCCACTGGGTGATGATGGCATTCCTGAATTCTTTCAGTCTGAGCTCCATGCTGCACTGCACTGAGCCTGCCCAGTGAGAGGCATGGCTGCTCATTCTCAGCCAGGGAGGCTGCCCTCGCAGGTATGGTTCCGTGCTTGGAGCTATGAATAGGGAGGACTATTTGTCAACTTGAGATATTTATGCCCAAATAGAAAGGCAAAGAGAAACAAAAAGGAAGTGGGAAAGGAGAGTTATTCATCCGTCTCACTTGATTTTCTGTCAAATGTGGCCATTCAGTCAGTGATATTTTGCAATGGCAGTACTAGCAAATGAGTGTGGGGGTTAATATTATACCCCATATATCCCAAGTTGTGCAGATTTAATGATATTCTGTGAGTACAGCAGATACAATAGAATCTGGCATGTAGTGAAAAAGAGTGGATGTTTATTAAGCATTCCCCACTTAAGTGCAGGTCTCTTACTGAGAGGATTTTTCAACGTGGTGTGTGTTCTGGGCACCTAGAGCAGTGCTGTTGCAGAGAACTTGCTGAATTGGTAGGAGTGTGATGTAGCACTCACTGTTCAATGTGGTGTCACTAGGCACATGTGGCTACTGAGCATTTGACATGTTACCAGTAAGACTGAGAAACTTAATTGTTCATTGACCTTAAATTTAATAGCCACAGGTGGCTAGCAGCTACTTGCATGGGAAAGTACAGATCTAGGCCAATGTAAACTTTAGATAGCTAAATATGATCTCTTCCATCAATACTAGGAGCCAGTCTCCTCATACTCCCCTAGGCTAGTCTACAATGTCATCATGTCATTCTCACTTAGCACTGTAGCCCTTGGGTGTCCAGCACATTAATTAATTTAGTTAATTAAATTCTTTGCTACTTTCAGCCAAGCCTGTTAAAATCCCTATTGCTGCACATACTAGAGGCAGAAAATAGTGTTTATGGAATGGCCTGAGTGGCCCATAAAGGGCTTTTATTGGATACTTGAGGGAATTTAAATTTCTGCTCAAGTCTGCATGGATCTCTCTTGTGAAGAAGTTGAAAGGGGTAAGGGTTTTTCCTAACAAAAGCAGAGGTGTGAGAGTGAAGTGGAGGTGGTGGAAAGAGGCTGAGAGGTGACAAGGATCTTGATTCTCACTGCTTCCCAAAGGAGATCCTGTGGGGAGGTGCTTCTGTTTTTCCTTTAGGAGAGAACTATTCTTTCAACATATCTTACCACTTCAGACAACACAAGCACAGCTGGAAGATAAATAGCTTGAGGGTAGAAGAGGAAGTCTTTATTACTGAAGTTAATTCTTTTAAAAAAATATTTTTATTGATTTCAGAGAGGAAGGGAGAGGGAGAGGGAGAGATGTAAACATCAATGATGAGAGAGAATCATTGATTGGTTACCTCCTACATGCTCACCGCTGGGGATTGAGCCTGCAACCCAGGCATGTGCTCTGGACTGAAATCGAACCCAGGACCTTTCAGTCCTCAGGCTGACACTCTATCCATTGAGCCAAACCAGCTGGGGCCTGAAGTCAATTCTTATTTGACTGGATACGGGGTACCAGGCCTCAGGGCAGGGAGTATAGAGAGTGAGTAAAAATAGATGCCACTCTTGCCCTCATGGAGCTTGTAGTCTAGTGGTCCAGACAAACGTGATTACATGATGACACAAATAGCTATGATGACAGGTGATAGCTTCCCTGGTGAAGAGATATTTGGGCTGAGCGCTGCAGGATTAGTCCTATGTCCCAGAAAGTGTCTCTTGGAATTAAGAGGAAAGGACAGAAGATTATTAAGTATCCCTTAAATACCTTCATTTAATACAAAGGCACTACTTTAGCTACTGGAAGGAGAAGAAAATGTGACTAAGATAATTTTTTTCCTTTGAAGACTGGGGATGGGGCTACTGAAGGGGGTAAGTGGATACAAAATAGATGCCAGGGCAGCTGCTAGAATGCAGTCAACATCAAATGGGAGTAAGGAGATGGAACTCAAAAGAAATAAAGATGTGTCCAGTGGAAAGTCTGGGAAGGCCCCACTGAGAACAGGCTTAGATTGGACTCTGGAGATGGGCATGAGTTGGTAGAGCCACCTGCTTCAGCTTGACCAGGTGTACTTGCACAGTCAGCCCCAAAACTAATATCACCCAACTGAAAGGAGGAGATTCCTGGCCATGTTACCTGGTGCCTTGTAAACTATATTGTATAGTCTCATGGTGATAGGGGAGGGAAGCTATGAGGAGGGAGCCCAGCAATGGCTGACATTTAATGTTTCTCCAGCCAGCTGGTAGGGCTTAGTGCCAATTTAAATTGGGTGAAAGAAAGAATGAAGTGATCTTTGTTACATCTTGGAGTTCTGGAGTAAAAGACATAATTGTTGTGCATGGTTCCTATCCTCAGGGAGCTGACCGCCAGGAGGGTGGGTGAATAAAAGTGTGTTAATATTTACCACAGTGCAATTAGTGTCGTAGATGAGGCATCTTCTAGGGCAGCCGTCGCCAATCTTTCGGACCTCACAGACCACCAGTGGTCCGGACCACTAGTTGGCGACCGCTGTTCGAGGGTGTTTAGAAGAAGAAAGGCCACTTAAGTTCGGTAGAACCAACAAAATCTTAAAGTATACAGTAATATTTGGAATTGAGAACAGGTGGGATTTTATAGAAGAGAGGGAAGGGCATCCTATGTAGAAGAGTTTGGACAAAGACTTATGAAACCTTGGTCTTGTTCTGGGGGCAGAGATTTAGCCAGGGCAGACTGACAGCAAAACCTTCCCTTCCCTCCGCTCAGGGTCTGAGCACTCACTTCACGGACAAGTCCCATTGAGAATCAATATATTTTCTTTGTATTCGCCCAGATCAGGGGTATTTTATCAGCCTGTACTGCAAATATCAATAGAAATATTCATAGTTTCAAATACAGCATAATATTGGATATGCTTTTTATAAATTATAAAGGAATGGTAAGGACCCTCCTTTAGACTCTGGTTTACTGCCAATCCTCTTCTTCATCTGAACATTATTGGACTGGGCCGGAGCTTAAGATGTGTGTGTGGGGAGCCACGGGGGTTAGTGCTGGGAATTCAGTGCTAAGCAGGCTAAGCAGTTGACACTGATTGGACATAGAAGAAATCGGTCAGATCAGAAAACTTTGATCAGAATAGGGAGGATTTAATCAAGGAAGACTTTGCTGGAGAGGTTCTATGAACCAAGCATTGAAGAAGATAAAGAAAGTTCTATGGAGGCATTGTAGAGTAGGGGAATGAATATCCACTTAGTGGTATGATGCTGAATGAATAAGCACCTAATAAATGAATGAATGAGGGAATGATTGGAAGGTGATATGAAATTGTTCAGATAAAAGACCCCATGGACAGAGTGAGTCACTGAGGCACAGGTTCCCATAGGTGAGCATGTAACAAAACTGTATGGCTCATATTTGGAACTCAGTAGGCTGATAGCAGGTAAAGAAACAAACATTATTCCTACTGTCACATAAGAAGAAAAGGTTTCCTTGGGGCTAATTGAAATTTAATGCAGCCACCAGCTTAGTTTCCTGGACTCAGCAGGAGCGGCTGTTTGACTGGGAATTTTATCTGTTCTCAGTTGAAAATCAGAGCACTATTGCTTTCAGGTGAAATAACCCCAGAAACTCTCCTGGGCCTTCAGCAGATTAACTGTGAGTAAAATTCAGGCAGACAACCGAGACAATGGTCAAGGCTGTGTTGTCACCTGTTCAACTGTTCAACCCAGGATGTGGAATTGGATGTAATTCAGCAGAAAAATGATTTTCAGGGTGAGAAGCCACCTAGTTGACTTCTAGGACGAAGGAGTCCATAACCTCGGTGGCCGGGTTGCCCAGAGACCACAGGCTGGGTTCCTGTCTCCGAAGGCACCCAGAGCGGGAAGGAGGAGAGGGGAGCAGAAACATGCTCATTAGTGTTTGAGGGAAGACAGGTTGTTTTAGCTGCGATCCAGGGCTCCCTGCCTGGAAGCTGAGCACACAGAGGTTAGCTTGGAGGCTGGTGTTCGCCTTGGGGAGGTAGTCATGGAACACTTGGTAGGCGGCTCTTGCACAAGAGTTCTGCTGCCATTTTTAAAGAGAAAGTAAAGCACGGCAATTTTCTAGATGGTCGCACACTTGATCAGCACCCCTTTTCCCACCCAGGCTCTAAGTAATTTGAGAACCAAGACAAGGGAGAGAGGCAGGTTGAAGGCAGTTGTCACCGGTATAACCAGTAGAAGACAGGATGGAGGACATGGCTGTAGATCTGGTAGTGTCCCTCAGATGGGCACACTCATCCCTCCTCCACACCCAAATGCTGGAAAGACCCTCCCCTGGAGGAGTACCAGTCACCACCTGCTCCCCAAGGGAGGCTCGTGGCCTAGACGAGAGAAGGGGGAGCTGAGACAAGCACATGGTAACCAGCTAAGTGGGAAACACTCTAGTATCAGGGTTTCCAGACTCATTCAGGAACTAATGAGAACCCTTGGGCAAGAGAACTCTTTAGAGAAGTCAAGGACGACTGGAAGTGGTAGAATTTGAGTTAGAGTTGAAGAACTTGGAAAAGGTGGCGGAGAGGGGTGAAGATTCTCAGCTGGTGTATGGTGGCCAGAGGGGTCATGTCAAAGCTGTCCGGCCGCAGTGGCAGAGAAGCTGAAGGTGCGAGGGCTGGGGTGGCCCAGGGGCAGCAGGACTAGTGTGAAGATGGCTCCCTGTGGCTGAGAAGCTGGGTGGTCACCACTGGTTTGCTCATGTCTGGTTCAGGAAAATTCATCTGGCCAAGATCCTTTCAGGTAACCAAAGGGGAAAGGCTGGAGACTGGTTAGGACAGAAGAAAAGAATAATGGAGGGTTGGATTTGGGTTCTGGGCATATTCAGAAGACCAAAAAGGAGTTAGACATGTGGCAGGAAGGATTGATGGTCCTTGGCCATCCTGCTCTCCTGTCATTGCCACGTGCTGTGGTTGGGGTGCTGATTAGACCTCTCATGGAGAGGAGTGTGCCCTCTCACTGTTGGGTCCTTCCCTCCTTGCCTCTAGTGAATGAGCATCAATTTAAAGGTATGCACATTAGGCACCTCTCATGAAATTGCTGTCTAACTAACAAAATGATGGTAGTGCCTATTGAGCCTAAATATGTAAGAGTGTTACAGGATAAAAGTATTTTGGTGTCTTTCAGCTGATTTCATGATTTCTCATGATGGGAAGAAAGGTTTCTTTTAATTATGTATTCATTTTTATAAAGATACTAGAGGCCTGGTGCACAGAAACTTGGGTACTCGGGTGGGGGGTGTCCCTCAGTCTGGCCTGTACCTTCTCGCAGTCTGGGACCCCTCGGGGGATGTCCACCTGCTGGCTTAGGCCCGCTCCCCGGGGGATTGGGCCTAAGATGGCAATCAGACATCCCTCTGGCAGCCTGGCAGCCCTCGGGGGATGTCCACTTGCCAGCAGGGAACAGGCCTAAGCTGCAGTGGGACATCCTTAGTGCTGCTGAGGAGGCGGGAGAGGCTCCTGCCACCACTGCTGTGCTGGCAGCCATCAGCCTGGCTTGTGACTGAGCAGAGCTCCCCCTGTGAGAGTGCACTGACCACTAGGGGGAAGCTCCTGCATTGAGTGTCTGCCCCCTGGTGGTCAGTATGTGTCATAGTGACCAGTGATTCCCAGCCGTTCTGCTGTTAGGGTCAATTTGCATATTACCCTTTTATTATATAGGACTAGAGGCCCAGTGCATGGATTAGTGCACCAGTGGGGTCCGTTGTCCTGGCATGCATCCTCTTGCAACCTGGGACCCCTCGGGGGATGTCAGAGAACAAGTTTCAGCCCAATCCCCACAGGTCACCCTCCCCCTTTCCTTCTGAGATTCATCAGTCTGTTCCATGTTTCCATGCCTGTGCGTTGAGCATCTGCCCCCTGGTGGTCAGTGTGCATCATCATAGCTACCAGTCAAAGAGTCAAATGGACAGACGGTTGCTTAGGCTTTTATATATATATATATATATATATATATATATATATATATATATATATATAGAGAGAGAGAGAGAGAGAGAGAGAGAGAGAGAGAGAGAGAGAGAGATGGAACTTATTTTGGTGGTTTGGAGTCTCAAAAGAAATGGAATACATGTATAGGTTTGCACCTGTGGCATGATATATACTACTTTGTATTGCTCCTTTTCTCCATGGTTGCAAGTGAGGTCTTCCTGCCTGGGTCTGCTTTAAAAGTTGCAAAGAAACATATCAAGTTTTTCTTTTCTCATGTTAATACTTGCATATTATCCTGTCTCTCTACTGAGATCTATGTAGTTATTTTAAATTCTGCTCCATTGCCACATGCCTATTGTAGGATGCAAAAGATATGCACCCAACTCTCTCTTTTGTGTCCAGAATGTATGAGAACATGTATAGAACCAACTTTCACTGATTCATGCTGAAGGGGGTGATGGTGAGAGTTGAATGACCAGGGGTCTGCCATCTTTGCTGAGATGAGCCACTTTGCTCTTTGCCTGAAGCCAAAAATAACTGTTGTCGATGTGTGTGGGTGTCTGTGCACATGAGGCATTTCCAAGAAAAGCTGTGGCGGGTGAGTGTTTGGGGGAGAAGAGTGCTGATGGAAGCTCCCCCTGGGCAGTGAATGGAAGAGCGGTACACTTCTAGAGTGATGATTTTGTGCTATTTTCCCACCAGAAATGTTCATGAGCCTCATGACAAACCACCTACGCTCACTGGTCCTCAGTTTCCAGCTGTGTAGCATGAGGCTAAGGCCACCTGCCCTATAAATAAACAAACACTTCATAAATCCTTCAGACATTCCCCATCAGGTATTGAGACTTGGAGCATTTGACTCTGAAGAACTGGAAAGACAAAAAGGGAGTATTTATTACCAGTTCCCTTTTAGGCCAAGTCTGCTTATCCTGTGTATCTAAAATAATTGCCAACAGGCTGGAGTGGCTTTGATTGGATCTACATATTTCTCTGCATCTGTGTGGGCTCCAGGGGCCTGCCCAGCACATGGGCCAGGACATCTGCATGTTCTGGAGAGAGAAGTCTGTGTGTGTGTGTGTGCGCATGTGCGCGCATGCAAAGGCTCCTTTTGGGCCAGAGACAGACAATAGTGTCGTCCTACCCCCATAGCAATGCCATCGGCTGTGTCCCACTGCCCCAAGCTGAGGGTGAATGCCTCGCCCTGGAATTAAGTCACCATGGGAAGCAAGCTTCTGCTTTCAGCAGCTCAGGCCACTCTGGAGATCTTAACTTTGGGATGCTGGCCTTTGCTCAGGCTCTGTTCAGGCTTTGGGAGAGAATTATCACAGGCAATATTTATTGAGAACGTATGTGCCAGGCACCATTCTGTGCATAGTTCTTATGTTAACTCATTGATCCTTACAAGGTGGGCACTGTTCCTATTTCAGAGATAGGGAAATGGTGGTGTGGAGAGGCTTACGTGACAACATGGGTGATAATCAAAGCATTTCAGATGATCCAGGCACAACGCTGGCCTGACTATACAGGTACCACTGACTGGGCATCATACCAGGTGCGGATTAAAACCCAGACACTGGTGCAGGGCCCACATGCTCACCCCTCCTCTGTATTCTCTTTGCTTCACAGTGCCTGGCACAGAGCAGATTGCTCAGTAAACACTGTGCTAAGCTGAAGTGCTCTGTTGTCTAACTGCTCCCATGTGTGGGGGTGGGTTCCTGTGTTTTCTGTCTCTTGCTCCTTCTCTTGGCTTCTAGGACAATGCCCAGATCATAGTTGTGCTTCTGTGGCACCATTCACAAGGGGCCCTCTAGTCTCTGCTCCAGGACACCCCTTCTGTCTCCCTCTCCTGTCAAGACTCAGTGTTCACTCATCTACTTCCATGCTCCCCTCGAAAAGCAAGAAACTATTACTCCATTTGTCAATACATCCAACAAGTTTTTGTTCTGTACAATGTCATGGCCTCCCTGAACACCCTGAGACTCTGTGGTCTCGAGAGATGGCCTGGGCTGGTCCTAGGGAAGTGAGGTGGGTGTTCAGGCCCAGGCAAGGATTAAATGACCTACCCTAATAGGCCCTTCAAGTTCTCAACCATTTTTGGGGGAAAGAAATAGAATAGAGGGATTTCCCCACAGATTAAAAACTGACACAGAGTGTCTGACTCAGCAGGTCTGAGATGGAGCCTGAGAATTTGCATTTTTATCATATTTCCAGGTGCTTCTGCTGGCCTGGGCACTGTACCCTGCGACTGCACTACACTGTTCCTCTGTCTGCTTGAGGGGAAACTCTTGGGTGAATTTCACTTGGGAGGTTGGAAGGCCCAGGCCCAGGGCTGGTAGTAGTCCTTTCTCAGCAGCTTTGGCCACATCTGCATTCTGGGCACCTGTGTGAAGAGTTCATCTTAACCAAAGTCCCAACACCCCGATTTGCTGCCTGAAACAAAGGGCAGCTAGAAGTGGGATGGGGTGTGGTGTTGTGTGGCGTGGTGGTGGCCATGGGCAGCCAGGACTACCTGCGATCTATGTCCTCCCACTAGGGACCTGTGAACCACCGTCACAGGCCTGCCGTTGTCTCATTGGCACAAAAGGGCACCTCGTTACCCCACCCACAGCCACTAAACCTGCCTCCTCAGTCAGTGCATGTTCCCTCCTTGCTGAAGCCTTCTTCATCCTCTCCAGGTAGATGGCAGCGATGCCCGAACACCATGTGCACGTCTTTGCCACGACATTTGTGGCATTGATTTAGACCGTGAGGCATTCATGGGCATATGTCTCTGCATTGTTGACCCCTGTAAAAGTGCAGGATGCACTATCTGCACTCTCTGAATGTTTGATAAATGAAAACAAAAACAGTGATTTGGAAGACAACAGAGATAACAGAGTGGCTTTGGAGTCATCAGACCTGAATTGAGGTTCCAGTTTTGCTATTTGTTAATTATGCAACCTTGTGTAGAAATCACACAACTTAGTTCATTCTTAGTTTTCTAATCTGCAAAGTGGGTACAATGATATTTTCCTCACAGGGCTGTTGTGGTATTAGGTGAACAAATATAAAGCTCTTAAACCTGCGTGTGGCACACAACGGTTACTCAGGTAACCAGATTTATTAGTGGTAGGACGATGAGCTGGACAGGTGAGGCGTCAGTGGAGAGAGGATAAGCGAGAAGAGTCTTGGAGCCCTTATCTTTCAAGGTTTTATCCAATATCATCTTCCAACTTGAAAAATGGAAGTGGATGAAGCAAGAGACTCTAGAGGTAGGTGTGCCTACCAAGGGACAGAACCACGGAGAGCGGAGAGAGAGAAGGAGACAGACACAGCAGGCCCTTCTCTGCTGGCCTTGTTTCCATCTCTGCATTTGCTTTTAAAGGTGTTAATTCACTGTCTGTCCTCCTTCACAGACAGTCTTTCTGTTTGTGTCCATCAGCAGATCTGAGTCCAGCAAAGTGTGGAGGTAATGACAGTAAAGCCTGAGCAGGCCTGTGCTGGGAGTCAGGGATCTGTGTTTAATAGATGTTGGGGATAACATTGTTTATTCTATTCCCACAATATGAAAACCCTCCTTGCTCACTCCTGTAAACTGTGGTCAGCTTTTGGATGAGCTAACTCCCTCTGCTGGTGCTGTGGAAGGCTACCTCCCATAAAGCAGTGGACACTCTGAGTCCCAGTACATTCAGCATCATACCCAGCTCCCCTCCCCTCCAGGTGTGCGGCAAGGCTGCGCCTCAGAGATGCTGGAGAGATCTCCTGTGGTTTGGCAGGAGGCTTTGTTTTAGGAGCATAATAACAGGATTAAAGCGACCTGGACCCTGGGCCACGGCGTGAGGAAAGCTGCCTTAAAGCGGAACCTGCAGCACCCTAATCCTTACATTAAGCCACTGAAGTTTGGGAGCAGTGTGTTATCATAAGATAACCTTGCTCATCTAAATATAAATATCAGAGAGAAAATACTATGAGTCTATTCACACTTTTCATCATTAGCTTATTCTTGGCACTCCTCCTGCACCGTTACTATACATATACCTCAGTTTATTTTCTTGATAATTATGTTTCTGACCTGGAGCCTCATTCTTCCTGCCCCAACCCCATTTTGGAGGAATCACATTGCCAAAACTCTTCAAAATGAGGTCTAGATACCTCCCCAGTCAGACCAAGCCTGCCCACCCTGTAGAAAAGTGTTCACACTTTACTGGGGGTGAGACAAGAGGACCAAATGCTCTGAAACAGAGCAGGATTTTGGGAAGGATCCCTTCTGACAAGTGTAGAGAAATACATGGGCCAATATTAAATACTTTGAAAATATATTATTGCTGATTTTTACTGTTTCTTGTTTGTGGTCTCCAATAGGAGAGGGGGCATGGAGTAAATATTTACATCAGGGAAGTGAAAATGGGCGCTAGGGGAAGCCCCATTGGATGGGCAGCTGGTTGAATGTAACCGTGGCCTGGGCCACTGCTGTGCAGCAGACACGGCTCCTGTCCTATTATGGGATCAGGATTGACTGTGCTTGAGGGACACAACATTGACTGTACAGCATGTCAGGCGCTGACCGTGTCCTGTCTGTATCGGAGTTTCCGCGTTGTGCAACGGGGCTGTTGCACACTTCCCAGGCCTTTGGAAAAGATCCGATGATGCGTGGTACTTTTCTGTATAGCTTTACCCCCTTTTTTTTTTATTGTGGGTAAATATAATTTATTTAAAAACCCACAAAAAATGAAGACTTCTAAAGAAGCCAGGGTCAGAAACACGGCTGAAATAAAAATCACGACAGATGAAACGCCATATAAGGCTCCTAGACGTTGGCAAATGGACTCTCTGTGACCACAGCGGGACTCCTGCTTGTTTTTGTAAGGTTTCATTAGAACACAGTCGAACTTACTCATCTTACATAATGCTCACGGCTGCTTTTAAAGGACAAGAGCAGTGTTGAGTAGCAGTGATAGGAACAGAGGCATCTTAGAACCACCCGGGGCCCGGCCTCAGCGTTCCTAATTCACTAGGTCTCAGCTGGGGCCCATGAGCCTGTTTTCTGTCACATCCCAGCAGGTGATGCTAATGCTGCTGGCCTGGGGACCATGCTCTGAGAGCCGCAGGACTCGGAATTCTAGTTGGCAAGACGTGCGGATGAGAGGCATTCCCGCGGCAGGACGGGCACCCACGGTGCTTGGGCTGTTCTCCAGCTTCCAGAACAGGGAAGAGGGGAAGGAGCACTGTGCCTGCTTTTCTTTGGCCCTTTGGCTCCATCAGACGACAACAGATGTGGACATCCCAGGACCACACAGAGATGTTAGTGCTGTAGGGATGGAGTCCACACTGTACACATATTTGGGGAACTCTGTGAACAAGGTTATAAACAAGCCCCCTGCTTGTGGGAGTGTGAGAATCCTACCCACCTGCAGCGCCCGAGGTGACATGCTCCTGACGCACAGCAGCAGGTGCCGGCTTGTAGCCAGATCACCTGCATTCCCGTGAACACGCCACAATTCACCCGGCATTACTTCTTTCCCATGGGTGTCAACTGCCGAGCTCTGCAAACTAGACTTACAGAGGTGAAGCCAGGCAGGATGATAGGCCTTTTTTCTTCACGGACCCCCCCTTGGCCCCTCATTTTCTGTGTGACATCAGTTAATTGGTATTGGGATACAGGAGAAGTGCTTGGCATAGAGCGAAGAAAGGTGGTAGGTTGGAGAATCAGACTTGGAGTAGGGGTGAATAGAGGTTGCCCACAAGAGTTCTTGTTTGAAGATTCAGCCGCCATGGGGAAGGCTGCAGTCCTCTCACCTGTGAGGCCTCCAGAGTACATCTTGTAAGTGAGCTGCTACTTTCATTGCTTGTTCCTGAAAATCCCTTCACATAGTCACACAGTCAGGAGGGCACAACCACACAGCCAGGAGGGCACACACAGCCACACAGCCAAGAGGACACAGCCACACAGACAAGAGGGCATAGTCACACAGCCAAGAGGACACAGCCACACAGGCAGGAGGGCAGTCACACAGCCAGGAGGGCACACATAGCCAGGAGGGCACACACAGCCACACAGCCAAGAGGACACAGCCACACAGCCAGGAGGGCACACACAGCCACACAACCAAGAGGACACAGCCACACAGCCAGGAGGGCACACACAGCCACACAACCAAGAGGACACAGCCGCACAGCCAGGAGGGCACACACAGCCACACAACCAAGAGGACACAGCCACACAGCCAGGAGGGCACACACAGTCACACAGCCAGGAGGATTAAGTGAGGGGAAGTTTCTGGTCCCCACTGTCCCACACATTTTGGAGTTTTCTCTCAGGCTGGACTTGGATTCTGGTTAGAGAGCTCCTCAGAGACAGGAGGAAGGCTGGGACCCGCCAAGATCCGCCTTTCCTCCAGGGCTCCAACAGCTGCCTCCTCCTCATCTCCTCACTGCAGGCCCTGCGGACAGAGAAAACACTGCTGTCCAATGCCCACACGGGGAAGCACAGTCCTGACCAACATCGACCCTATTAGGTTGCTCACATGTGAAGCGTGGTGGCAGGTAAAAGGCTGGCTGTCCACGGCCTGATGATCTGGAGTGAGGTTTTGGGGCACAGCTCCTAAGTGTGTTCTCTCCATGAAGTTGTCTCTTCCTTGTGGCCTGGAAGGATCTGGAAGGGGAGATGATGGACAGCTCAGGAAGGGCAACTTGGGTGCCTGTGCATTGCAGGGCCTCTGGTCTGCCCTATCTGCCTGGAGGACCCCATATGCTGTGGACTCAGTTTTATGACCGTCTTCCCTGTCTTCTCTGAGAAGGTTTCTGGCCTCCCCACCAGGGCTGGCCTCCTCCCTTTCTAGGCTTCCAGAACAAATATCAACAAAGCTCTGTGCACATTGCTCACATTATCTAGTTACAAATCTATTTTTGTCTGTGAATCGTATGCCCCTTTATTTTACTTATTAAAAACACTTAATACGTCTTAACTCTTTTGAGTGCTTAACAAATACTATCTCTTTTTATCTTTGTTTCTTTGTATTGCTTGTCCCCAGCTTTATTGAGTTATAATTAACATATAACATTCTGTAAGTTAAAGGTATACAACATGAAGATTTGCTCTATTGTAAAATAATTACCACAATAAGGTTAGTTAACACTTTCATCACCACACATAATTACATTTTCTTTGTGCTGAGAACATTTAAAATTTGTTTTCTTAGCAACATACATGTATATAATACAGTGTTACTAACTGCAGTCACCATACTGTACACGATCCTCAGAACTTACTCATCTGCTACAGAAAATTTGTACCCTTTGACCAACATCTGCCCATTCCCCCAGCCTCCAGCCCTTGTCAACCAGCGTTCTACTCTCTACTTGTATGAGTTCAGCTTTCTTAGAGTCCACGTAAATGAGATCATTCAGAATTTGCCTTTTCTGCCTGACTTATTGCACTTAGCATATTGCCCTCAAGGTACAAACATGTTGCAAAAATAGGTTTTCTTCTTGTTCAGTATTCCATTGTGTGAGTGTGTATGTGTGTTGTGTGTGTGTGTATATATACACACACCACATGACAGCTTCCTTATCCATTCACCCATAGTCAGACTCTTAGGTTGTTTCCATGTCTTTGCTACTGTGAATAATGCTGCAGTGAATATGGGGTGTAGAAATCTCTTTGAAACAGTGATTTCAATTCCTTCAAATATATAAACCGAAGTAGAATTGCTGAATCATATGGTTCTTCTATTTTTAAGTTTTTTGAGGAACTGTTTTGATTACTATGGTTTTATAATATAGTTTGAAGTCAAGTAGTGTGATGCTTCCAATGTTGTTCTTTTTTCTCAAGATTGCTTTGGTTGTTGGGGTCTTTTGTGGTTCCATACACATTTTAGAATTATTTGTTCTATTTCTATGAAAAATACTGTTGGGATTTTGATAGGGATTGTACTGAAATTGTAGATTGCTTTGGGTAGTATGGATACTTAACAATATTAATTCTTTTAATTCATGAGCATGAAATACCTTTTCATTTATTTGTATCTTCTGAAATTTCTTCCATCAGTGTCTTATAGTTTTCAGTGGACAGGTCTTTCCTGCAGCTGGCCTGGGCGAAGCCGGCCTGGGTCCTGGGTGCCTGTGGATGGCCAGAGGGAGGGAAGTCCAGGTCTCAGGTACAGGGCGAGGCAAAGGCAGTTAGGGATGATCAGGCCAGCAGGGGAGCAGTTAGGGACAATCAGGCAGGCAGACAGAGGTGGTTAGGGGCAATCAGGCAGGCAGGCAAGCAGTTAGGAGCCAGTGGTCCCGGATTGTGAGAGGCAGTCGGACATCCTCTGAGGGGTCCCAGATTGGAGAGGGTGCAGGCTGAGCTGAGGGACCCCCCTCTCCCCTGTGCATGAATTTTGTGCACTGGGCCTCCAGTGTTGAATAAAAGTGGTGAAAGTGGTAATCCTTGTCTTGCTCCTGATCTTAGTAAAAAAGCTTTCAGCTTTTGACTATTGAGTATAATGTTAACTGTGGGCTTGTCATATGTGGATTTTATTATGTTAAAATGTAATTCACTGCATTTATCAGCTCTAAAATTTGTTCTATTCATTTTTATGATTTCTATATCTTTGTTAAACTTCTCATTTTGTTTATGTATGGTTTTTCTGATGTTTAAAAAATTGTCTTTCTACAAATTGGTATTTATATTTTTTAGCTCATTTAATTTTCCTCAAACAATGATTTTGATTTCTTTATCAGGCAAATTACAGATATCCATTTCTTTGGGATCAGCACTGGAAAATTGTGTTTTTTGGTGGTGTCATTTTTTCCTGTTCCTTGAAGTTTTGCATTACTCTCTCTGCATTTGAAGTAGTCTCTTCTTCCAGTCTGTAATGACTGGCTTTAGGAGAGAAATACCTTCCTTCAGCTGTTACAATATTCTGAAGCTTTCCTTGGATACACCTACTCTACACTCCTTGTTTCCTCTTGAGGGGTAATTTTTAAGATTGTATTCTGCAAAGCCCGGTGGATGTTAATAGCTTCCCTTGTCTTCACTGTAGATAAACCTGGCCTTTATGGGAAGTATGTGCCGCTGAACCCTTTAACTGCCAAGAGAACCCTGTGTTATGGTGTAAGTCACAGTTCTACTCTTGCTGGGACCATGCTTTGGCAGAATCTAAGCTGAGCCATAATTACCTGTCACTACGTGACAGCCAACATTCTCTTCCTGTGCAGCCACATTTGCCACATTTGGTTTTAAAGTTACTAGATAAACATATAACGTTCTGAATTTCATTTTATTTTATCAGCATTCATTTTATATTATACTAGAGGCCCAGTGCACAAAATTCATGCATGGGGGGCTGTCCCTCAGCCCAGACTACACCCTCTCCAATCTGGGATCCCTCTCACAATCCAGGACTGCTGGCTCCCAAACTCGTCTGCCTACCTGATTGCCCCTAAATGCTTCTGCCTGCCAGCCTCATCACCCCCTAACCACTCCCCTGCCAGCCAGATTGATGCCTAACTGCTCCTCTGCTGGCCCAATTTCCCCTAACTGCCCTCCTCTGCAGGCCTGGTCACCCCTTACTGCCCTCCCCTGCAGGCCTGGTCACCCCCAACTGCCCTCCCTTTCAGGCCTGATTGCCCACAACTGCCCTCCCCTGCCAGCCATTTTGTGTCCACATGGGGGCGGCCATCTTGTGTGTTAGAGTGATGGTCAATTTGCATATTACCTCTTTATTAGATAGAATAACATTTTATAGTCTGTCTATTAATTGTATTATAGTTTAAATAATCATGTAAACCCATGACTCTTATATAGTAGACCCTTGAACAACATGGAGGATAGGGGCATTGATCCTCATGCAGTTGCAAGTTCGTGTAAAACTTTGGGCTCACCAAAAATTTGATTTCAGGGCCCCATCTGGATAGTAAAGTCCAAGGATGCTCAAGTCCCTTATATAAAATGGCATAGATTAATGTATACAGTTGGCACTCTACATCATGGATTCCCAACCACAGACTGGAAACAATTCACGTATTTATAGAAAAAATCCACATATAAGAGGAACCTTGCAGTTCACAGCCAGTTGTTCAAGGGTTGCTGTAATAAGCTAGGAATTCAGGAGCACACCTTTACTAAGACCGTCATATAATGACCCATAACTGTGCAGATTTAGACCTCCAGATGTTTGAACACAGTCATGATATTAAATGCTATGTGCTAAGCTTTTTACAAATTTTATCTCAATTGTCAAGATTCAAACTTGGGAACTGCAAGGAAATAAAATTTAGGTGTTAGCCAAACAACTCATGAACTCTGTGAGGGTTTAGAATTGATAGACAAAAACTGAGTGCCTACTTAGTGCCAAATACTCTTACTGAGCACCTGCAATCATATTAAGAAAACGAGAATGAGTCATTTCTTCCTCCATGACTGACCTGGCAATTGGTCATCTATATATATAAGAGCCTAAGTGACCAACTGACCGACCAAACGACTGAATGTCCGAATAACCCATTGACCGTTCGACAGGTCACTATGGTGTGCACTGACCACCAGGGGGCAGATGCTCAATGCAAGACCTGCCTCCTGATGGCCAGTGCACTCCCACAGTGGGAGCACTGCTCAGCTGACCATCCATCTCAGCAGCCCGCCAGCCCTTTGGCGGCCACTCCCTCCCTCAGTAGTCCTGTAGGTCCAATCTCTGGAGAATGGGCCAGGCACTGACAGACAGGCACCACCAGCATGATCCTGACAGTGCCACTGGCCTCCTGGAAGTCGGCCTTGGGTACTGCAGCTGCTTCCCCTCCTTAGATGCTCAGCAAGAAAGAAAAAAATATAAAAGTGGCAGCCAGGTGGCTCCCGACAACTGGCTGGAATGTCAGTGGGATGGATCCAAATCCCAGGCCAACAAGGGCATCCCACTGCCTGCCCGGAGGAGCGATTGTGGTCCGGCACCCCTACCCCCCTTGGGATGGGAGCCAGACGCAGGGATCATGGCTGGTGAGCACCGCTGTGGTGGTGTGAGCCTTTCTCAATTGGAACTGACAGGGCGCGAGCCTGCGGCAGGTACAGCAGGGCCAGGATGAGCAGGAGCAGCAGGCAGGAGAGGCAGGTGGCGTTGTACTGCTGGTTTCTGCCTGATCCACCAGGCCACCCTGAGGGACCCCACCCATGCACAAATTCGTACACCAGGCCTCTAGTTCAGTAATAATTTTCCTTAATCACTTAGGACTTATATTCATCTACAAATATCAGATACTCAGCATGGACAATAGTGTGATGATTGCATAGGCCAGGGGTGGGGGTTGGAGGTGAAAGAGGGCATAGAGGGGATAAATGGTGATGGGATAAATAAAATAATAAAATAAAATAAAATAAAATAAAATAAAATAAAATAAAATAAAATAAAATAAAAAAGACAGTGGCTCATTCCAATGAAGGGTTTTTCTCACACAATGTGCAGTAGTCAGTGCAGAGCAGAAGGGCAGCTCTATAATGTCATCAGAGCCCAGGCTTCCCTCTTTCTGCTCCATCACCTGAGTGCCAGCTTGCCTCATGGCACAATATGGTTGCCATCCTCCAGCCATCCCTGTTGCCTTCCTGGCAGGAAGTTGGATGGGCAAGGAGTAAACAAAACATGCCCACTGAGTCAGCTCCCCTTCAATGGAGGTTTCCCAGCATCCTCACCTAGTGGCTTCCTCTTGCTTCTCATTGACCGAGTTTTGTTACCTATTCACCCCTAAATGGGAAGGTGGCGGAGAAACTGGGGAGAGGGATGCTTACTATCCTAGGCCTGCCGTGCACCTTTGAGCGTTGGCAGACTCTCTCTTGCTTATACAGTCACTCTGGTAACTCTTGGAGTGGGGGTCTAGGCTTAGGAAGACTCACAGCTGCCTATACGGTGGGGATCAAGGAGCGCAGAAGGCTCAGAGGCCAAGTCGTGTGGTAGTGGCTATATGACTAAGGTTTAACGGATGAGTGACTTGCTCTAGGACATACAGGGAGTTTGAGTTAGTTTCCAATCCTGTGTCTTCTCACACACTACACAAACCTCATAACAGACTTGAACCTCATCAGTGCAAGTAGGAACAGCCTGGGGTGGGGCGAGTTCAAAAGGTCTGGTGAAATATTCTCTCTTCACTGTGACCTGCATGGGAAATCCCCTGTTGGCCATGTTTGTGCTTGTCCAGGAGATGGCAGCAGACAGCTTCAAATCTGTTCCAGAGACAGCTCACTGGAGAGGGACCCAGCAAAGGCTCAGGTGCCCCTCCAGGGAAAGAATCTCAGCCAGACCCAGCACAGAGGCATGTAAGCACTCTCCATTGGTCCAGGGTCTTCTGGGCGGCTGTGGGGTGGCCGAGATCGCAGCCTCTGAGAGTCCAGGTGACAGGATGGTCACAGAGACGTAAATGAGGGCAGAGGGAACAGAGTCCACAGTATCGTGATAACTATGCCGGGGCCAGGTGGGTCCTGCAAACATCAGGGGACCACTCTGTAAGTACATCATTTTGTAACCACTATGCTGTACTCCTGAAACGAATGCAGATTGATATTGAATGTAAAGTGTAACTAAAAGCAAAAGATGCTCGTGATGAAGGTTTGGTAAGGTGACAGCCTTACCAGGTGAGGCTGGTTTCAGAAAAGGTGATGCTGGCTGTGGAGTCCTTAGAAAGAAACAACAAAACAACCAGCTTCATTCTGTGAGGACGTGGACCCTCCCTGGCCCTCGGGAAATCTCCCCAGTGATCTCATCATGTTATTATCTAAATATTTGGTCTACACCGAGGAGTAGGAAGTGCAGGGCTGCTAAAGCCACAGGACAGGGAACAAGTATCACCTCTCAGTGGTGCTTGTCTCTTTTTGAGGCAAAAGTGAAGGAAAAAAGGAAACCAAAACAAACAGCACCGAACTCCAAAAGAATCCTTTTCTGTGTGTCAATGACACAGGCTTGTCCTCTAAAGCTGCTACCAGCAAAAGTACAGGCGCCTCCCCATCTGCCCTCCCTGCCCTCACACTGAGCAGCCAGCCCACACAGCGTGAGGCAGGCCCCTGTCCTCCGGGCTCTGATCTTGGTCCAGCTGTCCGGTGATGTCAGCTGCCTGTCCTTATTTTGGGAGCCCTTTCAGGTTCAATTTCACATTACCAATCAGTGCTTTCACCTGTGCCTTGAGTCGCTAGGGCTTTCCCCAGTGGCCCAAAGCTGTCTCCCTCCCCAACCCCTCCGGTGTTTCTACTTCTGCCTGTTGAGTCCGTTTTCGTTTGGCAGGGTGCCTGAGTTTTTTAGATGCATTTATAAATGTTAGCGAAATGATAGCAACTGAAGCCTTGTGGAGAACTTGGAGATCTTTGAAGCCGTCTGATTCAGAAACAGATAAATGGACCATGCTACAGTGTGCCTTTAAGCTCCCGCTGTCTGCTGCAGCAAGCCTGTGGGTACATGCATCTGAAGCTCAGAGCGCAATGTTCCCTGTGCCCTTGCTACCCAAAGTGTGGTCCATGGACCGGCGGCAGCAATGCCACCAGGGAGCTTGTAAGATGTGCACGATTTTGAAGCTCAACCCAGAGCTACTGGGTCGGAGTCTGTATGTTAACAAGATCCCCAGGGGATTGGTGTGCTCTTTAGAGTCTGAGAAACGCAGCCCATGAGACCCTTTTTCAGGAGCCCTTTCAGGTTCAATTTCACATTACAAATCTGCCTCATGCAGCGGCCAGTGACTGCCTCTGTGCAAGGGCCACAAGTGCATCTTGGGTGGGGAAAGCTAGTTCTGATAGCTAGTAATCTAAGATGGGGGAGGACCAGAGACCTGGGCCCTGCCTCTCAGGTGGGCAGGTTATTATCAATCACCTGGAACTGTTTTCTGTCCCATCGTCCAATCTGAGGAGAGACTAGGGCTGGAGGTGGGTATCAGCACATTTCCTTAGATAATAGTCTGGGGCTATATCTCTGGGCCATTTTAGAGCAAAAGGCGTGGATTAGTGACATACAGACAAAGATAGCTCTTCTGATGAGCAAGTAATGAGCACAGAGTGTCCTGGAGGGAGAGGAGGTGGAAAAGGGCAGGGAAGCAGTGGGATGTTGGCACAGACACATTAGTTCAGCAGCCAGAGACCTGGAAGTGTATGGCAGTTCCTCCCATGAGAGTGGGGTGAGCAGCTGGAGCTGAGAATACCCAGCCTTTGCAGGGAAAACCAAGGTTGCCATGGGATTTCCTCGGGCCAAGGGCTCCAGGCACAGCATGAGACTGCCCAGGGCTGTCCCCAGGGGTGCTCTGTGCTTAGTGAGACAATTTGGTTGCAGCGTTGGGTGGAAAATGGAGATGACATGCAGGCAGCAGCCTGCAGGTAACAGCACTGAGGGTGAAGAGATTTTCGTGCCCATTAAAGAGGATATCACTGGCCTAAGGAGGCCATCCCTGTGCTTTCCCTGACCATCGCAAATGCCAGTCATGTCTGCCTCTGTGTAAGGGCCACAAGTGCTTTGAAGCTGGATCCAGCTTTTGTCTGAGGTGAAGACAAACTCCTCCCTATTAAATTCACAGACTAGTGCAATGGATATCATCTCAGATCTGGATTCTCTTACTTTTAAATAAGAGCAATGTTCATTTCTACTGTTCAGGAAGGAGATGGAGTGAGGGAGGTGGCGGTGCCCTGCAGAGAGGCAAGGCCCCAGCTTGTGTGGGGAGAGCGCAGGTGGCGGTGTTTGGGTGGAAGCAACAACCTGTTCCTTTCTCATTATTAGACACCAGGCGGCCCATTCAGATGCTTAGTTTCCTCCCTTACTCCTGAGCTCCAAGGCCAGCTGACTCTTTGGAATTTAGTCTTGGCACAAGGAGAGGAAAGAGCACCCCTCTCCTGCCCTGGCTCCTCTATTCCCGGGGCCTCAGCTCCTGGGCAGGCTCTAGTTCCCATCTGCAGGATACAATCAGGGAGAAATAGGACCCTGAGGGAAGTGGTGCTGGCCTCTGCCGGGCAGGTGGGCCTTGAAATTAGGTCAGAATCTCAAATCCAGAAGCTGAGTCCCCTGCAGTCAGGCTGTGTGCCCCTGTGATTCCTCAGCAGCCAGCCAGCCACCGCTCTGGTCTCCACCCCTTCAGTGTCTGCCCGCAGGACAGGGTCCTGCCATGTCCTCTTCTGCAGCTGTGTCTGTGGGGTCACCCCCCTCTGGACCCTGATGGGGGAATATGAGCCACTGGAAGCTGGGCCCCGCCAGCTGTAATTAAGCAGGTGGTTTTATTCTGATGTTTTGACATCTGGGCCCTGGATGACCCTCGAGAGACTGCCCCCCAGGGTCACCAATTCCTCGGCTCAGTGAAGAACCCACCTAGGAGAGACCCTGCAGATGCAAACTAACCAATCCAGGGCCCATACCCACCACCTCCCCTACCAGGCTCCCACCCTTGGGCACTGTCTCCTCCTGTAACACAGCAGGGCCAGCTGCTGGACAACTAGGGGCAGCCTCGATGCCTGGAGCCTGCCACGCCCAGGCTGCTCATCCATTCCTTCCCAGAGAACTACGAGGATGGTGGTGCCCACGTTTCCTCCTCACCCCCAGTGTCTCCTGGCTGACCTGGTGCTCCCCTACCTGGCCCTGTGTGGCGTGCTGTGCCTCCTGTTCTAGGAACTGTGAGTATGAACACTGCTTTTCTGCTCTAGCTGATTTGGCTTGGTGGATAGAGCATTGGCTTGAGGACTGAAGGGTCCCGGTTTGATTCTACTCAGGGGCACATACCCTGGTTGCTGGCTTGATTCCCCAGGAGGGGGTGTGCAAGAGACAGCCAATCAATGATTCTCTCTCATCAATGTTGTTTCTATTTCTCCCTCCCTCTCCCTTCCTCTCTGAAATCAACAAAAATTATTTTTTTAAAAACCATCTTTTTGTTAGACAGTTATTTGGAAATAAATGTCTGTGTGTCTTTCCATTGAAATCTGGGATACATTTTAAAACATGAGCCATCCTACCCCTAGATTGAGATTGGATCCAGTTCCTTGAACCCACAGTTCATGTCCCCTCTGGGTACACTTCCTGTCCTTCCTGAATTCCAATTTGGAACCTACCCCCACCTTATGATAAAAATCAGATATTTTTATCTGATTAGCTATTCCAGGACCAGCGGCATTTGGAAATGAGAAACAGGACTCTGGTGTACATGTCAAGCACTGCACCTGAGCCTCTGAGATGCATTTCCTGAACTGGGGCTCGCTCTTCTGGTGTGTGGGTTCCAGGAGTGAAACCGCTGGGCTGGGGGATGCCTATGCAGTTCATTTTGGTAGATGATTGCAGACAGTTTTCCAAAGAGCCTGTCACATTCACATTTCCACCAGCAGGACGTGAAGTGATCTTTCCCTGCCAGCCCTGGGGATCCTGGCATTCTTGGAGTCCAATCCTCCAGCGGCCCAGGAGTGCATCCTCTCTGCCAGGAGCATGGGGCACCCACGCGGCTGGGCTGGGGCTGTTGGCCGCTCGCAGGTGTTGAAGTCACCCAAGAACGCAGGCTGACTGGTGAAGGCAGGATCCTCCCACAGGTGGTGTTGGTTCTTAAACTTGAGGTCATGCAGTGAGGTTGCTCTGGCCATGCTGCCCGAGGGGCAGTTACTGTGCTAGAATGAATCTACAGGGCAGGAGGAGAGAAGTCCCTCCCAAATGGCTTCTGCTACATTTGTTTTCATGAATAGTTGGATGCCAAGAATATTGTGGTTACTGTGTTGAGTTGTCTGTTTTCTGACTTTCTCATCTACGTTAATGCCAAGTTAAGACCAGTCTTGGTGGCAGGTAGCTCTGTAGGTGTGGGATTTCCTGGTGACACTCAGGACCCAAGGCCTTGCTGCTTACTCCTCAAGACCCTGCCAGTGACTTCCGCTGTTGTGCGGGGCTTCCCTTTAAAAATTTTTTAGACTATCGCACCATTATTATTTTATAGGGAAAAGCACAGTTAATCAAGAGGAAAAACTACTTAAAATCTCACTAATTAGAAATAGCAATTACTATCAATTTTGGCTGGGTTGTTTTCCAGACTTTTTTATGAAAAAAATTATTTTTGGTCTGTAACCTGCATATTTCTACCTGAACAAAGTCATGCGTGTTATTCGTTGTCAGAATATTGACTCACAGCTGCACTTTCTATGGATGCCTAAGTATTTTGTCATACCTAACATTGTTTAACTGCCTATTGTTGGTTGACTTTCCCTAACTTTTTGCTATTTTAATAACTTCTATAATAAACAGCTTTGCACATATGTCTGTATAATTATCCAATTAAATTCTTAGGCAAAATGCCTAGTTTGAGATTACAGAATGAAAGCATCGTCACAATTTTAAGGCTTTTGTGTTGAATTGCACTACAGAAAATGTGCATCAACTTACTCTCTTCCAATAGGTGTTTGAGTAACTATTTCCTCAAACTCCCCAACAGTTAAAAATTCTTATTATTTTTTATCTTGGACAATTTGATAAGTGCATTTAATATACTTACCAATAAGGGCAATAAACCTCATTCTCACTTCCAATGAACCTCTATCCTTCACCACCTCACTGTCTCCCCTGAAGGGCTAAGAACTTGGGGTCTGCAGTCAGAAAGACCATGTGTATATGTGTGGGAAGAGCTCAGGAGATTTATCTCAGTGCAGTGGCAGATGCAATGGCGTGAGCGCACTCCGCCTATACAAGCTTCCTCGGCACACCGGGAAGTGGCAGCGCCCGCCTGAGCAAGCCCCTAGAGCCCCTACATAGTACCCTATCTTTCCTACCATTGGTTGCCCTAAGGATGTTGTAAACTTCTGATTGGTCCAGAAAGTTATATATGTTGCTGCACTTAAACAATAAAATCAGACTGCATCTTGAACCGGTCTCCGGAGTCGGGCATGCTTCGTTAGGACTCCGTCGGCCTCACCCCCGCGGGACCCCCAGCCTCATATATGATCCTAGGAAAGTCACTGGATTTTTGTGTCTCAGTTTCCTCATCTCTAAAATGGGCATAATAGAGAAACTTGCAGCGCTGCATTGTTGAGGGTTTGAATGAAGTAATGCAGGGGAAGTGCTCAGCATGGAGCTTGCACTCATGTACTTTCTCTTTTATTAAAAAAGAATTTTTTATTGATTTACAGAAACATTGATGTGAGAATGAAACACCAATCAGCTGCCTTCTGCAAGCTCACTACCCAGGATCAAGCACACAACCCAAGTTTGTGCCCTGACCAGAAATTGAACCAGCAACCTGTTGGTACATGGGACCTGGGACAATGCTCAACCAACTGAGCCACACTGGCTAGGGCAGGCCCATGCAGTTTCCATAAATATCTTTTTAGAAAGTCTTCAAGATGTCACCTGGTCTGTCTTTTGCCTTAAGCAAACCCCTACTCAAGCCATAGGGACCTCTCTTCAAGAGGCAAGACCCCATCAAAGAGCTATGGGGTGCATTTGACACTTGCTTACTAATGAGGAGCTCTATGCACACTTAAGTTCCGTTTAAAGTTTTGCGCACCCTACATATAAGTTTGCTCTTTGTTCTCTCTCTCTCTCTCTCTCTCTCTCTCTCTCTCTCTCTCTCTGTCATGTACACACGCACAATCAGATTTTGATTTGATCAAAAATTTATGCGGACCTACAATATGCAAGATTTGGCTTCTGGGAAAATTTGAGCAAATTTACCTTTTTGTGCCTCAGTTTCCTCATTTGTAAAATGGGAATAGTACCTACCTCAGAGTTATTATGAGGATTAAATGGGTTGGCACATGGTCAGTGCAGTGTTTCTTACCTAAGGGGATGAGTGCTGGCCCAGTATGCCCATGAGTGTAAGGGCCCTACAGGAAGTAGGGGAGAGGCCCACAGGCCAGGGTCCCTGTAGAGTGCATGCAGAGGATGCTGGGAGGGTTCCTCAGTGTGCCAGCTGCACAGATGGAGGAGTGGATGAGGATACATTTTTATGCAGCCTTTCAATGGAGTGTACAGGCAGAAAAAGATTTAATAGTGTCTTTGAAGAGAGTTCTGCCAGTCCAAGGAGGGTCAGATGACTTGATTAAGCGTCTATCTCATCTTATCTCCTTCCTTGTCATTTCAACTCCAGTGTCACATCAGGAAGATGATTCCCCCAAGAAACTTGAAACTAGAAGCTCAGCTGATATCAGAGTCACAGGCTGGTCACCTGACTTTCCATGTGAGAATGATCGGAAAGGCACAGGGCCCGCAGCCGTCGTCACCTTCCTCGTTTAGGGGTATAGTTGCAGTCTCCGTTCTCCCAGGTTGGGCCTCAAACAAGGGAGAGGATGAGTCCCTTTAAGCATGGTTGTCACCCTGTCACTGAAGTCAGCATCAGGCTGGCCATTTGGATGAATCCACACTTCGTAAATGAGAAAGAAGGGCCCAGTGAGGGCTGTGGCTCTCTGTTGTGCAGCTGAGGCCTGGCCGAGGGTGTGCAACCTGGAATCTGCCTCCCTCAGTGATGCTGGTCCCAGAGGGCTGAGTGTGTCTGGCTCCTTGTGTTCTAAAACGTCTAATTGGGATGCCTGTAGGGTGGAGGGTGAGTGTGGGAGTTGCCCTGGCTCGGTGAGCCCTGCCCTGTCACCTGCTTCATTGCCTGCTTCCCAGGGGACCCGCCTGGCTCCCGTGGGCCTGTGGGGTAGCTGCCTTCACATGGAGGAGACCCTGAGTCTTGGGTGATTCTCACTGAGTGGCAGCTGGGCTGGCCCAAAGCACAGGATGTGGCCTCTGCCTCTTCCCTTTAGACCCCAGGCCCTGCAGGGTCCAGTGCTCTGTTCCTGCCCCAGCCTGAGGCAGGAACTCTCCCCACTGTGGCCTCCGAATGTGGGGGAACTCTGAGCTCCTCATCACAGGAACCTGCCGCTCCTCCCAGGAAGACCTTGGGAACTCCCTACTGTCTGCATTATTTCCCCACCGAGCCCCCACCCCCAGCTCCTCATAGAGGAGCCTCTGCCAGAACTAAGACCAACTTCGTGACACCCACTCAGTGACGGCTAAGGGCTACCCCTCAGGGTCCAGCCTGAAAGTGATGTCCACTCTCCTGGCCCCTCTCTCCCATTCCGGCCGCTCCCTTCCCACTGGCCACACTGTGTGGCCCAGGTGAGTCTAGAACAGCGATGGCGAACCTTGTGAGCTCAGCGTGTCAGCCTTTAGAAAAACCCTAACTTAACTCTGGTGCCGTGTCACATATAGAAATTTTTTGATATTTGCAACCATAGTAAAGCAAAGATTTATATTTTTGATATTTATTTTATATATTTAAATGCCATTTAACAAAGAAAAATCAACCAAAAAAATGAGTTCGCGTGTCACCTCTGACACGTGTGTCATAGGTTCGCCATCACTTGTCTAGAATCCTCATCATGGTCTCCAACCTCTATTCAGAGCTCACTGATTCAGTTTAGGCTCTATCCTAGCAGCTTTGGTTCTCTGACTCAGCCTGCAGGGGGTGCAAACAGTGAATTAGAAAGCAGGACAAAAGGTCTCCAGAGGAAACAGAACAGTTGACGAAGTGGAAGTTGAGACCACTGAAACACCTCGGTACTGTGTGGACCCCACTGAGAGGCTGCCTGGGGTCCCACAGATGAGGTGTCAGTGTGCCTGCCAGTCAGTGAAGGCCAAGGGGTCTGTCGAGCAGGAGTCTCTGGGAAGGAGATGCTTGTTATCTAGACAGGTGGTGTGCACAGGACTAAGGTGGGCACGGAGTTTAGAAATCTCCCCCTCCCCAACTCTGACACCCATAGGTCAGCCAAAACCCCAAATTCCTTATGGTGAGGAGAGGAGATCAGCCCCCTGTGTCTGCTGGAAGACACTTTGAGAGCCAAAGCACTATGGCAGGCACATAGTAGGCCTTCAGTGGGCACACAGTTCCCCTTCTGTTTAATGGAGCTTGGTTGGGATGGACTTGGACTTGGACATGAGTGGCGGGATGATACACTGATGACTTATAGTTTCATAGTTACTCATCTGTTTCACAACCTCCATTGTAAGAGGCATCTGGATTTCAGAGATGTTAAAATGAGGGAGGAGGGAGACTATGCATCTTACAATCGATGCCATACTTCATTGGTTCAGGAAATCCTTGCCTTTGGGGAACTATACTGCTCCTCTATGTGTGAATGGGACCAAGAAGTCCTGTATTAAAGGCACCTGCTTAACTCCAGTGAGCGCTCTTCTCTCAGACTCCCCCCAGAGAGCCTTCTCTGCATGGCTCCACAGCATTCTTCCACCCTGGAACACATTTTAAGTCATTTAGAAAAGTTTAAATTGTAGTCAGTATACTTCCTTCATTGACCTTAGTTCTAAGCTATGATACATTTTAGAAAGATTTCCATTTAAAATGCTTAAAGAAATGTCACTTTTAGCTACAGATTTGCATGAATGCTTCAGGGAGCTTGGGACTCTCCAGGCCTGCTCCAGGGGCTGATTTGCATAAAGGGCCCTAGGCTTCGGGAAATTGCTGTCAGGCCTTTCCACATTTAAATTTACATTGTGCTCTCCAGAAAGGGTGCTGTGGAACAGGCCACCTTCCCAGATCCACCAAGAGCCAGAAAGAAGTACCTCCTACCCCACTCTCTTCCCATAGCCCGTGACCAGCTATGAAATCTTTGCCTGACAGTAGGACAGAGGGCAGTGTAATATCCACTCCAGAGTTCCTACAGGATCAGCCTGAGGCTGAGACTTTACCTCAAATTGCACCCTTGCCCCATCTCTTCTCCTTCCCTCACTCCCTTACCAGGTTTTCTTGGGGGCACTTCCTTCATAAAGTACTGACAGGTGAATTACTGTCTCAGCGCCTGTCTCCAGGAACCCTAACCCCAAACAGGCACCTAAAAATTAATTGCACTTCCGAGGTAAAGTACAGCATAGGGAATATAGCCAGTAGTATTGTAGTAAGTATGTACAGTGTCAGGTGCATATTAGAAATACTTTGTAAAGTATATGATTATTTAACCACTCTGCTGTACACCTGAAACTAATAAAACATAATTTTGAATGTGATGTGCAATTGAAAAATTAAAAAATACAAAGAAAAACCCCCAAAACATTTAATTATGCTTCTTAGATATTTTAAACATCAATTTATATTAAACCTGGAGGCCTGGTGCACAAAACTTGTGTACAGGTGGAGTCCCTAAGCGTGACTGGTGATGGCGGGGGGTTGGGGGGGGTGGGGGGGCGCCCCCCATCCCCGCTGGTACCTGCCTTGGCTGGCCTGGGGGCTGGGGGCAGCTCCTGCATTGAGTGTCTGGCCCCTGGTGGTCAGTGCGTGTTATAGCAACCAGTCATTTTGCCATTTGGTTGCTTTGCATATAAGGTGTTTATTATAAAGGACTAGAGGTCTGGTGCACAAAAATTTGTGCACTCGGGGGGGAGAGGGGGGTCCCTCAGCCCGGCCTGTGCCTTCTCGCAGTCTGGGACCCCTCGGGAGATAACAACCTGCTGGCTTAGGCCTGCTCCCGGGTGGCAGAGGGCAAGCCCAATCCCTAGGTGCAGCCCCTGGTCGGGCTCAGAGCAGGGCCAATTGGAGAGTTGGGGCGCCACCCCCTGTCATGCACAGAGCAGGGCGGATTGGGAGGTTGCGATGCCACCCTTAGTCACGGTCAGGGTAGGGCCGATTGGGGGGTTGGGGCACTGCCCCCTGTCACACTCAAGGCAGGGTTGATGGGGAGGTTGCAGCGCCACCCCCTGTCATGCACAGAGCAGGGCCAATCAGGGGGTTGGAGTGCTGCCCCATGTCACTCAAAGAGCAGGGCCCATTAGGGGAGTTGGGGCTCTGTATCCTGTCACGCACAGAGCAGGGCCCATCAGGGGGTTGGTGCTCCGTACCCTGTCCCGCACAGAATAGGGCCCATCAGGGGGTTGGGGAGCTCCCCCTGTCACACACAGAGCAGGGCCGATCAGGGGGTTGGGGAGCTCCCCCTGTCACACACAGAGCAGGGCCGATCAGGGGGTTGAGGAGCTCCTCCCTGTCGCTCAAAGAGTAGGGCCGATAGGGGAGTTGGGGCACCGCCCCCTGTCACACACAGAGCAGGGCGGATCAGGGGCTGGGGCACCGCCCTCTATCACCCACAGAGCAGGGCTGATCAGGGGGTTGGGGCGCCGCCACTCTCACACTCAGGGCAGGGCCGATGGGGAGGTTATGGCTCTACCCCGTCACAAACAGAGCAGAGCCTGTGGGGGGGTGGGTGTTGGGGCACCGCACCTTGTCACACAAGAGCAGGGCCGATCAAGCAGTTGGGGCACCACACCCTGTCACACACAGTGCCACAGGGCAATCATGGGGTTGGGGAGCTCCCCCCTATCAGGCACAGAGCAGGGCTGATCAGTTGGTTGGGGCGCCTTCCCCTGTCACGAACAGAGCAGGGAGGACAGGGAGGTTGTGGCCCCTCCCCCTGTCACACATAGAGCTGCAGGGCGATCAAGGGGTTTGGGCCCTGCCCCCTGTCACACTGATCCCGGTCCTGGGAGGCCTCTCAGATCCGCTGATCCCAGTACTGGGAGGCATATTACCCTTTTACTATATAGGATAGAGGCCTGGTGCACGGGTAGGGTCCAGCTGGTTTGCCCTGAAGGGTGTCCTGGATCAGGGTGGGGGACCCCACTGGGGTTCCTGGCAAGCCTGGATGAGGGGATTATGGCTGTTTGCAGCTGGTCACACACCCTTCAGGGTGGGGGTCCCCACTGGGGTGCCTGGCCAGTCTGGGTGAGGGGCTGAGGGCTGTTTTCAGGCTGGAAGGTGACTGAAGCTTCCAACCGCTCCTTTTTTTCTTTTTCTTTTTCATTCTGGGCCAGCTTTAGCTCTGGCTCCAGCTCTGAGGCCTCTGCTGCTGAAAGCAGGTATCTGGTTTGTTTGGGTTCTATAATTGAAACACTGTTTCAACACCAGCTCTGAGATCCCATCGGGCTGAAAGCAGGTTTCTGGGGTTTTGTTTAGCTCCTATATTTGTAACAATGTTTCAAACTGCAAGCTCAGAGGCTGGCAAGGCAGGCGGGGAACGTTGGTTTCCTCCGTCACTGAAGCAAGCAAGCCTCATGTTATCTTCATGCTGCCTGGCTGCTGGCCGCCATCTTGGCTGGCAATTAATTTGCATATCGCCCTGATTAGCCAATGGGAAGGGTAGCGGACATATGCTAAATACCATGTTTCTCTTTTATTAGATAGGATTTGTTCTGTGTTTCATTGTTTCTTTTAATTGTTGCCTGTTTGCATCCAGATCCAAATATGGCCTGTGCATGTAAGCAGGGTAACTTTTTAGGTCCATTTTAAGTTTCAGGTTCCCTTTCTTTTCTCTCTCCCTGCAGGTTTTTTTTTTTTTTTAAATATATTTTATTGATTTTTCACAGAGAGGAAGGGAGAGAGACAGAGAGTTAGAAACATCGATGAGAGAGAAACATCGATCAGCTGCCTCCTGCACATCTCCCACTGGGGATGTGCCCGCAACCCAGGTACATGCCCTTGACCGGAATCGAACCTGGGACCTTTCAGTCCGCAGGCCGACGCTCTATCCACTGAGCCAAACCGGTTTCGGCTCTCCCTGCAGTTTTATTGTTTGGTTTGTTTTTTGAGAAACCAGGATGCATGTCTTGAGAGTTTTCCGCAGTCTGGATTCAAATGCTGGCATGGACTTAGTTTTATTTAAGATGTTCTTCTGCCCTTGTTCTCCCTGTAAACTGGTAGTTGCTACTTGAGACAGGATTAGAGTCAGCTTTGATTTTTGGGCAAGAGGTGTTGTGTCTTCCATTAGCAGGTGACTAATTTTTGGTTGTTTTTCTCTTTGTGATGTTAACATTCATCAGTACTCAATATTCAGACACATTAATTTATTGGGAGTTGCCAAATGATGATATTCAAATTCCATTATTTTTTTTCTATTGGATGGAATATTCTAGAATATTGACTGAAACATCCCCCTATCAACTATTTGGTAACCTTGAAGTACAATTTGTATAAGGAATGCAAAGAATAAATGTTTGCTTTTATCCTTTATTTAACTATTTTCAAATTAATGAGTTGTTTCTTTTTTTCAAATATATTTCTTTATTGATTTCAGAGAGGAAGGGTGAAGGAGAGAGATAGAAACATCAATGATGAGAAAGAATCATTGATTGGCTGCCTCCTGCACACCCCACACTGGGGATGGAGCCCGCAACCCAGGCTTATGTCCTTGGCCAGAATCGAACCTGGGACCCTTCAGTCCACAGGCCAATGCTCTATCCACTGAGCCATGCCGGCTAGGGCATGAGTTGTTTCTTGAACATCCTTGAAAGTTTTCTACTTGTCTATCCTGCCAGCATGGCTCAGTGCTTGAGCATCAAGCTATGGACCAAGAGTTCATGGTTTGATTCCTAGTCAGGGCACATGCCTGAGTTGGCTTGATCCTTAGTGTGGGGCATGCAAGAGGCAGCCGTTCAGTAATTCTCTCTCATTCTCTCTCTCTTTCTCTCTCTCTCCCCTTTCTCTCTGAAATCAATAAAAATATATTTTAAAAAAATTTATTCTTGTCTTATCCCAGTAGCATATTTGCTGTTTAAATTATAGCAGTTCCTTTTTTGTTTGTTTGTTTCTGGCCTAAGTTATATTCTACAATAAATCTGAATCACTTCACTGTCAAATTGCTACTTTCTACATGCCATATCTGTATAATGTGTCTTGGGTTTGGAGGTAGGCTAAATAAGGACTCCCCAAAAAATGTTCACATCTTTACCCCAGGACTTGTGATTATGTTAACTTACATGGCAAAGAAGACTTTGCAGATGTGATTAACTTAATGATCATGTGATAAGGATTATCCAGGTTGATTCAAGTGATCACAAGGGTCCTTAGAAGAGACAGCTAGGCGGATTAGGGCCAGAGAGAAAAGAGATAGGATGATGGGAGCAGAGATCAGAGACATACACTTTGAATATAGAGGTAGAGGCCACAAGCCAAGGAATGCAGGCAGTCTCTAAGAGGTTGGAAAAGGCAAGGATATGAAGTTTTCCCTAGGGCCCCTAGAGGTAGTGTGGCCCTGCTAACATTTTGATTTCAGCCTATTAAAACCCATTTTGAGCTTCAGGCCTGCAGAACTGTAAAGGAAAAAATTTGTGTTCTTTTAAACAATAAGTTTACAGTAATGTGTTATAGCAGCCATAAGAAATGAACACAACTTGACTTGTGAAAATATCTTCACTTGTTTTGAACTTCATGGTTTTATTTAATAGATCATTTTTGGATTTATAGATGTTTCTTAGTATTATGTTCCCATCATCCAAATTCAGAACAAAACTAGTGGGTTTTCACCAGACTATTGCTAGCCTTAACTGCTTATCAATTGTTTTAAAATATTTTATGTAATGTAGCATTTCATGTATTGAAAGGGTTTTATGTGCCAGGCACTGCACTATGAACTTGGAATGGGCTATCTTACTTATGTGTCACAAGAAAACCATGAGGTAGGAACTATTATCCCCATTTTGCTGGGGCATGAAGAAGCAAAGCAGCATGACCAGTCACCAGCAGAGTTGATATTCAAGCCCAGTCTGCCAGATTTTAAAACACATCTCTCTGCTCTGCCACGTTGATCTGTTACTGTTCTATGTTCTATTTCTCTAACTGGGGTAGAATATTAAAAATCTGAAGGGCCATTAATTTTCAGGAAATATGTGTTACTATAAATGTATCTTTCTTGGGGAGGGGGGGCTGGAGGGGGGAAGCTAGTTTCCTAGAAATGTCATGTGCTTGTTCCAAATGTCAGATGGAAATGATTTCAAACATCAAACTTGAAATTGTGATTGTTGGAAAAGTCAGAGGGATCACTCAAAAGAATTGAAGGAAAAGCAACAACTCTCTCTGGGAAAAAAAAAATGGCGGAGATATAGACGGATGTGTCCCATGCCTTGTCCTGGAGCAGATAGGGTGAGCACCTGAAGCAGGTAACATACAGCTCGAATAAGCAGAGGATATTCAGGTGAGAGTTTGCAGCTGGGAAAGGCAGAGGACTCCTGGAGAAAGGGGTCAGTTGGAGAATGTGGCTGGACTCTCTCCCGGAGCGCTGGCTCAGCTGCAGAAACCATGCCATCTTGAGTGGCTGTTATTGGAAGCGTATACATCCAAAGACTCGGCATCCAGAGATCGGCTGCTAACCCGGAAACACCGGATCTGGGACAGCACAACTACGTGGAGCCCTGCTTCTCCTTACGGAAAGGTCAGATTTCGCCTGAAGGTGTGGTTTACAATTCAGGTTGGGGAGAGGAACGTGCACGGGGAGGTCTGTGCCCCACAAAGCCCGTGGCCTTTGGGGTCAGAGTGATCCCCGAGTGTGGAAGAACTCCCACAGGGTTGCTGGCAGAAGGGAATGCTAAAAATAAGCCCATAGCTGGACTGGATGCAAAAAGGCAACCTCGGATTTTGCCAGTGTGCGGCTGCTTGGTGCCAGGGGAGAGAGGGCAGAGGAGACTGCGCACAGAGCTGGAAGGTGGAGGGTTGCGAATTTTCACAACGTCTCAGGCTCTTGTTTTTTCCTCTTCCCCTTAAATCTTTGCACTTTATTATTAAACCCAGTGCATGGGATTGCCCAGTTGGGGACACTTGTAGAGACTGCAGGGGAAAGTTCTTTTTGTGGAACCTGGGAAACAGAGCGGGGAGTAACGATTAAAGAACCAGCTCTGGGCAGTGGACTTTTCCAAACCAGTTTTAAGTACAATAGAGAAAATAAACCCTAACTACTGGGTAGGGAGGACTTCTAGCTTTCGACGTCAATCCAGACACACTGCCACCCAGTGGCAGAGCCACAAACTGACTCTTCTGTAAATACAAATAAAGGCAGTCTGGGAAACAAATACGGCGTGCTTTAAAATCAGGACTGTGGTTTACAACATGGAGGAACAGTGAATCACAGGGAAATTCAACTCTCCTAAATACCTGGCAGGACTAAGGCGTGCCAGACAGAAGAGTAGAAGAACTGAAGAACCTTCACTACTGCACATTTTTATTTTTTTTAATTCTTTTTTCACCTTTTAATTAAGAAACCATTTTTTTTTCTTTTTTCATCACCTGATTTTACCCTTTCAATTACTACATTTTTATTTTCCAGTATTATTACTACTACCATTTACTATTTTATAAAATGTCATTTTATTTTCTCTTTATTTTATTTTGGGATTAGTGTTCTACATTCTATTTTCACTGTTCCTTTAGCATCATTTTTCTCTACCGCAACTTTACCTTTATGCCAAAACTCTCTTCCTCACTTTTCCCCTTTTATTGTCCTGTTTCTCTTACCCTATTCCTGCTTTAGGTTTTCCCTATTCCTTCTTTTTACCCCCTGTCAAAATTTCACTCTACTTATATATCCAATTTCCAATCCCCTGCTCTAAATCCATATACACCTCTTCCTTATCTTTCTTCATTATCCACATTTTTTTTCTCTCTCTCTGTTGTTTTGTTGTTGTTTGCTTGATTGTTGAATATATTGGGGTTTTTTTTATGCTTGTTTGTGAGGTTGTTTTTCTTTTTCTTTTTATTTTTCTGTTTTTTTTTCTCGTGCACTTTTTTTTTCTTTTCTGGTTATTTTTGCGTGTCTGTTTTCCCTTGCCTTGCTTGATATTAGTGGTTGTTTGTAGTTTGCATTCATCTCCAGAGATCTGTTGCTGGAATTTGTTGGGATTAGTGGCAGTTCTATCGGAGTTTTCTCCCCATATAAATAGCCTCTTCCCCTCTTCTATTTCAATCTCTCTCTTTTCTCTCTTACTTTTTTTCTCCCTTTTTCCAATTTCATTTTTGCACTCCTTTTTTTTAATTTCTCTTTTCTCTTTTTCTCTTCTTTCTTCCTTGTCCCCTAGTTCTCTTTGCTCGGGTCATCACATTTATTTGGGGTGATTAATATCGTGAAAACATTTGTGTTCAGTGCCTTGTACATTGTGCCTTGTTGTGTTGTATTTTGTGCCTTTAAATCAACGCAGCAGAGAGAGAACTATATAACCAAACACCTGTAGAAGAGAGATCATGGGGAGACCAAGAACCAGCCCACATATGAAAGAAAAACAGGCATCACCGGAAAAGGAAGTAAATGAAATGGAGGCAACGGAGGCAAGCAACCTGTCAGAGAAATAATTCAGAGAAATGGTCATAGGGTGGATGAAAAGAATAGAAGATAAATTCAACAATATATGTAAGAACCAAGAAGAAATGAAGAAAAACCAAGAAGAAATGAAAAAATGACACCACTGATATAAAGAACACAATAGAAAGCATCAACAGTAGACTAGAAGAAGCAGAGGACTGCATCAGTGAGCTAGAAGTCAAGGTAGGAAAAAAAACCCAAGCAGAGCAGCTTCTAGAAAAAAAAAATTAAAAAGCAGGAGGAGAGCCTAAGAGAACTCTGGGACAACACGAAACGAAACAACAACCGCATAATAGGGGTACCAGAAGGAGAGGAAACTGAGCACAGAATAGAAAACCTATTTGAAAAAATAATGACAGAAAACTTCCCTGATATAGGGAAGAAAAAACTCACACAAATCCAAGAAGCTCACAGAGTCCCAAACAAAATGAACCCCAAAAGACTGACGCCAAGGCTCATTATAATTAAACTGGCAAACACCAACAATAAAGCAAGGATCTTAAAAGCAGCCAGAGGAAGACAGAAAGTCACCTACAAAGGATCCCCCATCAGACTAGCGACTGATTTCTCAACAGAAACACATCAGGAAATAAGGGAATGGAATGAAATATACAAAATCATGCAAAAGAAGGGTCTGAATCCAAGAATACTGTACCCAGCAAGGCTACCAATCAAAATTGAGGGTGAAATCAGGTGCTTCACTGACAAAAAAGGACTTCAGGAGTTTATTACCACCTAACCAGCAATGAAAGAAATGCTAAAGGGTCTGCTGTAAAAAGAAAAAATAGAAAACAAAGAAGGAACACAGGGGTAAAGAATAAAAATGGCGACTAATAAGTATCTATCAATAATAACTTTAAATGTAAATGGATTAAATGCCCCCAATCAAAAGACATAGGGTAACTGATTGGATAAGAAAACATGACCCATATATCTGCTGTCTACAGGAAACCCACCTCAGAAAAAAAGACGCACACATACTGATGGTGAAGGGATGGAAAAAGGTTTTTCAGGCAAATGGAAACAAAAAAAAAAGCTGGGGTAGCAATACTTATATCTGAAAAATTAGATCTCAAATTGAAGGACATAAAAAGAGATAAAGAAGGCCATTTCATAATACTAAAGAGAGAAATCTAACAAGAAGAAATAACTCTGGTAAACATATACGCACCCAATATAGGAGCACGCAAATACATAAGAAATCTTCTGGAGGAGATCAAGGGAGAGATTGACAGCAATGCAATCATAGTAGGGGACTTTAAAACCCCATTATCACCATTGGACAAATCCTCTAAACAAAAAATCAGCAAAGAAACATCAACCCTATATGACTCACTAGATCAGATGGAATTAATTGACCTCTTCAGAACATTTCACCCCAAAGCCACAGAATATACATTCTTCTCAAGAGCACATGGGTCATTTTCAAAGATAGACCATATATTGGGTCACAAAGTCTCTTCAAATTCAAGAAAATTGAAATCATATCAAGCATCTTCTCAGATCACAATGGCATAAAACTGGAAATCAACTACAATAAAAGCAATCCAAAAAAAATCAAACACATGGAGACTAAGTAGCACGCTATTAAACAATAGCACGCTATTACCAAAGAGATCAAAGAAGAGATAAAAAATGACAATGAAAACACAACAATCCAAAACCTATGGGACACAGCGAAAGCAGTCTTGAGAGGGAAGTTCATAGCTCTACAAGCCTACTGCAAGAAACAAGAAACAATGAGAATAAATTACCTAACCCTATAACTCAAAGAGGTAGAAAGAGAGCAACAAGAAAAGCCCAGTGTAAGCAGAAGGAAGGAAATAATAAAGATCAGAGCAGAGATAAAGGACATAGAGACCAAAAAAACAATACAAAAGATCAACAAAACCAAGAGCTGGTTCTTTGAAAGGATAAACAAGATTGATGAACCTCTAGCCAGTCTCACCAAGAAACAAAGAGAGAGGACCCAAATAAACAAAATCAGAAATGAAAGAGGAGAAATAACAACAGCCCCCACAGAAATACAAAGGATTGTTAGAAAGTACTATGAACAACTCTACTCCAAAAAACTAGACAACCTGAAGGAAATGGACATATTCCTAGAAAAATACAACCTTCCAAAACTTAATCAGGAAGAATCTAAAAATCTCAATAGGCCAATAACTATGAAAGAAATTGAAGCAATCATCAAAAAGCTCCCTGCAAACAAAAGCCCAGGGCCAGACGGCTTCGCAGGGGAGTTTTACCAAACATTCAAGGAAGAACTACAACTTATCCTCCTCAGACTATTTCAAAAAATTCAATGGGAAGAAACACTTCCAAGCTCATTCTATGAAGCCACCATCAACCTAATACCCAAACCAGATAAAGACAACACAATGAAAGAGAATTACAGGCCAATATCCATCATAAACATAGATGCCCAAATCCTCAACAAAATCCTAGCAAATCGGATCCAGCAGTACATCAGAAAGATCATACACCATGTCCAAGTTGGATTTATCCCAGGGATGCAAGGATGGTACAATATCTGCAAATCAATAAACATAAATGTAATACATCACATAAACAAATTGAGAGATAAAAACCACATAGTCATAGCATGATGCAGAAAAAGCATTTGACAAAATCCAACACCCTTTCTTGATAAAAACTCTCAGCCAGATAGGAATAGAAGGACCATACCTCAACATAATAAAAGCCATATATGACAAACCCACAGCCAACATCATAATCAATGGGCAAAAACTAAAACCATTCCCCCTAAGAACAGGAACAATACAGGGATGCCCCCTCTCACCACTCCTGTTTAACATAGTACTAGAAGTACTAGCCGTTGCGATCAGACAAGAAGAATAAATAAAAGGCATCCAAACTGGAAAAGAAGTAAAACTGTCCTTATTTTCAGATGACATGATACTGTACATAGAGAACCCTAAAGACTCCATCAAAAAATTATTAGACTTAATAAATGAATTCAGCAATGTAGCAGAATACAAAATTAATACCAAGAAATATATGGCATTTCTTTACACCAATAGTGAACTTACAGAAAGTGAGACTAAAAAAGCAATCCCATTTACCATCGCATCAAAAAAATTAAGATACCTAGGAATAAACTTAACTAAGGAGGTAAAAGATTTATATGCGAAAAACTACAGGACACTCAAAAAAGAGATAGAGGAAGACATAAACAGATGGAAGAACATACCGTGTTCATGGATTGGTAGAACCAACATCATCAAAATGTCCATATTACCCACAGCAATCTATAGATTCAATGCAATCCCCATTAAATTACCAAAGGCATATTTCACAGATCTAGAACAAACGTTCCAAAAATTCATCTGGAATAAAAAAAGACCTCGAATAGCTACAGCAATCCTGAGAAAGAAGAACAAAGTAGGTGGGTTCTCTATACCAGATATCAAACTGTATTACAAAGCCACTGTACTTAAAACAGCTTGGTACTGGCACAAGAACAGATATAGATCAATGGAATAGAATAGAGAACCCAGAAATCAACCCAAACCACTATGCCCATTAATATTCGACAAAGGAGGCAAGAGCCTACAATGGAGTCAAGACAGCCTCTTCAATAAATTGTGTGGGGAAAATTGGACAGATACATACAAAAAGATGAAACTAACCACCAACTCACACCACACACAAAAATAAACTCAAAATGGATAAAAGACTTAAACGTAATATGGGAAACCATAAAAATATTAGAGGAATTCACAGGCAGCGAAATCGCAAACATATGCCGAAGGAATTTCTTCTCTGATAATGCTCCTAGGGCAATGGAAACTAAAGAGAAAATAAACAAATGGGACTACATCAAAATAAAAAGCTTTTGCACAGCAAAGGAAACCATCAACAAAACAACAAGAAGACCCACTGCATGGGAGAATATATTTGCCAGTGATATCACCGATAAGGGTTTAATCTCCAACATTTACAGGGAACTCATTAAACTTAACAATAGAAAGATAAACAATCCAATGAAAAAATGGGCAGTGGACCTTGATAGACACTTTTCAAAAGAGGACATACAGAAGGCCGAAAGACATATGAATACATGCTCAAAGTCACTAATTATATGAGAGATGCAAATCAAAACGACAATGCGGTATCATCTTACACCTGTCAGAATGGCTATCATCAACAAATCAACAAACAAGTGTTGGAGAGGATGTGGAGAAAAAGGAACCCTCGTGCACTGCTGGTGGGAATGCAGACTGGTGCAGCCACTGTGGAGAACAGTATGGAGCTTCCTCAAAAAACTAAAAATGGAACTCCCATTTGACCCAGTGATCCCACTACTAGGAATATATCCCAAGAAGCCAGAAACACCAGTCAGAAAGGATATATGAACTCCTATGTTCATAGCAGCACAATTCCCCATAGCTAAGATCTGGAAACAGCCTAAGTGCCCATCAGCAAATGAGTGGATTAGAAAACTGTGGTACGTCTACACAATGTAATACTATGCTGTGGTAAAAAAGAAGGAACTCTTGCCTTTTGCAACAGCATGGATGGAACTGGAGAGCATTATGCTAAGTGAAATAAGCCAGTCAGAGAAAGATAAATGCCTCATGATTTCACTCATTTGTGGAATATAGAGAACAACATAGACTGATGAACAGGGACAGATCCAAAGGCAGAGAAACAGTGACCAGACTATTAATCCCCAGAGGGAAAGTAGGGGAGGGAGGGGACAAGGGGAAGAGATCAACCAAAGGACTTGTATGCATGCATATAAGCCAAACCAATGGACATGGACAACAGGGGGATGAGAGCATGAGTGGGGCGGGGGGAAGAATGGGGGTTTAATGGGAGGGGGGGATGAGGACACATTTGTAATACCTTAACTAATAAAGAATTTTAAAATGAATTCTAATCCCCAATGTGATGGTATTTGGAAGTGGGGCTCTGGGGATGTAATTAGGCCATGAGGATGAAGTCGTTATGAGTGTGATTAGTGCTCTTATAAAAGGGACTCCAGAGAACTCTGGGCCTCTTATTGTCATGGGATGACACAGCAAAAAGACCACTAGAAAACTAGAAAATGGGCCCTCATCGGATACCCTGCCACGGTCTTGATCTTAGACTACCTAGCCTCCAGAACTGTGTGAAATAAATGTTTTTTAAGCGAAAAAACAAACAAACAAACAAAAAACCCCAAAACCTCTCTCTGTCTTGGCAGGAACCTATAATTGCCCTGGGGGTGTGGCGGGGGGCAGGGGGAATACTCTCTAAAGAGTAAAACTTTTGAATTAACATCCAGCAAAGTTATGGTGTAAACTCATATTCTGCCTATGAAGTTTTCTGAAACTGTATTATTATTCTTCGGTTGGTTTTTGTTACCTACATACTAGACACGTTAGCCAAGGACAGATGCTATTTTTTCCCTTGTGCCCTCTTCTGTTTCTCAGTTCTCTCTCTTTGAAAGGGAAGAGAGTGCAATTTCATTTTGCATACTCACCTTTCCCAGCTCTGTGTTCCATGTAGTCTGCTCAGGCTGGGAGGAGAAACAGCTTTGTTCTTCAGGCATCTCTTCTGAACAAATCAGCTGACACATTAAACCAGTTAACAACAAATCCTCGAGTTCTACCAATCAGCCCCTTTCCCTCTTTTCCATCTGAACAATTAGTAAATATATCATTTTTTCAATTTTATATAATACATTTTTCAAAGTCAAGTCCTACCCCTCTTTCAACCATACTGCTTCTATGCCCCTCTTATGTCTAAGGACACTTCGCTTGGGAGAAACCTGAAAGACCACAGAGACCACAGTGGTTTGTTATCTGTACCCCCATTTCTTTTTGTCTCTTCTTAATCCACTGTCAGTACATCTCCATCATTGTTTTGTGGGACAAGTTGTAGTGGGTTCGTGTGGGGTAGGGATGGATGTGGAAGCCAACTGGATATCTTTGTTAAGACCAAACTAAACCTTCTGTTTCCCCTTCAGCCTCTAAAACCTCCTCCTCCTCATTCAGTGTTTACAGCAAGTTCTTAAATCATATTGTTTTTTTTCAATGTTGTTTTGTTATAACATTGATGAGATGCCACAGGAACTTAACTCTTGTTTGTATCAATTAGCCTATGGTAAAATTCGTTTTATTGGCCAAAACCGGTTTGGCTCAGTGGATAGAGCGTCGGCTTGCGGACTGAAAGGTCCCAGGTTCGATTCCGGTCAAGGGCATGTACCTGGGTTGCGGGCACATCCCCAGTAGGAGGTGTGCAGGAGGCAGCTGATCGATGTTCCTCTCTCATCGATGTTTCTAACTCTCTATCTCTCTCCCTTCCTCTCTGTGAAAAATCAATAAAATATATTTAAAAAAAAAATTCGTTTTATTGTATGTTGTTGTTTTTTCGCTGAAAGGCACAGAAACTACCAATGGCATTGGGTGGCATATATAATTATACATATCTGTACAGAAAAATACATATATGTGTGGAGGTAATAATTAAATAAATTTTTAGATCTCTTAATATGATATAATTACATCAATAAATTTCCCATTATTGAAACATCCTTGGTAATTTGGAATAAATTACACTTGGCCATGATGTATTAATGTTTTTAATATGCTGTTGGATTCTATTTTCTGATTATTTTTCAGGATTTCAAAATCAAGATTCATAAGCGAGATTAGCCCATACTTTTCTTTTTGTTTCTTCTATCTTTATCAAGTGTAGGTTTCAATGATATACTCAGTTTATTAAAAAAATTAGGTCATTCTTCTCATGATTTCCCCTAGCCTCTGGAATAATTTATGAAGCATATTATTTACCCACTCTTTGAAAGCTTGATAGATGTTCCATGCGAAACATTTTACGAGTTGGTTCTTTAATACTGTTGAATACTTCTTTTACGGAAATCATTTTGATCTCTACTAGTAACAATTTTTTAAAATTGCATTAAAAATTGTATCCATATCTCTTAGATTTTAAAATATTTTTATTCAGCACTTTCAGCAGTCTCAAATTTGTGTTAATTCACCTGTTTCAATGGTTATTTCCCAATTAATTTTATTTTACATATAATGCTTGGAAAAGTAGGTTTATAGGTGCAATACAAATAAGTAATAGAATAATTAAGAAATAATAATACAGGAATAAACTCTGTGTTTCGTGTACTCATAGCTGTAACTCTGCTCAGCCCTGTATTGTTTACTTTTATTCTTTGCTTAGTTTGGCTAGTGCTGGTCTATTTTATTACTTTTTATAAAGTCCTAATTTTGATTTATTATTCCTACAAATTATTTTTTCTACCCAAAGTAGTTAACGATTTTAACTTTATCATTATTTTCTGAGGGTTTAACACAATGTTAATGGGTCTTGAATTTCAATAGGTGTGTTTGCTACATTTATTGAAGCAAACATATTAATTTTCTTCTGTTTATTTCTGTTAGTGTTGTTAATTACATGGATTTGTAAACCATGATTATCCACCCAGAAATTGTTAGAATGCACCATGTTTGTATTGTTATATTTTGCTAGATTTGATTATTGATGTTTTGTATAGAATTTTTCACCTCTGTTCATTAATCAGATTGGTCTTTTCCTTTTCTATAAAACCTTTGTTAGATTTTTGTATCAATATTATCCTGGCCTCATAAAATGAGCTGGGAAATATTTCTTATTTTTTCCTTATTTTGAAGATTTTATGTAATGTTGATGTCTTTTCTTCCTTCAATGTTTAGAATAATTCACCTGTTAAGCCATCTGGGCCTGAAGTTCTTTCTGGAAAATTTTATTTTATTTTATTTTTTTTATTTTTATTTTTTAAAATATATTTCTTTTTTGATTTTTTACAGAGAGAAAGGGAGAGGGATAGAGAGTTAGAAACATTGATGAGAGAGAAACATCGATCAGCTGCTTCCTGCACACCCCCTACTGGGTATGTGCCCGCAACCAAGGTACATGCCCTTGACCGGAATCGAACCTGCGACCCTTGAGTCTGAAGGCCGACGCTCTATCCACTGAGCCAAACCGGTTAGGGCTTTCTGGAAAATTTTAAAAATAACACACCCAACTTTGAGAGTACAAAGAGGACTATTAAGATTTTCCTCTTGTTTGTGTTTAATTTAGTAATATTTTTAAAAGAGTTTGTTCATTTCATCTAATTGCCAAATTTGTAAGGCATACATTTTTATGTAATACAGAGGTGGGCAAGAGTAGCTTTATAGTGTGTGAGTACGCTGCTAAACACAGAGTTAATGAAGCTATTGTAATAATCATAACCCACATGTATTTTTTTCCATATGAACAACTGTAAACCTACTTTCATCTGCCCCCCTATGTTCTTATTATACTTTTCTTGTTTGTAAAATCTTTAGAATTTTCCCCTTTTATTATATACTAGAGGCCCAGTGCACAAAAATTTGGGATTGGGGGTCCCTCAGTTTTTCCTGAGCCCTTTCACAGTCTTGAAGTCCTCAGGGGATGTCCTACAGATGTCTGGCCTCCCTCTGCAGGAGGTGACTGGACAGGCAATCAGGGGATGGCGTCGCCCCATCACCCTGACATTGCCGCCCAGCCTCCCTCTGCGGGAAGCGACCGGATGGGCCTATCAGAGGATGGTGCTGGCCCCCCTATTGTCCCTCCGCTGTTGCCGCTGGTTGCAGGCCTTCCACACACCCCCCCCCCCCCCCACACACACACAAGGCCATTCCTTCCCTCTGCCCGCTGGCATGCGCCTTGGCTGGCCTGGCACAGCCTGCTTGCTGGTCCCACCCCCGCCAACTGGTCATTCTGCCGTCTGGTTGATTTGCATAATACTCTTTTATTATATAGGATACTGGTAACATTTTCTCTCTTTTCTTTTTCTTGCCTAGTCTTGCTAGGAACTTACTAATTTTACTAATCTGGTCAAAGAACAAACTCTTGGCTTTCTTCATTTTTATTGCCAATTTTTGTGTATTTCATTATTTTCTTCTTTTCCATTTCCTCTTGTTTACTGTCTGAGAGTTGATGTTCTTTTTTTTCAGTTTTTTGAGGTAAAAGTTAAGCTATTGTTTTTCTAATTTCTTCTTTTCTAACAAATGTATTTAAAGCTATCTTTTACCCTTAAGCATTGCTTTAGTTGATTCTCCAGTTTGTATTTATTATATCTTCATTATCATAGAATTCAAAAGTATTTAATTTTATTTTACTATGATCTCTTCTTTGACTCATGGGTTATATAGAAGTGATTCCCTAGTTTCAAGCAGTTGTGAATATGTAAGGTATCTTTTTTTTTCTTTTTCAGTTTTTAGCTTAATTCCACTGGGTCAAAGATCATACTGTAAATAATTTTAATAATTGAAATTTATTGATTTTTGATCCAGCATAAGTCCATCTTGGTAAACATTTAAAGTGTACTTAAAATATTAATTTTATTATTCCTAGGTGCAATATACTATAAATGTAAGTGTATTTAGTTGATTGAGTTTATCAGATCTTATTGATTTTCCTGTAGGTTTGCTCTGTCAGCTCAGCCCTGAGAAAGAAGGAAATTCTGCCATTTACCAACATCATGAATGAACTTTGAGGGTATTATGCCTAGTGAGATAAGCCAGACAGAGAATAACAAATATTGTATAATATCACTTATATGCGAAATCTAAAAAGCCAAACTCATAGAAACAGAGAGTAGAATGGTGGTTACCAGGGCCTAAGGGTGGGGGAATTGGGGAGACATTCTCAGAGGGTACAAACTTGCAACTAGAAGATGAGTAAATTCTGCCATCTAATGCAGAGCATATTGATTAACATCCACAATACTGTATTATTTACTTAAAATTTGCTAGAAGACTAGATCTTAAATGTTCTCATGCCCTGAAGAAATAATCATTATGTGACCTGATAGAAGGTTTGCTAAAACTAAGGTGGTAATCATATTGCAATAAATAAATGTATAAAATTTGCTCATTATAGAACTTAAACAATGTTATATGTTGATTATCCTATGTAATAAAAGAGAAACATGGTAATTAGCGTACGTTTGCTACCCTTCCCATTGGCTAATCAGGGCGATATGCAAATTAACTGCCAGCCAAGATGGCGGCCAGCAGCCAGGCAGCTTGAAGCTAACATGAGGCTTGCTTGCTTCAGAAATGGAGTAAACTACTGTTCCCCACTTGCCTTGCCGGCCTCTGAGCTTGCAGTTTGAAACATTGTTATAAATATAGAAACTAAACAAAACCCCAGAAACCTGCTTTCAGCCCGCTGGGATCTCAGAGCTGGAGTTGATACATTGTTTTGATTATAGAACCCAAACAAACCAGATACCTGCTTTCAGCAGCAGAGGCCTCAGAGCTGGAGCCAGAGCTAAAGCTGGCCCAGAATGAAAAAGAAAAAGAAAAAAAGGAGCGGTTGGAAGCTTCAGTCACCTGCCAGCCTGAAACAGCCCTCAGCCCCTCACCCAGACTGGCCAGGCACCCCAGAGGGGACCCCCACCCTGAAGGGTGTGTGACCAGCTGCAAATAGCCCTCAGCCCCTCACCCAGACTGGCCAGGCACCCCAGTGGGGACCCCCACCCTGAAGAGTGTGTGAACAGCTGCAAACAGCCATCATCCCTCACCCAGGATGGCCAGGCACCCCAATGGGTACCCCCACCCTGACCCAGGACACCCTTCAGGGCAAACCAGCAGGCCTCCACTAGTGCACCAGGCCTCTATCCTATATCCTGATCCAGCATCGGGATCAGCGGAGCCTCGAGGCCTCCCAGCACCAGGATCAGCGGAGCCAAGAGGCCTCCTGGCACCGGGATCAGTGTTACAGTGGGCACCGCCCAAATCCCGTGATTGCCCTGCGGCTCTGTGTGTGACAGGGGGTGGGGCCACAACCTTCCTATCTGCCCTGCTCTGTTCGTGACAGGAGGGAGTGCCCAACCCCCTGATCGGCCCTGCTCTGTGCGTGACAGGGTACAGAGCCCCAACCCCCCTGATGGGCCCCGCTCTGTGAGTGACAGGGGGCAGCGCCCCAACCCCCTGATTGGCCCTGCTCTGTGTGTGACAGGGGGCGGTGTCCCACCTACCCAATTGGCCCTACCCTGAGCGTGACTGAGGATGGCATCGCAACCTCCCAATCCGCCCTGTTTTGTGCATGACAGGGGGTGGCGCCCCAACTCCCCAATCGGCCTTGCTCTGAGCCCGACCAGGGGCTGCACTTAGGGATTGGGCCTGCCTTCTGCCACCCGGGAGCCAGGCTAAGCCAGCAGGTCGTTATCTCCTGAGGGATCCCAGACTGCGAGAAGGCACAGGCCGGGCTGAGGGACCTCCCCCCACCCCCGAGTGCACAAATTTTTGTGCACCGGGCCTCTAGTCTCTAATAAAGAAGCCTAACATGCTAATTAGACCAGACGTCCTTCTGGACGACCTTCCAGATGAAGCCACAGCAGCGGTGGGGGCTGAGCTCCTTGCATGAATTTTGTGTATTGGGCCTATAGTATTTCAATAAAAAAGAGAGGAATGGAGTTTGCAATGCTGTATGTAAAAACCAAAAGTGTCTGGCATGGCAATTGACATCAGACTGGCCCAAGATACTGGACAATGCAGAATGGGGAGATAGGGTACAGGGCATGATGGTTACTTAAATGTCAGCAGGCGCCAGGCAAGTGAGATGCATAAGTAAAGTGGGTGAGGGGAAAGTGCCTACTGTGTATATTACATGGGTGGGGGTATATGAGAGCATATAAGTGTGCAGTTTGTGTGTGTGTATGTGTGTGTGTGTGTGTGTGTTTGTGTGTGTGTGTGTGTGTAGGGGGCACAATTATGAGCTGTGACTCTTCAAAAGGAGGTAGCTGGTATTCTTCTCCAGAAGAGATTTGTTTTGTGGGTCTAATGTTGCCTGGTGTCCTAATCTTTCAAGAGAAGCCAGAAAACAATACATTTATATAAAATATCATGACTGTCCAATGTTGGCTCAAAATGTTAACCACAAGAAGCCTGGGTGCCAGAGTTGGGTTGTGGACTTCAGGCTCAGGAAGAAGAGATGTTTGGAAGGAGTAGGGGCATGAAGAAGCGAAAACAGACAACAGTAAAGATGCTTGAAGCTTTTATTTAAGTATGTCTTTGATATATTGAAAGATGAGCATTTTTATGACAAAAGTTTCAAGAAGAAAGTTTTCTTTCCATTTCCACCACTGTGGCTACCAGCCCAATCCTTATTTAAATACAGAGATGGTGTGATTGGAATAATTTACATGTACAAATTATATAATAGAAAAACAATTTCATTGCTAACTATAAGTAGGTTAGGGTACTTCATCCAAAATAAGAAGAAAATAAGATTTTGCACTTTTATATTTTAAAGCTGATATTTTAGCAATAGTTTGATAATGGTTTATTCCATTTCTACTCTTTTGGCAACACAACCTTAAAAGACAATCTATTCATTGGCATGCAAAGCAACATGGCTTCAGAATACATCTCTTAAATTTACAGAACTTAAAATTTCAAACATCCCATGTGGCTGGTAGGTGATGTTATGAAGATGATCTAGAGTAGTGACATACTTACTTCCTAAAGATAAAAGAAAAAGACAGTCATATAACAGAGCTATCATACTCAGATGATGTAGTTAAATTATCTGGGAAATATTTTAAAGATTTATTTTGGTAAAAGTTGTTTATTGATCTTTTAGTCTTATGAATCCCATAGTCTTTTGAACTTGTCAAATATTTGCACTCAAAGATGACATCCTAAGTTCCCCGGTCAAGGAATATAAAGTGTATAAATAGTTATAAAAAGCCATTATAAACCATCAAGATAAGTGGTTACTTTTGGTGTTTAGATTTTTATTACTATCCTTATTACATTAAGTATATAATACCAAATTTATTTGTGCTAAAAATTCAAAATACATAGCAATATAGAATGTCACATTATCACGTGAATGATTCGTATTCCATGTTTTATTCTTATCTGTGTTCCTATGCCCTGTCCCTTAATTGACACTCAGGAAATATTTTTTTTTTTTTTTAAATATATTTTATTGATTTTTCACAGAGAGGAAAGGAGAGAGATAGAGAGAGTTAGAAACATCGATGAGAGAGAAACATCAATCAGCTGCCTCTTGCACATCCCCCACTGGGGATGTGCCCGCAACCCAGGTACATGCCCCTGGCCGGAATCGAACCCGGGACCTCTCAGTCCGCAGGCTGACGCTCTATCCACTGAGCCAAACCGGTTTCGGCAGGAAATATTTTTGGAGTAAGTGGGTGAATGAGTAAATGTGCAATTATCTAAAAACAAATATAATGATGTATTCTTTTTTTAAAAAAATATATTTTATTGATTTTTTACAGAGAGGAAGGGAGAGAGATAGAGAGTTAGAAACATCGATGAGAGAGAAACATCGATCAGCTGCCTCCTGCACATCTCCTACTGAGGATGTGCCCGCAACCCAGGTACATGCCCTTGACCGGAATCGAACCTGGGACCTTTCAGTCCGCAGGCCAACGCTCTATCCACTGAGCCAAACCGGTTTCGGCTAATGATGTATTCTTAAATGAGTCATACTTTTGCTTATCTACCAAGAGAGCAAAATCTCCCCTCCTTCCCCATTAGAAGGAAAAACCTGTAGCTGTTTATGAAAGTTTTGATGGTTTTCAGAATGCACTAAAATGCAATCACCTCTCAATAATTTTCTTTTGTAGCAGCCATTTTATAAAGTCCCGAGTGACAAATTTATCAAGAACTGTGTTCATTTCATCAGAGAAAGAGCCTTCAGCATGTCTGCGGTGGCGCGCTTCTGGAATGGCTTTTGGGGAACTGAGGACAAGGGGGATAAAAATCGATATTTGGTTAAATGCTTTAAATACACGCTTTCTCATTGCATATCACTGGTAACGTGTGCGGGTCACTGAGAAAACAGGATGTCATATTTACAGAGGACCGACTGTGGGAACCTGCATGAACTGGTGCATGTCAGAGTGGACAATCTGGAGGTAGTGAAGAGCAGAGCAGGACGGGAAACCCAGCCTGTCAGACTTCATGCCTTCTGCAGTGGTCCACCTGCTCCAGAGATTTTAGTATATTGGCAACACAGAAGTCATTATTGAGACTATTGGGCTGTTTAAAATTCAGAAAAATGTAAAACTAGTAGTTAATAGAACAGCCTTGCAAAGTGAAGTATTAAGGGATTAAAATTTATATTAGATTTTCTTTTTTTATTAGTTTAATTAGCAGCATTTTTGGTGCCCCTCTAAAATATCATAAAATGTCCTCAAGTATAAGCAACTATTTTACCACTGATTTTGTAAATTGGCTCATCAATGTTTAAAAAAGCAGTGACAATATCAGGTTATTAGCTAAATGGTAATACAATCCCTTTTTTCTTAAGATTTCTCCAAGTCTCAGTAAGCTTGCTTTAAATTTCACAAAAAAATTGAGTTGAACATGAATTTCCTGCTTCTCATAATTCAAATGTCAATCAAAATGGTCAAGAGAAAATGAGATGGGTCAAGGGTCTGTTTGCTTGTGGTAAGATCCAAGAAGGTACCTAAGGGGCTTAGTCTCATTTTCAGCTGTGAAACTTTAATGGCTATTTATATGACAGTCCCATAAAAATGGGGATGTTGTTAAATATATGGATGTTTGCACATATTTATATTTTGAGTGTCATTTCATTAGACATCTTAAGTTTAATACCTTTCAGTCTTTATCAGATTATTAGCTAAACAGTCACACAGATATATGTTGATCCCATATGTAAATACTTAACGTCAAACTTTCAGTTTTCAGCATTATTTCTTTTTTCCTCATCCCTAGTTTCCTGATGTAGTTCTCAACAGCACCCTTTTCTCAAACGTGTCTTGGACTGACAAGTGAATCGCCTCATTATAACACAGCTCTGATGTGGGATGAAAATACCACCTGTCTGACTGTATCATTAATACTTGCTACTACAGATAAAGCATATTAAACTCTTGTAGATTGTCTCCCACCAATAGGAGTTATTTCCTTACTTTGCGAGACTATACTAACTGCTTCTATAACTCAAATCAATAAATAGATAACTGTAGTGTAAGTTTTCAACATCATGCAAAAATAAAAAATAAAGTTAAATAAGAGTGTACAGACTTACTGTTGTCTTTCTAGGCCTTTCACCAGCCAAGCAATGAATTCCTTGGTAGCTTTTTTATCCAAATAAGAACTTAAATCGCTATTAAAGATCCCTTCAGAGTGTCTCTTAAATTCATCATGACGTTTGGCAATGCCATTCCTGATGGAAATATGAACGTTTTATTGAAAATCTGTCTCTTTAGCAATATGGTTCTCACCTGTAAGTAGTGGCAGCTTGGAGTTGAAGAGACTGAGGGAGATTTAGGAGATGAGGGTAGTTAGGAGACTCGTCCTGAAACTACATGCAGTATCTGAACGGACGGTTGGTGGGCGAGAGATAATAGCAGTTAAGGGGAGCATTGGCCCACTCAGCACACCCATTTCCACCTCTTCTGCTTGTCCGTGCCATTGATTTTTACTGTTGCATTTACTTCCGCCTCAGTGTATGTGGACTCTCCAATGTGCTATGCAGCTTGCAGACAGGGCAGCTGTTTGTTAATCCTTATGGGATCAGACATAGTTAAGTTAGTCAAGGGAAAGCTAGGGACCATCTCAAAATGTCATCAAAAGAACCACGTGATAATGGATGAAAGGAAACATGGGACGGGACAGCAGTGAGGAAAGCTAAGATGATGACCCCATATCATCCTCAAATGTGATCTGTGTAGGTAGTTGACCAGCTGCTCTCCTGCATCTATTACCCCTGGAAGGTTTCATCTTAAACACACAACAGAAACCGCCTGAGAGTGAGGTTGAATTTACATTAGATTACCAAATTGTAGCATTCCCTTTCCAGAAATGAGGATAATTGTTTTCTTTTTTTTCAAATTTCTCTTATTTCACCAATGGCCATGTCTGTAGTCACTAACAGGGACTTCTCCCAGTGTCTGCTCTGACCATGACAACCATCTTTCCTGTCATTCCCTCCACTTTAAGAACTTTTGGTAAACCACTCTGTCTTTCCAATTCTTCCAGCTGACCCATATTCTTTCTCTCTCTCTCTCTCTCTCTCTCTCTCTCTCTCTCTCTCTCTCTCTCTCTCTCTCTCCAGGCAAATCTATGTCCTTATCCTGATATTTAGATTCCTTCAGCTACTTTGGATGCACAACTCCCTTCCCCTGTGGGCCACTCTCCAAAGAAATTGTGAAATTCCACCATCTCTGTGATACCCTTGCGAAAGATTTCCCTCAGTAGCCTACATGCACCATAAAACCCAACACTGTCAACGAAAATCCAACATTAAAATGTATGCCTTATGAAGGGCTTGTGCTCTTATTTGCCTTCTTCTCTCATTATGCGGTGCAGCTAGGCTATAATTTTAAATGTGTATCTTGGATTGTATTCTACAAGAAAATGACTGCATCTGTTTCCATTCCTTACCACGATTAACTTGGCTAGAGGTTACTTTAAATGTGATTACAATCATGAGTTTGAACCCTACAAGGGAATGTTGAATTTGCTCTTATCTTTTGGTCAAAAAATAGATTCCTAACCATTCATGGCTAAAAAATTCAGCTTTCAATTTTAATAGAAAATGGGTAAGAGAGTAATTATTGCTAAGACTACAGTGGGGAAAATAATTTAAAATCTACGTTTCATTACAGGGTGGGTAAGGCATTTTCAGGGTGAGAAGTGGGACTTTCAGAGGCATAATATGAAGGATAGCATCACCAACCTTGAAATCATCAAAGCTGAAAGACCTTCTACGCCCTATTTGATGAGCATAATTACATAATGAAAGTCAGGAGATACTTTAGACATATTTAAGTAACACATTTGTGTGCAAATTTGGGGCTAGGTTTAAACTCTCACTTGAGCTGGTCCAGCAATGAATCCAGGAACTTCTGGTAATTCAGGGCCTCCAGAACTTTGCTGTAGTCACTGATCAATGTTCCTTCGGTGTAGCGCTTCTCTTCATTTATCTGATGCAGATTATTGAGCGAGTCTGCCTGGGGAGCTGGGTACAAGCTGTGAAGAACAGTGATTGGTGCAACTAAGTCTCTTCTTGAGTGGACTCACTCAAGAAGCACCTTGAAAACACAAGACCACAGGAAATTGAAAGGCAGGTGCCTTGAGCATTTCAGTTGATATGAGAGACACCTTGTTTGCCACGGGAATCTCAGAGTTTTGTTAGAGTTGAATACACTCTGATTCTGAATCCTGGGAGCAGATTTTTTTTTTAAAAAAAATATATTTTACTGATTTTTTACAAAGAAGAAGGGAGAGGGATAGAGAGTTAGAAACATTGATGAGAGAGAAACATTGATCAGCTGCCTCCTGCACACCCCCAACTGGGGATGTGCTGGCAACCAAGGTATATGCCCTTGACTGGAATCGAACCTGGGACCCTTCAGTCCCCAGGCCGATGCTCTATTCACTGAGCCA